>NC_138076.1:4319523-6719523 GCF_964212035.1 Myotis nattereri | reverse complement strand
TAAAAGCTCCTGGATGAATTATTAATTTCAATCTTGATTATTTATTGAGTGCTTAAAATATGCCAGGTGCTTCACATATATGACCTCACTGAGTCCTCACGGCAACCTTGCTGGGTAAGAATTATAGAGCCCATTTTCCTATGAAATTCACTGACTACCCCAAGGACACATCTGGAAGCAGCCAGGCAGAATTTGCACACATTCTAGTTTCATTCCAAAGCTGCACTTTTAACCACTCAACTCTACTTCCAAACCTCAGAACCAAAAGGGAGTTTAAGCAATTAAAAAAAATTTAACATGATCTCACTTATGTGTGAAATCAAATGAACAAAATGAATTGACCAACAAAATAAGGCCCAAAGCATGAAGGCATGGAACAGACTGACATGTAGGGTTGGGGGGGGGGGGGGAGGGATGATAAGAGATAAATCAAAGAACTTATATACTTACTAGAGGCCCAGTGCATGAAATTCGTGCACGGGTAGGGTCCCTAGAGCTGGCCAGTGATCAGGGCCGATCTATGGGGGCAACTGGTGGGGGGCCCCCACTGGTACCTGCCTTGGCTGGCCTGGTGCCACCCACTCACTGGCCTTACCCCCCACTGTGGGTCTCCTCTCTCTGCGGGGCAACTGGTGGGTGATCGAGGGGGTGAGGGCGCAGTGCTCTGCTGGCACCCACCTTGGCTGACCTGGGGCCTGTAGGTTGGGGACAGCTCCTGCATTGAGCATCTGTCCCCTGATGGTCAGTGCGCATCATAGCAACTGGTTGTTCCACCAGTTGTTCCACCATTTGGTCTATTTGCATATTAGGCTTTTATTATATAGGACTAGAGGCCTGGTGCATGATTCATGCACGGGTGGGGTCCCTCGGTCTGGCTGGCAATTGGGGCCCATCGGGGCACGCTGGCCACGGGGAGGCACCGTGGGAGTTTGTTCAGCCGCGGGAGGTTGGCTATGGGAGCGCAATGACCACTAGTGGGCAGCTCCTGCAGTGAGAGTCTGCCCACTGGTGGTCAGTGCATGTCGTAGCTACCAGCTGGTCATCTGGTCGTCCCATAGTAACAGTCGCTTAGGCTTCTATATATATAGATAGGCATAGCCCATGGACACGGGCAATAGGGTAGTGAAGACCTGGGGGGTTTATAGGGGGTGGGAGGAGGAGGATAAAGGGGGGGGGGGGATGGGAGATATCTGTAATACTATCAACAATAAAAAATATATTTTAAATTTTTTTAAGTTGAGAGAGAGAGAAATAACAGCAAAAGTTGGACAGACTGTGTCAGGATGTCAACAGATCCATACTAACAAACTGAATGGAGGTTGTGCTATGAAAACACCATAATTCTATTTGTAGAGACGCCAGCGCTGGGGAGGCCAAAGGGAAAGGCAAGTGAAACTCAACTGAGGAGTAAGAGAGGAGGAAAGTTCAAGACCAAGTTAAAAAGATAATGAACTGGAAACATTTGCAAGCTTCTTCAGGGAAAAATACAATTAAGAAAGGAATAGATACCTCGTGGTGACAGGTGTCTCAGAGGAGGACACTGTCACAGTCCTCTGTGCTTGTCCCCATCCCATTACATCCCCACATCACCTACATCCCCACATCACCTACATTACCTACATCCCTTATATCACCTATATCACCTATATCACCTATATCATCTACATCAACTACATCACCTACATCCCCACATCACCTACATCACCTACATCCCTTATATCACCTATATCACCTATATCATCTACATCAACTACATCACCTACATCCCCACATCACCTACATCACCTACATCCCTTATATCACCTATATCACCTATATCATCTACATCAACTACATCACCTACATCCCTACATCATCTACATCACCTATATCCCTACATCACCACATCCCGGCATCACCTACATTACCTACATCCCTTATATCACCTATATCACCTATATTACCTACATCCCTACATCACCTACATCCCTACATCCCTTATATCACCTACATCCCTACATCCCTACATCCCTACATCCCTACATCACCTACATCCCTACATCACCTACATCCCTACATCACCTACATCACCTACATCCCTACATCCCTACATCCCTACATCACCTACATCACCTACATCCCCACATCACCTACATTACCTACATCCCTTATATCACCTATATCACCTATATTACCTATATCATCTATATCAACTACATCACCTACATCCCTACATCATCTACATCACCTACATCCCTACATCACCACATCCCTACATCACCTACATTACCTACATCCCTTATATCACCTATATCACCTATATTACCTATATCATCTACATCAACTACATCACCTACATCCCTACATCATCTACATCACCTACATCCCTACATCACCACATCCCTACATCACCTACATCCCTACATCACCTACATCCCTATATCCCTACATCCCTACATCACCTACATCCCTACATCCCTTATATCACCTACATCCCTACATCCCTACATCACCTACATCCCTACATCCCTACATCACCTACATCCCTACATCCCTACATCCCTACATCACCTACATCCCTACATCCCTACATCCCTACATCCCTACATCACCTACATCACTACATCACCTATATCACCACCAGTATTTCTCTAAATAAATGCTCCTCTCTTACATTGGTTTCCAAGAGGTTCAGGGGAAACAGACTCCAATCCTGGGAGGAACACACAGAAGCTCAGTGGTTGGTTCAGGAATGGACATGTGATCTAATTCAGACCAATCAGGTCAGCTCTAGAACAGGTGTCAGAGCTACTGGGGATGTGCCCACTCAAAACCTGTGAATGTGGCCCTGACCGGTTTGGCTCAGTGGAGCGTTGGCCTGTGGACTGAAGAGTCCCAGGTTCGATTCCAGTCAAGGGCATGTACCTTGGTTGTGGGCACATCCCCAGTACGGGGTGTGCAGGAAGCAGCTGATCAATGTTTCTCTCTTATCGATGTTTCTAACTCTCTATCCCTCTCCCTTCCTCACTATAAAAAATCAATAAAATATATTTTTTAAAAAAACACTAAAAAATACCCCTGTGAATGTGGAGTTGCTAATCTGGAAAATGAAGGCCAGGGGCCTGTTTTCATGCTTGTCACTGTGAAAAAAAGGCCAGCCTGCCACTGAACATCGAGGAAACACAAACCTGAGAGAGAGAGAGAGAGAGAGAGAGAGAGAGAGAGAGAGAGAGAGAGATTTTGAATCAACAAGCTCTTATCCTGACTTTTTAACTAAAACAAATCTATGCTAATACAACTCAGGAGGAGACACAGGGCAGGCCTTCGACCAGACAGGTCTCTTGTCTAAAGTCGAGCTCCACAATTCACAATTAATGTGACTCATGACCTTGGGCGGGTTATTAAATTCCCCGAGGTTTCGTTTCCTGCACTTCATTCCCTAAAATGCATATGACAGTATCCTTTTTATGGAGATATTGTGAAGATGAAATGAAATACAGTTTTAAAAGCACAGCCTTTGGCACATGACATACTAGGGGCTTGATAAGGACCCCTTATTCTAATTCAATTCAACAACATTGTCCAGTGTCCAAGAATAATGTCAGTGTCATTAGGCTTATCGGAGGAAGCTGGGATGGGGAAATGAACTAAAGCGCCGTCCTTTCGGGTGAGAACAGGGGGTTATACATCCGCAGTGAAACTGCTATTTTGCTAAAATGTCTGAATGGAATTTGGGTCTTGAATTTTTATGAGCTTATTCAGAAATGCTATGTCATCCGATGGGATAGAAGTAGTTCCCACACTGATAATATCAAAATGAGTTCGTCTGTAATGTTATCCAAATGTGCATGTCTCGGTAGCAGAAGGCAGGGGGCAGACAGGAAGGGCTTTCAGGAGGGGCACGGAAACTGATTGAAAGTCTCCAGATTCAAGAACCATGTGAGTTTATTTTAGTAACAACTAGGAGGAGAGCTGATAACTACCCACAAGTATTTGGAGAAGGGATAATTGCATTTACTCATGCTTCTGTAACCCACAGGCAAAGTTACTAGAATAAACATACCCTTGGTCTCCTGCCCACCAGACAGTTTTCTTTAAATGTGTTTTTATTGATCTCAGAGAGGGAGGAAGAGGGAGAGAGAGACATCAATGATGAGAGAGAACCATTGATCTGCTGCCTCCTGCACGCCCCCTACTGGGGATGCAGCCCACACCCCGGGCATGGGCCCTGACGGAGAATCGAACTATGACCTCCTGGTCCATAGGTGGATGCTCAACCACTGAGCCACACCGGCTGGGCTCCTCCAGATAGTTTTCATCTCAGTCTAAAAACCAGCCAAGGAGTCAGTCCCTTTTCACAGACCCCAGAAGCAGGGAATTGGGGTTCTATCAGCGCTGGAGGTGAGGTTCTCGCTCAGCAGGCACCTCCCTGTGCAGGGAGGAGGGGAATGGGGACCCAGAGATTCACAGCTCTCCTCCCCCCGGAAGGGTGATGCTTGAGGGAGAGGAGGTCCATTCCCGAGTTGCTTCAGGATTCCAAACACCTCTGTGTCCAGTCCTGCTGTTCGACTCGCCCAGAGAACGAAGGAGACCCCGTAGCACGCTGCAGAGCCAGCAGGGCTGGGTCAGGCCTGGACTCGGTCCCTCCGGGCGTGGGAAGAGGACCGATGTGTCCGCAGCCCGTCTGGCGCGCGGTCTGTGCACCGGCTCTAGAGGATTCAATTCTCTTTCACATTTTCCCTCCGTGGTGTTTACTGTTTGCGTGTAAACGAACCTTCAGGCAACACTATCAGGATGTGTAAACACGCTTGACTGGGTCCAGGCTCACCCAGGAATAGAATGCGTTGACACCTCAAGTGCAGGCCCGCGCCTGGAAGCACATATGGATAATGCACTCAAATATTGTGACTTTACGGAAGGCCTGCCAGGGAGCCCAGTAAAAAGAGAAAAAGTGCGTCCAATTAGTCAGCTGCTCTGGATCTCCTGAGTGTTTTATATCATCAGGCAAATATGTGCATCATTTATAAGGCTCATAAAATGTTTTACGAGGCAGGTACACATGGCCCGACCCAGGCCGGCCTTGTTGGGGGGCACCTGCATTGTTGGGGGTGAGTGCTGCTGCCAGGCCCAGCACTCCCAGGAGGGGAGTGTGTTTGCATAAAGGAGGCCCCTTTCCAAAATTAGCACAAAGACCCTGGGTCAGTGGCCCGATCAGAAACGTGGCTTTCCTGCTGTTCCCAGTGGGAGTTATCAGCCCAGGCACAGGCTGACACGCATCCACACAGCAGAGGAAAGTGTTGTCCTCCGGTGTCTGCCGCAGTGGGGTTCCCCCAGCGTCCCTCCTGGCCACAAAAGGGCAGTGCAGGCAAGTGTCCCGCAGGCACAGGAGAAATTCAGGTTCCCTGGTTTCCAGCTGGCCGCCTGCCACGTCCAGAAGCTGGGCTTTGCCACTGTGTTTGTACGTTGAGGATATATTCTAGACAATTGTTAAAGGGCCACCTTTAACCACTGTTACCTTTCCAGGTAAGCCAGTCAATTGTGGTTACTCAATACGCATTAAACCGCAACAATAATTTGGCGTAAGTCAATTTGGCCCGTGTTTCTTGACAGAAAGGCATTACTAAAATGCATTGGTCACTGCTGAGAAAATATGACCTCATTTTGGCAAGTGCGGCTTTGCTTTAAAAAATAATTGAACTTGTTATTCATCTCATTATAAAATAGTTGGATATCAGTTTAGTTAGCGTTACAACCCATATGCCAGGAGGATTTTCAAATTAATTTGGATGGAGCGCTAGGGCAAGGACTGTAATGTACAAAAACACCATCCACGTCCCCATTACCTTCCCGACTGGGCACAGCAGGCTGTCCTAGGCCTGTAGGGGGTCAATTAGCACTGATTACAATAATTACTTTGCATAATGGACACCTGTCACCTATGAACTTGAGACTACTAGCCTAATTTCATGTGAGTCGCCAAGCAGTAAAGACTACTAGTTGTAATGAGTCTACGTCGCACCCCTTCTCCCCAGCCCCACCCTCTGCCCCCTTCACAGTCGCCACTGTGTGTACACACATAACGGTGATGCCACTATGCCCAGAAGTCATGGTGAACGTAAAGATCTCCATGTTCTGTGTGGGAAATAGCGGCCCTTCGTGGAATCATTCCTGCAGCAGATAGCAGGAAGTGTGGAAGGTGGAATCTATTTTAATTTCGGTGATGTAAATGAGGCTTTGGGGTCATGTTAGGGAGTGTTAACTGAGAGATCCAGCTAGGACTTCAGCAGCCTGCAGGCCTTGTGAATTGTTATGGGAAATTGCAGCATTCAATCGAGTAGTTTCAACACTGGGCTCCCCAAAGGCTTATTACAGTTTGGCAACATGATGCCAATTTCAGCTAATGCCTGTAGCACTTTCTTGCTCTCACACTTTACCTACACATCCTCTCTGGTAGGTACAACTGGACAACTCTGGGACTCTAGGCAGATGGAGACCCGCATACCTGAGGCAAGTTACGGTGTGTCACCGGCCAAAGCCCTCAGGTGGTGGCGACTTCACTCAGGTGCGTTCAGAAAAGCGTGAGTATCGGTCCAATGAATACTAATCAGAAATGCACAGAAAATGCCCAAATTGATGTCATTTAATTTCTCATTAAAATCTTTCGTTATAACCTCCCCATGAGGACTGCATCCAGGTGGTTCTGGAAAATAAGTATGTAGATTACCTTGTGAGCATAACATCCTGACCAGTGTATTCTAATTTATAAACGTTCACATGTATGTTCTGGTAGCAAGCTGGCTGTGAAGACCTGGCTTCTTTAGCATGAGCCATTGCAAACAGAAAAAATGTTTCCAATGTAAGGGAGGCTCCCTCGGGGACCGTCCTTCTTCTCCTTGGGCCCTGAGCCAGGTCTCGGGAACTCAGGGGCTGAAGGGGACAGATGAGCCAGATCCCCACTGCCTGACACGGCTGGACCCTTTTATGAAACATCCGAGCAGACGGGGCAGACTAAGGAGCTCAAAGTGGTTGCTATTGGTCTGCCTTAGCGGGTCCCCGGGGAGTGGGTAACACTGTAATGAGAACACCTTTCTCCCCCGTGTTCCTGAGCTGCAGGAATCTATGGTGGCCACCACTAGCTTGGAAGGCTGACTACCAAAGGCTGAAATGGCTCCTGAGAAGTAAGCCCCAGGTAGCAAACTGGTGTTGGGTATTCCTACCAGGCTCCCTGCTTGGCTTAGAATTTAATGCAGTGATGGGAGTTATCCTTCCATCCAAGGCCGAGGCAGGACAGAGCAATGTTGTAGAAGCAAAGGTGCAACCAGCAGACAGAACTAAGAGCCAAACCGGAAGGTTTAATGGGACAACTGGAGTGAAGGAGGACAGCCTGCAGCTGAACATCTGTGACCCGACTGCCATCGGGACACAGGTTCTGGATGTGATGAAACTCTCTGCCTCCGGGTAGAGGGCTCATTGAGAGAATGTCCTGTGGGTCTGACCACACCTCGTTTTCTAGTTCAGCAAACTCTCTGTGCTCGGCACACGGAAATGCTACACATTTTGGTGGAAGAAAAGGCTCCAAACAACACTGAAAAGTCATCCACACATCACTCAGTTATTTCAACAGCAAATCACTGCCTTCCCCGTCAGTGACGGAGGAAGAGCAGTTCCGGTTACTCGCACCTTCTCAACGTGGTGTCTGTGACAACCCGCTGCTCTGGGGGCAGAGCTGCTTGGGGCCCTGACCATTTCCTCCTCTACATGGTCAAGATGGTGTGCTCGCAGGGCTCAGCAAACATACAGTGATTGCGGTGGAAGAGACCAGCCAATGAACTTGTGTGCATATATGCATAACCCATGGACACAGATAATAGGGTGGTGAAGGCTCGGGGTTGGGGCAGGGGCAGGCTGGGAGAGGTCAATGGGAGAAAAAGGGGACATGTGTAATACTTTCAACAATAAAGATTATATATATACATATATATAACCTAATAATAGACAAACATGTAAATTAACCATCTCTCCGCTATGCTCACCAGCCAATCATGAGAGAATGCAAATTAACCCAACAAAGATGGAGGTTAATTTGCATATGTAGCCATGAAGACTGAAGGCTCCGGCCGGAGCGAAAGCCTGGGTCCCGGGTGCCGGAGGAAAACCGGTGCCAGCACCCAGGGGAAGGGAAGGCCTATTGCATGAATCTCTTCGTATATATATATATATATACGTATATATATGTATATATATATATTCTCACCATATATATATGGTGATCCTGGAGCTGCCTGACAGCATGGCATTCTGTGCTGGCCAAGCGCACCCTGTTCACAGCCAACGATGCTAAAAACCCAATCACCCCATGTCTTCATGGTGCAAAAAAAGAGAAGGAAACCTGGACAAACTGAACTCAGTTTAGCAGCAGCCCTTCCTCACGGGCAGCACCAAGAAGCCGAGGCACCGTGGCTAAGCACGCCTGCGGACGGTAACAGAGCCGCAGTCTCGAGCTCTCTGGTCCTGTCCCTACAAGCCGGTCTTCAACCAGGTCATTCCTGTCCCAGACCGAACACTGTTTTGGTTACAATTGAGCAGCTGGACGACACCGAGGGTGACTGAGGGTTTCCTGTGCACCATTTTCTACTCAACCACTGCACGGGCTTCTCTTCCTCACAGTTCCCAACACCCCACCTAGAAATCCTCTCTGATGCTGCCGACCTTTGTGTCTTGCACACAGTAGGTCTTCAATAGTCAACAATGTTGTCTGATTTAAGTGAATGTGGATGTCCCCCCATACCCAAAGTGAGACAATAGAGCTGATTGTAATAGAAAAAATAAATGATCTTAAAAGTGAAGATATAATATTGTCAGCAGGGCATCTCCCATTTCCCACTCCTAGATTCGTTGCTTTCTGCGTGTGTGTTTTTTCCGCCACTATCCTCTGGAGAGTCTTCAGACTCTACTTTGAATTTTCCTCTTGAATAATAGGGATGTGATGACTTAGGAAGGAAGCTACCAAACCAAATCATGCTATAACATTCATGTGACTCTTATTAGGGTAAAATTTATATCTGGAGAAAATGGTTGTGCAGAATATCCTCATTATGACCGTGCAATATAAAAACAGGAGGAGAAACCTTCACATTAAAAACAAAACCATTAAAAATTGCAAGAGATAGCTAGCCTGCGGATTGTACGGCCCTGGGATGCCTAAGCCGTTGCCAAACAGAGACTAAAGAAGTTTAATGTGTGCGGCTAAAATTGATTGAGCACTCACTACATGCTCACTTTTCATACCACATCTCATTTAATTTCTACAACCAGCCTACGAGGCTGGTTCTCTTATGAACTCTCTTTTACACGTAAGGAAACCTACACTCAGAGGAATTAAACAACTTACTCAAGGTCACGTGACTGCTAAGAAGCACCGCCAGAGCTCAGTCCAACCCAGATCCCCACGACAGGAAATCTGTGCCCTGGGCCGGACACTATGCCGGGTGTCAGGCAGGTTAAGTGCAGTCACTTTAGGGAAAATAAAATGGTAGGAAATATCAAGTCCCTTGTTTTACTGTGGAAGCTTCTAAGGCAAAGATGATCATGTGCAGAAGTAAGACAAATACTCCTCTTATGTAGTCATGTTCTTGTTCATTGGGTTTTGGTCACGTCCCAACATCTGACCGAGCCCAGCAGAGTAATCCACAGGTGAGACCACAGAGCTGGAACGAGCTCAAACATCAGCGCTGGAGCAAGTAACTTCAGCTCTGCGCTGCCATACTCAGTAGTGACAAAAGATGCATATACTCATTTCAACAAGGTGTGTTTGGATGAAAAGCAAATCTGGCCGTGGCTGATGGCAGAGTTTGGAGAGCAGCCGGTTTCATGAATGAAACGAGGAGAGGTGCCCATGCCCGAGGTGCCCACAGTTTGCATCACAAATCACCCATTACAAACACACACTGAGGAAAGCTCATCGAGCATGTAAGAGAGATGAGATTTCCACTCCGATGACCGATAGAGTGAGATCTATCAGAAACCAGCCGAGCTGGAAAAATGCCGCTGGGAAGAGGCACCCGGGATGATATGCGGCCGGCACCCCCCATTAGTCAGAGCGCCGACTGGCACGGGGACAGCTCAGGTCCTCACACCTGGGAGCTCAGCTCCTAAAGATAGAAGTCTGTCTTCCCACGTGGCAACGAGAAGGGATGCCCAAAGCGGGCACTCCCAGCAAAGATGCCTCTCAGGGAACAGCCCGGAGAAAGCCGAACCAAGGGAAATCCTAATTTCTCACATGCTCTTTCTTTTTATGTAATTTTTTAAAAAATACATTTTATTGATTTTTTACAGAGAGGAAGGGAGAGGGATAGAGAGTTAGAAACATCGATGAGAGAGAAACATCAATCAGCTGCCTCCTGCACATCTCCTACTGGGAATGTGCCTGCAACCCAGGTACATGCCCTTGACCTGAATCGAACCTGGGACCTTTCAGTCCACAGGCTGACGCTCTATCCACTGAGCCAAACCAATTAGGGCGCTGCTCTTTTTTTTTTTTTTAATCCTCACCCAAGGATATTTTTCCATTGATTTTTTTTTTTAAAATTTTAGAGAAAGTGGAAAAGAGAGAGGGGAAAACAGAGAAAAATATCCATGTGAGAGAAACACATCGATTAGTTGCCTCCTGCACAAGCTCCGACCAGGGTCCGGGCCAGGGAGGAGCCTGCAATCAAGGTACCTGTCTGTCCTTGACCGGAATGGAACCCAGGACCCTTTAGTCCACAGGCTGACACCCTATCCACTGAGCCAAACAGGCTAGGGCTCACATGCTCTTTAAATACTGATTTCAGCCCGGCCAGCATGGCTCAGTGGTTGAGTATAGACCTATGAACCAGGGGTTCATATGAACCAGGGGTCACAGTTCTATTCCCGGTGATGGCCCATGCCTGCGTTGCAGGCTCCATCCCTAGTGTGGGGCATGCAGGAGGCAACCGATTAATTATTCTCTCTCATCACTGATGTTCCTATCTCTCTCTTCTCCCTTCCTCTCTGAAATCAATACAAATATATTTTAACAATTTAAATACTGTTTTCTGAACCAGTTTCTTGGCTTCAAGTTTTATCTTTTCTTTTACCATTACTCTGGGTCAACCATAATGAATGATGTTTCCATATAATTTTTTAAGAAGAAGGCATTCAGTTTTACTAATGGGAAAATATTGTGAAATTAAAAGAAAACTAGCTGTCACAGATTATGAAATATCACATGTTATGTCTTACTCTTCACATGGTTACAGGCAAGCAGAGCGGCCTTCTGAGTAGGGGGAAAGCTAGATGACTATCTGATGACTATATGTGACAGAGAGAATGACCCCCGCAAAGAATGACCCCAGGGAACAGCTGCTTTCAGGCCCAGATCACAGGCACCTTTAACACCTTCACCTCCATAGGCATCAACATGAAACTAAGATGCTAACTCCTTTTACAAAGGAAGGAGTATTCAAATCACACAGGTGGGAAAAAAGGTGAGGCAGGACATTAGCATGGAAAAGGCTGAGGAAAAGGGGCTGTGGGAGAATTTTAAGGACCATTCCTTTTTTTATTTCTTTAGACAAATTACCTTCTTGCTAAATTTTTGACGAAATAATCATTTTTCCAGGAAAAGAAATGAAATAATCCAGTCTATGACACTTGGCTAATAAGGTTGATAAAACAACTTATGGGCCTTTCAAAGAAAATGTATTATTCGAGTGGGTCGTGGTGTTGTTTTTAATCCTCACCCAAGGACATGCTTAGAGAAAAGAGGAAGGAGAGAGAGGGAGAAGGAGAGAGAGAGGGGGAGAGAGGAGAGAGAGAGAGATAGAAACAGTGATCAGCTGCCTTCTATATGTGCCCCAACTGAGCCACTGGCCAGGTTCGAGTGGCATTTTAGACCAGCCTTCTCTCTCTGTACATTGAGGCCAAAAGCACATTGATGTGCATGAGGAAACAGTGCTTTGAGACATCCCTGGTCCTGTGCATTCCCCACTGGTCATGTATCTTTCTCGTAGAGACCCAACACCACCCTGACTTCAGAGTTGTAGGTTACACCCGCTCCCCGTGCTGCAGTGCGGCCAGGCTGTCACTGAAAAGGCGAACTGCGTTCTATCGCTGCATCTCCTCAACTTCCTCTTCCCAGTGCATCCATCCTGTTGCTTTAAAGAGGCATCATTTAGAGAAAAGACTGTGTCCCCTGCCAGAGCCCATAGTGTGCTCCGGGTAGATAATGCCACAGGGGCACCCGATGCTTCCTGGAGGGGCTTTTCAAGATGCTCTTAAGTGTACATCTCTTTTTCCTTTCATGGATTATTCATGAGTCAAAAATAATTAAAGAACAAAATCTGAAATGGACAGTAATATTTTCCAACCTCAATTAACATCAGCCTCTCTTCTAAATCTCATCATGCCCACTGTCACAGCTTAATGGGGGCTCTGTCTAAAACGGATGGGGGATATGAAAGCTAGTAATACAGGGAGAACTAGATTATTTTTATTTTTTAATATATTTTTATTGATTTCAGAAAGCAAGGGAGTGGGAGAGAGAGATAGAAACATCAATGATGAGAGGGAATTATGGATTGGCTGCCGCCTGCACGCCTACACTTGGGATTGAGCCAGCAACCTGGTCATGTGCCCTGACCAGGAATCGAACCGTGACCTCCTGGTTCATAGGTCAAAACTCAACCACTGAGCCATGCCGGCTGGGCAAGTATATTATTCTTATAGGTATTATTTAAAATATGCAAATGATTTCATACAGACAAAGCTCTCAACGTTCAGTTGCAGTATTAAGTACAGGAAGGAAGAAACGTGGGGGACACACAGAGAGGTGATGGAGCCGTGTAAGCCTTCTTGTACAGAGTGGACTTCAGCCAACAGGAAGGTCCTGCAACAGGGAAGGGATTCTATGAAAACTACAGATAACGTGGGACACAGCAAAGGGATACGTGCTTGTGGCTCATTCATCGTCCTCACCCTGGGGTTGCATAGGCACGAGACGCGGCCCTCGGCAGTGTCCTTTCAAATGTATGTTTTATTTTTCTTTCTAAGGGGCAGCTTTATCACGCAAAAGCAACAGAGACAAATAAATACAAGGAATACATCTTTTCCTGAAAACACAACGAGGCTGGAACTAGCAGGCCAAGAGAGATCAAAAGTCATTTTGGCACAAACTGAAGTCAGTTACGTTAGAATCAATCGTTAAGTTCACTTGTTTATGAAATGAGAGCCTGTCATCACGCTTCTGTCTTTTTTGAAAATGTCACTGTTTGCCGGAGTGTGGGGAGAGCTTGCGGGTGCAGAGCAGCTCGCTGTCCTGCTGTCACGCGTGTGGAATCGATGCTCCAGAATCCGTGCGCGGCACATACACGGAATTAGCTAGAGCTTCTACAGCTGAGAAGACTCCCTCTGGGTATGCACACACATGGCAACGCAATTAAAAACTTCAAGTTCACATGACTCACCCATGTACACACTAGCACGTGTAAGACGAGAGAAAATTCATCTCAGCTTCATTAGAGGTCATCTTCGCCTCCCATTTCTAAGGCCAAAGGCAGGCATGAGCCATCACTCCTGTGCCCACTTCACTGTCAGTATTAAATTCTCAAGGTGTGTAATGGTGTTGTCAGATCTGTAAAAAGCACTCAACATCTCAATGGCTTTATCTGTTGAAATGTGGGTCATCAAATCCCATAAAAACACAGAAAAGATCAAGTCAAGGTAATTGCTCTCCTCTTTTCAACCCTATGCACCCAGAGTCCCTTGTCACTTTCAGTCGCGGTTTCTTCTCTCCCTCCTTTCCTTCCTTCTTCCCTTTTTTCTTGAAGGAAGGAAACTATGTTAGCAAACAATGGTCTACTTGAATACAGCATGTCTTCTACTGGGTCCGTATGAAAACGGGAAACAGCCACCTGCTTGCAGTGTAATGGAAAACACACCCTGATCACACACTGGCACCTGGCTCTTTCCAACTCCCCTGCCACCCCAGTAGCCTTCGCATCCTGAGTCATCAGTCACTCTTCAGCCATGTGACCACAGCAGGTAACTGAATATACTCATCCCTTCTCTAATATGGGGTGTCACATCACCTTGCCTCCCTGGAAGGAAAGGGTTGGTGAAATAATCCTGAGTTTCCTGCTAACTCTAACATCTACCATTTAGAGATTTCTCAAGGACAGAGTGTTCGTTCCTAATTTCCATGACCTTGGGGCTCGGTAAAAGGTCAACCTTCCTGTGGAACATGAGCAGAGATAAGCAGCATGAGGTGCCATCATCTCTTTTCCCTTAAAATGTTTTTAATTGTTTCCTTATCTCATACTCCAAAATAAATTAATCACACGCCTGCAATCTTTAATTAGAGAACCCAGGCTGGATTGAGTCACCTTGTAAGAGGTAAAGCTGTACTCTAGCATGTCACAAAGGGGTCCCTCAAGAAGACGGCGTTTCAAATCTAGTTTTACAAAGAGGCGTACAAATGCCCTTGCTTGGGTCTTTCTCACTTTTCAACAAATAGCTGTTGGTCACTTGCAGAAACGGGTTCAAGTACAAGTTTGCCACAGACTACTTTGGGAGGCCCTACTATTCTTTCAGGCCCAGTGAGTCCTGCCCGCCAGCTCCACCCCTCCTGTCTCACACCCCGTCTCGGTCTCATCGGCCGCCTGCCATGGCCAGCCCGTCATCCCTCTGATGTGCTCCGTTCTCCCCTCTTCACCATGGCATTTCTATTCTGTCATTCCAATGCAGGCCTTTCCACCTGGCTATTTAATTCCAGATGTACTTTCCGGAAGATTATTTACGTCTCTCAGTCTGAGGTCCATTTATAGTGGGTGTTTTACTGAAAGTTTCACTTCTATGTGCTACCCACTTCCTTATAACAGAGGAAAAGCTAACATGTGAGAATGTGTACCTCGCTTCATGGGGAGAAATGCCGAACAGAAAATCACCAGATTTGGCAAAATGTGTCCCACTCTAGGGCGGTATCCAGACTAACACCGGTTCAAATATTCACCTTGAGGAGAGCCTACCAGCAGTCCCTCTCCCTGCGAAGTCTTGGGGTGTCTCCCATGACGTCATCACAGGCCCTCAGAGGAGCTCCTTGCTCGTTCATGCGGTTACTCACTCAACAGCTATTTCGCAGGCCCCCTGGTGTGCCAGGCACTGTGCTAGGTTTCGGGGTAGGATGGTGGGGAATGAGAGCCAGCCGTCCTGTGGAGCTTTTAGTTCAGTGAAGGCAACAGATGAGCAATAAATACTTATAGATTGTGACGGGGGCTGCGAAATATCAGTTCCCAACATGCAGAAGAATGAGGCGAGTGTGGTGGAGGGGAGGATGGAGTGATGCTTAACGTGAGATGGACACGGAGGTGCAGAGTGATGGGGCCTGGGGAGAAGCCAGGGCCAGGGTGGGTGCTGCACGGACCCTGCAGTGCAGAGGAGGCCCGAGAAAGGCCTGTCCCGGAGCAGAAGGGAGGGAGGAGTGGTGTCATCCCACTGCCTCTGAGTCCCAGGCCTGGGACAGAGCCGCTGAGGTTCTGCTGGAATCCTGATATCACCAGTACCTTCCAGAGCTCTCTGAGCCTCGCTGCCCTGCGCCCCGAGTGCTATGGTCCCCCTGCGTCACACAATAAACCACAATTAACGCTGCGACCCACCCTAACTGGATTGGCCACCTAAGGGGCATTCGGGCAGAAATAGGGAGTGTCAACCTGGGGGGGAGCTGTTGGCAGCCTGTGGTTCATACATGGTCTTGGACATGGACATAGATGTATCCTGAACAAAGCTGCCTGGTGGGCTGGGGCGCTGAGCATCGAGGCATACTTTCAGTCATTTTATCTAGGAGGCAATGAAGGGATCAGAAGTCACAGGATGGTGAACTAAACATCTGTTTTCATCGGGTATCGTGTAAAGGAAGTACAGGAATAAAACAATGCATTCATCTAGAAGCAGCACCTTCAAAGATCAAGACAATTCAGAAAAACAGTTCATCCATATCATGTTTATTAGCCGAATAATGTGTAAACTGTTTATATCCATATTGGGTCAAACCATATGAAGTTGCCGATACTCTCCTGGCATTGATCAATGGAAATGGCAATGTCACATGGTTCGACGAATACTTGTACGAACGATGCAACAGCTGTTCTCTGATAAACATCACTCTGACCCAATCAAATCCTCTGAGTCTGCGCTCTTTCCCCCGAGAGAGAACAGAAAGGGGCGCAGTGTGAGTGCCATCACGCGCCATGCATGGCGCTAGGTGCTCTCCATACAAGATCTCCTTTATGCCTCGAGTGTGGTACATATTTCCTGGCATTCCACAGCTACGGAAATGGAGATTCAAGGAGAGACACTACACAACCGCGTGTAGAATGAGACTGACACGTGGTCCATCCCTCCTCACTTGTCTATGTCCCTGATTTCCTTTAGCGTCTCTTCCTTCCAAATAAATGCAAGTGCTCATTTCCCAGGAGGCTATTCTATCAAAATCAAAACTAAAGAATGAGAGCGCAGAAAATTAAGAGCAAATTAGCGCCATCTATTTGTTTCTTAAAAAAATGAGCTCGTTTGTTTTAATTTCAAAAGTGTTTTTGGTAAAGAGTAAGTAAGACAGTATAAACAAAGGTAGCAGCTTACAGAAACAGACTTCTTGTGCACACAGCAGTGGCAGGCACTAAGTGAGCGAAAACAGAAGGTGCAGACCTGAACTCTCAATCTAAGCAAACCGAACCCTAGTATCTCTTCATCTAACAAACTCCACTCCTCACACACAATTAGCATCTAGGACCCCTTTGGCCGATCAAGGATTGCTCTGATCATCAACCTCTCCAGTTCAGAAATTCCTTGTGTGATGGATAACTTGCTGATAAACCAAAATAATCCACTGGTTTCAAGTACCAGTGGGGAAAAAAAGTCCCTTCATTTAATTTGCAACTTTATCAAGAAAAATCAGCTTTGATCAGATCCTCTAAAAGAGCTTGCATATATTTACCAGTATCAAATATCTGCAGGTAAAATATGTTACCAATATTTTCATAATAATTAACATTTTTATTTTACGTATGCATGAACCTAAATCACTTAAGAAGTATAATCCTATTTTGTTTCCCCTAGCTGGTCAGTTCTCCATCTTTCATTTCCAGGCCCTGACAGCTCAAATATCCAGGGTAAACAGCTTTGCCCCACCATACCCCCCGCCCCCATGCGAATTCCTTGTCCAGATGTCAGACTTATTTCTTCCGGAAAGCAAAACATAAAGATAAAATCTCAAGTAGCATATGAAATGAAAAACAATCAGATGAAAGCTCGAATCACAATTTTTACTGCTTCCTGTTGTATTATTTGTCTTGCTTTGGCACGTCGGCTCTGCTTTTTGAAGCCTTACTGTATTAATTTTGCTGTTTTTCTACAAGAGCTATGATCTTAAAATATAAGGGCTAGAAAAGTACATTCCCCTCTTGTTTCCTTATGTATTCCTGAGTGAATGCAACACTAAGTCTTATAGCATCAATAATATGCATCACTTTTTCTATTGCAGGGAATTTAATCAATTTGAATATTACAGGAATGCATGCAAAATCAATTAGCATTCACATAAAATAATTCTCTTAATCCTTCACTCAAAAGCAATTAGAAAATGCCACTGCTTTGTCAATAGTATCAAACTGCAGCCCCTGCCCCATCCCACCTGAACATGTTAAGAACATGGGACCACTGAATGCATTTAAAAAACACATACACAGAAGTGTGAATAAGTCTACAAATGACAGCAAAACTAGTCATTGCGGTCCTAGCCGGTTTGGCTCAGTGGATAGAGCGTTGACCTGCAGACTGAAGGGTCCAGTTCGATTCCAGTCAAGGGCACATGCTAGAGTTGCAGGATCAATCCCCAGTAGGGGGTGTGCAGGAGGCAGCCGATCAATGATTCCCTCTCATCATTGATATTTCTCTCTCTCTCTTTGTCTTGCTTCCTTTCCGAAATCAATAAAGATATATTAAAAAGAAAAACAAACTAGTCATTGCGTCAAGAAAGGACTTTAACGATGGGCATATAAATTATTCTTGTCCGTATTTTGATTTTGTGTCATATCTTTAATAAAAATAAAGAGCAGCCTACACATTGGGGTGTTGTGTCCCTACATGGAAGTCCCGTGTTTGATGGGAAATGGTGATCATGTTTGGCAGTCTTGGTAAATATGCAGCAGTGGGCAGTAACGGAGTGGCTTTCGGGTTGGCGTCCCAGAGCAATGCCTTCACTTGGATCGTGCTGGAATGTCCTGCTGGACTCCTAGCTCTCAGGTGTTGGGAACAAACAGCCTTTATGTCTTTTCACAGAGTGGCCCCAGCAAGACCCCAGGGACGTCAAGCTGCCTGGAACCCAGACCTCCTCTCTCTGGTCAACTCTGCCCCATGTCCATTCAGGACCAGAATACAAATGCTTCTGTCTTCCTCGTATAAAAAACAGAAATTCTTTAGGGATCAAAAGTTAGGGTGGCCTAGCCAGTGTGGCTCGGTGGTTGAATGTCAACCCATGAGCCAGGAGATCACTGTTGGATTTCTGGTCAGGGCACATGCCTATGTTGCGGGCTCAATCCCCAGTGTGGGGTGTGCAGGAGGCAGTCAATCAATGATTCTCTCTCACCATTCATGTTTCTATTTCTTCCCTCTTCTCTCTTACCCTGTTTGAAATCAATAAAAAAAACATATAAGAAAAGAATATTATAAAAAAATTAGGATGAGAAAACCCAGTGACTGTTGAATGTTTACAGGCAGCCATTGTGGCTGCTGTGGGTGGGTCTAGAAATCTTCTAATTGTGCCGCTAGGAATCCTTAGATCTTCTCCCTTTAGGAGTGGAAGGCTGATTCTAAGAAAAGAAAGCTCTTCACAACCACGGCTCAGTGCGAGTAGAAACCCTCTTAAGTGATGATGTTTTTCTTTTTTTAACTCTGCTAACCATCCAAGGCGGAGGGGCAGGACATAGACGGCTGGCGTCTGCCATGCTGACTCCAGTCCTACTACCTCCTGTGACGGCCTAGGCGGCCGGGGGCACAGGAGAGCCCCAAGCCCCCCCAGACCTCCCCACCCATTCTACTAACCGTGGAAGCATCTGGGTTAACAAACTCCTCTTGTAAAATGCCGATGCTCCTGGGAGGGTTAAGCCTCATTCATACCTCAGTGTGAATTCCTTTAATTAGATAATCAGATCTAATTAATTGAGGGCTCAGGGAAAGAGAGTTTTGATTGAGGTGGGCCGAAGGGAGGAAAACTTTGGAAGGGACTCAGGGCAGGGGCCTCTGAAGACCTAGGAGGCAGCATGGGGGCAGGGCTGACAGGGTGTTGGGTCCAGAAGGGAGTGCAGGGGGCAAGGCATACTTGGTCCATAGTTCTGCTTGTCAGTTCGGACTCATTGGGTCTGGCCAACTTTTATGTATCAGGAAAAGTAGGAGAAAGAGAAAAGGGAAGAGAGATGTGTCCTTCCACCCTCTTTACTCATGATGGGTCCCAGACTGTGGTCTCCAGACATCCTTGGACAGAAGATGGATTCCTTGGTCTAGCCCACAGCCCGTGCCCGCTGAAGATGGACGGCTCTCCTTGGTGCTGCCCTTGTCTACCAAGGCTGGGCGGGCTGCTGAGTCCCCCATGATGGATCCCCCCCATGGTCATGGGCAGTACGTATAATCAAGCCAGGTTCAACCATGGGCTAGACTCGCTGTGAAAGCCTAATAAAATGACCGATGCTGTCTGGTGTGGCTCAGTGGTTGAGTGTTGACCTATGAATCCAGAGATCATGGTTCAATTCCTGGTTAGGGCACATGCCCGGGTTTGGGGCTCAATCCCCAGTAGGGGGTGTGCAGGACGCAATCAATCAATGATTCTCCCTCATCATTGATGTTTCTATTTCTCTTTCCCTCTCCCTTCCTTTCTGAAGTCAATACAAATGCATTTAAAAAAGAAGAAGATAATGGACCAGCTGCCTGACTACATGGTGCGCTCTCCCATCTCTGGGTCTCCGACACCGTCTTCCCTGGGTTTGGAACTCACCTCTCCCCTTAGCCAACTCCTCCTCATCCCTCAGCTCCCAGCTGCAATGACCCTTCTATGGGAAACCTTGGAGCTGCACCCCAGGCCCAGCTGGGCTCCACTGCATTCCCTGAGCGTGGGTCCCTCCAGTTTCACACTGTGCTTATTCACCTGCATCCTCAAGCCCAGTGCAGAACCTTTAAGGACGGGGCGCAAATCACCTGGGCATTATGTCCCCCAAACCAACACATAGCAAGTACTCAATGCCCATTTCTAGACAGAGCAGAAGAGAGAAAAGATCAAAGTCTAAGCATGGACCCGCAGGGACAAACAGATCTGTGATCTCAAAGAAACTGTGACAAAAACATGACCAATTGTGGCTGAGGTAGACACAATCTTTTTCTAACAATCCCACGATCATCACAGAACAAAACATTTTGTAACACCGGAGAAATACAACAAAAAGCATTTTAGGAAAACATCTCCACCACTTGCCTGGATCCAAGGGAGCAAAGTTTACCTCTGTGGGACATGTAATTCTATCACCAAGACGTGCATTTTCCACTTTTAAAGGTGAATTTCACATGGAAAGCACTCCCGGATGTGGGTAAAGGTGTAAGACTGTGGACGCAGACCCTGCAAATGTTCTGAACCACCACACATCTTGGAAATAGCCCCATATTTCTGCTTTTCTATAAGCTCAATTGCGGATGCCAACATGCCCACCGCCAGGAGCCGGCATCCTTACCAAATCACCCCTGTAGCCTTGTCTTTTTCTCACTGAAAGACACACAACAGTCTCAAGTTGTTCTTTCCATGAGAGTTTGCGCCATAAACGACAGAAGGCCCTCATATGGTAAAACCCGCTTCTCCATGGGCCGCAGAAGGAAACGACACGCAGAGAAAATGTTTGGGGGAAATCTTTTCTATAGGTCCTTATCAGAGACGCCCAAGCTTTAGTAAGACTGCTAAGAAAGTCATCATGGGAAGAGTAACATAGATGTGACTCACGGGATGTAATCTCCCCCCTCCTGAGGCCCAGACCAACCACTGAGCTTGGACGAGAGCTGGAAGGAACATTCCATGAAAACAGGGCCTCTCTGTCCCACCCCTCATCTCTGGGCCTCGGAAGACACCACAGTGAAGGACGGAGGTGAGTTCTGAAGTGGGCAGGCTGTGTGACCTGGGCAGGTTACACGGCCTCTCTGAGCTTGCTGCCCACCTACTGGGGTGTTAATGTTATTGAGCCACACAGAAGGCCGTGAGGATTAACTGAGGTAACAGGTTCAGGCATCAAGCACTGGGTGTGACACGCAGACACTCTCACAACTCAAATCCACGTTCACTTCCCCTCTCGCCGCTTATGATCTCCTGGCATGTAAGCTCTGTGCTGTTTTAGCTACGCTGACTCAATGCCTCGGTGTCCAGATATGAGCAGGACTCCTGGCCACAGAGTCCCATTCCAGGAGGTCTGCGTACTGACCTGGAGTTGGGGAAAAACAGTTCCAGGACATGCAGGCTCATGGCCATATCAGAGAGAGAGCCCACAATGGGACACCCCTCAGACAGCCACTGATCAATAATTCACCTTCATATCACTTCCTGGCCAGTCTGAGGCTCTGCAGAATGAAACTCTTCATTAAAAGGCTTTTTTTTTTTTGGACTTAACACTAGAAAAAATTTCCCAAGTTTAGTTTGGTTTGTTGGCCATATGGCTTCCCCTAGTGCAGCAGTTCTCAACCTTGGTCGCGACCCCTTTGGCGGTCGAATGACCCTTTCACAGGGGTTGCCTAAGACCATCCTGCATATCAGGTATTTACATTATGATTCATAACAGTATCAACATTACAGTTATGAAGTAGCAACGAAGAATAATTTTATGGTTGGGTCACAACATGAGGAACTATATTTAAAGGGCCAGAAGGTTGAGAACCACTGCCCTACTGGTTCTGGGGAGTCTAGAGATGAGTGAGTGCAGACTTGTCCCAAGGACATAGAATATTTAAGCCGCCACCCCAAAGTCTGAGGACTCAGAAGTCAAATTCCGCTGCTGGAGCCTTCCTCGAGAGCATCAATGTGGGAGGAAGTAGGTGTGCACCAGCATCCATCCATCCATCCATCCATCCATCCATCCATCCATCCATCCGTTAGCATGCACACCTGGTAGGCCCTATAACCAGTCAGGTACAATGCAGTGAGTAGCTACCATAAGGAGTGACACCTGCCCTCCAGTTTAGGGACCCCAGAAACAAGAGACACTAAAAGAGGGAGGAACTAGGAAGTGAAGACTCACCCTTCACACTGAGATGGACGATAGCAGTGTGGCTGCATTTCCTTAGAACCACTCAATTAAAAAATGTATGTGTTGTGTCAACAGTCAACGAACAAAACACCTGAATTTTACACTGAGGAAAATACTGCCTCTGATTCCCCGAGTAGCTCCTTCATTTGAGCTGCGTTACTATTCAGATCCACAGAAGTCACTTAGCTGGGCCAGACGAGTGCCCAGTCCACTCCTGCTCAACATGCCCTCCAGGCAGAACTCAGGGATGGAGAACTAACTGTTTTCTACAGAAAGCTATTGCTTGTCCCCGTCATAGTTTCTGTCTGACATAGAAATGGTCTATTTTTCAAATATATTTTTATTGATTTCCGAGAGGGAGAGAGAGATAAAAACATCAATGATGAGAGAGAATCATTGATCACCTGCCTCCTGCACGCCCCCTACTGGGGACCAAGCCCGAAACTCGGGCATACATCCTTGACCAGAATCGAACCCAGGACCCTTCAGTCCATGGGGTGATGCTCTATCCACTGAGCCAAACTAGCTAGGGCTGGTCTAAATAATTAAGTGGATTCATAGAAGCCTTTCTGTTGTTGTTATAAAACTTTCTCTATATAAACAAATGGCAACCATTTTTTGGAAACAAAATTTAGTAATTGGAAGCCAATACATTTAACAATGAAATTGCATGCTGGATCCAGCCAATGAGACAACTTACTGAAATGGACAAAAACAGTAGTCTAGAGCATGTTGTAAGGCAATTTGATAACCAATGTCACCCCAATAAATTCAAGAATATTTGATTTGTTATGCAGTGAAACACTGTCATTACGAACCTTTTCCATTCATCCTCATTCCAGGATTCTAGAGAGAGAAGGACACAGAGTTTAAAATAATCTTTACACTAAAAAAAAAAAAAATGCCAATTCTAAATTTAGAAGAGAATTTGGAACTTGTTTTATTGAAATGCTTCTTCTGATTATTACTGGTGGAGATACAAGATTCGGACCAAAGCAAATGATAGCTTTTAAGGAGCTGAGACAATGCATACATATTTTAGCCATTTGTTTCATAAGTAAAATTTTTTTACATTATAAGTCAGTCTTGATGAATGCATTAAAGCAGAAAATAATGACATTATAATACGTAGTAAATATTATAAAAATGTATTTTTTCAGGTCTTGACACCTTCTTGTGTTCCTGACTTTGAATGAGAGAGACATTAATTCCACCCACCCACACATTCATTGGTTGATTCCTGCATGTGCAGTGCCTGTAGATAGGCCCTGCGACCCTGTAATAGTTGTAATAGCAAGATGATGCTCCAGTCAACTGAGCTATCTGGCCAGCGCCAAAAGCATACCAGTTTTTTGTGTTAATCCTCACCCAAGGATATTTTTTCCAAGGAGAGAGGTGGGGAAGAGGGATGGGAGGAAGAGAGAGAGAGAGAGAGAGAGAGAGAGAGAGAGAGAGAGAGAGAGAGATCAGTCTGTGAGAGACAACGTCCACCGGGTGCCTCCCGCCCGGCTGGGAATGACCCTGCAACCTACGGCCCTTTGGTGCCTGGGCCGACGCTCTACCACTGAGTCACACCGGCCAGGGCAAAAGCTTTCATCTGAAGTTGCTAAAAATATAAACTATCATATGACTATTATTTTAGAAGTTTCATTTTAAAATTGCAATTAAGAACTATGTAGAGAGCACTTTCTGTGAGGCCTCAAATCTTCTTCAACCAGTTATTACGAAGATAAGATCCCTTGAGGAAATGTGCAGCCCCCGGAATTCAGAGGGTCTGCGATGTCACCGGGAACTGACTCCCCAGACAATGACCCGCTTAAACGGCAGATCCTCCCGCCCGTGTGTCTTTGTTCCTTCGCTCCGCATTTCCAAAAATCTATGCAAATGTTAGCTGTGGCTCTTGGACCCAGCTCTCCAAAAAGGTATCAAACGAGCAAAGGATTCTGCAAGGGGCCCACCCACCCGAACCCCCAAAGACGGTTTTCAGAAAAGACTCCTTTGATGGTTAACAGAATCAGACATTTGGACTAACACAGCCCCGTCTCCCTCTTCCATAGGCGCCACCCCTGCTAACAATTATGAGCGTTCAGTGCCCTGAATAATTCACAATCTCAGCTGCTCTCCTCCGTGGAAGGACAATGTTGGGAGCACAAGGTCACTCTTTCCCTTCCCGACCACTGACTCCCCCACCCCGACGCCAGTCGCCTGCAAGATCCACCTCGTGTTTGACACGCTCCCGCTGACGGCCCCTAACAGCTGTCCGTCTGTTTAGCTCAGGGTCTGAAGAAGAATCAGGGTGCGAGGAGTGTCAGATTTCTCCCACCGTCACACACAGGCCCAGCCTTCTCCCCTTCACTGTCCCTCAGTATACACTGCAACGTACACAGCCTCGCCTTTTATTGCAATGTCGACCAATATCAACCCACAGGTACACAGAAACTAACTACCAGGCTGCCTGAACAATACGCTACTTTACACACAACACCCATTTCTTAAAACTCACAACTGCAATAGGTTTTTATAAGAGATTAACACCTGTGGCGGTGGCCCTCCGGGGTCACCTGGAAAAGCCTACAAAAGTAGAGGCAGGCACCCTGGAATTTGGAGCAGGAGGGAAAGTGGAGAGCAGGAGGAGATGCTCGGATTTCATTCATTCATTTTCATCTGAAAGCCACACGGGCAGAGGGGAGAGGCAGGTTTTCGTAACTCTGAAATAAAACTCTAACCTTAAGTGTTCAATTATTTTTACTTTAATTAAACTCTCTCATGCCTTATAAATTCGGACTTTGTAAAGAGAAACGATTTTAAAGTTCTGAAAAGGTAAAAGCCATGTAATAAACACTTACTTTCGGCAGAAAATCTACGCTATGAAGTGAGGTTGAGGTAATGCCCGTATGGCACTTCAAGGCCACAGTTCCACCGACTCTGGGTTAACATTTCTTCTACTTCTTAAAAGCAATTCACTAGTGTTCTTTTTCATTAGGAAAGTTTTCCAGCATATTAAAAAAATAGCCCAGCCGGTTTGGCTCAGTGGATAGAGCGTTCGCCTGTGGACTGAAGGATCACGACTTTGATTGCAGGCTTGATCCTCAGTAAGGGGCATGCAGGAGGCAGCCAATCAATGATTCCTTCTCATCATTGATGTTTCTGTCTCTCTCTCCCTCTCCCTTCCTCTCTGACATCAATAAAAATATATTTTAAAAAAACAACAGGAAAAATACTACAATGAACCCGATATACCCATCACCTACATTCAAAAATTATCTTCCCGGTTTTTCTTTTTTTCTAAAGTACTTAAAGGCAAATATTGATCCTGGGAAGGCTACTGGGAATGAAGGATGAGCTGATGAAGGCCCACCACATCTAAGTGAATCCAAAAAATACGTTCATACAGCACAACCTTCGCTGTTTCAATGCATCTGGCTGAGACCATGCAAAATGGCTGACGTGGGTCATTCATGGCACGGAGCAGTGACAAATAATTGCAACAAAGCCAGGTGCCTAGGATTTTTTTTGGGGGGGGAGCCCCGTTTAAAATTCATTCCGTTTAATAGGAGGCAAAGTGCAGATCAAATAGATGTGCTTTATTTATATTATTTATATCTTTTACAAGAGTGGATTTATGAAATTATGAGACAATTAAAAATAAACGTTTAAAAGAAAAAGAGAAAAAGAGTATTTGCTGTTGCTATTTAATTCTTGAAAAATGCAAGAAATATCCAAACCTATCAAAATAGAAAACTCAGAGCTTCCTCGTATATTCAAATGCGCGGCAGTATTTTCATTGTTATAAACTGTCAGTAGATTGTCAGCGCGAAGGCAATTCTATTTCATTTTTTGTTTAAAATAATAGTTTATGAAATATATTACGGAGGTAAGCCTATACTAGGAGACATCTGACAATGAGTTTTTATTCAGCTTCTTTTATAGTTTTATGACAAAAATTTCAGGTTCCAGACAAAGGAAAGAACACTGGCACTCACACCTACCTTCCCTTTCTGATGGCAGATAAGCACTTTCGATTGTCATATTTACATGTTATTAACACACTGAAACTACTCTTGAAAAAAAAAATAATGCCACCTCAGGATAGAAGGATAATGAAAATTTTATCTCTGCTTTTTAACACAGGCATGAAGACAAAGAGCACACTGGTAGACTAGAGAAGTCAGAATTCGATATAAAAACAGAAATCCTGACTGCTCTCCTTGAACTAAGTTTGCAGTGACCTTGAAGAGCCTGTCCCCCCTAAACAGCGTGGGAATAGATGTGCCCATAGGAAGGCGGCCACTTTGCAAGACCTCTTGGCATCTTGGTGTTTGCATTATAAAGCATTTTGTAAATGTTGCTTTAAAGCTATACATTTCATTGGAGCAAAGACAGTCTCTTCAATAAATGCTGTTGGGAAAATTAGACAAGTACCTGCAAAAAAATGAAACTAAACCACCAATTTACACCATACACAAGAATAAACTCAAAGTGGGTAAAGGACTTAAATAAATGTAAGGTGTGAAACAATAAAAATCCTAGAAGAAACCCTAGGCACCAAAATCTCAGACATCTCTCGTAGCAATGTGTTTATTGATATATCTCCTAGGGCAAAGGAAACTAAGGAGAAAATAAACAAATGGGACGACATCCAAATAAAAAGCTTCTGCACAGCAGAAGAAACCATCAACACAATAACAAGAGACCCCACTGCATGGGAGAACATATTTGCCAGTGATACATCCCATAAGGGTTAACCTCCAAAATTTATAGATAGGGAACTCATACAACTTGACAAAAGGAAGAAAAACAATCCAATTACAAAATAGGCAAAGAAATAGACACTTCTCCAAAGCAGACATACAGATGGCCAAGAGACATATGAAAAAATACTCAAGTCACCAATCATCCGAGAGATGCAAATCAAAACGACAATGAGATACCATTTCACACCTGTCAGACTGGCTATCTTGTTGATTTTTTTAAAAAAATAAACTGGCAACAATAAAGACTTGGTTGTGGGGTAAAACTTGATTCAGTCCCAGGTAGAATTAAATTTTAAGATGGCCAGGTACTGGTATAAGCGCTTGGAAATCTGGCACCGGGGAGCTGAAGCTTGAGCGTGTTGGTTTCCGTGTCTGGGTAGAAAAATAGTTAAGGCGAAAGGAGAAGCTAGGAGCACGGCTTTGTTCGCAGTGTTGGGCTGCAGTCAGTCTAATACTGGAAGAGTTTATAATGGACAAAGGAGCTTCGCGGCGGGGTGGGGGGTGGGGTGGGGGAGTATTATTTTTTCGTTCATGTCCAATCTGTGGAAATCTCTTCGAATACAGCTGTTATTAAAGTGACAATTACACAGACATATGGTAACAAAATGCATACTATGATAGTCTTAACTCTTTCTAAATTGCAGGAAACCTTACCAAAACTGCCCCAATTAATATCCAAGATAGGATGACCACATGGGCCACTCTGCCTGGGATGGTCCCTCTTTCTTTAGAAAAATGACAGTTTTTATAACTTAAAGATATGAACAACTCAATCTCTTCTTCGGTGAACCTTTCACTTGACTAAGAAGGATCAGGAAGACTATGTGGAAGCAATTATCCAAGACAGAGGAGGGGCTGGCAGTCATCAGACAAGGCTGCCCACTCTGCCTTCTCCCGAACCACGTACGTCCAGACACAAAAGAGTTCTGTGGTCCAGGGCTTCACAAACGCTGCTCCCGGAGGGGTCTGGACAGGGCTCGTTTTTTGCAAACCATGCCGACCCGCAGCCTGATCTGAAATACGGCTTCCGATGCACATCGTGGGAGTGAGAAAAAAACGTTTATATTGATGCAGTGAGTCACGTTTGTACTTGGTAAGAATAGATTTCCCATAAAAATAGAAATGATGTATCCTCACATGTTTGTTAAAAATAAATCCATTCTACTTAGGAGAAAAGTTATCCGTGTTCTTCTCCCCTCCTTTATTCCAACTGTCAGACCCCAATGATTAGACCACAACTCTAATGGACACGGAGGACCAAGTTTAAACACCTGGGAATGCTGAATAAAATACAAATGCTACGTTAAGTTTACGATCTACTGTTTGATATATACATATTAATATATCTAATTTTAGACCACCGGCGTGGCTCAGCGGTTGAGTGTTGACCTTGAGCCAGGAGGTCACAGTTAGATTCCCGGTCAGGCACATGCCCAGGATTCAGGCTCGATCCCCAGTGAGGAGTGTGCAGGAGACAGCCATCAATGGTTCTCTCTCATCATTGATATTTCTCTCTCTTTCTCTCTCTCTCTCTCTCTCTCCCTTCCTCTCTGAGATCAATAAAAATATAGTTTTAAAAAACCTAATTTTACATTAAGTCAATCTTGAAAACAAAACAGGAAAGCCTGCAGGGATGATAGACAGGACACTCGGAGCCCAAAGGTGGAGCAGGCGGTCAGGCACAGGCCCCCAGAGCGGCTCTGACGGGGTTTCGATCCCTGCACTGGGCCAAGGGAGCCGGGGAAGCTCCATGTGCTCTTCACATGAACCCGGGGGCGGGGGGGGGGGGGGGGGAAGAACTGTCCCACCTCTGACAAGGTCACTAGGAAAGCTTCTGCCAATGGCCTATGGTCTGGACATAGAGACGAGACGCCCAGACCGAAGGTGAGATGAAAGTGTCGTCTAAAAAGAAAAGAGCCTAAGTCTGGGCCCCGTGTGAGGGTCAGGCTATATTGTTACGACCTTGTCACCCTGTTCTGAGATGGTGAGTGGAAGTGTGTAGGAAAGGCCGGGGCCCAGCAGAGGCAGAGGCAGCCGCCTTCTGCAGGGACAGGGAGCAGCCCGAGCGTGGGCCGCTGGTGAAGACGGGTTCACGGTTACACATCACAAAGCGTGTGGCCAACGAATGAGGAGCCACGATGGGCAGAAGCCACGCTCTGCGGGCTACCGAACAGTAAAGCATCCAAAAGAGAATTAAAGAGAAACAGAGACTCCATACGTGGTCACGGACATGACACACATCCATACTTCCTGCTCCGTCGTCTTAGCGATTTACTGTCTATGTAACCCTGAGTGCTGGTCATCTTTGATTGCCAGTTCTGAAGCCAGGCTTCTACGGTGGCTGCTCCTTTATCTACGCTCCCGGCCCATCCCTGCCCGGCACAGGGGAACAAGGCGACACTATCAAAATATCCTACACACGTAAAACACGAAATGTGTTTCATTGCACTGCCAGGGCGTAAAGAGAACGCACCCATATTATATCCTAAGGATAATATTACTTCTGGGGCTGGGAGGGTCCAGCAAGCACCCACCAGGGCAGAGTCAGGGCCAGGGCAGCGGGCTCCCAGGGACATGGCATTTCCATTACAACCACCACCTTCGTCATTATCATAACAAAAGCTAACGTGTATTGGGGCTCCTCGAAGTCCATGCCCAGGTCAACCCCAAAGGACAGCGCTTCCCATTCTCCCCTTTTACCAACCAGGAAACAGGCACTCGGACGGGTGACTTTGCACAGACCACCCGCCTGGGTGAGTTCCTCACGCGTGGGCAGGGAATTCCGCCTCAGGTCTGGTCGCGTGGGGAAGTACAGAGGCCAAGAGGGAGTGAACCAGACGAGGCCAGAGAAGGAGAACCACAGCGACAGGGCTGGAGGCAGAGGGGGTCCCATGTGTTCCTCCCGAAGCTGTAAACGTTATTTTAATTTCACACTGTTCTTTAACTGGATGGCTTCTTCCAAAATCTCCCTCAGCCGCCTAGAGTTTAAAATTGGCCTCTGAGTAGCACGGATTCACAAAGCTGGGCCACTTGGTAAAATAAAATAGAGCAGCGATTTCACTGGTCGCTAGAGTGGTTTCACCTTCAGCTGCTGCACATGTCACAGAACTGGGACCTTGTGCTACTGTGCCACCCCTTCACAGAACAGCCCCGTCCTGCTTAGAGAACTCGCGTGTCCCCAGGGGATGCAACCAGACACCTCAGCCCAAAGGGTCTGTACTATCACGAGTGGAGAGCAGCTATACAGGTAAACAATCATAGCCACACTCCTTTTCCTGAAAACCCACAGCCGCAAATGTGAGCCGTAACTTTGCTTTTTAACAGTTGTCATATTAAGGAGTGCTTGAAAATACCCACGTCCCTGCAACAGATGGACAAGAAAACAATTTTAAAAAATGTTTAAAACAACAACAAAAAAAACACCCCTCTACCTCTAAGAACATACTGGCCTAACATAAGGTTTCTCCGAAATGAGATGTTTCCACCCCAGGAAAACCTGTGAATTTGGTTAACAATGCTCATCTAATCTTGCTCTGAATATTCAACAGCAACTAATCCCACCAAACTCATGGCATTCGGACCACATGGCAGAATTTCTACGTCTATCCTGATGGGCTGGGTTACGCTTTCTCTTTAAACATTCCCAAGCAAGAGGACCGGACCTATCGTCCAGTTTATTCTCAAGTCAGGACATTTTGCTCAAACAGAGACAGACAGGGCCAGTGCCAAGCAGGGCTTTTACAAACGTTTCCTGCTCTCTCTCCACACTCTCTTCATAATAATGAAATGAAACGAACACACATCTTACATGTATCAAGGTGCTGCTGTGCACAGTCAGAGTCCAGCTCGCTTTATTAGGAGACCTGATGCCTGGCCCAGCGAGTCAAAGTCCGCATGTGGGAAGGTCTATGTACTAGTATGTGCATATGTACACAGGCACGAAATACGCCAAATGTCACCTTGAAAGACAATAAGCATAAAATAGAAGACGGAAAATCAGATAACCTAAGGCGATGTCGCCGACTGCTTCCATTGAAACATTCTTTTCTGTCGGCCAGTAACAGCGAAACGCTGAACGCTGTTTTAACGAATTGGACAGCAGTGTCAGCAAACACCGCAATGAGGAGTGCATTTTCAATGGGGAAACAGCTTGGTCGGTTTTATTTGAAAATTTGTTTGTGGTCGTGTTTACTGACTCTGGGAATCTAATCAGGTGAGACTCTAAACCTGGTCAGGGAGGAAGGCAGCACCGTAGCCAGAGGACTGTGGTGGCCTCAGGCCCCGTCCCTTTCAGCATCCTTACCACGGAGGTCTGTCTCCGAGGGAGCGCGCAGGGCCCACGCCCTGAAGAGCATCCTACCCTTTTAAACGCTCAGACAGGATGTCGCATACGCTTACCTGATAACTGCTCACGTTTACTGGAATTCTATTCTTTTCACTTGGCAAAAGGTCAGCGAGGGACGTCTGAGCTAAAAAGGCCAAACACCCTCACGCCCTGTGGTTAACGGGAAAGGGTGTGTCCACGCAGTGACACTGGTCTCTCCATCCCAGGAAGGACTCTCTTAGCGTCTGTGCTACCTGGCGCCTCCACCTGGAAGGCCCCTCCCTCCAGCCCTGCAGAGCTGGAGGCTTCTTGTCATTCTGGTCTCAGAACACATGCACCTCCTCAGAGAAGCCCGCCTGGCTTGATCAGCCAATTCAAGTAGCTTCCTTGCTACTGTAATGTACCACACCTTTCACAAAAGAGCTCTTGCTAAGCTCTAAAATTACCTCGTCCTCTGGTTTGTTTACTGCCCCGCAAAAATGGGAGTTCCCTGGGAACAAGGACCTAACAGCCACTGTCTTCACAGGCCCTGGAACGGTGCTTTCTACGCTATAGATGCGAAGTCAAAGCCTGTGAATGAGAGCATGTGTCACGTTGAGAACATCTAGTAATATTTCCACAAACCTCGGTGGATGGTGATGCAATTACAGTACTGCCGGTGCTGGGGACAGAATGAATGAGAACAAAGCCGTCCCAGAGATGCCAGTACAGGCCTGGATCATCCCTGCACCCGTCCCTCCCAGTCTTCCCTGCCCCTTGGGCAGACGTCCCCGGCGAGTCCTCAGACCAGGTTCCAGGCTGGTGGCCCAGAGAAGGGAACCCCTCATTATTATACAAGATGACAACACAAATCAACTGTGCAGGATGCAGCCTATCAATGATTCTCGTCATTGATGTTTCTATCTCTCTCTCCCTTCTCCTTTCCTCTCTGAAATCAATAAAAATATATTTAAAAAGCCGAAACCGGTTTGGCTCAGTGGATAGAGCGTCGGCCTGCGGACTGAAAGGTCCCAGGTTCGATTCCGGTCAAGGGTATGTACCTGGGTTGCAGGCATATCCCCAGTAGGAGATGTGCAGGAGGCAGCTGATCTATGTTTCTCTCTCATCGATGTTTCTGACTCTCTATCTCTCTCCCTTCCTCTCTGTAAAAAATCAATAAAATATATTTTAAAAAACATATATATATATTTAAAAAAATAACAGTAATAATTATCTGCCAAGTTTTAGAACCCAACTACAATGTCAAAAAATGCTGCCTTTAATTTCATAGCATTTCTGTGTGTCAAAACTTATTTACATTTTTTTGAAAAAAAGGTCCCATGGCCAAGATGTGGCCCTGATGCAGGCCTGCTTTCCTGCTTCAGGTGACAGGGAGGAAGCAGAGAGCAGAAGGGACCAGGCAACCTCACTCTCCCAACGCACCTTCTTCCTCTCTCAGATGGCGTCCCCTCCTCTGGCAGCCGCCGTCCTCACGAGGAGGCTCGTCTAGAGACCGTCTCCTGGTCACGCCAGGCCTGCATCCTCCTCCGTGCTCAGGGCTCAGCAAAGCCAGGACCGCTGTCCCCCAGGACAGGCGCCTTCTTCTCTCAGAGGAGGTCTGGGGTGCAATGACACCTCTCTGTCCCACCCTCATCGGATGCATATTCAATAAAAATACGTCGAAGACGGCAACTTACAAACCAAGTCTATCGTGTGGGAATTACATACCCACCAACTCAAAACATTTTCCTTTTCTAATATATTTTTATTGATTTCAGAGAGGAAGGGAGAGGGAGAGAGAGATACAGAAACATCGAAGATGAGAGAGAATCATTGATCGGCTGCCTCCTGCGTGCCCCCTACTGGGGATCGAGCCTGCAACCCAGGCATGTGCCCTTGACTGGAATTGAACCCGGGACCCTTCAGTCCTCAGGCTGACGCTCTGTCCACTGAGCCAAACCAGCCAGGGCTCAACACGTTTTTTTAGCCCAGATGTCTGCAGAAGCTTCTTGGCACGCTAGCAGCAGTATTTTATTAGCATTTCTACTTCCTTCGGAGCCTACTTCTGTAGTCCCTCACCGTCAGGTGGCCCTCCCCGCTAGTTCTGGCCTCTGACAGGGCTGTCCCTGCCCCTCCGGGGGCTGGCTCTCCGGGCCTGACAGCCCCACCTTGGAGGCGAGGACACCTGTGTGGATACTTGAGCCGCCGCTGCGCTTGGTGAAAGCACTAGCAGCAAAACAAGCCCCCTTGAAAGATAGCAATTTCATGCTTTCAGCTCTAGAATAAAAGGCTCCTTAATTAAATTTAAAGCAAAATGTTTGTGTGCGGCTCAAGTTTCCGCACTGGTGTTCCTTCCCGCTTCTCCACTTACGAGCCCCTTTGTGAGCGGAACGGGGGTATTCGCTGCGGAAAATCGCCTGGCGCTGCCCGGCCTCCTCCCCAGTCTGAATGGGCCACAGGGCTGTCGGGTGTTTCTCTCCGGGTCTCTCTTTACTGGCCTTGCACCTGCGGGCTCACTGAAGGCACGCATTTCCCTCCCGGGCAGTGAACATGGACTATTGAAACGTGGTACCGTCAGTAACACCTTCCTGGAGGGTGTGCGAGAGCGGAAAGAGATTTCATTTGGGAGAAACAAAGCAGGGACTGGTACCCACATCGTGTGATCGATTCGCTCACAAGAGCGAAGAATAGAGAGAATGCGCTGGCCAGACGCGGCGGGCCGTTTCCTTGCCTGCACTATCTAGCTCTCAAAGATGGGCCAGGTAGAGATCAGAAATGGGAAACGCTTTATTCCAGAAGTGACCTGAACGCCGTCTGGGCTCACGCCCCCTGCTCTGGCTTTCACCAGCGGCCAGACCCCAGGCCAGGCCTGCCCGCCCTCAGCCGCTCCGTTCCGGGCGCACAGCAGGTGGATGAGGGCCTCTCAGGGCTGCGGGCAGCAGCGAGGGGCAGTGCCTCACGCGGTCCGAGCTCAGGGGGGTGAGTTATGCTGTCATGATCATGTCTGCTCAGTTGTCCTGTTTTCATCGGAGGACAGTGAACCGCACGTTCTTTCCCATCTCCAACCTGGTTACAGCCACCTTATTATTTTTTTAAAATATATTTTTAATTGATTTCAGAGAGGGAGAGGGAGAGAGAGATAGAAACATCGATGAGAGAGAATCACGGATCGGCTGCCTCCTGCATGCCCTACACTGGGGCTCGAGCCCACAACCCAGGCCTGTGCCCCGACCGGGAATTGAACTGTGACTTCCCGGTTCATAGGTCGATGCTCAACCTTTGAGCCATGCCAGGCGAGCAAGAGCCACCTTTATTTCCCACCTGACCGGGGCTTTCCTCAATCCTCCCACCTCACAGTGATTCACCTTTTACACATTTAAATTGGACCTCCTTGCTCCCCTGTTTAAACCGCTTCCAGGCCCTGGGAGCTGGCTGCCCTGTGACCTCTGACCCCGCCGCCCTCCGCGGCTGAGTGACGGGAGGCAGTCTCCCTGCGCTTTGCTCCCAGTCAGGAGGCCCTGCCCCTGGCTCTCAGCCTCTGGTCAGGCAACTGGTCTTGGGCACGTTCAGCCCCTGCTCCGAAGGGGCTCATCCTGCTCCGTCTTCCTCTCTCCAGGGCGGGTTATCTCACGCACAGCACTGACCACAGCGGGCTCCTTCCCGCATGCATGCTCCTGCACCCTGACCTCCCTCCTCTCCCCAGCCCTCTAAGCCAGTGGTTCTCAACCTTCTGGCCCTTTAAATACAGTTCCTCATGTTGTGACCCAACCATAAAATTATTTTCATTGCTACTTCATAACTGTCATGTTGCTACTGTGATGAATCGTCATGTAAATATCTGAGATGCAGGATGGTCTTAGGCGACCCCTGTGAAAGGGTCGTTCGACCGCCAAAGGGGTCGCGAGCCACAGGTTGAGAGCCACTGCTCTAAGGGGAGGGACCCTGTCTGTCTGTTCACTGTCAGAGTCCAGGAGCTCACTAATATTCAACAAACAGAGGAAGGCGGGTCCCTTTAGTCACCATCCCAGGAGGGGCACTGTGTCCGTGAGGCCCACACACAGACCTGGAAGAGCCTGCCCCTGGAGAAGGGTCCTGGTCTGACACAGACAGGTGCTGGGTTTACGTATGTGTTACATTCTTGTGTCTGCCTTGTCTCAGAGGGTCAGCCTCTGCGTGCTGGCCTCTCCTGACTGGCCCCAGCCTCCTTTTATTTGGTTCTTTACCTGCAGATCTGGTTCAAGTCTCTTATCACCACCTCTGAGCCTGTGGCAAGTCACCTCTGCAGAGTTTTTCCATGAGCAACACACGCTGGCAATGCACTGCTGGTTACAGAGCTGGGGGAATCTTTGAGACTGCTGGGCCTTCACTAGTTTCCTTTTCTCACCAAAGGATATGTCTTTTATTGATTTTAGAAAGAGAGGAAGGGAGGGAGGGAGGGAGGAAGGGAGGAGGGAAAGGGAGAGAGGAGGAGGAGGAGAGAGAGAGAGAGAGAGAGAGAGACATTGATATGAGAGAGAAACATCGACTGGCTGCCTCCTATACGCACCCTGATTAGGCATCCAATCCACAACCTAGGTATGTTCGGCCCCAATGGGGATCGAACCTGCAACCTTTTGGTATTCAGGACGATGCTCTAACCGAGCCACCCGGCCAGGGTTCTTTTGCTAATTTCTTGATTCTTGGCTGAGTTACAGTGTTGAGTCTGGAGGTAAAGACCCTCAGACACATGAGTCATTGTCATGGGAAAGAATGTGAACTAGCTATCTTAGTCTACCCAGTCTTTGCAGACATAAGTCGATTCCATAAATAACCAGCCTACACCTTGTCTGCCTATATGTGGACATGGGCTGACCAAAACTGTGGGGTCCCTGTAGAGTAATTCATCCTACATTTTCACATCGTTGGTGGCAGGACTCTGTGAACAAACGACATCTAATCAGCACAGACGGATCTAACGGCCACCAAGACCTGGCGCGGGCAGGGCTGCCTTCCACGCTCACACCCTCAGCGAAGTCACCTGCTAAATCCCCGCTGCATCTGTTCCGCAGGAAGAAATTCACAATAAAAAGGCATCTCGGAGCCGAGATTAGACTTTCAGACCCTCCTGAGCGCTAATCCTTCCTCCGACACGGACTTTCTTTGTGGGGCTTGGCAAATCAGTTTTCTCCTCTATAATACAGGGATAATAACGCTTCAGTCAACCGGGTGCTGTGAGAATTAATTACTGTTATACAATTGAGTGAAGGTGGGAAGTCCTGGAAAAATATTGCGACTGCTTATAGGATTGAGGTCCAAAGACAAAGGCATCACACATAGCGAAGAAATCAAAACACCTCGGAATCCCACTGTCTCCCTCCCTCCCAGGGTCCTCCTTCTTCACTCAGGTGAAAAGTAGGCAAAACAACTTTCAAGGACACGTCCCCTTCTTCTGTGACAGAACTGCAAAGCACCCCTGGGCCCCCCGATGCCTCCCCCAACGACAGGAGGCCAGGAAGGCCGTCTGTCTGAGAACTGCAAGGGGTAGGAAAAGAGAGATCCCATTCCCTGTGCAAGTCTTCTGACCCTGAACCAGGGTCTTTCTGAATCAATGGGTGCCCTGGAGGCTGAATTTCAGGGAAAGGTCTTTCGGGCATCACTCAGGATGGGGGTGGTTAGGCCTTGAGCTCTCAGGGAAGAAGAGAGAGTCCCGCTGTAAGGTGATAACCAGCTGGCTGTAAAGACCGAGCCCTGTGTTAAGGAAACAAGATCGGATAAAGTAAACACTCCGGGGCCACAATGGCTGGCTGCCTGAGCACGAGGAATTTCCATATTCCCCACCATCGTCTCTGAATGACCGGAGATGAGAACACGGGCCCGTAGGGATGACAGAAGGCAAGGACCTGATTCTGTTCCCCAACCAAAATCAAGCAGCAGAATGCAAACCACCACCCATGATCTGTGCTTGTGTTAAGCCTATTTTTATAGAGACAGCAATCGACCCAGGGTCCACTACGTGGGGCCAATGTGGAAATAATACAGTTTCCCGAGGTTTCCTGGTAGCGCCATGGAGATTGCCATTTGGACGTGGCCTTGGAGAGTCAGGAGAATGAAATATGCTCTGGCTATACAATCGCTGTCTGTAGAGGGTCCGGAGCATAAGCAGAACTGGATTTAATGGACGGGGCTCGGCAGGAGCGTTTTCTAAAAGTGGGATTATGAGCGCAAAGCTTGGGCTACTGTACATGTCCCGCTATCCTGGTGCCCCCCATCATTCATTCATTCACTCACTCACTCGCTTAAACTGAAATAAGATAACTGGGTGTGCTCCTCTTGAGAAAGGGCTAGATAATCTTTGAGAGTCCCTTCAATTTCACATTGCAAGGATCCGTCCTTGCTCTTTTCAAACCTGAAATGGGGCCATGGCCGGCGTGGCTCAGTGGATAGAGCATTGGCCCATGGATTTAAGGGTCCCGGGTTTGATTCCGGTCAAGGGCATGTACCCTGGTTGCGGGTTCTATCCCAGGCCCTGGCTGGGATGTGTATGGGAATCAACTGACCTATGTGTCTCTCTCACATCAATGTTATTCTCTCTGTCTCTCCCTCTCCCTACCCTTCTCTCTAAAAGTCAATGGGAAAATATCCTTGGGTGAGGATTAACAACAGAATTAAGTTAAATTAAGCCTTAGATGGGGAGGCAGAGAAAGCAAACAGGATGCCATAGTCGAGGTCTGACTGACCTTATGGATCTGAGGGGGGAGGGCCTGGCCTGTGAGACCCTGTTCCGGGCACCTCTGCTGGCATTTCCTACTTCGTATGCTCACTCCTTCCTTAATCCCTCAACAGCACCCAGAGAGCAGCTGCCACGCACCGCCTCCAGTTTCCCTACGTCCACCGTGCGGGACTCCACATTCCACTTGGTGAAAAGAAATCCTTTTCCTTTAACGGCTCCGTCCTGCGTGTTATTCTCTGTTCCGGCCCCTGCAGACGTCTGCACCCGCCTGGGGATTCCAGGGTCGGGCTGTGACACGCCCCCGGGTGCTCTGATCTGCACAGAAAGCCGCTGCAGAGAGACACAAACACTGCCATATAGTTATTTACACACACGGAGTGGCCATCCTCTCTTAAAACCTGTAGACGGTTAGCATCCCCGGACTTTCTCCATGTCCAGATCTCTGCAGGAATACAGGGCAGAGGCAGGAAAACCTGAATGCATCCACCGCCTCCACAGAGTAAATAGCTTAAGACATTTAATAAAATTTCCCGATTAAACCCTTTATGTTCATGTCCGTGTTTCATCTCATTACCACCGATGCCACATGGCCGCGACCTGACCTGGTCTGGCACCCGATCGCTGTGGAGACCACAGTTCCTCCTTTCTTATCCCCATGTGGATACATCCCGGGAGCACTGCCCCCCGCCCCCCCCCCCCCCCCCCGCCGCCTTCTTTTCCACGGAGGCACTGGCTCCAGAAAACGGCAGGTGGTTCGCTTGTGGTCTTGGTAACTTTTATTCAGACAAGGACTAAGCGAAGGGAGCAACTTGGGGATCCTCAAAATCACCCGTGGAGGTTCTCAAACGGGCCTCTTCCCTCAAAGACCCACGCGATCCGGAAGCCCAGACGGGAGGTGCGGCGCTGCCCGTGGAGTATGCACTTGCACAAGGAGGACGGGGGGCCCAGGCTCCCCCGCACACGGCCTTCACCACCGGGTTTGGGAACGCCACCCAGGCAGGCAAGTGGGTACTGTCCCCAACCTGCACAGACCGGCTCCGGGCCTGGACTTCTTGAGAACAAATCATTGCGAGAAGTCTTCAAAGCTAAAATGACATCCTCCTACTTTTCCACTCTTTATAATAAAAAACCAACATTCCTTAAAAGTAAATTTGTTATTTGAAAACCTAAAAGTTTCGAGTTAAGTCTGATGAATAGATGGTATAACTGAAAAAAACACACAAAAAACACACAAACAACCATCTCACACACATCAGGGAATCCTATCAGCAGGCGGGGTTCTGGCATGTCAGCTGGCATGGCTGAGACAGAGAAGACACCATCAAAATGCTGGCTCAGCCGTAACCTCCTAAAGGTCGGAATTCTCCGAAGGGCGATGCTGCTTTTAGTGCTGGAGTTCTGGAAGGTTTTGTTTTAAAAACACTCAGATTGTTATAACTACGACTCACTAACTTACGCCACTGAGTGTCCAGATGGGCGCCTAAAACTTCAGTGCGTACTCCGTACATATTCATTGAATCAGCAAGTGACTATTTCAAGGCACAGGAGTTAAGCTCCAGGTACCACATTTTATTCACTATTTCCCGGCATCAGGGTAACCACTGCGGGCCAGGAACCTATACTTTTTTAGAGTTATCAATATTGCATTTTGAGTTCAGCGATTTGATTTGCCTTTCTATGCTGTAGAGACTATGTAAGAATAATGCACCCATTTGTCAGTGAAAGCTACACTTACATAAAGAGTGACGCGTGGATAAGAAAGAACCTTGACTTGAAAGGGATGCTTTTCTTTAGCAGACCCATTTCAGAAGTCGGGGTGAACTGTCAAACACAAACAAAAGCTGATACTCCAGCCATTCCCCCGGCTCTGCCATTTCTGCAATATCTCAACACTATTCAGTAGGCGATACATTTATTATATCACATTATCTAGTTGGCTGTGTGCAGCCGTGTTTTAACACCACATGTCTGCTCTTTTTATATTACCACTCAACACAGCAGAAATAAGGAACTCATAAAACAACTTTCTTAAAATATTCATCAAATAACTCTTTAAATTTGCAAATGGCTCCCTGAAGTGTTCCTTAAGTTATCTGTGGAAAGCAAACATCACAGTCAGGCCCGATTCCCTTACCCAAGAGCCAGGGTCCCCGAAACGGACTCCCAGCCCCTCAACGTACAGCTCCTGCACCCACTCAGATTCCTCCCCTGGTGCACGTCTGCCATCTCTAGCTCGGGCGCCACTGACATGTGACACATATAAGCAGCGTGACAGGCAAAACTCTGCCTCATCTAATTACAAAAACACTTAAAAGTGATTTGTTATCCTCCGAAGCAAATTCAAAGCCAACCGAACAGGAAGCACGCAGGGCAAACCCAGACTTTTCAACAGACACCTGAGGTGAGTCAGGGTTTCAAGGCGCAGTCTCTGGAGCCCTTTCCAAACAGTCTAGGGATTGATGTTTATGTGACAAAGGCTGCAGAGAAGGGAGAGGGCGGGTCTTTGGTAGCGCTCCCTCTCAGAGCCCTGAAGTGAGTTCCAGAGGCCGTCACAGGGCCTGAGGCCTATACACATGCACAGTCACAAGTAACAAGCTGAAAGGCACAGAGCAATGGCGATACCTAGTCTGACTTCTTATCTAACAGTACTTTTTTCTTTGAATTGCAAACGAGCCCTTGGCCAGTATTCCATTCCATCCATGCTGTTGCAAATGGTAAGAGTTCTTTCTTTTTTACAGATGCACAATATTCCGTTGTGTAGACATACCACAGCTTTTAAATCCACTCATCTGCTGATGGGCACTTAGGCTATTTCCAAATCTTAGCTACTGTAAATCGGGTCCAGAGGGAAAGCAGAGGAAGAGAGGGAGAAGAGATCAACCAATGAACTCATAAGTGTATGTGCATAACCCATGGACACAGGAAATAGGGTGGTGAGGCTGGGGTGGGGGCTGGGGGGCAGGATGGAAGAGGTCAATGGGGGGAAAAGGGGACATATGTAATCCTTTCAACAATAAAGATTTTTTTTAAAAGACATTACTGGCCTGGCCCCTTCCAAACAGTCATTAGCCACAGTGCCCTCCACAGTTTGCAGGGCAATGACAGTCAGATTCGTAGGTGTGCCTTCCGCTGCACTGCTGTGTCATTTGCAAAAATATATAGAGACATATCACACATACACACACTTTACATTTCAATGCAGACGTCACCCACCACAAAGCAGAAGTTCTCAAAGAGCGGCCCCTGACGCCAGGGCTCAGCATTGCCTGGGAACCTGCTAGAAATGCAAATTCCTGAGCCCCAGTCCAGAGCCACGAAGTCAGAGTCTGAGCTGGGACAAGCAGCCTGAGCTAGTCCTGGAAGCCACTGTGCTACAGGCTGATGTGTGAGCACCTCCTGCAATGGAACAACCATCATGCCCACAGTAGCTACAAACCACGAGTCACCCTGAACATATCAGAAACTTTTTGGACACCGTTTCTTCTCTAAGGGAGTTTTGTGTGAAGTTGAGAAAAGAAAATGGTACTCAGGGAGTATGGCGGGTAATATATACATATAGAACACACACACACACACACACACACACACACATTTTAGAAGCAGTGTTTGAAGAAAAGAAAAAGCTAAAAATAATAATCCAACTGAATTTGGCCTACAACTATTTTCATTTAATTTGATTTAACTTGGCTTTACATTGGGCTATGTTACAACTGGCAATGCTCCAACCACATCTAAAATCTCGTTCTGTGTGGAAAGAAGAACACCAAAATTCATAAAGAGTTTTAAAATGAACACCTGGAAAAGAACCTATATTGCAACGCTATAGTCTTTCTTTAGACAAGTGAACCAACGACCACGGAATACTTTACAAGAGAACAGCAGAAAAGTAAAATGGCCAGGGGTTATGTTGGCAACTACTAAAACCCGGTGTTGAGATTCCTCATGGCTTGTACGGCACAGTTTTTCAGGAGTAGATGAATGCACAAACCTTTCTAACTGCTAATCTATATAGTTTGCAACGTGGCCATCGGCTTCAACACATGATTGGGCACTTCTATTAGTTCAAAAAGTTGCTTTATATTATGCAATTATTCCTGAGGTGCACATCACCTGTCCCTCGCACCTTATATGGGAACAGCCCCACCCTTACAGGCTGAAATGGGCCCAGAATGTCTTCTAATTTAACCCATTCTTCTCTCTAGCTATGGCCAAAGGGGAAGCAGACAGTTATCTCGTGCATCCCATTCTTAGACCTGTGGGGCTGGAATGATCTGGAGTCATCAGAATAACCTCAAGAGGCCCTGTAGGGGGAAGATGCATGGGTTTCCCCACAACCTGCGGGATGGCTGGACCCTGCACGGATGTCCAAGTGACAGTGTAGAATGGACAGGCCTGTGGCCCCATGAGCTCAGTGTGCCTTTAAGGGGGATTTCAGGAACACAGAAACTCCCGTTTTTGTTTTTTCTTTTTATGGAATAAATCAAGTAATAGAATAGTGCTGGGGATACATTCTAAACCCCCAGTGTAGCCCGGCTTGGCATGGCTGTCAGTGGTTGAGCCTCGACCTATGAACCAGGAGGTCAGGGATCGGTTCCCGGTCAGGGCACATGCCCAGCTGGCAGGCTCAGTCCCCAGTAGGGGGTGTGCAGAAGGCAGCCGATCAATGATGCTCATCATTGATGTTTCGTCTCTCTCTCCCTGTCCCTTCCTCTCTGAAATCAATAAAAATATATTAAAAATAAATAACCCCCCAGTGCCTGCTTGAAACCATGGATAGGCCTGAACTTATATAAACTATTTTCCCCTGTATATACATACATACTCTACCGCTTCTCTGGCACATCCGAATTGCCAGCATCACTACCCTTGCCCCTGGGATCATTGTTAAGTAAAATAAGGGTGACGTGGACACAGGCACTGCAGTCCTGTGACAGTCCATCTGGTCACCTCGAGGGCCACTACATGACTAATGGGCGGGGCCTCTGCAGCCGGAGACTGGACCGAAGTGGGAGGGGCAGGAGACCATGAGATTTCATCATGCTACTCAGAACAGCGAGCAATTTAAAGCTTAGGAATTATTTATTTCTGGAATTTTCCATTTAATATTTTCAGACTCCTATTGACCACGGGTAACAGTAACTGTGCAAATGAAAGCCTCCGGGATAGGAATTACTGTACAAAGACAGGGGAGAAGGAACACAGAGAATTTAAGGGGATGGTGTAGCACAGGTTCAATATTCCTGGCACTTTCAGAATGCAACTTTGCAGTAGTCCGGTCTATTATTCAGGAGAAAGAACGGTAACAATGAAAAACCCAGGCTGTAGGGCAGGCTGTGGAAGCTCGGGTGTGGTCAGTCTAATTCACGGGTCCACCCTCTCCCACGAACATGTAAGCCACGTCCTGACAGGCTGTGGACACTCCAGGGGGCAAATCCCTCTGGCTGCTGCTGCCGGTCATAGGGCCACCCTCTATCTGTCCTTTAGGAGACCTGCTTCCTCCTGGGGACTCACAGCAGCTCCACACTGATCCCGGAATCAGGCCGGGGCCTGCTGACCAGCTGACCGGCCAGCACTGGCTAAAGATGCTCACATGAGACACAGGCAATTCTGGTCTCAAACTCTCTATTGAACAGTAAAAAAGTGTAAATTCTCAGAAAGTTTTGATTAGTTTCTTTCCCAATACAAGGCTGCCTGAGTCAACAGGAAGAGGGGCAGCCCTTAGTGCAGGCAGGTGCTGGGTAAAGTACCTTGTACTAATACGCTCTTCTTGTCCATTGTTTGTTTGTTGTTTGGTTGTGTGGGTTTGGGGGTTGTTGTTGTTTTTTGCCAAAAATAAGTGGTTTTTGTTTCTTTTTATTTGTTAACTATTATTTTTAAAAAAATGTTTGTTGTTGAAACTATTCCCTATGTTCCCTTTTCCCCCCAATGACCCCTTCTAGCCCACCCTGTCCCCCGCCCCAGGTCTTCACCACCCTACTGTCTGTGTCCACGGGTTATGCATATCTGCATACAAGTTCTTCAGTTGATCTTTTCCCATCCACCCCTGCCTTCCCTCTGAGATTCCACAGTCTGTTCCATGCTTCTGTGTCTCTGGATCTATTTTGTTCATCAGTTTATGTTGTTCATTAGATTCCACATATGAGTGAGATCATGTGATACTTGCCTTTCTCTGATTGGCTTATTTCGCTTAGCATAACGGCCTCTTGGACTAAAGGTTTGAACATGCTGATAACGTGTGCTTTGGGGGCACATTATGATGATGGGCTTATAGAGCTCCTATATGTCCAAACTGTCTAAGGCGATTTTCCCAATAACAGAGACCTAGGTCTGGCTAACATGCAGAGGGGAAAAGCCAACAGGATCCCAGAGGGCTGTCATCCTGCCAAATGACTCCAAAATTAAGCTGTAAAATTTAAATGATATGCAAGTCCTGAAGGTTAGGGTAAAAACTAGTTCCTTTGTCCTGCATTCAAATTTGAGATGGTTTCCAATTTTCAGAACATATTTGGGTGCATCAGTGTTAAAGATACCCAAGTGTCTTCTCAATCACAATGTTTTCTTTCAGAAAAAAAAAGAAGACTCTGCTCTAAGCTGAATTTTTTTAATGCCACTTATTAGGTTTTCGACTTCTACTATCTCGGTTTAGAGGCAAATGGCAGGTCATCTTCAATCACTCCTTTAAGTATTAACTTTGTTTAAACAAAACAGATTAGATAATGGTGATTAATCTTAAGCATTTGCTTCAATTCAAGAAGATAATATCATCACATTTCAGAGAGCCTGGGATTGTGGGGAAAAGAGGAGGCAAGCTGACTTAAGAAAATAAATATCATAAAGAGAACTCAAGCTTTTTATTATCAAAGAACATGTTTGTCTAAGATACGGAATTATGCCTTCCATCGGAAGGGCTCTCCTTGGCCTGAAGCCTGAGAAAGGCTGAATGGTCCCATCACTCCCTGTACAGTTCCTACTGGGAATAAGGGAGCCACTAGAAGCAATGCATTGGGCTTTCCACAGGCCAGATCAGACCTAAACTAAAACCTGTGGCAAAAAGGAGAGCAAGGGCTTTACTTAGTTAAAAAGCTCACTTGGTCTTTGCTAAAGTGGTGTGGTGTCCGGAAGCAGGACTGACGAGGAAGAAGAGCCAGGCTTTCCATGCAGAGGATATGGGCCCACATTCTTGCTCTGAAAATTATGTGACTTTGGACAGACAGACATCTCACCTACAAGAACCTGGGTTTCCAGATCAGTCGCCCTAACTATGGTTCCAAAATGCCAGGCGATGTGATTCTATAAGACACCCGACAAAACTCCTGCACTTAGCAGACACCGACCGAGCAAATGCCATTTGGCTTCCTTTGATTAGCCAGGTGGCATTTTATGTACACAATGCCTCAACTAAAGCACTGAGCCTGAAGGCCTCCCGGAGCCTTGTTACAGTAATTATGTCAGTTTCAACACGCAGGTGAATTCTATGAGCAGAATAAATCTCTACCGAACACTGATCTTGAGAAATAACAGTGGGAGGAACTCTGAAGGTCTATGAAGAAAATTATTAGTGGAAAAATATCTTATTTAAAAGTCAGTTGCTCAATAAGGAGAAAGTCAGTCGTTAAGTTTCTCGCATCCTTTATTTTTAATATTCATGTATTTTAAGTATGCTGATTTGCCAACTGCGCACTAAATCACATCGTTATTTAAATTTTTTTTCCCTTCCAAATCTCCATGAAAGCAATTTCTCCTCTCACAGCAGTATACATCTGATGGAGGGATTTTAGAGGTCTTAAAAGCTTTGCACTTCATATTTGTTTGACTTATCAGGAGCACAATAAGAGAAAGTTGTGTCTATACTTAAGTCATTAAGCGTGACTGATAAGTCTAGGCAGGTGACATTATCAGCAATCACATATTTTAATTCAAATGTAGATATTCAAATTAATGCCCTGAAAGGAATAAAATAAGTCGCTATCGTTATGGATCTCATTCACAGTGAGTGACCAAGAATTTTATGTTCCATACAAGCTTTAACTCCGAGTTTGAGGGAGTTTATTTATATGCAAGATATACACTATGTCAGCATATATCAAGAACATAAACAAATTTCTCCCATTAAAGAAGAGAAAACTTACGCCTTGGGGAAAATTAGAATTCTAGTGATTACTAAACAATCAGCCATCTCATTTTCCATCTTAAATTCAGAGTTGTGACAAGGTGACTCTAATTATACTGGAGACGAAGGTCCACTTAGCAGGGTAAGCACAGCAGTGAGTTCATTTCCTCCCCATCCTCTTCTTTTCAACAACAAACGACAACTTCTAGGATGAGTTTCCCAGTGGAAGGGCATTTTGGTTCCCAAACTGATATCCCTGGAGAAGGATCACCTAGAAATCCCAACCCCAAAACGCAGCCAAGTAATAAGGAAGGCCACAGATTCCTTCAGAAGAAAGTATCTTTGTGACTATGGACATTATGCAAAAGCTGCTGATTTGATGGAAAAGTCCTCATCACCTTGAGCAAATCTTTTGGACCTTTAGATATTTGAGACAATCAAATGTAAACTAATCCTTGTTTGCATAGCAGATTATTACAGCCATGGGACAATGCTGCCCCATTAAAGTTGTGCTGGAATCAAGTGGGGGTTGGTAGAAGAAACATTATCAACTCCTCAGTCCACGTTTGCTATCCTACATGAGAATTTCCACTCACTTGTATGTTTTTTAGTCAACAGAAATAGTAAAGTCCTTATTTTAAGATTAAATCTTCAATAATTTGTAGAACTCAGCCAGAATGACTAACTGCCTTATAGGTTATAGACAATTACTACCTGGCAGTCATTCACATACAAGAAATTTTTATCTGTTCAAACGTGAATCAAATTCATGAGCAATTTCCTGACCAACAGGCAATATATTGAAGGGGAAGTGGCGTGTGGGAAAGGAAAACCTGGGTTCAAAATCCGACTCTGTCCTCCAAGAATTAAGACATGGTAGGCAAGTTCTACAACCTTCTGTTTCTCTTTCTAGTCAGTTTCCTCACCTATCAAATGGGGATAAGAAGGCCAACAGGGTCAGGTAAAATAAAAGATGTTAACAGTAGAATAAGGAATAACACAGTGATAGTAAATTGTAAATCAATTATTTTTGAAAGTTAACTAAACAAGTGTATAAAAAAAAGCTTCACAAATACTCAAAATAATGGCAATGCCTCTACCAGCTCACCTTGCCTCCCTGTGCCCTCACTGGTGGAGGTGGACACTTCCCGCCCCACTGACTGTGCCACCTGCTTTGGCCAAGATGTGATAAGGAGAGCCATCTGTGTCCAAGCAGAAGCTCCGGGAGCCACGGCCGGGTCCACCATCCCTCTGGGTCCCTGTCTTCTCCTGGTACAAAGGCAGCATGAACACAGACACAGCCCATCTTGCCACTCATGAAATACAAATGACAAAATAAAACTTGTTGTTGTAAGTCCTAAGATTTTGCTGCTTGTAATCACAGCAAACCCTGACTGATGCGGTGGCTTCATTGCTGGGTGCCAGGCACCAGGTGCATTGAGTCAACCACTGGCCTTGAACTCAGAAAACCCAACTTTCAGCCCACCCGCATGGCTCAGTGGTTGAGCGTGGACCTATGAACCGGGTCACGGTTCAATTCCCAGTCAGAGCATATGCCCAGGTTTCGGGTTCGATCTCCAGTGTGGGGCGTGCAGGAAGCAGCCGATCAATAATTCTTTCTCGTCATAAATGTTTCTATATCTCTCTCCCTCTCTCTTTCTCTCTGACATCAATAATAAAAATAAATAAAAACAACAACAACACACCATCCAACTTCAGCTTCCACCTGGCTGTGTGCCCTGGGCCACCGTGAGCTTCACTTCTCCATTCTACTGGCAGGATGCAGAGGGTCAGAGCACACAGTATACCAATCAATAGCCACGTATCTATGGGCAAGTTATGTCTCAACTTTTTTAACAGAAAAAAGGGGGTAATAATATCTACCTCACAGGGTTGCTGCGGAAGTTAAAGTAGTGAATATATGTAAAGTTTTCAGAGGAGCATCTTGCACATGATAAACACTTAAGCAAGTGTTATTATATGACCACACTGTCATTATTATTTTCCTATATAATAAAGAGGTAATATGCAAATTGACCCTCATGCCCTCGCATCATCACAAGATGGCTGCCCATGTCATCACAAGATGGCCACCCCTACATCATCACAAGATGGCCACCCACACATTGTCACAAGATGGCCATCCTTACATCATCACAAGATGGCCACCCCCACATTGTCACAAGATTGCTGGCAGGAGAGGGAAGTTGAGGGTGACCAGGCCTGCAGGGGAGGGCAGTTGGGGGCCATCAGGCTGGCAGGGGAGGGCAGTTGGGGTGAGAACAGGCAGGCAGGGGAGGGCAGTTGAGGGTGAGATCAGGCCGGCAGGGGAGGGCAGTTGGGGGCCATCGGGCCAGCAGGGGAGGAGTTAGGTATTAATCAGGCTGGCAGGGGAGCGATTAGGGGCCATCAGGCAGGCAGGCAGGCAGGCGAGTGGTTAGGAGTCATCAGTCCCGGATTGTGAGAGGGATGTCCGACTGCCAGTTTAGGGGCCTAAATCAGCAGTCAGACATCCCCTGAGGGGTCCCAGATTGGACAGGGTGCAGGCTGGGCTGAGGGACACCTCCCCTCTAGTTGTACTATAATACCTTTTGATACATGTGGGGCTTAAAGGGAAGAGTGTTTGTGAACGTACGTGGTTAACTATGAAATGCTATGTAGGAACATATGATTGCTAGGAACCATTCACCATTTCATTTGCAACCTTTAGTACTTTGAGGAAGCCTATGGGACAGGAATCTCCATGTGCTGTGTTCACTGCTGTGTCCCAGCCACTCAAACACTAACTGGCACAGAGCAGGCTTGCACGCACGTGTTGAATTAATGAAGGGAAATCACGGTCTCCTTTGGAATCCATTCGATGCCTTTGCCGCTTTTAAATTCTATGCTTGCAGACAGAGTCTCAGTCAGTTCCACAAATCAAAGCTTCATACATGCAAGCTTATTTCAGGTACCGGAGATATTTAACAATCTACTTAAATTATCCAACTTACTAGATCTATGATAAGAAAAAATATACCACGTGTCATCCCTTCTCAGCAGAAATCTGAATAATTGGTGATACGCATTAGAAGAATCACCTTAAATTAAAGAATCTACTGTAATACAGTCTTTGATCAATGTGCAATAGAGTACATGTCAACATTTTTTATACTATGAATTTGAAACTTGTCTAATAATTTCAACGTTTTTTTTTCTTTGACATTAAGGCTAAGACTATTGAAATTATACATTTTTATAAAAAGGAATGACAGTACATTATAAAAGCAAATTTTAACTGAAATATAATGAATACAATAACATCATAATTTGCTTAATATGTGTTTGATTAAAAGCCTAAATAACACATTTTAGATCAACTTTCAAATCCACATTTAATGGCCAAATTATCAGAAAACCCTCTGTAACTTAAATCATATTTTCTGTTATTGCTCAACATCAGTGGTGTTCTGTACCTGTGGTTTAGAAAACTTGGGAGAGTTTGCTGGATGGCTTTTATTATGCATTTGCTATAGTCTGAGAAGTTGTTTTTTGATTTCCCACCAAAGTTAACAGTTATTTCTCAAAATAATTTTTTAAATCATTAAAAGAAATTATGAGTTTACGCATACTGCATCATTTTAAAATCCTGGAGTTAGGCGTGTTCTTAGAGTCACGTAGATCAATCCTTAGACTGAGTGTTGCTGCATTTTTTTTTTCTATTGTTCATCCTTTTAGCAAACATTAGTGCAGCATCCCCCATGAGATACTGTGCTGGAGTAATAACTCACAGTCATAAAACATAGTCGCCGGCCTGAGAACTCTTATGTCCAGCCTTGCGGGACAGCACTTCTTACTAGACACCATCAACCTTGAGAAAGCTGCTGTTTTAGTTTTGCACATGATGAATGGTCCAAGCTCTTCCTTCTAAGCAGTGCGAGTTCTGCCTCACGAGGGCCCATCCAATGGCCGAGGGCTACTCTAGGGAGCCCCTTCCCCAGCTCTTTCTATGGAGGCGCAGGCATTTTTCATGTCTCTCTTCCCAAAGTCTTCTCTCTGAAGGTGCCTATCTCCAGTTCCATTTGCTATTGCCCATATCACTTAAGAAAAACAACTTCTCACCATTTGGTGTTCACCTTCATATATCAAGTCTTGCTGAAGCGCCATGCACATAGTGAATGAAGCTCACTGCCTTCCCACTTCCCTTTCCAACATCCTCTCTAACCACACTTCCCTGCTCACCATATCCCAGGGGGGACTTCCTGTTCTTCCTAAACACCTTTTCTTCAACCTCTGACCCTTCCCATGAGCCATCTCTGTGGCTTCTCACATGGCAGGTTCCTTACCATCCTTCAGTCTTCAATGAGCAAATCAACCCCTCACAGCTGCATCACGGATGAACCCAACTCAATTAACTGCTCACTCTCCTATGTCTGCTTTATTTTCAATTAACAGTCACCATTGTCAAAATGTATCCTGTTCACTTGTTTACTTGTTTATCGGCAGTTTCATTGGAAGTGAGTCCATCCTTGCACCGCCAGAGCCCAGCACAGCGCAGGGCACAGCAAGGAAGCCAGGCAACGGTCCCTGCTCTGGACCTCACAGACCCATGTCATTACTTTTTATCAACAGAGTCAAGGTTGCACAGGTTTTCTGGCTCTCAGACTACACTTGATTATTCCAACCGTCTGAGGCCCATGGAGCTGTGTCCCTTTCACATATGGATGAGACATGTTCTGACATGAAATGTGATATGGCTGTGATGTTGAATTCAGAGGGACGCCAGGGGTTGTTGGATTCAGCCCACTGTCCTAGCGCTATTCGGATTCTCTTGTCAATATTGTTCCCTTTACCTATTTCCTGTCCACAACGATTTTGACAACCACACCACCTGTGTCCTAGAAAACAAATACACTGGCAACTCAGGTATTTTTCGCAAGCGAGGCAGGTACTGTGTCCACTCATGCAGACGTGGATCAACCACATCTAAAATGATATTCTAGGGGGCCAGGTGGACTATAACATGAGTCTGATCATAAGCACTGTTTTGTTTTTCTCTTTTGTGCCCTCCTCTTCCTCCTCCTTCTTACCCTCCTCTTATTCTAATTCTAATTTTTTCTCTCCCCATGCCTTGGGGCTGCAGGTGGTGGTGGTGGCCTGCTGGTGATCCTGGAGAAAGAATTCTCTGATACCTGGGTTAGTGTGCACTGTGTCAGTGAGACAATTCCTAGGAACCTCATTGCAGGCCATAGGTGAAACGAGAAAAGCACATTTAATCCAGAGGTGCTACCCTCTGGTACACCTGTCACTGCCTCTGTTTGTTCAACACGAAAGCCAAGTTAGATCTTATGAGAGTTGCTGCTGTTTGTAGAACCAGGGAGTACACACACACACACGGAAAGAAATTACTGGTTGCTACAGTGAAATGTTATATTGGTAGTGAATAGAAAGTAGGGATTGCTTTCTCCAAATTATTGGATTTATTAACTGGCTCTGATCTATCAAATCAATGAGGACAGTAATTGTTCTATTGGTTTTATTGATTAGTGATGGAAAAGTTAAGAAGCCAGCTCAGAGTCCTCAAGCAAATTCAGCGTTGACATAGCAACAGCGGCCTTCCCACCCCTCTCTATCATGTATGGCTGGCCCAGAAGGAAGGAAGTGCTCAGTCCTATGGTCAGGCACACAGCGGCATCCTGGGATACCTGTTTCTAAGAGACTGTAGCAGGAACCACGGCTGTCACCTTAATCTCAGGAACCTGCACACTGTCTGGATCGCCATAGTTCAGAAAGACCACAGTTGCTAAACAGAGAAATAAACTGGGCCACGGCTCTGCCTTCATTTAGAAGATGTGACAGAATTTAAAGGAAAGGACTGTGTGCTGGAGAAGCAACGGGAAATCCAAGCAGAATTTACAACCTCAATAGAAAGGCGTGACGCACACATGGGACCACTTGAAAAGCAATATGTGCCACAAATAAACAACAGCCAGAGACGAAGATCTGACAAACTGCTGTGCACTTGTCCTTGCACTTTTCTGAATGTGCTGGAGGAAGTTCGCCACGTTAGCCGGGGGAGCAGTGAGGGCTTACTCTCTCAAGAGACCTGGGAACCAATTTTAGGAACAAAGGCCACAGATTAAGTAAACTCATCCACTGACCCAGATATGACAGCATGTCACAGACTGTCAATATCCACATAGCAATTGACCTTTGCTCATTAAACAAACGATAGTGTTTGCTTTAAAAAAAAAACTGTTCTGAAGTCTTTGTGTCATATCCCAATCACTCCAAAGTGTGATATCACGTAGGGAATTAAAGGCATTGATGGATTATAGACGTTAAAATAGAGGAGATTCTGGAAATTTAATTTTGTGAAGAAATGCAAGATGCTCATTCATTTAACTGGAACATAGATAATATCAGGTGCAGTTAATATGATTTCATTTGCAAGAAAACACATTCAGGTGAGAGGTAAAGTGGTATTTGCAACCTCTCAGGGAACTGTGAGCAGTGAGGGTTTCCTAAATGGCTCCTATATTGCTAGGCTGCACAATGAGTCTCCTCTGCATTTGTGACCTACCATGGAAATACACGGATCCAGGACAGGCGCATGGCGTTCCTGGGCGACCAGGGAAGGAGCTTGTGAACGGAGGACTCCGGAGTCTCTGCCTTCCCCTCCATAGTCTCCTCTGTCCACCTTTCTAGGTGGGCCAATGGCCAAAGCTTACATAGTACAATCACAGAATGGAAAACAAATCAACGCGAGCTGATCTGGAGGCCATGGAAGCTAATGCCTCTGAATGTAAGGCACAGGGACCTGCGTGGTGCCCACGCTCCAATAAAACCCTGACAATGAGTGGCTGTGAATTGTTTTGAGCTGTACAGCCAGTTCATACAATTCCATTTGTCAACATGATACCATTTAAAAAAGTAAAGTCAACCCAAAGAAGACCAGTTCAAGTTATTTCTTGACTGTCTTGACCACCACCATGATGCTACAATACCCTCAGCTACTTATTATAAAGGAAAAGACAAATGATGTCATTCTTGAAAGGGTCTTTGCGTTTGCACACGGAGAAGACCCTCAGCCACGAGTGGCCTGCCTTTCTTTGGTTTCCTTATCTAAGTCCTGAAACATCAGTAATAAAAAAGAAAAACAATATTTGAAGTCAACAGGCATTTAAATTTACTAGTAAATTATTCTGCTAATGTGATTATCAACTTTACATTTTACCTAAGGAGCCATGACTTGCTAAATTAGTTAACAGTACTTTTTATGTACCTTCCACTTGAAGTATCTTGAACGACTTTTTTCCTTGTCTTCCATGCCCCAACATTACCAAGTTGCCCCCCTACATCTTGATTACTGCTCAGTCTCAAGAATTAGACTTGTCTCATCCTCCCCAGCATTGGCACTTTTCAAGACTCCATCCTCACCTCCTCTTTTGAGCCTGGACCTTCTCATCCATGACCTCAGTTTCCACCTATTCACAGATAAGTCAGCAATACACCCTCAGTTCATCCTTAGTTCGTTTGCTTCCAAGCTCCTGACTGATCTTAAGGATTATTTAGTATATATTTTTGGACATTTCAAAGACATCTCAAACTCACTTGTGCAAAGTTGAACCTATGGTAGCCTCCCACCATGTAGCCTCTATGGACCATTTTCTAACTCAGGCAATGACACCACCATCCAGTTATGCAAGTCAAAACCTTTGGGGTTATCTTGGTTAGTTCCCCCTCTTACTCATCACTTCCAAGACATCATCCACTCTCATCAATTTTATCACTTAAATCAGTGATGGCAAACCTTTTGAGCTTGGCGTGTCAGCATTTTGAAAAACCCTAACTTAACTCTGGTGCCGTGTCACATATAGAAATTTTTTGATACTTGCAACCATAGTAAAACAAAGACTTATATTTTTGATATTTATTTTATATATTTAAATGCCATTTAACAAAGAAAAATCAACCAAAATAATGAGTGTCATAAGTTCGCCATCACTGCCTTAAATATTTCCTCAATCAGCCACTTTTCTCCATCTCAGATAACCACTACCTAAACACAATCCACCATCATCTCTTACCTGGACAACTGGGTGGGAGGATCCAAAGTAGGATTCAGAGAAAATGGTCAGGTAGGAGAACCAAGAAAGTTTTAAGAAGGCAAACTGATGGCAAGGGTGTGTAGCCAACAATGCAAAACAGATTGGATCGGGACTGAAAAGAGTACACTGGAGTTAGGAATTAGGAGGCCACTGGTGGCCTTGGAGAGTCATTTCAGGAGAGATCTAGGTAAGATGGCAGTGGGACGAGGAGTGGCAAATGCAGTGACCAATAAAAACTATTCATTCTAGACTGTTGCTATGAAGGGAATGAGACAGCTGTTTCCGGGGGAGGCAGCGTTAAAAGTGTGTTTTTACAAGGATGGTTGAGGCTTGTGCATTTTATAACCTGAAGATCAGGAAGCTGCTGAATATCTGGGAGTTAGAAAAGAATTAACAGAGCAAGCATTTAGCGGAAGCAGAAGGAATTCCATCCAGGGCACAGGAAGTGGGGGAAGCTAAACAGAAGAGTGGGTAGAGATACCTTCTTTTGTTGAAGAGAGGAGAAACCAATAGAGTCTATATGTAATGGCCTCTCATTTCTTAGTGAATTAGAAGGAAGCATTATCAGAAATGAAAAGGAAAGCTCTTATAAGACATCCAAGCATTTGGATATTTATTTTAGCCAATAAATATTTATTGAGTGTCTACTATGAGCTGAGCACTGGGCAGTAGACTAGAGAGAAGCCACCGCTCTTGTCATGAGGATTCCGACTGTCCAGGGATTGAGAGTCCAGCAAACACACAAATTCAAGCACCAAGGAAGGGCCCGATTAAGGAAACTATGTGGAAGGAAAATATTCAAACCAGATGCCCAAAGCCTCAAAGAACACAAGGGGATGATCTTGGTGGATGATGACAGAAAGTGGGCTTCAATAATAGTGTCAAAGAGGCAGTGACAATGCATGATAGTCCCCAGGTCCGGGAGGCCAAACATGAGAGTCCATCCACGGGTCTGCTTTCACAACCACGGAACATGGCATCCATATCACAAACAGGCAAACAAGTAGGTTCCTGAGTTGCATTCTCTATGAGGTAGTCATTGTGCCTGCACTCAAGGCTCTATGAGAACAGCGAGAAAGCCTTGATGACGCCACTCCCGGATGTCACAGGGGAAGAAGCCCTGCTCTGTCCTGCCTCTCCTGCTCTCAGGCCCACCTCGCAGGGAGGGGTCCGAGGGTCTGAAGGAACCACCCACCTGTTCCACGTTCCCTGCGATACCTCCAGGAAGAGCAGAGGCATCTGCACTCCCAGATCAGTATGCTGATGACACATGGTCTGCATCGCCCCTTTCATCTCTAATCCTGACACCACAATTTCGCAATGTATCCAGCATCTGAGGGGCCCCAAGGGGAGCGGGGTCCAAGGGCTTCAGAAGAGGATTAATCCAGATAAGACAGAGGTTATGAAGAGAGTCCGGGGGAAATATTTCAAGAATGTGGCATGCGGGCTTCTGTGTTTCTTACGTGAACACAGCATTCTCTGCTTCCACGGTGACTTCTGGCATCTCAGTTGATCTCAGCTGATGTCCATGACATGACAGGCCTGACACAAGCAGGCCTATTTATAGCGCCAGGCGCAGAGTCGGTGACAGACTGTATCAGAAGTGACTCTCTCTGGAATTTCTTGGTAGCTGTGGCTGCCCAGGGTCTTGTTAAATAGAGTTTCAGGCCAGGACCAATATCCTTTATTCTTCCCCCAACCTCGAGAAGTTCCTTCACCGAAGTTACCAGATAGCCAGGGGTACTCCTCAACTTTGTTTCTTCCTTTACAGCTGTAATTAGACTACTGTTTTTCCAACCATTTTAATTCATGTTGTTTTGTGAAATTTCTTCTGAATCCATTTCTCTGAATTTAATTTTAGAAAGTCAGAATGTGCCAAGCAATCTGAAATTAATTGCTCCATTTTACACTTCGAAATAGCAAACTATTCATCAGTTTTGGGTTTTCTTTCTAATCAGGATGTGTAATGATTTTCCCCCCATTAAAGGCTTTTCATGATTATTGGGGATATGATATTACTATCAGCAACAAGCATTAGTTATTGTCTAGCTTCCTCCTTATTTCACTTGAAATGTCAGCGATGCTATCTGCTTCCTCCCCTGTCTCTGACTCGATTTGGTTTTAAATCTTTTCAATCTGATTTGCAACTAGATCTCATTCCGGGAGGAAACTCCACAAAGTAAATCTTTTTTTTTTCCTTTTTTTTTTCTGCAAGATAAACTTAACTCTTAAGGAAGCCACTTACTCACATGACACAAATATCAAAGATTCTGCAGCATGCTCAATGTCAGATTGTAGGATTGTAATGAACTTCTGCCAAGTTTTAGACACTAACAAAATATAACTTACTCATAATGGAAAGAACTCAACACACTGAACGGAGCAGCAGCTGTAATGCCACACAGGACTGTAATCAAGATTTTGAAAAACTCCACACATCTTAGAAGGTTCTCAGATCATTTGTTTTTTTACCGAAAGAACGTTTATCTAGAAGAAAGAGCTGTTCAGAACGTATGGCCTCAGCTCTTTATCTCTGTCTCTCTTTTCTCTTGTTTGTTTCTGCCATAAAAAGACTCAGACATTTTTAGAATGAGTCACTGGAGCAGGTAAGGGAATGAAAAAAAAGAGGAGAAAAATTACTTGTGTATGCACTAAAAAACCCCAAAAAACTCACAACTTTTAATAGTTTTTAAATACTATCATCACCATTGTCGTAAAAAAAAATAGGGTAAAGTTACAAATGAAAAGAGCTTCAGTCCTCACACAGAAGTACCTATTATGCACCAACAATGATGGAAACATGCACTGGGTTATTTATTCACTTTATACACGGTGACTGGGGGCTGCTGTCTGCTGGTCACTGGCCTAGGTCCCCAGGGATTCAGAGAGAAGAGAGAGTTCCTGCCCTAATGGGGTGCCCATGCCAGTGAGGGATTCAGATCAATGGGGAGGGGACACATACAAGCATTCCCGAGAGAGAGGAAAACAAAGTGAGGGGCCCGTACTGGTAGCAGGGGGCAGGACTGAGGACTGCATTGGAGCTGAGAGCTCAAAGACGGGAAGAAGTCAGCCATGGGGAAGCCGGTGAGAATGTTCCCGTTAGAGGGAAGAGTACGCAAAGGTCATCTACAAAAATATATATATATTTCAGAGAGAGGAAGGGAGAGGGAGAGAGAGAAACATCAATGATGAGAGAGAATCATCAATCAGCTGCCTCCTGCATGCCCCCTACTGTGGATCAGGCCCACAACCGGGGCATGTGCCCTGATGGGAGAATTGAACCCTGATCTCCTGGTTCATGGGTTGATGCTCAACCACTGAGCCACACTGGCTGATTGCAAAGATCTTGAGGAAGGCATCAACTTGACTTATCCCAGTTCTTAAACTGACACCCAGTTGTTGGAAAACTATTGGGAAGTCACTTTGCTATAGAATCCTGTATGCCTGGGGAATCTGGGGCTCACCTGATCCCAGACTACCATTCTGAGGATAAAGCAAGGAAGAAATGAAATCTGTGCACGGGAAGGGGGGGGGGTAGGGGGGGAAGGTCCCTGGGGGTGGGGGTCCCTTAGCCCAGTCTGCACCCTCTCGAAATCTGGGACCCCTTGGTGGATGTCCAACTGCCGGTTTAGGCCCTATCCACAGGACTAAACCAGCAGTTGAACATCCCTCTCACAATCCAGGACCACTGGCCCCTAACTGCTCGCCTGCCTGCCTGATCGCCCCTAACCACTCTACCTGATCATCCCTAAACACTCGCCTGCCTGCCTGATTGCCCCTAATCACTCTGCCTGCCTCCCTGATCACCCCTAACTACTCGCTAGGGGGCGGCCGACCAGGGTGAGGGGCCATGGTTGTTCTGGTCTCTGGTCATTCTGCTGTTTTGGTTGCTGGGCTTTTATTATATAGGATGTTTAATTTGTGACTCTGGGACCATTTCTTCATTGCCACATTCATTTGTTCATTCACTTATTCATTTCCCCAACTTATTTAAAGGTAACACTATTCACCCCGCCACCTTTAGTCTTGTTGTACAGAAAACAAAAGAAACCTATGTATTCCAATAGCAATAACTAGCATGTCCAGACATTTCTGACATTTCTTAGGCTGAATGCCATAGGCCAGACATGGGAATTTTCCTTTGGAAGTTGACTACAGCGCCAGCATCTCTTATCTGCAGTTTAAAACCTGGGAAACTCTGAAAATAGAATGAAGGAAACTCACTGAGGACACAACCACCTGGACTGCTTTATACTCTTTACCTCACCAATTCTGAATATTCATGAGTTTATAGAAGACATTTCAACATGTTTTTTGTTTCAAATTTTTAGAAAATATTTGTATTGATTCCAGAGAGGAAGGGAGATGGGGGAGAGAGCTAGAAACATCAGTGATGAGAGAGAATCATTGATCGGCTGCCTCCTGCACATCCCCCACTGGGGACTGAGCCTGCAACCGGGGCATGTTCCCTGACTGGGAATCAAACCGTGACCTCCTGGTTCACAAGTTGACACTCAACCACTGAGCCACGCCAATCGGGCGACACGTTAACACATTTAATTTTCAAATGTGGCCCTAGCTTTCATTAACTGTGTTATATATTAGATAGTACCTCCACCATATAACTATTTTAAAATCCAGAAATCCTGAATTCTGAATGGGTTTTGGCGAAAGGATTCTCTAAGGACCCATGGGGCTAGACAGCATATTCAGGATACAGAGCAAGGTCAGTGGGCACCGCCCCCACTTTATTCATGATTTAAAATGACACCGCTTCGTGCTTGGATGCCTGTGGCTGCCCGTTACCATCGAAGCTCTGTCTGACTTTATCAACAAGGTGTCTTACTTCACACCAAAACTACCTGTGAAAACTGTCTCACATATAAATGGTTTGGCACATACCCTTGACATGCCAATTGCACGTAACATTTCCTAAAGTCTGCAATGGGAAGAGAAGGTTGGTATGGCCCATTATATAATCCCCTGAAAGAGCAGGAATGGCCTGTGGGTAAACACATCATGAAAGGAGATCGGGCATTTCGCATCGCTGAAGTAAGTGTTTATGAGAATTAATGTCCATGTCATGAATAGGCAGATGGTCTATGTAAGCAAACATATTATAGTTTGTCACTTCTTATCAACCGCACTGATTCGAGAGCAATGAGGAACTGCTGGGAGATTGCAGTGAGGAACTGCTGGGAGATTGCAGTGAGGAACTGCTGGGAGAATGCAGTGAGGAACTGCTGGGAGATTGCAGTGAGGAACTGCTGGGAGACTGCAGTGAGGAACTGCTGGGAGACTGCAGTGAGGAACTGCTGGGAGACTGCAGTGAGGAACTGCTGGGAGACTGCAGTGAGGAACTGCTGGGAGACTGCAGTGAGGAACTGCTGGGAGACTGCAGTGAGGAACTGCTGGGAGACTGCAGTGAGGAACTGCTGGGAGACTGCAGTGAGGAACTGCTGGGAGACTGCAGTGAGGAACTGCTGGGAGACTGCAGTGAGGAACTGCTGGGAGACTGCAGTGAGGAACTGCTGGGAGACTGCAGTGAGGAACTGCTGGGAGACTGCAGTGAGGAACTGCTGGGAGACTGCAGTGAGGAACTGCTGGGAGATTGCAGTGAGGAAATGCTGGGAGACTGCAGTGAGGAAATGCTGGGAGACTGCAGTGAGGAAATGCTGGGAGATTGCAGTGAGGAACTGCTGGGAGATTGCAGTGAGGAACTGCTGGGAGATTGCAGTGAGGAACTGCTGGGAGATTGCAGTGAGGAACTGCTGGGAGATTGCAGTGAGGAACTGCTGGGAGATTGCAGTGAGGAACTGCTGGGAGATTGCAGTGAGGAACTGCTGGGAGATTGCAGTGAGGAACTGCTGGGAGATTGCAGTGAGGAACTGCTGGGAGATTGCAGTGAGGAACTGCTGGGAGATTGCAGCGAGGAACTGCGGGAGAGCTGCCGGCGAGTGTCCGGCCAGAGGCATGCCTTCCCCATGCTGTTCCACAAATGTTCGTCTCAGAAAGATGACGTCTTCCTCGGTGTAAAGCATCACTTGTTCGGTATCTTTAAACAACAGCCACAGAACCTCTGAAATTTCTGTCCATGGAGAGAACAGTAGAGAACACCGAAGTTTACGGGTTGGCGAAAACACTGAGTTAAAAGGGATTCTGCTATTGTTTTTCCACTCTGTACTCACAGATGGCCCCTGCCTAAGATTTAGTCAGACCATGAGCCAAGGCAAATACAAATTTCTTCGTGGCACTTGCCTAACGTCTCTTTGCCATGAGATCAAGTCCCCCTAACAGCAAGCCTCACGAGGACAGAAAATGCTGTGGGCTGTTTGGTGCACTGCTCTATCCTTGCTGACGAGGGCAAGGCTTGCACATAATAGGGGCTCCATGTTTCCTTCCGGAATGGTTCCGTACGCGCGTCAGCTCCCACCGCCTTTCCCCCTGCCTCCGGTGGGCCCCGCTGTCTGCCTTTCCTCAAACATCTTTCTCGCAGCCCAGTTCGCTCTTCCTCCATCCGGTTTTGCCCCATGTCAGTCACTGAGATCTTCCCTGAAAACCCACACCAGGGTAACTTCCTGTGTTACCATTTCCTGTCTTACTCTTTCCCTTCCCTTCTGCAATATGCATGGCCTGTGCAGTTACTTATTCAATATGATTTCCCCCACAAAGCTGTAAGCTTCCTGAGGACAGGGGCCAGGAATATCATGCCTGCCGCTGTCTCTCAGCGCACAGTAGGAGCTCCCAAAACATGTGCTGAACAAATGAAAGCCTGGTGACATCTTTGTCTCCTTCCTGGCGCCGGGCGTGGTCAGCTCACTGGGATGGGTTTGCCGGTGAGAGGTGGCTGCGGTGTGTGCTCAGCGTTGGGACAGCCACGCCCTGCCTGCAAGTTCACGCTGTTACTGTCGCCCCAAACCTTGCAGCACACAGTCTGGCTCCTTCACCCCTCAGAGACTGCAAGTTTCAGCCTTCCAATCCATGCATGAGTCACCAGACATCCTCTCGTCATTAACACCCACGACTTGCATGTTAGTCTTCCTGAAACTCCACCAGGAAGGTGGGATTTGCTGCCAGGTCCACGTAAAGACATGCCTGCCACGTGCACTGTGAGGTGTCAAACATCACAGACCTGGAGTTGATATTTTCCCCATAAATGCCCACCTGCTTTCAATTAGAGCCATTACTGTGCCCCAGAGGCCATTTGAGGTATCACAGCACCGGTGTGGGGCGTATCACCCCCAGGGACACTCGGAAAATGAGGGCCACTGGCACCCAGCCAGGTCAGGTGGCAGCGGGGTGGGGTCCGAGGGCGTAACTGAGCAGAGGCTTCACATCATCAGGTGCCGATTCTCCACCCTCCGTACCAGCTCACTGCCTCTGCCTCCCCCAGGTGACCCGGGGTGCCTAGCCTGGCCTCCCTGCCTGCCCTCTGTGCCTCCCTCAGTGCCCAGCCCTGCCTCGTTTCACCCCCCTCCCGGTCCAGGAGGCAGCATCGCTGCCATCCCCACCAAGCTACACAGTCTCTTGGGTCCCTGGGAGGCTCTGTTCCCATCACCCTGGCCTGCCTCACCCCTGCTTTCTGAGCGGACAGACCGGGTCCTACCTCTATTTCTAACGCCAGCACTGACCTCGGCCATGCCGCACAGTAGGCTCGTTGTGGGAAAAGGAGTGAACCTCCTCGCTGAATGGCAGCCCCTGAACGTGATTGCTGGGCGCGGGCTTGGGGCAGGAGGCTGCGCTGGGCAGGGAGGGTCTCCGCTCCTCTGGCTGCTCCCTCGTGAAGTGGGGCCACAAGCTCTGAGTGTGGACAACGCGTCGTGGGCAGGAGCCTGGACCCTCTGCTCTGGGCAGGGGCCGGGGCCGGGGAGAAGGACTGACTTGGGATGTCCACACGCAGGAAGAACAGATGGTCCCATGAAGCAAGAGGTGGCTTTGGTCGGAGACACTGAAGCAGATCTGCGCCGTGGCCGCTCCGACTCCAAGGGAATCCGCCACCCAACTCGCAACCTCCCCCGTTAAGAGGGAAACTGATCAAAGAATCGGGGCCTGGAGAGCTGGCCAGGTGAGGGGTACAGAGTGACTTAATAACATACACAATCCAGACACGGGGAGCAAAGCCTGGGTTGCGCCCCTGCCACTCCCCTCGAATGGACAGTATTGGTCCCTCTTAAAGCGAGGCTTCTATCGCTTGGTGGAAGCGTGGGGATGCTGTGTCCCCGAGGTTACAGCTTCTTGGTCAAAGAATTGACCCAAACTCATCTGGGTAAGGTGGGAAGACAGCGGTGCTTGACTATCTGTTGAGGCTAAACTGTGACAATGGCCTCGTCACAGTTGGGTGCCAACTCTACGGCCAAAGACGAAATGAAATAGACGCGGAGACAGAATCCGACACTTGGTGAATTGCAAACAGTCCCCAGAATGTCTCTTCCAGAAGAAGCACGCACTTTGGACCACGCACCGTGCTGCCCAAAAGGGACTGGGTACAGGCGAGCCACAGCTGACGGCAGGTTGCATTTCAGAAGCTGGTTTTCGAGGCAGCCCTGTGAGAATGTGGCCGCGCGTTTCCCACCGACATTGTAACATACAGGGCGTCCCCTTTCCTGAGTCAGATGAACCCATAATGCACATGGCGGGAGCGTGACCGGCAGGCCAGGAGCCGGCCGCTGCAGAACAATGCCACCGAGATGCCACCGCGATGCCACCGCGGGAAGGCGTGGGGTTTGGTCCAGGAGGCTCACAGTTTGTCCTGATGGAAACTGTGGGAGGCATCTGAGAATTGTCCCTGCTGCTACTCACCAGGCAGTAAAGGGAGGGCTGCTCGGGCCTTAGGTGGGTGGTAGCAGTATCTGGGTGCTGGTCCCTCTCGGGGGCGACTTGGAGGAGCTGTTGGGGCGGCATGTGGAGGAACTCCTCCTGGGGAGCCCTCTTCTGCACACTTCTGAGACTGTCACATCTACAAGTGTCCTCATTGGCGGAAAATGACGGCTTACTCACGCGCACAATGCTGAAGTTCCCTAGGCATTTGGCCGAGGTCCCGTAAATCGGACCTGAGAGAGGGGTGGCAGCTGCTCACGCGCCTCCTCCCTTTCCTACTTGGCTTCCTCAGCCTGCCATGCGGGGGGGGGGGGGGGGAGGTTCTGCCGGGCCACCCCCGGGACCAGCTGGGAACCAGAGCAGCATCGATGGGAAGCAGAATTCTAGGCTCTTTGGACCAGTGGGGGAGGGAGACACAGAGCCAGTCACCTGAACGCGTGTGTGTATAAGCTGCCAACAATGAATGCCCCCAAGACATCAAAACATCAACAGCAGCAGCAAAACTCTAGAGATGCCTGCAATACGGGGAATGGGAAGCTTGAACGCTCCTGAGAAATCGGTGAAAAGCGTAGGTAATGATTTTAAATGTACATCCCAGCCCGGCCCATGTGGCTCAGTGGGTGAGCATCAACCTAGGAACCAGGAGGTCACAGTTTGATTCCCGGTCAGGGCACATGCCCAGGTTGTGGCTCCATCCCCAGTAGGGGGCGTGCAGGAGGCAGCCAATCCATGATTCTCTCTCATCAATGATGTTTCTCTTTCCCTCTCCCTTCCTCTCTGAAATCAATACAAACATGCTGAGATGCACATCATAGATATACTAACAATATGCAAACCAGGCAGGCCCCTGGCCATGTTCATCGCCAAGGTGCTCTCCAGCCATATTTTCTTCCTGCCGATTCATCTCGCCCAGAGCTTTGGAACTGCAGGAGGAGGGTGTGGACCGCTCAGCAATTCCCTGGGAGTCTGCCCTCCCACCCTCTGCAGCCAGGGCTGGGAATGCCAGTGACATACCTACATCTCACCAGCTGCTCCCGGAGTCCAGCCCCCGTGCGAGAGCACGATGTTGCAGGCAGCCCTCCGTGGCCAGCATGGCTATTCTAGGAGAAGAGCCACTCCTCGAACAGCTGAGCGGTCCTCCTGGGCCAGAGCCCAGAACATTCCTGCTCTGGGCATCACCCTCTGGCCAGAGCCTCTCGGGCCTGCTCGCCAGAGCTCTCCCATGTTTTCATGTTGGGTCCTGCTGCCCATGAAACAGAAACCTGAGCAACTGGACGCACAGGTCCAGGCTTCAATGGACTCAAGTGGAAGCTGTGGCCAAGTCCAGCGGACCCGTAGTTAATAATAGACACAATTATGAATGCCAGGAGAGGCTGTGCACCCAAAGCTAACCTGCTTTCCATTCCCCCACCCGTCAGGGCCATCGCAGTTGATAATCAAAGCTCATCTGCTCCAGCTCCGGCTTCCACTGCCCACACCTGGTGGTTCCGTAAGGACTAGAATAGAACAGGGCAGACCCTCTCCATGGGTAGCGGGCCAGGGAATCGCACACTCAGCACCAAAGTGGGAACGATACTGAGGAGAACAAAGAAAGAGGATGGAGTGTGGGGAATTGAAATCGGAAACACATGTCTGGAATCTGCTGGAAGAAAGGCAGATAATGAGAAGACAGAAGGGGACTCAGGGGTTCTTCTGAACCAACAACACAGGGAGTCCCTGGCAGCCACCTCTCTCCTTTCCCCACCGAAGAAGAGCCTGGGGTCTGGGAGGCTCCCAGGTCTGGTCCAGGAAAGATGCTCATCAGACAGGTAACCACGAGGCAGGCAGCACCCTCCTCCTGCCCCTTCATTGGCTGTGATGATGGGAGAAGAGGAGGGAGAAGGGAGATGTATGGTTTCAGAAACCATGTTTGATGCAGCTATTGCTTTTCTCCCACAAAGTTCAAAATTAAAATAATACGAACTACAAAAATGAAAGCTAAAAAATATCTGACCCTCTGACAGGGAGATGCAGCAATGGATGGAAGCACCGTCGTTACAGAAGGTGGGCGCCCTTCCCGGTGGAGGAAGGTGCAGATGGCGATGATGAGGCTGTGAGAAGCAGGAGGGGTGGCTGAGGCCATCTTTCCCTCAGGGACACCAGCTCCACCACAGCGTCCCTGTCTGCTGGTCACCGCTGAACCCCACCCCCTAGAAAATAGCTTGCCATGGAGTGGGCCTTCCAATACATGCTTCCCTAACCCAGAGGTCACGGAGAGTTCAGAAGGAAGTCCTGTGAAGGATGAGAGAAATGGTATCTCTGCTCTGTCCTCGGCTCCCTTGCTGCATAGCTGGAGGCCGCAGGCCAGGATTCAGAGCTAGGAGGTCTCCGTTTGCTAGAAAGCTTTGCCAGCCAAGGTGTGTGGGGCTCAGTGGGGATGTGGGCGGGGCCTTTTGCCTTCCAGGGGCTGCGCTTGGTGCTGGAACGGGACCCCTGACAGTAGTTGCTCAGAAACCAGGCTCACTGTGGTCTTTCTCCCAGTTTCTGGGAAGAATTTTTTAGTAGCTCCAAGCAGGCAGGGGACATGAAGTTTCTGTCTGCTTATGTCTAATTAACGTTCAGCCAGTCTCTGGCTATTTAAAATAGGGAAATAATGCATATTTATTCACACATGCTTTGAGAGCTGTGGGTAAAAATGCTATATTACTACTACCCACAATGAATGCACATACTTTAAATATAATTATCAATTACCAGCTACCACCTGTTGAGATAACTAACTATACAGCGCCTTTAAACGCCACCCTTCCAAATTTTAGAACTGGAAACACTCGTATTAGATGCACTACATGCAAGCAATTCATTAAGGAAACTCTTCGTTACTTTCATTATGACACATTTCCGCAAGAGGAATGGAAATCAGGCAGCACGGATGATGGGAACGCCTGGGGACCTACAGCGCGGGTCTGATCTCCCTCCGAAGCTGTCCTCCCTAACACTTTCAAGACGCACTTAGTGGTATTGCTATAGTCTAAGGTGAGCTTGCCGCATTTTAAAGACAAAATGTTTCCCTCCCTGCAAATCCAATATTAAATGGTTAAGATGCATACAGGGCAAGGCGCATTTTCATACACACAAAGCCCCCGTGCGCATCAGTTCATAAACCATGCGTACAAAAAAGGCATTATGTTCCTCCGTCACCACCCGGGACCAGAGATTGCAACTAAAACCATAAGACTCTGCTTATAGATGGCCAATTACCACAGAGTTTCTTTTCTTTCTTTTCCTCCCTCTAAAAGCTATTAACATTTTTTACAGCATAAGCAAAGTTATTACAAACAACCTCTAAAATGTAAAGAATGATTTTCCTAAAACTCCTCCCAAATCCTCGCCTCTACCTAAGGCTCTATCTTTGTTTACTGAAAAGGAGGGGGGGGGGGGGGGGAGAAGAGTAAGTAGGTTAAAAGCTGAAATAAAAATGCTGCTGGCACAAAGACAAGTCTCAACGAAGCCCCACCGGCGTCTTTGCTGCCGTGCAAGGAAACAGGATAAAAAGCAAATATGCTTGGCTGTTTAAGTCGTCATCCACATTACCGAGCCCTTATTTACACAGCCTGACCCACGGACCCCACATCTCCAAGCCAGCAGGCTCCCGGGGCGTCGGGAGCTCCACCAGCCCACCGGAGTGCAGCTTGGCAGTGACCTCTGAGCTCCACCCACGGCCAGGGCCCCTCTAGCAGAACTTGAGCTTCTAAACTACAAAGGAAAAAATATCAGTACCTCCTGCTGAAGTCTTCAAGGGCTTTTTCCTTTTTATTTTGTTTACACCCTTCACTTTTTTTTTGCCCAATTCCCCCAAACCCCTGTCCCTCTGACAGCTGTCAGTCTGTTCTCCATGTCTGTGAGTCTGTTTCTATTTTGTTTGTTGGCTTATGTTGTTCATTAGATCCCGCATGTGAGTGAGATCATATAGTACTTGTCTTTGTCTGACTGGCTTATTTCACTCAGCGTAATGTCTTCCGGGTCCATCCATGCTGTTGCAAAAGGTAAGATTTCCTCCTTTTTTATAGCTGAGTAGCATTCCCTGGTGTCAATGTACCATGGCATGTTTATCCACTTATCTGTGGATGGGCACTCGGGCTGTTTCCAGATCTTGGCTGTTGTAAAGAGTGCCACAACGAAAAAAACAACTCATGGACACAGAAAACAACATGATCACCAGAGGGAAAGAGGGGTGGGGGTTAGAAGGGGGGTAAATGGTGAGGGAAGGAGACTGGACTTTGGGTGGTGAATGCACAATACAATATACAGATGATGTATTATAGAATTGCACACCTGAAAACTATATAATTGTCTTAACCAATGTCATCCCAATAAATTAAAATAATAAAGTCTACAAAGGCATTTCATCTTACAGAACAAGACCAAGGTAGAAATCTGACCCTGGCGCTAGGTGGGAAAGGTGAATTCCTGCGCCTCAAGAGCTGGATACTTCACTCTATAAAAAATAGAAAATCTGTGAGCACAAGAATACTTTGTACGTTCTTAATGAGGTGTCTTGATGCCATGTTGCCACAGAATGAAGAGACACCTAATAACTAGATAATTTATCTACGTACGACACCATTTAGCAGTGACGAGCCCAACTTCCTCTCTCTCCTCTCGGAACTGGTGGGGCCTGGCAGGCAGTCGCAGAGGCACCGGAAGACAAATCAATAGGCCGAGATGTGCAGGGAAATATCCATTCTTAAACCCTCAGCTGTCCATCTCCAACATACAACCTCTGAGTCACACACTACAGAGCCGCAGTGGGTCCTACAGAGCACCAAGTCCTCCCTTTTATCCTGAGAAAACGCAGACGCAGAGCTGAAAAGGAGGTGATGTGCTCACAGTGAGAAGGTGCCATTTTGGAGCTCTACTCATTCTCAGGGGACACTGAGACCTTCCCCTTAGTGTACTTTCCTGGAAAGATGCCCAAAGCCCCCGGGCGCGGGCTGCTGGGACAGGAAAGGCAGACTTACACGAGCCGAAGAGCCATTTTCTATCGGGACAGGCATGGCTGAGAGGAGAGTCCGTTTTCTTTACCCTGAAGCCATGTGCAAAGGACTATTCTGAAAGGACAACAACATTGAAAGAAACAAACAGAAAGTCTGCCCACAGGCACAGAGGAAGCAGGAGACGCAGGGCAGGACTTGTGAGTAGCTAGTTTCGCAGACACACAGCTTCCCACTCAAGGATCGGGGCCGAGAGTGGGCAGCAGAGAGGTCACGACACCAGCATTCCCGAGAGGTCGTGGGGCTCATTGTGTGGCCAACAAAGGCCATGAGGCCATCCCACTGAGAGTGGCCACTGGCCAGTGCCCAAGGTTGTCATTGTCATCGGGGAAGGACCTGAGACCTTGAAAGCCTAGGGACCATGGGGTCGCAGGGGGCCTGTGGTCACGTGACTCTGCGTGGGCCTCCAGGGCACCAGGAGAAGACAGATCCTCACGGGTAAACTGGGAAAGGACAGCTCGGAGCACCAATGGGGAACCCAGACAGAAAACACTGCCTTGCCCGCTCCCTGACGCGGCAGGAGAGAAAATGACTTCAGCAAAGGCGAAGGGGGACAATGTATAGGAAAAGCCATGACCGCCCCTCTCCATGGAAAGGACTGTCTACCATGTGAGCCTTCTTATGCAGTAACTGAGCTTACAAATTCAGAGAGAGAGGGGCTGACGGAAGGCAGAAGAAGAGCAGCAGCAGTAGAAGTCAGGGCAGAAAGGATGAGCAAATTTCACACCAGCCCAGGTACCTGCGGGAAGATTCAGGTGACTCCTGCAGCGATGCGCCTCGGCCAGACTGTCCTCTTCACTGCCCCAGCCACCCAGCGTGGAGCCAGGGGGAGGGTGGCTCCACCCCACAGAAAGGCCTAAGCCTCCGCCTCTCCATCCTTTAGCTACCAAATAGGGCTTGGTGAGGCTCAGGACTCAGCTGTGTGTATGCCGTGCCATTGCTTACATAGACCTATCGAAGCTCGCTCACGACCGGCTCAATTCCTATTCCTTTTAGTGATATTTTTGTTTTTCTCAATTGATAATTTTATTATTGACGAACAAATTAAAGAAGGCTTCTTAGGCGTCGTTGAAACAGAGACTCATTTCGTTCCATCAGACATCTTTTCTGTACAACGTGATGCCCAGAGTGAGGGAATCAAACGTACAGTCAGTCCCTGGCCCTGGGACCCATGTGTTCTCCACGCTTTCCTTTCTTCCTTTCCAAAGTCTCCCAGGAATTCCACCTACTATTTTTTTATTCCTTTTGTGGACTGGTACCGTCTCTACATTTCCAATTTCCTTGCTCTTCGCCCAGCCACGGGTAGGACACCCTACCCAGCTTCTGTCTTTGCTGTCTCCGACGCACACAAATCTGTTTCATTTGTCCAGTGCTCTGTGATTATACTCACACCCACGTACTCATACCCAGAGCAAGCACTGGGTATTACAGAAACGCCTGGGCAAAGAGCAACCACGAAGATTTACTCCTTTCCCTCAACCTCTCGGAGCCCGTTTTCTCATTTATAGAACAGAGACAATATTGCTGACTTCTGTGGATGAAACAGGTGCCACAAACTCCACCTGACAAGCTCAGGGGAAGCCTCCATGGCGGTCTCACTAACTCAGAGAACTAAAGTAACCACAGAGGAAGGTCTGGCATGAAAACTTCTGAACCAGAAGGCAGTCATGTCCCAGGCCTGTATCTTCCTTGATGAAGGCCAATCTTTATCTTACCTGAGCCTGTCTACTGGTTTTTTTGCATCTAAAAAAGATAAGATATGCTTGGAATGTCAGAATAATCCCCTTTCCCAGACCCCTCAGGGCATAGCCTTTACCAATGCAAAAACAAGTATTTGTCTCTTCATGTCATTCTTTCCCCAGTCTCAGAGATTTCTCCACTTTGCTTCCTCCTTCCTCCTGATCTACCACCCTGATCATGACGCCGTTCACCCTAATGGGTAAAGTGGACTGCAAAGCTGCCATTCTCTGGAGCAAAACCCCAGTCCATTGCTTCCCGGCAATTGTCGCCAGTTTGGCTCAAATAAACTCATGAAAATTCTCTACAGGTTTGGACATTTCCTACATTAATGCTTTCAAAAGGGCTTTTGGGTTTTTTTTAGGAACAAGTGAGGTCATGTCAGATGTGTTAAAACATACTGTAAATTGTAGGCTGTATTAAAACATCCATGTTAAAACATATATTTACTGCTACTTCTATAATTAATACTATTCATATTACTATTAGACTGATTTCATTGCTGTTTTGTATGCCAGCCTGGGCCAAGCAGGAAAGTTTCAGCACCAGCGTGCTATAATTAAAAAACATAGTCCAGCCGGCTGGGCTCAGGGGGGAGTGTGTCCTTGAGCAGCTACCTATGAACAGGGGGGCATGCAGGAGGCAGCTGATCAATGATTCTCTCTCATCATTGATGTTTCTCTCTCTCTCTCTCCCTCTCCCTTCCTCTCTGAAATCAACAAAAATATATTTTAAAAAAAACAACACATCTAGCCCTAACCGGTTTGGCTCAGTGGATAGAGCATCGGCCTGCGGACTCAAGGGTCCCAGGTTCAATTCCGGTCAAGGGCGTGTACCTTGGTTGCGGGCACATCCCCAGTGGGGAGTGTGCAGGAGGCAGCTGATCGATGTTTCTCTCTCATTGATGTTTCTAACTCTCTATCCCTCTCCCTTCCTCTCTGTAAAAAAATCAATAAAATATATAAAAAAAATAAAAAATAAAAAAAATCTATAACCTCTTTTTGTTGTGTTCTGAATCTCAGACTAATTTGAGGCATACATTTCCTTTCTTGTGCTATATTTCTGTTTCCCAAGTCAATTCTGGTTCCTTTACTCATCCTGCAGAGAATACGCCTGTGGTCACCAGGTATATGAACACATTTCCCCTGATCATTCCAAACATATATGACTGGAAAAAGAAGAAACAACAGGCAAAACACACACGTGTGCACGCACACGCACACGCACACACACACAGAAACACTGACCCCTTCCCTGGGTATGAATTCTGTTGCTGGTCTGAATCATGGGCAGGGAGGGGTTAAGGGAGATCAGTTGACAGCAGATGTGCAGATAATTTTGTACATTTCCACGAGTTTGAAAGACCTCCATGCTTCACTGACTATCGTTAAAAACAGACTGAATTGGTTATGACAACCTGTGGGTTAGTTTACACCACAGTCTAGAAATTGGGAAATTCAGTTTAGAAATCTGATCAATATTCATGCCATCTCCCATCATAATTCAACTGGAAAAAATGAAGTAGAAACCTCTGCCGGTGGTCCCGGGGAGCAACCTCCATCCCGGGGTTTAACATGTGTAAACCTCCTGCCCTGCCATCTCTGATGGGGGTTGATGGATGCCTTGAGCTTGAACCCGGGCTTCCAGGTGATTTGATGGAGGGTTAACTGGGATGGAGCAGTAACAAGCACATGACAATGAATATGCCAAAGCAAAAACTCAAGATGCTTTTTAAAAAACTCCCCACAAGAACGCTCCCCCAAAAGCATAAAGAACTGTCAAAACAGGATCTTGCTGGAAATGCAAAAGGTATTTTCAAAGCGAGGATGACATTTGCATACAATATGTGCTGAGCGCTGACGCTTGTGGAAAAATGTGACTCGGAGATGGAGTCTATAGGACATCAAATGCCAGCAGGGAAAATAAAAAGCATTTCCTATTTTAGATTTTAAACAATATTTCTTGATGTAATTCTCTAATTAATTTAGCAAACACCTGCATTTTGATCTTATAGATGACATCATCAAAGCCTCTGAAAATGAACCCAGTCTGTACTGGAAGGTGGCTGAGCGCCCATTAGTTCATTCTGGAAGGTTACAGTTGAATGACAGTGACTAATGCAGCTTCGTGTTAGGCTGGCGGCTCATCATGATTGAGCTCTGGTATTTCTAGCTACAGTGCTCTCCCTCCCTCGTGGCTCGGCACCAGACTAGGGGTTGCGGCCACCTTCTAGCTCTTCATCTGGGGCAGCAACGCCACGCCAAGGCCACTGTTCCAAGGTTCAGCCTCAATCAAGTTTCTGGTCTTTAGGAAATAAATGTCATGTCAAATCCCTACAAAGCTCACATGTCCCACTATTCTTCACCTGACTCTCTGAGCTGGACGTGCCTACGTTTTAGCAGGGGGCTCTACAAGAGAAAACGGCTTGTTTACCACATGTAACAAAGACACAGTGTTCCCCCAGCCCCTTTATTTTGATAAAAATCGGTGCAAATGAAATCAAGACTTGTTTTAAAATGTTAACATTTCGTGGGCAGCGGTGTAAGTGGCTTGAGCTAAGGTCCTTAGCCCAGACAGAACAATCACGCCTTTCATCAGGAATTCTCAGCGACCCGATGCACATGAGTCTTCATTACTTTTGATTAAGTGAAGGCAAAACAAAACCCTGCTGACCGGTGCGCCCTGCGCAGCTGTGTTCGGACAGTCCGGGTGGGTAAAACCCACGGCACGCTTCTAATCCACAAAGAGAGGGCCTTTGGAGTCTCTTAGGCTAGAGCTCAAACCTTATGTAATCATCATTTCCCAAGAATAACAAGAAGAAAACATGTTTTATGTTTCATGTCTTTAAATATAATTTTATTGATTTCAGAGAGGAAGGGAGAATGAGAGAAAGACAGAAACATGCATGCCCCACATTGGGGAACAAACTCACAACCCGGGCATGTGCCCTGATCGGGAATCGAACTGTGATCTCCTGGTTCATAGGTCGATACTCAACCACTGAGCCACGCCGGCCAGGCAAGAAAATATGTTTTATGTGCTGGCCTTCAGAGAGCTGTACATACTGTTTTATACCAGACACTGTTCACGACCAGTTACTAATGGAAAACTCAGACAGGGAACAATTCTGATCTCAGGACACACACAGGATATACACTGTACTACCTGCCAGCTACCAGGTGATTATAAAGATATCACATATTACAGTGGTTAAAGCTGCTCTCTTTAGCCCACCTCTGGCTTGCCAGTTACATGTTTCTACCTGCGAGGTGACCTCTGGCTAGCTGGCAGTGAGACACCTCGGGGCAGTTTGCTATGAATCAGCGCTGACATGAGCCCTGCTAGGAAAGGCAGCAGCTGCCCGGTCCCAGGAGAGCCTGGAGGAAGAAGAGGAGGGAGGGAGGGGGGATGCAGCCGTCAGGGCCGAGGGGCCACCACTGGAGAGCTGAGGCCGGTCACGGCTCCTCTTTACCAAGCAGACGTTTCACAAGCCCGCAGAATGGAAGACTTTCCTAAGGGCCCAGGGCTTGTACCCTGAGTCCTCGTCTTCCGTTAATATGGCCAAATGGAAAGGTGAACTGGGCAAATGGTTTCTGAGGAAACAGACAAACCCAGCACGTGCAGAGGCATATTAAATACTTCATATAAAGTACAAAAAATCTTGCCAAATGATGTAAAAAAGATTTTCCAAATTGGAGTTCCTTCCTTCCTTCCTTCCTTCCTTCCTTCCTTCCTTCCTTCCTTCCTTCCTTCCTTCTTTCCTTCCTTCCTCCCTCCTTTCCTTCCATCCTTCCCTCCTCCCTCCCTTTTTTTTTTTAGCAGAGTGAGCAGACTTTACAATTAGATTGTCAGCAAAACTTGAAAAATGTCAATTTGCAATGTAAACGGAAACAACTATTTTACACTATCACTTGGATAGTTTGAAATTGGATTTTAAAGAAACATGACCACATGTGTTTTCTTAGGTTGAATTTTAACCGCCATTATTGAATGCTTTCAGATTTTAACTCCTAGTGTGTGGTTTTGAGCAAATGTATTTGTTGACAATATTCAAACTAATAGAAAGGAATTAGTTTTCTTCATTTTCAATGACTTAGTTCCTATACAAAACATATTATAGTTTGAAAAACTACAATGCCAGATATTACATACGTGTGAGCAAATGGAATTTTAACACTCTCTTTAGTCACCTACTTATTAATATCAACTCACTTTCATGCTAATCAAGGCACTGGTTCTGTCAAATTTTCATGCTTTTTTTCTTCTCATGCAAATATATTAGGTACTCCCTCAACATATTTAACATTAACAATAGGGAAGGGTTAAATCATCTCACCCATTAATTAGGGAACACGAAATTGCCAATATTCGACCGTTTCTTGACCTACCAAAATGGCCAGCCCATATGGTTTAACCTAACATACTGTATGAAGCAATAAAGCTCATGGGCTTTGCAGTCACTTACTGTATAAATTTCAGCTATTTTTTTTTAATTCTCTCCATTCCCTCCTTCATAAAATAGGGATAATGATTCCTACCCCTCCGGGTCATCCAGCAGTTTACATAAGATGATGTATGAATTTGTGCAATGACGAACATACAGTAATCTATCCTGAATTATCGCAAAAACTGGACGCCTATAGAACACATTCCCATCATAGTTACAGTTAAAATAGTTTTAAAAGATCATGGGGTTCACAAGACAGCAAGCACATCCTCTCCTCCAGATGCCCAAGACTGTAGCTGGGTGGGGAACGGGGGAGACCCTCAGCTGTCTTCCCTCCCCCTGGCATGGGGGAGTGCAGGTGGGGCAGAAAGCGCGGACTGTGGAGTCAGGTATATTTGCACTGCGGACCCTGCTCTGCTGCTTAGAACCTATGGGACTTCGGGCAACCAACTGCATCACCTATAAAATAGGACTTATTACACGTAGGGCACGTAGACCACCGCCTGTACAGAGAAGGCACCGAATACATGTTACCTGCTACTCAATGTTCACTATCTTTTTCCGGGGGCTCGTCTTCCCTAAGTCCTTTATCTGTGGCTGGACTCTAAGGAAACAATTTTATCTCCACTGACATGCTTTCCATATTTAATGAAAACCTTTATTTTTTTTTCCTTAGGCATAATACTGTTCTATTTATGGAGCTTCAATAATACCTGTAACATTATTATTCACTTTTTTTTTCTGCCTCAAAGATAGAAAGAAAAATTGAAAAGGGGAGTCCCAAATAGTATCACAAAGTAGCAGCAGCGATACCGTGCACAGGTGAAAGAAGCACAAAAATCAGGCCAGACCGCCTGGCTCCAAGTCTCAGTTCTGCGATGCATTGGCGCTGTAGCCTTGGGAAAATGATGTAATGTCTCTGGGCCTCGGGGTCCTCCTCTATAAAATGGGTATAACACTGTTACTCATCTCACAGGAGTGTGCGGAGGTTTAAGAGTTAATACATGCCAAGTGCTTAGAACGAGTCCCGACACCGCGAGCGCTCAACGCACGTCAGTTATTCTCATCGGAACTAGCCAGGCAAGTCTTCCTGACAGAGTCTGCCTTAAAAATCCCCGGACAGGGGCACACAGAGCCACTATCGCCGCTGTGGACACGCTCCTCATTAGTTACTCCACAGAGAAATTATGGACAGAAATTACGGGAAAATTTCAAAACGTACTTACACATGGAAGAGGGCATTTTACACAAGAAATGTCTGAACCACACCCACTCTCCTTCTGTGGACACTCTGGCTACAGAGATGGTTCTGTAATGGGCTGCAAGCCCGCCATTGTTCCAGAAGGACCTGCATCATCTCCAGGGCTGTGGGTATGTCAGCACTGTCTGAGCACCATGGCTAAATGGAATTAACAGGGAGTGCCCCTCAGTTCCGCATCCCCTGCACACCACCTCCACGCCAGGGAGCTAGCAAGTCAACCGTGATTGAGAAAGACATGGTTCTACTCTTAGCAAGCTTCTAGGAAATATGGTCTAAAATACCACATTCCTGTCCGTGTATATCCCTTGTACCAAAGGGTATGAGACCTGCATCTCCTTCATCTTCGGGAGGATGGATGATCGCAGTGTGGCAGCCACGCTGACAGGGAAAGGATGCGCAGCAGACAGAGGCAAATGATGCTGCGAGGACTTACGCTTCTCAGGAACTGCCCGGTAACAAAGGGCAGCTCCTCAGGCTATGAGTCAGTTGACCTAATGCAGCGGACGTGCAGGACCACGCGGGAACTGGGCTGGAATGGAGGAGGCCACACCACCTTGAAGGCACCTGGTACTCCCCTGGGGACCTCGCGGCACCTTGGACTTAGACCCGGCAGTTGGATCCAAAAAGAACCCGCCAGGAAGCCGGGCGTCAGGAGTGTTTCCACCTCCTTAGTGGGCAGAGTCTGAGCCCGCGGAAACCCGCACATTCTGAGGCCGGTGCGCTGGCATCGCCTCTGGTTGGTAAGTGAAGGCCAGACACACAGCAGAATGCCTATTGTTCTGTAATATTACGTGCAGATTGTTCACGGGCCTTTGGAGAAATCAACTAGGAAGAAAAAAAAAATGAAAGAAGAGGGGCTTTCCGGTCGGGAATAAGAAATTCTGCGTGGACCCTGAGATCGCTGGTGGGGGTGGGGAGGGAGAGGCCCCCTGCCTCCTTCTCCAGCTTCCCTCCCTCATCCCCAGTCAGGTGCTCCTTCCTAATTAATGCTTTCTCCCTTCCCAAAGGGAGTGCTGATAGGGGATTCCTGGAGCCTGTGGAGCCCTAATCTTAAAAGGTATCTAGAGATCGATGGAAGTGGAGCCCTGATTGCAAGCCACCGGAGAAAGTAAATGAAATCGTGTCCTTTGAGGTCCGAGATTACGTTGTTGACACACTTGAGGCACGAATGGAAAGACCTGTTTGTGAGCAGCAATCTCCCCCGGCGTTCGAGATCTATAGCTTTCCGTGACCCACGGTCACATCTAACTCGAGTCCAATGTTTTATTCCCCGACCATTGTTGTTATAAAGAAACACGGAAAGGTCTTTTCAGTGCATTTTGATTGGCTCTAGAAAGCTGGGCAACTCGTCCTGGTTTTTATTGTTGATGTTGATTTTTTTAATCAGGACGTTGAAAAACGGCATCCTTTTTAAAGTAAAACCACAACCTCTGTTGGGCTGAACAGAATGCTCATCTGACCTCCACCGCGTCTTTTTCCAAAACTAGGTGAGTGAAGTGGTCCTTTAGCCAGTGAAGAGGAGCTCGCCACAATTCCGCGGTCACGGCTTCGTTCTGCAGGCTTCGTGTTTTCCTCTTTCCGTCAATAAAAATCCAGTCGCTTGCACAACAGTGCCTCTGACTGCTTGCCCCTGCCCACTACTAAAGCTCTCAAAACACCGCTTACAGGCCTGCGCCCGCGACAGGGCAGCTCTTGGCATTTCATTTGCACTCCAGCCCCGAGCCGTTTCTTCAGAAGTTTCTGATGTGTTCTTTCACTACAGGTCCACACCTGTAATCAAGACAAATGAGGTCGGTCTTGCAAGCACCTTCCTTATCTCTAGCTGGAATTTCATTTGTGTGCCATGATGTAGTTAAAGGGCGATAACATAGAAAATTAATGTATTTGTTTCTATCTCAAGAATGTGCATAAATCTAGAAAATCGACAGTGCATTTTTATGTACTGATAACGTTGCTAACGCTGGTCTCCGATAACTCTCCAGATGAATTTAAAAGCAAGACTGCCCTGTCGTCATTAACATTCTTATGTTGACAATATGATCGCTGTCAAAATTCAAGGACTTTGTTTACATCATTTTGCTAAACCTTATAAAACTCTAGAGAATTACCTAGATTTAATGAGGTAGTTTTATTTTTTTTTAATAAAAGATAAATGGAATATAAGTTCCTGAAATAAAGGTTAATGTCAGACATTCGTAAACAGTGCTAAGTATGCCTTTTTGATCAAGAAGGAAAGGCAATTGAGTTTTCATATCTTAAGCCACAATGTGCATTCAACCTTCCAGATTTTCGGAGGACACAGCTGAACTACAGATCAGATGTCAGGTCAACAAAAGCTACCGACTAGGTTACAGGCCAATTTATTTCACTTTCTTGAAGATCACAAAGTAAGTGCATTTTTAAGAAACATCAGGGGTCAAGAGATTAGAATTATATCTCTTATTTCCAAGCGGTGATGTATTAAGCTTCCCTAATACATTTACATTTTCATGCAGATTCAAGCCCTAGTTACCTTAACTGCCCGCATTTCTTCCTTTCATTTAAGAAGAGCTGAATTTCTTCTCTCTAGACAATAGCCAAAAAATATGGACTAATTTTTGCATTCTATTATCATAGCGGGGTTTGTTGGTTGCTCAGAGTTCCGGGCTTGCAGATAGAGCTTAAGCAGCGGTGTTTCTATTACTGAGACCACGTTAAATGTGCCTCCTTGTGGATTGCGCTGTATCGCTCAGTAACTCTTCGTAATGAGACATTCCCAAGCAGCTCTCAAAAGGCAATAAATCATCATGGTCTTGAATGGAATCGAGATAATAATTAAGCACATTCAAAGCATCCATGTTTGTTATGAATTATGGAAAGCCCATCTTCATTTCCCTACACCTTTTGGGTCATAACAGCTTTATTCTGAGGGTAAAAATAGTGCTAACCAAACCTTTAACAGCATAATTGGGATAAAGGATGACTAAACCACGATGGAATGTGTGAGTGGGTGGCATGGCAATTCACATCATCCCTCCCCCCCCCATATTCTTTTTACCCCATGTTTTATCGCTCACACATAGCATCTGAACTGACGCACAGGTTATACGATATGCTGAAATAGGTGCAGCTATAAGACCGAAAGCACTCTACTTTATTCAATTACTTAATACGTTCTTAGAAGTTCTTTAGAAGCTTAAACAGAATATCCACTTAGAACAGGCCTGCCAATTACAGGGGAGATCTGTTCTGCTTGGTGCAGGAAACAGTCGTCCAACTGAACTTAGAGGCAAATGCTTTTAACTGCTAATCAATGCGCAAATCCTCCGGCGGGAGGCTGCACGTTTAAATCCGTCACATCAAGCGAACATACAGGGAGGAGCAGGATGGGCAGGGCGTGGTGCTCACCATGTGGCCTGAACCTCAGATTGCATTTCTCTTACTCTTCCCGGAAAGGGAAAAAATCGCCTCCGATTGTCTGCACTGCGTCCGGCCGCTTCCGCATTGTCAGGCCCAAGACAAGGATCAAGAACATGCTGGTGACTGGCGATCTTCTGCGCCGCCGGTTCTATCTTTGGGAAGTCAAAATTGATTTTCTTCCACTTGTCACACTGCAAGCTCCACTCCCTCCTTTCCGCCACGCTCTCAGAGACTCCGGGGTCCGGGATCAAAGGATTAGGACACCACAGCTGTAGGGAGGCAAGTGGCAGGGAAGAGGTGGTGGGCCATGCAGAGGGCTTTAAGTAAGCCATCTATTTCAGCCGCAGAGGGGCCCCAGCTGAGTGGGTGGACAACATGTAAAGTGCTCACTTGACATAAGTTTTTTTTTTTTAAATAGTTGAGCTTGAAGGGAGCCTCCGATGGCTGGATGGCTGGCCTCTTCTTAGTCTGAGCCTGGAGTGTCAGCAGAGGTGCCAGCAGGCGCCTGCGGGCCTCCAGGGCATCCTCAGCTGCTGGTGCAATGTTGGCTGCGCGCTCCTCCAAGCTGCTAGGCCCAGGCCCTGCCTGATGCTCCGGGATCCGGTTCCTATGGCCGTGCAGTGGGGGAGCCACATGCTGGTCCAGTCTGGACCTGAACGTAGAGGAGCACATCCCCCCTCTATGAGCTCCCAGGGAGCCAGGCACAACTCGGTAGCGGTCTTGGTTTCACTTGAAAAATGGACAGATCTTTGATACATGTTATGGAAGAGATAAGGGAATCCTTGTGCATCCATGTCCCCCTCACCATGTCTTTAACACAGTCTAATAATGAGGACCAAAAAAATGTGTTCACAGCAGTTGGGAGAAGTGCATGGGGCTTGGTTCATTGTACATTTTCATTTAGTAAATATGTAAGTATTTAGTAAATACTGCTATTTGCTGTATTTCATTAGCTAGGCTCTATGTTTCAGCTTTATATATAATAACCCAATTAATCCTAGCAACAAAGCTTTCGGTAATTATTCTATCTCCAATTTACCCCTTAATAAACTAAGGCCTGGCAAGAATTAAGAAATTTGTGCAAAGTGGCATGGTAAGTAAAGGATCAATTTTCAAATAACTAAAAATCACCACAACAAATAAGTATATTTAAAATAAAATAATTTGGGGGAAGGGGTTAAATCAGAAGTACATATTGCTTCTGCCTCATCAGATGCAGATGAAATCAATGTTTTCAGCATTGCAAAAAATAATAATTTTAGTATACTTTCTTCATGTGAGGATTAGGGATCTTTTAAAAAAATTAATAAGCAGATTTATTTGATAAAGATTTTTATAGGTGGCAGTAGATATAATCTACCAAGTCTTAAGTGTTAATATTGGGGGCTTATTTTCATGGACACATCAAATTTCTTTTCCAGGTTAGTCTCAGGACATAGCCTATATTTTAGACAGAGTTCTATATATAATTAAGAATTTTCAAATAGAAAAGGGAGCCACTGCATAAATATGGCATACTAAAGTGGTTAATATTTAATTATGGCATAATTAATCATGGAAGCTCACATGAATCTAATTTATTAGTGTTCTCCCTAAAAACGCCATCTTTGATTTCCACCAGTAAAAAAAAGACAAAAGCATAAAAAACAGGGCATGCACAATATTTACACTCCTTGGAAATAAGAGCCCTGTCTTTTGCTCACGAGTTCAAAGATTTTCCTGAAATGTTCTCTTTACTCTTAAAAAGAGTTCTGGGTTTTGTCCTCATTCCAGGGAAAAGAGACTAACTTGGAGAGATGCAATGCTGTGGTGCCTTGTGCCCTGTCGAGGACATCTCCTCTGAGGGTGGGGTTAAACATCCAGAAGAGATAATGGGAGATGGTGACTGTGGCCGGGCCTGTGTTGACTCTGGGTTTCCCTGACTGGTTTGCCCTGCATCACCTCCCTTGTTGGACGCCACCACAGAGGAAGAAGTGAACTCAATGAGTAATGACGGTCCCGTGGTCACACAGAGTGAGACAACTGAGTGATGACAGTCCCGTGAGACACCCTCGGCAACATCTCAGGCCTTCTCCACCGGAAGGTCACCCTTTTTGCTAGGAGCCACGCTCTTTGGAGGGAAGGTGTCTGGACTGAGGAAAGAACATGGATGAAATCAGAAGCAGGAAGAGCAAGGGTGTGAGTATGGAGTCGGGAGGGCGGGAAGAGTGGGAAGGCCTGGCCTGGGAGAATGAAGAATGCAGAGCGGGGATCAGTGGGAAGAGGGATTAGAAACACAGGCCCTGTTACCAATCAGGGGACAGGGAAGCCTTACAAGGAGACAGAGCTTGACGGACAAAGAGCTTTGAGAAGATCAGTATGACAATGATACATACAATAACCGTGGGAGGGAGAAAATGACAGTAAGGCTGAAAAAACTGTGTACAAACCTATGATACAGAAATGAGAGGAACCCCAGTACATATAATTATAAACTAAACAGAATCATAATATGTACCATAAGAATATTAAATAATTAAAATAATCAAATAAAATAGTTAAAAGACTGGGATACCAGACATGAAGTGAGAGGAAAGAACAATTGTCAGGTTTCTGGGCTTTGAGATGAGAATAACAGGAAAACAACGGAATAAAATGGGTTAGGTGGAATGAGAAATGTAATTTCAAGATACTTTCTTGCCGAAACCGGTTTGGCTCAGTGGATAGAGCGTCGGCCTGCGGACTGGAAGGTCCCAGGTTCGATTCCGGTCAAGGGCATGTACCTGGGTTGCGGGCACATCCCCAGTAGGAGATGTGCAGGAGGCAGCTGATCGATGTTTCTCTCTCATCGATGTTTCTAACTCTCTATCTCTCTCCCTTCCTTCTGTAAAAAATCAATAAAATATATTTAAAAAAAAAAAAGAGACTCTCTTTTCCTTCCATTTTGATAAACAGAATTAGCAATAATTGCTTGGAAGCCAAGTGCAGTTAATTTTTTAGCTTCTCCCCCATTAAAAATGAGAGTATTGAGGGCAAGAGGTCAGAGCTGGACTTGTAGATATAGTAGCCAACCTAGAAGCTGGTGAACGAAGGCAAGAGAGTGGGGTGGGGTGTGCACAGGTGGAGAAAGCTAGGAGAGAGAAGGTGGGGAGGGCAGGTACGAGGTGTTGGTAACCCCCATGGCTTGGGGTTGGGGAGGGGAGAGAACTGAAGGAAACAGAGGGTTTGTGATAGAAGATGGAGGAGTACAGGTCTGGTGTTGGGGGGACCAGAGATCCTGAACCTCCTCACATTCTGTGTGTCTCCGGGGCCGCTGGAGCATGAAGGAGTCACAGATGGAGACATGAACTAGTTAATTCTGACCTTCCTGCTCCACAAATGGCTTCAATCACCCAGGTCTCATCACCTGAGAAACAGAGATCTGGTCTGGTATCTCACATGCTTTTGCACACTTACTGCACATTAGAGTTCACCCTGGGTCTGATATGTTCATATGTTCAAATCCTTCATATCTACCACTCAGAGCCCTAGACTCACGCCCTGTGCAAGGACCTCTTTATCTCCTGTACCTGAGCCCAGTCAATATGCCTTCAAATGACTAAGAGAGTCCGAGGAAATCATCTCCAGCACCAGGTAATACTTCTTTCAAGGACCTTACCCAGGGACACTGTGAAAAGTATCCACAAAAGAAAGCTATTCGGGGGTAGTTTCCACCAGTGGCAAGTGACAGGCAGAGATTTAGGATAACAAACACCAGAGGAACTGGAAGAGTGGTCTTGGCAACTTGGGGGTGTAGTTTTGCTAGAATGGTGAGGACAAGACCTCGATCGTGGGTGGATGTGAAGAGCTCATGGTGGGAGAGGCGATGAACATTTGCAGTGTCCAGCTTTGAATGGAGCAAGGGGAAGGTAGCTGGAGCACAGGGGGTCAAAATCATGTTTATTTTTACATGGGAAGAGCTCTGCCTATCTGAAGGCTAATGGGGAAAAGTCCAAGCTGGATTTCCTAAAGACGGGAATGTACTTTGCCTACTAAACGGAGGCTGCAGGAGCAGCAGGGAAAGGCCACATAATCTGAGCTTGGGAATCTGCAGTGAGGACCGAGGGACTGCATGTCTAATAAACCAGCTCAGCTGCGCATCATCGGATAGTCCCAAGGCCGCACTCTGAGAAAAGCCACCTTCTAGCCATGCTCAGCACGCTACTGTCCTGTGGCCAAGTCCGGTCTGCTGCCTGCTTCTGTGTGGCCTTGAGCTCAAATGGTTTTTGGAGCCAAGCGTTGCAATACTGGTTTGGATACTAGGGAACGCTGCTTTAGAACCCCAATTAAGCAAAATGTTAACTTTCCCCAAAAGCATCCATTCTTTTCATTAGGAAACCTGTACTCCAAAGAGGATACTCTATTACTATTACTATTACTATTACTATTACTATTACTATTACTATTACTATTACTATTACTATTACTATATTTGGAATTTGGTCAAACAAGTCTTCGTAGAAATGCGTTTTCTCTCTTGGTGGGTACCGCAGACTCCCTGATGTGGACTCCTGCCCACAAACCCTGAAATATTTATTAGTTGACCCTTTACACAAACTGTGCTGACCCCTGCCTGCCTTCAAGTCTTGGTAAGAAGCTACCTGTACCTCCTGAGACCAGAGAACCAGAGGCAGATTCATGGAAAGTGAGCTGCGGGCAGATTCACAGACAGAGCTACGCTAGACACATACAGATGTGGCATCCGACTGCTTGTGGACGTGAATCCTGCAAGATTAGCCACTGCTTTGTATTTTGAAAAGGCAAGTTCCCTTACTTCTCGCAAATATTTAACATCATGAAGCATTTATAAAGTACAAATCTGCTGCGAGGAAATGGCATGTTAGACATTATTCTGTGCTTAAGCAGCTGCATTATTGAAAATGCCACCAGGAGACAGGAAAGGCCACCTTCTCTTGCATCATTTATATATTCGAAGCTCGCGACACCCACTAGAATGTTTTGGGCAAACACACTAAGATCCCACCACGGGATTCTCTTCCCAATCATGGCAGCGGCAACCCTTTACCCAGGGCAACATTCAGAAGCAGCTCAGAGCAGCCGCTGACATCGTCGGGAGGGTCCTAAGCACACCTGTGACACCTCTCCCAGAGGAAGGAGATGCCTACGGCCAAGCTGTGGATAGAAGACAACACAACGCCAGAGATGACATTTTAAAATGACAACAAGAATACATTCTGTTCTGTAGAAAACCAGCGTTAGGGACCCTCCAGTCACAAACCTTAAACTACTTCTGATCCTATTTTCACAATCTTTAGCATATTGAGAAATTTTTCAGATACTCCAAATATTCCTTCCTTCCTTCCTTCCTTCCTTCCTTCCTTCCTTCCTTCCTTCCTTCCTTTCGTTCTTTCTTTCTCTTTTTTTTTTTTTTACATTTTTATTGATTTCAGAGAGGAAGGGAGAGGGAGAGAGAGAGACAGAAGCATCAATGATGAGAGAGAATCATTGATCGGTTGCCTCCAGCACGCCCCACAGTGGGGATGGAGCCCACAACCCAAGCTAGCCAACTGTAACCTCCTGGTTCATAAGTTGATGGTCAACCACTGAGCCACGCCAGCCGGGCCAAATATGCTTTCTTAATGGCTCACAGAAAGGCTAAAGGAAATTTAGAGGAAGCTATAAATTACAGCTGGTGTTCCTGGTGTTGTTTTGAATGCACACATTACAAATTGAAGCTGCCATAGAAGTAATTTACACAACCTCTGGGTCGCGACCATCTGAAAACACATATAGCATATCAGATATTTACATTACGATTCATAACAGTAGCAACATTACAGTTATGAAGTAGCAATGAAAATAATTTTATGGCTGGGGGTCACCACAACATGAGGAACTGTATTAAAGGGTCGCAGCATTAGAAAGGTTGAGAACCACTGTCGTAGAGGGTCTGCTACCTACACGATGTGTAGGTTACTTCTGTGGCAGCTTCAGTTTGTCACATGCACGTCCAAGAAAACACCTGGAACAGCAGCTCTAGCTTTGGTGACAGTCCTACCTACCACTCCCAGATCTCTCTGGATGGATGTGGGGGGACGGGGAGAGCGGAAGGCTCACCTTGAGCTGAGAGCATAAAGGTCTGAGTCGCCATTATAAAAAGCACTTAAATTTAAAAGGGAGTAAATAACTTGATTTGTAAGGATAAGAAGCTCCCAGCTTAGTTACAACAGAGGACTCACCCAGTGAACCTTGCGCTGCTGCTATAAGCGTTTCCCATTTTCCAGCAGGTGAGCGGCCCACGGCAACACGAGGACATTCTCCCTGGAAGGCAATCACTCTGTGGTCGCCAGGTCACACGTCCAGATTCCACGGGGCCACCTCTGAGTAGAGAACAGCCTGTCCTTTTGGGTCAGAAGGTCCGGCGTGTGGCCTCCTCAGAAGCGCAGCATAACAGCCCCCAAATAACGAGCAAACACGGCGCTTTCTTAATTTGCCCGGCTGGGTTCCTGTAATAAGTGCTTAACGACAGTAGGCTCCGCGCAGCGCAGCGGACATCAACAAGACCATTTGCCAGATGATTTAGCAAACAAATTTCCGAGTCTCACACTTAGGTTGAGTGCAGCATGAGACAGCGTGAGGGGACATTAGAAAATAGTAGCGTTTTACAAATTTAAAAAAGAGAGAGACTGAGAACGTTTGAGTCTGGAGAACTTAGGAAGACATGCCAAGTCCACCCTCTACAGAGAAACTCCCAAATGAACATTCCAGTAACTCCTGCTAATTTTTTTTTATTTACTCCTTGAGCAAATAACCTGAAATGGACTTCTAGGAAAGGGAGACAGGACCAGAGAATCTGGAATTGACTTGGGGGGAAGGAAATGCCTAGATTGTTAGAGCACTAGCAGCTGCCATTCAGCAAGCACAGACCATGAAAGGGTCTCCACAAATCCTCGTGGGATGAATGAGTCCCAGTCTATGACACAGGCGGGAAACAGACTCATCATAGAACGGCTGGCAGAATTCACAAGAATAACAGGGGTGAGGAACAGGGGAAGGCATTCATACAGGAAGCAATGCCTCGCGTCAGGAATTCAAGGCTTGACCATAGGAAGAGGGAGGCATTTTCTTGAATCACAATAAGTAAGTTTTCCCTAACACGATGGGGCCATAGTGGAGTCTGCAATGCTTCTGAGTGGGGAGAATCAGGGTGGCGGTGGCACTACCATATAAGGAGCGAGAGCAACCCCTAGACTCTGCAGGGAGAGCGATCAACACCAAAAGAGGAAAACAAAACTTACAGGGAGCAGGGCTGGCCCTCCCCACTCTGTACAGACACAGGCACTAGGATCCCAGGAAGCAAGTCTGCTCTGAGGAAGGAGGACAGGTATCCACCACACGAGGTTATAGTCAAACTGTACTTTGTTCTTAGGTCATGTTTGTTTGTTTGTTTTCCTTAATGTATTTTTACTGATTTCAGAGAGGACGGGAGAGGGAGAGATAGAAACATCAATGATGCGAGAGAATCATTGATCAGCGGCCTCCTGCAAGCCCCCCAATGGGGATCGAGCCCACAACCCAGGCATGTGCCCTGACCAGGAATCAAACCACGATCTCCTGGTTCATAGGTTGACGCTCAGCCACTGAGCCACACTGGCTGGGCTTAGGTCATGTTTTAAAACATGGATGTGGACATTGTAAATGTGACAAAGGCAAGCAACCATTTCTATTAGATCCCACGTTAGTTTAGCCGATTATTCCACCCCCCCACCCCCCCCACCCCCACCCCCCCATTTAATGTATTCCTCTGTTCTGAGCATTGACTAACATAATGAGTTGCTTTTCTGTCTCCTGGCCAACCTCGGAGAGGAATAAATGCCCAGTGGTTGATGAGACACCGGCCACACTGCAGATGGGAAGTCTGACTTCTCAGGATCAGTTGTCAGTTGGCTTAACTATTTCCTATTCTGCCCAATACATGCTAACTCTGCACCAGCGGACACAGGCACCCCCGAGCCTGGTGAGCGGGGAGCATGAGAGGAGACTCCCCTGAGCTTCCGGGATAAAACTCACACAGGGGGACCACTGCAGTCAAATGTAAGAAGAGAAATTTGCAGATAAATAAACATGCAGGTAAATACAACTGCTCATGATACAACTGGTAAATACAACTGGTCTACATGATAATGATGTGCCAGGGGCACACTGAAACAAAGGGAAGCTTTACAATGAGTTCGGTTGGCAGATGCTGCATGGTGATTTGGGGACCCCCCGGGGAGCACCCAGGAGGAGAAAGGCGGGTGTGAATCAGTCACAGAAAGGCTCACTGCACCTGGGAGGCCCTGAGGAAAACTGGGACCAGCCACAGGGAGCCAGATGAGAGGTGCACACGGGAGACGTGGGCTCGAAGGACACCGGTCATCCTGGGCTCCAAGTTCCGTAGGTGATGACACAAACAGCTGAGGTCAGCGGATGCCACTGCTGGGCATGACAGTAAAGAACCACTCAGATCTGTGGACTGTTGTGGTTAGGAGGGCAGCATTCTCAAAGGAGGGCACAGTGTGAAATGAATAAGGTGGGGCAGAGCGTGTGAGCAAGCAGGGGTAGAAGAGTTTGCATTTAATTTTTTAAAAATATATATATTTTTTATTGATTTCAGAGAGGAAGGGAGAGGGAGAGAGAGCTAGAAACAGCAATGATGAAAGAGAATTGTTGGTCGGCTGCCTCCTGCACGCCCCACACAGGGGATTGAGCCCGCAACCCGGGCATGTGCCCTGACCAGGAATCGAACCATGACCTCCTGGTTCATAGATGATGCTCGACCATTGAGCCATGCTGGGTGGGCTACATCTGATTTTTTACGCCAGAGCCAGTATGTGCTTTTGGAGCTCAAGTATCAATTGCATGCTCCAGTAAGCATAAGAGAATTACTTGCAAACTGTATTTTATTGTAGACAGGGTTGTTTCAAATTCAGAGAAGCTACAGAGAATGAATGAGAGTGTGGATCTGATCAGACCCAGGATCAGCTGACCCACAGCTGCTGAAACAGAAAAGTCGCAAAGCCTGCTGGGACATGGGGAACAGCACACACGGTTTTCATGAATATCTTCTGAGAATTTGTTTTTAGAGAAAGTTCTTACCAGATCACTTAACATGTATACATGTATATGTGTATAAAGAAAAAATAAAGCCGTAATTTTATTTGAACAGAGAGAATTGCTTCTTTTCATTTTTGCTTTAAATCCTTTCAACTTGCATTTAGTTATTATTTTCCAAGAAAGTGAATTCGGTGTAAGCATTGCAGAAAAAGGTGTTGAGGGGTCTGCAAGAGTCCTTTACTGTGCCTCTCATTAACACAATGACCAGGGAATAAATGCGTGGCTGGGGAGACGATGACGTGTTGACTGTTGAGTCACCAAGCAGAACAGACTGTGTGACACTGACTGAGGCAACCACGCTGGAAAGAACTGGTGGATGGCGACACGGATGTGTGCGTCGCGCCCAAGACAGTTCTGCAAGGAAGTGCCAACGTGGCCACGTTTACTTTAAGAGTGTTTTCAAGGTAAACTCACTTCAAATTATTTACTCTTTCAAAACACACACCCAAAACCCACTCAGTTTGGAGTGAACGTTTTCACCTTGCTGTACCATACACCCCTACACTAATTCTCTTAAACCTTCTGAAACTATTTTAATTCTTGTTTCAGACTGAAGCACTGTCGCTCCTACTGTATCCAGCTGTCTCCGTGGTCCTCGTGTTTTTGTGACTGTAATGAGCTCAAAGTCCGTCAGACGCCTTGACTCTTTTCTTGCTACTGTCCACAGTTATTTACCGAGGCGGATGAGCTTGCCCCTAACCGCCACCAACAGCACGAAGATGCTTCATTAGCGTTTAACCTTGATAGCAACAGCTTCCGAACCATTTTGCATCTTGCATGAAATTAATTTTCTTGAAACATGCATCTGTTTCCGTCATCCCCATGCTCTAACACTCTGACTGAGCCCAGGAAGCCTCTGGGCTCCCCCCATGTTCAGGAGGGAGGCCCAAGGCCCTACGCTTGGACAGGGGTCCTTGCAGAGGGACTGTGAGGCAGTGCCCTTGATGAGAGGCCACCGGCCAAAGACACTCCCCTGGTGCCAGCGCTGCCGCAAATTCCTCAGCGCAGCCACTGAAGCCCTCGCTCTCGGGCCAGGGAGGAAGGGCTTCAGAAGCCAGGAGGGGAAAGAAAAGAAAGGCCAGGCAGAGCCGTGGGGTGTGGGCTCTGAAGAGCAGCGTCTGCTCAGAGCCCAGTGTGTTGGCTTAAACTCCTGGCCCCAGACAGGAGAGCACGTCTCCCAGCTGCCTGTGCCTCCTACTGAAGACCTCCAGGCAGCTCTCGGGGCTCCAGAAACCACCAGGCAGTCTTTGTTCTCAGTTCTCTGGGAAATTTCCTTCCTTCCACTACCTTCCCTTCTACCACTTTGCAAGGCTGGGTTGATGGTAGTGAAGAACGCCAACACTCAATTTTTTTTCCAACACTCTTTTTTCTTCTTCTTTTTTTTAAAACATGTTTATTGATTTTAGAGAGGAAGGGAAAGGGAGAGAGAGACAGAAACATCAATGATGAGAGAGAATCATTAACCAGCTGCCTCCTGCATGTCCCGCACTGGGGGTTGAGCCCACAACCCGGGCATGTGCCCTGACCTGGAGTCGAATCCTGATCTCCTGGTTCATAGGTTGACGCTCAACCACTGAGCGTCACTGGCCTGGCTCTCCCACACTCTTAGCATTGGCCATGCTTTCACAAAGCTACCTGCCCCCTTGAGTCGGGGTGTGAGTTATAATGGTGAAGTGAGGGGGGAAGGGGAGAAAGGACAAAACATTACGTGTGAACCTATTTTAATAATAACACCACTGTCTCCCAAGGCTTAGAGCAGTCATGCAGGCTTTCCTGCTTCCCCCCCCCCCCCCCCATTCTTCTAGCTTCTTGAGTTTTCACCTCATTGCCTGGGCCTTACGTGCCAGTCTCTCTAGACTGCCCCCTGCACTTCCTGTCCGCCAGCCTGGCTGTGGGCTGGCTCAGTCCGTCAGCATGCTCTCAGTCCCCCTCAGCCCCCGCGCCCCACTCCACGCAGAGGCAGGGCCACCTGTGAGCAGGCAGAACTGTACACTTAGATTAAAAGAAGCACAGTTCACACCTTAGTTGTGCATTCAAGTTCACCAGGAACTTCCAACCACTTTTTAACACTTTTAGTTCTCAAGTTTAGTTCTGAACTACTCAAGTTTCTGTCAAATCGAGCTAACATGTCTCCTGTTTTCCAATCCAGCTGGACCCTGGAGCTGCAACAGACTGCGGGCCCAGTTTCACAGTAACCCCCCACGTTTAGCACAGGGACAAGCACAGACAATGGCTCCAGCTGGTGAATGAATGAATGGGCTTCCCACGCACCAAGGGTTTTCATGTGCCCACTGTGAGGAGTGGCACCATTTGTTTTCTATGATTGTAAAGAGCTCTGGAGAGCACGGGGATACAGCATTCCGGGCTGTCATTTTTACCAAAATGTCTTTAAATGCATAGTTACCATCCTATGTCCTAAAAGATCCTGGAGAGCTTCCCCAGAGATGTAGCACTGACATCAGTAAGACAGCATGCCCTGGTTGACACACCTAATTCTGTGAGGTTGTTCAGAGGCAGTGGGCTCTGCCATGAATGCGCCATAAACAGCCTGGTGATGAGACAGGTGGGATCTCTGTTTCTAACACAGGAGATGCTCCCACCGGCCCTGCGCTCCTCTCCCGACCTCCACCCCCTCCTGTGGGAAAGTGGGCCGACTTAGGCCGCCTTCGGCTGCTTCTGGAGATGGGCCACTGCCCTCACTCCTGGGTCTTCTGGGATTCTCCATGTGGCTGCTGCCTGGCCCCCTTCCAGCCTCGACCCCCATGCTCCGGGCCCTGCCCTTCGTCCTCCTTTGGCTAAGGTTCCTGGTTGCCCTCAGCCCCCCCTGGCACACAGTCCCGGGACACTGACCCTGCCTTCCCAGGCGCTGAGCTGAGCTGTCCAACAGCATCAGTCATGCCCAGGTCTCGGGAATGTCAATCTGAATTGAAAATGTGTCAGTTTTACTGACATAAACACGGAGATAGCTTAATTCAGCTCCATTGTTATCAGCCGGTTGTTTCTCCTTAGAAATCGGAGATGCTTTTTATTCCAAAAAAGGTTGTCATGAGTAGATTTAAGGTGGTCCTTGAGTGAGAGCCATCTCCCAAAAAGAAAGCCTGTGAGACCTTTTCTAATGTATTGTTTGGTTATTTTAAATGGGCATGGACTCTTCTTTTTTTTTAAAAAAAAATATATTTTTATTGATTTCAGAGAGGAAGGGAGAGGGAAAGAGAGATAGAAACATCAATGATGAGCCCTAACCAATTCCCTAACCAGTTTGGCTCAGTGCATAGAGTGTCGGCCTGCGGACTGAAGGGTCCCAGGTTCAATTCCGGTCAAGGGCATGTACCTTGGTTGTGGGCACATCCCCAGTAGGGTCTGTGCAGGAGGCAGCTGATCGATGTTTCTCTCTCATTGATGATTCTAACTCTCTATCCCTCTCCCTTCCTCTCTATCAAAAAAATCAATAATTTTTTTTTTTTTTTAAAAAAAAGAAACATCAGTGATGAGAGAAAATCATGGATCAGCTGCCTCCTGCATGCCCCCCACTGGGGATCGAGTTTGCAACCCCGGCGTGTGCCCTGACCTGGAATCCAAGTATAACCTCCTTGTTCCCAGGTTGACTGTGAGCCATGGCAACTGGCCCTGTCTCTTCTTAAACTAAAAGCAACTCTCGTTTCCAAAGTCTTCTCCTTTGCTGATCCTATTGGTGTGGACCGCCCATTACATCACAATGAGGGGAATCCGGACGCTGGAAGGAAGTGTGTGGTTTTACAATGGTCTCTCCCAGACTGCCTGCATCCGAATCTGCCCGGCCAGGAGCACGTGTTCTATAATCTGTGTTCCTCATGGACTTGAGCACAAAGTACAGAAAAAGAGCATCCGTTTGTGGAGAAAAACTTAGCCAAGGACACTGTGCTCCATCTTTATGATGAAATGCATTATCTCCCATTAAAAAGCAAATCTGTCATTTTAAAAGGTTGAATTGGATGTACTTTAAAAGTAATTCCAGCTGGTTAAAATGAGAGCATTGAAATAGAGCTCAATAAGAATGTCCTCTTGGTCTGTAATATTTTCATTTTCCTGAAGTGAGAATTGGATATATTTTCTTTCACTTAAAATGCTTTATTCTCAGTGTTTGGTTTTGAGTTAGTGGGTTAAGTTTTAAAGACGAATTGGGCTCAATAACACTACTTCTAATACTTAAGGTTTCTATTTCTGAACCATTATTTCTAGCAAAAAAACTGGCCCAATTGAATTGATGCCATTAATGTGTGTGTGTGTGTGTGGACCACATTTCCAGTGATTTGAGATTTATTCCTGAATTTTTACACCAGTAGTAAACTTGGATGCTGAGCTATTATTTTTTCTAGTAAAACAAACACATGCCCTATCCGATTTGGCTCAGTGGATACAGCATCGGCCTAGGGACTGAAGGGTCCCGGGTTCAATTCCAGTTAAGGGCACATGCCTGGGTTTTGGGCTCGATCCCCAGTAGAAGGTGTGCAAGAGGGAGCCGATCAATGATTCTCTCTCATCATTGATGTTTCTATCTCTCTCTCCCTCTCCCTTCCTCTCTGAAATCAATAAAAAGATTAAAAAGAATAAAATAAAACAAACACACAACATACTTTCCACCAATGTTCAACTTAAAATTTTGTCTATGCAAGTTTAATTTTCCTCACTAACCAGCAATGATTTTTGCATCGAAGACACTGAATAGTGAAATGTGCAGCACTTCTTCATGTATCGCTCTGGTCCACCCCATCAGGCACGTGGGTGCTTCCCGGGCTTGTGGCAATGCCTCTCCTGGCTAGCTCTCGCCACTGCGTCCGAACACTACCTACCCACACTTGATTTTTTGTTCAGACCTTACCAATGTAGACACTTTCCTACAGTGTGCAAAACAAGATAGAAGCAGAAGTTGGCAAGGCCCATCATCTTCCTTTATATGTCAAGAACTTTTCCTGGTTATGATTGGACCTTGGCTTCCTGTGGGGTTCAAACTCCGCTGTTCCCTTCCTTGTAGCTCCTGCCCCATTTCCATTTGTGTCTTCACAGCACATCGGACCATGGATGCAAACCTCTGTCCGTGATATTTGTCTCTACTCCTTCTCTTCCCCTGATTGTCCATCACTGGGCCATCAGTCACACTCTGTGCAGTCTGGGTATGACCAGCAGCCGAGACATTCGACTCCTGACACTGCTGATACCTGCCTGCCTGTGTGGCTTCACCCGTTCCCACTGCCATTGTGACTTTGCTCACCTGCTCCATGGCAAGTGTCCCTCATCCAGGGCCATAAGCCATGACAAGCTATTTGTCCTTTCTACCTCACCAAAGTGGCAGATGTCAGCAACATCCCTTCACAATTCACACCAACACCCGAAAGGGTTAGTTGGGTCTTCTTCAAGCTGACCCAGTGCCTACATGTTGGACTCTGGCTTGGACAAGCCACTCGGCTCACTGCATTGAGTTCACAAATGGCCTCACTTTACCCTCCATTGATATGCCTCTTCCCGCAGGAAAAGTCATCTGATTAGCTGATTAATAAAGTGATACATACTAAGGTGTACCTGACTAAGCCACCTCTACAGAAACTCCTTGTGGGGTGTTTATTCATGCAAAGGAATCTCTAATCTATACAATGTATTGATTGTAGTTAGGGTAAGCATGGGGGCCCAGCAGTCTATTCTAGGCCTTCCCATTGATTCTTTTATATTGATTTCAGAGAGAGGGAGGGAGGGAGGGAGAGAGAGAGAGAAAGAGAGAGAGAGAGAGAGAGAGAGAGAGAGAGAGAGAATCATCAATTGGCTGCCTTCTGCATGCCCCCTACTAGGGATTGGGCCCACAACTTGGGCATGTGCCCTGACTGGGAATCAAGCCATGACCTCCTAGTTCATAGGTCGATGCTCCATCACTGAACCACACTGGCTGGATGCCCACTGATTCTTTATCTCTTTGCCAAATAGGAGAACTGGCTTAACAGCTGAACACCCCTTTCTGAGAAGTTGGGAGCCCCCTCTGTAAGGCTACTCTGGATGATTTAGTCGGTAGCTGCTCAAAATCTATTAGATGAAATAACTAAACCTAAGTCACTAATAGTTACTGTCACCCTTCCAACCATTTACCCATATAGTGCCCTTCACACTTTGTTTTTGTATTCCTGAGCTACAACGTGTCATTTCCCAAAGCCATACCATGGTGGGAAAATTATTTATTCTTCAATAAGTAATTAAAGCCATGGATTGGAACCTTGCCTTGGTCCTCTGAATAATGCCCTCTGTGGTGAAATGAACCCTTATGGTGTTAAAAGCAGAGCTGCTCTTATTGGATTGGAAGTGCAGTCCCCAGAACCCAGACTCCCTGTGGCTGGGGAGGGTCGGGGTGCCATCGTCTTTAACCCACTGCTATGGACGATGCTAAGTGGTACGATGTTAACCACTGGCCTTGACTTCAGAAGTAAACAATTCACTTGGCTTAGCAAGCCAACAAATGTGAAACACTGAACGCCCACTTCTTCCATGGAACTCTTAACATCGTGTAGGAAACAAAAAACAATAAAAATGGGTTTGCCACATGTATAGGAACTAGAATAAGGAACAAAGTAATCATAGATAGAATGACAAAACTGCAGAAATTGGGAGTTTAAGCTGGAAAAGGGGAGAGGAGGCCACAAAGGACTTCTTGGGGCGCCAGGTGTTGAGTTCCCTGTAAAGATGACAGAACAGCCAGGCCAGAAAGGTCACAGTTCCATTCCGGGTCAGGGCCCGTGCCCCTGTTGTGAGCTCGATCCCCAGTAGGGGGCGTGCAGGAGGCAGCCAAGCAATGATTCTCTCTCATCATTGATGTCTCTGTCTCTCTCCCTTTCTAAAATCAATAAAAACATTAAAAAAAAAGATGGCCAGAACTGGTAGGTAGCATCTCATGGGGACAGAAATGAAAACACAAAGTCCCAAGGCAAGTATGAACTCCGGTTGGAAAGGGGGAATGTCCGACAGGTTCTTGTAGACCAGTGGTTCTCAACCTTCCTAAGGCCGCGACCCTTTAATACAGTTCCTCATGTTGTGGTGGCCCCCAACCATAAAATTATTTTCGTTGCTACTTCATAACTGCAATGTTGCTACTGTTATGAATCGTAATGTAAATATCTGATATGCAGGATGTATTTTCATTGTTACTAATTGAACATCAATCAATAAAGCATAGTGATTAATAACAAAAAAAAATATGTAATTATATATGTGTTATCCGATGGTCTTAGGCGACCCCTGGGAAAGGGTTGTTTGACCCCCAAAGGGGTCGCGACCCACAGGTTGAGAACCGCTGTTGTAGACTAACAAGGTATCACCATCTTAAAAACTTCCTGGCTTGTTCCTTTGACGTGTAGGAAATGATACAGAAAAGAGGAAAAAAGCCTTCAATGATCCGAACTGTTCTTACGAAGCAATGGCACAGGTGGGAGGTGTCACATCAGCAGAACCCCCTGATTCTCTCAGCGCTCGGCCTCGTCACCCATCAGCGAGATCACTTAGCAATTCTGCTCAGAAACATCGAGGACAGAGAGCAGCTGGGATCAAGGAGACCGGCTGATTTGCCTGCACTAATAAGGACTATAAATTATTCACGGGACTTCAAAGTCTTGAAACTGGTGAAGTACGCCTGGGCAAAAGTAGATTTGTTTGTTTATTATCAATTATTTACGCAGTATGTTTTACAACATCAGATGTGTAGCAAAGGCATAATCCTGAGCAATGGCGCACAATGAAAAGTATGTTATGTTAATTCCATGAAAGCTTAACACGGGCCGTTCAGTGGTGGAAGCCGCTGGATGCAGTGTCTATATAGGGTTCATAGCAATCTCAAGCATAGCAAACCCTAAAAAGCTTTCTGTGATACGTATCTATTTGTAATATCTAGATACGTGGCACACACAACTCCTTGTCTAACTGTAATCAGGATATTTCAAATCTATAATAAAATGGTGAGTTCGAAATCCAACAGGATTCTTGCTCAACTAACAAAATGTTTTACAACGCCTGGTTGTACACCACAGGTGAATGCAATCCACATCTACCCAAATAGGTCAGCCAAAAAATAAACACGTCAGTCTTTCTAATCAGACCCGCACTTCAAATCTAATGGAGTAATTATAGATGAAATGTCACTCGGATTAAGAGCTCCGCCCGGGGACCGAAGGCATGTCTGCTCGGTGGTGATGGTTTTTTCACGTGCCTCCGGTCGAACGTGGTAAACTTCCCGCTTTTAACCAGTGGTGTTTGTCACGGACTGAATGAAACAGGTCCACAAAAGAATCAATACATGTAAAGGCTGGAAAGAATGGGAGAGGCCAGCAGACTTGGACCTATTGTCTGGGGGAATTAGATGTCGGTCTGAGTATTACAACTCCCACAAAGGTTTCCGGGCTTTAATTTACTCCAGCGTATAATGGGCAAAGAAGAGGCTGGGAAACACGGTCAGACCGAATACATTATTTAACAAACACGTTAATGAACGTTACGCACTTGCGTCTACTCCTGACATAGTCTCCCATTCACTTTCCAGAGCCTTGCTTCGCCTAGTTTCTTAAATTCCAAACCCATGATGGTATGCCTAATGCCGCAGGATACACTCCTGGGAACATAAAATGCTTACCTTCCTGTCATGATGAAAGAGGTACTGGAAACCCTATTGCTAACGTTCAGCCAGCAAACAAAACACGATAATGATAGGAGGATTAGAGGCATAATTCCTGGCTCAGTACACATGCCGAAGTAGGACAAGATTTCACAGGAATTCTCCTCTGGCCTTTCTTTTTCTAACGACAGGGAAAGTTGAGGAGATCGTGGTGGCCGGCAGACAGAAGAAAGATCCAGTGCCTTTTTATTTATTTACTTTTTTTTTTTAACTTAAATCCGTGGACTTAACTGTGCTTAGCTCCCAACGCAGCTGTTCAGCCCTTATACACACACCAGATGCAATTTAGATAGGTGCCACCCCCCTCGCTTATCTGGGGAAAGGAGAAAACATTCCATTAATCAGAAACTAATGCATAAACACCCTTGGGACTAAATGGAAACCACACTGCAAAGTGAGAATTAGTGTTTTCTGTAAAACATGAGAGAATGACATGTCAGAAAACTCGCCAAAGTCCCGAAATAGTCATCAGCGTGGCGCAGGCCAGAAACGCCTGGCGTCCCTGCAGACTGTCTCTGCCAAGGAGCATGGAAGGCCCAGCCTGACCACAGCGACAGCCCTGTCTGTGCTCCAGGCTGCTCTGACCAGCTCCCAGCAAACATCAACCAGCCAGTCAACAAACAGACATTTAAAGAGGAGCCCAAAAGCCATGCATTTGAAGGGGTGCCGAAGACACAAAGATGGCCCTTGTCTTCAAAGAGTTTACCATCTAATAAAATATCACCCAAGTGCCCAAAACATATTCAGAAAAGCTTTTTATATCAAGAGCCACAGAGGAACCAGGCTCCGTGGGCCAGACCGGCTCCGTCACAATTCCTGACATTGCCATCGCGACACAAAGGCATCCAAGACATGATGCCAACAGACACAGGTGACCATATTCCATAAAGACACTAACATTCCAACTTCATGCAATGTCCCCATGTCATGAAATATTATGCTTCTCATCATTTCTTTTCATCTATGTAAGAATGTAAAACATGTGTTTAGCGCACAGGCCATGTGAAAAGGATGGAGGACCATCCTTGGCTGAACCTTCTAAGCACAATCACAAAATTCCACCTATAATCAGTCAAGGAGGAAAACGTAGATCAGATGTAGTGTCTAATCTAAAACTCATGTACCATCGATTGGAAGACAACACGATGATTCTAACTATGACATTGACATGAAACCCCAAGACAAAAAGGGCTTTGACTGTTTGGTGGCAGAGTCCCTGGCCAGTGGTCAGAGCTTTGAGGGCTCAATTCGGACAGGAGACTGGCAACCCATCCTGATTTCTATTGAAACTGCAAAGCACACGGGGTCAATATGGTGTGAATGTAAACGAGCAGGCCCTGCTCCTCGTACGTAGGTGCCAAGCATCCTGGAAGGATAAACACATACCTGTTTCAAGAATTCCAGATAAAAACAACTGCATGACGTTTAGCAGCTGACACACCTGTGCTGAGGAAGGAGGATGTCCAATGAGATGACCTGTCGTGACATATTAAGGGGGCAACCTCTGAAATTGTCCTGTCATCACGGCATGCACTTGAGTGGAAATGGCGGAAGGGACATTGTACAGAGGAAATACAGAGAAAAGACAGAGGGGTGGGAAGTACAAGGAGAAGTGAGCACTTTAAGGGAAAATTGAGTAGTAGACAGAAAGAAAGGATGGATTGATTCCTAGTACAGAGGGCTTTGGATGCTGCCATGAAAAATATGGACTTGGTTTTTATGCAAATGAATACCAAGAATTTCAAGCTCTTCTTAAACAAATGAAATTTCAGTAGAGCTGAAATATTCTTTATAACCCAAGTTCAAGAGTACTCTGATCACAAAATGAAAACTTTCGCACGAGACATATTTTTTCCTAAAGTCATTCAGCCACTGCCCTGAGTAAAATTCAACATGAGTTTACAAGGCAGGGTTTAGGGTTTACATGGTCGAGCAGGACACCCGTGCATTGTAGGAGGGGGCCCAGCACAGAGCAGGTGCTCAGAAATAGGTCAAGGATTTTATGTTAGCTTTTGTGCCTATGCCAATGGCAGGCACATGAAATAAAGTATAATTTTCCTTCAATATAATATGAAAATTTGGGAGCCTCCCACCCCAGTTTTCAACATATCACTTGTGTGGACCAACTGTGAATTATACCAGGGTTATTTCACTGGGGATAGATCGCCCTTAATTTTTTTCAATGAAAAATGTCATTAAGTAAGACATGGAACATGAAAAAAAAAAAGAAGTTAGAGCTTAGCAACAATCCTGACATTTAAGCTTGACACCTCCCTGTGAATTCAGTTCTCAAATTTCCACGGGTCTGTAATTGTCATCAGAGAACAGTTATTATAAATGGATTCTTGGCTCCGGTTACCCTGTGAACCTGTTCCATTAGGAGCCATATGCAGTGAGGTGCTTAGAGGACCTCCAATTATAACCCCCAGAGTGAGGGGCCAGGCGCTCGCCCGCGGCCAGGTGTCAGGGCGAGCCTCCAGGGCTCAGGTGCACAGGAAGAGCCGCGAATATTTGTTGAAATATTTGTGTGTTGATTTTGAAAGTGTTATCTGAGTTACTGATATATACTCAGAGCCATACTAAAAATACTGAAGAATGTCGGTACTGCCCGAGAAAACTAATTTAGGAAGCATTTGGTGAGCTAGGATGAATGTTTGGAGGGAAAAATCTAAGGACCAAAATGAGGAAATAAGTTTCTTTTTCTTTAAACTGGCAACTAAACTCAATTTTTGTTAAGCATGTATGCATACAATGATACATCTGTAGAAATAAGAAACTGTGACACAGACCTCCCAATAGAGTAGTTATTCATCTTCCCCTATCATTAGTCACTTTTAGTGATTATTTCTAAGGAAAGCACCAAACAGGTTCTAAGGCTAATTAACATCCTTAAAAAAACAAACAAAACAAGGAAAACATTGTTAGGGTAAAACTCACAAAATTGTACTTGCAAAGATGCAGATGCCTGCGTACCCACTCATAAATGCGGTTCCATGCAGGCGAGATGCTCCTGGACTGAGAGGCCTTGGTACCGCCCAGGTCTCGGTCAGACCGCCCGGTGGCCAGGTGCTGGGCAGGCCACGTGAGTCCACTCGTGCAGGCTGGCGTGGGGTGGGGGCACGGACACACGTGCTTTCTAATTAGCAGGCACGAGCAATTATGCTTCTTCAAAAACCGCAGTGCACACCCTTCAGACCACCAAAGATGCCCACCTTTGAGATGTGTGTGTGTGTATGTGTGTGTGTGTGTGTGTGTGTGTGTGTGTGCCGGGGGTAGGGAGGGGTGAACTGAAACGGGGCCAATACCCAGGGATCCTCAGCAGGGAGCCTGGGAGGAGCCTGAGCGTTTGCACCCCACACAAGGTCAGTCTTTCATCTCAAGGTCACGTGCCGCACAGTCGCCAGGTCTGGTTTCCTCATGGTTCTTTGCCTTCAACGGTTGGCGTTCTGATGGGCATTCATACGAAAGCACACCTCCGAGCGTGTCCGGCTGGGCACGCGGCGATGGGGTGGTATTTAGGGTTAGCACCTCCCACTCATTACTGAGTCTACGCAGCAAAGAGGGCTTTTTGTAGGAGACAAACCGGTAAAGCACTGGTGTGCTGGGGACATTTGAGCAATCAGGGCCACCTAATCCAGAAAAATCTCACGAGCTAGAGTTACAGAGCCTTCCAGCACCAGGAGAGGGAGGCCACCAAGCGTCACACGTCAAAGTCACCTGTTGCTCTCTATCATGGGGCAACAGGAGGGCCAACACTGAGGTGTCCCAGTAAGCTTAGGGGGCGTAAACACAGGTAACGGAACTGCAGTCATGGATTGAGGCCTTACATTTAACATTTCTCCATCCACTTTAACTCAGAGTCTTCCACCTTTTCCCTAAATATGTGTCCCCCTGTAATATTTAACAAAATCCTCTCTCAATTATACAGTCTTTAAAAAGAAGAACTCGTGGGCATAGACAACAGTGTGGCGATTGTGGGGGTGGGGGGGTGGTGAGGAAAGGGGAGAGGTTGAAAGATGGCACAGAGGGGATAAATGGTGATGGAAAATAAAATAAAAATTACAGCCCAGCCGGTGTGGCTCAATGGTTGAGCATCCTATGAACCAGGAGGTCATGGTTTGATGCATGGTCATGACACATACCCGGGTTGCAGGCTTAATCCCCAGTGTGGGGCGTGCAGGAGGCAGCCAAGATCAATGATTCTCTCTCATCATTGATGTTTCTATCTCTGACTCCCTCTCCCTTCTTCTCTGAAATCAATAAAAAAAAATTAAAATTAAAAAAAAAGATGCTTATAATCAATAAGTTAGGGTTTCACATTGACACACTGACATGACATGTAGACATATGACGAGCATGGTGGACGTGAGTCCATCCGCAAACATTCATCACAGCTCTGGAGCCTCAGCAGGGCCTATGCTGTGGGGAGGACCACCAGCCTCGCCCCAAGGGGCTCTCGTACCTGCAGACTCAGGCGGCACGGACCAGGCCTCTCTCTTTGCAGTTAGAGTTCTGACACCTGACCACTTGATCCTGTCAAGTCATTATCCTTCATGTCTTGTCCCTTTCACTTTTACTCACTCGTTTAGTTATAGGCAAAAGCTCAGCAGCTCTCAAAGTCATCTCAACCCAAATCAAAATACCTGCCTCCAGCCATTCTCTACAGCATGGAAGTGAGGCCCCCTGTGGTAGGTTACACTCCTGTAGGGACCTGAACAAGATTTCATTAGGGCATGGCGTGTGCTGAGAGATACTGAGCCCCTTCTGGGGGTTCAACTTAACGTCAGACGACGACCTGAATACTAACAAGCGTCTGTAGGCATCCTCAGACTTCAAAAGACGCATCTGAATACGGAAACTGAGGTCCTGGGAGCTGAATGAACTTAGCTAAAATAGCGCACGCATTGACATAAATTCTGAGTTAGAATGAAATTTTCCTGACTCTCCAAAAGCACTCATTGTATTTATCTAACTTTCAAAATGCCTATAACAAATAATGTGAGGCAGAAATATAAAATACAAATGCACACATGTTATGCATATTATGCAACATGATACATTACATCATATTTGGTTGTATCTCACTTTATCTCCCCTGCTTTTTGGGACTCTCACAATTGTATTTTGAAACAAACTTTCCGAGGTACACATTTAAATACTGTGTTACAGTACAAAAGAGTCTTGGAAACACAAGCTTAATTTTTGGTGCTGTTTCACATAGATTGTTGTTAACATGCCACACGCCCTAGACACTTAAAAATACTGTTTAATTTTCTTTAATCCATTTCGTTTTATGGATCTAAAATGGCCATCAGACAACAATACAGCAGTTTCCATAAGGAATAAATTGTCACTGCTTGACAAAAAACTCTTTTTATGTGAGAAGAGGGAAATATAAAAATGTCTGTTTCATATAATTATGTTAAAAAATGTGTTAGTATGTTCTCTGATATTACAGCTGTTAGAACGTGGTGGTGTTTTTGTTTTTTTAAGCCACTGACTTAAGAGCTTGCCTTACCTTTCTCATTTTTCCCTACTTAATTTCTGTTCAACCAAAGAATTATTTCCCGTTATGGCTCCTGCCACCGTAGTTGTGCCCACGTAAAATGAGCAAGCCCATTTCTGAGCTCTCACTCCTCAAAAGGGGCGGGAAATGCAAAGAGATTTCTAAAGACGGCTCTTTCCCATTGAGGTGTTATTCTTCACTTGAAGACAGCGGGCCAATCATGATTCTCCTCGACAAAAACTGACATCTGCTACCCAGAGAGGGATGGGGTTCCGGGGTTCCTAAACAGAGTGGTGGGACCTTTTGCAGATATTACCAAACTCGGTTCCATACGGAAGCTTCTGCTATCAAAACTTTTCCGCAGGAGTTAGAATAATGGTCTGCCTTATGCCTATTTATTTATTTATTTATTTATTTATTTATTTTTAATTCCTCACCCGAGGAGTGAGGGCACTTTTTCCATTGATTTGTAGAGGGAATGGAAGGGTGGGGAGGGGAAGAGAGAGAGGAACATCAATGTGAGAGAGACATGATGGGTTGCCGCCTGCTCGTGCCCTGACTGGGCCTGGGATTGAACCTGCAATGGAGGTACATGCCCATGACCCGGAATGGAACCTGAGACCCTTCGGTCCGAGGGCTGGTACTCCTACCACTGAGCCACACCTGCCAGGGGCTTACTTCATGATTATAATTATCTGTTGAAGTGTTTAAAAAAGAACTAGAATAAACTTAGAATCTTGTCTTTTCTTCAAAAGATTTTTGTTCTTGTAGTTTCTCATATGTATTTTGGATTTGGTTGATACTTTAAAACTGCAGGTTTTTAATGAGTTTTCCTTATGTACTTTGTAAAGTTTAAGGGCCATTATTTTTAATCTCTTTTTTTTTTTCATTGTATACTCTGAATAACTGTTTTTCCTTTTCAAGAATGAGGGAGGCAAATCTGTTTTATTCAATAATACAGTCAAACAACTGCTCTTTTACACTGCAATTGCTTCACTATTTAAAAAATAAAAAGGCAAAGCACAAATCTCAACTAATTACATTTATTAAGATCGAAGGAAGTGGCGCTATCTCTGCCAATACCTCCCACCTCCACCCTCACGCCAACTGCCTGGATATTAGGAAATCTGGAGTCATTATTCAACAGGGTAGGATCCTGTATAAATATATCCAGTGTTTGTGAGATGCATTTGTGCTTCCTACCCAAACTATTTGAGCTCATATATACAGAATTTTTTTAAAACAACCATCTCACTGACATGAATTGGCACTCAGTTAAGAAAAATATAATGACCAATAATGATCAAGAAGCCAAAAAATTGGTTGTTTGGGGACCTATGCATTTTGTACATGTAGATGTGGTTTAGCTTCACTTACCAATAAATAATATGCAATAAATATAACAAGTTCCAGTGAAGTAAGTAATTGTTACCAAAAACAAGTAAGTAATCTATTACTAAAAACATAAGCCCATGCCCTGGCTGGTGTTGCTCAGTGGCTAGAGCATCAGCTCAAGCACAGAAGGGTTGTGGGTTAGATTCCCAGTCAAGGGCATGTACTTGGGTTGCATGTTCGATTCCCGGCCCAGTCAGGGCATGTGCTCGAAGCAACCAATCGGTATGTCTCTTTCACATCAATGTTTCTCTCTCTCTCTCTCTCTCTCTCTCTCTCTCTCTCTCTCTCTCTCTCACTTCCCCCTCCCTCCCTTCCATTCTTTCTAAAATTAATGGAAAAAAATCCCTGGGTGAGGATTAACAGAAAAGAAACAAAAACATGAGCACATTTTTTTCTTCAAGGTAAACCTAATGGCACTGATCAGTAAATATTAGAAGTTATTGTTTGAAAGAGGTAAATTTTATCAAAGAAATATTTCAAACAACTACACATTTCAAAAGTGATTACATATCAATTTCATCCAAATATTATCTCTTGAACTCATAAACCAAAGAACTTTCTCTACCTTTCAACAGGTACTGACAAAAAGTTAGCACGAGTGTTTAATCTCCTATGTACTGCCTACATACACACACACACACACACGCATAGGTGTGCACACCTGCAGAAAATTGATCATCATCATTCTTGAAGTCAAAAACACCATTTAACAAAGAGAGTTTTTCTTTTCCTCTAATTAATTGCGCCATTCCCCCATTTTGGCTTCCCCCTATAAAGGAAGCCTAAGTATGTGCTTACAATTATAGCAGTCCAGGCTAGAATCCATTACTTTAATGAACTTGCAATGAGCAGAAAAACCTAATGTATGGCAAATGTAGCTCTCTTAATAGAAAAGCAGATTTCTGAAGGCATTTTCATTTTCAAACGAAGCTGGACATATTGGAGTCAGGTTTTTGCATTTTCCATGTACAACTGGCATTTCATTTTGAAGCACTTGAGCACATTGCAAAGTGGATGCACTCTCCCAAGAGGTCAAGTTTCACTCAGCGAATCGATTCAATATGAGAAGCAGGAATTTCCACGAAGGGGAGGGAGCTGCCTTCGAGTCAGCTGGCACCCTGTGCTTCAGCGTCTTGCTCCCAGTGCTGGAACCAGATGCACAGGGCTGAGGGCTGTTCCCAGGCCTGGGACCAGGGCCGGCACCCTCACTGCGGCTCTGGCTGCGGACGCTGCGCAGAAAAGGCTGCTAAGCCAGCACTGGCTGGAAGCCTCTGTTGTCTGGGTGAGAATGAACGTCCTTTATTTTTTTTCTTTGTGAGCTCTTCACTCACATGTTATGTCCTCAAAATCAGCAAAGCCAGACTCGGCGGGACTCCCAAGGCCTTTGATCAGCTTTCCAGGCAGTCCAAAGAACAGGTCATTGGGAAGAATATGCAAACCAGTTTCTGCTCCAATAGTGCTAAGTGCTAAGTGTTTGAAAAGATCTCTGTTTATGCCAAGGGGCCATCAACTTAGGACTTTGTTCAGTTGCTGATCAGAAGCACAAGTTGACACTGAAGTTAATGGGACTGAGACAATAGCTTAGATTGCTTGGATGACTAGATAGATTTTTTAAGAGTAAACTCAATGATTTGGAAAGGGATGGGAGATACCCGCAGCCACATTCGTGCTCCTTCCTTTGACGGCTTCTGTCCTGCTTCCAAAAATCTGGATAAAACAGGCGATTTCTCACGACTATAACAAAGTCATTTTAGGTCACGAAAAAAATAAGATACACTAATGGTGTCATTCATCAGGACCATATAATTTCTGTGAGGGTAAGTTAGGTAGTTCAAACCATACTTCCCCCAAATAAGATGAAGAATACTGGGTTGTATAGGGCAAATAATAGAAATAGGCTGACTCTTTATTTGGAAAAGGTATGTTTGAATTTCAAAACACACTTTAATTTTTCAGACACTGAAAATTTGCATGAAAGCCATAAGAACTCCTCTCCTTTTCTAAAACAACAACAAAAACCCCCACAAAAATCAATTCACCCATGTATCCCTTTGTAGTTAACAATATTTTCAGCATCATCAAATCTATTTTATTAAGTGTTTACATCTGGGACACAGTGGTCATTTCTAGAGAATTGGGGGGCTTCCATGCGATATCGTCTTGCTTCTACATCAAACTGTAAACTGTTTAAGAAGAGCAGCATCCCCAGGAACCCCCCAGAGGCCCAGTGGAGCGATTTGCATACTCAATAAAAGGACCTGATTAACTTCTATCCCAGAAATTTCAGTCTTAGAAACGGAGAGATCTACTGGGAATGAACCTGTAATAACCTTCTAGTACAGCCTGTTTAAAAGTCTTTGTTGCACAAAAATATTCTGCTTGTCTAACCTAAAGCACTCTCGCTGTCATCTCGAACCACTTCTTCTTATAATATTGAACTTTCTCAAGTTGAGGACGCAAACGGCTGGTCAGCATTTTTCACAATTTAGAAAACATTTATTTTGGAATAATGAAATAGAGCTACCTCTTCTATATCAAAATGAAAACGTAAAACTATTGGTTTTTCACATCAATGTGGCAAACTACATTTTTAGTTTTAATATAGAACATATTTTCAACTTGAGTAAACTCAGATATTGGAGGATACGTACAGATTTGTATTTATCCTCCACATAATTCTCCACTAAAACTCAAGTAAACTAGATGAATGAAAAATATGTAAGATAAATGCAGTTGTATTAACATAATACCATCTAGACCAGGTGTGTTGCGTTTTCAGAAACAATCCCCACGATCTTGCCCTGCTTCTGCTTGGGGCAGTTCTGTAAATGTGCACATGGTTCAGGACATGGTAAGAATGAAAGTGCTGATCAGAAATGGACATGGGTTATCTGGTCTCTTGGTACACTGAACTTCCGTTGAAATAACCAGAAAAGAAGGAAAGGAAATTATCCTTCCCCAATCCATTCCTTATCATTCGTGAGTTCCTGGAAGAAGAAATTATTTCTACCAAAGTAGTCCTTGATTCTGCAGCTGCATATTAATGAATTATAACCAAGGACCATTCCTCAAGCAAGAAATATGGACGAGAACCTCTGTCTCCATTCTTCTTGAGCCGGAGGGCAATGGATCCTTTAAATAATGGGTTAAAAACAATGCAGCATCGCCCAGGTTGGCTTTGTGGTGATTAAGGTCGCGTTCATTATTCCCCAGGAAATTCTGGTTTCCCCTAACATGCAGTTCTAATCTTAGGAAACCCAATTTCATTCTTAATTTTATCCATACTTTTCAGTTGTTAATACTATAAATTCAGTGTTAAACTCTCATCTAATATTCTCATCTAATTGATGGTTATTCCTCCGAATTGGAATAAAGATTTGGGCCTATAAACTTGTGTTATTCATTTTACCTTATTTTTCTATATATTATAAAAATCAACCAACTCATTTAATTCAAATTCCACAGTTTCTTAGCATTTCCTTTAGTGACTAATATTGTTTCTTTTTTACACTCTTGAAGTGAAAATGTTTTGGAGAAAACAATAAGTCACACGTCAGGAGATTCATTGCTTTGAGTTGAGTTTACACTAAATATGCAAACATGTTGGTTGAGTCTAGCAACCTGATTGCACCATTGATTTCCTTTTTTACTTGAGTCATTTAACACCTCAAAATGTCAATACAGATGAAAAGTCTAGGAAAATATTTATATAGATTATAATTAATAAAATTGCAGAATATAGTGACTGTCTTTGGAATAAGCCCTGGTTTGCACAGGAGTAAGAGTCCAATGAAGTGAACTAAATGTGCTAACCTCTGGCTGGAATGGTGAAACCCACTGCTAGGTTGTCATGAGGGTCTAATGAAACCCAATATATTAGCACACTGACTCACAATATATGTAGTTTTAAGTTATTCCATTCTGGATCACACTTGTCTGAATACCTTTTGAGTTCAATCATTTTTTTAAAAATTAGAATAATTTAATTAAACAGGAAGATGTCTGTGAAGTGAAAAGAGTTTGTCCTGGGTCTTCCTTAGCTAATCATAATAGACTAGCGCAGTGGTTCTCAACCTTGGCTGCACATTAGAATCACCTGGGAATCTTTTTAAAATCCTGATTTCTGGGCCTCATCCTCCGGAAATTCTGTTTCTTTGTTACTAATGTTGTGGCCTCACCCCATAACAAAGATTCTGGGGTTCGATTCTGGTCAAGGGCACATATCTTCGGCCCGGTCAGGATGTGCGGAGGGCAACCAATCGATGTGTCTCTCTCACATGAATGTTTCTCTCTCTCTGTTTCTCTCTTCCCTTCTACTCTCTCTAAAAATCAATGAAAAAATATCTTTGCATGAGGATTAAAAAAATAATCAGTGATAAAATAACTAACCACGTATCTTTTAGGTTCTTTTTTACACATACACTCTCACTTCATCCTCCCCACAATCCTAGCAGGGAGGCATTTTACAGAGGTGCAGACTGAGGCTCATAGAAGTCCCCTGCCATGGCCCCATGGGCGGGAGATCCTAGGTTCAGAATCATGCTCTTGAACATCACTGCTTTGGTGGGCAAGCTCTTACTGCTGTCATTTGGAAGAACAGATCCCTGAGGTGCACATCATGTGGTCCGTCATCCTGTGTAGAAATACACTGTGCCTGTACCTGAACCATTCCTAGGACTTCCCACCACAACGACCCCTCGTCAGGTAATCTTATTTTCCCATTTATGACCCTTATCCAACCAACCTTATGGAATGTCTACACTGACACCAAGAAATCCAGGCCTACCCGTTGTCTTCACTTTATCACCCCGAATTTACTCTCTCCTTCAGAAAGGACAGAATTTGATACTTAAAAGTTCAAGCTTAGGAGTAAGTGACCAGATGATATTAGACATAAATGACCAGAGATATTAACATTTTAATAGGGAGTAGTTCATTCACTCCAAATAAGAATGAAATTCCACTGGGATAAGTTAGGCATCACAGAATAATAGAAGTGCCTCTTGAAGGAAAGGGTTGCCCTTCAAATGATCTCATATCCCCCAAACCTGCCCCTTGTTAGAACTAAGTCTGAAAGATCCCAACCCTCTCTCCTTGCTGACTAGGAAGGCACAACCATCCAATTGCTAGTGTCATATTTTCCATCAGCAAGAATTCCTCAAAGGGAGAAACTGAATTTCATAAATGTAGGTCAGGCTTTCCTAGATCCGTAAGATAATCGTTTATACCTGAAGATACAGACACATGGCCATTGATTGATGTTTTAAACCCAAAAGACATGCTATCTATTACCTCCATAAAAATGTTTAGAACCAAATTAAAACAAACAAGCAAAACATCAGCCAAAATTGTAACGGGACATGTACCACAGCTGATTTTTTTTTTTAATGAAATAGTAGTGGTGCTTATGCATTATACAATATTTTTACACTTGTAATGTGAAACAAAAATAAAGCAACACTGAACATAAATAATAGGACAAATAATATAACAGATATGACATAACCTGACACAATGAGACACAACTGCTCCAAAGGCACAAAGCTGATCTACACATAAATGAAGTTACCCTTTTAACTCAACTGTCTTGTTGGCTCTGTTGAAGATCAGCTAAAAGTTTATTTTAAGTAAACACCTACCGCAGGGTCAAGCTGTTGGAATTTTATATTATATTATGGAATTTGCTTCCAGAATATTCCATCCTGCTACTTTACATTTTTCTTAACAGATTTGATTAACTTTATGAAAAGGTGGTCAAATCCTGACCACATTAGAGGTTCAGTTTTGATCCCCACACTAAGACGGGTTTTGTTAAAAAGCTGAGCTCCGGAACCCCCGCAGAGAAAAAAGAGGAAAAACAATTAAAGACTCCCCCAGGAGGCCCCATCTTTCGGCAGAAGATTTGGGGAACAGTCTCATTCATATCCAGTCACAGTCACACGCCTTTTAAAGGTGTTAGTTTAGTGAGCCATGGCAGGGCTCTGCTTTTCTATTCTTTCTTATTGTTAGGTTCAAGGTTCAAGGGAAACAGTCAAGAAAGAAATGAAACAGTCCTGATAGTTTAGGGACACAGAAAACTTGCTTGCAATTCCTGAGAAAGTTCTTTCATTCTCCAAAGATCTTCATTGTCTGATGCGTTAGTTGGTTTCTGGGTTTAGATCTGTTTTAATGTCACAAAACCGGCTCATTCACACATCCATGTAGACAAGGAAAACAAGCTATAGCTACTAAAATGCATCAAGAAGTCTTCTAAGATGAAATGGTAGCCAGGAAGGGAAAAAAAATTAAAGTAAAATAAAAATGAACACACTGATGTGATTTGTAAAGGGGGAAAAAACAATAAGATTTTACTAAAATGCAAGAAATCTAAATTGTGTTACTTAATGAATTTAATTCCTACTAAAAATTCTGGGGGGGAAATGGCTGTTATCTAGAAGTCCAATTAAAAAAATAATTTGTATGTTACAGGCATACTGAATAATATTGAAATAAAAAAAGCCCTGCCCATTTATTCACACAGAATGACTTTCTGAAACTTATCCGACTTAAAGTAGTGTAAACAGTGCTCTTTACTCTCGTGTCTGAGATGTAATCACCCCCTAAATGTCTGCTAAAGTAAGATGTCCAAGTAGGATTTCAAAACTACTAAAGTGTAGCCGCGGATAAACATCACGTCTCCCCTCTTGGGGAAAACACAAAGACGAGCAAGGCAGACACATGGCTGAGATTATCGTCCTCCATTAGTATGTAACTAAATATCAACATTTTCAAATGCAAGTCATTTAGTAAAAGCCAAGAAAGAAAAAAAAAGGAAAAAAGGAGTCCCCCAAAGCATTAAAGTGTTAGGAATGAAAATAAACTTTTCAAAGCAGCGTTTTCCTAATTCAAAGTTCACATTCTTTCAAGAAGAAAACCCTTCGATATATATATATTTTTTTACCCTGAAAGCAGGTTTTATTTAAATGTCTAGTGTGCGTGTAACTGAAACTATTAAGGACTCCAATGTTTACTGAAACATTTAAGTAAATACTTAAAACACACTGTAATTTAGTGACGTGGGCTCCTGCTCATAAGACGCCGCGGATGGCTCTCGAACCTTCTGGGGGAAGAACACAGACATGGGTCTGAATGTGAGGCTGGAAAAATGGTCCAAGGGGGAGGGTTTCTTGACTGAGCCACAAACATATTCAAAACTCATGTAAAAGTCTAAAATTAAGGAAGCCTCTTCTCCCATGGTATTACATGTGAGGAGGTTTGTATAGTATGATTTTTATTTTTATTTATTTTGTTTTTTATTAAATGTATTTGGGGTGACAGTGGTTAATAGGATCATATAGGTGTCAAGTACACACTCAATACTTAGAAGACAGAGTTCACATTAAAAAAAAAACACCAAAAAACAACAACTCCCTATTTCACACATACACACACTCAAAGGTGCTTTTTGAACCTGAAAGTTGAATCAAAGGATTAGGTGCACAGATCCTGTGAGAAGGGACGGTTTCTGAGCAGAGGTTACTTTGAGATTTGTGGTACCTTTTGTTGTCCGATTACGTAAATTGTCATGAAATATTATAGTGTTGGGATGTTTACTAATGACACTGCTTTAAAAAAAAGTCCAGCTGTATTCTATATGGCTACAAAGCATGCAACAAGCATTTTGAGGCTGGGATACAGCATTTGAATTAAGAAGTGCCGCTGCAGTCTTTTTTTCTTTTTCCATTCCAGCGGTGGGAGTGAGGAGTTTTTGAAAATTAATTCAATGGAAAAACAAGAGCAGGCCCTGCTGACTGCTCTGGTTGGGGTTCCTCTTGGCCATCCATGCCCGTGGAGAGGCCTGCATGAAGGGGCCTTATGTAAATGGCTCTGAATGAAAGGCAGCCTCCCGGTTAATCCCAGGCCTGGGGCTTTTGGAGGGGGCTGGAGGCAATCCCGGACACCTGGCTTTTGAAAGACCACCAAGAGAACAAGGAAAAGGGGTCCTGAAAGCTCTGTGAAGTGAAATCTAACCGAAATACGAGATGTACATGTGGTTTTGCTCGGCCATTTTTACAGTGTATTTTACTTAATACAAAATTCTCACCTTGAAGACACTCAGCTGTTCCTTAGTCAGGGAATACTTAACATAAAATCACATAAAGAACTTGAGTGAAAACGAATGGTATCACTCACTGCTTCAAATACATACTCCGGTCCATGTCTGTCCGGCCGGCAATGACCTTGCTTTTAAATATTTGGAATCTAAAATATACAGGTACATATAGATGAAGTATTACAACCACTTCACTGTGTAAGAAGCTGATCTGCAGAAATTAACTAGAAAAAAAATTTTCAAATGCCTAATTGGCCCCAAGATAAAACACAGAGCAATACTTGTTTGGGAAAAGTTGGAAGCCTCACAGATACTACAGGAAAATGATTATGAGTTATTTTCCTAAGAAACTAGTAATGCGTTCAACTGTTAATTTTTAAAAACCATTTAACTGAAATACTATCCCACCGCTCTCAAAATTACTGTCATTAAATTTAGAAGGGGAGCAAATATGAGAAATGATCAGGCCTATAAAAAAGAGATCAACCAAAGAGCCTACAGGCATCTATGCATAAGCCAAGGCCACAGACAACAGGGTGGTGAAGGCCTGGGGCAGGGCAGGCTAGAAGGGGCCAATGGGATGCGGGGGAGGGACATCTGTAATACTTTCAACAATAAAGATACATTTAAAAAAGAGAGAGAGAGAATTCCTGAACAAGCAAGACACAGGTTTCATGCCAAGTTGATGTATGTACTTGTGGGTCCATATTTCTTTAATCCCATGAAACTCCTCCTTAGGGTTGGCACTGTCACAGGGCTTGAGTCACTGCCAGAGCCCCAGGGAAGAGCCACCGTGCGGGGAAGGCAACGATCTTTCTCGGGCCTCCCAGGAGCTGGCGGTCAAATTTATAAGGCAAGTTCCATCCCCGGCCCGCATAATGTTTTAGTGAGGCAGTAGAAATTGATGCCATCTATCTCAAAAAATAAACGTGGGCAATTCTGTTATCTGAATGTTCTCAGCCGCCACAAATCTTGAAGGCATTTGGGGTTATTAAAAGGCATGGAAGTTTGAGTTCGGGATGTCTGATTCGATCATTTGTTTGTTGACTAGTTGATATAAACTGGGGCTCTGGTTGGGAGGAAGGATCCGCATGAGAAAATTCCACTCCTGCCAGTGGGCGGCTGGCAGTCTGTTAGAAAGACACACACCTCCACCTACACGAAGCACTCCGAGCGTGCTGTAACAGGCACTGACTCCGATCAGAGCGGAAACGTATACCAAAATGTATGCACTATTGTACGGAAGTCTGTCTTTTGCCCATAGATTAAATCCTATGACTTACTTGTTGGCTCACCTGAACCTCAAAGCTCGTCACAAGCAACATCAATGTACGTAGTGCTGAGAGAGTAAAAGAACACACCTGTGCCAAATATTTTTTAATTTTAAATAAAAGAAAATTCCTTGTTCATTTCCATCATGATTCCCAGATGATGTTATAATCATCTAATTTGAGAATTTTCAGGGTGGTTTCGTCGCAGAAATGTCTGCCGAATACAGGGGCACCTTGGCGGGTGATGGGGTGAAGGGGGGGGGCAGGGACTGGAGGCCTGGTTCCCTGTGTGGCTCCGTGGGTCATGCTGAGCAGGAACTCCAGACACAGCAGGCAGAATTTGTAAGGTAAGTTGTAGATTGAGAGAATGGAAGGGTTTGGGGTGCCTTCATCTGGCTCAATCATCTACATGTACATTCAAAAGAATTAAGCTTATCAGTGGGTCTCAGTATCTTAATCTGATGATGGGATGGTAGCACCTCATACAAGCTGAGGGGGAACAATGAGAATTTATTAAACACCTGACCACCAAAACCAGCCACACAGGAGAGAGCCCTCGGATCCCAGCTGGACCCCAGCGGGGTTCCCACAGGCCTCATCTCACTCGTGATTGACTTTTGTAGGTCACCTTTTCCTGGGACACCTTGACGCTAATCATCTTAACCATCTCTACATCCCAACATCTCTCCTGCCCATCTCGTGAGGCTTAAGTTAAGTAACATATCCAACTGTCAACATACACATGTGAAGAGTTCTGCCAACTGTAAAACACTACTTAAATGTCAGCGATTATTTTAACAAATGATTATTACAGTTTACTTTAGAACTTGTGATTCTAAAAGAATATTCACTTTTAAACCAAAGAATAGTCTATGTATTCACTTATACAACATTCATCATAAATCACACTTACTGAGTGCTAATTGTGTACCAGGCGTGATTCTGATGTCTTTATAAGTAGAAGCCTCACTACAAATCTAGGAGGTAAGTACTATTATTATCTCCACATAGAAGATGACACTGAACCACAGAGACTATGCGAGTTGCCCATGGTCATGCAGGCAGCAAGTGCTGAAGCTGTAAGTCAAACACAGGAGCTTCATTCTGGAGTCCACAATCTTTTTTTAAAAATAATTTTTATTGATTTCAGAGAGAAAGGGAAAGGGAGAGATAGAAACATCAATGATCAAAGAGAATCATTGATCAGCTACCTCCTGCACACCCCCACACTGGGGATCAAGCCTGCAACCCTGTCATATGCCCTGATCGGAATTGAACCATGACCTCTTGGTTCATAGGACAATGATCAACCACTGAGCCATGCCAGCCGGACAGGAGTCAATAATCTTAATCACTATGCTACACGGCCCCTTAAAAGTTTCATGTGTATAATCGCTCATTGCGGTAACATCACCTATGACATGCCTACTGGAGACCAAGCCCTATGCTACCCATTGGGCCTTGTGTGTATGAGGATGCTGGTCTCACAGTAAGTGGCCTTAGAGCATAACATTCATGCTGGACATTTCACAAGCCCTAACTCGTCAACAACATGGACTGTAGTTAATTTTGATGGAATAAGTCATTCACCGAGCAGCACAAAATAGTTGAAGCTATCGTATTCATTAGCTGTTGGACAGGGAGTCATCATGTCAACTATGAAGGCAAACTCTACTCCCAGAGCCGCCGAGGCACTGACCTGGGGCTCCGTGAGCACCCACGAGCACCCACGTGCACCCATGTGCATAAGAAATGTAGAGGCACCCGGCCTTCCTTGGAAGATGAACCAACTTTTCAAATGTAGGGGCTCTGCAGACCCACGGCCTGGCACTTCCTCCACGGCCCTCATGAAGCCGGGGCTCAGCCTGCACTGTTGGCAATGGACACCTCACCTGGACCCTCGCTCCCTGGTCTAGGAGAAACACCGAGAAGATAATAGCTAGACGCTCTCCCCTGCTGTCACCGGCTCTTTGGCAGAGGAAAGAGTAGGAGGGTCTGCTCTCGAGTTATTTTCAGATGTGTTAAGTAGGCCACGCTCCTGTGGGCTGCTGTACTCTGTGGCACATCTGTGCCTGCGCTCTGAGGGACTGGGCTTGATTTTAGATTACGCAGTGGCGTAAGGAAAGAACGGCATGCAAAAAACCACGGCACGGACTAGTTCTGCGTGCACACTAGCATGTTGTGGTTGGTAAATACATGTACGGGGAGGGCAAGAGTAGGTTTACAGTTGTGAGTATGCAAAACAGTTCATTCTTATATTATTTATTAATTATTGTATTATTTTCCATAGGAACAACTCTAAAGCTACTTTTGCCCACTGCATATATAATTAATGCTAATTAATTATATGCATTTATATATAACAACATATACTTATGCATTACCTATTTATATATTTAAATTAGGCAGAGCACATATTTCTTTGTTCTCTAGGTATATATAATTATAACTCTTCATAGACATTCATTCAGTAATGTATATTTAAATTAGGCAGACCAGAGGCCTGAGGTAATAAAGGTAAAAACGAAACATGCTAAGGCATGAACACTGGTAACTCAATAGAACATCAGGGCTTGGCTCGCTGCCAATGACATCCTATATAATAAAAGTGTAACATGCAAATACACAGAATGGTGGAACAACTGGTTGCTATGACGTGCACTGACCACCAGGGGGCAGGCGCTCAACGCAGGAGCTGCCCCCTGGTGGTCAGTGCCTCCCACAGGGGGAGCACCACTCAGCCAGAAGCCTGGCTGACAACTTGTGGGTGCTGAGTGCAGCGGTGGCGGGAGCCTCTCCTGCCTCTGCAGCAGCGCTAAGGATGTCTGACTGCCGGCTTAGGCCCTCTCCCTGCTGTCAGTCGGACGTCCCCCAAGGGCTCCCGGACTGTGAAAGGGAGCAGGCCAGGCTGAGGGACCTCCCCCCACCCCCCCATCCCCCAAGTTCACGAATGTCATGCATCGGGCCTCTAGTTCTTAAAGAAAAATGCCACAGGAGGTTGTGAGGAATCACTAGTAAAATTAATTTCTAACATGGTGAAAAAATAATATGTTCATGATCATGTTCTCCGCCTTCAAGTCCATTTTGTGGACGTTGCCCTGGGCCAGGTTCCTGCTGGACAAATGTAATCCTCGCACCTTTTAACACTGAGAATGGACTGCACGTTCAAGCTGCCTGCTCTCTGTAAAGAGTTTCTTCCCTCCTTACAGGCAGTGTATAACTCATTAGATATCCAGCCGAAATAATGAAAATGTCAATACTTGTCATAAAACTTCTCAAAAAAAGGAAAATGAGTGGACTAAAAATGTGGGGTTTTTTTCCTTTCTTTTTCTCCCTTTAGACATTCTTTCAATTAGAAAGGAGACCAACCTTAAATTATAGCTACCAATTAATTTTTCGGCTCTGGAAAGTAAAATAAGCATCTTTCATTAAATTGGATATTAAAGCTCATTGGCTATACAGGGAACCTCCAAATTAATGGACTAGAGTTCTCCAATTTCAATTATTTTCTCTATTGTCCTAATATCAGTTCCACTCACCCCCTCTCCCCGACGGGGCTCAATCTGTCTCCTAACGCCCCTAAGTACTGAACTAACCCTTCCCACAATTGTGGGTCACTCAGGCCATCTGAGCTGGAGGGCCACACAGTCCTGTTAAAGTGTGTGTGTGTGTGTGAGAGAGAGAGAGAGAGAGAGAGAGAGAGAGAGAGAGAGAGAGAGAGTATTAGTAGGTAAAGAGGCTTTCTTTAGATACAATCAGAAGAAGGACAAATGAACACAAAAAGAATGCGGGCTGTGAAAGCAGGAGGAACCCTGAGCTTTGCTCTGTAGCCGTAAACACTCACATCAGCATATGTTTCAAGGAACCCAAGAGAATAAGGAGGAAAAATAAGAAATCAGTTCTGATGTTATACTGTATATCAATTCAATTTCTGATAGATGGCCTGTACTTTTATTTTCATGGAGCTATGAACTTAGGAAACACATCTGATTCTCACAGATAGTACCCCTAGGATCACATTTATTCAGTTAATGGATAAGGAGAAATTTCTGAGACAAGAGAATTTTCCCATCAAGATAAGCTACATACAGAGACCATAGCCTTTAAGTAAATCAATCTTAATTTCTGGGAAAAACAGTTTTTTAGTTATCAATTTACATAAATCCTGCTTTTCTCATGATGCCTTATAATTTACCAAAAAAAAAAAATGTAACTGTAACATAATCTTAATAAAAAATAACAATTTTTACCTATTTTGTACCAACAAAGAAGCAATCCAAAGTCAACATTATAACATTAAAAAACAATAACAACCTACCAAAAAGAGGAATTGGTCCAAATATTTATCCATAAGTTATTTTTAAACCTGAAGCTCTTCCACTAGTTTCCACCTCTCTTTTCCCTGTTGGTCTGTGTATGTTGTATTTGATCGTCCCCCATATTCCACACCCCATCCCTCCCCACTGTGTCCTGCAGTCCCCAGGCCCACAATGCCCATTTCCTCCTCCTCCCGTATCCAGGCTCTCACCCAACCGCATTCCTCAGAGCCTGCCGCTACTCCCTGTCCATTTCCTATTTTGAAACTTCTGGTCCCGTCCGCCCATGTCTGTGCACGTGGCCTTGTCCCTTTCCCAAACTCCATCCACTTGACTTCCCTTCCCGTGCTGGCTGGCTTTTCTTCTCCTTACAGCTCCCGCAGGCAAGGCTGCACTCAAATTTTCGCCCTTCGGCCATCACTCCTTTATCTCTTTCCAGGGATCCATTCACTCCCCGGGTTTACTAGGGTCTACTTCTAAATACGTGTCCCCAAAACTTCTGATGTGTTTTCCCCAAACTCTTGCTGTGAATCCTCAAATCCTGCCTGAGTTTTCCTCTGATGTCCCGCTGTCACCTGCAACGCATGAGGGCAGGATCAGGCCTGTGATGACCAGGACTGTGCATGTCCACAGCTGTATCCCAGGGGCTGAGTCCTTAGGGGCGTGGCACCTCAGAAACTTTGCTGACTACATGAATTGGTAACACTGCTTGCCGTTCTCCACTCTCACTGCACAAAACCGTGAGAGTCGGGTAAGAAATAGAAATAGCTTTTTATTTTTTTAAAATACATTTTCATTGATTTTCGGAGCGGAAAGAAGAGGGATACAGAGATAGAAACATTAATGATGAGAGAGAATCATTGACTGGCTGCCTCCTGCACGCCCGGACCAGGAATCGAACCTCAACCTCCTGGTTCATAGGTCAATGCTCAACCACTGAGCCATGCTGACTGGGCAGAAATCATTTTGTGTGTGTGTGTGTGTTTTTAAAAAACAAAAACATTTACTCTCATGACCAGGACAAAGATATCAGAATCTTCTTTGGCTTCACCTTTTTGTTCAGACTCACATGGTCAACTCTTCACGTTTATTCGCGCTGGTATGCAGGACAGAATTTTAAAATCCGTTCCACATAAGGCATAGCCACGTCATCAAAACGCAGTGAGGCTTCTCCAGGTTCTCGTTTGGTTTAGGTGCAACAGTCACCAAAACGCTCTGGGTATTACTTTGAGTCTGAACTCTGCTTCCATATTTTAACACAAGATCTTGACCACCCTATGTTTCTGGAGGGACGGCAGTATCTGCCAAGATGATCTTTTTATCATTGTTCCTAACCTGGGTCTTTGCACATAGTAGGACTCAATCAGTAACTCACTGAATTTATAAATAAATAATCTTAAATTTACCCAGTCACTTTATGATTATAGTTCCTCAGCTGTTTGGGTGCATTCATTTCCAGTACCCGAAGTAATCAATAAAAATATTTTTAACATGGGGTGATTCCCCAAAATAAATTAGCAAATGGATCACTGATTTGTGAAACAGTATCTTGGGCACTTGGTTCCACAGACAGGGAACCAAGGAAATCAAATTTCTATAAGGTTGATTACTAAACATAGGAACGGATGGTAACTCTATTCATCCATCCAACCTCATCTTTTACTAAATCTCTCATTTGCGCCTAACTGTATAGCATGTTGTGTGGCTAACTTTAAGGGGTACGTCTCATGTCACATGCTGGCCGTCCACTGACGGAGGGTGTCCCTCTTAGCAGTCTTTCCACGCCCCTCAGTTCTGCGCGTGTCCTGTGAGGACTGCAGGAAATACTTCTTCAGTGGACACTCAGCATTAACGCCCGACCAACGCATGTTAATATAAATGCATCATAAATAAGTACACACTCAAATTTATACAAACCAAAATGATATCCTAGGTGAAACATGTATATCACACCAGGCATTCACAAAGACCTAAATAAATATTTATAATGGTATACTATAAAAGCCAATTTAGATGTCTCGGATAATACTTTTAATTATGTCAGCTCATGAATATTTTATTTCAAATCACTTTTTTCTCCTGGCCAAGTGCACATGATCATGAGACCTCGTTTGAAGTCAAAATAGACCTTTCACTAATAAGGTAAAATGAAGAAGAAAAACTACTATAGAAGAAATAGACATTTTAAATACCTTCTCTACATTTGCAATAAACCTGATTTCCGCGTATAAAAGTCAGTAAGCTATGGAAATTCATTTTAAACTATTTAGCAACCTTGCGATGCCAACTCACCCACTTTTACTAAGACTGCACTATGTACCATGCACACTATTTCCTGAACTTCTCATTTTTTAATCTAAGTATTTTAAAGAAAGACGATGAGAAACCTGCTCTTTGATGTGGAAAACACACTTGTTCTGGGACTGTTTTGTGGAATACGACAGCTCTACTTGGGTCGTACTCTTTAAGCTAAAAATAACAATTCATTTGCTGAAAATAAAAAAAGCTACTAAAGATAAGTTTAACAATAGAAAGGAGACAGCATTTGGAACGTACAAGAAAAAAAATTAAAAATGCTTCTAATTAGAGAAAGGGATTGAAAGATGCAGGAAAACGCCAGAAGTAAATATCACGGCCTCAATTTAGTCCTTGACTCTGACAGACCAATTAGTTACAAAGTAGCACGTAACTCAGAGACACATTACATTTTAAAATTTATCAAATTTACTAATTTAAAACGAATGTTTAGATTTCTTTACATGGTATATTTTTATATTATGTTGGAAGTAGGCAATATTTATATGCAGAATTTTTAAACGCTTGTCAGAATTCAACGGATTAAAGGTGATTTTCAAATTTATTAATAAAATTGCCTTAATTTGTGTGTCCACCCAGATGATCATCCTACTATATAGCTTTTTATGAATAACATTAAATTCCATGATGCAAAGTTACAGATAATACATTTTAATGTGTAAGAAACCTTAAAAGTCCCATTACATTATTGCAAAGTCAGTAAGAAAAAAAAACCCCACTCTAAAATATTTTATGTACTAGCTCAACATGACACACGCACATCACCACTGAAATTCTGCTTTGCCACTTAACATTTTCCATAATTCCTGTAATGAAATTAGCTAATGTGATTTTACGATTGCTATTTCTGTTGTAAATCTTACAGAGGTTTCATTTTTTTAAACTTGGAAAAAGATCAAAATGCTTGCAGATTTCAGATTGCTATTAGATGTAATAATTATACACTAAACTAATTACCACGAAACCAAAACCTGACTTACAACTAATTAAATTTTATTACATCAACACAGAGCATAGACTTTCAATTTAACAGAGGGGCAGCTATAAACACAAGAGTCTATCTGACTGTGTATTTATTTCAAGTGAAATGTCTAGGTCAGATTTATAAAGTTTGAACTTGGCAGGGCTCGCAGACTAATTTGTCAGTTTCACAAATCTACTAATTTGCCAACTTCGAAGGGAAGGGAAGGGAGCTCCTTGCACAGAGAACCACTGCAGCCGGCCCAGTAATTCACAACAGCCAAGCGCCCATCACCGAACGATGACTGCGCTCTAAAAAACTATGGCACGCAAAGAAGAAATCATTCCTTTTCCGCTCAGACGTGCCTTTTAGCTGCGGCTTCACTGCTTCTGAGACACTGACAGAGACACACAACGCTGCCGAGTCGTGGCTTCTTTTGTGTAAAATAAAAATGAAAACACGCATGTTATCTTAGAGGGAGGCCGGAAGCACAGAACGCCGAATCTCCAGCAGAGGCGAAGGCACCCACTTGTTCGGTTTGCAGGCGCCAATGCAGGTTAAACGGCGACATCCATGGAGACCCCGTATTCATCTCAAAAGGGGGGGACCCAGAATCGCCACTCCGTGTTCGTAAAACTGCATTTCAGGTGGCCATTGGCACCAACTGGGAAGTCTAAGAGAGTCACTTTGCAAACTTTAATTGTATAAAGAACGTTTGCCTTCCCCAGACGGTGAGAGTAAATGGCACACACACCGTCAGCCAGCGGAACCCTCCGATGCCTGCGTCCCCACCACAGCGCCCTCCGAACCTGCCCGTGACGGCCTCGCCGAGGTCCCGGGGCAGCCGGACCTGCCATGCTCCGCGCCCCAGACGCCGGCGTCAAAGCCTTAAACACTCCGCGCCCCCAGCAGAGAGGTCCTGCCGGTATCACACGCCGGCGCCCATGACACCGGGAGTCATCATTCCAGTGGAGGGGTCTCCCGTCCGTGCTTGGTAAACAAAACGGTCAAGAATCAGAGGGTTTTCATGATCACTGGAAATTCTAGCTGGGGCAAAGGGAAGATTTTCAATGCACAGAATTTTTTTTTTTTAACAAACGTAAGTTAATTCTCTTCAAAAAAGCCCCTCACATACATCTTCATTCATACTGTAGATGGAAGTAAACTACATATGTTTCAGAAGAATTCAATTTGTCTCGTCAGTCTTTTTTTGTTTTTTTTTTGTTTTGTTTTTCCCTAGGTGGCAGGTTTCAGCTGGAATGTTGGGGACAATCCTGAAGTCTCTTCTACTGGAGCTCCAAACCACCCCACAACACACGCTCAGAATGGCTGTCGGAATCGGAGGGTCCCTGACACGCTGTGCCGGGAGGTTTGTGCTCAGTTTGTCTAAGGAACAGGATGAGGCAGCCGAACAAGCTAGACGGCAGGCCTCAGAACCATTTGATTTATGGATTAATCTAATCTAATTAATTTTAAAGAAGCATTGGTTAATGGCAGTCAAATGTCCATGCACACACTTTTTGCCCCTCATATAATTCTCATTTTTAAACGCTAATTGCTATGGGCTATGTGAATACTTTTTAAGTCTGTGAATGTACATATAAACAAATGTTCTGAAAAATTGGGCAAATTTAAGAAATTATTACACACAGTGTGTTCTGTTTGAGACCCTATAACAAATGGAAAATGACCCCCATACAATGAAAAGATGAAATGGGCTGACTAGTGGCACTAAAAGGGGTACCAAACTTGAAAAGAAAATTCAACGCAAAGCACCAAAATTTGAGCAAGCTCTTACACACAAAAGCCATGTGGCACTGAAAGTTAGATTCCGAATGTTTACACAGAAAATCGTGACTTCATGAAGGTGACCCCACTTTTTTTTCTTTTTTCTTTTTTGGTAGTCACAACTAACAAAGGAGACATTTACAGACACCGAGAGAGAACTGTGAGATGTGGTTAATTTCCTGGGGGCTTCTGAATCTAGTCTCTTTAATTTATAATTATATGTCACTCACCTAGCTCTGAGAGGTGAACAGACTGAATGGAAATTCAGGTTCATCCTTTATATCAAATACTATTAAAATAATACCCAAATGTAAAGCAGTTACTAATACCCTATATTGTAAAACAAGTGTGGCTCTACAATGATTGCAATAAGTCATTTCTTGGAAAGATAGAGGTAAGCACAGGAATTCTCTTTCCTCCACGTGTCACGCCCATTCTCCCACTGTGATATACCTCCTGAACCTAATTATGACACTTGGATGGTGAATTAGCATAATCCATGTATGGAGGCAAGGCATTTAACAGAGAAATGAAGTGAAGCCATTATTTAATACAGGGAAAAGGTTTGTTTCAACCTGCTGCCGTTCACTCACCTTTCTACGAATTATGTGAAATTGATATTTTTAAGCATAATTGGCTAAAACAGGCTTTTTTGTACTTTTCTTTTTTAAAAGGCGTCCTTTCAGATAAATGTCTACATTTTGTACTACCAGATGTCTTTCTGATCCTCTCACGCTTTCTGATTTTATTTTTGTAAGTGTGAGAACAGGGAAAATGCCAGCCATTGTAGTCAGTGGGCTCAAGCCCAGCAGCGATGACATCCTGAGATGTGTCTTGGTGGTCTTTACATAAATTCGGAACTTGAGGTACACTTAGCTTCTTGGGATCCAGTTAACCAGAGTCCCCCAAACCCACCTTCGATTAGTTCCTTCTTATAGGCAGCTCACTTTAATATTCTCATTTTCAATCCAACCAGCCTGCCGTCCGCCAAACACACTTAGCTACAGTTCCAAACAGAGCTTGCTTTTGCTCTTTATCTGTATGATGCTCTAAGTCTTAATGAAACTCAAATTTAACCATTATAGTAAACTAGAGGCCTGGTGCACGGATTTGTGCATGGATTTGGGTCCCTCGGCCTGGCCTGCAGGGATTGGGCCGAAACTTGCTCTCTGACATCCGCTGAGGGGTCCCAGATTGCGAGAGGGTGGTTCTTGGGTGACACACCCCAGAATCGGGCTCCCTCCTCTCTGGTTCCGGATGTGTCACCCGAGACCCGCAGCTGCCAAGTCACTGCAGCTCAGCAGCTCCTGCATTGAGCATCTGCCTCCTAGTGGTCAGTGCACGTCATAGCTGCCGGTCAGATGGTTGAACGGTCGGACAGTCGCTTAGGCTTTTATAAATATAATCACACATGAGCAAACGTCTGGATTTTCTAAAAAGGTCGCAGGAATTTGGTTAGAACTAAATTTCAAATGAAGTTCATCATAAAACTACTAGAAACAAGACTTCCATACTCGGGGCATTTTTGCTGAATGCTCTGTGGTGTGGGGTGAACTGTCACGAAGACTCCCCTGGCAGCTACAATACGATGGGGAAACCTGCTCCAATCAATGATGCCACTGATAGGATATTTCAGAATCCTTTTGTGTGGAATGGCTGTGACCCTGAGGTGCCATCTCCCTCCGATCTCATGGCAGAAGCCGGGGGGCAGGGCGGTCCCCTTCTCTCTCCCCTCACTCATCTTATCCTGCGCTGAGCCCACGCGAGTGGCTCAGAAGGTCCTGTGAAATGAGCTGCCTTTACAGTTTCCCGTGGAAAGCTGCAGCCATGCCTGAAGAGACCGTGGTTTAAAACCTATTTTACTATGCCCGTGGGAAAATACCCTCTTCAAAACGACTGCCCTGAAATGGGCGATCTTCACTAATGAGACAGGGGGGCGGCCGGGTCGGTCAACATACACACACGGAGGAAATCGCTGTTACACCTGCTGCTGCCCCGAAGAAAGAATGAGAGAGGTGCCCACCGCCCAGAGTGCGGCGTAGGCTTCTGTCTGATCTGCTGCCCACACGGAACAACTCAGGGGACTGCGTCGCTGCTGTAGAAATATCTTCTGAAAGTCTGAGATCCTGATGCTTGGTTTTCCAAGCGGCCAGAGGAAATACCTGTGCAGTCTGCCCTCCCTCCTAGCTACAGCCTGACCTGAGCCCCAGGACTCAGGTGACCACGTGACTCAGGACAGTTCACTAGAGAATCTCACTAAAGGATCAGGAATAAGATGGGGAGATGAGAAACACTGGGTGGTATCGCCAACCCTAGAGGCAGCCACAAATTAGAAGTCAGGTTATAAAGACAGATATCGCTTATGAACCCTAAGTCTTTGTCAAGTGGCAAGCAGACACTGGTTAAAAGAAAGGAAATTACAAAGCAACTTTACAGGTGTCAGCAACTTCCTAGATACAATGCACAATCTCAGCCCTAATGGATCTAATGACATAGGATCAGAAATCCTTAAATACTACAATAAGTCTTGCCCATACAACTGCTCTATTAAGCCCTAGAAAAAATGGGGATGAGCCCGGGCTTATGTGGCTCAGTGGTTGGAGCATCAGCCCATACACCTGAATCTCGGGTTCAATTACTGGTCAGGGCACATGCCCGGGTTGCAGGCTCGATCCTCAGTATGGGGCATGCAGGAGGCAGCCGATCAATGATTCTCTCTCACCACTGATGTTTCTATCTCTCTCTCCCTCCCCCTTCCTCTCTGAAAATTAATACAAATATACTTTGAAAGTAAGAAAAAAAAGGAACGAGGCATTGAAGGAACTGGATACAGGTTTTCAGGGAAAGAGCCGAAGTTCAGATCACATGTTAGTGTTAGGAGACATCCAAGGGCATATGCCAAGTGGTTCTGCATGCCTGTGACGGCCACGGGACAGCCCGGTTTGTGCTGTTATGCCGGCCTTCTGCACTTTAGCCACTCGCATCTCCAGGGACTCCTGTTTGCATGACAGACTGTGTGGCCCCTAGATAGACCTTCAGCTAAGAGGGGACGTTCTGGGTGGAATCTGAGAACTGTCCACCTTTGGCAAACGTGGAGGCCATGGGGATGGATGAGGCTGTGGGGCTGGGAGTAGACGCAGGGCGGAGGGAGAAGGGCTGAGCTCTCTTCCGAGGAATCCAAGATGTGGAGGACCGGGCGCCAATGTGGGGGACACGGAGCTGCGAGATGCAGGGGACAGTCTGACGGCGTCCCAGGGCGAGGGGAGCAGCACTTCGTGGGGACGCTGCGGAGATAAACAGCTACAGGTTTAGCCTAGTTTTATCCCATTTTAAAATACGGTGCTTCACCTGCAGGGTCTTCAGAGTCCTTTCTACTCCTGGAAATCGGATCTAATAAACGAAGAGGCAGTGCAGAAGGAGGGAAATGATAAGTCTACAAGTGCTATAGTATGGGGGGAGAGCAATAGATGACAGATAGATAGATAGATAGATAGATGATAGATAGATAGATGATAGATAGATATAGATAGATAGATAAATAGATAGATAGATAGATAGATAGATAGATAGATAGATGATAGATAACAGACAATCCTACTGAGAGAATGAAGAGGCATTTCCCAGAGGCTGTGACCTGGCACAGAGGGAGACCTGCCCTGTGTTTAGGGAAACAGCACGGAAGTCACCTGTGGAGCAAGCTGTGCACGAGGGGCCCAGGGAGGTGGGTCAGCAGGGGCTTGGCCAGGCTGTGAAGAATATACACCCCAATTGCCACGGAGAATACACCCCAACTACCACGGAGAATACACCCCAACTACCAGGAAGAATTCACCCCAACTACCATGGAGAATTCACCCCAACTACCACGGAGAATACACCCCAACTACCACGGAGAATACACCCCAACTACCACGGAGAATACACCCCAACTACCATGGAGAATACACCCCAACTACCACGGAGAATACACCCCAACTACCACGGAGAATACACCCCAACTACCACGGAGAATACACCCCAACTACCAGGAAGAATTCACCCCAACTACCATGGAGAATACACCCCAACTACCACGGAGAATACACCCCAACTACCACGGAGAATACACCCCAACTACCAGGAAGAATTCACACCAACTACCACGGAGAATACACCCCAACTACCACGGAGAATACACCCCAACTACCACGGAGAATATACCCCAACTACCATGGAGAATACACCCCAACTACCACGGAGAATACACCCCAACTACCACGGAGAATACACCCCAACTACCACGGGGAATACACCCCAACTACCACGGAGAATACACCCCAACTACCAGGAAGAATACACCCCAACTACCACGGAGAATACACCCCAACTACCACGGAGAATACACCCCAACTACCAGGAAGAATACACCCCAACTACCACGCAGGAGTGCGGGCATCACCCTGCAGAGGAGGAGCCACTGGGAGTGCCCGAGGACAGAGGCCTGCTCTGATCACAGCAGAGGAAGAAAACCTGGGCGCGGGGGAGGCACCTGGGAGAGGTGAGGGCGGGGCAGGACTGGAGACGTGCAGTGACCAGGATGAGGAATGCTGGGAGCACACCTGAGGAAGCTGAGGAACCGGACACTGAGGGCGGGGGGCTGGGTACGGAAAGGCAGCCGAGAGAGAAGCTGCAGGGCATGATGGGTGGTGGGACCTCAGGGACGTGGGGAGGGCTCTCACACCTCCTGCCCTGGCACCCAAGCGGAGGAGGTGTCAATCAGAAGGGCAGCGTGGCTCCTGGGCCGAGAGAGGCCAGGGAGAGAGTGGCCGTGGACATGACCGGTGGAGGGGGAATGGAATGAATCCATCCTCACATCCCTCCCTCTTCCTGGATTTCCCTGCGTAGAGCATGTGTTACACATTCCAATTTAAATCCAGCGCCATGTTGTTGGTGCCTCTAATTACTACGTGCTTCTCGGGAGCTTCGGAAATGTACCTCTTCTTTATTTCTGCACCTCTCTCTCACAGCGCCAGAACCACCGCTGGACTCCAACAGATGCTTAATAAATGATAACTTAATGAAGGCATTAGCGCTGAATACGAACACAGGGGGCTGTCTCACGTTGGAGCCAACTAACATTTCACAGGCGAATGTTTAAAACCTGCTTTTCAGCAAAACTTTGAGAAACCCAATGGGCTAACTAATATGCCAGTGGGCATGTTTTGTAGCCTACATTTTTTTTTTTTTTAAAGAAACAAATGAGATATATCGAAATGCTAAGTAATTTTATTAGGGAAACAACTCTTCTTTACTATGTTCATGTGTTTTGTAATTATTTCTATTTAATATATCAAAATGTTTTAAATATAAAGTTGACCCCTAAACTTCAAAGGTTTGAACTGTGCAGGTGTATTTACAGGTGGGGGCCAAAGGTTTACAATGGTTCCTGTGGAAAATGATACAATCTACATACATAAAAGGCTAATATGCACAGTGTCCCCTCAGGAGTTCAACCAGGAGACCTGGAGTTCAACCACTCGCTATGACGTGCGCTGACCACCAGGGGGGTGGCACGGACCGAAGCAAGGCCCTGGCCGGCAGCAGCAGCTGGGGAAGGGAGGCCCCGGCCAGCAGCCGGGAGGCCCCGATTGGCCCTGATCGCCGGCCAGGCCTAGGGACCCTACCTGTGCATGAATCCCGTGCACTGGGCCTCTAGTTCATAAATAATAATATAAGAATAGACTCCATTTTTGGGTACTCACAACTGGAAACCTACTTTTGCCCCATGCTGTATACACGGGTTTTTTTCAGTAAGTATGCAGTTGGTCTTCCACCCAGATTCAACCAACCACGGACTGAGATAGTCCTTCCTCCCGTGGTGGTTGAGAGCCCACATACACGGAGGGCCGACTGTATGCTATGCGCTGACTTACACAATTTTAAACAGCGACCTTGGGCGTCTGCAGGTTTTTGTGTCTGGGGGCTCCAGACACCGATCCCCCCTGGAGCCTGAGGAACGAGTGTAGTCAAGTTTCCAGAGTCTAAAGTTATGTGCAGATTCTCAACTGTGCAGGGGTCATCCACCGTATATGGTGAAGTTTGGACACAACATTTCCATGGGACATTTCCTGGCACTTCAAATACTGTGGTTTGAACAGCACGTGGCAATAGTAATGTGGGGAGAAACGTGATGTTTATTTTCATTTCTTAAAAATCTGAACCAGAATATACCTAAAATTCTGACCCTGTGCAGACACTGCCCCCCGCCCCCCGCCCCCAATATCCCAGTGATCTGACATTAGGGGGTGCGTCCTAAAGGACACTTTAAAGTAGACCTCATGCCTCTTAAAATGCCAGGCATCTTTCCCTCCTGCCCACACAAGCTCTTGTGAAACGTGTGCTTCCTTCCTCTCTACGTGGCTGGGGACCTGCCCAGGAGCCTTCCCTGATCAGCGGGGCTGGTGTGCTCCCTGGATGGGCCCCGTGTTACTGCTCTAGCCGTGCACGGGCCAAAGGTGAGCGGTGCCCCTCCATCCGCCTCCCCTCGAACTCAGAACTTCTGATGCCTGGCTCAGGCCAGAGAGTCACACGGCTAAGAACTGCTCCTTATTTGTCAGTAAAATCCCAGGCGGCAGCCCCGGACAGCCACCCCCTGCAACTGCATTTTAGTGACTCCTCCTGATTGAGAGAGTCTGGGTACAGGGGTCTGACTGCTGGGGAGGGTGCCGCCCCCCAACATGCACAGGGACGCACTTACACATGGGACTTCTGCGCTCACGGCAGCCCAGGCCCAGGAAGTCCTCCCCAGGCCTTAGCCTGCTTCATCCCCACATCAGCCCACCCGTGGGCAAGTTAGCGCCTCAGTTTCGTGAAAGGTACCCCAGTGGCACGCGGGAACTAGAATTCTGGTCCACAGACCCGACTCCAGCCTCTGCAGAAGGCACCCCAGTGCGCCTGACGCTCTGCCCGAGGCGCCACCGACAGCCTCATGGCTGAGGCCCTCGCCACCGTGGCCTCTGTGGGAGCGGGGTGCGTGAGCCAGGCTCCGGGCCCCCCCAATGTCCCCGTAGTGTCCCCAGACGGGGCAGTGAAGCTCAGAGACAGAGTGGCTCTGCCAAGGCCACAGAGAGCAAGTGACAGAAATGGGACTTGGGACTTAGGCGGACCGCCCTCCTCCTGGAGCCCAGCGCACCGCCACAGGACCGTGGGAATAAACGCCTGTGCCAGGCGTCCTTACGCGACCAATGTGGCGGATGTGACCTAATGCACCACGCCAGCCAGGGGTCGGCAAACTCATTAGCCAACAGAGCCAAATATCAACAGTACGATTGAAGTTTCGTTTGAGAGCCAAATTTTTTAAACTTAAACTATATAGGTAGGTACATTGTTATTAACTTAATTAGGGTCCTCCTAAGGCTTAGGAAGAGCCACACTCACGGGGCCAAAGAGCCACATGTGGTTCTCGAGCCGCAGTTTGCCGACCATGGCTAGGCTAACTTTGCACCCTCCTTTCTTAGAGAATTTAGTACCTGGACTCGGAATATTCCAATGCTGGCAAAAATCTCTATTAGCTACAGAGCAGCTTGCTGATGGATTCCTCCCCCACCCCCCGCCCCCCGGCCAAATTATAGATAGAGTAAGGGTTCCCAGAGCCTGGGGGAGGGGGCGGTGGGGGAGAAAGAGATCAGGAGAGAGGAGCAGGGGCAAGAGCAGGCCCACACCTCTCGCTCCTGTCACTCAGCCCCTCCCTGCCTGGGTGGGGCCAGGGCTCCCAGAAAGCTGCTGGCAGCCTGGGCTCTGTTTTAAAGCAGGAAAAAGTGTCCCACAAACTGAAAACATTTTCTCCTCCAAAACGGGTAGAAGAGGGTGACATTTAAGAGAATTTACAATCTGGACCCGAGCTCTCTCTCCAAAGTCAGCGCAGGTTTCTCCAGGGGTTTCTCTGCTGGCTCCCACGGCCTCCCCCCTCCCCGACCTCGCCCCCCAACTCATGATGCACACCTCTGCCTCCACACCGCAGACCCGCCGCCCGGGGGGTGTTGTATCTGTGTGTGTGTGTGTGTGTGTGTGTGTGTGTTGGTTTTAATGAGCCAACATTTAAAAATCTAGAGATTTCACACAGTTCATATCCTGGCCTTTCTTGCAAAATCTAGCAAGCTGGCATCTGGCAACACTGCTTCCCTCCACGTGGGAAGATGGTGTGGAGGTGTAGGTGGTGTCTCCCTTCCCCAGGAAGTGTGTGCCCTGCAGTTCACAGTCCCCATCACCCGTGTCTGACTCTGAGGCTGCGTCAACACCACTTACTGTCAACCTTTCTCCACCGAGTGAAGACACATTTCTCTGCAGCCGTCTCTTCGAAAAGTAGGAAAATGAAAGACAAAGAGAACGAAATGACGTCTCTTAAGAAGGATGAGAACAGCCCGACAGTGGGCCTCGGTGGTTGAGGGTTGACTCATTAACCAAGAGGTCACGGTTCAATTCCCAGTCAGGGTACATGCCTGGGTTTGATTCTCTCTCATCATTGATGTCTCTCTCTCTCTCTCTCTCTCTCTCTCTCTCTCTCTCTCTCTCCATTCCTCTCTGAAATCAGTAAAAATATATTTTAAAAAAGAAATCTGAGAACATACATCTGTGTAGAAGTGAAATATTTACATGCAAATACCTGGTCCATTTCCTAGGTCTACATTACCTGCCAACATTGCTGTGACCTGCTCGTCACTTTGCTGGTGCTGATCCTCCTCTGTTCCCTCTCCTGGAACCTCCTTACCCCTCCAGGGCAATGCCTGTCCTTCTCCGAGATCTACAGTCTACAGCTGCACCTTTTGTTCTCATCCAAGTGCTGGCAGGTCGTTGCTGGTGCCGTGTGTTTAACATGAGTCACAGGCAATCTTCATACAACAGAACCATACTTGTGGAATTTGAGTCACCCTAGACCAGCGGTTCTCAACCTGTGGGTCGCGACCCCTTTGGTGGTCGAACGACCCTTTCACGGGGGTCGCCTAAGACCATCCTGCATATCAGATACTTACATGACGATTCATCACAGTAGCAACATGACAGTTATGAAGTAGCAACGAAAATAATGTTATGGTTGGGTCACAACATGAGGAACTGTATTTAAAGGGCCAGAAGGTTGAGACCCACTAGCCTAGATCAGTGATGGCGAACCTATGACACGCGAACTCATTCTTTTGGTTGATTTTTCTTTGTTAAGTGGCATTTAAATATATAAAATAAATATCAAAAATATAAGTCTTTGTTTTACTATGGTTGCAAATATCAAAAAATTTTTGTATGTGACACGGCACCAGAGTTAAGTTAGGGTTTTTCAAAATGCTGACACGCCGAGCTCAAAGGGTTCGTCATCACTGGCCTTGATGATGACCTAAGCCTGAAGGTCACACACCCTCTGTGGAAAGGAGCTATTCTCTAGTGAGGGCACTTGACGCTGATGCAGAGTCAGCGACGATTTCATTCCCGCATCAATGACTCACTGACGGCTGCTCAGGGCCAGGCACTGTGCTAGAGCTGAGGGTCTACTAAGGCCTTCACAGGGTTTTGTGGTCAAGTGTGTAACGAACATTTGGCCAAGCTATTCCACAGGGAAGGAACTGATCAACCTCTGGTTTTCCCAGGTCACCGGCTCCCAATGCCCCATCCCCTTGGGCTTCTATGGCCGTGCATGTGTGGAGTGGAGAAGGGTGAGGCATAGGTTCTGACTTGCTCAGCTATCTATGCTTTTACACATGTGTGAACTCCAGGGGACTTTGTTACTTAGTAGTTACTGTCTCGGGGCCTTTCCGATGTCCCATCGAGTTTCAAGGCACTGCTAAGGTCTGCAGGCTGTAGGAAGGCTCCGTCTTTGTACTCCCTTCGGTTCTCCGGCATTTCTTAGATCTATGGACTATCAGAGTACAACTTGACGGAAGCAGTAATTCTCCCATGACCTCTCTGGCTTCCTTAATCACCTTCACTCCTCTCAGTTAGCTTTTATCTCATCCTCACCTGGAAGTAGAAACTTCTTAAGGGCCTAAGAGCGTGTCTTATTTCTTTCAATCTTCCCCAGGACACAGAACACTGACAGAACATGTGGAGTTTGATTGAAAGGGATTGGGAGAGGGAAAATGTAGGTGTAAGTAAGGCATGCATTAAATATAAATATGGACATTCAAATCAGGACAAAGCTTCACTACATGTATACAACCTCTTCATGTGTATAGGTTCAGGGGCAGTGGTTCATTATTAATTTCTAATATCTCTAATAATAAAAGCATAATATGCTAATTAGACCTGACAGCCAAATAACCTTCCCAATGTCCTTCCGGACAAAGCTGGGGCTGCGAGGGCCGAGCCCCTTGCACGAATTTCTTGCATCGGGCCTCTAGTATTAAACATAAAAGAGGAAAATTTCAAGTTTTAACTGAAGGTAAATAGAACATTTTCCCCCTGAAATATTCTCCAAAGTTTCCCTGAAACTAAAGCATTCTTTGTATTTGGGCCTCACCTTTGATTACCTTTTCCCACACTCAATATGCTCACTAGAAAAGACCTAGAAATATGACATACTATGTATGCCTCCAAAAAAACCTTAATTTATCCACCCCTCCCCTGCCTTTCTTGTGTTCTTAAGAATTTTCATAAGGCAACAGATTCTCTCTAGAATCTCAAACAGAAGAAAACAAAAATGATTTTGTTCATATACAACATCTTTGTAGGTGCTGGACACAATGATCTTCTCCACATTTCTAATCTCAGGAAGTGCCTTTACTCATTGTTGTAAACACCTAGTCCCCCTGTACACAGACCTGGGAAGCATTCAGGCATTACAAAAGAGGAAGACTACAAATGAAGAAGACAGGCTGTCCTTAAAAGTGGACAAATTTAACATTTCTTAAGGTTTATATAAAGCTAGGGTTTCCAATTGTGTTGTATTAACAATATGAATGGGAGTTACTATGTTGAGTTTTCTCCAAAGAGGACTCTAGGTTTCTACAGGGTGAAGTCGCTGTACAGCTGCTGGCTGCCCACGGGACGTACAGCTTCTCCAACTGGGTACATGAAGAGAAATGCGAGGGATTAATACCTTCCTCCCTACAATGTCATATTCTAATGGGTTTTTAGAAAGTGAAGGAAACTATCACCTGTTGTTTAGAGTTTAAAGTATGGTCATCACTTTAGAAAACGTCCCAGAGGAATGAGTAACCACTTGACTGAGTGGAGCTTGACTCCATAAAAATGTCCTTGTTGTGGAGAAAGTATTGGCCTTCCAGTGATTTTTACTGCCCAGTATCAGGGAAGCCGCGGTTGTTTTAACCTTTGAACTTCTTCCTAAGAACCACTGACACGGCGTTTGAATCGTCCACGGACCTATACCCAGCACATTTGCAAAATAGAAAATAAAAAAAAATCCTCAAACAGCTGTGGAGAGAGCAAGGATTAGAATCTGCAAGTGGCTTAGAATAATGAAGAAAGGGATTAGGGCTCTCTGCAAGCTGATGAAGACAAGAAACCCGCTCGTCCACAGCCTCAATCTGTGTGACTTCCCACCCAACAGTAAAACGCAGAGAGCCCCAGAGTCAGAAACAACGAACATGATGACTGATGTGTTCCAACCAATTAGTTTAAAATGTGGTAACCTCGTGTTTCACTAGTAATAAAGTGAAAATGTGACAATATCTAAATAAAAAAAGTTAAGGTCTTATTTACATTCTTCTGCTGCTAAAAATTGTAGAGAGTAATTGAAACTTGATTCTATCCAGCTAGTGTGTAGGTACTATTATTTATGTGTTAGCCTCATATTTATACCAATTATAAAAGTCTAGAATCCTTTAGGATGCTTGAGTATTCAATTGTGATATTAAAGTGATTATAAAACAAGTCTTTTGAAATCGTTTCCTTATTATAAATATTTTCAATCTAATTTCTAAAAATAGAAAAACATTTAGATTTGTATATCTTTCACAAGAGATACATATGTAAATATAAAACCTTAAGAGGATAATAATTCAGGACAGGAATATGAACATTATAAAGAGCCATCTTTTGAAGTTTATCGTATGCTTCAATGAATAAGCACAGAAAAACCTGAATTATTTAAGTTGTAAGAAATTTACTTCTTCACTTTGCAATTTCTATAATAAACGTTGCTACTCTTTTTGAACTTGAAGAAGCTAGTAGCCTCAGAAATAAGGACCCATTCTTAAGGCAAATTCTTGTCTATAATACATTACATTTTTTATGTGGCATCACTTGTGTTTTACAATAAAAATAACCTTAATTAGTCAATATTTAATATTTTAATAGGATAAATTGTAACTTATTTGATTGACACTGACTAAATGAAAACTGATAGAAATATAAGTGCAATTAATTGTCCAGTCTGACCCCTCAATTTTTAACACATTTCCTTTACCCAAAAAAAAGTCTCCTTCGAACATGACAACACTTCTGTGAAACTCGAAATGCTTTATAAGAAATTGTTCAATCCACACAGCAGAATAGCCTGTCTTTTTCTCGTTAATTCATGACCAAAGCATGCTCTCACAGCCTCACTCTTTTACATACATGTTCAGAGAAAATTAACTAACCTTCATAAGTCGCGATGGCTTCATTTCCACATGCTGTTATCTCTTTCTCAAGTTGCTTTCAATATCACTAACACGGGAAAGGCTTACACAGAACTAGCTCCGGCCCCTTCAGACTCCGTTGACTAGGCAAAGCCACGTAAAGGGCCGGGACCGCGCATAATGAATCCACTGGTCACGTGGCGAAAATGTGAACGCATCCTCCAAACTTTTCTGGCTGCCCTCGCTGGCATTAGTTATTAACCTCTGCATTTTAGGAGTTGAATCTATTAATTCCTAAAATATCTATTTAGACTAAAATTCTACATAAACATTAGATTCAGCAAAGGAACCAATTAACTTTTTAAAGGGAATGAAATGATGGCCATGCCAGTCTAGTGCTACTTGATAAAACTGCTGTGCAATAGATTCCTGGATCAGAGTTTTAGGGGAAACTATATAATCCTCCATCAAAGAGTGGCAGCTTATCCACAGAGCTTCCTGTTCCCCGGGGGACATTCTTTTAAAAGTAATAACGGGGACTTAAAACTATATAACACTCTTCCTCCAAAATTAACCATTTATACCAATGATTCTTAATCTTGAAAGAACCAGAATCTCACCCAGAAAAACCTCATGATACTTTCCTTTGATAAAGAAAATGCATAATGTGCACTAATGATTTGCATCTGTTCCTAAATCAAATGGTTATGCTCCAGTTTTAAGATTAAGTGATAAAAATTACCCTCGAAGATGTTTTTAAAGGTAAAAACAAAATAATAAAAAATAAACCAGTCCCTAAGAGGTCTACCTTAATAACAATTTCCGAGGCTGAGAATTACTAATACCTTGCTTTCTTCAACATTCAGGATGATCAAGCCTTTGAAAGCACAGGTGGTAATTATACAACCAATTCATATAGCTTATATGACATTTAAATGAAGTACTTGATACATCAAGGATTTAAGTCATTCACATGACTCTTTGCTGATGGGCAAACGTAGCACTCACTAAAGTTGATATGCAAAGATGCCTATCTGAAGTGCAGTGCCGTTTTAAGAGCTGCTTTCAGCAGAGGATGTGAGAGTTCACTAGTGCATCTTATAAAACCAGCCTCTCTTCAGGTCGCTCCCGTGTCAAAGACATCACACACCTGCACAGCAGAGGTGAGCTGTGTTATTGGAAGGAACAGATTTTATATGAAACTTGAAGGAAAAGAGATCAGACTTCTGTCAGGGCTATCCTAAGGGTTGACCTAACTGGCTAAGATCAGATTGAAATGAAATGCAAGATTATATGAATTTTACTGAGATTACTTTAAACCGGAACATCAATAAATAATGTATAAAATGTAACATATGTTTTACAAGTGCATTAATACTATGTGACTTAATTTTCCACGTGTCAAAGTTATGTAAGGTGAAATATTTGTTAAATTTTTTTATGATTTCTAGATTTACCTAACCATCTTCATTCCCTTCGGATTCTTTAAAAACTTAAGTTGATGTTAGTGTAAATTTGGATTACTAATATTTTTAAATTCCTTATTTATGGACTATAGAGCACATTATCCATATAAACAAAAACCTGAAGTTCTCATTAGTGGAAATATATAAAAGACAAAAGTTATATGTACATAATTTAATGGTGAAAGTTTATTCATATGAAAAGATACAGTGAGGGCTTTTCTGTTTGAGACTGTACTTTTAGCTACAATATATTGTGCTTTAGATCCTTCTGTGCAGAATTTTAAAAAAATACATTTAATTTTAAAATAATATCACTGCAATGATTTTTCATTTAAAGTTATCATACTGCACATATACTATGCCACCTAATATAATACAGATTGAAGCAATATAGAAAATTATGTCACAGTTAAAACACAGCAGAGAAAACATTAAAAAAGTATCATATCTTTGGTATTTATTAAAAGTCTCTGACACACAGGTGATTTTTAAAATTAGTAATAATTAAAGAAAAAAATCTTACTGGCAAATCAACTTAACATGCCCACATTGTTTCTAAGTTTTATTGTAATGACAGAGTCTTATCATTCAGAGATAGTGTATTCTAGGACACTAGAACACTATTGGAAAATTTAACTTAATTTTTCAACCGCAGGAAACAAAGATTAGGACAGTCTACTCACACAGGCGAGAAAAAGCTATACTATTCGGACGCACAAGAAGTGAGGATTCAATTCTGGTTTGACAGGTACGATTTACCTCCAAGTAATAATGTTAATTTTTGTTTAAGCTGGAATTTATTTTAAATGCTAAATGTGCCAGCACCTTCATGAGAGAAAGACAAGTTAAAAATTAACTCAAAAAAAAAAATTAACTCGGAGCAGAAATATCAACTTATAGATACAGAAGAGCTGGAAACCATATGTCCTATTTTAATTTGGAGAAAAACAACATGGCCCAAGTTTCCTTCAACCTTCACCTCTTTCTGAACCCCAATTCATCAACCGCTTTGGAAGGAAACAAACATATTCTCTTTCTCTTCGAAGGTCTGATTATTTTCAAAAGCTTTCTAATGCTTTTGGAGTGTTTCCTACAGTGTTAGCAAACATGGAGGGGATTGATATTTCAGTTATTTCGATTATATCAAGTTATTCCTCAACTATTATTGATGTCATCATCAACTTCAGCAATATCACTCCAAGAAGAATGTCCTATTCTGTGGCAATGAAGAGACAAAATATGCTTATTTATACTATAGCTTTTATTCCCTTATTAGACTGAGTCTCCTGTCTGTATTTATTTAAATAACTAAGTTTGTTATTTGCAGGGTTTTTTTTTTTTTTTTTGCCTAGATGTATTACTCACATCATTACACAAAATGCAAGTGAACAACGTTTACATTTTCAAATTTTCATTTCCTTTTTCCTTATAAACACAGGAGCACGTGCTGGCCCTGTTCAAGATGCTCCTTTTGTCCTTCTGAGGAGCAAGTCACAGGCTTAAACCATAGGACTGACAGCTCTCTTTAGCTGGAGGTTATTGTCAATTCCGAGAGAAATATTTTAAACGACAAGCCCTGTGCCAGCTTTCTTTTCAGAGCGACTGAAAAGAATCGTCCCTTGCCAAATTTTCCCACCTACATGTTGACAAATTCCAAATGCTCTGATCAAAGTATTAGCATAGAAGTTACATTATTAAAAAGGATTTGGTAGAGAAAATAAACAAGAAATATACCTTTCCACGGGCTGGCTTCTATAATTACCAAAATAAACTTACATATGTATGAACATGTTTGCATGTGCTCCATGCAAACCCAGGAAAACACTTCATGTATAAATTACAGCAAAGCCATTTCAAGCCTGTGTCTCTCTCTGTATCACATACCATTTGGTTCAACGAGGAGTCCAAGCACAGCGGCCCTCCTGATGCGCCCTCCACAGAAGCCAAATGCTGGACACAGCGGGGTGCTGGGTGCTCTGGAGCAAGGGAGGGTCTTTCCTAGAGAAACGTCCCTGTTATCAAAAAGATGCCCTACCTCCTCCTCGTGACGGGGCGCCCACGATTCTCACCATAAAATATTAGTTGAGCTTAATTTAACTCAAGACGCAATAACCCATTCCAATAAAGGGAATACCTTTTTCTTTTTCTTTTTTTTTTTTCTGGGTCCAGCAGGGACCACAAACTCCCATAATCCAACTATTCAGAAGTGCTTTTGAATCTGACGGAAGGAATAATAATTTCTTTCTAAATTATGGCAGACCGAAGAGGAGTTATCACAAGAATTCTGGCTACTGCAACTAATAATAGAAGAAACGGCAGAATGACTAAAATCTATGGATTAAGAGCCTTATCTTCAAAGATAAGTAACCTTGCAAGTTACTTCCAATGATCTTTCAAAATAATTGGAGTGTTTTTTTAAGTCACTTTATAAAATCTAGGATTATAAAATTATAAGTGATAAGGTGTCCAGTCCCATGTGCAAATAAAGAATATCTATTAAGATAGAGGTATAACTACATTTTCTTTTCCTCAAAAATATGAAGAACCAAGTAAAATATTTGGAATTTATTTTTTAAAAAAACACTGATGATGCTTATACTTGCATGCAGTGATCTAAAATGCATAAACTTAAAAGTGAAAGAAAATTAGAAGTCAATTTTCTTCTGTGCTTACCCAATTAACTTAAATGATCAAATCTGCCCTTTCTAGACTGCTTTTGCTACCAAACACACAGCTACACAGAGAAAATGCTCAAAGGACCATCACTCTTTGTAAACATAATTCCCACTATTTCTCCTTCCTCTCCTCCGCTTTCCATCTCCTTGTAATGTGGAAGCAGAGACCCAGTAGACCCAGTTATAAAACAGCTGATCATTATGAAATAACATGACCCTGCCCCACCCCAGAGCAAACTCAATCGCAGCATCTCCACTCTTCCCCAAATTCTCCATTGGAAGTGAAAGTATTCCACAACATTTGAAAACACACTTTATCAACAAAAAGCACCCCACTGTAACTTTCATAGAACTGAATAGGAAAATACAAGTTTGAATGTATACACACTATACACTCACTTCATTTGCAAAGGGGATACTAATCTCTTTTTTGCATAGTTCAGAGCAAGCCAGACGACTGTCAATATGGGGAAAACGATTTTTAAAATGGTCACATGCCCATAAGTGATTACAGACTCCTTAAGTCACAGAGGAGAATGTCCCCGCAATTTGGTCATATGACACTCACTCTGCAGGGCTCCTGAACTTGTTAGAACCAGCGACCATCTCACTGAGTCCTCTCAGTGAAGACTGGCACCTACACAAACTTGCTTGAAAAGTCAGTGCCACCCCAGTCCGAGTTCTTGCAAAGACTGCAAGAGTGTCAATAGGACAGTGGTTTCATTATTATTATTATTATTATTATTATATGATACATTATATGATATGGTTTCAATCTTTTAGCCATATTACTTATGAGTATATTCTTCAATCTTAATTCGCACAGTGATTATTTAAAGCAGAAAGAAACAGATTTGCATAGATCACTGTCTTTTAGGAGAATTCTCTGTAACCACTGTGACTACCCAGTCACCTGAGTTATTTAATCAAAACAATTTTCAAAATGATCAAAATTCTTTCAAATGAATGTGTCCTGTTGTCGTTCTGGCGTATGCAACATCTATATGTATCATAGAGCATGTTTGTGGTTTGGTAGTTTATATTCTAAAGGTTGGCTGAAATAATGCTTTGAAAATGGCATTTTAAGTTGCATTATTTTAGCCTTTAAAACTGTTTGAAATGAATGTTTTTAACCGGAGAAACACTAAGTCCATGTAAGTAATCTGTCATTACAGAGAAGACAATTAAAATATAATAAGCATATGTTCTACCAAGTTTTGTTATCCTGCAATCAAAGAACAGCATCACCGTGGGACTTTATATGCTCTATAAAACAGTCGCATCTTTATTTAAAACTCCCCTACACTATAGCTACAGCAGGACGTCATTACCTATATTACTCTTATATTCTCTACACGCTTAATATTTTATTTTGTTGAGACTGTAAGCATGTGTCACAGGAAGCAATGCAATATGGACCAAAGCCAAAGGAAATTCTAACAGGCATGGTCTCTCGGTAGAGGTTACGGAGCTGGCAACGCTGAGGCCCACTGGACACAACTAAGAAACACATGCAAACATCACAGGAGGGACCAGAGCATTCACCATCTTTGAAGATTTCCGAAGAGGATAAAGAATTGGCTCGAGTGCATTCTTTTTCATTGTTAGGGTTACACCTACCACCTTGTGAAATAAAGCTGTAATGCATACACAAGACATAGAGCTGTGAGTCTAAGAAATCCTTGAAAAACTCAACTAGACCGCTGATACAAACACGTAGGTATATGTTTACCACTTATGACTCAAAGGACCCTAAAACCCTTAGAAGAGCGAGAAAACAAACCTTGAGGCACATAGATCTTAGGGAGAAAAAAGGCTATTTCAGTTGAAAATATATTAATGAATTGATTCTTCGTGCTGCAGATAATGCTTAGAGGAAGTTCAAATTGAGTCCCCAACAAGGCTGTTTTAATTATAAGAAGCAATATTTTGAAACTCTCACAAGCCATCACACTTGTTTGGAAACAAATGACTTCTCAGGATGTAGAAGTATTACAATCCATCACCAACAAGTTAATTCTCCATAATAAGGCAGGTTTGGATGCAAACCGATCCATTGTGGAATGCTGTATCTGAAATTGATTACAACAGCACTTAAAATGAATGCAGCCCTCCAAACCACTGCTTTGCTCAGAAACATTAATCTCAGTTAGGAAGAGAGCTTCATAATGGTAATGCTTGGTATAAAAAGTATGAAATACATCAGTTTTTATAAGACACGACAATTAATCAGTTTTGAAACGAGAGGTTTTGTTGTTGTTAGCACCAAATTTCTATCAGGACTTTTCAAGCAACCGCTATCTCCCAAATCAGATTTTAACTATGTTCTAACAGAAGCTTCTAGGCCATAATTTTAAAGACTTGGTTGGTGAAACTTTGAGGTCAGCACTGCATCGTTGTACTAGCTTCCCCGTTTGCTTCTTTATTCTCGATGCACATGAAATTCTCCTCCGGGAAGTATCATTCCAGTTCACACAGCAAATGTGAACACTGCCTTTAACTGACAATCCAAAGGGATGGGTAACTGAATATGGGTCAGAGTACAAGTTTGACAGCAAAAGTATGTTCTGAAAGTCAAAATGGACATTTGACTATCAAATGCAACGCTGGATAGACAAGTAACATGCAACTGAATGGGCTTAACAGGTTTCCGCAGCACATCTTCAGGGAAGACGCAGGCAATTCATTAATGCTGCCGAATACATCGATTCACGGAAGTGTAAGTATCCTACCTTGGTGACATTCCCCAGCCACCAGACATTAACTTGTTAAAAAGGGGAAATAAAGTTGAGTAGAAAGGAGGTAATGCATTTATTAAGATAATCAATATGAACAAACTGATGAAGTTGTCTTTGGGGTGCTTGTATGTGGGACTGTGACCGTCTTCTGGACTTCTTTCCCAGTTCCTTCCTAGGTAGAACACGCTTGAGCATTTCCAAACATACTTTCACAGCTATGGCAACAACGTCGCTTTTTGTACCTCAAGCCCAAAGTTGATCAAGTATTTCTGACAGGTCATTCTACTCCCAGTGACAGCCATACCCTTTTGCCTGGTCTCTTACTTGCTTGAGTCTTTACAAAGAGAAGAATGACTCGTGGCTACCAGAAGCAAAGCCAAGCAGGGCTAGCTTGAAGTTGGTAACTGGATTGTTATTATTACTGCCTAGCTACGTTTTCTTCTTGAATCAATTTAAAACTTTTCACTCTATTTAGGGGCTTTCTTCTGTTCAAAGATAAGCCTCCTCCTGTTCCTTTGTCTCCACCCTAATAAAGCAGGTTCCCTTTTCCAACCAAAGACTCCTGACACGCCTACTGGATTATAGCAAGAAAAGCCTCTATGATTGACCTAAAACAGTTCTTCCTGGAAAATAAACACAGCCATCCAAAAATGATTCAATATGGAAAAATAGCCACAATTCTACCATAAACTTCTCTGCTTTATTTTAAGTAATCAAGCAACCCTCATTAGGGTCGATATTCTGTCTATGGGTGGTTAACATTAATACTATTGGCACAAGATCCTAATATATTTTCCAAATTTATAAGCACTGGCACAGTCATTAGTATATAGATACTTTTTTTTTCATATAAATTGTGTAGTAATTGTAAAAATATATTTGATTTACTCAAAGGAACTACATAAATATATTCTTTTTAAAATAAAGTATATTTTCTACTAGGAAAAATAGTACTTTGAGTAAGAGGAATATTAAAATTCATGTAAAAAAAGGCAAGATTGTTAAGAAAAAAATAAGAAGAGACAGGCAATCCTAAAACACACAATAGAGTAAGCAAACTCATTATAAACTCCTATCTTTGAAGAATTTAGGAATAATTTGTGAATGCCATGACATTTTAAAGTGGGATTAGCAAGTCTTATTACTGAACTAACCTCTTGCTCTTAGAGCAAGAATTAAATATTTGCTCTGCATTTAAAATCACAAATAGGAAGTTTCAAGGCTCTTACAAGAATTTCATGTATTAAGAAATATAAGCTAAAAGTTTTAGATAATCAAAAATGGATGAAGGCATACACAAAGCAAGATTGTTGGTGTGTCTATAAAATCTTTTGACTAAAACATTAAACTCCATCATGAATGGTACCGTTTCTAAATTCTAAACTCTGTTCTTAATACGCCAGAGACTACAAAAACTTCTCCAGAAAGGCAATTGGGAAGGAGGGGTGTGAGGGATGGACATGCCTCATTTTTAAACAAATTCACTAAAGAGATAAAATCTCACAAATTCTGTTGAGTTGCAATACCACCTTCAGGGGTACTCCTGCGAAGAGGCCAGTCCTGTCTCTTTCTTTTCCTTATGAAAACAGAAGGGCAAGGTAATGCCTGCACATATTTCTATTTCTAGGGAAAAGACCACCCAGTGGATTCTGCCGGAGTCGACACATGTTTGACCAGTACATTACCAGAAGATAAGAGAGCATTATGAAGGGACAGTCTCGTTCTGGTGACTCCCAGCTGGCCCGGGCCCTGTAAAAAGTGCGGGGACAGTTCTCACTCTCTAACTCCCATTGCTCTTACCCAAAAGTACCTGGGAACTTTTCCTTTGCCTCAAATTCTAAGGACTTCGGAAAACAGATGCATTTGCTGTGTCACACACTAGAATTCCTCCTTACTCATAATCGGCGATGAGAATTAGCAGCCGGTTACCACTACAACCACCTTCCAGGCAGGCGAGGCGGTCGGGGTGGGATCCATCCTGCACAGGCAGGTGCTCAGCAGGGCTCGGCCCTCCCCACTGCCATCTGCAATGTGGGAAGCTCCTTCCAAAGATCGTAAAACGCGATACAGACTTTGAGTTGCAGACTCTTAAACCTGGAATTTTTTAAACGCCCGGTTCAGGACATCTGTCGGTGTGTCCCCGGCCCCGGCCAGAGTGTCCAGATCAAGTTGCAATGGAGATGCACCGGCCCACGCGCCACCCAGCCCCTGGCTCGCCTTCCCTCGCTCCTTCCCAACTTGGCGCCCTGCTACTTGGAGCAGCCTCGCTGCCCCTTCCCGGAAAGCGGCAGCATCCCAGGGCTACCCGCTCGCTGGGCCCCCGCAGGATCGGGTCAGACTCCTTCTCTGGGAGGAAGACGCGGCACCCCACACAAAACTGGGGATCACCCCGATCGATCAGAGCCAGAGCGGCTGGGCTCCCTGCCCCCACCGAGCGCCCGGCCGGCCGGCCTCTGAGCTGCCTTTCCCGGGAACCGATGTGAACCCGGGCGGTACCCAGCTCCTCCAGCCAGAGGCCCCGGCAAAGTTCCCCCCGGAGCCGGAGCCGTAGCCAGAGGTGTCAGAGGCGCGGGAGGGGCGGGGAAAGGAGGCCGGGAGCCCTGAGGCCGGACCTGGGGGCACTGCGCGGGCGGGGATGCTTCGAGGCCACTAGGGCTGCCCAACTGGCGGCTGCGTCGGCGGGCAGCTGGGGAAAACTCGGCCGCCCCCCCACCTTCCCGCTCCCGGCACCGAAGCCCGGGCACTAGGACCCCCGAAAGGAAGGAGGACGCGCCGGTGGCGGCGCCACTTACCGCTGGCTGCCCGCGCCACCGGCTCCAGCCCGGCCCGCAGCCACCGCGTCCACCGAGCTGCGCGCACCCCGCACTCGGCCAATTCAAAGGAGCCGGGCGCAGGGGAGGGGGCCCCGCCAGGGAGCAGAGTTGGGGGGGCGGGGGGGCGGGGGGGCGGGAAGGGGAGAGAACGGCAAGTGTTACAACTTCCTTCCGTGCCCACCGCCCCGCAGCGCGGGCTGGGGACGCGAGGGGAGGGCAGCGCGCAGCGCCAATGAGTTCACTTTCTTTTTCTCCCCCGCGCCCGCCCCCTCCCTTCCCGCCGCCCCTCCAGCCGCCTCCTGGCTGCCGAGGCCGGACCGGAGTTTTGGGATCTGGGCTGGGGAGCCGGAGGCCGGGGACGGCGAGGGAGGCGGGAGGGAAAGGTGAGCAGGCCAGCGGGCGCGGCGCCCGGAGCGGCACCCAGGCCCGGGATGGCGCGGGGGCCCGCGGGCGGAGGGTGCCCGAGCCCCGAGCCGAGCCGGCGCGCACACGTGTCCGCGAGTGAGTGTGGGAGCCGGGCCGAGAGGAGCCTACCATGCGCTTCCCCGTGCGGATCGCGGGAGCCCGGTCCCCGGCGAGTCGGATCCAGCCGCGACCATTTATAATCCCGGACTCCTCCGCGCGCCACTTGTCACCATGACAGGTACTTCATTTCTTCTTGTTTTTTATTCAAAAAAAGAGATTCCCCGTTTACTGCCTTTTTCTGTCAAATGGGATTCGCCGGACTGAACCACGTTCGCTGCCCCTCCTCTCTCCCCCCCTCCCTCCCACCGCCAGGCCAGGCGTAGGTTGGGGAGGCACAGGGCTCCCTCGCTGTGACCAATCAGGGCATCTACTCCTCTCCCTGCGACTCAGGGGTCATCCCTGAAGAACGCTTCCCGCTGATGAATGGCTCTCCCGCTTTCGGCTCTGCTGAGGGGTCTGACGCCGCTGATTGCAAACACTAATGAACTTGCAGCGCCGTCTGAAATTCACACGCACCCGCGGAGCGCGGGCCGTGCGCGGGGGTCTGTCCTTTGCCTCCCGGGGCAGGAGGGGGCGCAGGGGGCGGGGCGGGGCGGGTAATTGCTGTGGACCTCAGTGCAAACACTTCTCTGTGTCATCCCCACCGCTCACCTTCTTAGGAAACTCCTTCTCTTGATCTTCCACAGGGTGGGCACTCGGGGCGGCCCAGTCGGAGCGCGGTGGGAGCGAGACGCAGCGGGGAGGCAGATGCGGAGGCAGGAGGGTAATTAAGGACTTCACCCCAGCGGCCGCCATCCTGCCCGCAGCCCGGAGAGCGGCCAGCGCCTTCCCTTCCAGCGTCCTCTCCTCCCAGACCGGAAAGCTCAAAGGACCTTCGGACCCGGGAGGGGACTCTAAACACTCAGAGGTCCTTACAAGCCCCAACTCCGCAAAGCCACAGAACAAGTGCCTGCCCCTGGGTTTAAACAGGAGGACCTCCTACCGGTGCGCACCTCCTGGGGGATGCAACCTAGAAATCTACAGTCCGCTGAAGGCTCCCTCTTCTCTCTCTTCTCTTCTCTTCTCTCTTCTTTCTCTTCTCTTCTCTCTCTCACACACACTAGCAGCTGAACATCACCCTTGCTGCCTTGACTTTGCTGGGGGAGGAAATAAAAGTTTGTTTCCACTCCCTCAGGCTCCCTGTGAAACGCAGGCGCCCGCACCCCATCCTCTATGCCAGGTGCCCAGGCGTGAGCATGCCCACCTGGGTAGTTAGAAGTCCGGGCTCCGAATTTTGGATTGAATTTTGGATTGCCCGCCTGCAACTTTCCCAGAACAGCTGTGCAGCCGGGCTCTTCCTTCTGCCCATGGAAGCCGGGCAGCTCTCTGTCCCAGGACCCTGGTGCTGCGGAGGGGCGTGGTCTCAGGTGCTTTGGGGGTTCCTGCAGGGGCCCGGAGCACACCCCCGAGTGTAGCTGGGACCAGTGTCCCCGGCTCCCAGACCTGTCCCTGGAAGCATGGCAGAGGGACCAGCGGGCTCTGCGCCTTCTTATCCCACCCCCCACCCTCAGCCTCAGAGCAGGGCATCCCATCACCAAGGGCCCGGATGTAACTAGGGTTGGAAGGAAATACACGTGCATTTGTAAAGACATAAAGACTAAGCGCTGGCAAAACAGAGCAATGCCTCCTCTCAGAGCCTTTAGGATAGAGTTTCTCCAAAGTTTGGGGTAGAACCCACCAGGAGAATCCTTGAACTTGAATGAGTGTGCTCAGTCCAGTGATCTGAGTTCCTACAGCACTGAAGTGACCCCCACACTGCCAGGGGATGCCTGCAACAGGACCCCGCTCCCTAGGGCCAGTGCCAACACCACCCCTGGCACCTCTCCGTGGGCGGAAGCCACCCAGGCCCCATGCCCTTGCTGCCCAGTGCATGCCACACTTGAAGAAAAGACGGGGTAGGGGCCAGGCTGTCACCCCTCTCATTCTAGCCATTCTCATTTTTTAAAGGCAATGTGTCAATGATGAAGAAATGCCCCATATTACAAGGCAATCACAGGGACGACTCAACATGAGCATCCCTGACACGATCATAGGGAGCTTGAAGGCGGTTCCATTCCTGTTTAAAACTTTTGTAAGTGCCCAAGTAACACTCTCCCTCGCTCTTTGGTCCCTTACTGTCTAAAAATACATGAAAAGCAAAACAATGCAAACACAAAACAAACCCCCAAACACCGGACTCGCAGCCTCATCCCAAGGAGGCCACACAGAAGAATGACATGGTAGCGCAGGTGGGAGGTGGGCTGAGCAGGCGGCTGCTCCCTCTTTTCGGCCTTTTCCTAGAACCCTCCTTAGAGCTGACGCGGGGGAACAATAGAGGACTCAGACCATTCGGAAATGGTCATAAATCTTGCAGCCTGTCTGTAGCCAGCTCCCTGTTACATGATATTCAAAGTGTTTCGGTATGTGACGCTGAACACTCACCCTAATTGGATACAGTGAGGACAAAACACTGGGAGCTCAAGAATGGGGCCCTGTGCTCCCCCTGCCCACGTCGCTGGCGGACAAAGCGCGCAGGTGTCCTCAGGGACTTGGACCGTCTGCCTGCGGGAGGCGCAGCCTGCGGAGCAGGCAGTTTGAGTGTTAAATGCGGGGCTCCGCGGGGTTTCCCTCCCTAACAAAGAAGTCCGCCCTTTGGAGCCCTGAGGAAAAGCTGATGGTGCGCAATGCCCAAATCCAGCACCCGCTTTCTCCTCCCAGTGCCCCCCTGGGGAGCAGAGAGGTGGCTTCCAATGTGGCCATAGGGTTTTAGCCTCAGGAGCTGCTGTTGGGGGAGGGCGGGGGATGGGGGATGGAGGGGACCTCCCGCAGTGCTCTCCGCACAAAACATCCATCCCAGGAGAGGAAATGCAAGAGGTCCTGTCTGTTTTCCAAACCTCCGCCCTCACTGCAAACTCTGCCCCGCTAGAGCAGCGCATCATGGGAAGCATGAACAGGTAGAAGGGGCCACTGGACCCAGCTGGCAGCATCGCCCTCCTGGCCCCCCACCCCGCCCGAACTCCTCTCCCCAATCACACTGTTAGGCATGTCTCCAAAAAGAAAAAGACCTGTTGCCCAGCTGGGGCAGCCCCACCCACCCCGGCAAGGCCTGCTCTGGCCTTTGCCAGCCCCTAGGAAGTGGGGAGTGGGCTGGGACCCCTGCACTTGGGTGGGCGAGGGCCTGGCTCTTGTCTGGCTGCTGAGGCAGAGCCATGTTAACATTCATTTACCCCCCAGTCAGTGTCCTCCCTCCGGAGGGTGTGCTGTTCATTACAGGTGCGCCCCAGGGCCTGCCCTGGATGCTGCTGCTCTGGGGGTGTCAGCGCCCCCTCCAGTCCTGAGGACCCAGCCCAGAGCTGTCCGCCTCCTCCTGTGGGGAGCAGCCACTCCCTCCCCTAACACAGGGTTTGAGGCCTGCAGAAGGGAGGTCCCAGGTCCCACAGGGGGGCTCCCAGACACCACAGGGCCTCCTAGGCGTTCTTGGGGCCTGTGACATCCACGCTAGCAAACAGGAGAGTGGCCTGCCTGCGGGGGACCCAAACCAAGAGCTGCAGCCTGGCCGGTGTGGCTCAGGGATTGAGCCTGGACCTAGGAACCAGGCGTCACCATTCCTTTCCTGATCAGAGCACAAGCTCCGTCCCAGTGGGGGGCGTGCAGGAGGCAGTCCATCAGTGATCAATGATTCTCTCTCATCATTGACATTTCTGTCTCTCCCTCTCCCTTCCTCTCTGGAATCAATAAAAATATATTTTTTAAAAAACAGTTTAAAATTAATATGCCAAAAAAGCAGTTTCAAGGTGGCAAAACGAAACATGTTTGTGGCATGAAGAAATAAAAGAATGGAATTAGCATCCTGAAAAAAAAAAAAAAAAAAAAAAAAAAGAGCTGCCAGCTCTCCCACTCCAGGGCTCTGGGCGCTGCCTTGGAAGGGAGAAATGACCGTCCAGCTCGCCCTTTGAAAAGACCAGGAAAGCCAGTCCCCCCTATCCCTCCAACAGGAGGAATGTCTCACCTGAGAACAAGTGATGGCTGCTCTAAGCACAGGCTGGAGCCCCGAGGTCACCGCCAGGGAATCCAGGGGAACCCCAGCGCCAGGCCCCCTGCAGTGCGGTGGTGGGACACATCGCTGTGCATGTGGCCCCTAATTAACAACTGGCAACCTCAGAACCAAGGAGCTCTGCAGTGATATTGGGTATTTGGCGTTTTTCCCCCTTTGCAAAAATAAGCAACTCATGTCCCTTGGCTGTTAGATTGATGGAAACTGTAAAACAAATATCCTAATTTTATCACTGACTAAGTCATAAAATGAAATGACTGCTTGTAGTGGAAGCATGCTTTCATGACTTTAATTAAGGAAGATAGGCCTCTGTCAGTGCCCAGGCATTTTGGAGCCACCCAGTGACCCGGTGATGAGACAGACCAATGTTTAAGTGGGTCCGTGCCCGTGCCCACGCCTTTCTGGGACATTGGTGTGTGTCCCACTGCGTGGACCAGCCCCACGTGGCTCTGACTTTTGGTGAAAACGCAGGCATGGACCACAACCCAGCTGCTGACTTGGGTTTGCTTGAACCTCAGAAAAGACCCGCTTCCCTGATGGAGTTTGAACACAGGCATCTTTTCACATGTGGCATTTCCATTCTGGTGGAACTCCGTGTGTACCCTTCAAACCTGCCCCGTGAGTCCACACTGAAAGACGCAACCTTCATAATAGTATCAGGGAGGCCCTTTTAAATCCATATACATTTTAAAATATTTTTTATTGATTTTAGAGAGAGGGGACGGGAGAGGGAAACATCGATGTGAGAGGGAAACGTGGATCGCTTGCCTCCTGTATGCACCCCAACTGGGAATGGAACCCACATAACCTAGGTATGTGCCTGGTTGGGAATCGAACCTGTGACCTTTCGGTGCACAAGATGATGCTCAACCAACTGAGCCACACCAGTGAGGGCTAAAATGTCATTTTTTCTTTTTGTAGATTTTCATTTATTGATTTTAGAAGAAGAGAAAGGGAGAGAGAGAGAAACATCAATTTATTGTTCAACTTATTGATGCATTCATTGATTGATTCCTATATGTGCCCTGACCAGGGATGGAACCTGAAACCCTGGAGTATCAAGACGATGTTTTAACCAACTGACGTTTTAGCTAACCAGCCAGGCTATTTTCTATACACAACTTTTTAGTTAGCGACACACACACACACACACACACACACACACACACACACACACTAGAGGCCCAATGCACGAAATTCATGCAAGGGGCTTGGCTGGCCCTCACAGTCCTGGCTTCGTCCGGAAGGCTGTCTGGATGGTCATTCTGCTGGTCAGTCTAATTAGCATATTAGCTCTTTATTATATAGGACTGTCTTTAAGGCAAGCAGTATGTAGTGTATTCAGGGTGTAAGTGTATTTAATGTAGGTACCAGGTGAGGCAATGTTTATCCTAAATTAAGGACATGGGACAAGTTTGTTAATAATACAACGCCCTTGAGCTGTCTCAGGGTCCCGTCTGTAAGTTAACTTGTACACGGGGTTAACAGAGTAGCCCCTGAGTGACGCCATTTAGTATCTGACCCCGAAACATGGCCTCCTTCCCCAGAGGGGCCCTGGTGTCTCCTCCCTTTGTCTCGGGGTGTCCTCTCCGTCTCCGGACACCACTCATTAAAACACCTGAGTGGTACCCCGCTCCCTCGGAAGTGCTTCCTCCGTATTTCCTTCATGTGATACACCATGGGCCTGTTGGACGGTTGGTTGGTTTTGTAAGGACCTTTCCCAAGAGCTGTGAGCTCCATGGCTTAGCCTAGTCTCCGTCGGACCCACTGAGTCTAGCATAAAAAGCTATGATCCAGGCTTTCCACTTCAAATGGTGAATCTGAAGTGGAAACCCAGTATAAAAGACGCTCAACAAATAGAGGCTGAATGAAAGTGAACCATGAATACCATGTCTTCATTGAATTCTGCCATTCTTCCTATTTTAAAAAAGATAGATCACAAATAAGTTGACTGTGAAAATACATTTATAACTATACTTTTTGACGTTTCTGCCCCATTAGAGTGTTAATGACGTGTAGTTAAAAAATTCTGGCCATGATATTAAGCCATATCAAGTCACTTCTGGACTTGGTTGACTTTTCTCAGAATCATACGTTGAAGTCAAGATAAATATCACGGGGAAAGGCAAAGACATCAATTTTTGTTTTCCTCTTTTTTTTTTTTTTTTTTCAGCCAGACGTAGTACTTACAGAAATACGGAAAAAATTGTAGTAAGCACCTATTCAATATTTTCTATTCAATATAATGTTATTTATGAAACCCTTATTATTTCCCCAATTCCCCTTGGATTTTAAATGGGAAGACGGATAGAGCCTAAGACGGCTGCTTTTCGTTTCTTCAAGACAAGGGTGCGGCCAACAGGGGGAACAAGCCCTGTTTGTTGCTGTCTGCTGGGGACTGTCTCCGACTGACCTGGGTGGCATTTCGCTGGAGATGTGTATGGTGCAACCCAAGCACGGAGCCCGTGTGCTTTGTAAAGTGATAACCATATGGCCCTTATTTGAAACATCTGAGGATTGTTCAACATGAACCTGAGTTTAAATTGAGCTACAAATTCAACTCAAACGTATCCGTCCTGACAAACGCATCATCGCGTTGGACAGACGCAGTCTGTGCTCCCCTCGGATTAGTAAAGGCGATGACCGCCGATGGCCACGCAAAGGTTCCTTATGGAAAAGTACCATCACCTTGCACTTCGCACTGTTTAAATGCAAATTGCCCCGATGAAGCCGACATTTTCTGCTGTTATCACTTCCAGGGGGACGGGGATGTTTAAAAGTGGTCTCTGGGTAAAGGGAAGGCTCTACAGTCGAATCTATTCCCTCTCACACTATTTTCGAGTGCACTCCGCCATCATCATGAAGATTTAATTAAGCAAGCTCAGCTAAGCTAAAAAGCAAAGCGGCTGAAGCCACCCCTTCTGGAAGCATCCTCCAGACTTCGACAAAATGATGTATTTACCATTCTTCACGGAGGGACCCGAGCGATCACGGGAGGTTAAACGTACAACAGGATTCTAGGGCTCCTTCCCCTCGCTTCTGAATATCGCATTTGGAGTTTACACTTTGTTCCAGAGAATAGTACCAATTATGGCTGTTGATGGCCCTTCCCTCGCAGCTTTCAATTGCCTTGAAAAAGATACAGTTTCTTTAATTAAAAAAGCTGCACAGAACTAATCCCTCTGGCTGCAAAAAGAAAAGTTTTAAGCAATCTCTTTCTGCTCGGAGAGAGAAAGGCAGACAATACCATAACAGATCAGAAACATAAGCTATAGTGTGCAGCTAGGGGCACAGCAGGGAACTGAATGCTGCTCCGACTGTGTCATTTTTAATCCCCCAGCCCAGTTTCCCCGCCTGACCTCATGCTGAGATGAAGTTATCACAGAAGACAGCTTTACTCTCCCCAATGAAGCCAGCCCTGGGTCTGCATTATCCTGAGCAGATCAAAACACCGCTTTCATCAAATAGCATTATCTGCATAAAAGGCATGCAATTGCCCGATAATTTCACCCAAACTATGCTATTCATTTAAAGGACAAGAAGAGAAATGTAATTCATTCCTTTTGGGGGCGGGTTGGAGGGGGTTGGTGGAGAAGAGAGTGGGGCAGAGGCTGGAGAAGCTAATGTATCCCCTTCACTCATGGGAACTTTTCTGTTTTTAACACAAAATCCCAAGAAGGGGCCCATTTAACAGCTCCCCACCCCCCATGCGGGCGCTTTAAGATGAATTGTGGAGGCAATAGGGTGCAGTTTGAGTGACAAAAGTGTGAGTTGTGGAGAAAACTGGCAGTGAGAAATCACAAAGCCTGCTGATGTCATTAGCCATGCTTCCCCGAACCCCAATAAAAACATCATAGCCAGTAAAATTGGAGAAGCATAAGAATTAGCTGAACAATTGGGTGAAGTTTAACACTACGCTGTGACGGGGGAATCGTCTGGTTGGGGACACAAAGACTACTCCACAATTTTGGGTGGATACTTCGAAGAATATTTCAGAGATCTTAGGAGTAAAGGCTAGCTTTTATAAAAATTTTTATTTAGAAAATACTTTAGCCTCCTTCACATTTTTTTTGTCCATTTTATGTTTAAACAGTGTTCTCGTTTGCAGTGTGGGTTGTATAACATGTTGACAATGGGCTTCTCTTTAATGGGCCCTCACTCTTTATTGAATGACATCAGTTGTTTTGCTCAAGGTATATCGTGATAGTTAGAGCCATCGGACAAAACCATCTGTGTGGAGTAACTGGAATTTCCGAGTACTAACACCCCCGGGGGGTGGGGGGGTGGGGGGGTGACCTATTAGGTAGATGCTAATGTCCTTAGAATATGTATTTCTCCCCACAGTTCTAAGGATTGAGCTTAAAAATGTTAACCAAACTCTCAGTCCTTCCAGAATTTACTCTGTAAACTGACCCCGTTCAAAACCCAGCCTAATCCCTCCCCAGACAATGTCTACACACAAAAACCTGTGGGCAGACCATCAGAAGTCCTGGGAAAAAGAACATTAAAATGCTCCAAATTGGAGGCGAGGCATGCTCCTGGGAAGCCGCGAGACAGGTGGAAGGGTGAGCATCTTCCCCCTGAAAGGAAGTCGCGGCTTCTACAAGAAATGGATCATGGTGGCACAATTTGTCGTCAATGGCATGCAATCCTATGTATGCATTTTCCAAAGCATTTGAGTGTAGAATAAACAGGTATTTTTTCCTCAGGCCAACTTCCTGAACCCACAACTCCAGGCTGAATTGCTCAGAGGCTAGAAGTCTAGATAGATATGCGCCCTGCTCAGTCATCAGGCTCAAACGCATGTTTCCAAAACACAGCTTTGTGACACACACGCGATCTTAAGTTTAGTGTGATTGTGGGCATTAAAGGTGGCACTTCCTTGAGTCTAATGACAGCACTATTCTCATGTCAAACTTGATTGCAAGAGCCAGCTCCAGAGCGAACTTTTGAAAATCCCAAGTCATTCACAGACCATGGAGGGTCCAGTCTCCCCAGAACTTCTTGTCTATGAAATAGCAACTCGGGATGTGTGAGCAGAGAGGTGAGTTTCACATGTTGCTGCCAAGTGTGTTTGTGTGACTGATTTATTTTATTCTTTAAATCTTTATTGTTCAAAGTATTACATATGTCCCCCCCCCCTTTGACCCCTTGTAGCCCATGGCACTGTCCCTCACCCCAGGCCTTCACCACACTTTGTCTGTGTCCATGGGTTACGCATGTATGCGTGCAAGTTCCAAAGAACTCGTGTGACTGGTTTTAGAAGAAGTCACCTTTCTGCCTGAAAATGCCCAGAGAGAAAAGCTCTTGAGGTCACAGCTCCCTGCTCCTCTCCACGTGCGCATTTAGGATGCAATTCACGCGTATGCGCTGTTTCCTCAGAAGAGCAAAGCGTGTCCTGGGCCATTGTGCTGATTTGAAATGGAGACAGTGCGACAGACAACTTCCTTAAGACTTTAGAAAACGAAAATCCAACACGGGATTGCAACATCTACGTCTTCTTTCCTTCCACGTCAAGCCTGTGCTGGGCTCAGAACTGATTCTTAGAAGAGGCTGAAACGGGACCATTTGTGAATCCAGATGCCACAAGTCAGCGAGCTCACGGTCACAGGGGTTTGTGTCTGGGCATCTAAGCAATCATCTTCGTGGGGTATGGGACTGTTTTCAACATGGCACTGGAGCCCGGCCAGTGTGGTTCCGTGGTGGAGGGTCGACCTAGGAACCAGGAGGTCATGGTTCGATTCCCAGGCTGGGGTGAGGGTTCGGTCCCCAGTGGGGGGTGTGCAGGAGGCAGCAGATCAATGATTCACTCTCATCATCGATGTTTCTAACTCTCTCTCCCTTTTCCTTCCTCTCTGAAATCAATGAAAACATTCTAAAAATGGCACTAGACACAGCCCTCCTCTCAGAGTCAAAGCCTCCCAGGTGGGCGGGGAAGGAATTCCTAGCAACGTCTCCATGTTCTCTGGGCTGAAACGGGCACACTTGGCTAGCGGGGCACGGAGGCAGCGGAGCCGGTGTGCTGGGCAGCGTGATGAATTCTCGAGGGAGGAGATTGTGGGTTAAGGCCGTGAAATGGCGAAAGGACTCCGAGTGGAAATAAAGCACGTTCTGACAGGCCGTGCGATCCTGATTCTTAGCCTCTCTGGGTTTTGTTTGGTTTCGGGGAAAATGTAAGAAGCAAGACATTTCTCAAGCAGACTGTGAGAACGCAGAGTCTGGGCTGGGCAGAGTTAGTGTCCAAATTTCTCTCTCTGTGTACTTAACACTTCTTTCCCAGCCCAAATCCAGTGCTTTTAATCCACAGCTTCTATGAAAACCCAGGATGCACCTTCCTCTCTTTTATCCTTGGATAAGATATCTAGGAGGGGGGGAAAAAAAAGTAGGCCACGAGAAGATTATGAGCTAAGCGACTATAAAGACAGAGGAAATTGGCAGAGAATCTGAGTCATAGGAAGAGGAGGGAGAACAGGCTGAAAGTGAAGATAAAGGAGGGGGTGCTGCGGGGAAGAGCCCGGGTGAGGGTCCTGGGTCAGTCCTGGGCGTATGCCCCACTTGATGGACTCAGTATCGACTCTAGCCTCCATTCACACGCACCAGTGAGGACTGGCATCTTGCCTCAAGACTTCACAGTGTTACTCACATATTAGATTCACATCGGGCCATGGTACCAGTAATATTAACTCTCAACCTTATTAGAAATCGACCTTGCCCTGGCCAAGTAGCTCAGTTGGTTAGAGGGTCCTCCCATATGCCAAGGTTGCTGGTTCAATCTCCAGTCAGGACCCATACAAGAAGCAGCCAATGAATGCATAAATAAGTGGAACAACAAATCTCTTTCTCTCTCTCTCTCTCTCTCTCTCTCTCTCTCTCTCTCTCTCTCTCTCTCTCCCTTTCTCTCTCTCTCTCTTTCTTTCTCTAAAATTGATAAATAAAATTTATTAAAAGAAAAAAATCAACCTTTATTGTACTCTGAAGAAGGTTTTGATAATACAGAGCTTCTAAATTAAAATCTGAAGATTATCTTGATAATAAACAAGCTGACAGAATCTGTGCTAGTCCTGTTTGTCTAATTTAGACCGTTAGACCCCCCCTGTATCAGATTCACCTGGGTGTTCTTAATGAGATATACCTTCCTGGGCCTACCCCCGCTCTGTGGAATCAGAATGTCCGAGGATGGAACCCATATATCAGCATTTTTAATAAGCCTTCAGAGCATTCCTGTGCACTGGGGAGTTTAAGAAGTATTGCCCTGGGCTAACTATTTTGCATAAAGTAAATTGATGTTTCAGTGTTTATCATTAGCCTATTAAAAGGAAGTGGTTTCAAATAAGCCCAGCTGAATTATTTTCAAAAAGTGACACATTCCCATTTAAGAAAAATCGAAATTCACAAAATGAAGAGGGTGAGAGTATTTGTCTGGATAAATTCCACTGAAAATTCAGTGACACTTCATAATTAGATTTTGAGTCATTCTCTCTGAGAGTAGTAAAATCCATGTTATAAATCGAATAGCATTTTCTATGATTTTAATAGTTGGATTCCCGGGCACAAACTTTTGCCGATGATATTGTTCAATAGTATCGGTATGATTCTAATATTATAGATAATTAAAATAAATCTTCAAATATGTACTAGTTCCATTTATGATCAGAAATGAAAGAATTCCTTCTGTGAGATGGGATAGGAACTAACTCAACGTGTAATAGGTTTTGACAGAAATCAAAGTTACCTCCACCCAAGACATGAAGGGCGGTCTTCGAAAGTGATGCATTTACAGGTCAGCATCCCAGGCTGTTTCTAGGATGGTTTCTCAAAGGTATTGCCCATTTTTAACTCAGAGCATATTCTCTATCCTGCCATCATCACCTCCTTGTTTTGCACATCGTCTGACTCCAGAACCCAAACACTTAACAAGGACACACGCTTCCTCTTCATCGGGAACAAGAGGAACAGATCCAGTTCTGATTATAATAAGTGCATTTATGTTTTATACACATGTATCAAATCATGCACACACAGAAATACAAATTCAAGCTCAAGGGGAGAGAAATGCCTCTTAAACACACACACACACACACACACACACACACACACACACACTCATGCGAGTGCACACCTCCCTAATGAGAATTACACAAAGAAAACATCTTTTTGTGGCTTAACTCTGTTTTTGAGGAAAGTTAGTTATCTCCCAATGTGAAAACACTGACCATGGCAACAACTCAGGCCCCGCTCCTCAGCAACATTATTCATCTTCCTTTCCTTTTTGTGTTGTAGAGATTTACCATAAAATTGCCCCCAACATAACATAGTTTACAATTTCTTTACCTATCTCTTTAGACAAAATGAATGCATCAACTGCATGTATTTTAAAAGGATGGTTTAAGGCTGAACTCGAAGAAGATTTCTTCAGAATGATGGCTCTCTCTTCAACGACTAATACATTCAGGATCGAGTTAAGTCACCGTTCTAAGGACTGGATAGTTTTGGGGATGATAAACACTTCTGATTCTGATGAAAAATGACAGGGAAGGCTCTAACTGCTAGAGGCCTCTAGATGGTGGAATTGGTAATCCTCCTTAAAGGACCAGGAGAGTGAAACCGCGAGAATGATAAGCATGCTGCTCCTTGAAATGACAAATCATTGAAAAACTGCCCCGGAGAACACCTTAGGGAGTAAACGTGGCTAATAATGGTTTACATGTGGCTGCAAAACAATAATGAACCTGTCCAATCAATTGTTCTCAGCAGCGGCAGATCACAATGGGAGGAAAAAGACACATCCTCATCGACCCTGGCACCGTCGGTTCCTTTCCGTCATGTGACTTCTGAACGTGTTCCTTTCATGCTTAGTCATGCGGTGACAGATTAACCCGAAAATTAGTACCCATCACTCTTCCTAGAGGCAGAATTTAATATGAACAACTGCGACTGTGGCAAAAAAGTAACCCATTATCTTGCTTCCTTATGAATACAGGATGACCGGAGAGTTTTTCTAGGAAGGACTGAGTGAATAAACAGACTTACCCATACATTGGAAGAGAAGGGAGCTATAGCCCGATGTCACTTTATTAATGTAGGTTATCTTCGTAATGGATGCATATTAGTGCAGATAAACGTATTTTGTCATGCTCTGTGAAGACTGATAAACTACGATGTGAATGACTGTGCTGGGCACATTAATTTTACATGTTCGGACATGCTATATGTTCACGGTTAAACTGGAGAAAATAATTCCTTTGTCTGCTCCCCACTCCTCCAACCCCCACCACGTTTAGATTTTTTTTAATATAATTCAACACAGTTTATGTCATAGAAGGTAATGGAAAGGATTTGATTAGTTTATGAAGACAACCATAGCCAAAAATCCACTTGATACACCAAAGATCAGTACCATCACCAATAAACTGAACTGTCAAATAACTATTTCACTCCATCCTGGGGTCAAGTCCACCACGCAAGAAATAATGGGAAGTCCTCTCTGTGTCTGCTGATGCCCAGAGATGTCATGGGAATCAAATGAGGGCATCTCACACTGGAAAGGGTTATAGAGAATTTATTATGGATACCTTCCCTTTATCTAACCAATTATTGTTCTTTCAGTTCATCCTATGGAGTAAAAACCAAAATAAATATTGAGTGTTTGCATCACAGGCTTGATGTCATCATTTGTGTGAAGTGATGCCACACCATTTCCTTTTGTCTTAATTTTAAACGTTTATTAAAATCATCTGCATAGATCCAAAGATGCAAAAATAAAAGGGCATACGAGATTGATCAACTGATCCTCTGTGCTTGATGGGGTATATCATGGTGAGCCGTCCATGCTCATTCAACAACTACATCTTTAAGTTCGCAGCCCTTTTAGCGTCCCCTTCTCAGAAATTGGTCTACATGGTGTTTCATATGAAGCCTTCACTTACTACACTGTTATGCAAGCACATGGCACACCATTTTGGTGACTATTAACACTGTATGCCTGAGTATTAACCAGTGATAATAAGAAATGTGATTTGTAAGCCTGTGAGTTTGATCCATTAATTTTACTAGTGTTAATCTGCCTTAGATTAATTTTATTGCTATCAAGTTTTAGTGAGAATACCACTATAAGAATTTTTTTCATGTTTAGCTAGAAAAACTGCTTTGTAGTCTAGGATTTTAATTCAGTTAATCCCTTATTTGGAAGTGCTAACATTTATTTAATTTTGATAACTAAATTGCCTCCAAATATAAATTATAGATTTCAATGAAATTGTACATTATTTTTGTAATTATGATTTCTCAGACACCTCTCTCTCTCTCTCTCTCTCTCTCTCTCTCTCTCTCTCTCTCTCAAATGTATTTAAGAAACAAGTTTGTGTTGCCTAAATTTAGAAAAATAACTCAATTTAGTTTGGAGTTGTAAACTATTCTTATGATGGCTTTATTTCTTTGTAATATTATGATTAGATGAGAAACTTTACAATAGAAAGTTGTAAACAATTAGCTAACAATATAGATTTGTATATGTGGAGATACTCACATATATATATCCATGTGTGTATCTACTTGTATGTGTGGATGGGCAGATGGTTAGATAGATAGGTAGGTAGGTAGGTAGGTAGGTAGGTAGATAGATAGACAGACACATGTGTCTATATCTATTCACATCTATCTGTCCTAGCATAGTTTTATAGTTTGCCTTTGTTTTAAAATAGAAGGTATCACAGCCTCTTGGATGCTTTAACAATACTACAATTAAGAATCCACATTCTTTTCCTTAATTTACTGTTTTCCTAATACATATTTATACCTATAAAGGAATCAGTGCAACATCAAATCTTTCAATCTGATTTTTTAATATATCTCAGTTGTCAAAAGACTTGTTTAAGAATATGAAGCGCAATGCTAACCTTCATGTGGGTTCACTCTTTGATTACCTTTTCCCGTCAGCTCTCCTTTTATACCTAGAGCTCCTAATTCTGGGTTTCTCCTGCCTGGTGATGTGTCATTCTCTTTCTAACAGGTGGTTCTGCCAATGTGTCTGATAATTTTAGTTACATTGATTAGTAACTTTTTGATTATATATAATATCGCACTCTTAAAATTTTTGATTCCTCTTTTTATTTTTTTAGGAAGCAAGAATTCTGAAGAGTGAATTCTGGTTAATATTTGACAAAAGAGATTTGTGGTACTCTAACAATACTGGTAGCCATATTTTCATTTTCTATGTATTAGGGATGTTAGTAAAGTTCCACATCTCTAACACAACTATTCTACACCTAACTCAAATTACTTATGCTTAGCCCAGCCGGCATGGCTCAGTGGTTGAGCCTTGACCTACGAACCAAGAGGTCATGGTTCAATTCCGGTCAGGGCACATGCCCAGGCCATCCAGGAGGCAGCCGATCAATGATTCTCTCTCATCTTTGATGTTTCTATCTTTCCCTTCCTCTCTGAATTTAATAAAAGTATATTTAAAAATTATCTATGCTTAACCCAATTTATCCAGTGCTTACTGCCTTTTTTTTTTCTGACTATTTGCCCTGAGACATTTTATTTTACATTTATTTTTTATGTGAATTTAAAATGACTTGAAAATGATGTATTCTGTGGGGTGCCAGCTGTCTGTCCCCTGGGAATGTAACCCTGACCTTCCTTTTTCCTCACATGCCTTGTGCATAGATCTTTCTGGGCAACCTTAAATTAAAGCACTTTCCTCCCTCATGACCTGTAGTAATTTTTTTTGTAATGTGAATAATTCTGATGACAGAATTCATTTGAGTATAAAAATATGGGGGGTGGGGGGAGTCATTACATTTAACTCAAATTAATTGTTAATTTTGCGAAACTGGATATTGAGAGCAAACCAAATTTTACAAAGTCAAATTGCAGCTAATTTCTTGACTTGATTTTTTAAAGTTTTTAAGAGTTTAATATAATGTAAGGGATGAATTGAAAAGTCACCATTATTATTTTTTGATAAATTTAAAATAATAAAATATTTAATTCAAGGCATATATAACTTTATTTAAAATATATGTACTTTAAATTAGAATTTCCAAAATTCTAAATAAATTCTTACTGTTATACCACAGGGTGATGTCTTATTTTGGGTATACAGAAAGAAAAATAAGTAAATATTGAGGTGGTTCTCTGTAAAGAAAACTTGAATCTCATTGAAATAAAGGAACACTTCAAAGGATATTGAAAAATTTTGAAAAAGAAAAATACACCAGGCTCAAGTTTTGTTAATACATTTGCTAACAGTATAACCACTGACAATATTAAAATTGTCTATATATAGATAAAAGGTTATAAAGGTAACATCCATTGTAATAAGGAAATGAAATATATATATATATATATATATATATATATATATATATATATATGGCTAATATGCAAATTGTCCCCATGGGAGTTTGATTGGGAGACCAATTGCTCACTATGATGTGCGCTGACCACAAGGGGGTGTCATGGAATGAAGGAAGGCCCTGGCCAGCAGCCAGCAGCCAGGTAAGGGAGGCCTTGGCCGGCAGCCAGAAGGCCCCAATTGGCCCTGATCACCGGCCAGGTCTAGGGACCCTATTCATGCATGAATTTCTTGCACCGGGCCTCTAGTCATATATAATAGGGTATGTTAGAGTTTTTGTAGATAATTTACTCAATGGCTCTTTTTACCAAAATGAAAAAATAAGTAAAGCATTTAATCAGTAATACTATTTGGTAATGTGGAGTGGTGGACTGTGTTATAAAACATTAGGACAATACTACACAAACCTGTAATTCTTCATACTATATATCATTGGCTCCACGTCCCCATCGTATATGTAAAGTAACTTCATGCTTAAAGCTACTTAAACTTCCTAAAAACAAATTAATTTTTTCACCTAAAGCAAATAGTCATTTCATAATTCATAGTTGATTTATTTACTATACATAACCTGCCTCATTTATATTCAATTTTCTTAATATTCAAATTTAGCAAAAGAGAATTGACCGAGAAAAACAAGAATACCGCAAGTGTTTTCTATCCCAAGTTAATATCCGTGGCGAAACATCCTCATTTGCATGCTATGTAGACCACATGCTATTTAAAACAATGTTGCAAATGCATCGCTGGCTGGATGACTTTGGGAGCAAGAGTAAATCTGCAAACTTTGCCCTGCTTCCAGAGAACAGAGCACCTTTTAAGAATGCAGCCGACAGTTTCAGCATGATCTCTTCCTTTATGTTTTATTTAACATGTTAATGGAGTAAATCCACACCTCACCTAATTTATTTTGAGACATTTTTGTTCGGGATAACGCGCTGTGAGAACAGTGATGTACAGGCGGGGTCCCTTACAGAACACGCCTCAGTTCAGCTGCTTTTGAAGCAGATTGCAAATGCCCTCTAACAGGGCACAGCAGCGTTACATAAATCATCTTATATGAAAAATTAACATGGCATCAAATATTTATAAATATTAATGTGTATGTTAATATAACCAAAGCCGTAACAAACAATCATAACCTTGCCGTGTTTCCTAGGACAGGCGCCCCTGATAACGACGCTGTTATCTCCGGAGGAAGGCACAATTATGAAAGTTATAACACAGGGTGCTGTGTTCTAGCTGCTTTCAAAAGTGTCCATTACATGTCCACCTCCTATAGACTGTGAACCCTTTACGTGCACATGCGTCAAAGACAGGCAGTTCATGTGGGTATATATCTTTTTAAATCATTTTTATGTAATCCCTTACATAGAAAGGCCCTGATTTCTTATCAACTGTGTGCATAATTGGAATATCTGGCATCCTACAAATAAATTCACTTGGATGGATCACACTGATCTGCATGAAATATCACATACTAGTATACACTTAAACATAAGTATAATGGCACCTTGGTTTTTTTTAAAATATATTTTTATTGATTTCAGAGAGGAAGAGAGATAGAAACATCAATGGAGAATCATTGTCCTCCTGCTCGCCCCACACTGGAGATCAGGCCTACAACCCGGGTATGTGCCATGACCTCCTGCTTCACAGGTCGACACGACCACTGAGCCACGCCGGCTGGGCTACTGCACTTCGTTTAGGAAAGCCACCTCTAAAGGTGGACGGGGGATGTGGGCCTCTGAACTGCAGTCTGCCCTGTGACCTCTACGCCGGCCAGGAAACCCCTTTCTCGGTGTCAATGCTGGGCATGCGGTGGGAGTGTGTCGCTCTTGGGCTTGCTTGCAGTCAGGGGTTCGAGTTTAGGTCAGACCCTATGAAACCTACAGCTCATAGGCATGGCCAGCCAGGCAAGATTATGTTTGGGTTCTTTTCAGACTCAGCACTGTGGGCAGGTACCGTTCATTTAGTCAACCGACATTAAAACGATGTGATTTCAGATGAGAGGGGGAAAGGGCTGCCGTTTTAGGTCCATGCATAGGGCGCAGGTTCAGTCCAATCCGTTCAGAATCCAGCAGACGTTCAGGGACAAAGCAAGAGCATAATTTTCTCTGAGGATGAGCAAACTATTGAGTTGAAGAGGTTTTGCTTCCCAAAAGGAAGAAGCCTCAGGAATCCACCTTCTGAGCTTGCTCCCAAGCGAGTGACTTCTTCATTTTCAACCTCCTGACACCATTTCCAGGCTCACTCCTCAGTGTGAGGAGCAGACGCTGCTCTGGAGGTGCTGGCTGGAGAGAAGCTGCCCTGAGCCACCCCTGGTGGGCATGGGTTTCCATGGTGTGTGGACAGTGTCGCCTGGTTTCCACTTTGAATGGTTTGCCCTTCTCCTGGATCTAGGGCTGAGGTTGGGGCATTTGGACTAGAAAACAAGGCTAATTCAACTTCGCTTACTCTTTAAAGAGCTAAATATCAGGTAAGTAATGTCTCAAATGCTCGAAAAATGCCACCCCAAATATCTTCCAATCAAAGATTTAACTTATTGCCAGTTTAAAAACATAATTGACCTTAGATGGGATGTTAAGCCTCACACGCCCTTTAGCACAAGTTATTTTAATCAGATAAGAGATCCATGCTTAACTGGTGTCATTCTTAAGTGGGTCAGATTTTGAAAGGGATGCAAAAAAAAGAGGTGCAGAACAGACATTACTTTGTATTTATTAATTTTAATATGTATATCAGACACAGTCTCTCAAACCCTACAAATGTATTCTATTTTGATTCCAGCAATTTTACCCTCTCATCCATATTAGTGCACCATTTACTTTTGGCCATTATCCCAAACATGTGATCTTTTTTTCATCATTTAAAAAAAGCCATATCTTGATTTCTTTACTAGCTGCTGATTCTTTTTTATTTCATTAACTATTTGGTGTTTTTTGTTTTTTTGGTTTTTTTTGCTTTTTTTTTTAGTTTTTTTTTTTTTTTTTTTTTTTTTTTTTATCTCTCTGAAACACAACTCCTTAAAGATTGCCTAAACTTGATAACTCCAAACAGTCTACTTCCATCTTCCTAAATCCATTCAAACTTTCATCCCTGCCATTCCACAGAAACCACGCCCCTTAAGGTAGCCAAAGATATCTCACCAACACACTGAGACCTACTTATATGGCTATAGAATGCTTAACCACCACCCACAGTCAAATTGGTGGGCACACAATACCATATACAGATCATGTGTCATAGAAATGTACTTGAAACCTATATGATCTTATTAACCAATACCACCTCAATAAATTTTGAAAAGAATGCTTACCCAGTACATCAAGCCCACCTTTCAACAGAAATTACAAAACATACTAAGAGGCAAAAATGAAGATATTGACAAGCATCAGAATCAGAGGGATATTGGAATTATCAGACCAGGAATTAAAACAAACAAACACCAATAACAACAACAAAACCTATGATTAATATGCTAAGGTCTTTAGTGGAGAAAATAGGCAATATGCAGGAATAGATGGATAATGTAAACAGGGAAATGGAAATTCTAAGAACCAAAAAGAAATGGTGAAGATCAAAAACACTGGTGAAATAAGGTATAAGCTAATTGGTAGACTGAACATGGGCAAGGAAAGAATCTTTGTGTTTGAGGATATGACAATAGGAACTTCTAAACTTGCTAAAAAAAAAAAAAGATAAAAAAGCCCCCCCCCCCACCCCCGTCCCCGCCGCAATTATACTCAATAATACCCAAGACCTGTGAGATGACTATAAAAAAGTGTGACATGTAATTGGGAATTCCAGAAGGAGGAGAAAGACAGGCACAGGAGCATTATTTGAAGTACTAATGACAGAATTTCCTGAAATTAATGTAAGACACAACATCACAGATCCAGGAACCTCAGAGACCAACAAGATAGAGAGAAAGGAAGGAAGGAAGGAAGGAAGGAAGGAAGGAAGGAAGGAAGGCCCCCTGCCAATACTTAAGCATATCATATTTAAACTTTAGAAAATCAGAGATAAAAAAAAACGTCTTGAACAAAGCCACCAGAAAAAACAAACACACACCACGTATAGAGGAGCAAAAATAAGAATTACACCCAACTTCTCCTTAGAAACCATGAAACCAAAGTGAAATATTTAAAATGTTGACAGAAAAAAAACCCACCAACCTGGAATTCTGTACCCTGTGAAATTATCTTTTAAAAGTGAAGGAGAGATAAACAAATCTATGTTCAAAAAAAAGTGAAGGAAAAATAAAAACTTTCTCAGGCAAACAAAATCTGAAGGGATTTGTTCCCAGTAGGTCTTCCATTTAGAAATATTAAAAGTGTTTCAGGGAACAGGTAAATAATATAGGTCAGTAAGTCATAGCTACATAAAGAACATTAGAGAAGGAATAAATGAAGGTAAAATAAAAATTTTTATTTTTCATGTCCTTAATTGATCTAATAGTGTGTTAAAAATAATGATAGCAACAATGTATCTAAGTATGTATGCATGTGTTATACTATATGAATGTACACTATATTAATGTCTATAATGTCATTTACATTATTTGTTTTAATATATATTTACATATACCTATGTATAAGTGAAATGAAAACACTGATATGATATAAGGGGCAGGATGGAAGGGAGAAATTAGGAATATTTTGTTATTATAAGGTACTTGCACTACTAGTGAAATGTTATACTGTTGTTTGAAAGTGTACTTGAATTAGTTGTAAATGTATACTGCAAACTCTAAGGCAACCACTTAAAAAAAATAACAAAAAAAGTATCAGTGATATACTAAAAAAGGAGAAAATATCATATAAAATGCTCAATTAAAACCACAAAAGGCAGAAAAAGTATGGAAGGCAAAAGTAGAAACAAAGAACATGGGCAACAAATAGAAAACAGTAACCAATATGTTATATATTAATTTAACGATGTCAATAATCACCGTAGCCATCACTTAATGGTACACAAACACCAATTAAAAGAGATTGTCATTATGGGTCAACAAATAGGACTCACTTCTATGTTGTTTACAAGAAAATCATTTTAAATATAAGAACACACATAGATTAGAAGTCAATGAATGAGGAAAATATACCATGTTAACACTAATCAAAGGAAAGCGGGAGTAGCTGTATTAATTTTAGACAGAGCAAATTTCTGAGCAAGGAAATTATCCAGAATAAAGGGGGGCATTACATAATGATAAAGGTGTCAATACTTCCAAAACAGGCCCTCAAGGTGTCACTGGTAAATTCTACCAAACCTTTAAGAAAGAAATTATACCAACTCTCAATAGTCTCTTCCAGAAGATAATCCATGAAAGAATTAATTGATAAGTTGGCCTTCATTAAAATTAAAAACTTCTGCTCTTTGAAAGACATCAAGAGAATGAAAAGTCAAGCCACTTACTTGCAGAAAACATTTGCAAAAGAAAAATATGATAAAAGATGGTTATCCAAATCACAGAAAGAACTCTTAAAATTCAACAATAAGAAAATCTATTATTAGAGTAAAAAATGGGCAAAACCTGAATAGATAACTCACCAAACAAGATATATAGATGGCAAGTAAATATGAACAGATGTTCCAAAGCATATATCATTAAGGAGCTGCAAACTTCAGTGAGATGCCTATTAGAATGGCCAAAATTCAGAAGACTGACAATAAGTGTTGATCAGGGTGTGGAGCACAGAATGGTCCATCCACTTTGGAATACAGTTTAGTGGTTTCTTGAAAAACGTAACATATTCTTCACCATACAATACAGCAAATCTAATGTGATTCTATTGAGATATCCAAGTCTATCCAGTATGTTCTGAACCTAGAACTTTCTTTCTCGTTCCTCTGATTGGTAAAGCCTTCTTCTCACAGAGTCCACGATCAAGGTACCTTGATATTAGCACTTAGCTAATATCTCAACTGGTTATACTTGTCTTACTGAAACAAGTACTTAAAGGACACCTAAAGAATGATTATTGAATGAATGACTGAACTGTAATTATTTTAGACATTTATCTTTCTACTAGAGGCCCATTGCAGGAAGATTCCTGCAAGAATAGGGCTTCCTTGGGCCTATTCCTGCAAGAATAGGGCTTCCTGAGACTGGAGCAAAGTAGAGAAGGGAGTGAAGCCCACCGAGGCAAGCTTTGCTTCCTTCTCTGCTGCCTCGCTCCCTCCCTTCGCCACTTCGCCCTTGGTTCCCTCCCTTCTCTACTGCCTTGCTCCCTTCCTTCTCCACCGCCTCAGCTCCCTCCCTTCCCCGCCACCTCAGCTCCCTCCCATGTCTTCTGCTTCGCCTCCCTCCCACGTCCGTCGCCCCGCTCCCTCCCTTCTCCGCCACTTCGCTCCCTCCCGCGTCCGCTGCCTCAGCTCCACTCCTGTCTCTGCTACCTCTGATTCGTTCCCTTCTCCACTGCTTGGCTCCCTTCTGCAGTGCTTGGCTTCCTTCTACACTGTCTTCAGTCTTTGCTGGGAGCCTGTGTATGGAAATTAACTGCCATCTTTGTTGGGTTAATTTGCATACTCTTCTGATTGGCTGGTGGGCATAGCAAAGGTATGGTCAATTAGCATCTTTGTCTTTTATTAGTGTAGATTAGTGATTTCAAGTGCAGGGAACCCAAAGTCTTAAGATTGTTCTATTCCCAGCACCCAGGACAGCATTTTAAATAACAAGCACTTAATGATTACTTCTTAAATGATCAAAATGTAAGTATAGAGGAGCCTGGAAACAATCACCACCTTTGAGAGAAGGTGGGAGACTTGAGGATTTTGTTCACATATTATCCATTTAAAAGTAAAGAGTGTATACATATACACACACTAAGCATAATTTCATATACATTGCATATATTTCATGTAAACATCTATTACATATAAGTATAATTTATTTTTCATAAACCTAGTGATTATCTCTAAAATGAGGATTTCGCTCTGTAAGTGCCCATCTAGCTCTGAATCGACTGAACACATGCTCACATAAATTTCAATGAAGAGAAAATGTATATTATTTACCCATTAATTATATACTATGTATATTTATATGCATATATAGAAATACATTTCTTTTCCAGGAAAACTTATTTAATATATGCGTACATTACATAAACAAGCTTTAGTGTCAAATCATTAGACTTTTCCCTTCCCCAATCCCAAATTAATACCTTTACCTGTGGAATTCAGTGTTATGGCAATTTTGGCTGTGATCAAGAAGAAAAGAAAGGAAGGAGGAAGACAAAAAGGAGGAGGAATTATAGAGTGGTTTGAATAGATATAAATTGTTCTTCGGCTAAATTCTGCACATTTCTCTCACAGAGACTTCTAAAATTCTCAGCCACCGCTTTGTATGTGATTCTAACAAAGTTGATTATATGTCTTTGGAATGTATAGTGGTTTAGATACAGAAAATCCGAGTCTACCTATAGGCACTGAAAAGAAGAACCCTAACCAACAAATAACTTAAAAGTAGACAGAGGTACTCGGATAAGCTGGGCTGTCTGACTGCAGGTCATGCAACGGGAAATTGTTGGACATTCTTCAATGTCATCCAAGTAAGTCATTGTGCAACATTTATACTTATGGTCCTGCATCATGAAGAAAAGGTTAAATTATATATCTCAGGATGTTCTGGTTAAGAAATTTGAAAACAGGTCATTTAGATAAAGCCACCAAAATGGTTAAAATTAGCGAGTGAATCACTTCCTAATATCTTCAGAGAACAAAAATTTAACTTTCATTCATTCTCTTCTCTTTCCTCTCTCCTCCCCTCCCTCCTTCCCTTCTTTTTCCTACACACACACACACACACACACACACACACACACACACACTTGATTTTATTTAGAATACTTATTTAGTGTTTGATTTGTTTTAGACTATCTTTGCTAACATGGTGAACCTATATCTTAAAAAAATACAGATAAAATAAGATATTGGCTACTTGAAAGTAACCTAAAATTTGCACTTATTTATTAAAAGATGCATTGATGTATATTCTTCATTCAGTTAAGTCCAGTCACCTCTCAATTATCTCTGGTAATAGAGAGTAAGGACAGAATGAACGGATGAAATCTATTCCTAGTCCCCAAACACAACTTTCAATCTCCTCTCTCTGAGTTCTTTACAAGGCAGCGATGCTTCCTTCCCCATCTTTGTAGACTCATTTCAATTGTGGAGTGACCTTTAAAAAAACAACCCAGGAGAGAAAAAGAGGCAAAGCACAGGATGATATTAAATCCTCTCCTAAAATTAAGATAACAAATGAAATCTTTAACAACATCAAAGAAAACAAACTGGGCTGATTTTTCAAATATTGCCTCTGGAACCCTGGGTCACTCCCAGATAAGACAGTTGATTGCCCTTTATTAAACTGCACCAACTATTTTGCAAACCATTTAATCATTTTAAAAGCCAGCTCCTTATAAGATAAGCATAAATGTGGCTTAACCTTCAAAATAGCAGTTAGCTCTTAAAATGTGAATGATATCTTATACATTTTATAATCTGCAGATGAGGTCAAGAAAGTCTTCATTTAATAACACCATTAAATACAGAATTAACAAAGTCTCCCAAACATGCCATCCAGACCATCAGTATTAGAACAGGCTTCCTTAACTAGCAATAATATTGACCTTCCCCCCCCCCCCCACTAAGGGTGAACAGCATTTATCCAAGTGAAATCAATATTGAGCTGAAACTCCAAGGTCTTAACAGCTAATCCTAAAGAACACCTCTCAGTGAAGATTCCAGGATGGTGATTAGCATAAATGCAAAAATGGAAAGATCCTGTAAATGGAGGTGCTGAAATTTGTTTACAGTTTTAACATTAATTGAACACTGAGGGAGATGGAAACCAGAACTTGGAGACTGTGTTTTACCCGCTAGAAAAGCTGCATTAAATAAAGAGTCAAATAAAATCCTTTCAGAAACCTAGAAAAGCACACTATAATTTAACACCCATTGTGATGTGGGAAGTCAATAGCCATTGATCACTTTCCTTGTGAAGGGCCAATGAAATCCTATAAACTAGTATTAACTTTGATGCTACAGAGGGTCAGAATATTTTAAAACACTGTTACTGCTGCTCTTTTTTTCTGATTCATCTGCAGACTCTAGTCTGATGAGAATTGTGTACAAAAATCTGTGTTCCCCAAAAGAAGACGAGAGGAGGCAAGAGGAGCCAATCTGTGAAGGTGGCGCTGATAAACTACTCCTAAAGACAGGACAAGACTGCTCATGGGGGGTGGGGGGGTAGGAATTCAAACTCTACAGGTGATCAACTTAATAGGTAGTCAAATATTTGGAAGAAAGAAGAAAACTGTAGAAATTTCATGGATATAAAAATAGAAGAAATAAAAAAGTTAAAAAGGATGCATCATATATCATGAATAGAAGTTTTCTAGCCTTATAGACAAAACTTTTAGAACTGAGCAAATGTGTTATTTGTGGCACAGCCAGGGGTCTGTGTGCTCTGGGAGATAAGCTGAATTAAATGTTAATTCTATTTACAACAGACTGTTAACTGGTCCTTCCCTTTTTATTCCACAATTCTTAGGCTGTCGGTTACAGCAAAAAGAACTTAAATCTTCTGACCTGTCATGAGTTATCCCAAGGCATCTTCCATTGGGATCACTTCCAAACTCATTTTACAAGACCAGCATTATCCTTCTACCAAAGCAGATAAGGATAGTACAAGAAAAGAAGACTACAGGCCAATATCCCTGATGAATATAGACACAAAAAGCCTCAACAAAATACTAGCAAACCAGATTCAACTGCACATTAAAAGGGTCATACATCATGATGATACATCTGGGAGGCAAGGATGGTTCAGCATACACACACCACTTACATCATATCAATATAATGAAAAATTAAATTTATATGATCATCTCAATAGATGCAGAAAAAGAATTTGAGAAAATTCAATAACTATTCATGATTTAAAAAAATCTCAACAATTTGAATGTAGCAAGAATGTACCTCAATATGGTAAAGGCCAGATATGACAAGCCTACAGTTAACATCCCATTGAATGGCGAAATGCTGAAAGCTTTACCTCTAAGATCAGGAACAGAACAAAGGGACCCACACTTACCACTCTTATTCAACGTAGTACAGGGAGTTGTAGCCAAAGAAATCAGCCCATAGAGAGAAAGAAAAGGTCTTCAGATCAGAAAGGAAGAAGTAAAGCTATCTCTATCTAAAGATGATATGATAGTGTATAAAGAATACCCTAAATGTTAGAATTAATAAACCAACTCAGTTAATTTTCAGGATATATATTCAACATACAATGCATTTCTATGAGTATATACTAACAACAAATTATCTGGGGAAAAAATAAGGCAACAATCTCAATCCCAATGGACTTGAATTTAAGACCTGAGACTGTCAAACACAGGAAAAGGCTTCTTGACATTGGTACTAGCACCAAAAGCAAAAATAAATGAGACTACACCAATTAAAAACTTTGCACAGAAAAATAAATAGTTGACAAAATGAAAAGATAACCTACAAATGGAAAAAATATTGTAATTCATTTATATGGTAAGAGGTTAATAGCCAAAATACATGAGAAACTCATAAAATTCAATAGTAAAAGAAAAGTAATAGTCTGATTAGAAAGTGGACAAAAATAGATACAGAGGCATAGCAGCATTAAACAGACGGTCAAACTACAGCAGGAAGGCTGGGGAGGCTTGGGGAGGGGGTAAGAGATCAACCGAAGGACTTGTATGCATGCATATAAGCATAACCAATGGACACAAGACACTGGGGGGAGGGGGCGGGTAGGGGAGGCTGGGGGAAGGTCGGGGGGGGGGAGGAGACAAATGTACTACTCTTTGTAATATTTTAAGCAATAAAAAAAGAAGAAGAAAGTGGACAAAGAACCTGAATACATATTTTTCCAAAGATGATATACCAATGGCCAACAGGTACATCAAAAGGTACTCAACATCACTAATCATCCAGAAATTGAAAATCAAACCACAATGAGATAGCATCTCATACCTGGTAGAATGAATATTATAAAATAGAAAGGAAGAAAGAAGGAAAGAAAGAGAGAAAGAACAAATGCTAATATGATGCGGAGAAAAGGAAACCCTTGTGCACTGTTGGTGGGAATGTGCTACAGCCTCAGATAATTCCCAATACAACTACCATACAATCCAACCATTCAAGGTCTAGGTAGTTATCTGAAAGAAACTAATGAACTAAAAATCCGTCTGCACTCCCATGCTCATTGTACTATTTACAACAGCCAAGATGAAACAACCTGTCTGTCAGTGGCTGAATGGGCAAACAAAACATGGCACATATCTACCATAGACCATTATTCAGCCATAAGAAAAGAAGAAAATCTTGCAATTTGCAAAAATATGAATGGACCGTGAGGGCATTATGCTAAGCAAAACTATATATCAGACAGAAAAAGACAAATAGTGTAGGATCTCACTCATATGTGGAATCTAAAAACACACACCATAAAACTGAACTTGTAGAAACAAAGAGTTGATTGGTGGCTGCCAGGGGCAGGGCGGGGGTTAATGTGACGGTAAGTTATAGATACAAACTTCTACTTGTAAGGTGATAAGTTCTGGGTATATAACATATGCATGGTAATTATAAATAACAATACTTTATATTGTACACTTGAAATTTACTAAGAGAGTTGATCTTAAAAGTTCTCAGCACGCGCGCGTGCACACACACACACACAATAACTATGTGAGAGGATGGGTGTGTTAGCTAACCTTACTGTGGTCATCATTGTGCAATATATAATATACCAAATCATCATGCTGTACATCATAAAATTATACACAATGTTATATGTCAGTTATCTCTCTATAAAGCTGGCGGGGGGGGGAGGGGGTGGGAAGACATTTTCCATTAAAACAAGAAAACAGATCCCTTGCCACTGCCTCCTTGAACTGGGAATGTGGCTTTAGGAGGTGATAGTGGAATCCCAAAGGTATGCTGGGAAAAAGCTCCTTTGCCATGTACTCAGGGAAGCAGAGATATTTAGGGGTCAACATCTGTCACCAAGTACATTATCTTCCTATTACACATGCTTTCATAAACACTCTCTCTCTGTTCTGAATGTGAACATCCTTATTCAATTGAGTAGATACCTTTTAAAAAGGTGTTCTGCGTTTGGCTTTCAAGAATCTGGCCATTGTAGACAGAAAGGCACCAGAGGAGTTCCTGTGATTTATCATGTCTGTGATCCATGAATTAAAAGGCCTCGGCGAGTGAGGCCATTACGGTTTATTGCTTCTGGGAGCCAAGTACTACCGAGTGTGGAGTGTGTGAAGGGAAGCTGGCATGAGTGTCTGAACAGTAAAAGTCCCTACATGCCGATTTACCTGTCAGACTCAATTGGCTCTGAAAGAATGCTAATTAAAAAAGGAAAACTTGTAAATACAGACTTCGGCTCCTTGTATTCCAAACATTTTAATAGATATCTATATAATTTTTATAGGAAACTATGAGGAAAGTTGTACATAACCATTAACATTCCATTGTTGGTCGACATGGTTTAGTTTAGAGTACAAAAAAGTAAGAGTGCCTACAGAAAGGACAGGAAGCTTTCAATATGCTAACAGTATCGCTTTTGCTTCTTCACTGGTGAAAGGGCCTGGATCACAGTCTGAAAGTTACCCACTCTGAATAAGGTCGCTTGGTCTTGGAGTTGCTCTCATTTGGACCACCTATTGGTCCTTGATTTACCCCCATTCCCTCAGGCAAGCCTACATCAAAATGATACCAAATTTCTGGGTGGCTTTTCAGTATTTTTCTCATCTTGAAAGAATTCCACTAGTTTGAAAGTACATCCGGTGTCACCCTACATGGGAAGAGTTTTCTTATCACCGTCAATCTCCCTGCCAAAACGGAAAACCCCACTCTTTAAGTCTGGATTAGGCTCTCAAGACCCTAAACATAGCTGCTCAAATACCTATTTTCATGAAAATGGATCAACACACCTTTTCTCTAAAGGGCTAGACAGTAAATATTTTTGGCTTGGCAGGCCACAGGGTCTCCATGGTAATTATTCAACTCTACTGTAGCAGCATGAAGGCTGTGATGGAAGATGTAAATAAGTTGAGATCTAACTACATTTTATTAATGGACAATGATATTTGAATTTCATATGATTTTTACATGTCACAAATTTTTTTTCCCCTCCCCTCTACTTAAAAATGTAAAACCCATGATCTCAGGGGCTGTACAGAAAACTGGTGGCAGATTGATTCGTTTCCCACGCCAGAGTTTCCCAGACCCTGTTCTGGAAGATGAGATTTCAATGACTTTGAAGCCTCATCCACCCATTTTGTTTTAGGGGAGAGGGTCATTAATTATAATTCACTTTCCTCTGTAAAAAAATCAAGATATTGCATACAACACTTTGTGCAATAAGGGCTGGAGGACAAGGGGGAAAGTGGAAATCAGACTTCAGTACTTGTCCCAACTTCAGTCTGACAACCAAGGCAATGGAGGTGCAGATGTGGGCCTGCTCTGGGTTGCATTACACACCTGAGAAGCAACAGCGTATCTCTCCTCACCTTGTCTTTATGCTGAAATGCATTGATTTTCTGATCAGTTCTTTCCCGCAACATCTTAATTAACTGGGTTGCTTCCTGGTGTGTGAGGTTAAGTGTAAATATTTACTTCCGTCGTTGTGAGAAGGCATCAGTGTCTGAAAGTATTGTTGACTCTATGTAACTTATAGCATAATCACAGCATGTGCATCAACCTCATACAAAATACTTCTCTATCAAAATCTTGGTGCTGCCTCCCAGGCCTTCACCGCACTATTGTCTGCGGACATGGGCTATGCATATATGCATATAAGTTTCTTAACTTCAGATTCTAAAGCAAGCATAATTGGCATGCTAATGATTTAGAAATATGAGTACGTAATATATTATTTTAGGTATAAGACATTGAGTTCATGTGATCATTAGTACGCTTTTATTGTTGATAAATTTTCTAGTTATCATGCTAATATAAAAACAAAATGAGACTAATCTTTCCTTAAAACAATTCATAATGCAAGTGGCCTCATAAAGGGAACAGACACAGAAACCCTCAGAGACCACCTTTTGAGTCTGCGGGTAGTTGCCAGGGCATGCTTCCCTTGCTCTCTCTTTAACCGTATTGTACAGAAATTGTCCAATATATTTCAAGTTATTTGCTTCCGTGATCCGCCCAACCTTCCCCATATTAGTCCACAAGCTCTTGTAAGGGAGGGGATGTGTCTTATTCATTGCGTACTCCCAGGACTGAGCAAAACGCCCAGAGGAGTGTAAACACGTTATGCATTCTTGTAGAATGAGTGAACTGCAGTATCTTGTGAAAAACTTGTTCGAATTAATTGCAAGAGAACCATCTCACATTTCCCTATTCTACCTTTTTTTTAAAAAAATAGAGGTAGATTCAGTTGCCTTAGCCTAAGAGCTTCCAGGAAACAAGAAAAACTCCCATATATTTGAAGTTTTCTTATTAAAGCCTTAGCACTGAAACTTTATAATACAGATGTTTACGGATCCAGATATGAATTGCCACCTTAGGTAGGTCAGCAGCAGATAATGGGTTTCTGCCATGAGCCTGTGGGTAAGAGCAGTATGTGAGGGCTGAGGGCTTGAGGCGGTGGCAGGAGGCCCATGCAGGCTGGCCGGTTGCTGATGCTGCAAACTAGGCCATAAGCTGGTGGGTCTAAATGGAGATTTAAACCATGTTAGGGGTTAACAGAGGCATAAAACTTGTCATTTGTTTCCCTGGTACTGTATGAGGTGCCTCTCTGATTGTGATAAAGTACAGAACATGTCAAAACAAATTTAAAGTGACTTTAAGAACCTTGATTTATGCTCCTTGAAAATGCTAAGCATTTCATTGCACTGCACTTACCTATCAAAAAAATGGGTAAAATAACAATTTCAATATTCTAAGGGCTGTGAAACTATTTGGAAATAAACCCTTTAATTATACGGTGGCTCTGACTGAACCTGTCTCTTGAAGTTAAGCATCATAAGAAAAAACTCTAAGACTACTCAGTAAATCAAGAAACTTCCTATCAGATTTTCTTCAACTCACACAGAAAATGTCATTAACAGGAAAAAAAGAGAAACATCTTTAAAAGTGCCTGCCCTCCTTGAAAAGGCTATAACTTTGAAGACTGTACAACCAGATTTATCTCTTCCCAATCTCAAGTTCAGTGGCATCACGTGGTAGGTTGACAATGGTCATAGTGGGAGTGTTTACACCACAGACATTGGCAAACTGTACAACTTGACCCCCACTGGTTTTAAATATTTCCCAGCAAGTCCCTAGTGCAAGTCCAGACAGGTGCCGAAGGGAGGCGCTGACATTCACTCAAGCTTTTACCGGCCGAGAATTAGAGCTGCTTTTACCTTCAAACACCTGCATCTGACTGGGGAGGAATGCAGAGAGCAGTATCTGCAAGCAGAAAGGACACCTGATACAATAAAGGTCGTTTGCATATCTGTGTTAATCTGTGAAAGACAGGGTTCTTCTTAATATTATGAGTGACATTACAGAGAACTTGAAAGGGGCCATTGGGATATCAAGTATTATTTGTCACTCAGTAGTCTTATAACCACTGTTACAATGGTAGAGCCATAATGGTTTACAAAGAGCCTTAACAGTCGGGCTTTGATTTCAAAAGGGGGATTTTTCTCAAGTTGATTGAAGGAGATTGCTTTCCTCTGGCTTTGCTGTCAGAGGCAGAAGAGGATGAGTGTAGGAACGTGATAAGTGATGAGTAGCTTTGGAGGCAGGCCTTTGAGAACGGTGTTTTGTGTCCTAGTGAACACGTAAGTGAGCCGCTCACTCCATTCGCCTTTATCTTTCCCTTTCATTTCAAAATCTGAGTTAAGAAACTTCATTATCCGGGCAACTGATTGAATTCAAAGAGAATCCTGTCAAGTAAATGTAAAAAAAAAATTTTTTTGCACTTAATTATTAAGATTTATAGGTGAAATAAAAGAGAAATGGATTTCTGCCCTTATTCTTAGCAGATTGTAGTATTTAAAATATTTATCCAATGCCTGGGGCAATGTTAAAAGTGTGTCTTAGTTGCATTCACATTTTACTGCTCCAGGATACACTCACAAGGCATACTTCCATGTCCAGGCCCTTGTTAGAGGATGAGCCTACTGCTTACAAACTGCACAGGTTCATGTATATTTCTATAGAGAGGCAAGTATCAGTTGAGTATATTTGTATGTCAGCCTCTCGTCTCTCATGAAACTATTTTTTTTTTAAGAGGGCCAACTTTTAGACTTGTAAAAAGAACATTTATTTTGGGAAGTCCTTCTTTTTCACTGAAAGAACAACAATGGTCACAATATCGCATAAAGCTCATTCACGTCAGTGCTGTCTCCTTAAACTGCCACTCGTCGTAGGGTTTCCTGGTGTAAAAGAGAGTGCAGGGCAAGGGCAGGGAACATGGACTGAGCTCTTACTGAGGGCCAGGGGCTCCCCTAAGCACTTGATGTGCTTTATCTCATTTAATCCTCCCACTAAATTTAGGAGATAAGCAGAGTCCTGATCCCAGCTTTTAGATAAGGAAACTGCAGCTAAGAAACTGGCTCAAGTCAGATTCTGAGAGGCAGAGGCAGGGCCGGGCCAGACAGTCTGCCACCCAAGGCTGTGCTTAACTCTCTTCCTATTTGGTCTCAGACTCCAGACAGTACAGAATGAGTGAAGGTTCCAGAATTTACCGCGCCCCCTGCCCCCTGCCCCCCACGTGATTCTGAAACCATTGTAGCATAACGTGAGGACTTCCTGGGAAAGAGTTCTCTGGGTCATTTAGGATTAAAATCCTAAAAAGAGCATTTTGAGTTGCAGGCATCATATGAGATGGGACAGCCCAAATCTGGAAACCTCAAGCTTTGTCCCCATATCACCGCTAGTAATTGATTTCTAGATCAATGCAACAAGTCTAGCAGGGCAACTGCATGATCCTTTTGGAGTTTCCAAGCTGGTGAGGACATGTGGGAGGATCACTCCCAACACAGGGCAGTCTGGCTGCTAGGGTCATGAGTGGTTTCGCCACTCAGGCAGTGATTCTCAAGCGGTGCGCCACCAGGATGTTTAAAACATGCAACACCTGACTACTTAGTCAGGAGCACTGACCTCTTTTCCCTTGTGGTTCTCAACCTTCTGGCCCTTTAATACAGTTCCTCATGTTGCGACCCAACCATAAAATTATTTTTGTTGCTACTTCATAACTGTAATACTGCTACTGTTATGAATCGTCATGTAAATATCTGATATGCAGGATGGTCTTAGGCGACCCCGGTGAAAGGGTCGTTCGATCGCCAAAGGGGTCGCGACCCACAGGTTGAGAACCGCTGCCTTAGGTTGTCAAATAAAAAACGATGGATGACAACAGCCAAACACTACAACCAGCTGGTGTAAGTGAATCAGAATGACACCTGTTTATTTTTATCAGCTCGATCGGCAAGAAACATCTTCTGCGGTGTGCTGCAGAACTTCAGGGCTTAGCTTATGTGCCATGGGCTGGAAAAGGCTGAAAATCGGTGCCATAGGCCGTGGGTCTCTTCCTCTTTAAATAAACTGCTGGAGCCTCCGCTGCAGCCCACTCCCTGTGCTCCCCCAGGGCCTGGGCACGTGCACAGGCCTCCCTCTGTTGCACTGAGCGGCAGTCACTTCAGTTCATATGCCCTGGCCTGTGTCAGGCCTTGTACCTGAGTGCTTGGCAAGACCTGGGTGGCTGGACCCTCAGAGACTTGAAGCTCCTGCCCAGGCTCTGTGAGAGCAGCTCTCCCCCTGAATGCTCAGGCCAGAGCTGAGCTCCGGACAGATCTGTGAACTGCGCCCCAACCCCTGGACTTTAACCATGACGGTCTCAGCTATTCTGACATCTGGTTCTCAAGAGAAAGGTCTGGAGGGCTGAGCTCAGGGCGGAGGGTAGAGGGCGGGATGCTCTGGGAAAGGGCTTGGGGTCTGGGTGAGCTCTATAAGCAGCGGGTGTAGCCATTGAAGATGCCGAGAAGGGGAGACACAGGAGGAAATGGGTGTTTGATCATTGCAGTTGAAATGAAAAGACCTCATCCCGGCGGGCATGTGGGAATGGAGCAAAGAGATGGCTTCTGACCCTCACACTGCAGAGAACGCCAGAGCCTTTCACCAGGCTCTGCAACCATGACCTCCAATCAGACGTGATCGTGGCTGGTCACTGCGGCCCATTCAGGGGGGTTGGGGTCAGGGAAGAGAACGAAAGCTAAGTTGTGTGTCAGAGTTTGCCAGGTCACCAGAAACAGAGTTGTCTTGAACTCATCTCCCGTAGACTTGGAGCTTATTACATGGAAACACGAAGAAGTAAGGCAGACACTGCATCCTGCCACCATGAACCACTGCAGACAAGCCTCATGGGATAGGCGTGAGAACTGTTAGGGCTCCTCTAAAATTCTAGTAACTCGGCTGCTCTTGCCTTCTCCTCTACCGCCTGCGGGGCTCCCATGCACCCTGCCTCTGCTCTGATTCACAGCTACTGTTTGCACAAGGATTCCACTGCCCAGGGCTTCCGATGGCTGTCTTTCCCTCCTTCCTTCCTCTCTTTACATTCCCCACCTAGCCTCTAGCCCCAGAGTCACTGCCCCCTTTTTTAAAAAAAATATGTATTCTATTGTTTTTTTTTTTTTTTTTTTTTTACAGAGAGGAAGGGAGAGGATAATTAGAAACATCGAGGAGAGAGAAACATTGATCAGCTGCCTCCTACACACCCCTTAATGGGGATGTGCCCGCAACCAAGGTACATGCCCTTGACCGGAATCGAACCTGGGACCCTTCAGTCTGCAGGCCGATGCTCTATCCACCGAGCCAAACCGGTTAGGGTGAGTCACTGCCCTTTTGCTCTTACAGGATGGATGTGATCTATGTTAAGCTCTGCGGGCCATAAGGTCTCTGTTGGAAATATTCACCACCGCCATTATAGCTCAAAGGTAGCCACAGACAGACAGCATGTACGCAGAAGTGTGGGGCTGTGTCCCAATAAAACTTTATTTACGAATGCTGAAATGTGAATTTCATGTAAGTTTAAGGCATCACAGAATGATATCCTTCTTATATATTTTTTAATCATTTCAAAATGCAAAAATTATTCTTAGCTTGTGGGCCATATAAAAATTGATGGCGTGGTTGGTTATGGCCTGAGAGCTATAGTTTGGTCTACCTTGGTTTAGATCCTTCTCTAATTAATATTACTATTTTCCTACAAAGAGGATATTTATTGGTTTAACCAGTAATCATGTTTAGGGTCTCGAGCTAGGAAGTTGAATTACTTGAATTTGGATTCCACATTCTAGCACTTACTGGCTGCTGAATAAACTAAAGAAAATTATTCAAATTTCCTGGGCTTCATTATTTTAATGTAAAACGAAGATAGGGTTATTGCCTAATTCTGTGGGTTGGTGCCTAAATCAGACAAGATACAATGGTGTGAAAGCGCTAGCTCAGTACTTGGCACATGGTAAACACTCTGTAATGTTGGCTGTGACGATGGTGATGATCTTCTGAGCTCTACAACAGGGCAACTTGTGTAGAGGAGAGAAGGATCTTAGCCTATTCTGTTCATTGCTATATGTTGAATGAATCTGAAGGTCCTTAGTTCTATCAACTGTGGGCAGGGTAGCAGAGACCCATGCAACAAAGGATAATGACTTAGATAGAAGGAATTCCAGGTTATTGCTCTCTCAGAAGGGGCCTGTGGGCAAGGCAAGTACTCAAGCCACCATGTTCTGGTCTATGACTGTGACTAATATTCATTCAGCATCCTATATAATAAAACCCTAATATGCTAAGTGTCTGAACATTCATTTGACCGTTTGACCAGTCACTATGACGCACACTGACCACCAGGGGGCAGACGTTCCGACCAGTACGTTAGCTTGCTTCTGGGGTCTGGCTGATGCAGACTGGGCTAGATGGGTCGGAAACGCCCTGGAACCCTCCTGCGGTCCCTCTCCGGTGCCGATTGTGCACCAGTGGGGTCCCTGGGTCTGGCCTATGCCCTCTCGCAATCCGGGACCCCTTGGGGGATGTTGGAGAGCCAGTTTCGGCCCGATCCCCAAAGGCCAGGCCAAGGGACCCCACTGGTGCACAAATCTGTGCACCAGGCCTCTAGTCTAATATAAGAAGGAAGAAAGAGGAGACACCTCAGAGGATGGAACCCAGGGAGGCATAGAAGAGGCAGAGTTGTTGACAATGAGATAAAGAAGTTGTTTCTGGAAGAGGAGACATAACAGTAAAACAGAAAGCTGCTCTAAGGGCTTTGTAGCTTTAAAATATTCTCATTGTAAAGTAAAACAGAGACACAGAAAAGATACAAATCAAATGCATGGCTCAATATTGTCATATGGTGAACTCCACCCAGGTCAAAAAGTAGAGCCCTGTCAACCTGGTAGAAGCTCCTTCCATGTGACCTGTTCAAGTCATAATCCCTCCCTTCTGCCGTAACTATTAATCTGCCTTCTATAATAATCTCTTCCCTCCATTTTTATGGTTTTATCACCCTAATGTGCATTCCTAGACATTGTAGCTTAGTTTCGCCCATTAAAAATTTGATATGTCTTTTAAGACTCTGTTAATGTATAGGTTTCACCTAGATCCCTTTCATTTTCTCACATTTTGTTAAAGAACTGGGGCTATTTAACCTGTAGAGTATCCCACAGTCTGCGCTTCGCTGATGTGATACCCTTGGTGCACTTCAGCATGTTCCTCTGTTTTTTTAATTCCCTGCAAATTGGCAGCTGAATCCAGAAACTGGATCAGACCCAGGTTCGATCCCTTTGGCAAGACTAGAGGTGTCTTTATACACTTCAGTGTTCCTTCTAGTTTAGTCATCATTTCCATAATGGTTTTTGGCAAGGCTGTGTGAGGCACACAATGCCTGGTTCTCTCATTTTGGTGATCTTAGCAGCCGTTGATACGAAATGCTCCTATGTACTCATTCATGAAGGCTGCAAAAATAGTGGTATCCTAGTTTTACTATTTCCTTTCCACTTCATCGACTATTTGGCTCCTCAGTAGATTCTTTCCCTTTACTGTTTTTCAAGTTATTGAATTAATTCCTTATCTTCTGAAGGTAACTAATACTTGCTTTAAAAAATATGGTTGTGCTACTTAAAGGAACTCATGCGTTTAAACAAATTTATGGGTTTCGATCTATTGCAACGGTATCATCACGAAGTTCGATTTGTCCAGTCTTTGGCCAGTGTTGGTCCTTCAGTCCTTTTGACATGGTCGTATTGGCCTTTAATAGCCTCTTTGCTACCTCCTATTGTAATATAAGATATTCCAGGTTCACTTTGTATATTTCTTGCTCCGGACGTGGAATTTCTCCCCAAATCCTAGTTTCTTTCATGTGAGAAACCATTTTCAAGGCCATAAACTGCTAAGTGATATTCATTGCTATCAAGCTGATCATTGTTTCTAGTTCTTTTATTTTTTTCACTTTCATAACATTATCCATATTATTTATTTTTTAAATTAAACTATAGTTGACCATATACTTTAAAAATAATCTTTATTGTTGAAAGTTTTACAGATGTCTCCCTTTTCCCCCCCATTAACACCCTCATCCCCACTTCCACCCCCTCCCCAGGCCTTCACCGCACTATTGTCTATGTCCATGGGTTATGCATATATGCATATAAGTTCTTTGGTTAATCTCTTCCTGTCCCCCTTCACAAAGCTAGGGAATACACACACACACACATATACACGCATACATCTAATCATAAAAATGTTTTATAAATCCCTATTTATATTTTAATTCAAACTTCTATGTAAAGCCTCAATTACATCACTATCTCTTCCTTCTTTCATAGCTGCCTTTCTAATACTGTATTCCTCTTTCTTAATAGCTTGAATCTTAATTCTTAAGGACATAGGAAATAATAGAATTAGAAAATCCCATAATTTCACATCTGTTTTTAATCTCATCCCACACAAAAGTCTAAAAATAGGAATACAAATATCATCGCCAATATGATTACTGAAAACTTAAGCTTTTGGATCTGTTCTCCCCTCATTTTTTAATAGGCACATTGTATCTACATTGTCAGAGCGCATAACATTGCCTAATGTGCTCTCTGCCTTTTAGCCCTCATTTCCTCTGACCTTTCCAGGTAAATATATATTTAATGCTCACCACCAGCCCTTCAGTTAATGTGTCTCCAGGCATAAGCTCATTCTCTCCACCAGATTCCTCAGGAAGGACTCCTGGGAGCAGTGCTCCTGGAGTTCTCGCGTGTTGATAACAGTTTAACTGTTCCCTTTATACTTGAGAGTCAGTCTTGCTAGATATCAAATCCTTGGCTCGCACTTTCTTTCTCTGAATATTTTAAACATGTTACTCTCTTTTCTTCTGGCATAACGCATTGCTATAGAAATGTCTGACGATAATCTAATCTTCTTTCCCTTTTAAATCATGAGTTTCTTTCTGTTTGTTTTTTGCTAAGATGCTCCAAGGATTTTTTTCTTTCTACTTGCAGTCCAGTAATTTCCTGAACTCTGCCTTGTCGGTGGTCATTCGGGTTCTCAGGAATGCAGTGTGCACTTCCGTATGTGGTTTTAAACCACCATTTTAGGGAAGTCTCCCTGCTTGCCATTTTTAGCACTTATTCTGTTTTCTTGTTTGGGTTTTCTTCTTCAGAAACTCCATTTGTTCGATTTCCTTCTCTTTCCTTCAATATTGATCAGTTTCTCTTGGATCTCTTTTATCTTTTTTTTTTCTTTTCATTTTTGATGTTTAGAAATTCCTCTTTCTCTCTCTTGAGACACCACGTGTTGTGTGTATAAGCCTTGATGCTCCTTCTGGCGCAGTCATTCCTAAAACGATATTTACCCGATTTTCAAATTCTTTCCTGCAGCCTGGCCTCCGGTTCTGCGATCCCCGATTCTGCCCCTCGCCGCACTGCGTGGTCGGCATCACGTTCCTAACGCCTCGCAGCGTGTTTTGACACGGGCGCTGCCGTTTGATCTTTTCGAGGACACATCTTCCCGGGGTGCTCTCATTGTCTGTCGGGATGTTAGGCCGCTGTTTGGTCTCTCCTTTCTCTCATCACGATGTTGTATGGGATTTGACCTGGAGACTTTTCTGTTGTTCATTTCTACATGAAGTGAGTTTCCTTGAACTTGAAGAATGAGGCTGGCTTCCGGGGAGGGCTTCTAATTTCACAGAGCGCCCTGCTCTGCGGCGTTTCTGTAGTGGTCCCGCAGGGTGGCTTGCTTTCTGAGGCCTCCCGGCGCTCTGTCCCTCCTCCCTTTGCTCTGGACTTTCCCTGGCCTTCATCGCTGTGGTCCGCATCCGGCTCACTGGTGATTCCACTCTTTCTACTCTACAGGGGCTCAGGGTTCTAGGCCCCACTCCCGTGGATTCTAGGGCTTTGGTGGCCCTTCCTTCATTAAAATGTAAAGAATTAGCCCTGGCTGGTGTTGCTAAGTGGTTAGAGCTTTGGCAAACAGTTGATGTGTCTGTCTCACGTCGATGTTTCTCAAGCCCTCGCTCTCCTCTTCCCTCCCTCTCTGCCACTCTCTCTGAAGAGCAATGGAAAAATATCCTTAGGTGAGAATTAACATTCTTTTTAAAAGTAAAGAATAATATTTTATAACTGCATTGATATTAAGATGAAGATATTAAACTATTTTCTTCGACCTAAAAGTGCATTCGTTTCCTCTGATTTTCAACAAAATGTAAACATGTTGTGGGTCCCCAGTAAGATAGTGGGCCCCGTGCCTGGTGGGTAACTTGGCCATGGGAGGCTCCTGTCCCTGGTGGAGGGCCGGTGTGTGTGTGTGGGGGGGGGGGGAGGCGTCATTCTGAGCACAATGGTGGAGAGACTGCCCACCTTCCCAGCCTTTGTGAGTCCCTTCCGCTCACGGTACTGGACTGGGCAAACCCTCCCGGTTCCAGCTGCCTGAACCTGCTCACCCGCTTCCCAGTGAGCGCAGCTGGCGCACGTTCTGGGGCTCTTCAGACGCAGCCCTGTCCTTCGCTCTGGCCCCTCCTGCAGACGCTGCTACCGTGCACCCACTTGCCATCAGTGTGTGGGGAAACCGACCATCCGGCCCTGTGCAATGTTCTCCTGGGGTTTGGGTTCTGCCGTCTAGTTTTCTGTCTGCTTTCTAAATTTTTTTTTTTTTTTTTTTTACTGATTTCAGAGAGGAAGGGAGAGGGAGAGAGAGATAGAAACATCAATGATGCGAGAATCGTTGATCAGCTGCCCCCGCACACCCTATACTGGGGATAGAGCCTGCAAGCAGCCCAGGCATGTGTCCTGACCAGGAATCAAACAGTGACCTCCTGGTTCCTAGGTCCACTCTCAGCCACTGAGCTATGTGGGAAGGCTGTTCTGTCTGCTTTTGTGTGTGGATTTGCAGAGACGGAAGACACATTGTTGCTGCTGCCTTCTTCCCTTCTCAGTGCTTCCAATTCCAGAGTTCAGGATGACCGCCTCACTTGCCCAATAAATCCCTACGGCTCTCCAATATGCCCTCCTTTCTAACATTCCAACCATAAAGGACTGATCAGGAGATAACTATCATCCTCTAAACATCCCAGTACCTTTGAAATGACGATGGGAGGGTGAGTAGCTATTCATACATCGGAGTGAATTGTTCAGAGAGCTTCACTTTCCTAATCCATGGAGATGAGGGCGAGGAGAAGAAGAGAGATCATTGTGAAGTTGGGATACTTGGGCAGAGATCCGGCTTCTGATACCCAGTGGACACGGGGTGCGGGTTCTTAGGTAGGCGTAGGGGAACCAGAAACACGATACACTTTGAGTTTTGCCTGTCAACAAGCAACCCTGCGAGTGTCCTACACACTTGAGAACCTTACATAGACCAGAATGCTTCTACTTTAACCTTGAGTCGTTGTGAATTATTAGTAAATATTTTGTACTGACTGGTTTGCATTTCCACCCTGGGGGGTTGCCTAAAGCACCCAGCGGGCAGAAAAATATCACAGCCACAGAGGCCAGCTTACTCCTCATGTTCTCGTGCCTCCTCAAAAAATGCAGCCATCTATTGAATTCTACCAACTGCCAGCCCAATGGTTGATGCGGAACTCTAAACCAGCTACAGCCTGTCTTTAAAGAACAAAATCGAGCCTGGTCAGGTTATTTCAGGAACAAATGTGTGTTGATGATTTACCTACTGTCTCCAGGCCTCAAGTTCATTTTTCATGCTCTTCTCTGTGATGCTAAGTCTGGAAGCCTAAAAAACTACACTCCCCACACTCCTTTGCATGTGGCTTCCTCTAAAGTTCTGCAAATAGTAGACAATTAGAAGACTGGAGGAAGGAAAGCAACCTTTCTGTTTCCAGATCATGTGATACCCCAAATGGCAAGCTCCGACTCTCATTGGGGGTTCTTGTCCTATGAAGTTTGAAGAATAAGACTCACGGACTAAAAGATTTTAAGCAAAAGTTAGAAATTCATTGAAAGTGTATACAAACTCCCCCTAGGGAGGGGGCCCCCAAAATGGGAGAGTCCCCCCCTCTCTAAATTGGGAAAAAACTTAGTCCAGTGAGTCTCTTTGTCTATGGGTTTATAAATGCTGGCCACTTCTTTGTCTTGTATATGTTACTTTCTAATTGGATCCTTCCTCATTTTATGTCCCCCATGCTTTCCGCATCAGCCACTTTCCCTCTTTTCCCTGCATGGTATCAGTTTCAAAGTTTCAAAGCTCACCTGGTGCCCCCTCAATATGGCATCTTGGTGCTATCTCTGCCCGTCATGTATGCATTCCTCTCCCATGGACCCCCCTTTTCCTAAAACTGCCTCTCCTGTCTCTAAACTCCTTTCCATGAAGCTCCAGGAGAAGAGAAAGCCAAGGCTCCCACCTACAGCTTCCTCTGGTGCTGCCAGCACCAGCTACACCTGCCCGTGGGAGGTGCCACCCTGTCCTTAGCTGGCCAAACCACATTGCACTGGTTGACTGCAGAGGTTTGAGCACCACGTACGCACGTCTCTCCCTCCTTTCAGCTCTGAGTGTGCAGGAACCTCAGCTGCTGGCTTCAGGCCCCCAGCCTAGGACTGCACGCTACTTACTGCGGTTTCTGTGACCTGGGCGACCTCAGCGCTAGGGCTTGCGTTTCTTTCTAGTGCTGACTGACATGTAGGTCATCTCAGCAAACCTCGGCTGGCTCTTTTCCCTTCCAGCTAACTGCTAGTCTGACACTTCTTTATTACTAAGCACGGTGCACCTCGCTTTATGGTGCTTCACAGAGGTGGTGTTTCCTACAAACTGAAGGCAGGACCCTCCACCAGCAAAAGATTCTGAATTGCTCTATTGTGATACTTGTTATATTGCTGTGGTTTGGAACCCAACCTGTAATGTCTCTAGGGGTTGTCTGTACCTACTGTAGTTTCTTTTCTTTTCTTAATTATTTTTCCCCTGACTGGTTATTTGAACTTGTTTTGCAAGATCTACTGGGTTTTCAGCTGCTGTTCTCAAATTGGTGAGCTGTACTTTTCATGTTGGCTGCAAGGGAGGGTTCAGGCCTTTCCTTTTATTGAGTGGGAATTATGTTCTTCAGAAACTTGGACAACTGGCAGTTGCTTAATGAGAGCCTTAAGTGCATATATCTGAATACTAAAATTGTTATTACACAGGGAAATTGCAACTTTATAACCCAATATTGTTAAAGCATCTAGTATACTCCAACCTTATGCTGAGAAAATTAGATTTAGGAGAAGAATGTTATTTTAGAAGTAGGACGAAGGGATTAGAAGATAGATAGCTAAGAAGGAAGTTTAAATGAATTTTTATTATTTCTCTACACAACACAGAAAGGGTACTTCATAGTAAAATTATGAATGATTTTTATGGCAGATAATAAATAGCTATTCTACATATCCATATTGGGATGGCCCATACTTCATTTCCACCACTGAATGTGGAATAGAGCTGGATAGCAACGAATTCCTGGTAGGGAAGGTTGTTAGTAAAATCAGCTAATAAGAAATAATGGGGAATCTCATTCTCTGGATACATACACACGCTAAATATTTATACATATATACACTAATTTTCTATATAATTTATGATAAATATATATGTGTATATATATGTACATACACACACACACATATATACACACACATATATATACACACACACATACATATACATATAAATATATATATGTATATATATATATACTGCATATACATACTGTATACATATACTGAAAATATATATACTGAGAAAAAAACCACATAATATATATTTTCTTGTCTGCCTGGGATGAGTTACTGCAGTCCTGCCAAGGGTACGGTGTGACCTGCTAACCTCTGTATGGCTCTCTCAGGTTTTCGAGCTGTCTGTCCAAGAATTTATGATCCTTTTACTTTATTCACCCTTAGCTTTCTTTCTTTCTTTTTTTTTGTGAAAAGCCTACCCAGGGATCTTTTTTTAGTTGGAGAGGCTGCTAATTGATTTTAAAAATACATTTTGTCCCTGGTCACTAATTGACTGATGGAACAGCTGTTGGTCTGACAAAATCCAGGCTGGAGAGCAGTTCCCACCATGGGGTGGTCTGCTGCGGCCCATTACTGCTTTGCTCTGCACTGCAAAGCACGCCCTCCCGCCTCCCAGCGTCCGGGGCCTGCTCTTTAAACACATTTCTTCACCGTCTTTAACATGATGTCACCTTGGGCGTTCATTAGGTAAAGGTTTATCAACATTTGTTATTAATGAAAAAGTTAAAGTTGGTTACCATTGAGCAGTTCTAAGAGCTTAAAAGCATGAGCCTGATTGTCAAATACATAATGAACATTCAGATAATGAACATTTTGAAGTCTAATGAGGCGTCAGTTGGTTAATAATAAAAATTATTTTTTTTTGTTTTAGAGCAGAATCACATTTACTGAGTCAATATTACCTTTACAAATATGACAGCATATTCAAAGTACTAAACTTTACTACGAAGTAATATACTCTTTTCCTCAAAATAGTTATAGCTAATACTACATAGTATTGATTTATATTTGGTAGCATTGGCAAAAATTCTAAATAATTAGTGTGGCACTAGATAAACAGATAAACACAATACTGATCAATGAAAATGAAACCTCACATAGAGTACTATCGAACTGAAGGGTACAATGACAAATTAAGCAAAATTTATTTGTATTATAAACATCATGGAATGAACTAAAACCAGGACCCCGGCATCCTGAAGAGACCGAGTGAGGACATACATATTTTAGTAGCCATAGAGGGAAGAAGCAGAAACATTTTGTCTCGTAGGGTGAGAAAGAGAGTCTGGTAGTTTTTAAAAAGTCAATAAAGCCTCAATAGGCATTAATTAGTCTCCTGCAAATAATTGTGACTAGCAGGGGGCCCAGGTCAATGTTAGTGTATTAGTTGACGGTTAGTTGCTTTTCAGTCCCTGCGGTTCTGCTATGCAGATTCATGTTGGGGTCACCCAGATTCTTCTAGGGAAGTCTATTTTTCTCTGACCTTTTTCATGCTGCCTAGGTAAGCTGGGACTGGACTGGGTGTCAGGACTCGTGTACTCTATAGCCATGTCCTATAACCTTCACTAAGTTAACTCATATCTCTGTGCCTTAGCTGACCTGTTTGCAAAAGTATTTCTTGCTCTCTCTTCCTACATTAAAGATTGGTGGCTTTAGTTTTTTCTCCAGTCAGTACACTGTCGTTCAAATGTATTCCTGCTGGGAAGTCCCATGTGTAACTACATCAACACCCAGAAGTGGAGTTTCTCCGTTAAAGGGATGTGGGGACGGGGGTGAGGGGGTAGGGGGTGGGAGAGAGCTGAGTTTCCTAAACACTCCGTCTCCCTGTCTCTGTCTTCCTGCCCCTTGGTAGCCCTTGGGGAACCTGAAAAAACTCCTTTGAAAACCATTAGGCCATATGATCTACATGTTCCCTTCCAACCATAAGACAGTTTTGTCCTGGCCAGTTTAGCTCCGTGGTTAGAGTGCCAGCCTAGGGACTGAGGGGTCGTGGGTTCGATTCCTGGTCAGGGGCATGTACCTGGGCTGAAGGTTTGATCCCCCGCCTAGGTCGGGGCACATGCAGGAGGCAACCAATAGATGTGTGTCTCTTACATCAATCTTTCTCTCTCTCTCCTTCCCTTCCACTCTCTCTAAAAATCAATGGGAAAAAATATCCACAGGTGAGAATTAACAACAACAACAAAATACACAGTTTTCACCAAATATCTATGATTTGGAAAACCCTATGCTTATGTTCATAGCCATAACAAAAATCATTTATAAATGTGAGGTTTAAAGTATTCAATATCAACCCATCACAGGAAAGTTCACTATATGTTTTTGCCTGGATTCACTGGAGTAACATTATTGTAGCGATGTGTATGGACACATATATCTTCAGGTATGTGTCTATAGCTACAGGGAAGGTGCTCACAAGATCATATGGAACGGTTCGGAATCTGACAATGCTATTCAATTAGGTTCCGTTCACTGAGCATTTATCGGGCACCCACTGTGCAGCAGCCGCTGTGCAAAACTTACAAGGCTCCCAAGGGTTACCGAGATGAATGACAGACTCTTTCCTCAATTTATTTTTGAAGCCTTCCCCGCCTGAGATTTTAACTTTTTAATACATTTGAAGTCTAAAAAGTGTAAGGTGCCTTGGGAAAAATTGGCCTGAAGCACAGAGAATGCATAAATAAAAATAAAAACAATGAATGTCATTGAACAGGTCAGGCATCTTGTGGCCACGTATGGGAAATGTGGACCAGGGGTCAAGTGGAACTGGCCCTGAATGGAGAGCTGCTTTGTTCTCTTGTTTATTAGCGTTGACCCATCTATACTAATGGATTTAGCAAGAAAGGAGTAAGTGGGGGTCGGGAAGCAGAGTCACTCAATCTCAGACTTCCGCCCTTCATGAATATTAATGCTGTCTTCAACCAGCGCCTACTGGCAGGGCACAGCCTGAAGGCTGAATACACACAGAATAGCTCTGCTGCCCCTTATCACATGTTCATTGACAAGCCCCCGATGGGCTCATATTGCATCATGTGCCTTCAGTTTTATCCAATGAAGAGGAATTTCCCTTCTCTCAAAGTCCCAGTCATGACTTTGTGTGTTCCCCCAAGAGGTGTATTTTCTTTTTCAATTAATTTTTAGAGAGATAAAGGGAGAGAGAGAGAGAGAAGAAGAAGAAGAGAGAAAGAGAGAGGGATATCAATGTGAGAGAGAAACACTGATCTGTTGCTTCGCACACGAGCCCAGGCTGGGATCGAATTTGCAACCTAGGTATGTGCCCTGACCAGGAATTTCCCCATCACCTTTTGGGATACAAATGACACTCCAACCTCTGAGCCACCCAGCCATGGCACAAGGTGTATTTTAATTTCTAGAAAACTTGACCATTTATTATACCACAATGACCCTGAATGAAAACAGACTTAGTTTATAGGAATTAACGTATTTTGTAAGTAAGCATAAAATAGGCATTTCTTTTCATCAGTGCATTTTCATTTGGGCCCTTGAATATAATCATGGGACCGCAGTCCTGTGGCCCACGACACTGGGGAGCATTGGACACGAGGACGTGTAGACCGTGAACAGCTGAGAGGCGGGCCTGTGACTGTATCTATGACCAGTGTGCAATTCTGTTCGGAATTACTTTGAGAAACACAAGCTGAAAGGGGAAAAAAGAGGATATATTTCTTCCTTGGACCAAATACACTTTGGTAGAACTCAAAGTATTTACTTTCAATGCTAGAATAAACTTAGAAGTAAAGAATCAAGGCCCACACAGGTCACAGGACTTGTCCGAAGATATTCAATGAGTCATTAACAAAGCTGGTACCTTCCAGGCCTCTGCCTCCGGTGTGGTCTTCTTTATATTCAAAAGATTTTTTAAAAATTCCCCAGAGAAATAAGCTATGACTTAGAGATCCATTTGATCTCGGTGACTGCTGAAACTCAGACCAAAACCAAACTGAGCAGTACGAAGGCTTTAGCAACTACAACGTAATTCCTAGTGCAGTTTACTGATGCATTTTACCTTCAATATTCCAAAGCAAACTCAAACACAGTGGATGCAGGAATAAAGAGAGAGAGAGAGAGAGAGAGAGAGAGAGAGAGAGAGAGAGAGAGAGAGAGAGAAACTAAGAGAAAACACCTTCCTAGAAAAAGCCCATAAAAAAATTGGAAAGAAAGCTAATAGTATATTTCAGATCTCTCCCCGTCCTCCGCCCCCCCCCCCCCACCCCCCGCCCAAGCCATTGCTTGCTCTCCTGTTTTCCTTGCAATACTAAAGGGCATGTGCTGATGGCAGGTAGACACATGTGTTAAGAAGACATGTGGAAGGTAGCACATTTTTCTTTCCCTTTTCTCTTTTTTTAACATGAAGAGGTTTTTAGAAGGTGCAATGTTAATTCTTAATCATGGTGTCTTCCCCAGCGCCCTGCAGGGTGGGGGCTGTGCGGGGGGAGGGGGCGGGTGTTGATTTGTGCGGGTGTCTGGGAGATGCCGGGTCTGGGCCTCTCACAGTCCCATGTGACTCCAGACTGGGCTCTTCTGGGAGGCCTGACCCAGGGTCCGGCCAGTCGCTGGGAGGCAAACGACAGTTCTTGCTCTAAGTCCCACTTTGATAGCTGAACGCTTACATCTACATCTTTCCTGAGAAATAAACAGAACCCCTTAACTTTTAATGCCAACCTGCTTCAGGGGAAGAGCCATGATTCCTGTTCCACCACTGCTATTAAAATGTACAGGCTATCCTTTAGCTTCCACGTTTCCACGCCCAGTAATTCCTCCAAGTTAAAGAGAGAAGCAGGCTAAGTGTGACAGAGGTTAAAAAGGGCTGGCGGATGATTTTCAACACGCATATTTCCTTTCACTGTGGGGATAAAAGCCAGCAAAGCATAGCAAGAGAGATGGTTTTTAATACTGAGGAGGAAAATGCAATATATATGTACAAACTAGATGCTTCACGTGAATTAGTATTTACATGTCTCGTAAGCTCAAGTAATGTATGTTTTTCATTATTTTAGTAAAATTAAAGAACGGGCACTCAGCTATCTTTAAAATTTCATATTGCTCCTGCTCGGTGAGGCACGCCACGTCACCTTGCTGTCATAAATTCCCACGCGAGGGCTGCACAAACACTAAACGCTGCCGCAATATTTTTCTTTTAAATGTGAATTGAAGGGAAAATACTAATCGGTGGTAACATTTTTATGTGAGCCATTATTAGAACTTACTGATGAGAAAGCTGACATGCTACTTCCTGGGGCTTTCATATGCTGTGCTTTTCTACATTACAGGCGTTCCTTGCAGAAGGTGGGAGAAGGTTCTTTGCCATCTCCTGTGATTTATGGCCCTGCCACTGGTGACTGGCTGTGGGAGCACTCTGGCTTTTGTGACTCGGGGGGAGGAAGGACGTGTGAGAAGTTGAGGAGGCCCAATTAGAGAGAGGCCCTGGGAAAAATGTAAAAAAACACCCATCCTGCTGAGGGGCAGGCATATTTGCTGGATGACAAATGTCTGGAGTTCTCAGATTCACAAAACGAGCGCTCCCCCTGGCCTCGGCCCCCTTTGCCATGTAGGTGCCTAGGCCGGGCAAGGGGACCACCTGGAAGGGGTGCTGCCCGCACAGAGGGAGGAGGCTCCCTCCTCTTCCTCTCCCCGGGCTGCAACCAGCCTTGGGGTGACAGGGCTGGGCAGTTGTCGTAGGAGCTGCATCCCCAGCAGCCCCCGCGAGCTAGCATCTGGGACGTTTCTGTGCATTTTGTTAGATGGGTAAGAGGCCGCTAGGCTTTCTGTGAACGTCTGAGCTCCCAGGCTTGTATCTGCTGCTCAGTTTTAACTGAGGGGTTTATGCCATTTTGCCACCTTGCGAGGTACGTTGGACATAACTGCCTGGTGATGAATAGAGGGATGATTTCTCACTGTGGGTCCACATAAATCTGACCGGTCTACGGCCCTTTTCAGCAATCACGAGCGAGAGGAGAAATTCTTCACCCGTTTTCCTTGTGAGAAATTAAATACGATCTTCACATTGTTAACGAGACTATATTCTCCTACTTATCAGATCGCTTCATTGGAGTTGTCACCTTCAAGGGCATTAATTGGATTTCAGGTGCAAAAAACAAGGTTTAATAAGGAGAAATACAGACATCGTGCAGCTTTCATTATCCTAAAAGAGGCATCATATTTCAGCCCGTTAATGGGAGTGAAGTAAAGCGTCATGAGAAAGAAATCTGTGCGTGAAAGCTGCGGATGTCCACAGGCACCTTCCTGACAACAGCCTAATGAACGCCATCTCCAAAAATCTCATCTGCAGGCAAAGCGGGGTTGTTAGTGTGATTAGTAAAACAATTGCCACCTTCTGGTGCAAAGCGATGTCAAGAGCGAACAATCCAGGGATGCCCTTTGCTTTGTCCCGTCGAGCACGCAAAGCCACCGTGAAATAGGATTGGACGGGCCCTTTCATTCCCTCTGAGAATTAATTCTCTAACTTCAGTGGAGAGGAGGCCGCGTGCTCTCCCCGCAGCCAGCCGCTAGACACGAGTCTGCGGGAGGCCATACTTTCTTCTCTCTCGTTTCTAGTGTGTGCATGGATGTGTTACCAAGTATTATGGCGATTCATCTGTTCTTTCCACAGAGTTCCACCAGAAAAGAAAACAAGTCATCAAGTCCCAAAGGCTTGATGACTGAAAAATTACAATTCTACATCTAAACTGTTTATGAAGAGCTGAATGGAAGGTCACCTTTCTTCAGGTGCACACCAGTCTCCAGCTGCTCCGTGAGGGGGCTGAGCTCCGTCCTGGGTTAACTGGGAGTTTCCCCAGAAAGGGCCATACACATGGAATTGGTGGCAAACTTCAGTTACAAAGTGTTTCTGCTCTCCCCAACAAAGTCAAGCTCGTAGCCGTACAAGAAAGAAATGCTATATACACTCAGCTATCAAATACCGTCTGCTGTGCATTACACATATTTTGAAAATAACAATTCTACAGCATAGTACCTTGCATTGAAGAATTTACTAATCTTAAATGAATTGCAAGTAGAAAAAGGAATATGAATTGTGTAAATGTCCGTCTTCTGCATCTCACAAAATTATCCTCTGTGTCAAATCTGTGAATGATGCCTTTAGTTTTTAAAATTCCGCACATTTTCTACTTCTTGAGCTTCTAAAGTTGATAAAGCAAACACAAGACTAAAAACAATATAATCAAAGATTAGGTGATCAATAACACATTTCTTCTCCATTAGATTATTTCTTCCCTGTACAAAATTCCTGTTTGATTTTTCAGTTAGTCCAAATGCCAGAATGATAGATATGAGAGAGTAACCGACTAACTAGGGAAATCTCTGCCTAATAATATTCAGTATAAAGATTCAGAAGGATGCTTCCTGATGGATTTAACTTTCCCCTTCTCTGCCTCATTAGGGTCCTCCCAATGTGATCCAATCCAAACCTATTACTTAATATACATCTAACAGTAAAACTGCATAAATGTTCACTAGTACAATAGACGCTAAATGAGCAGTTTCAGATAATTTAATTAAGTTGTAGGTTCTTCTAATATAATTGTATAAGTATGTGAACTTTTAACTTGTGTTAACTCAATTTCCTTATGCTTTCATTTACCATTTGTTGGGGGACATTACAGTGATTAGCCAAAGTCCTTCCAGCTCCTAATGTTCTCCATAAATTTTGATTTAAATTGACTGTCACTTTCTCACTATAATAAAGTAGATATTTGACATCTCAAAAAAAAAAAAAAAAAGAACTGGTCTAGTATATTATGTTGTCAAGAAGTGGAATTTTTTTTCTCTATCATACAAAATCCACATAAGATTTACCTTAATAAAGGCCATTAAGATTAGTCAGAATGAAGTGGGTGGAATACTACATATTCATAGACATGTTTATACTTTAGAATGTTTTGAAAAAAAAATAGGCTCCTATGTACCCTTGGTATTGAAAATGCACATGATATCATGTTCCCACCTAATTGTGAATTGGGTGGCTCTCGATATCTACCTGGTGAGTTTGTCAGCATTCAGGAACCCAGGGTAGTAAGATAGGAAAGTCACTCAGTGGAGGTCAAAGATAAGAGTTGGCCAAATGGGTAACCCACAACGATCTTAGCTCAGGTAAACTAAAGTAAATAACAAATTATGCCACTGTGCTCTGAAACTTTTCACGGAATCTATTTATTTTGAGCCCAGCTTTTGAAAAAGTCAAATTATGTTCTCACAAAGATATATTTACCCCAAACTCTCTTTAATTCCAACAAAGTGACTCAGTCGATAAGCTTTCATTATCTCCAATTACTGTCCCTGATTTTATCTGGACATTCCAAAAATAGAGGCCTGAGTTCCGTGTCTGGAGTGACCTGAAAAATGCAGGAACGGTAACAGATCTGGTTTCCAGGGTCAGTGCTGGACTCTCTTCACCGGATGGATGAGAGACTGTGGGCAGCCAGAACTACTTGAAAGTGTCAGGAAGGCTGGGAGTAATCGTATGCAAGGGCCAAGGAATGTCAGCCCCTCTGGCTAAGGGTTTCCCATAAATGACTGCTTTTGCAGTGTGTTTGGCAAGAGTCTTCCCAAGCGATGGCCTTTTTAAAGCACTTTCTATGCACAATGCAACCCTCCACTGTAGAATCTTCCTGGCACCTATTCAAGGGGAATATTACTTTAAGTAATAGTAAAATTAACTGAAGTTTATTGGGCATTTACTGTATGCTAAGCAATTTATCAGCGTGCTTTTCATTGATTCATGCAATGACTCTTGAGTTCGCAACTATGAGGGCCCCTGTTTTATACACGGGATACCTGAGGCACAGTGAGATGAATTAAATTACCAAAGGTGGCAAGCAAGGCAGCCCAATTTTAGAGACGATGTTCTTAGCCAGTCCATTAAAGTAGCCTCATGGCAGCCTCACTGGATGGCAGTAAAGTGAGACTCTCATACATATTTATGAATATTCAATGGATATTCATGTGTACGAACACTGAATGCTATATCTTAAGGTAAACGTTTTCTTGTTACATTCATAGTGCACGATTGTAAAATAAGTTAGACAACGTAGATAATCCAAATGAAGGAAATAAAATTGTTACTAATTTCACTACCTAGAGATGACTGCTTTGGGGATTTTCCTTTATATTCAAGTAGTCTTTTATATCTGTCTTAAAAATAAGAATTTAATTAGCCTGAGCATGTTCTTTATAACGTTTGATTGAATAATCTATCAGGAACATCTTCCAATGTCTTGAGATATATCGCCATGACATCTCTTACAGTACGTGCTCGACTATTTTGATTTTGAGAGAAGTCAAGGGGCCACCTTTGACAGCACCGAGTCTCCACCTGAACCTCACGTGCGGTCTCAGCTGGAACTCTCTTTGTTTCTGGAGTTTTAAAGTGGGGAGAGGGGACCAGGGTATTACAAGAACCCGTGCAGCACGCTCACGCACAGAGACTCCCTGTTCAGCTACAAATGTCTTTCACCCTCAGTATCTCTGCATTGTAGGGACAAGCCAACATTTTACACGTAAGGTTTTGTAAGTGAGTACTCCTAGGTAAAAGGATAAAATAATTGCTAACCGCGGAGTAGGGTGAAGCCTTGGGGATGGGGCTAACGGATGCCTGACCTTTACTAGAGAGCCGTGGTCATTCTGTTGCCTTCCTCCCTGACTGTGCCCGAGGGTAAAGGGTGGAAGTGACATCTTTACTGAGGTCTCCCTGGTCACATGCAATCAGATTGACTGAAAGCTCTCAGAGACCTGAGCAGCAGTCTCCTAGTGGGCAGCACCCGCTGGCCAGAGACATGACTGATGAGGAGTCAATGCTACACCATTACCAGACAACTGTCTCAACATCTCATGGAAAACTGCAGTGAGTTAAGGTGGGTTTTGAATTATGTATTAAACGGAGCTTCCAAATATAGCTTTGGTTGAGTATTGCAGCGAACTGTCTCTGCAACATCCATGGGCACAAACCATCGCTCTCCTTCTCTCATTTGCTGGCCTGGTTGTCACTTCCTATTAGGTTTCACTCTTGACTGTGGCATGTCAGCACCCAGCACTGAACCTTCACTCCTAACCCACCTCCACCCCCTGGCTCTTCAGTCTCTGTCTTGAGCCACAAAAGCTGCCAAGATTTCCCTTTTCTTCAGAGCACATGAACTCTGTCTGCAATTCTGATGAAATTGCAAATGGTACACATTGTCCAGGGGGGAGCAGTTAGCCCTGTCAACCCTCCTCGGGTATGGAAGCCCTAGTTATAGTCTCACTAATCCCTAATGGAGGCTCTGCTGCTCACTGCACTCTTCAGATTCATCAAGGCCAGTGTCTGAAAGACTCCCTGGGGACTTAGCTGCGGGTGCCAAGAGGAGTTCTTGGTACCTGAATCTCTTTTTAAACTCTACGCTCCCTCCAGCACAAGGTCCCATTCCTCCCAGCCCCCACCCTTTATTCCATTCAGTTCTATAACCAATAAGATCAACCAAGTCCTGTTAAAGCTGCCTCCTAAATACTGACAAAGTCGATTTCTCTCTCTCCATTTCCACAGCTACTCTTCATGGAGCTCAAGCCACACCCATCTATTACTTGGACACCTGCAATCACATAGCAACTTGTCTCTGCACGTTGACGTTGTTCCTCCTCAACACAGTTATCCATGATAATCAGAGTGATCTTTTTTATAAAAATTTATCTTTATTGTTGAAAATATTAGATATGCCCTCTTTTTTCCCCCATTGACCCCCTCACTCATCACCCCCCTCCCAGGCCTTCACCACACTATTGTCTGTCCATGGGTTATGAATATATGCATATAAGTTCTTTGGTTGTTGTAATAATTATTAAGGCCTCATTCACGCTCAAGAGTATTCTGCTTCAGAGAACAAATTATATGGTCATATTGCCTTTCAGGCCTGACCTCACTGGCCTCTCTCCACCTCTGTTGTTGGGACATTTCTGAGTGAGAGCTACACTGATCTATATGTCCTGGGATGGACCATGTTCCCTTCCACCCAGGGGTTCATGCTGTTCCCTCTTTCAGGAACACTTTTCAAATCCTCTTTCCCTTCTAATACCTACTCATTATTCTGATCCTACCAGAAAAAAAAAAGACAGGAACTGCTTTCTGTTTAGATCACCACTGTGTTAAACAGAGCCTGACACATAATAGGCACTGAGTAAATAGTGGCTGAGTATGTTAATCTCAGGCTACTTCCTCAAGGAAAACCTGTCTTTCCTTCTCCCCCAGGCTTTGTTGGATTTCTGTATGAAATGTTTTAAAACCATGCACTTCCTTTCAGAACATGTGTCTCAGTTTGTGACCATACAATCATTCTTTCAGTAGACATGGACTTGGAGGGGAGCAAGGATCCTTTCCGTTGGGCCTACTTTTCTGTGTGTATCCTGTCCCACACTAATCTAAAAACATGTGTTGAATGAATAAATGAATAAACATTATGACAACAGCATTCTAGTAGGCATTTTAACAGTTCTTAGAAAAATTACATATTGTCTTATTCTCTAGAACTTATAATGTAATCGAGGGAGGAAAAAGACAAAAATACACAAGTAGGTGGCAGTGCAAGATGATGATTGACTCAAGACCCTAGAAATGATATAGATCAACCCTAACTCATCGGAGCAGCACTGAGTGATGATCACAGTGATAGTGATCATGACAATCACATGAGGTGTCTGTATAGCAAGTAGTCGTACAAGTTCAAAAGTGAAAAATCCTGCTGTGTCCCTGAGTGTCAAGTAAAGAAGCAAAGAAGAAACAAAAGTTGAATTTCGTTTTGAGAAAAATTCATTCTCTAACAAATGCTTCTTAAGTATTTTTGTACAACAAGACCTGGTCCTTGCCCATGTAGATTAGGGGTTGGCAAAGCTGGCCTCCTTCCTTTTGTAAATAAAGATTTCTCAGATATAGCCACACCCATTTATTTACACCTTGTTGATTTTCACACCATAACATGAGAACTGAGTAATTGCAACAGAGATCATATGGAGAATATTGACTATCTGGCCCTTTACAGAGGAGGTTTGGTAGTTGCCAAGTTAAATTCTCAGGGTTGAGTCGGGGAGACGGCTGTAGAACACCTGCAACTGTGTGAGATCTGGGCTGAGAAGAGGCATGTCAGGAGCTTCATGGAGGAGGAGGCGACAAGGAGAGAAGAGATTAATTAGTCAGGAAAGGGCGTCCGGAAGTGTGAGTGATGTCTTGAAGAATCAGATAATGAACAGGAATCTGATTACAAAGAAATAAGAAGGAAAAAGAAGATACATGTGCAGGAATTAACACATCTTATTTGGGGGAAATACATAGAATGTCCAGTTGGGACCATGGGTTCCCAGTAGGATGCCCAGGGTGAAAACTTAATTGAATGTGGCCAGAGGAATTACACAGAGAGACCTGAATGTTCAGCATTAACCAGAAAGGTCAAGGGGGCTCTTGTCCAGAGCAATGATATGAAAAAAGGGAATAGATTTTCAGGCTCTGGTTCCTATGACATGGAATTGGAGAGGACCTGGGAGACCAGGATGTGTATTGAAGAGGACAGAAGAGACTGAGAGCAAATTTAGGCCAGAGACGGTTCTTTGTCCATGTGGTATTTGAACATTTAAAAAAATTAGCTGACTACATTTATGAAAGCATATTTTGCACTAAAAATCTAGATTTTGACAGTTTCTTTAAAAAGCAGAATATCCACTCAGCCAGCGTGGCTCAATAGTTGAGCATCGATCTATGAATCAGGAGGTCAGGGTTCAATTCCTGGTCAGGGCACATGCCCGGGTTGCAAAATGGATCAACAGTAAGGGGCAGGCAAGAGGCAACTGATCAATGGTTCTCTCTCATCACTGACATTTCTATCTCTCCCTTTCCTTTCCTCTCTGAAATCAATAATAATAATAATAAAAAACGCATAAAAAAAGCAGTGTACCTGCTAACACTGGGCCTGCATTCTTAAATGAGGATGGATTGCAGATGAGCTGCCTTGTGAGGTGTTGGGCAGAGCAGGCTCATATAATCGTGTAACTAACCCCTGTGGGCGCTGGAGTTGGTGGCCCACTAGACCATAATCTGGGCATAAAGTTTGAAAAGTCTTCAATTAGAATGGAGCCACACATTCACCTTTCTTTCCTGCCTTGAACTCTTACTATTGACTATTCTTTCTGAAGCTTGAAGAAGATTCACCTCTTTCATTTTTTCCCCCAGTAGCAGTTTCCTTCTCTGTCCCCTGCCCCCAATGTTAATTAGATCATTGTTTTCTCCCCCATACAGAAAGTAGATGGATTTGCGTGTTTTTTAAAAATTTATCTTTATTGTTGAAAGTATTATAGATGTCCCTATTTTCCCCATTGAGCCCTCTCCCCCCCAGCCCCCCTCCACCCCACCAGATCTTCACTTTACTATTGTCTGTGTCCCTGGGTCATGCATATACACATATAAATTCTCTGGTTAATCTCTTCCTGTTCCCACTCCCCCTTCCCTCTGAGATTCCTCAGCCTGTTGCAGGCTTCCATGTCTGGATCTATTTTGTTCATCAGTTTATTTTGTTCATTAGACTCCATACATGAGTGAGATCATGTGATACTTGTCTTTCTCTGACTTGCTTATTTCACCCAGCATAATACTCTCCAGGCCCCTCCATGTACCTCCTTCATTTTCAAACACTGAGGATGTGTGTGTGTGTCTCAGACTTTTATTTTTATTTTTTTAAAAATATATTTTATTGATTTTTTACAGAGAGGAAGGGAGAGAGATAGAGAGTTAGAAACATCGATGAGAGAGAAACATCGATCAGCTGCCTCCTGCACATCTCCCACTGGGGATGTGCCCGCAACCCAGGTACATGCCCTTGACCGGAATCGAACCTGGGACCCTTCAGTCCGCAGGCCGACGCTCTATCCACTGAGCCAAACCGGTTTCGGCATGTCTCAGACTTTTAATTGGATTATGATAGATCTTGTAGGTGAACAGCTGCCTTGAGGTTAAGACCTATGATGTAATTCCATGGTAGAATATCTTTCTCTTTTCTTCCTCATTAATTTCTCACAGAACACGTCTTACCTGCGAACCACACGTCTTACCTGTGTGAACCACCCATTCTAACCCGCTCCCCTTCCCCTAAGAGTGCAGGTTCCATCTGCTCCTTCTTGCTGAAAGGACCACAACAGATTTTGTTTATGCTTTCCAGGAGCATTTCATTTTTAATTCTTCCTCAAACAAAAACTGTTCCTCCCAAGAAAGTCTTTTAAGAGTGTAGCTGGTGTTTCATTATCAAGAGGATTCTTTAAATTCCTTCATAGAATGTGTCTCTCCCTTTGCCTGGCTGTTAAAAATAGGCTGAAGTGCACTTCAGTATGACTGGATGACGCGTGATTCCCAGCGAAGAAGACGCTGTAAGTGGCAGTTAATATGTCTGCAGTCGGGCGGAGCTGGGGTGCTCCCGGCCCCCTCCCTGAACATTGAGCGTACTGTTGCAAGGCTGAGCCATGAGGAAAGCAGGCCCCACGGTGGATTCTGCTGATCCAGCGCAGTACACACAGGACCAGGTGTAAAGCCTGGTTGTGAGCTGGTTACATGTGTTTTATGATTTGAGAAAAATGACTTGGCCCTTGAAAAGCAGTTTAGGTCAGAGTTCTGGTTCAAAAGTAGCTAACAGAGCTGGGACCCTGCCAGAGACCCGGGAACTAATTTTTAGAGTGTTATAAAATCGCATATTATAGCATTTCTGTGCTACTGAGGACCAAGAGTAAGGTCGTATCCTGGTTGGGAAAGGCTAACCACAAACCTAATGTGGTGACCTTGACTTTGCCCTGCCTGGTCTGCAAAGGGAGGGGGTTGAAATAGATGATGCTCAGGTGCTTTTGTGCCGAGCCTGGGAGTTCAGAGATGGATGGTGGAGCCGTGCCTGTCCACGGGGAATCTAGGTGTTCCTGATGACCGAGCCACCTTGCCTGGGCCAAGGAGCTGCTGAACGCCCCCATATCTCCCAGGGGTCAAGGTGGAGGTGGGGCAAGACTGTGTTATGCGGAAAGTCTGTGTGATGAAGTGAAAAAAGTGTGGCTTTGATTTCAGACAGACTGAGGTCCGCATTCAAGTTCTCTAACCTCATGGTTGTTTACTCCATTCCTCTGCCTTTGGTTTCCTGTTCTGCAAAGGAGGATCATACCTGTTATATTAGTCAGTGTGGGCGGTCAAGTCAAAGTACCGCAGAGCGGGCCGTGGGTGTGCATATGCATGCGTGCTTGTGTGTATGTGTAGAGCATATAAGCATATATCCATCTCTATATAAAGAAAGACAGCCCAGCTGGTGTGGCTCAGTGACTGAGCGTCGACTTATGAACCAGGAGGTCACAGTTTGATTCCCAGTCAGGGCACACACCCAGTTTGCGGGAGGCAGCTGATCTATGATAGTCTCCCATCATTGATGTTTCTCTCTCTCTCTCTCTCTCCCCCTTCCTCTCTGAAATCAATAAAAATATATTTTAAAAATAAGGAGAGACAGGGATACAGAGGAGGAGAGATCCTGCAGGGACAGGAGAGCTGACAGGCCCCCGGAAGGCATGTAAGTGGTAAGGAATACCTTCTTAGAAAAAGAGCATCGAGACAAGACAAGCGGGCAGCCGGCAATGTTTCCCACTGTGTATGTATCATCAGACGCTAATGGCATTATTCATCATTTTCACTGAAATGAGCTCCTAATGGATAAGAATTTTTTTTTTTGCAATGTGTTGACACTGTCTTAAACTTTAGTATACTTTTGGTGTTTAAATAATTTAAAAAAAACCTCATTTTTGAATATGATTTTAGCGTTTCATAGCCATAAGACCACATTTTAAAAACCTGGAAGTATAATGTTTGGCCAAAGAAGATAAATGATGTAGAAGAAATATCAAGGGTGCTCACTATTGAATTCGGGAACAATGGGAATGGACAGAGAGAAAGCGCAGGCACACATTGAACCTGCAATTACTATGCATGATCCAGGAGCTCTCTGAGCTGGTATTAGAATAATTGCAATGGTTTACATTCAGAGATGCCTTAGTCCAGGGGTCCTCAAACTACGGCCCGTGGGCCACATGCAAATACAAATATTGTATTTGTTCCCGTTTTGTTTTTTTACTTCAAAATAAGATATGTGCAGTGTGCAAAGAAATTTGTTCATAGTTTTTTTTTAAAACTATAGTCGGCCCTCCGACGGTCTGAGGGACAGTGAACTGGCCCCCTGTTTAAAAAGTTTGAGGACCCCTGCTAGTCTTTCCCAATGTCACAGAAACGCCAATCTGCAGTGTAGATTTATTTGTACCAACCAATGTTTCAGGCACTCAGTAAGATGAGAACACATCTTGGAAGCAGAACAGAAACTACATGAAGATGTCAATATTCTTTGAGTAGAATACTCTAACTGAATTTACATTTGTACAGTATTTTTTCTCTTGGGCAAAAGAGGCGAATGCTTTGCCCGATTGAAGTTTGGCACCCTGAGGTTTCTGGGTTCCCCATCAAGGGTGAAGCTAGGGCACTGGCTGGATTGAAAGGTGATCTGAGGTTCAAGTCCTTGGGAGAAGCATAGAGCAATGCGTTTCAACAAAAGCAAGGAACCAGGAACCGGGAACTGTCTGGAAGGAACCAAGAGCGATTCATGGGGTGGTGAATAGAAATAGTGGAAAGGTCCCCCGAGTCCTGAATGGGGCTACATTGTGAGATCCTGTACCCGAGTGTGTGGCCAGAGTAGATATGTCAAACAGTACATCCCACCAATATTAGGGTGAAGAGACATAAGCACACTTTCCTAGAGAGTAACTGAAAACCAGCTACATGTGACCAACGGGATGCCTCTCCATTTTTGGGTCTTAGATTTTTGTACAACTGACTCCTCTTTCTCTGCTCTGGAGTGCTTTTCTCCTTCTATATTGTTATTCTGAGCATATGTGTCTTCTTCATCGTCAGTTCAATGCTTTCTATTCGTAAGGCATTATCCGAGACTGCGGAGCTATACAAAACCCACATATGTACATGCTGTGGATAAAGCAGGTAGCGTCCAGGGGTGGATACAGCACAACCAGTCACAGATGCTGTCTCTGCTCCCACCACCGCTGCACTCTGCACACCAGGCACACGGAAGTCCTACTTCATGACATATGTCACTCCTCTGCACCTCCACGCAGTCTGAAGCCCCTTCCCAGAAACATGCTTAGCTTCCTTCCTGCCTTAAACTCTTATTTAACACACACCTGCAGTGTGGCCTAGGGGGAGCCTTCTCTGACATCCCAGCTCCATGTCAATGATCCTAAGAAACACATGCTGGAGGATTCGAATGCCTTGGGTTTCAACGGTTTGGGTAACTGCCTGTCTTCACCATGAAGAAGGGGCAGAAACTCCTCCCTTGTGGGGAGTCCTAGTGTCTGCTGTGTTGGGGGTTAGGAGGCCTTGAAAGATTTCTGAACTGAGGGAAGGCGGTCATTACCCATTCTTTGATGGCTTATGTTTGCAATCCTGTGTATGTGTGTGTGTGTGTGTGTGTGTGTGTGTGTGTACTGTATACAGGTATGCATGCATGCTGTGTTTTCCTTATGATGGCCCAGGCTTTGCAAATAGGAAGAAACAACTATCACTTACCTGGTGTCTAAGACACCGGCCCATGTGGATTACAAAGGGTGTGAGCATTAGGTTGAGTCTGATAAAGGGATGGGCAGGTAAACGAACACAGGATGCATCCTCCAGCTGAGGGACCAGAAAGAAAGCAGCAGGGAGATGTGGCCAAAGGGCCTGGGAGGAAGACCTGGGAATTGGTTTGAAACATGTCCTTCCTGCCAGTCTCCTCCAACCAGAGGGAGCAAGATAAAGGCCTGAGAGAGTGGACTGAACATGGCGGAAGTCACCTAGGATGTTACGATACAAAGCATTGTCATACATACTGTACAGTGGAACGCTGGTGTTTTCATGCAATAAATGAAATTGTAATATTAGCTCCCTTCTCTCTTTTCAAAGTTACCTCTGAATTCTTCAGTTCTACATTTTTCACTTTGCTATTCCTGGGTCTGTCATGAATGTGGAATTAGTGACTTTGCTCTGTCACCGTTACCTGCCCACAAAGCTTTGTTTTTCTTCCTCTGGCAAGTAATTAGAGTTGAGATTTTTCTAATTCCATGCTGTATTTCATTTTGTGATTTTTTTCTATCATATTCTTCTAGGTGTTAAATCCATTTGCCATGGGGAGGCTTATATAAAATCTAACACATTAATTTGTTATCAATGTAGAACTTTTATTTTGATATACTATAAAATGTTCATTTTCATTGTTTGTACTGATTGGCAATGTATGTCATCAAGTTTTACTCTAGATTATTAATGAATTTATTCATCTTTAACTTCCAAAGTTCTTTATGCTTATAGGTTATCACTAAAATGCATCACCAGAGATGTGTTTTTATTTATGGCACCTTCGTGCATGTGTGTGGGTAGAAGAGAGCTATTACCAAAATATTGAAGGAGAACTTAGAATGCAGAGGGAAGTAAGGTTTAGAAGCTTATTCAACAGTTAATTAAATATCCTTTTGAGAATATAACACTGGAAGCTGTTTTCATCAAGCAGGGAAAATAATGCATTTCTTCATTTAGTTTTCATTTATCAGTTGCATTTAGACAGTTTAATTGCTATAATGAAAACTTTCTTTAATTCTCATCCTAGGGACCAAAATACATTTATTGCGTAGTAGAAACAATCTAGGTTTAAAAACAGTGATGCCGAATGAAACCCCACATGGACGTGGTATTTGTTTTCTAACTTTAACAGATAGAGATTCTCTATTCTCCTGAGTCTCAAGAATGAGGAGCTTTTACAAAGCCCCACTGCCATTCTCAAACTTTAATTTTGCAACCATGGCACAGATGGGGCCTTTCGGAGAAAACACACATGAATGTCTTCACCCAGCTCATGCTCAAGCTCCAAACCCTATTGAGAGGTGTTTTGGGCCCAGCTGGTGTGGCTCAGTGGTTGAGCGTTGACCTATGAACCAGGAGGATAAGGTTAGATTGAGGTCAGGGCACATGTCTGGGTTGCAGGTTCCATCCCCAGTAGGGGGCATGCAGGATTCTCTCTCATCATTGAGGGTTCTCTCTCTCTCCCTCTCCCTTCCTCTCTGAAATCAATAAAAATATATTTTTAGGAAAGAAAGGTGTTTTGTTCTACTGGTGGAGTCTAGTGGAACTTAAACGCAGGCTGCAGGCTTGGAGAGAGGCGCCTGGAAATCACCCCTCTACCGCTGACTGCAAGGCTATGGGATCCGCCGAGCCTGGGCTTTTGGGCACGGAGGAACCTGCCCGCCAACTCAAGGAAATGCCTCGGAAATGACACACCTTGCATGGCACGTGACCTGGACGGTGCTCCAGAAACTGCTAGGCCCCGGTCCTGGCAGATACCACAGTCCACTCTCACAATGATAATAATAGCAGCTCAAATCCTAGTGATGCAACTGAACAGGAAAAAAAAATGACCCTGGAAAGCAGTCCTAGATAGAGAAACCAGACCGTCAGTTAATGGAAGCACAAACTTTTATAGCATAATTAAAACAGGCTGAAAAGTAAGTAGATTAAAATCACGCTGTACTGCAGGGACCAGGATGGCGGGTCCCTTGGCGAGTGGGGAAGTCTCAGCGCATCCGAAGGGCCTCGGAGAATCACCAAGACTCCAGCCTCAGAGCGGCGGCCGCCTGGGGAGGCAGGCCTGGCTTCCTCCAGGTAACTCGGAGCTCTCACAGGAGCTCCTGGGACTGAATACACAGGGAAGACTCTTTTAATTATCGCTTTGGGTCGTATCTTCCAACGCTTTGGTCAGGAACGTTGTCAGTCGATGATAATGCTAGAGTGGCTCATCAGTTTGCCTTCAGACTTACAGTGAATGCATGCAATCATGTCACTGTAGCCTTCACGGAGACGCTCTGAACCCCAAGTGGGGGCGGGGGTGGGGCTCATTTATGGCCACGAATAAACTGCTGAAGAGTGAGGCAGCCCAGCCTCAGGGCCCTTTAATGAACACTCCATTCATGTAAGATGAGTCCCTGCCCCAGATGTCATATCTGGCCTCTGCAGTGCTATTTCAGCATCACTCAGCAATGGACAGATAAGGGCGTATCTCCGCAAGTTCCCAGACGGAATGCTGCCTGACCCTCATCGCTGAAATCTTACTCTCCCCTCAGCTCTGAAGGGCTGCACGTGCGAGGGGGGCAGAGGAGAGGCAGAGACACAGAAAGGACACTGGGCCGGATTGGAGATAAGGAGCCTCGCGGAGCAGAGATACCCGCGGTGGATCCTGCAGAGCCCTGGCCAGGGAGACAGATGTAGAAGTGCCACTGGAAAATGTGGCTGGCCCTTCTAATGTGTCCTTTGTAGTCAAGCTTCTTTCTTCACTATGATCCTTGTTTTAACATGTGCAGAAAACACGAGCAAATAAAACTTCGATAGGAGTCAAGACTTTCTCAGTCTCTATTCTTACACGTATTTCCTAACGGACTTGGCTAAAGACACAAATCTTGGCTGTGGTGGAACTGAGACCAGAACCCCAATCTCATTATTATTGTGGTTACTATTATTGGTCTTGTTATTGCTTATTGTTTTCTTTGCAGTTTGCCAAGAGCTTTATAGACATAAAAACATCTAAGTTGACCTGAATGGGCATTTCTCCAAAGAAGACAGATAAGTGACCAATGAACACGTGAAAATATGCTCAACATCATTAGTTATTAGGGAAATGAAAGCGCAAACCACGATGACAGGCCACGTGCTCACCGGGATGATTATACTATAAGAAATGTGGAAAGAGAAAACGTGTTGGCACAGATGTAGAGAAACGGGAGTATAAAATGGTATAAGCTTCTCTGGAAACTGTTTGGCATTTCCTCAAAAAGTTAAACACAGAATTACTAGGTGACCCAGCAATTCCACTCCTAATTGTATACCCACCCACAACTGAAAACAGATCCTCAAACAAATACTTGTTCATGAATATTCATAGCAGCATTATTCACAGTAGCTAAAAGGTAGGCATAACCTGAAGGCTCATTAGCAGGGGAACAGATACACACAATGCGGCTTATACATTCAATGGGGTGTTGCTTAGCCATAGAAGGAATGAAATGCAGGCGCATGCTACAGTGTGGATGAACTTCAAAAACTCAGTGAGAGAAAGGAGACACAAAGGTCACATAATGTTGATTCCATTTCTATGAAATAGTCAGAATAGAGACAGAAAACATTAGTGACTATTACATAAATGACTAGAGGCCTGATGCACGAAATTCATGCAAGAATAGCAGCCTCGGCTGCCTGGATCCCTTCCTTGCAGACAAGGCTACAGCCCCGGCTTCATCCCGGAAGGAAGTCTAGTCTAATTAGCATATTACACTTTTATTATTATAAACTAGAGGCCTGTTGCATGAAGAGATTCGTGCAATAGGCCTTCCTTTCTCCTGGCTGCTGGCACTGGTTTTTCTCTGGCACCCGGCACCCAGGCCTTCACTCTGGCTGGGCTTGGGCCAGAGCCAGCCCCGGAGCCGGTGGTGCAGCAAAGCCTCATGGCCCCGGGGCCAGCAGTGCTGCTCTGCCGCCGGGCTGTCAGGCTTCGCTCCACCACTTGGAGCCTACGTATGCAAATTAACCGCCATCTTTGTTAGGGTAATTTGCATACTCTCCTGATTGTCTGGTTAGCGTAGCGAAGGTACGGTCAATTTACATGTTTGTCTATCATTAGGTAAGATAGCCAGAGAAATCCTCCAGTGAATAGAAGATTTTTTTTAATAGAGAGTTAGTTCTTAGAAAATCAACAAAGCACTATTTTCATAATCACTCAATGAGGTCAACACATCTTAGTCTACACCATTTTTCAGACTCATTTCCCAAGACGGAAGCCAAATTGGATCTTTTCTACTTTTTCTTTTTAAAATAATATTATTAGCAAATAGAAAACATAAGGCTTATTATAGGCTAGCCCCAGTGCTAAACACTTACATATACCGTTTCATTAAATTTCACAATGCCCAACAAACCAAGTGAGGAAACTGAGGCTAGAGAGAGTAAATACATATAAAACTGGTGGAGGTCGGGACAAGGATTTGAATGCAGATAGTTTGGTGTTCAAACCGCCTGGTGGAGGTGCTGGTCCTGATTTTGGCTTTTACTTTCCTGTTTTCTTGATTTCTATTCCCAATGCCACATCCAAGAAGGGGTCCCTTCCCTCACTTCTGTTTTCTCTAACTAACCTGGCCCTCGGGGCCGGCAGGTCCTTCCTCCACTTAGACTTACCCAGGAGAGCATGAGTTTTCTGCCTGCTGCTCACATTTATCCTTTCAAAGTTCTAGTCATCCCACTGTGAATTGGATGTTAGCGGTAAGGAGGGTGGAAAGGATGTCTAACATTTGTATCTCCAGCCCTACCTAGAGCAGTATCTTGTTCACAACTGCTGTTCAATAATTATTTTTCAAAAATTCTTATAGATTACCTGCCAGGAAATATTGTCTTAACATAGAACTTTTGTTAAAAATTTATCCATAAAAATGGATTTTAGCCCTTCAATCTTTTACTAAGTGCATTTTTTTTTGATATTCTGAGGAAATTAAATAAATAGGGTGAACCTTAGTAACATATTCCTAATTTTAACTCAAAGTGCTTAAAGCATGAAGTGTTAAAACGTATTTTTATCCAAGTGCTTACCTGCCCAACCTTGAGACTAAAGGGAAAAGAAATTGCTCTTTGTAAATCTGTTATGTTAAAGCTCTTATTCTCATGAGTTTCATGATGGGTCCAGATAGAGAAATTAATTTACAGAAGTAGTCAGCATAACTGCTCAAAAAATGCAAGCGTAAACTACTATGCACTTTTGGGTGACTTCTGCATATTTCAATATTCGGTTCATCCCCTTTAAGGTGTTCAGATTCACCAGCTGTAGGAAGACTTATAAGATCACAGTGCAGCACAAAAACAAACTGTTATTGAAAACAAGTGAATCAGCACATTGTTCGCTGAATTGTTTTCTCATGTGACTCCTGCTACTTAAGTAACTTTTTCTTTGTGATTGTTCATTTATCACATCAAACATTCCTTTCCACATCTGCTTCTTTCAGAACCAGAGCACGGGCTCTTTGGAAATGTTCAGTAGAAAAATAACCATCTGCTCTGGATTTATGAAAGCAAGACCTTTGAATGGGGCCAGTCACTGAGGGTTCAAGATCTTTCTTCGTTTCTGAAGATACAAGGGAAGTCGTATAATGTTCAATGTCGGCGAAGTGTGTTTACCAAGAAGATTTCATTTACATAGAGCTCCCAGCACCAAACTTCAAAAAGCCCTTCTGCTTCCTTCACACCTGAGCATGTTCTTGATAGAGCTCATCCCCAAATCACTTGGAGTCCAAAGTGTCCATGCAAAACCATTGATCTCAGAATGTGTCTAAAACACCAACCTTGAGACAGGCTGCAGTGTCCCATCTCTGTGACAGACAAATAGCTGGGGGAGCACTACCATCTGAGCCCAGCGCTTTCTTGGGTAGTCATAGAAAGAAAGGCGTTTTTTAAAATATATATATATAGCCTTGTCATTAAAGGACTACAAAATCCATCAACACAGTATCACTTTACATATAAAAGTAACAATATGCATTGAAATTTCAGCCATCATGTGAAAAATAAATAAGACAGTTTTTAAATCAATGTCATTCCCAAGGAATCAGCATGGACATGTATTGACTAATCTTATAGCTAAAATAGAAAATATATGTAGCCCTGGCCTGTGTGGCTCAGTTGGTTGAGCATCAGCTTATAAACCAGGAGGTCATGGTTCCATTCCTGGTCAGGGCACATCAATGATTCTCTCTCATCATTAATGTTTCTTTCTACCCCCTCTCCCTTCTTCTCTGAAAGAAATAAAAACATATTTTTTTTTAAAAAAGAAAATATATGTAAATTTGACTGCTCAGTTTTGACCTGGGTGCTTTTGGCTATACCCTCAACCTGTAGACACAAATACCAAATTGTGAAGGAGTCTCATTCACAAAAGCTTGGTATGTCCTCTTCAAGGTGCTCAGCTATCCTAAGTGAGATTAAGTGACTGAGTATGTGGTATGTGTGTTGCAAAATGCAAGTTAGCCTGATAGTCAAGCAACTATTAGGACATGCAATCAAATATAGGCTGATAGTCCAAGTGAAGTGGATCAAAAAGGTAACCCCTGATATGTGTACCCAGGAATATGTAGAGTTTTTAGAAATTGGCTAAAAAAATTGAAAAGCTCTAACAAGGAAACTATTTATTTGTTAACATTTTATTCTATGGTAGTAAGAACACTCACCATGAGGTCTACTTTCTTAATAAAATTTTAAGTGTAGAATGCAGTATTATTGATTATAAGTATAATCAAATACTTAATCTTTAATTTTACTTTAAAAGCACAAAATAGATACAGACTCAGAGAGAGTAGGCAGACAGCTGTAGTGGGGTTGGGGCAGGGTGGGTGTTGGTGGGAGTGGAGGAATTGAGCATAAAAGAAAAAAGAGAAAGAACTCATGGACATGGACAACAGTGTGGTGATTGCAGGGGGAAAGGGGTAGGTAGGGGTGAAAAGGGAATGGAGGGATAAATAGTGATGGGAAAAAAATAAAGAAAAAATGTTTAAAAGCACACATGAATGGGAGCAAGAAGTGAGACAACTGCCACTGGTTTTGCATAACCTATGCCAATTACTAAATAAATACACACGTGGATACCTAGGGCAGCATTCATAGAGCATTGGGGGAGCGATAATCACATTAGACTCATCATGTATTACAATAGGACCTACTTACACAGCACTGAGGGTAGTCCAAACGGACGTGTGAAATTCACTCAAGAACCAAAGTGTCTGCCCAGGAACAAAAGTAGAAGTCTTTTAAATAACTGTAATTTTTTTAAAAAAGGAAATGATTGAAGGCAGAAGTGCACCAAGATGGAAAAGTAAGCAGCTGGATGAAGTGAGAGCCACCTGACCCCAGGCTGTGTGCCCCCAAGTCCCGCACATCAGCCGAAATGACTGCCTTCCACCCTAGGTCACTGTTTTCATTGGGAGCCAGCTTCCCCGCCAGTAGCAATTAGAAAGCTGTAGAGGAATTCGATGTGGGAAGGATAAATCAAAGGACAAAAATCAGCTCTAACACCATCTCAAATTGCTTTCCTGCTTTTTTTTCCTCTTGAAAGAATTCTGGTCAGCAACTTAGAGCAACCCAACTCCAGGCAACCCAACTGTAGGCATTTCATAGAAAAAGACAATCTTATTGAAACATCCAAGTGAAACATGACTTGGTGAGTTTCACCCAATAGACTAAAGTCTGAACTACATCCTAAACTTTCAGAGACAGGTGATGTATTGAGATATGTAACATTTCTTTACCCTCAAAGAGGGAGCTAACGAATATATTTCCATGTCATATTGCAAGTGCCACATATCTAAGGTAATGCATATATCTGTCTAGGCCAGGGGTGGGCAAACTTTTTGACTTGAGGGCCACAATGGGTTCTTAAACTGGACCGGAGGGCCGGAACAAAAGCATGGATGGAGTGTTTGTGTGAACTAATATAAATTCAAAGTAAACATCATTACATAAAAGGGTACGGTCTTTCTTTTTTTTAGTTTTATTCATTTCAAACGCCGGCCCGCAGGCCGTAGTTTGCCCACGGCTGGTCTAGGCAAACACATGCTTTTTTTTTTTTTAACTTTAAATTTATTGGGGTAACATTGGTAAAGTATGTGCTTCTTAATTTCTAGAGAAATGTGACCTATAATATTTCAGGTCATTGTTTAGAGATTTTAATTCTCTAGCAATAAGCACCAGAAACATTATCTGCTTAAAGTCAGGAATTACATCATTATCACTCTTAGCTTCATGATAAAATTAATCTTCAATATGACTATGCTTGTGTGTGTGTGTGTGTGTGTGTGTGTGTGTGCCAAGTTGAACTTTTAAACTAGGGATTTGCTGTAGAAAATGTTTTAGGCGGTGGTTCTAGGTAACCCATAGACTACTCATTCCTATGGAACTACCACAGTACCTGTATTGGGAACATTTTCCTGCAAACAAATGGGTGCATTTGTATGCAGCTCCCTATACATTTAGTTGAGTTTCCCTCCCAATAGCAAACCAAAACATTTGCTCCTATTTTGTATAAAATTACCTTAATGTTTATCTTAGATATATTACTGAAAATTAAAAAGCATCATTAGCAAAACAAAAATGTGATTCCGTTTGTGCATTTTTGGTAAAACTGGTTAATATTTTTGACATTGGTTTCCATTCAGTGATTCTCAACCTTCTGGCCCTTTAAATACAGTTCCTCATGTTGTGATCCAACCATAAAATTATTTTCGTTGCTACTTCATAACTGTAATGTTGCTACTGTTATGAATCTTAATGTAAATATCTGATATGCAGGATGGTCTTAGGCGACCCCTGTGAAAGGGTCATTCAACCGCCAAAAGGGTCGTGACCCACACGTTGAGAACCGCTGCATTTAGTGATAGGATTCTTTCCAATACTGTAACAATTCAAATCTTTTTGATAAGGGCAAGGCAAAGCTTAAAAAATTCAATATGTGGTTCTCAACCTTCCTAATGCCGTGGCCCTTTAATACAGTTCCTCATGTTGTGGTGACCCCCAACCATAAAATTATTTTCATTGCTACTTCAAAACTGTAATTTTGCTACTGTTATGAATCGTCATGTAAATATCTGATATGCAGGATGTATTTTCATTGTTTGCGACCCACAGGTTGAGAATTGCTGCAAGTCTAATAAGTATATTAATGGTTATTATTCTTTAAAGTCAAGGGGGATCATAAATGGAACAAATGCAGGCTAAAATTATATCTGTAGCATAAAGAATGAATGTAGTTGCTTATAAAATGAGGCCAGTTTTCAGTTTTCATCCTTTTGCCATTGTTGCTGATGCTCATACACATCCCAGGTCACTACCTGTCTCTCCACGCCCTTGTCACCGGAATCCTGCCCCAGACCCTCAGTCCCTCCTTCTAGATACTACTTCTGACCTCTTTCACTTAGCCAACTCTAGCTTCTCAGAAAAAAGGATGGAAGAACTATGATTTCTTCCTCAAAATTTTTGTTTCAGCTCCTTCAAAAATAGTAAAGAACCTATTTCAAATTTCTATCACCTACATTTATTATACTCCAAGGCATTGTAACAATTATTTTGTTTCTTCAAAGATTAAAATGTTGTCCTTTATAAATGGAAAGGAAAATTTTAACAATCACAGATTAGGAGCTTTATGTAGTATCTTAAAGAATAAAAAACTGAACATCAGTGTGGTAAAGATTAACTTATTTCTTAGTGGTTTAGATATGACTGAAGACTTGAATAATAGATATGCAGATATTAGAAATATGGTATATTTATTATTTTTACCAGAGTTCTTTTTTCTTTATAAAAAAAGATGCAAGAACACATTTGCTAGTGAATAATTACCTTGATCTTCAAGACAAATGACTTTTTCTTTATCTGACGCTAGTTTTATGGTATCCCAGGAAGAATCTAAAACCAAACTGAATGTTATTAAGTATACTCAATAAGTTGCTAAACTGAGTTAAATAGAGTAGAGTCAGTTTAGAACCTAAAATCTTGTCAGCTTTTTCACCCTTTTCTAAGTGTTGCCTTTCATAGAGTGTATCTGTATGGCACCAAAGACAGCTGGGAGGCCCAGGGGAAAACACACCTGTCTCTTGGTGTTCTCATGCAGTTCATCGGTAGCCATACAACTATTTATAACTTTAGAACTTTCCAGGGATGAGACAGAGAGAAATGCACTCCAGGAGAATTGTACTCTTACTTAGGAACGAAACAAAAAGCAAACAAGTGCACCCATCCTATTACACGATCCCAAGGACCCATGGAGGCTACTGTTGGGAGGTTTTTCATTCCATGGATTAACAATTAGCAAGAATTTTATGCCTTTATGCTGCATGAAATCTAATCCCAAGCTTCAGTTATGACTGCCCTTTTATTTTTTTAAAATATATTTTATTGATTTTTTACAGAGAAGAAGGGAGAGAGATAGAGAGTTAGAAACATCGATGAGAGAGACACATCGATCAGCTGCCTCCTGCACACCCCCTACTAGGGATGTGCCTGCAACCCAGGTACATGCCCTTGACCAGAATCAAACCTGGGATCTTTCAATCCGCAGGCCAATGCTCTATCCACTAAGCCAAACTGGTTAGGGCAAACTGGTTAAATATTTCACTAGTGACCCCATATCTCTAAAAATGGATTTTTAAAAAACGATGGTGATGAATCTACACTGTCCCTTAAAAGTGGGGGCCTTTATCTGGGACACCAAGGTGCTCAGTTTCTTGGCAGAAACCCGCCCAGGGGATTTTCTGCTTATCTTGGTCACTTCAGGTTGTGCTTTGTTCCAAACCGTCTGATGACCTGGTGAGGTCAGTGCACGGGCAGGTGGGGAGAGAGCCCCATGACCCACCGGAGCTCAAATGAGAGACTTGGGGTGCAGGTAGACAGAACCTCTATTTTCTTTCTCCCTGCAGCTTCTCTCAGCCTCCCCCTCCCCCTGAAATTTCTCCGCGCCAACCTTCAACTATTTGATTCCTCCAGTGTCCATCCACAGCGTCTGAGATTCATGCTTTCTTCTCCTGCGGGATCCATTTCTCCTCTAAACACTTATCATCCGACGCATTGTGCAAAGAAAATTCCCAGCAGTCGATCTTGAAATGAAAGAGGAAGTGTTGAGCCTCTGAGTGTTGGCCGGGGCTGGTGTCAGTACCTGAATGCCTCCTGTTGACAGGGCTGGCCATCACGGGGAGCCTTCCCCATCTCTCTATTCTGTGCGGCTTCAGAAATCAGCCATATCTGATTGTTCTTTCAGATCAAACGGAGCAGGAAAACAAAGTGCGCTGTGCAGACCCTTTCAGGCTGCACTTTGTTGTTAAAAGGGGAAGAATCCCACTAGGACCCCTGACTCACTTTCAGATATTCCCAAACTTTTGTAAGAGTTTCTATTCTTCCTCCCAGGCCCTCTCGCCTGCCCCTCCCCTCTCTGTCGGTTCCCTGATTGGCCTGAATAAGTGTTTCTTTGCTCCCCTAAGATCTGTCTATGCTGCTAAACATGAACTGTGGATGACCCACCAAAGCAGGCCACAGATAAATGCAACTCGAGGACATTTGCGGTTTGTAGAGGGTGTGGCATGCAGCCACCGGAATTTAGCCCAGAAAAGGGTCATCTCCCTTCCTTCAAAATAAGACTTTCTGGCCTCATTCCCGGGACTCATGTTATAGACACTTTGTAAAGGTCAAGTCTGGCTTCAATTTCCAGGTCGGGGCTCATGCCCGGGTTGCAGGCTCGATCCCCAGTAGGGGGTGAGCAGGAGGCAGCCGATCAATGATTCTCTCGCATCATGGATGTTTCTATCTTTCCCTCTTTCTCCTTTCCTCTCTGAAATCACTAAAAGAAAATATATTTTAAAATATATTTTAAAATATATTTTACTGATTTTTTTACAGAGAGGAAGGGAGAGGGATAGAGAGTTAGAAACATCGATGAGAGAGAAGCATCGATCAGCTGCCTCCTGCACACCCTCTACTGGGGATGTGCCTGCAACCAAGGTACATGCCCTTGACTGGAATCGAACCTGGGGCCCTTCAGTCCGCAGGCCAACGCTCTATCCAGAGAGCCAAACCAGCTAGGGCGAAACACATATTTTTTAAAAGGTCGCTATATAGTACAGACTGTGAGTGCCTCAGGCTGCACTCAGGTGGGAAGGACTAAGCCAGCCTGTGTCACCAGGAGCCAACTCTGCTTCGGCTGCCCATAGTGACCCAGAGGCAGAAGTGGCCAGGCGCCTGCTACTGAGAGCAGCAAGGACGACGACAGCGCAGTTGGCATTCCTTCAAAAATGTATTTCTTGTTGGACGCAGGAGGCCATTTTCCATCAAACTGGAACGTGACATAAGGTAAGGTGTCGCAGACATGGTAAAAAAACAAACAAATTAGAACCGAGCCGCGTACTGCGAGTCTTAGATCTTTCAGCCAGTTTGCACATTAAGATGGTCGAACACACAGAGCTTATAAATTCTCCTGTTGGAAACGTTTTTGGAGAATTTCACAAAACTCAGTGGGATCTTGGTGGGGATACTGACACTTACCACTGGGCTCTTTAATGACAGCTAAGCGGAGGAACACCACTCCTAATTTACTCAAGTAGAATTCAATACCACAAGGCGGCTGCACAACACTGTGCTCTTAGGAGACCAATTTTCCTGCTATGATTTTTTAACTCATTTATTTGCCAGTGACTTCAGTTTGCTTTTCACAGACTGCATTCACCTCCTCTGCGTGCGTTTTCTTATATAATTATTCTATTTTTCTTCTCCAACACTGTTATCGGTCATCATATATATATATATATCCTGTATATACTTATATATTATTTTAAATTTTAAGTGAAACATATGTCCCAGATCGGCAGTCTGCCTTAAGTCATATTGATTTGTAGCTCCTGCTCATGCTCTCCTAGAACTGTGCCCTTGTGATGAGCAGAGTGTCAAACAGCTTGCCACTTTCAGCCCTACAATAATCCCGCGTCATGCCATTTGCTATCAGCACGATTGACTGTGGGAGGGATCGCCTACAGAGCATCTTACGTGCCTCCCCATTAGGAAAAGCCCCGTCTCTGCCAGGTGCCGAGAGCTCACTCTACTGGACCACCTTTCAGAATGTTGATGGGTGTGAGTCATCGCTGCTCTGCTACGGGACTTCAAACCTGAATTTGGCATGCATGCTGCCCTTGCGGGGGGGTGGGGGGGGGGGCAGGTGGTGGTGAGTTAGTTGATCTTATGCTGAGGCAGAAAGTGAGACACATCACAAAAGGAACAGATCGGGTGCATGGGATTCAAGGGGTACGTGTTCATCCCTCCAGGGGACAGAGTGGGCGGGTTAGTGGTGAGATAAAGCATCATGGGAACAGATGTGAAGGTAGAGTTCTGCTGCATCAGCCGTGTTGGCTGCCTTTGCCCTGCAAGGCCCGTCCTCCTACTCTCTCATAGGTTTAGTTCTCAGCTGGACTGGCTTCTTCCCAAGGAGTTTGCCCATGACTTCTTTCCAAGAGTCTGCTGTTACTTTCTGTCACGGGAGCCTATTAATATTTGATTAAATTATTTGTTTTATATTAGCTGTTGCTGAAGAAGTCAAACTCCATAGTTGACCTTGACTCTCTTGGCACCTCTATTGCCAGCACTCAGCATACCAGTTGACATGTTGTAGACACATAATAAGAAGGGCTGAGTTATATAGAGATGGGTGGAGGTGGGGGCAGGAGGAGAGAAATGGTTTCTTCCATGGAGTTAAGGAAATGGTTCAGCTTGGAGAGAGCACATCAACGATGGGAAGGAGTAACGAGAAACAATTTGAGAAGGTAAATTAGGATCAGAATGCTGGTCTATCGACTTTGCACTTTGCTCTTTAGGTAATTGATGGTGTTGGAGCAGGAGACTGCAATTATTACCCCTCGGTCATCTGGCATCTTCAACCTGTAGACTTTGAAGGAAGAGCATGCTTTGCTTTAACTGCCTCTTGTATCAAAGCTATGACCTTTGGACCAGACCCATGGACCTTAGAGAGAGTTGGTTGGAGCTGTCAGGGGCCTTGAATTTCAACTGAAATGAGTTCTGGTGACCTGCTGAGTCCTATAGTGTAAAGGTTCAGCTCAGGCCAAGCCCAGCAACTCAGATCAATTCAAGTCAACAGATTAAACGCCTCTAGGGTGTGCTCAGCCCTGTGGTGAGACACAAAATAAATCAAAAGCAGGGTTCCCCTGCCTTAAAGGGCAGGAGAGCTGTCTCTGATGGAATGGCTCTAAATGACCTTCCCACTGGAAGGTGTGCAAAGGAGTCAGTCAAAGCTCAGGAACACAGGACCTCTTCCTAAAGAGCCCTCCCCACGCAACCACCTGGGCCCTCTGGGATCCAGGAAATCGTTTGGTCCCACTGTAGACCCTACAGCTGTGTGTCTGTCCTGGTCCAGACAAACCCAGGGAAGCAGCATGGAAGAGCCCTGAGTGAGGAGCCAGCTGCCCAGGGCTCCAGATCTGCCGCTAGGAAACCATGGCTCATTGTGCAAGTAATTTTGATCATCAGAATGTTGTATCAGCTCAAAAGATTGGGCATTTGTGAATTTATCAACTCTTTATTATGAATCCACTCAATGGCAAGTACTGTGCTGAAGGAGCCTGGACTTTGCTGAGCTCATGAGAAATGAGTGAGACACGGGTGGGAAATGTGTTCTCCGACTGAAAACCTGCATGCTCTGAACCATTCGGGGTTGGCAGGGGAGGCCACGTATTGCTGGTCAGAGAAAATTGCTAACACGCCATCTTCACATCACAACTTTGAGACCCAAAATGTAGTGAAATATATCAAAAACAAACTTCAGTAGGCTTTCAGAACACTTTACAAAGATCGACTTGTATTCAAATGTCCTGATGGAACTGGACTCTGATCACCATGGACACAAATATTTACTTGGGGACATGAATTCATATTCCCTTCCCCGGTTTACAGGAGTACATTGTTCCCAATGTACCCCCAGCAAGAAGAGCAGGGCCCTCTGGCCCCATTCCTGTCTGCCATGACCATGTGGTGACTCGGTGGCCCAGAGGAGAGAGCCAGCAGGGGGAGGCTGGGCGGTGTGGGGAAACATGTGCCATGGGGTCCTGGGGTAAGAGTGAATGGGGCAGACCGCAGAACAGGAGCTCAGAGGTGAAGATCCGAATGAAAACAATGAAGGACAAAGAAGCATGTTGGCAGCAATGAAAATACAAGAAAAATTAACTCTTTGCTGCCATAAGCAGGCAGCTATGGTGGCAAACCATCCACAGCTCAGCAGGCCCTTGAGAGATGGTACCTCTCATGTGGCTGCAATGCTGGCCACGATCCTCCGGAAGCCCACTTTCAGCCCATTGACTGGGACCTCAGGCGGCCTCTTCTCCAGCCCAGCAGGGGGAGTTCTCTGAGCTCCTCCTCCTGTTCTCTTTCCTGTGACAGTTTGCTCTTACACCTGATGACATGATGGATTCTGGGTTCTCTGTCTGGCTGAGGTGCCTGTTCTTCATAAAGGGGTGTGTGAATATCGGACCTCTCGTGTAGACCAGTGGTTCCCAATATGGGGCACACGCCCACCGGGGGGCAATTTGACTTTTAAGGTGGCAATTTGAGAATGAGTTATTAACAGTGAATTTTTTGCATTTCTTATGGTTCTAGGGGCCTCATATACAGCATACAAATATATATTGTGACATATTTATGCATTTAGTTCTCTATGTTTTGAAACTTTATTTGCGATTTTTTTGTATCACTTCATATTATTATTATTATTATTTTCAACAATTTCTTAGTGATTTCTTCCTCAGTACTTCCACTGTCCTTTCATTCTTTTATTTTTCTTGTTCATGGATGCCATGTTCTTTGGAAGTTTGTTAGACCACGTTAATGGCCTTTTAGGCTTCCTCTGCATGAATAGGAATAATTATTCTTATTATTGAATAATAAGAATTGTATGTCACAGAGGGGCATCAGGATTTTAGAGATGCTTAGGTGGGGCATGGCCAAAAGAAAGGATGGGGACGGACCACTGATGTAGACCTGCATTGTGTTGGGGCCACAATCAGTGACTTGAGGAGGAACATAAGCCAACACCAGGGTTGCTCACCCTCCAGAGTATTGACACTTTGGGTTGGGCGATTCTTTGTTGTGGGGCTGTCCTGTGCCTTGCAGGGTGTCTAGAGCATCCTTGGCCTCTACCCACCACTGGGTGCCAGTTGTACTCCCTCCTTAAGCGTCGACAAGCAGAAATGTCCCCTGCAGGGAAATTGTGTGCAGTTGAGAACACCGGCCCAAGCAAATAAGTGGGAACAACACGTTAGGGTCACGCTTAGGGCTTTGTCTTTGCCATGACTTTCTGATGAGGGAACTGAAAGATCCCTATGGTGTTAGTACTCCAAGTGTTGAAGCTTTAACATCGCAAACTACCTCATTGTGTTATACAGGGCAACCTTTGCTACAACTATAAATTATTGGTCCAGACAATACCGCCTTTGTTCCTCAGAAGCGGGCACTTAGGAAATATTTGCTACGTGAATAAATGACGCTAGTTAAGAACAGGATAAATGCTTCACTTGCTTTCAACTTTGGCCCAATGAGTCTTCCAAAATACTTCTTTTCATTCTGTTCATTGCGTGCCAAGAGCACATGTGAACTGAGAACACGATAGAACATGGCTCTTTGACGTCGCTCTGCCACTGATGTCTGCAGGGACTGATCTCTCTCCTCCTCCTAATTTCCAGGACATGTGACGAAGACCCCTGCTGTGTCATGAACCACTTTTTTTGACGTGTTTTGCTTATGACTTATTCCTCTTATGAGTTATTCCCCTTATGACTTAGTTCCCTTGTGACTTATTCCCCTTATGACTTATTCCCCTTAACAGACTGAGAGCTCTCTGCCAGTTGGATACATGTTTGATTCATTTGTGTATCCCTGCAGACCTTGCACAATGCCACACAAAAATACATAAATACATGGTTAGGGGGGCGCCCTTGCCTTTAAGGACTCCGTTTCTCCTCTCAGCCAGTTTTCTCAAATGCAGGCCAGACACAACCTGCGCTCTCCAATGTCTGAGTTTTAACAGTTTTAGTCTAAAAGGACCGACGGCAAATTCTTTATTGTTTCCTGATCTACACATGATGCTCCCCAAGAGATATTTATGTAGAATCACAGACCTCACACACACAGTAAAGAACAATGAATACCAGTGAAACTAAGATGCGGGCCATCTATGACTGACACTTACTTCCTCTTAGATTTTCTTTTCTTTTTTAAGTAGTAATCAGATCGCTTGTTGAATGCCACTTCATCTTGATTTTGAAATCTGGCATTTCATATAAATTGTGATCCTAAAATCCATCAAGAGCTGAAGTCGGGCCCTGGCCAGTGTTTCTCAGTAGTTAGAGCATCAGCCTGGGCACTGGAGGGTCTCAGGTTAGATTCCTGATCAAGGGCAGTACCTGGGTTGCAGCTCTGATTCCCACTTCTTTGGGGCATGTGTGGGAGGCAACCAATCGATGTGTCTCTCTCACAAGGATTTCTCTCTCTCATTCTCTTTCTTGTTCTCCCCTCTCCCCTTTCCCCTGTCTCCTCTCCCCTCTACTCTTCCCCTCTCCTCCCTCCTCTCCCCTCCCTTTCACTCTCTCTAAAAATCAATGGAAAAAAATATTCTCACACTTCAGGTGAGGATTAACAAAGAAAGAGCTGAAGTTGGGGTCACATAAGGAGAGGCTGTGGAGGACAGTGCTCCGCCCACCTAACTTCCCGGCCAGCTGAATCTAATGGGTGGTGTTTGAAGGGGAGGGGAGGCCACTGGCCGCGATTCCCAGGGATACCAGGCTGCTTACTCCTCTAAAGGGAAGAGCTAAAGGGCCTCCCCGCCCACCTCCCATGGTCTCTTTCCAGAGCAGAGGAAAGGAACTATTCACACTGTCTGCAGACGGAACTGAGGTAGGTCTGGAGGTCAAACTCTGATCCGGAAGAGGGAGTACTGAGCCAGGTGTTCTCTGCACACCTCATCCTTTGGATAAAGGCCGATTGCACTTTGTATGAACCTACTCTCAGATCACACTCACACCAAAGACCTTTCGTTCGTGGAGTGTGTGGATGGCAAGTAATTGAACAGACAGAAAGGACGACGGGCAGATCTCTAGCTGGGCATAGAGCTGGGCACACACAGAGGCCCCCGCAAATTGCCAGTCCTGCTGCAGGGACCTCCTTGAGCAGCTCTGAGAAACACCAGCTGACGCTGACTCCCCCATGCCAGGCAGGTCAGGAGGATATGAGACCCACATATAAAAAAATCACAGCAACACACAGCCCCCATGCTCCCGAGTGCTGTATTAAAGTCCCCTAATTGAGCACATCAGAGGAGGCCGGAACTCCGCGCCAGAAAACGGCCTGCCCATCCCCGTGATACCACCCTTTGCAATGAGCTTTACTCTGCGTGTCCAAGAGCAACAGAAATGGTGTTTTTAAATAAATGCATTGCAACATGAGGAAGAGTTTTCAAAGCCTCGCCTGCCTCCCTCTTAGAAGGCAGGTTGCTGAGCTGTTCATGAAAGTTTTTCAATAACCGTGTCTGAGAGGGTGTGTGGCTTTTTTTGGTACTTGAATGATATATGTGTAAAAAGAAAAAAGTTCCCTTTATGGAGGCACAAAAAATACCTTTTACTCTGAACATGCTGTTCAGTCAAAGTCACTGTTGTCAACTGAGTCTTATTTTGTTTGCAAGTTGAATTTTTTATTTTTATTTTTTTACCTCCGGCTCTTCTAAAAATTTGCTGCAGTCAGACAATTTATCACTGGTAGTCTCCTCTACTGATTTCAGAGAGAGCGGGGAGAGGAAGAGGGACATAGAAACATCGATGATGAGAGAGAATCATTGATCTGCTGCCCCCTGCACACCCCCTACTGGGGATCAAGCCCACAACTCAGGCTTGTGTCCTGCCTGGGAAGCTAGCTGTGACCTCCTGGTTCATAGGTCAACGCTCAACCACTGAGCCACAAGGCCAGGCTCTGTCACATTTAGTCTCCTCTAAATGTGACAAATCAATAAGCAGGTGGTGATCTGGTGACATCTACGTATCTGATAAAGCAAACACCACCAACTCTGTGAACAGAGGAAATAACCGTTTTCAGAGAAATGAGCAAACAGAAAAAAAGAAACAGAAGTAGGTAGAAATCTAAGAAACCGATATTTTGACCTTGATATTCGCCTATGCTTGAAATAGCGATTAAAATGCTTTGTTATAAGGTAACATCCCCTTTCTGGAAATCATATTTGATCAGAGGTTAGTATCCTTCATCATTTAAACTCCGGACTATTTAGCTTTGTATCATCTGGAACTCTGTAAACATTGAAGTGGAGGATCCACAAAAAGCGACTTTTAGCTTATAACGTTCATGGATTCTTACAGGAGCCAATGCTGGTGAGCTCTCAGGATGTCAGAGCGGTTTACTGAGGAGACAGGTGGATGGCAACCGCAATCTCATAAGGAATATTCCCTGGGGTCACCGCTGCCAGCATGGGTCATGGGCTCACTTGGTCTGACATTTCTTATATGGTCAGGCCCACAGAGCAAGAAATAAATCAGCGATGGAACACTGTATCTTGGAAATGACTTCATAATTGTAAAGGGTGTCCATGGACAGGCCTCAAAAGCACTTCTGTTCTAACCAGGTCCAGCCTGGGCACACACACAGTGGAAGGATGGGGGGACTCATGGAGTCTTGAAATCCCAAATATCAAGGCCAAGGAATAATGAGTGGCTGCCTCGACACGAGGTTAAGAATAGCAGTCGCGGTCATTAGAAGCTGCCTCTGAGCTCTTAAATGGAGACCACCCTGAATGTTATTTCCCAGGAAAACAATCCACTGATTCATCCACTGGACTCATACTTGTGGATGGAGCCAGGGACAGAGCAGCAAATAGAAGGACCACCGCCTTTTCAACAGTGGCGTCCTCTGCAGCCAGATGTGGGAGCTAAGCCTTTTAGCTGCCCATCCCAGCTCTCCATAACAGGCTTATTTACTGTGGTCATTGGCCATAAAGCAGAACCTGACAAGAGAGAAGACTTCCAGAGAACACCGGCAACAGGCTGCATTTCCTGCCCGTAAAACTTTCAACACTCCTTGCACCTCCCTTAATCTCATTGAGGGGGATCCAAGAGGTGCAAGGTGGCTGCTGGAATGGTGGCTGCGCTACTGAAAAAATAAATTCTTGGCCTTTCCTATTCCCATTCTTTCTCCCACTACTCAAATTCAGAATGTCATCCCTTTCCCATCAATAAAACATGATGAAGTATAAGAATGTTGGAAATATCTGTGCCCTAATCATTAACCTGTTGGTCTTAGGAGAGGAAATTCAAAATAGAAACTGTCAAAGAACAGGGTGTTTGTATGAGGCAATTACCCCAAATCCTATATAATAAAAGCCTAATATGCAAATTGTTCCCTAGGGCTGTCATTTGACCAGTTCTACTGCTTGCTATGACGTGAGCTGACCACCAGGGGGTGTCATGGAACATGGTGGGCATCGGCGACGTGGTGCTGGCAGCAGGTGGCAGTGGAGGCGCTGCTGGCCCGATGGGCCCTGATAAGAGCCGGACCACGGCGGGATGGTGGAGCAGGTGAGCGGACGGCACCAGGCCCCATCGGTCGCCCAGCAGATGGTGACCAGCAGCAGCAATGGGGGGGCAGGGCCACAGCCTGGCTCTCAGGCACTGAGGGAACTGGTGGGGGCCCAGTCCTGCAGGCGGGATGGTAGAGCAGATGAGGGGGCAGTGTCAGGCCAAGGCGGGGTGCCAGGCAGGACTGCAGGGCTTCGAGGCTGGGGGTGCAAACTGGGGCTGCGAGCCTGGGGATGTGAGATGGGGTCCAATCCCTGCAGGCCGCCCCGAGGGACCCCACCCGTGCACGAATTTGTGTACCGGGCTTCTAGTAATAATAATAACAGGCGCACTTTACTGAATATGATATACACAGGGACCTTAGCATATTAGTCACATATTGTCTTCATAAAATAATAGTAGAGATAGATTATATTCCCATTTTATAGATAAAGATACTGAAAAAGTGAGAAACTGCGATGTTGTTAAAGTTAGGAAGTGGCAGGAGGGGAATTTAATATGAAACCATTCAAAACCAAGGCTCCTGCTTTCTCCATTGCATCAAACTGCAGCCCATGTCTCATCGGATGTGTTGTTTATTTTTGTACTGTTAGGAAAACTGGAGGCAAAGAGGAACCACCTATTAGTAAAAAAAATACTGTCCATATACTCCGTGAGGAGTATTTTCTCTGGTTCCTGACGACCGTCCCTCTGCCTTTGATCATCTTGCTTTGCCCTCACCTATTATTCTCTGTCGATGGCATCTTAAAGGATACTTTCTTACATGGTCACCAGTGAGTCGGCCACATGCTGCGAAGTGAGCGGTCTGGTCTCAGACAGCCAATGGGAGGTTTTAAAGGGACAGTTCTTTCTTGTATGCTGTGCATTTCCCTAGCCTGGGCTCTTAGGAACACAGAAGACACAGGACAGTACAATCCCTAGGCCCGGGGCTGTTGGTGGCAGAGCATATAGGACAAGAATAAGCCTGTCGGGGTGCGGGATGTGGGATGTATCAGCAGGCCGAGCCCTTCCTCAGTTCCACAAGAATTCTGCTCTCCATCTGCACAAACCTGGCGACGGGGAGCCCCAGGACTGGGGACCAGGCCACGCGCCCGTGTGGAGAGCCATTTGTCATATCGTTTTACAGTCCGACCCCGTCAAGGTCCAAGACTAATTACAATGAGGTTTGTTAAGAGCCCTGACGTAGCCACAGACTTCAACTCTGGAGGGGCGACGCTTTAGGGCTGGTGTCAGATTTGACTGAAATAATAAACTGCACAAGGTGTTTTTCAACATGTTTTACAGGGAGCTCGCCTAGGACCTCTCTGCATTACTTAGTTACTCCTGCTATTTTCTCACCATCCCTGGGACGGCTCCAGCAAGCCCGTTTTGCTCACTCTCTAACTCCCTAATATAAATGGCTACTCAATTTTAATTCACAATTTAAACACAGCAGTGACCTAACAAAAGGGGGAAATTTTCTGAACTTCTTGTCTTTTACTTCTATTCCCGCCCAGCTTATAGACTTTAGCAAGAAAATCTGTTTATGCCCCTTAGAATTTTTTAAAATATGTATATTTTAAAATACATACATATTTTATGTATGAGAGAGGAAGGGAGAGGGATAGAGAAATAGAAACATTGATGAGAGAGAAACATTGATCTGTTGCCTCCTTTATGTCCCCTACTGGGGATCAAGCCTACAACCTGGGCATGAGCCCGGACCGGGAATCGAACTAATGACCTCTTGGTTCATGGGTCAATGCTCAACCCCTGAGCCACACCAGTCTGGCCCCTTAGATTTTTGTAATTGAGGCAAATTGTCACCTTGGCCATATGATAAGACAGGCATGAACATCATGCTGAGAAACCCACCCTTTTGAAACTGCATGCAAACATGAAGAGTCGAAGTACCCAGGTGGCCCAAACACGCCTTGAGTACAGGCTTCCCCAAATTCTGAATCCAGGCTGGCAGCTTCTGAGAGCCCCGTTCTTCTTCTCAATGTCTCAGGCCAAACGAGAGGCCGTGAGCCTGACCGCCCAGTCCAGGCTCAGAGCTGAGCCAGCTGAGTCAGGAGGGAGGGCGTCAGAAGCGCAGTGAAACACGGCCGCGGTCGCGCACACACTCAGAGCTCTCCCTTTCCCCTTGTACCATACGGTGTGTCGGCAAAGTACTGAAATGTCCAGGTGACAAGTCCCACCTGCTAGTATGGGGATAAGTCCCACCTACTAGAATAGGGAGCCATTCTGATTTTTCCACAAGACAACAAACACAGAGCTACTTCTAGTCATCAGAGCGGACGATGATGTTTTTGCCATGGTCGGTCTATGCCAGCTGTGGGCAAACTACGGCCTGCGGGCCGTATCCGGCCAGTTTGAAATGAATAAAACTAAAAAAAAAAAAAAAAAAAAAGACCGTACCCTTTTAGGTAATGATGTTTACTTTGAATTTATATTAGTTCACACAAACACTCCATCCATGCTTTTGTTCCGGCCCTCCGGTCCAGTTTAAGAACCCATTGTGGCCCTCGAGTCAAAAAGTTTGCCCACCCCTGCTGTTTCTTTCATCTCTCCAATTCACCCATGACCTGCCCCAAAGTGACATAATCTGCTTCCAATGCCAGTTGATGCTGGGGGGGCCCTTCAGTCTGAGCGTTTTTGCAGGTTATTGGCTTTTCCCTTTCTCTTTTGGTCAATGCTGATCCGGTAGGAAAACACGTAACTCACATTTTGCATGTCAGTGTTTTTGCAATCCGGAGTTCAATTTTACAAAGGCCTGGAAAAGGGTGGAGCTTACTGACTAGAAATGGTAGTGTGGGCTTATCTGTGGATTTCAATTACATATGATATTCCTTTCCTCTACTTCTAACACAGACCCCTGATATGTCACACGTTTTCTCTCCTTCCTGACAACTCTGTTAAACAATAGCTGGACTCTATGCCGTGGAAACACTGTGATGTTTGAATCTAGGGGCCACTTACTTGCAAAACATCATTTTGTAACTTTGCACATTTAGGGAATGTTTTTGCGTATTTGTTATGATGGGAAAAGGAGACATTTTGTGGGGGGCTAGCAATCTGAATCTGTGCCAGTAACCTATGCACATTCTAGTTAGCCTATAGTAGCCACTGCCCCTCCTTTAATTATCTGGTCCTGCAAGACCTGTTTACCTAAGTACTACCCCCATTTTAGAAAGGCCGTAAACCATGAACAATGCACAACCCCCAGACGGAGTTATCAGTGCTGGCGCCAGGCTAAGCTTTGAGATGTGGTCTCACGGCCCCCAGCTCAACACACAGGGCGTTTTGCAAAGCCCGTGAAAGGTCCGGAAGTCCCATCCCATATTTGGGGGACAAAGAAACCAAAGAGTATAAAGGAAAAGCTTCCTCCATATTGGCTTGCTCATTATTTGGAGAGAAACAGTCTCCCTTGAGCCACTGGACCGGTACATGTGAAACGTCTGGAAATAAATGGGTTTTTCCTGTGCCTCCGGTACTCCTGCGTATTTCTCGGTCGCCTGGTAAATTCTGTAACAGTTAGGCTCAGTTAAAACATGTGGGTGCCCTTAGCACCTAGAAAGGTTATTTATAACCACGCTGGAAAATGCCCACAATCTAGTCCCGGAATCTCGTCTAAGTGAGGCCAGGCAAACTCCAGGAATCGCCCTAGATACCGTGATGCGGAGAGAGTTCCTTCAGTCAGAGCTGTTTCATTGGCCTGAGTGCCCTTCCAGGGTTAGAAAATGCGCAGTAGTTTCCTGACTTTGGAAGAGTTTGGGCGCCTGGATGGTCACTTCTGCCTCTTCACGCAGACATACTAGTGGCTTCTGTCGGCCTTTGGAAGGCAGCAGCGTCCTACACAGCAGCAGCATCCCCTACGGAAAGTTGTCACTCGATGTGCATCTCCGAGGAGCACTGCAACACTCAGGTTTGTGTAAGAGCTTTGCAGGCTGAGTGGCTAATCCAGGGAAGCGCCCGCAGGGGCAGAGTGATGGGAAGAGTGCTTTCCAGGAGCTGACAAGAGAAGGGCTAGGAGAGAGGGGACTGAGGAGACAGGGGAGGTTGACGTGTTTTATGAGCGTGGCGCTCAGAGAAAGAGCTTTTCTAAGGTGCAATGCTGGCCGTCCACCGTGGGCTCGGGGAAGGAGGACTGCTCTCGCACCAAAGACGGAGTCATATTTTCACTGGAGGAAGGCACACGAGTGATTACATTTCAGCTCAGGATGCCCGGAATTAGTAATAAGAGGAACTGTGCACCTAATTCCAGGAAAATCTCAATGATAAGTTATCCTCAAAATTTAATTTACCAAAGTCTATTCTAAAACTACAAAGACAAGTTCTTCACAGCGTGCGCCCCTTTTGTGATCCACATTTGAATGAACAGAGAAGCCAGGAGGAGCATTTCAGGAAAATATCAGCAAAGCAACGTCAGATAAGTCCCTTGTTATCTAGGCTAGATCTAGTGCATGGAAACTTCCAGGGGCTTTGTTTCCAGAGACCGGGTGGAAAATAGAATGCTAAAATTCCTAGAGAGCATCTTCAACACACAGTGACTGGGAAATCCCAGTTGGTAAGTTACAAATCTATTTCACATGAACCGTGTTATCGTAACGCAGGAATTTGCCCATCACCTACACTGAAATCCAGGGAAGAGCGACGCCCTGCCAGTACGAAACGGCACAATCTCAGAAATTCAGTCCAGGGCTTCCTGCTCATTTTGATTAATTACTCACTGAGTCTGTAGGAAGTGGGAGCTTGTATGAAAGGACTCTCCTATCCATTCTCTAAGACACCCCCGGGGAAAAGTCAAACATCAATGCCCGAGAGGGATATTCAAAGAAAACAGCAGTGATTGCTATTATTTTATGTTAACTAGCAAACCACAATTTTATTCTTAACAAAAAAATGTACTTCTATCTTCTCATTGCCCTCTGTGAAGGTAAGAGGAAAAAACTCCTCCACGACTACTGAACTTGTGTCAATTTCAATGTGGGGGGGAAAAGTAAAGTTACTTGTTTGGGATATAAAATAAACCAAATCTAGCAACCTGGATATAAAATTATATCAGTGACAAAACCAGAGCCATTGTCATAGTATCCTAGACTCATAACCTCCAAATTCTCCTAATGATTTTTTTCGTCTTGGAAAAGAACAATGTATTAACTTTGACTAAAAAGCATCCAAGAGAAATATGCCCAAGTAACTCAATTTTTCTGATGTTAAAATGTTGATTGTTCTCATAGACATGCATTTCATAATTATTTCTTGCTTTGGAAAACCCTTTCGCCATGGGACATGTTTACTGAATGTTGCATTGAAAGAAGACACAAACCACCCATCAGCAGAAGGCAAAGAAACCCAGAGAACTCAGCCCTTTCGGCCAAAAGCCCCAGCACTTCCTGGATGGTTTCCTCAAGGAACCTGATCTTCTAGGCAAACGCTGTACACACATCCTGAGGGGGCCACTTCGGGTTTTCTGTTGTAAACTCTTTCATTGTTTCCTGGTAGAAGACACTTTTCATTTAACCCCACAGAATAGTTTCCAAAGGCATCTTTTCACAGGGTTCAAAGCTTTAAATTACGAGATCACGGTTCCCATTGAGAAAGTGCGCTGAGCTCTATGGAGGAGAGAAGCACATAACCAGGTACAAGTGTAATTCTCTCAGGTCGCCCTGTGAGAGCTGCGCAGAATGGATGAACATTCCCGAGAGCAAGAGCCCTGCGGACGTGTGGCTCCCCACGTGGGCAAAGCAGGCACCAGCTCTGTAACCAATCGTGTCTCCATCCAGGGAGACAATTCTCTCTCCTTAACAAGCAGAGAAGTGATATTTTAAAAGGTCCTCATTCACCTCATTTCCCTGAACCAGAAGACTGCAGTAATGTCATTCCTTTCATAGGATCAAAAAGAGCATGAACGTCAGAGTACTTGCGCTTTTTGGAATCACTCACCTACAGCTGGCTCACAGAGGTTAACGGTATAAGTAATAGCGCAGACAGTACCTACAACTGAGCGCAAGTGTCTGATTTTGTCAACACACACATGTTGTATGATTCACGAGGTCTTTTTGTCTCGTTTGGTAGATCTGGGCACATACCAGTGCCTGGGGCTTACCTTATCTTCTGTAGGTAGGTCTTCAGTTCTCTTGCTGGTATAGAAGTCCTAACTCACTGTGTTGTGGAAGAGCAGGGACTCTAGAATAAAATAAATGAAATAAGTAAACTGGAAGAGAAGGGGATTCCATGTTTTATCTTAATTTCAGTTCTGAAACTCTAAAAATTAAGAGATGCATTAGAACAAGGGATTACTGTTGATTTATAACAGTTAAATAGAAAAGGGATTAGCAGTCATAAAAAGTTTGTGGCCACCCTAGCAGTGTGTTAAGCTAAACTTGATTTCATGTGTCCATGCAGGTTTAGCTTTTATTTTTTTTTCTAGTAGTAAAAGCAAGAAATATATATGGCTCATTCGTTTGTCTTTACAAAGAGTAAAAAGTATGTGAGTCTATGTAAGACCTGTTCCTTTCTATCTTGTTTAAGGTCCCTCTCATTGGTGTTCCTGTTACGTATTATGATTATGTTTACACACTACTCTGTGAATTTACAAATACTAGTTTCTGGTCTGTTCAAGGAAAACATGTGTGAGTCCCTTGTTTTTGCATTTCACTCCGGCATTTTGAATAGCAATCACATCTAAAATGAATCTGTTTCTTAAGTTGCTGATTTTAGCATTATGGTCCTTGGAATCATTTCTGACTGAACAATGAAACCAATGCTCTCTGTTCCATTTATTTCCCCCTTCTCACCCTGCAATAAGAAACGAGACAAAAGAACACACACACACACACACACACACACACAAAGAAGAAAGAACATTTAAAAAAGAAAATAAAGATAATCAAACATAAAATACATGGCTGATGTAAGATAGACAAAGATAAGTCAGATTACTTTTAGGTTTTGAACTTTTTAACTGAGATATAACTGATAGAGTTATTGAAATAAGAGAAGTAAAGAGAAATAACTTGTTTTTTTTCAGAAAGCTGATGTGTTCATCTTTTAAGACACTGAGGGGTCAATGTCTGGTTAATATACGTTAAGCTGAAAATGTTGAGTTTTAGGGTTGGGAGTCACAGAATAGATGTCACTCTTCAAGAAATGGGCAGAAACTGGTCTACACTTGAGGAAATGTCTGCATAGAGAGTGTTGAAGCACAAAGAAGAGTCAGGGGTACGGGGGAAAGAGGAAGGGACTCAGGGTCAAGCAGTCACACTGGAGGATGGAGAAAGTGTTTAGAGAAGACATCATTAGCCAACAATGTTACATGCTATAGGTAGCTCTGAAAGAATGAGGACTGTCTGATTATAAGATTTGATTTTGGAAAAATTTTGTTACTTCTGAGGCAGGTATTTTGCTTAGAAAGAGGGTACAAAAGCCAGCTGACAGGAGGAGCAAAGCTCGATGGTGATGAGAAGAGAAAAAAAGTGTGGTTGAATTGAGGCACTAACACCCAATGTTCTCCCAGCACCTACAGCTTTCGGACTATTGTTACTTTGGGTGCTACCTGTCCAACTCTCGTTTGTAAGACTGCAAGTGTAGGTTCTGAACCCAAACTACTTGTGAATGAACCCAGCTTGGCCATGTAACAGCTCAGCCTGCGTAACCTTAGTCAAGACACTCAGTCTCTAAGCCAACTCTACCTTTAAAATGGGATAAGATAAAATTTTCCTATGGTTTGTTTTGAAGATAAAATGAGTTAATAGCTATAAAGCATTTGAGTACTGGCAACTATCTTAAAATGCTTTAGAATCCTAAGATACAGTTATTATTTGTATTTATATATTCAAATAAAATGGTCTCATCCTAGTCAGCTGAAATCATTGGTTGGGAGACTAGGAATAGACTCTTCATAGGTAATGGGAAATTTTAAGTAGATGTTTTTCAAGGGTTGTGTGAAATTGATTGGATCAAAAATAGAACTAGTCATATTCTTCTAGCACCAAGTAACTTCTCAATTAGTATAGGCCATCCTGAAACAAACAAAACAGGATGGAACAACAGTGCTGAAAACACTCATGCAAAATCAAGTAAAGTACAGAAAGTCTAATAATTTTTTTGCCATTAGATTTCATTGTTCAGGGTGATTAAAATTCTCTGAGCTCCTCAAAGTCTCTATGTAATAAATACATCCTATACTCCCCACCAATTTTCAATTTTATCTTGAAACAAAGCACAGTGAGAAAAACAATAAGACACAGATTCTTTCCATGTAAATTAATTAGCTTAACACCATAGGAAAAAAATGTATGCAAACAAAATTTAAATATGCCGATGAAAATAGACAAATAACGTTGTTCAAAGATAGTCGCTGCCTTGCTCTTAAGGTTCTTAATTTTCTGCTCACTCCTGCAGAAAATTATTAAATGCTTTTCTGCTGATACCAGACAATTACCTACTATGGAAATAAAATAGGCAAAAGAGTTTGGCAATCTAGTCCAGAGAAAAATCTAAAACTGTACTTATTATTTGATAATGAAGTTTGGAGATGAAGATTGTTTGAATTATTTACAATTGAACAGAATGAGAGTTTATATATGTAGAACTCTATTATTTCTTATTTATTTTGTCCAATTATTAGAGATAAATATTAGGAAGATTCTTTACAAAAATATTTAACAAAGAAGAAAAGAAGACATTTAGGAGATTAGAGGAGTTTTTAAAACATATTTTTTAATTGATTTTTTAGAGAGAAACACTGATGTGAGAGCACAACGTTGATTGGCTGCCTCCTGTGCGCCCCCTACTGGGGATCTGGTTATGGGTGCTGACCAGGAATTGAACTGGCAACCTATTGGTGCAAGGGACAATGCCTAACCAACAGAGCCACAGTGGCCAGAGCTAGAGCAGTTTTTACCACAATAAGAATGAGCTCGCAACAATACAGTGTGATTTGCGGGCTGTCAAAAAGCAAACTGAGCTTGTTATTAAAAAAGATATCTCAGCAAGATAAACAAATTAGTTCAATAAAGTTGTGGCTGAGAAATATTTGTATGTTGTTTTTTTTTTTAGCCAAATTAATAGCATTTTGGGGGTCTTACTTGCCATTTTAATATCACAAACACACGCAGAAAGCAGGAGTGGTGGCTCCTATATGAAGTACTTTGAAAACTCATTCAAGTGGCCTTTGCGTGCGGAAAATGAAGCCTGGCTAACCGACGTGCCAGCTTCTTGTGCGTATATTCGTTTGCTCAGCAAATACGACTGTGCGCATGTTATGCATCAGGCACGGTTTAGGTTTTGGGGATGTAAAGATGAGCAAAGGCAGACACAGCACCCCTATGTCTCCATTTTGCTGAGATAAATATTAATGAGATTATCACACAAATAACGCTGTGTACATACAGGAATGGTAAATGCTGTAAGATCACATCGCAGGAAGACCTGAGAAACCCAGAGAAGGATTGATCTGGGCCCAGTGAAGCCAGAGTGAGGGATGGGGGTGAAGAACCTTCCTGAAAGAGGGCGGAGCTTACCCAAGGCCCTGGGATGGTTGGGAGGATGGTGAGATGAGGAACTGAGAGAAGCCAGGGTGGGTTCTCAGAGCCATGGCTCAGGCTCAGGTGAGGCAGCAAGGGGTGGAAGGGGTTGGTGTCCAGAAGGGGCCAAACTGACTGTGCATTAAAGATTTTTAATTTTTATCCCGAGACCAATGGAAAGTTTCGAAGGGATTTAGCAGGAGGCATCCTGGTCACATTTGTGTTTTGAACGTCCTACAACTGGAACTTGAAGGCTCACTGGGAATATTGCAGTAGGCATAGCAGAAGCAAGAGAAACATAACAATGAGAGAGCCCGCCCTGGCCGGTGGCTCGGTTGGAGCCTTGTCCTGTGCACCAAGAGGTGGTGGGTTTGATTCCAGGTCAGGGCACATACCCAGGTTGTGGGTTAGTGCCCTGGTTGGGGTGCATGCAGGAGGCAACTAGTCCGTTTCTCTCTCACATTGATGTTTCTCTTTCTCTCCCTTCCTCTCTCTAAAAATCAGTAAACATATCCTCCAGTGAAGATTAACAATAAAAGAATGTGAGCCGTTGTGTATTATGAATGATCCAACTAAATTTGAATTCTCTACTACTCATCTTTGAAACTTCTGTTAGTTTTTGTGAATATTAAAAGGTTAAACATTCATTTCCAATATATTTTCTTTTTACAACTCTCTTTTTCATACAAATACAAGGACTTTTAAAATGTTTTATGTGTAACCCATGGTTTTACTAACAAAAATAATAGTTCATGTTAGAAATTAGTTGCATCAAGATGTAGCTACCTTAAATCATTTTTGAAAGAAGATAGAGTATAATTAAATGCTACATACATAAACAAACAACTGTCAAGATCTCCCCCACTTACATAAAATACAGTAAATAGTTTATACTTTCATAATGCACTTAAATTGCTTGTGTTTACTGTCCTCTCTTCCATTCCCATTATTCAACTTTTGATAGATGGAGGTGTTAATCGAAACATTAAAAAAAAAAAAAACAACTCGCTTTTTCTTAAGCAAACCAAATACAAAACACATCAATGTCTCCCTAGTTATTTACATATTTTTGTAAAGAAGCATTTTTGCTTCTGACGTTAAACATTTCTCTTAGAATCCTGAGTCATTTTCTTTCTCACCAATAGTTAATCTCTTGAATGCTGCTTTCACCCCAAATCTATAGCTTCCATTCAATATTTTTTGTTATTAGCAACACATTTAGAAAAGGAAACGTGTAATCACAAGTGTATCGGCATAATGTTCTCCCAGTGGAATAAGTAACCCTATAGCCCATGGCAGTTCAAAAGGGCCCTCTCTGTAGAAAGCGCCTGTACTGTACACTCATGTAGCTCCTGGACCTCCCAGGCTGGATGCTTCTTGATTATTTTATTATTAGTCCATCATATTCACGAGAGCACGACAATCGAGGGGTTCCAGTTACAACGGATGTCTGTGCAGAGGTTATCTATACCCCAAGGTATATGATATGAGAAAATCATATCTTTGATTTTTAAAAATAAGCTTCCTTTGTGGCATATTGTCCACAAAATGCGCCTCTGTCCTGAAATGTTTAAAACAAACACACAAACAAATGAACGAGCCTTTTCTCCAGGTTTGAGGGAAAACCTGCTGAGACACAATTTTCTGTGCTCAGCGGGCCAATGATCGGTCGCATGCACTCAAATTCATAGGTGCCATTTCCCGGGAAGGGCGAGTCAGAAATTCCTCCCTGTGACACAATCTATGTTCAGGATTTGGCTGGTAATCAGGGTAGTTCTGTATCTTTTTTGATTAAAAAAAAAATACCCAAATGTGTCTGTATCTAAGAGGGGAGCTAAACCTATCATAATTCTACCAAGAAGAACTCAGAGCAAATGGTCTCCACACATATTCTCAGGTTCCGGATTTGACAAACAGGAAAAATCAATAGCAGCAACCACAAACTTCCAATTTTTTTAAATAGCAAAGCTGTTCAGCATCTTTAAATGCCACATGATGTGTGGAGAGGACACCGGGAAGGAAGAGTTTAAAAGAGAAACATTTTCTTACTTAATAAATGGAAGTCCAGATGAACTTGTATGCCAGGCTTTCATTGCCATTTCAAGCCTCCACGTAAGCTCAGACAGAGGAAGCACCCACATCTTGCCCCAGATTACTATTTAAACAACGGTGCACGTTCATAAGTCGCATGAAAAGCAATTAGGCCCTCCACTGACAGCATCATGAGAAACCATCTGTGAGGGCAGGCATTTCATATTTGGAAAAAATAAGCTGGGAGAGGGTTTTTTGTTTGTTTGTTTGTTTGTTTGTTTTCCTTCTCAGCCACTACCCACTTTGGGCCAGGAATGTTATAAAAAATTTTAAACTGGCTTGAGTGAGGATTATTATTGCTGTTATACATGTTTAAAATTATTTACTGATTCATGCATTGAGCTCAAGTTTGGCATTTCATGATGATACTTGATATTTAAGAAATGGCTAGAATATGATTAGATTTTTTTTCTTTTCTGGAATGTTTTGTGAATGAGCTAGACTTTTAATATCAAAGAAAAAAATGAGCTGGGAAGACCATGGTAGGAAGTATATTCATATTTATACTTATTTATATTTACTAAAATATTAATGTGTCAGCATAAACATCTGTTTAGAGTATGCTTATTTTTATGTAAAGTTTTTAGAAATATAATAAGTGGACTTTTTCCTTTTCTTTCAGAAGGCTTATTCTCGTTAGTAAGAGGGTACCTGTTCTTTTAAGAAGTACACATTTAAGGAAGAAAGCAAGAGATTGACCACTCCTAACACTTTGAAACTACATTTTTCCGCTTCAATTGATTCACTCACCAAATATTCATTGTCCACCTGTCACCTGCCAGAACATTCCTAAGTGAGAGGGACGCAATGATAAAGAGGCAAGCGGAGGGCAAGAAGTTTAGAAGACCATTAAACCAATGAATAAGTACATTATAATTAAAATTTTGATAAGCTCTTTTAGGAAAAGTATACATAACTGAGGGGCTGTTCTAATCTTGAGTGAATTTTCAAGTTTTCCTGTGGGAACTTGAAGGCGGTGTGGCTAAAAGAAGGCCTTGGGTGGAGTGGGGAAGAGAAGAAGGTCATGTGGAAAGGCTGTGGGCCGGGAGGCTGCTGGCATTCAGAATCGGCTGACTGATGGCCACCGGAGGACTTTGAAGTTGGGAGGTGACAGGCTTCCTGTCAAACAATCATCGGGAGTGATGACTTTGAAAACTTAGCTAACAGTGTTTAAGATATTCCCAAAGTTTCGGAGACACCGGTCTCATGGCGAGGGGAAGCTGTGCACACTCCCGCAAGGAGCTGTCAGATCCCTGGCTCTGTGCAATGATAAAACAGTTCAGTTATTGGCCGCTTTCAGGCCTCTGAGTCTGATTTAACAAAATAGGACAACCCAACTGCATCCTTTTCCTCCTATCATGTTTCTAAGAGACATGAGATCAAGTCTGCAGGTCAGCTTTGGTTCAGAGGTGAAGTGTCTAGTCCATTTATTTTTTAAGTCTTATTTTGGTTTTAGGCTTTCATAACAGAACAAGTGGGCCATTTCAGTGAAAAGCAGTGTGGGAACTGCTGGTCTGAGTAGCTGGGTTGGGGTAACAAGATTTAGTGAAGACACTGCACATGCATACAGTGAAGGGAAAATGTCCATGTGGTGAACGGTAGCTAGTCCACAGCTTCTCATCTCATTCCCCGACAAAGGATATGAGAAACAAGACAAGGGTGAGCTTTGGCCAGTGGCATGGGAACCAAAGACCCAGCCCATGTGACCCTGGTGGGACAGGGCTAACATGACCTACTTGGTGGTGGGGTTGCTACCAGTTGGGCACCAGGGTGCCATGCAGCCAAAGGAACACCCAGTAGCCAGGAAAGAGAGTATGCAGGGAGATCAGTTGGAGAAGTGCCAAGGGAAATGTCATCATTGTCATGACCAGGTAATCAGCTCAGGCAACAGGACAACTAAATGCGCGTTCAGCAGTCCGATGAGCTTGTGTCATATAGCCCTTGCTGAGGTTCAAGTTCGGCATGGTTGGCCTAAGGCAATCCTGGGAGGTTGTAGGTGTCTGTACCATGATCTGGGCACTGCCCCTTACTCAATGGATGATCCCGGGAAGCTCTTTTAGTCTTTCACAAGGAAAATAGAAATAAAATCCTCACAACGTTGCTGGAGAATTCAATGGCATAATGTTCCATGTCCGGCATAATGTGAACGCTAAGCAAATGTTAACTATTATTATGTCAAACCTGTGGCAAACTGTGGTTCCTCTGGTCTGGGGTCTATACATCTATGCAATAGGAAGCTCCAGACTGTGAAGTTGATCTTATTTGTAAAGCACGTAGAGTCTTAAAGGGAATACTTTATCAATGTGAAGTATTCTGTAACATACAATTGGAGATTTCATCTCAGCTGGATAAATATTATTATCCCCATCATAGAAAAGTTAGAGTGAAGCAGGGAACCAAAGTAACTTGTCAAAGGAAGTCAGAGTTTGAGATTAGAACGCCGGCTTTCCTAGTTCCCATGAGCACGGTTAGGCAAAGGCGCTCCGAAGCAAAAATCCCCATCCACTCCTATCACTTCAAACGTTCAAATGATTACAGCCCAGCCAATTCTTTCTTTATTTTTTCACTCAGCTTGTATCTCTGACTTAAGCAAATAGTTCAGAAGAGAAATACTTCATGTTTGTGGTTAACAAGGTGGGTGACTGCACAAGATGCAGGGGCTCGGGGTTCCCGGTACATTTACAAGATGACCAAGAGAACGTTAGCAACCCAACCTCCTGCCACATAGATGAGTTAATACTGAAAACCTAAAGAATCATTCGCTACCAGAGTAATATAGCGGTAATTTCTCAGGGTGCAGGAACTGAGTGACGCATCATTCAGAATTAGATGTTCCTACCTCCAATTGGTCACAACATCATCCCCAGCTCTAGGCAAATACCATCTGTTTTCCCATCTCGCCATGAATTTCCTGTGGCTTTCAAGTAATATTGTAAGCTCTGTGCCTTGCTCAGGAACTTTAAGACTCTTGTTCTTGCTTCTCTTCCGTGGAACAGAAGCAAATCAATCATGCAGTGTGCCTTCAGTTAGTCAGAGAAGAGACAGCCATCCTAGCCAATTGCTCTGAAAACGTTGGGGACTCGCATGAAGTTCCTGTTGGGGTGCTGATGTAAGTTTGTTACACAAATGATGGCTCATAGGGTTCTCACTCCCTTCACATGCTCTTCATGCAAAGCTTGTGATAACCAGCAGAAAACTTCCCTAAGAAGCTGTGTCATTGTTTTCCCCTGTGGGATTACACTTCTTAGGTTCTTTTCTACATAAGTTGTATGTATGTATCTGGGTTTTAAAATGTTGATACAACTGCACTTACTAAAACAGATTATAGTGAAGAAATGATTCTTGGAAAACCGAAACAGAACAGGGTGAATATTGCCTATGGTGCAAACAGTGCTACCTCTTTCTCTGCCACACTCACTTTCACTGCCATGTGGAACTCAATCCAGGAAGATGTCCATCTTATTATACATCCCAGCAAAATAATGTTCACTCGTCACGTAGAAGATTAAAGACAAACAAACAAACCTCTCAACTACACTATGTTTGTAATCCATGAAACTCTTGCTTTCCTCCGACTGCGTTAGGGGGAACAGAGCTGATGAGCAGGGATCGCCATGGTGGAAGGTCAGGGGCTGGATGAGGATGGGGGCGGAGAACACTGGCGCCAGGTGCTGGGGGAGCAGGACTGGCCACACGGGAAACGGGCTAGAGACAGCTAAATCCAGAATCTGCCGGGTGGCCTACATCTAAATTCCACAGATGGCCTAAATTTGCATATCATCTTGTCTACTCTGGGAATATGTATTAATTATAAGGCAAACAATGAAGGGAAATTAAGAGGATTTTATGACTTTTTGTAAATGAATTTTTGATAAAATCCAGAAAAAAAAAAGATGAAATGGCCCAAATTACAAATGCTGCATTACACTCTAAATTATTTTGAATTGTAGGTTAATCTATATATTGACATTAAAAAATATGGTTACTTTACTTTTTAAACATACCAATCAATGCCAGAAAAACAACCTGATATGAATTTCAAGGTAATTAATCCTTCTACACTATACTTTATTTCACTTGCCCGTATAAACCTATATTAAAGAATAAATGTCTCTAAAACAGGAAAAAACACCCCACATTCAGTGGAGACATCAGAGAGGGATCTTTAACCATGCAGGTATTTTAAGTGGCTGAAAATATCAGGTTCCCAAAATAATCAATAAAGGTTCACTGATTTATGAAACTGCTCATTGATACAAGCCTAAGGATATCCAAGATCTTTAAAGAACAAACTCTATATTTTTAAGATAATGAAGAATTTATCTAAAATACTAGAAAGTATCATTAAAATGGTACCTTAAAGTCTGAAAATTACAAATGAAAAGTGTAAAACAATGAAATGATTTGAACACCTGCATGAGAAATGATTGTGTTTGCTGATAGCTGCCATTTTATGAATTCTAGTAGGGAGTCCAAATGGAGAAAAACAAAGATGTTCAGGATGCTATTTTTAAGTGTGACTTTTCTTTCTTCCCTGCTATTAACATTCTAACAAGAGGGAAGGGGTTTAGAGACTGTAAGACCACCTGGCTGCCATTATGGAGAGCTGAATCCTCTGTCCCTGGTAACAACCACAGGGCCTTTCCTGGAAGGTGAGGGTCACTGGGGGTGGTCCGAGGGGAGGCCTCCCTCACCACGAGCACCCTGACCACTCCTGGCCTCCACTAACACAGTCAAGGTTGCCTGGAACATTGGCTACAGTGAGAAAGTAGAAAGGAAGAGTAGAGTGGAATTTAATTCCCTTAAAGACCCTTTCAAAATAGGTTATGTCTCTGTCCCTCAATTTAAAATCCTGTCTCACGTTGATTATCTTGTCTACACTGGGAATAGGTATTAATTATAAGGCAAACAATGAAGGGAAATTAAGAGGATTTTATCAAATGTTATCATTTGTAAAGACCCTTCCTCTACACTGGACTCTGCTCTTAGAGCAAATACTGCTGGGATTGGCTGGCTGGGCTTGGTGAACTAAACATGGTGCAAATCTCTGTGTCCTTGGAGAAGCTGAACCCTGAGGTAGGTCTTGGGTCCCAGGCCTGCTCCCAGAGCTTAGAGACCATTGCAGAGAGAGTGGCCCCGGGGCTCATTCCCCGGGGGCCTCATTGGATGGGCTGCCTCTAGAGCAGCGGTTCTCAACCTGTGAGTCCCGACCCCTTTGGCGGTCGAACGACCCTTTCACAGGGGTCGCCTAAGACCATCCTGCATATCAGATATTTACATGATGATTCATAACAGTAGCAACATTACAGTTATGAAGTAGCAACGAAAATAATTTTATGGTTGGGTCACAACATGAGGAACTGTATTTAAAGGGCCAGAAGGTTGAGAACCACTGCTCTAGAGCTTAGTGAGGCTAATGCATCTCCGTGCCCCACCAGGATTGCTGCATCAATTCGTTTTGTTTCTCATCTCAGGATCAGCTCGCCCGCACTGTTCAACCTGACAGTCAGCTAATTGAATAAATCTAATGTAGTCTAGGTGCTGTGAGGAGCAGAGGAAGGGCCCCACCAGCGCCTCTAGGCTCCTGCTTTCCCTGCAAGCATCCTTTCCCCCCTCACACAAGCTCAAATTTTATAATCCATTTCTGGGGGAAATGGGCTCACTTCCATTTCCAAAATAGCAAGTAAATTCCACTTTCTGAGCTCGCATAGAGTGACTGGTGGCACCTGCTTCAATGGCTATGGTACGTAACATATATAAACATATAAAGTATTCTTCAACCATATTCTGATAATTGCGGTAAAGCACATTTCTATTTCCAAATGGTTACTTTTTAATATATATGTATGTATGTATTTTTATGTGTATGCAGAGAGACTATTAAACATAATATGGATATTTTCTTTTTCAGAATAAAGTCCAATGATCCTAAATTAAAGAGAAGAACAAAGTAATACTTCATTATACCTTTATAAAGAGCTATATTTTATCAAGACTAGAATATTTTTAACATAAGCCAACCACAATATGGTTATAAATCCAATATTCCTCATATCTCCTTACCTACAAAAATGAATGTTATTTTCCATTGGCATTAAAATGATGAGAATAAGAAAACAGGTTATGTCTTAAAAGGTCTGATTTCTTTTTTCAGTATTCATGAATAGATTAACTAAATAAAACCACTTGCTATGTTTAAAATGTTTCTTGAAAAAGTAAAAACATACATTGGGAAATATTTTTCAACCTCAAAGACCTATAAGGTTAAAAATGGTTTCAAGAGAATTTCACATAGCTATAAAAGGGTGTAGGAGTGTAAACATAATTATTGCCTTATGAAAAGTTGCAGCAGTTGGCGTATGTAGTGACTGATAAACATTCGTAGGATACAATCGCCCTTCCGACATCAAGTACACAATGACTAAACAAGAAAACAGAGTCACTATGTCTATTGTGTATTCAACAGTAATGTGTCTACTCCCAAAGAAAAAGAAAAAATCAAATTATTGGAAACCCTACAATCTTGTCCAAATTTTACTTATTTTAATATTCCTATAATTAATCACGAGTTATTTTGTCAAAATGATTAATATGTACTTAAATTTAGCTTTAAGCTGGTGACCCATGGGCATAATATATTAGGTCTAATTTTATTTTCAAACCTTTATACTGAGTTATGTAACTTCAAGGGAATTGAAAGAAAGTGTTGGTTACATCTCAGATCACAATATTCCAAAGTACAGGACAATGTTGGTAGCCCACCTGCTTACACTCATTTATATACAGTGTTCTCTTCCAAGAACCCTGATAAGATGGACATGAAATATAATTGTAATTAGAGAGATGCTGAACTATCAGAAAGTAAATGTGGGTACTTAGTCATCAAGAATACCTGCTGATTCCCAGGTAGAGTTGGTACTTAACTTACCTGCATGTTGTGTATCTACTATTTGTATTTCTGGAAATACCCATTATTCAAATCACTAGTGGCCGTCCAATTAAAAAAATAACCAAGGTTTCTCACTTAAAATGTATGTCAATTGATCCAGTGGCAAAGTTTATGTAAAAAATGAAGTCTTTCGACATTGGTGTCAGACTCAATATAATGGGCTATGTATGACATAAGAAAGGAAGAGTCAAGAGTCAAGGCCAGACCTAGCCGGTTTGACTCAGTGCATAGAGCGTAAGCCTGCAGACTTGAAGGGCCCTGGGTTCAATTCTGGTCAAGGGCATGTGCCACGGTTGCAGGCACAAACCTGATGGGGCAAGAGTGGTAGGCAACCCATTAATGTGTCTCTCTCACATTGATGTTTCTCTCCCTCTGTCTTTCCCTCTCCTTTCCACTCTTTCTAAAAATCAAAGGAAAAATATCCTCAGTTGAAGATTACCGAACAAATAAAAAAAAGAGCCAAGGCCAATATGAGTTTTGGTAAGAAGGCTGGGTATTAGGAGATAACAGGAAGGCCAAGCATTGGTTGCATTAGGGCAAAGCATGAAGGTAGGTCTTCAGCATGGACAGGTAGCCTATGACGTACAGGTAGACAGGGCCCAAAGCCCCAATTCCAAGACCATACTGGTAGTCAGTGATGAGAGTCTTTGCTAAAGTGAGAAGCCTTTTCCCTTCCGCCTCCCATGATTCTCTGAGGCCCTGATTTTCCCCAACTCACACTTGTTCCACTCACAGCTTCCTACATCTCAGCAGTTAGTGGAATACCAGCAAGTGAGTTGAAGTAAATGAACTTTCTCTCTCAGTGAAAAACTTGAGTCTATTTTTTTTAAATATATTTTATTTACTTTTTACAGAGAGGAAGGGAGAGGGAGAGGTACAGAGAGTTAGAAAGATCGATGAGAGAGAAACATCGATCAGCTGCCTCCTGCACATCCCTACTGGGGATGTGCCCGCAACCAAGGTACTTGCCCTTGACCGGAATCAAACCTGGGACCCTTCAGTCTGCAGGCTGACGCTCTAGCCACTAAGCCAAACCAGTTAGGGCTTGAGTCTATTTTGAATGGATTTGTTTCTGGCAGAGATCTAACATCAATGGTGGAGATGTCGCTTTTGAGACACTTATGTATTTTTCCTGAGATGTGATTAACTTTTTCTCCTCAAGAGAAAAGTTCAGTTGGAATTTGGGAAAACATTAATGACATTTAAAGCCTTTTCAGAAAGTTCCTATATTTGTGTGTGAACTTTACAGTATTTTAAAATTAACTCAGATTCCTGTGCTGAACCACCTATGGAATTTATAGCGTGACAATCGTGAAGCCAATCAGCTTGATCTAACCTCGCTTCTTTTTTTCCTTCACTTCAGAAATCCTCTAGGTCTTGCATAGGGAATAAAATCCACCTACAGAGTCTTAGACAAAGTCTGCTTTCCTCTTTGTATATGCTGCTTATCTCCCTGTACTTATACTGAGTATAAACAGAATTATAACATTTTTAAAGGAACTCAGTGCACTTTAGAGACACACAACTGAATTCTCTAAGTGCCTGAGTTGTTCCTCGTGATGATTATATCTTTACAGTAGAGGGAAGTAGCAAAAGTAGTTGATAGAGCTTTAATTTACCAAGTGGTACTTTATGGGTGTGAAAGAGCCCTTATAGCTCCTGAAAGAAACGACCTTCACAGAGGAAGCTTGAGTTTCCTGTCTTTTTGGCGAGACCCTGCACAGTAGCCTGGTGTGATCTGTACCACATTCAAGCCGAGGCAGGTTCTGGGTAATAGATGGAGAGAGTGAAGCCCAGAAACCTCAGCCACATTCAGCATCTACGCATCTATAGAGAACAGGAAATAGAGACCACTTCCTTTGATGCCCAGACACATGATAATGTCATAAGACCGCCCATACTCATTAATTTGTTATTTTGTTTCTTCTACCTGTAGCCAATTTAATAGTTTTAGAAAAAATATATTTAAAAACACCGAGATCCATTATGCGAGGGAAAATATTTTACATTTGCACTACCTAATGCTGAACTGGTTGACCACAAATAGGTTACACAATAGGATGAAAGGGAGACCTTTTAGATGGGGTTTAAATACAAATACCAAACCTTAGAGGGAAGGTAGGGGAGGGGGAGAGATCAACGAAACAGCATTGGTTAGGCAAGCATACAGGCCTAACCAATGGACACAGACACCAGGGGGGTGAGGGCATGAGTGGGGGGGATGGGGGGTAATGTGGGGATAAGGACACATATGTAATAACTTAATAAAGAAATTGGGTTGGAGAACCAAGATGGCGGCATAGGTTAACGCCGGAGTTTGCTGCTTTGAACAACTACTTCAAAAGTGAAACCAAAAAACGGAAGGGACATCACCCAGAACCACAGGAACGCTGGCTGAGTGGAAGTCCTACAACTAGGAGGAAAGAGAAACGCATACGGACACTCAGAGAAGGTGCAGTGCTGAAGTCAAATTCTGAGGTGCGGAGTGCCCGGAGCGGGCTGGCGGCGGAGGGCGCGGTTGGCGTTTTCAATCGGGAGGGAGTCGCAGACTCTGAGCTCCAGATACAGGCGAGTCTTTAGGGACCCAGACTCAAACGGGAGAAGCAGGACTGTCTGGCTTCGGTCAGAGCGAGTACAGCTTTCTCTCCGAGGTTTGCAGCCATTGCTGGGACTCAGAGAGGCAGAGGCCCTGGGGACAGGACTGAGAGCCGCCATAACTGCTCTCTCGGCCCACCCTGTTGATCCTGTGTAACCAGCCCCGCCCAAGCCCTGCACAGAGGCATTTGCCAGATAGCCTCAGGCAAAGGCTAGATTAGCACCTCCCTAGAGGACAGAAGTTCTCTCACTGCAGACACAGCTGATTCTCATAGCCACTTGGCCTGGAGGTCAAACCCTCCCTGGTATTAGCTACAACAATCAAGGTTTATAAGACTGCGCACAAAGACCACTAGGGGGTGCACCAAGGAAGCATAACAAAATGCGGAGACAAAGAAACAGGACAAAATTGTTAATGGAAGATATAGAGTTCAGAACCACACTTTTAAGGTCTCTCAAGAACTGTTTAGAAGCCGCCGATAAACTTAATGAGATCTACAAGAAAACTAATGAGACCCTTGATGTTATATTGGGGAACCAACTAGAAATTAAGCATACACGGACTGAAATAATGAATATTATACAGACTCCCAACAGCAGACCAGAGGAGCGCAAGAATCAAGTCAATGATTTGAAATGCGAGGAAGCAAAAAACACCCAACCGGAAAAGCAAAATGAAAAAAGAATCCAAAAATGCGAGGATAGTGTAAGGAGCCTCTGGGACAGCTTCAAGCGTACCAACATCAGAATTATAGGGGTGCCAGAAGATGAGAGAGAGCAAGATATTGAAAACCTATTTGAAGAAATAATGACAGAAAACTTCCCCCACCTGGTGAAAGAAATGGACTTATAAGTCCAAGAAGTGCAGAGAACCCCAAACAAAAGGAATCCAAAGAGGACCACACCAAGACACATCATAATTAAAATGCCAAGAGCAAAAGATAAAGAGAGAATCTTAAAAACAGCAAGAGAAAGAAACTCAGTTACCTACAAGGGAATACCCATACGACTGTCAGCTGATTTCTCAACAGAAACTTTGCAGGCCAGAAGGGAGTGGCAAGAAATATTCAAAGTGATGAATACCAAGAACCTACAACCAAGATTACTTTATCCAGTAAAGCTATCATTCAGAAGTGAAGGTCAGATAAAGAGCTTCACAGATAAGGAAAAGCTAAAGGAGTTCATCACCACCAAACCAGGATTATATGAAATGCTGAAAGGTATCCTTTAAGAAGAGGAAGAGGAAGAAAAAGGTAAAGATACAAATTATGAACAACAAATATGCATCTATCAACAAGTGAATCTAAGAATCAAGTGAATAAATAATCTGATGAACAGAATGAACTGGTGATTATAATAGAATCAGGGACATAGCCGAAACCGGTTTGGCTCAGTGGATAGAGCGTCGGCCTGCGGACTGAAAGGTCCCAGGTTCGATTCCGGTCAAGGGCATGTACCTGGGTTGCGGGCACATCCCCAGTGGGGAGTGTGCAGGAGGCAGCTGGTCGATGTTTCACTCTCATCGATGTTTCTAACTCTCTATCTCTCTCCTTTCCTCTCTGTAAAAACTCAATAAAATATATTAAAAAAAAAGAAAGAAATTGAAAAAATACAAATACCTTGGTGGGTGGTGGCAGTGATATAGTTCTGAAGCTTTAGAACAAATAAGATTTTTTGGTTTGTTTGTTTGCAAGAATGATTGAAATAAAATAAAGAGGAAGAAATAAAGACAAGAAGTCAATTTTTCTCTGCTTTGGTCATTCCTCGGGACAGTGTGATTTATCCTTCAAAGCATTCCTGACACTGTTCTTGTTTTCAGTGTTCATGTCCAACATTATTATTTTAGACTTTTTTATTATGCAGTCACCCTTCCATTTATTCTCCCGAACCAAGTCAAGATCATGGTCTTTGGACTTACTAGACATGCTAACGGGTCTAACTTATCGCCGATTTTCCTTTATGCTTTTCCCCTGTCCAGCAGGTCACTTTTCTACCCTTCCCAAACCAACTGTAGACTCTTGTTTTCATAGATGAAGTGAGAAATACTTTAGACTTTGAAAATTGATGATTCCTTTTGTGTTTATTCTAATGCCACCTTTGTGCTGGTTTAAACATTAGAAGGGTGGCCCACGACCAAGCACTCTCTAACACGGGGGTTACAACGCTTATTGTGGGCTCACAGTAAATGACCCACTGAACCAAATCTACCTGACAGCAATAGCGCCTCAAAGAAAGAGCAATCGTTTGCCAACGTGAGAGAGGCAACATAGAGCTGGTCGCAGAAAGCAGAATGCTCCCCTGGAAGGTGATTTTTCCGCAGGAGAGCAGTTTTCCTTTAAGGACAGGTTCTCCATTCGCAGGGAGAACTGATTTTCGGCCAGAGGAGGGATGTGGTGATTCAGGAAGTCCCGGTGGTATAATTTGAGCTTTTGCAGAATTTTCCATTGCTTATTTTCATCACTACCACTATTTCATCATTTCGATGATTGCTCCCCCAACACTGACTGACGATTTTATTGGATGCAGAAAGGGCTGAGTTGGATTATATTTCATTGAACAGCTACACAGCCTGTGTAAAAACAGTCTTTGGAAACAAAATAATCCCACCTAATTGACGGCAGTGAAAGAGAAACAATAAAATCAGCGGTGTGAGGTAGACAAACCAAACCTAAAATGAAATCGAAGTTTTCACCAAATTAAAATCTCTGAAGTCTACATAGGTAATCTTTTCCATCAAGTGGATTAAAATAACTATGATTGAAAAGTTTTTCAGGTTTGGTAGGTACAGAGTTTCTGCTTATTTTATATTTAACATAAAGGTTAAACTCATTAAATACTTAATAAGTATAAAGTTTCTAGGAGTTAATGAACTGCCGCTCTTTTCCATAATGAATTTATATTAAAATTGGAGAGCCCACTTTGAGGTTGAAAATGAATTCCTCATTCTGTCCTGCCCTGAATAAAGCACTGTTCTGTCAGCATTTCTGTGGTAACCACAGATCTTTATTAGACTTTGTGGTCACCTAGACATCTGGGTGGGTTGTGTTTCGAAGAGGAATATAGGCTATTGTATTGGAGACTACTGGAGGAATTTTCCTCATCCCATGTCCGATGTCTTGTATGACATTTGGTAGCTCGTGGCACATTGCCACCTTCCCATGCTAATAACTCATAATATCAGGAACGTTAGGGCCCTGACTCTATTCAACTGAAGCCCTGTATTCTCATTGCTTGACACGTTTTGCATGTGACATGTGACAGTCTTTCTCATGTCCACAACTCACTGAAGGGGTCAATGGCCAAGCAAGCCCTGCTTCAACATCATAGGGCAGAAGAGTCAGAGCAGGTAACACATAGACCAGTCTCAGAACTTTGCCTGTCTGTCCCGGTTCCTTTGTACCATCTATTTATTAGACATTCCAGGACACTTGACATGACCTGAAGCACCTGTCTTGTCCGTTAGTCCTGACTTTCTTTTTCATGCTTGTCCCTCACAAAGTCCCTTTTTAGTAGAAAGGAAATAAGAAAATGAAATCAAGCACATCTCATAATGGTTCTATGTACTTTGGGGGTAGACATCTTTGCCACAAGCATCTTTGCCCCAAGCCTTTACAATGCATAGCTAATTGGCTGCAAGGCAATTTTGCATAAAAAAGATAAAATTACTGGTTGACAGCTCTTTTTGTGTGTGTCAATTTGGTATCAGTACTCTAAGATGAAGTGGTAGAAAAAATAGTTAAATAATGGTAGTGATAAAACAGTCGGCATTTCTTCTAGGTGACAAGGGTTTTTGCCCCAAGAGTTAGCTGGTTTCTTTTTTGGAAACGCACGACATGGGGAGGAGAATGAGAGGGCTCCTTCGAGGGCGCACAGGTGAACCCGCATTTCCCACAGAACAAAGAGCTCAGGTGTGATCCACAAAATAATATCACTCATCTGTGCAATATTGGCGTGAATCTGCACATATTTAAATATATTCAAATGTTTTGTATCTCACAAGAAAATCTTTAAATTCTGTTATTGCTTTTACTGTCCCTCTTTTTTGTGTGATTTTATCTTTTTACAGCAAAACTGTCTTAGGGACAATTAGTTATGTGGTGAAAATACCTGTGGCAAAAATGCGTGTGGCAAAGAAGCTATGGCAGGAATACCAGGCCCCTCCTGCATTGGAAGGATGAGAAACAAGACTGCTGGCACTATGGAAATCTAGCAATTGCTACAGGGGTTCGAAACCTTGGATTAAAGGGAAGGACTCAGGAAATGAAAACCATGTCCACAGGGACTGGATCAGCGACTAGCATTTAACCATGAGCCAAGAGCTCCATTAGCTGCTTTCTATATAATTCTTCTAATTCTTCCAGAATTGGATAAAAATATGTACATTTATGACCATCTTACTACATTTGAAAACACTGAAGTTCAGAGAGGTTAGAGAAGTTTCCCAAACTCCCAGAATTAATAATTGTGCGGGGTTGGGAATCGAACCAGGCCCATCCAATAAAGAGTCTACACTCTCACTAGCAGGCTATGCTGCTTCAAGATCCCTCCGGAGGGCCCAGGGCTCCTTCACAATGAAGAACGCAAGCATGCAGCTGCTGGAAGTAGGGCTGGCAGTTCTAACGAGAGTGGGTTAATGATGATTGAATGCCTGGTGTGTTCTGAGCTATTCCACACGGGGGAATTGATCTCAACATCTCAGGTGGAGCTGTATTGGCAGGTCTGGCTTAAGTAGTGTCCCAGAGCCTTGGCAATTGAGAAATCACTGAGTAGCAAACCAGCCAGCGAATCTCACATCCTGAAGGGAGGGAGGTTCTCCATGTAGGCACTGTTTGGTCTGGGTGCCTAGCTAGGGTCTAGGACAGTGGTTGGCAAACTGTGGCTCATGAGCCACATGCGGCTCTTTGGCCCCTTGAGTGTGGCTCTTCCTAAGCCTTAGGAGTGCCCTAATTAAGTTAATAACAATGCACCTACCTATATAGATTAAGTTTAAAAAATTTGGCTCTCAAAAGAAATTTCAATTGTTGTACTGTTGATATTTGGCTCTATTCACTAATGAGTTTGCCGACCACTGGCTAGGGCAATGATTCTCAACTTTGGCTGCACATTAGAATCACCTGGGAATCTTTTGAAAATCCTGATTTCTGGGCCTCATCCTCCGGAAATTCTGTTTCTTTGTTACTAATGTTGTGGCCCCACCCCATAACAAAGAAACAGAATTTCCGGAGGATGAGGCCCAGAAATCAGGATTTTAAAAAGATTCCCAGGTGATTCTAATGTGCAGCCAAGGTTGAGAACCACTGATTTGGGTACAGGAGAGAGCAAAGCCTAATTGCTCAGCTTGTTGACCTTCCTACTAATATTCTTTCAATGTATTCAAAACTGGCCTCTGCAGGTGATGTTCATCGAAATCAGCGGTTTTCAACCTGTGGGTCTCGACCCCTTTGGCGGTCGAACGACCCTTTCACAGGGGTCGCCTAAGACCATCCTGCATATCAGTTATTTACATGACGATTCATAACAGTAGCAACATTACAGTTATGAAATAGCAACGAAAATAATTTTATGGTTGGGTCACAACATGAGGAACTGTATTTAAAGGGCCAGAAGGTTGAGAACCACTGATCTAAATACTACTTGTAGGAGTGATCCCTCTTAGGTTAGCAAAGTCATCACCAGTAGAGGGCAAATCACTCCCAAGTCACACACGAGGCAGTAGGCGATTATCAGGTAATGGAAACTTCTGCCTTCTGTGCATGAATTTATAAAAGGGCCACACACTTTTCAAATGACAATGACTCTCATCAGATGTTCATGAGAAAAGACAACCCATTCTTTGTTCTACAGTTCTTCAGTGATTTAAAGAATTCTAGTGGCCAACAGCAATACTGCTTAAAAAAATTGTTGTAGAAACCAGTTGTCTATTATTTTGGCTACCAATTCTGTTAGCTATGAGAATCTATAAGGATTTTCTCGTCCTGATGAGATTGTGAAATCTTGCAGAACTTTTAAATTAAAAGACAAAGCGGAGCGCCTATATAAATAAATCCAGTTGTTTAAACAAGATTATAAAGCTCATTCTTGAAGCAGTCACAGTGGTCTGCCTTTCATCTTCTTTGTGCATTTGAAATACCTTAGTCCCTTTTGGTTCGTTACTCTTAACAATACATGTCTATGAGTGTTACTATCTCTGTTTACAGATAAATGCACTGAGGAAAATAGAACTCACGACTTATGCTGTAATACATAAAGCATGTCCGTCACAGCTTATTCTAAAATTCCCAGCAAGGCATCCTGTGGGCTGGGGGCTATCTCAGCAAGATGCTCTGTCTCTGACTTGACCTCTGTAACTGTGGCAAACACACATCAGTCCTATTTCTCTCCTGCCTGGAGATTTGATGGGGCCTTTCATGAAATAGAATAGATCTACAGAGAGCCCTACAACTTAGGCATCTGCGTTCCCCTTGAGAGAATGTGAGGCCGAGAATAACCTCAGGACATTAGACATCAACCTTCCTCTTGATGGTACTCCAGGAGCATCCAGCACATACAAGTGCCTACATGCCCATCCCATTCAGGTGGCTCCTATTTTTCTTCTCACGTGAAAGGCATCATGTTTGCACAGGCAGCCGCCTTACCAAGCACTGGATTGAAAAATAACCCGTCAAGATAAAATGGCCACTATCACTTTGGCTCCGCCTGATGCCAACAAAGTCCCATTATTTAGAAATCAACAGGAGATGTGAGGCAATCATTTGTGATGTTCGAAGTAAAAGAAATGAAAACAATTTGAAAAGTACAGTAAGGCTGATGTACACAGTAAGTGTAAGGGAGACTTATCTCTAACATTACTTTCAGCTTCTCCCCAATATTTATATCCAACCAATCCTACATTTTTTTTTACCTCATTATCATTATGGCTAAAATTCCATCAAATAATGATTTGTTTGAATCAAAACTTACTGGTTTTAGAGGAGAATTACAGCAACATCGGCCATCCCTGTGCTGTGTGCTGTTATCCCGTCATAACCCAGTCCTGGGAACCTCGGAAGAGCCAGTCCAATCCAGCCCCTTCTCAGGTCTTCTCTCTCAGTCGACACCACCATAAACCCATTCTTCAGGCCACACACCTAGTGGCCATTCTGGATCGCAGATCCAATGTCTCATCAAGTCCTGTTGACCCTGTTCACTCTTCTCCAACATACATCCAAGCCTCAGCACTTCCCTTTAGTGCCACTAACAACCTTGGTCTAAATCACAGGTGACTCTCACTTGTCCTTTCCTTCCTCTTCTACCTGTGCCCCTAAAGTCCATTCTCCGCTCCGCAGACAGGGTGATGGAGGAAAAAAGCAAATCGAGTTAGCACTTCTCAAAATCCTCCCTTACGGGGAGCAGTGCCCTATCCCCACTCCATCTCCTCCGCTTTCCCCCTTTCACACTCTGCTTCAGCTAAACTGGCTTTCCTTTCGTTTCTCTAAAACAAATAGGGTCTTTCACCTGCTTCTCAGAATCGCTGCTTATTGTTTTCAGCTGATAAGCATCCTCTGCCGCCCCCACCCTCCACCCAGGTCTTAGAATGGCTGTCTCTCTCCATCATTCAGTCTCAGCCCGAACCCATCCTTTTCATAATTCCACTAGCTCATCCCTCTCCGACTACTCTCCCTGTCACCGTCAGTCACCCCAGCCTTTTATTATCTGCATAACTCTGACCACTCACTGTCGCCATATTTGTTTCTATGTTTGTACTTCTTCCTACAGGAGAAGATAAATTTTAAGGCAAGAATGTTGTGATTTTACCAAAGTGTCTCTGGTTTCTCTAACGAAGCCGGGCGCACTGTAGGAGCTCAGGAGTGGTCAGCTACCATCCCAGGGCTTTCCTCTCAACACCCGATGATGAAAAGCTACTCTGGGCTCTGGAATTTGCCTGAGGAAGAAGGGAGCCCATGTTCATCTAGTTCTTCAGGGAGGAGAGGAAAGCCAACTGAGGTGTCACCGTGGGGCCAAACACTTTCTTAGTCTACAGAGACACCTGGGACCTGAAAGGAGAAGTAGCAGCTTTCACCTCTACATCCCACTCACTGTTTTGAAATCTGGGCCACATCTGAGTTAAGGATAAAGGCTCTGGTTTTTCATCCTGAAATAGAGGACTAGTTCACCACCTATAAAGAAAGCATAATTATGCTGTCTGTCTCACAGGATTGCAAGCGGGTATCAAATACGGAACACAGAGACTCCTCTATAGCAAGTACTCAACGAAAAGAGCTCCCTGCTACAGCCCCCCTCCCCCCACAAACACAGCCTACTGATTTCAGAATTCAATTCTGTTTGGGGTTAATTAAGCTTAGGACCGCCATTTAAAATAGTTTCCATGGGAAATTATATACCTCAGTAATCAACTCCCATGTAAATGCCTTTTGGAATACAACCTGGTTGCAATTTGAGAATTGTCACAAGAAATATGTGTGCTTACATTTTGTTACCGCGCTGCTTCGAGATACACATTTTTTCAGGGCTATTTTTTTTCACAGTGCTATTTTTCCAGCACTCATCCCATTGTTACTGAACAACTGGTTGAGCGTGTACGTTCACTATACACATGGGACAAAGGTAGATGTGCAATTCATTCTATTTTCCTAGAAACAAGAAACTAAATATAAACAAGGCTAATTCAATTCCAGCGACTAGTAATCACTATGCTTTATAATACAGCTGAGACAAAAGGAATACAGAAACACTTGTTACATTCAAATTGTACCGGAAAGGCTTATGGGAGAGGGTGTAAAGGACCATTACATCCTAATTTATTCTCCTTTCTGTTACTTACTTTGTTTTTTCGTTGCTAAACATTCTTGCCTGTGAAAGCCCCTTTAATCTCGGAGACTAACAGTTAAACAGGATCAAGCATGCAATTGAGTTTAGCTTCTTTCAATTTCTTTGATTTCTTAATTATTTCTTTCAGTTACATGAAAATGTTCAATTTATAGATCTTATCAATGCAACGATTGGCTGACTCAAAACAGTTCAAGCCTTATAGAGTACAGTGGAGTTTTACAAAAAAACAAAGCAAAAAACAAAACAACAGAAGCAGGTTTTTCAGGAAGCTATGAAACTATTCAATAATAGTATCCAGAGAGTATGTCTTCTTACTGACAGATGTTCAAAGAAATATATTTCTTTATGTTGAGAATCAAATATTATATGTAAACTGCATAGTATTTAAGATAATTATGTATTTTAACATTGTTATTGTATTTCCTTTCTACTCAAAGACATCTGAGAAATTTGATTTTTACCCCTGTTTACTCTGTTCACCATCAACTTCTCTTTACAAGAGAAGTCTACTGAAAGAAACTAACCTGATAATTATTTTATTGCTTGTTAGAAAACAGTAAATTGTATAATTTTTATAATCTTACAATTGTAAGCTTGCATAGTTTTAAATAGTTTATTTCATGATGACAGCATTTATTAAGCATTTGAAAAATAACATAAAGACAGAAACTGGTTGTCTGACCACAATAAATATCTTTCATGATGGGAAGACATGTGTACAAACCGAATAGATTTATCAAATGGGAAAAAGCAAGCCCGCCCTTAATGTTTTTCCTACGTTCTCTAGGTTGCATCTGGGAACTCTGCTGAACCTTCTAAATTATTATATAAAAAATTCTCCTCCGTACATTTAATAAAAAAATAAACATTTGCAAAAAAAAAAAAAAACACCCTAAAAACTTTATGTCTTCAGAGAGCCCACATTTTAAATCATATGCTTTGCTCTTTGCACGCCTGTCATTATTTTTATGATCAAATTGATTTGATAGGATTCCTCTGTTAGGAAAGTTCACAGATAGGAAAACCCATAATAGTAATTAGCACAATGCTTTTACTAGGTCAGCTTCCGCGGTCTCCGACGTCTGAGCTGTGGCGATCTGTAGGAACTGTCTGATGCTGTCAGCCTGGGGCTGAGCCCTGGCCGAGAAGCGCGGGAATCAGGGCCGCGCCGCGGAGTCACAGATGACTGTGTTTCTGAAGTCAGTGCCTTAGTTCATCTAATTTACGATGTCCGCCCAGAAACGCCTCGCCACGGCAGAAACGGCAGAGCTGCTCTCTCACATCTAACTGCTAATTAATTCGGGGGTTCGCGATGCGCTCTTACCAGACAGCAGCAGGGTGTGTATGTTCGATGAGCTGGAGCATCTGATGTTATGAAAGGAGATGCCTTTTACGTGGGTGCGTCCAGCTCATCTCAAAGGAGACTGACCCTCGAATAGCAACATAATGAGCGAAGTTAGCATCTGTATCCCCGAAATGAAAACTTAACATCAACATGCCTATTAACAAAATGAGAGAAAAACTAATTAAAGCAAATTAGCCTAATGCGCAGGGGCTGGAGAAGACGGATGACTGCTAAAATCCCGAGAAGATAATGGTACCCATATGGGGTATGTTTTTGGCATTTTTCATATAAATTGGACAGTTTTAGAGGATAAATATGGTACAAAAGTCCTTACAGGCAATTATGTCTTTACAATGCTGGTGCTGACATCATAAAAGTATAATTTTAATTGCTATTAATTGCATTAAGTCTACTCTTATTGAATACTTAATGCCATCGCTGACAGTATACTAATTTATATACTTTAATGAAGCTTCATGGTAGAAGTTTGGAATCACAGGGCCACTTAAACTCTGTGGTAAGGCGGACAGTTCATTGGACATTTTTTCTTTGAAAACAGGTTTGTAATTTTGTTGCTTTTTTTTTAATGAATTGATGCTGCTAGTTTTGTTTTTTTGTGTTTGTTTTATTTCTGTAAGATAAATTTTGAAAAAAAAAATGCTTCTAGTAGTGTTCGCTGCACATTTAAAACAGCTGCTGGCTCTCCGATGTGTCACCTACTTAAATGTACCTGATAAGAAACAGATTATTAGCTTGCAAAATTTAGCTGCCATTGAACCAGACCTTTGATCTCCTTCAGAAGAAAGGAGTTCATTTGTAACAAATAAAAGAGATTGAGATGCAGGGTAAATAATGAATATCATCAAAGGCACAAAGCAAGGAGACAAACAGCTCCACCACGTCGCACCCGGCAGCGGGCATGCGTGGGAATTCTAGTGCCACTGGTGACGGGAGGTCTCTGCTGTAGTGTGATCTGCATGATTAAATTCTGAGAAATTCATTTGTCTCCATCAGTGCTAGTTCCAATATTTGCGAGTTAGTAATGTGCCCGGCCGCACTCATCAGAGAGTGCATCCATTATTGCCTTTTCAATTTGTTTTCCGTTTCCTTTACTGCAAACATGCCGTCTGCCTCGGCCCAGGCACCGCGCACGAGATAGATGGAGTGTGAGACACAGCTTTGCTCTGCGATGCTCAGGCTTTCGGTAAGTTCCCGCCCGTTATTTCTGCTCAGAGAGGCATGCTTCACAGAGCAGACAAGCACAAGTGTCGGGTAAAATACGCCCCGGCCTTGTCCAGGCCCTATCGATTTTTCCTGTAATTAAAGTGATGAACACACACTGCTTGGTAATAATGACACGAGATCTCCTTCGGAGAATTTTTTTTTTTAAAGGTTTAGCAAAATCAGTTGCAGTCTGTTGCCTTTTGGTAAAATATCTTTGTTCCGTTTCCCCAGGGACAGCCGAGTAAAAGGCAGGATTGGGAGTGGGTCAGGCTGAGGATTTGGGAAATCTACAGCAGGTTCCATTTCCTTAGGTTCAGCGGCCACTGCCTAGGAAGACAGGGTTTGTGCTAAGCTCTCTGGGAAGGGACTCTGCGTTCTCACACAGCGTCATGGTGGACACAGGAATCCACCCAGGCCACATGGCCATTTTCACCCCCAGCCGAACTTTGAAGGCTATTTGATTTGATTTTAATATATTTTTATTGACTTCAGAAAGGAAGGGAGAGGGGGAGAGAGATAGAAACATCAATGATGAGAGAGAGAATGATTGATTGGCTGCCTCTTGTACGCCCCACACTGGGTATGGAGCCTGCAACCCAGGCCTGTGCCCTGACCACCTGGTTCATAGGCCGACGCTCAACCACTGAGCCACACGGCGGGGCTGAAGGCTATTTTAGATTTCAATCTTTTTATTCCCGCTTTCATGCTGAGAATGTCAACCAATTAGTGCTTCTTCCCGTAATGCTTTTCACGAGACTGACACTCGTCCGTGAGGAATCAGACCGAGACCACGGCCCATTTCGCATGGGCCGGTGAGTAGTCATTGGATGGTGATAACTTTTGATCGCAACGGGCGTTTGGGTTCAAACTAATTACTTAACGGCGACAGGTTCCATGCCACCCGATTTAGCCTGTGTGCCATTCAGGGACCCAGATTAATTAAAACAACAGGTAGGCGGGAAGCTTTTACATAACTTACTTCCACGGCTCTGCCCGCCCTGATCACTGACATGGAAAAGCCAGTGTGAATCAATATTGCAGCTGAGCGTGGAGACGCTTCGCCAGGGTGCTCCCCATGCTGGGCGAAACGGGAAAATGGGCCAGACAGTAGCTGCTCATTCATTATTAAGAGGAAATTCGCAGAGGAGTTTTTCTTCTTCTTATGCAATATACTATATATATATATATATACATATATATATATATATATACACACATATATATATACATATACATATATATGTATATATATAATATAGTAGAATAGTACAGTTGATTTGTAAGTACTTTTGCCTTAAAATCATTTCCTCATTAGGAATGCAATTCATGGTTAATGCTGCATTTTTAGGAAATACAGAAAGTGTCCCCCAAACATGTATCATCCCACCACAGAGATAACAAACGAGGGTTAACATTTCGAGAGCTAGCCTTCTGGTTGGTTTTATCCGCATGCACTCACTGCATGGACTGTGCTTTCTGCTGCTTCTGCTCCCGCTGTGTCCCGTAGTAACTGCTCTGTGAACTTGCTTCCTATCAGTGATGCTATTCACCGACACAGGGGTGTTGCTATTTTCTTTTTCTTCCTGTCAAATCGTCTGATTTTCCTGCAGCAAGGCGGTGAAGAGTGCCGTGGCCCAATATTAGTGTTGAATATTATTAGTGTTTAACTTTCAGGTTTCTTTAGTTGGCCATTTCAGAGTGGGCTTCTGTTAGCAGGTGCAACCTATCCATCCAGGCTCCTTGCCTGCTACTATAACTCTCCAATGTTCACCCAAAGGGAAAGCCAGTCAATTGGGATTTTATACTCAACCCTTCCCTGGGCCTCAGAGGGACCCCACGTCACGCCTGGAGAATCAGGTGCCTGGACTTGCGGACAGTCATTCTTCCTGGTTCCTGTGAATCTGCTGGCTGTCGTGTGGTGTTCACCTGTGAGATCTGGTGGGGAAGACTGGATTGGAATGGGAGGAATTACAAAAATAACTTCAGCGAGGGGGACTCAGAAGGAGGTGCAAATTCTAGAACTGGATATTCATTTGTATGTGTGTAGTCTATTCACAGTCACTCTGAACTGGCTTACTTCAGAAGAATAGACGTTCCTAGTGATAGTTGTATTGTTTTAGTTGTTCTTTGGCTATGAATCCAAGAATACCTAGATAACTTTGCTAATGCATGATTAGGCTGGATGAAACTTAAATAGCATACTTGAAAATGTTTTTAATGAAATTTGTACTTTTATAGAGAAAATCTACAGAAGCTTAAAAGAACCCATCCTTTTGCCCTGGCCTGTGTGGCTCAGCTATTGGGCATTGTTTCTAGCACTGAGGGGTTGCAGCCAGTTCAATTCTTGGTCAGGACACATGCCCTGGTTGTGGACTCCATCCTAGGGAGGGGGCATGCAGGAAGCAACTGGTCAATGTTTCTCTCTCCCTCCTCCTTCCTCTCTCTCTAAAAATCAATACAAAAATATTTTTTAACAAAGAACTGACCTTTTGTAACTGTCTAGCACAGTGGTCGGCAAACTCATTAGTCAACAGAGCCAAATATCAACAGTACAATGATTGAAATTTCTTTTGAGAGCCAAATTTTTTAAACTTAAACTATATAGGTAGGTACATTGTTATTAACTTAATTAGGGTACTCCTAAGCTGGCCTTTGCTATAAACGTCCTCAATCTGATTGAGGTACGTTCGCTGAGGTCGACCCCTTCCAACCACTAACCACTGCACAATGAGACTGCTGACTGACTGGCTCACTCAACTCATGCATGAATCACGCGCGTCTCTCATCGCCCGACCGACCGACCCCCCCCCCCCCCACACACACACTTCTTCTAACGCCACTTCTTCAAAATAGACTCGCCCAGGCCAAAAACCAACTTCTGCGCATGGGCCACGAAGTTTCAATTGCACTGTACATGCGCTCCCGCATGTGGTATTTTGTGGAAGAGCCACACACAAGGGGCCAAAGAGCCGCATGTGGCTCACAAGCCACGGTTTGCCAACCACTGGTCTAGCACTACCCACCACATACTAAATAAGATACTTGCATATGGAATAAGCAAAGGTTAGCCCTGATTAGACTCTGAAAATACGAATACTTTGGCAACAGATCATGTCATATGTGCAATAAAGCAAACTACTCCTATGTATGACAGACTTTGCCTAGTTTTAGCAAGTACAGTATTCTATCTGAAACTAATAACAGCACATTTGTTGTAAAAACGTTTATTCATGTATCACATTACATCCAATTAAGGTCACCCTGCTCCTCAATTGTTCCCATCACTTATATGTTGTTTTTTTCAGATGCAGGGATAACAAAGTAGGCATTGGTGGGACAGATGTATTCATTCAGAGCATTCTTGAGAGTGACTATCAATAGCTGCGTGCAAGTACAGAGTAATTGCTAATGATCAGAATAGTTAACATACACTGAGTGATGATGTCATAGTCCTTTCAATTTGTTGTGCACAGAGAGCCAATTGACTTAACATTAATTTGTTTACATCAATAACCCTGTAAAACTTAGAAAAATTAGAAAAGAACCTGATTAAACAATGTTGTGATTCCAAGATCCAGCAATATTGCTAGGGTATTGGAATCAGCCTTTCAAAAACTGTTACTTTAAGTAACTTCACAGATTTGAACCTTGAGAATAACATTATGCTCTGCGACATAAGTCAATCAGTAAAAACTAAGAACCATAGCATTTCACTCATATGTGGGATATAAAACTGAAACTCATAGACAAACTTATTAGAGGGGAGGAGGGTAGTAAATGGTAAAAGGGGCCAAACATATAGTGACAGAAGATGATCTGACTTTGGGTGGTGGGCACACAAAGTATTATACATGATGCATCCAAGAAATATACACTTGAAACGTATATAATCTTATTAACCAATGCCACCCCAATAAATGTAATTGAAAATGCAGTCATCAAACTGCTATATTAAAAAAGAGGAAGCCCCGAATGGGTGAATAACCACAGCCTAGTGGAGAATTAGCAAAAGCAATACGTGAGGGGTTGCCAGGAGAGGATGATGATTGCAAATGGAAGGATTTAAGATGATATACGATCTGATGTGGCAAGAAGTAGCTGTGATAATGATGACACAGCAGGAAACAGGATACAGGCAAAATAAAATAAAGCGGAAGGAATTAGAACATTAGGAAGTTCAAGAAATAAAAAGATATGTTAATAAAGGAAGGAGTTTGCTGAAATGAAATAGGTATTCAGAGGTACCCAGGGCATGAGGACAAGAAACAAGAGAGAGATCCTGTTTCTTTTGGAAATTGGGCTGGGAGTTTTAATTTCTTTTGACTCTAATTTTTAAAAAATCCATTTTCTTGTTTAACCCTCCTACCCCACTTAATTGCTAACCTACCCATGTTTCCATTTCTGGCTTGCCTCTATCTTCCCTTCCCTCTTTCCCTCCGATGATATCATGATGTGTTTCTCCCATGTTTGTTTATAAATGCTTCATCCCTTCTGCCCTTAGTTCATTTGCTTGAATACTGTCACTCATCCAGAGAAAAAAAAGATTTATTTTTTTATTCAGCACTGGTAAGCCAAAGAAAACGAGAAATGTGTACTTCAGCTATGACATCTCCCGTATGCTGTTGTCTGACAGGAATTTAGAAGCATAACTACACCAAAAGGCAACTCTGCCGAGTCCTGCATCTAAAGGGCAGGCTGGGGGCAGTGCTGTGAGCATAGTTAGAGGGGGCGGCCCCAGCTCTTCCGCTTTCCATTGTAACCTGTGGTCCAGTGGACCAAGTGCATCACGGCCACGCCTGGGTAAAAGGACTGTCCACCAGCGATCCCAGGAAGCACACTTCCTTTGAAATTGTGTCAAATCGAGAAAAGATTTAGCCCTGCAGCCAGGTGTAGTGTGGGATGAAGGGGGAAGAGTCTTTCATCCTCCTCTCAGGGCCCCTCTGGTTCTCTTCTTATCGAATTCCTTTACATGATTGCCAGGGACTTTTGTTCCCATTTCTTGGTTGCCAGGTACCTGGGATGGTGGAAAGAGTAGGACATTTGGAGTCAGACAGCCTGGATCAAGTTCCGTCTTTTCCACTTACTAACTCTATCACCTTGGAAAGAGCATAGATGGTTGTAGGGCCAGAAGACTGAAGTCAAGGGCAAAACAGAAAACACCAGAAGGGAGACAAATTTATTCCAGAATTTGATGAGTTTTGTTTTGGGATGAGCTTGTTTTGAAATTCTGTTGGGACTTCAAGGAAGATATGTTATAATCAGAGATACGGACTTAGGGGTCATGGGCATTGTGAAAGCTTTTGGAGAAAATAAAACACACGCATCCTCCCATCATTGCACCGTAACTGCTGTTTATCTGTGGTGAATTTCGTTATAGCATTTATTCAATTTCCCCCACTACATAGGATGTAATATCTTTCTGTGTCTACAGATGTGTATCTATGTCATCACTTAGTGGTTGCATATAACTTCCTAGGTTCCTGGTTAATCTTGTGAAGGTTTTGAAGCTTTATGTAATACTCCCAAGAAAACATACAGAGGGAGGACATTGGTAATAGGAGGAATGGGAAGGAGGGTGGGAAGGAGACATGGTTGGAGCAAGATGGAGAACAAACATCCACTTTTGGAGCAACGCAAGTTTCGAGAATATTGAAGAAGGTCATGGAGGCGAACAGCAAGGACAACTCTCCGTAGATTTGGAGATGAGAATGGTCTTCAAAGACAGTTGAGGTTGAGGTTCAAGGTAAAAACACATGAGCTCCTGCCAATGTTGGCAGTTAGAGAGCAGAGCTGGAACCCTGGGAAGAGCCTGAACAAGCTGGTGAAATGGGACATCAATGAAGGGAAATACTGGGGAAGGCAGGATGCAGTGGGGTCCGGGACATGAAAAGAACAGTGGGCCTCTGGAAGCAGTGGGGGCATCTTGTTCCTCTTGAGAAAAAGGAAGGCGAAGTGAGCTGAGATGAATGTATGTGAAGGGCAGAAGACAAGAGATGAGGGAGGTCTGCTGGCTGCACCCTGTCAGAGCAGTGGGAAGTGGACAGAGAGGCGGGCAGAGGGATGTGAGCGAGGGAACCGCTTTGAAAAATGCTTCAGGTTGTCATCGGAAATGGAAAACAATCCGAGTGCTGAGAGGAGCACGTGAATTTGTCGCCTGACCAATCAGTGCATTTTGACCTTGGCTGGTGGGTCTGGTCAAGCATTTGGACAGAGGCAGAATGGGTCAGTCCTAGATGAGGCATGTGGGGGACACACTAGAGCAGTGGTTCTCAACCTGTGGGTCGCGACCCCTTTGGCGGTTGAACGACCCTTTCACAGGGGTCGCCTAAGACCATCCTGCATATCAGATATTTACATGACGATTCATGACAGTAGCAATGAAAATAATTTTATGGTTGGGTCACAACATGAGGAACTGTGTTTAAAAGGCCAGAGGGTTGAGAACCACTACACTAGAGGAAAGCGGGCCATTAGAGGCTGCGAGGAAAGACAAAAGAAGACCTTCACTGCAGAACGATGGGAAACATATTGAGTTACAGGCTGCACTTGCTGGCACAACAACCATTATATCACACTCCAGAGTTGTAAAGTAGGTAAATGATGAAGTATTCTTCACACTATGAAAGGATTCTTTATGTTATGAAAAAAATCCACCCTTGGTTTCTTTCCGTGGCTCATTGTTTATTTAAAATACAATTTGCCTGACAAAAATTCAATTTGCAAGCATTTTTCTGGGGCACATCTATTATCCAAAGTGAGGTTTGCTCCATTGTTCAGCTTCTGCAGATGTTACAGCCAGGGTGGTGCGCAGCCCTGGGGCGTGGGAGATCAGCAGTTTCTTGAGGCCCTGCAGGTGTGGTTTCGGGTGAGCCCTTTTGAATTGTGATCGATGCCCTTCATTCATAAAACCAAGAGAATGATCCCTGTCTATCTCAGAATGAGGATCCTTTTACCCAGTGATGATCAATGACCCGGTATCAGTAAAGCAGTCTCAGATACTTGCAGACACAAAGGCCACATCCTGAGATTCCTATATTAGTTCATTGTTTCTCCTCCCTGGGAACCTCAGCTGATTGGCTCCCATAAAAGCATGTGATGTTCTGGGAGCACACATTCTAAAATGTGTTTTTTTTTTTGTTTTTTTTTTTTCTTTTACGAATGTGACCATGCAATGGTAACATTGCTTTTTCCATTGTGGAAATTTCAAGGCAGTAGAGTACATATTTCGTGCAGTGAGATACGGCTACACTTGAGAAAGAAGTGAGCTGCGATCCAGGTGAAGAACCAGGACCCCCGAGAGCGAATGAACATTCCTCTTCTCTCTTTAAGGCTGTATCTGGCGTCTTCCTGCTAGGAGCTGTTGCTACTGTCTGGGCAAAACCTGTGCAGGGATCTTGTTTTCCCGCCCGCGTAGTCCTATTCCTCTGCTGTGGGGTTTAGCAGGCTTCCCCTCATCGTCTCTCTCTAGTAAATTCTTTTTGCTTTCACACAGCAGTGTATGCACTCAGAGTCCAAGTCATTTCTTTCTTTTAAAGGCACGCACACATGACCCCCTTTCAGACCGACAGCAAACCATAAGGAGCCTGTGAGATCCGGCTTCCCTTTTAACGTCCATGCCTTAACGCATTTACATCACAGTAACCCCAAATATTGTTACTCCATAATTTACTGGAGGTTACTTGGCTTGAGAACATGCTACTCTGCCCCTTTTAGCTTTAGGTTAATGGGCAAATACTACGCGGCTTATGATCCTTTGCTAAAGGTTTTTTCCAATACACAATGAAATGAAACGCATCTACACATAGTGCGAGTAAAGAGCACACGCCTGATTAAAAGCAAGCCAGACAACTCCAGAATGCCAGCAAGGAAAGAGGAAGGCACATGTTCTTTCTTCATGCCAATTTCTGAAATTTCATCAAACAGAACATACTACTAGCATGTCCGCCCTTCTTTATTTTACAGGACTGTCAGAGGCACGCGTTTTCTATGAGTTGGGTTTCATGGTTAAAGGAACTTGGAGATGTGATGTATGCTCCAGTCATTCTAGTGCATGCATGTATTTACTTGTATTAAACACAACATGAGAGCAACGGCGTGTGTCATCGGAGAGAAGGTGGCCCAAGGGCTGCTGGGAATGCAGTGGTGCTGTGTAAGGGTCCAGAGATCAGAGGAAAATGCAAAGAACCACAGAACTGGAGGAGGATTAAAGAAACCCCAGGAGGCTTCAGGAGACCCACAGACAAAAGGGACAGAGAAAGAAGTGTGTGTGTGTGTGTGTGTGTGTGTAGGGGGGGAGAGGGTAGGGGAGAGGAAGAATGTGTGTGGCCACAGGGAGCATTATTCCATAACCTGAGAGGGCACAGTCACACTTCAAATACATATAAGAATTTATACTCATAAAACTAGGATAATCAGAATGAAAACATTAATTCTCTTTTCAAGAAGTAGAGGTCAAAGGGGCATCTTATCTCATGTTTTAAAACCACTTCATTGGTTTTTTGACTTGTACAGATATACTGTAGGGCACACAGATTTGTGATTTTGAGAAGAGTTCATTCTATTAAAACGGAATTCATCTGTGTTCTGTATTTTTGTCTAACAAATGTTTAGAAAGAATAAACATTATTTTAGCTGAAAAAAAATCAATCCTGGTCAAAATTTACTAGTAAATAGAAATACAATATTATGTAGGAAATTAGTTTTGAAAAAACCAACAATGGTTAAAAAACTGAATCCTCTAACATAACAACCTCTGCTTATATTCATCTCGATGAAGAAGCATGTTGAAAAGGTAAAATAAACTTGGACATAAACAAGGAGCCAAAGTAATTTTAGCGACTGCATAAGTTCTAAGCAAATAGATACAACATCAATGACCACGACCACCCACTTCTGTTGCTGAGAGAGAGGTTGGTTGCGAATACAACCACTTGAGATAGCTAAGCAATTACGTATTAAGCCACAGTTCCAGTCTCCCTGGCAAAGGATACGGTTATCTTATCAGTTAAAAGCTATCTCCAAAAGTGCCTGCTGTAAAATCTGGAATTCTGCATGTACTTGTTTGTTTGCTGGTATCCTTTCCCTCAGTTTACAAGTTCCTTTCACGGGAGAGTTCCCTCTCTTCCTACAACATCCTGCCCGCGGTGCTGGCCGCAGAATACGGGAGGGAATTTTAAAAAATTAATGCCTAATCCGCTACTGCTCCTGTTGATGCTTGAGTGTTCCTGAGGGGGTGCACTAAGGCGCCTGTGGAGAACGAGTACCACGGATTCCTGTGTGACGTCTTCCTATTCCTGTATTCTGTCTTCCTATTCTTGTATTCAGTCTTCCTATTCTTGTATTCTGTATGAAACAGCAGTGTGCCAGAGTCTCTGGCGTGCTGAGAGGGGAAATACAAACATTTGTACAAATCGACAGAATGACCTCTCCCAGAGCAGAAATAAAGACTGTTCCCACATCGACTCGTTTCTTGGTCTCACTACACCCCTAAGCATCCCAGACGGCAGGTAGGTAATGAAATTAAAAGGCAAATAAAGGAGTTTGCTTTGGCAAGTCAGAGTCTCCGTTTATGTCCCACAACATCTTTTCTTTTAGCACCAGGACAGCAGATTACCGAGGGAAACGGGGCCGTCGGTGCATATTTTTTCAACGAAAGAAATTGTTCCCCAGAACTTTTCTGTAAGAGGCAGCATGTGACCTCCTTTGTGGGAGACCCTCGGTACAGTAAACAATGGAATCCATATTCAGCCAGATGCTCCGGGTGTAAATGACTCCCTGGGTAAATGTTAGGCACTTTTGGAGGCGCGTTAACTCTTTCGGGCTTCGAGTATGCAATTTAGTAAATTACGGCTGCCTGGACCTAATGGGGCTCGGGGGACAGAGAGATTAATGCAGCTCCAGCAGCGCCCACGTGGCTCCCAGGGAGAGCGTCGTCCGGATGGAACGCGCTGTGTCTCATCATTCTTTATAAAAGGAGGGATTCTGTAAAAGTCTTTAAAATAAAGTTACCTTCATTTTCAATATCGCACATGCCCTCCCAAAGTACACCTACAGAGACCTTTTCCTCTCTACTGGAGACAAGGTTGATTTTTTGAAAGGTTTTCACTGACCGCTTTATAAAAAAATCACAGTAGCTACTAGTTCTTGATCAATGTAGTCTTTTTTAAAATAGTTTTTAAATTGATATTTATTTATTTATTTACTTATTTATTTATGAGAGAGAGAGAGAGAGGCGGGAAGAGAGAGAGAGAGAGATAGCAACATCAATTGGCCGCCTCCTGGATACCTTCTACTAGGGATGGAGCCCACAACCCAGGCACTTGCCCTGACTGGGAATTGAACTGGTGGTTTCTTGGTGCCTGGGAGGATGGTCAACCAACTGAGCTACACTGGTTGGGCCAACATAGTCGTTTTGACATCTTGGCGCAGTTGATTTAATTCCGCTTACTTGCTGCTCTGAAATGCCCTCCTCTGAAATCACCCCCTACTGCTTCTTATCCTATCACTTTGGTGACAGCCATCATCTTTCTTTCATATTCTTTTCTCTTCTACTCCCACTGATATTTATCATAGACCCCAGCTTGGCTTCTTGCTGGTATATACACCCACAGGGCTTTATTCATCTCTCCCACAAGGTTCAAGGTCTTATGTGGCTGTGATCGGCTTTTCTAGGTAACCATCCACTTCCCCCATTAGACCACCTCAAGTTCAATTCGAGGCCATGGGTCATCTTACATTGGGCATCTCACCACCAGTACATCTCATGGATCCACTCATCACATCTCATCTTCTCCGGCCACAGGGCATCTCTCTAGGGTAGCTACCACCCCGGCAATGATACTAGATCTTTCCTTTCCCCTGAAATCCAGCTCGTCAAGGGCTGGCTACCTTGTCTCACTATTTTTCTCTTGGTCTATCCTTGGGATAGTCTCCTGTGAATTTTCCCACCCCTCTTTATTCAGTGTCACTTTGGACTATTTTTTTTAATATATTTTATTGATTTTTTACAGAGAGGAAGGGAGAGAGAGATAGTTAGAAACATCGATGAGAGAGAAACATCAATCAGCCGCCTCCTGCACATCTCCTACTGGGGATGTGCCCGCAACCCAGGTACATGCCATTGACCGGAATTGAACCTGGGACCTTTCAGTCCGCAGGCCGACGCTCTATCCACTGAGCCAAACCGGTTTCGGCAAGGACTATTTTTATTGAATCCCACTTTGTGCCTGATGATAAATTCATATTTTGCCTATCCATTTTTCAAAAAGCCTACCAAAGTTCAACTTACCTGGCTAAGTGAGAGTGACTTAATACTTCTTTCCTATCCGTGTTGATGAAAAACTTGTTTCTCTGTGCATAATTATATACACAAAACTTATATGATATTTATGTAATCTATCTATGACCTTTGTCTGTAATACCTCTATGCTTTGGTGTCAATAGATTTGAATATTCATGTTGAACTGTATTATGTAAATTTTCAAAGCAGGAAGATTATACCTGTTACATTTTAATAACTGTTATTCATTAGATAGATCCTCAAGTCCCTCTGCTGAGCCTAATACCACTTGAGGTGCCCCAAAGAATATGATAATCAAAATGTGCATAGAGTATCAGAAGTAATAAAATGCATAAATTAGTCCACCTAATGAAGAAATGGGTATTAAACTGTTCGTATAGACTTTGAGGAAGACAGGATAGCGCATTAGCTGTAGCAATGAAAGAATATTCCATGTAAAGATTTGGGACCTGATGGGTGAGGTCTGGACAGGCAGAGTAAAGGGGAGAGGTCATTAAAAGTGACAGGAGCAGAGGGAGGCATGGTAGTGACATTCGCATGGCACATTCCACAGCATTACAGCCATGGTCCACCTCTTGTACAATAGCATGAGATAAATTCAATTTCCATCAGCTTTTATCCTCTTAGCCCATGTTTCTTGAAAAACCATCGAATGCTAAGTTCTGTAGCTTTCTCTTGAGTATATTTAATTTATTAGAGAAGACATGATTTTGAATGGAAAAAAAAAATAGACGTAAGTTTTAAGACTTGACAAGATGACAGCCAAAATCAAATTCTCCCTTATGTAATAATAAAAGAATTGCCATACCTAATTTAATGTAAACATTGTCATTTTTATTCGAGCTATTGTTAAATAGGCAGTGGATGTTTTTGGACTTAAGGATTAGACATTAGATCTATGGAAAAGAGCTGTGACTTTTAAGATCAGAAATCTTAATGTGAGTAAGCCGATTTGGTCCAACTGAATCATTTAACAAGCATTCCAAGTGGGATTATGGTCCATGCAACTCTTAGGTTGAACCTATGCAATTGTCGCAATTCTACCATTTTTTTACTTCCCCCAAATAGCAATTTTATATCGGCTCAACTTCCAGGTTTAAATAAACATGCTTGGTTATGAAGTTTATTTTGCAGACGTAATTTTGTTCCAGCCTGGCCTGGATCTCCTACCAGACCCCAGATTCCCTGGAGATCAGGACTGGAAAGGAAGTCTCCAGGGTGGGCCAGGGGAGTCACCTGGAAGACAGCCTTTGCTCTCAGGGAGGCATGTGACTCCCCAGAGATCACCATCTATCTGAGAGGTGACTTTTCCAACCTACACAGACACCAAGTTATCTGGGGGATAAAAAGGATTGCCTTTGACACTGAGAAACTGACACCCCCTTCTCCCTTATTCTTATTTTTAAAATCTTTTAAAATGGATTTCATAGAGAGGAGGGGAGAGGGAGAAGAAACATCAATTTGAGAGAATCATCAATGGGCTGCCTCCTGCACACCCCACATTGGGGATGGAGCCAGCAACCTGGGCAGGCACCCTGACCAGGCACCAAATCATGATCTCCTGGTTCATAGGTGGATGCTCAACCACAGAGCAACACCAGCCTGGCTCTCCCTTATTTTTATTTGCAACACTTGGTCCTTTAAGCCAAAGAGGATTCCATTTTTGAAGTGAAGCTAGTAAGACAGTCCTGGGACCTCCAGGGAAAATGCTTTCTGGTTTGTGTTTGTGGTCAAGAAGAGTTCAAAAAGAAGTTTTCCATCTGCCTGGCCTTCTAAACGCATTCTGGGTCGCAGGTATCACTAGTGGGCCTGCTATCCCCCTGGATTCCCAGTCATAACTCTAATCATTAAACTCACTCTTTGGTCTGGGTCAGAAGTAGAAAAAAGAAGGGAGAGAGAAAAAGGACCTCAGTTGAATTCTGGGTCTGCCGGGTCCAGCTGTGTGATACTGAGTCAGTGTTCTCAGAAGGGGCCATTCGCCATGTCTGTCCCCCAGACTGCAGGGCAGAGTAAGAGGAGGGTGTGAGATGCTTGCACACCGCACATAGTTGGGGGCTGGGCATCATTATTGGGCTGAAGCCTAAAAACAGCGCTGGTCCCATTCGGGTCTGGTCCGTCCTAATCCACGCCTAACCCGAATCTTCTCCTTGTCGCAAGTCCACTGCACCGGAGAGCTGCTGGGCCGGAATAAGGTTTTATTATCCTTCAGATTTCCCCTTTATATATACTTTATGTTTTCCTCTCCGTGAAGTGTTTTACTTCAGCCATAATTTTTTTCTACTTTGGAAAGCCACTAAGAATTAATCAATCAATAATTGCATTGATGGGCAAAAAACTAATAAAACTGGAACCATAACAGGACTTGAACTTAATAACTTTGAAATATAAAGTGGAGGCTTTATCCATGGGAATTTACAGATATTATTTGGCCACCCGACGGCTTCCATATTTCTTCATTACTCCAATACAAACGCAAGAAATACAGGGCAGAAAACCCTATATAAGCGCTATAAATTTCCAGCTGAATTCCCTAGCCCCTACCATAGCAGTCACCCAAGGACTTTTAAAAAATAAAACCAGGCTTAATTTAGTGTATATTTTGCTTCTTCAACAAAAAACGTGGTATAGTTAAAAAATACAAATCTTTACACTACTTTTTAAACATATAAGCTAACCATCCAATGGGATTTTTTTTTTTTTTTACTTGATAAAGTACCCTACAGAGTTTAAAGTCTCCCTACTCCCACATATTAAATTTCGTAACCCCTCATTCATTGTGTCACTTCTCAAAGGGCTTCTTGTATCCTTTTAAACTGCCGAAAGGAACCACAATTCACGCTTCCCTGCTCCGTGTCTGGGCCTTTATTTCCCACGTCCCCGCGTTTCAGAGAGTGAAGTGCCTCTTTGCTGTTGAATTCCCACGCGCACCTGCCCTGTGGCTTTAGAATTCTTTCTCCCCTTTTGAAAGAAAAAGGCCGTCAGTACAGCACCTCTCCCTTTCTAAGAGAGCCTGTCCAGGTTGTCCTTCCCTTATGATCCTGCCCTTCTCCATCCTGTTCCGCCATTCCCTGGGCAAGCGCATGGGCAGGTGGCCGGGTTTCCTTCCTGTCTTAAAGGATCCCAGTGGCTGATGGGTGATGCCACGGCCCCTCTTAGCCCTACATGTCCTGGTTCTTCTTTCATTGGCTTCAGTTTCTCTTTCAGCTACTTTCACATGACGCACTCCATCACTCTCCGTGGCTACTCTTCCAGCCTTCATCCTGTCATCCCTGCTTACCCATCTCCTTAGAACCCTTGGTTCTCTTTGCTTGGCTGCACCTTCACTTGGAACAACTTGGTCTCTTCATAATCTGGTGAAAGGCTTTTCGGTCAAGTCACTGACCTTGACTTCCTGTCGCCTTAGACTCTGGTTGTCCTCTTGAATTTGGAGGATTTCCAATCCTCTTGAATTTGGGGCTTGGGAACATCATCCTCTCCTGATTCTCCCAGGTTACTACTTGCAGCATGAACTTGAAACAGATATGCATGGTCCTCAACGCCTGGTGGTGAACGCCCAGAAGAAAGCTCAGGTGCAGGTGAAGGGGAGAGAAGTGAGGTCCTTCATCTTCGCTCCCTGGCACTCAGGGGCTCTCTGCTCTTGAGGAAGAGCCTCCAAGCTGGCCTTTCCCTTCTCAGACCAAGTGCCCTGGGCTCCTGTGGTTCTCTTTTATGGCTTTCACACTCACTTGACAATTATCTTCTCAAAACTTCATTTCCTATTTAGTAAAACATCTCTAATGCAGCCTTTCAAGACCGTCTCTCCAGTTTTGCAAATGAGCAGCCCCCTTAATGAGAGGAATTATTCTATTCTAATGATAAGGAAAGCATCTCGTCCACTGTGATATGGCAGAAGCAGGTTGGGCTTTGAATGTGGAAAGTCTTAGGTTCAAATCCTATGTCTGCTACTTAGGAATAGTGTGACTTTTAGCACGTTTGCGGAATTACCAGGCGATGACGCAGTGTTTGCCATGTGCCAGGACTGTGCAAAGAACTTGAAAAGAATCCATTTCTTTTTTTAGAGGTTTAATTGATCTGATCTTTATAATAATCCTATGAGGTAGATATTATCACTGTTTAACAGTTGAGGAAACCAAGGAACAGAGAGGGACAGTGCCTTGTACAACATTGCAGAGCTAGCGAGGGGGCGGGATGGGACTGGGAAGCTGGGCCACGCCGTTTCTGCTGTTAAGTACAGTTCTGTTCTACCTCTAAGTAATTTCATATCTGATAGCCCTTCTACTCTCCTAGTGAGTGCTTTTGTGTGTGTCTGTGGTTTTTTTTTTTTTTTTTTGGGGGGGGGCATGGGGGTAAAAGAAAGGGCCTGACCCCCGAACAACTTTCATTTCTGGTTTTAAAGAGGAGAAGCCTGTAGGCAGGGGACTGCAGGTGGCCGTCTTCTGAGTACGTCCCTCCAGGACACATCCTGTGCTTTCACAGTAGAATTTTATAACTGGGTCCCACTCAGGAAGTCACTTCTTCTTGGCTTAAGGGTTTCGGCTCTGGCCTTGCCCCGGCGGGACAGGAGAAGGTAAATGGATAGGTAGGCTGGAAACAGTAAATAACACCACAGGTGGACGTGGGGATGAAGCAGTTATTAATTATTTTAAAAACAACCCCATGTGCTGTTTTTATTAACCTTTGCTAACTCCATCAGCTAGCTCTGACCATGACAGCATGCAAGTCATCATGATTTTTCCAGATTGGCTACATCATGGTTTGGGATGAGATGCTATTATCTGATTCTCTTGCTCTTCCTCATTCTTGTTTATGTCTTTAATAAACACACTTTTGAGTGCCCACTACATGCTGGGCACTGTGCCAGGTGCAGGATAAAGCGGCGGACAGAACAGATCTCATCCCTGGCCTCAAGGGGCTTGTTCTTTTCTTTCCAATTCCATTTCTGACCTAAAAGTATAACCTGCTGTCCTGAATCATATATGCTAATTCCATGACAATCTTTTTTAATCCCCTGAATATCATTTAAAAATCACCAATAATGAAACAGCAGTATAAGAAAATCTTCAAATCCTCCTCCTTCAATTTTCGGAACTTTTTGAAGAGCTCACATAAAGTGGTGTTATTTTTATTTTTAATTCTCCAAACACATGGTATGGAGCAAACCCAAAATGCTTCTTTTGGTAAAAGGCATGCTGGCAAACCATGGCTTGAGCAGCCACAGCAGACGGGGTGGGGTGGGAGGTGTGGATGCTGAGAAGAAATGCAGGGTGTGTGTATGGGGAGGGAGATGAAGGACAGGCAACGGGCCTCTGTAACTCTGATTAAGTGGGTCCCCGAAACAGCTTTAAAATGTAGACTTGAAGGCCATATCACACGGTCATATAAAGGAGCTGGTTATGAATCCCCGATGGTGGAAATGCTCAAGGAGAGCTCTGAAAGCTGCTTGGTGTTAAACAGATGCGTCAGCTTTCACACTGAACCACAGGAAGTGAAAGTTGTAAGATGATAGACAAAGGAGTATTTTTTTTCTTTTCTCTTGATAGTTGGGATAAAGTTTCTATCAAAAAATTGTAGCTGTAACCGGTTTGGCTCAATGGATAGAGTGTTGGCCTGTGGACTCAAGGGTCCCAGGTTTGATTCCGGTCAAGGGCATGTATCTTGGTTTTGGGCACATCCCCAGTAGGGGGTGTGCAGGAGGCAGCTGATAGATGTTTCTCTCTCATCGATGTTTCTAACTCTCTATCCCTCTCCCTTCCTCTCTGTAAAAAATCAATAAAATATATTTAAAAAAATGGTAGCCTCAGCAATGATGAAAATAATGTGAGGTAGTTTAAAAACCTAATTATACTGCTGAGTAGATTTTTTAATGATAGTTGCCTCACTTGCCAGGGGAATTGACAGTGAATTCCCATTAATTACAATTAGATTTTACACATATTACAAATTATTTGTGTAATTTGAATATACATATAGAAATATATGTATAAATACAGAATTTGTTTATTAACATATTTAAATGCTCATTCTTATTTAAATGACTACTAAGAATTCAGTTTTAGGAATCAAAGGGAATCAGAAGTTATGCCTACAAGAATATTATTTAGTTTTTATAACAAGCAAGTGTTTGAGATGAAGGTACTATCTGAAAGCCATCAGTTATGGCTCAGAGATTTGCTTTCTGAATTATTCTAAGTGGAACAAATGAGGAGCTGTCTTTGAAACTTATTTCATAATTAAAGTCAGGCACAAAGAAACTCAATTCTATTTATTTCTCTAAACCTTGTTTACGTGAATCTTGCTAATAAATAAAGAACACAGCTTAATTCATCTTTAATTTATATCAGGTAACAAATTAACAAATTAAATACTGCATTTCTTAATTGTTTCTTGTCAGGTGGTATTCAAACTTGCAAAATATTTACCCACCTGGGTGAAATCTCTGCAAAGTGAGAAACAGACCTTCCACTTGAATATAATTACTGAAATAATAGCACCTTATTTGGTTCGCCGCTTACCAATTTATTATGGATTTTAACACCACAGAATTCAACATCTTTGTTGTGAGACACTGGTAGATTTAATTTAGAAAATGTCACTTATTGTATACCTTTAAGCGGCCTGAACTTATCTGCATTCATTTGCATTCTAACATCTTTCTCATGTTGCAGAGGCAATACAGCTACTCCAGTGAGTGCTCATGGTATGTATTGTCCATGAGGATGTCCTGGGTCATGCATGTTATGGTGGCAAAAAGTTGCAAAAGTGTGATGAAACACACACTACCCTATTTTATGGTCAGTATGTATCAATACCCCAGTTTTTAAGAAGAAGGCCCAGAAACTCAAAGAAATTAAATAACTCATGCATTGTGATAGGAAAAGGGGTTAAACTAGAATTTTACAGTTAGTTGACTATAAGCTCTTTGAAAGACTCAAAATAGTTGCCAGAATTTCTATAAAACAAGTATAACAAATAATCCTATATAATAAAAGCCTAATATGCAAATTGTCCCCTTGAATGAGATTCGACCTGGAGTTTGACCAGGGGGCGGGGCCAGCAGTGGCAGCAGGTGGCCAGAAGAAGGGAGCCCCTCCTCCCCACCGCCAGAGGCAGCAGCAGGTGTCCAGGGGAAGGGAGGCACCCCAGCCAGCAGCCGGCAGCTGCTAGGGACCCCACCTGTGTACGAATTTCATGCACGGGGCCTCTAGTGTTTCATGATCATGGTCAAATTTCCAAGCGACTATCAATAAACTAAATCCATTTTAGTCAACATTTATCACATGTGTAGCAGTAAAATGTTGACTAAAATCCATTTTAGTCAACATTTATCACATGTGTAGCAGTAAAAAATACATTGGATTTTCTGGATCCTGTAACTTTTCATTCCTTGTTTGAAGTGAAAAAAATTATAAACAAATGCCAAAATTTAAAAGAAATATGTAGCCCTGGTTGGGTGGCTCAGTTGATTGGAGCATTTCCCTGTACACCAAGAAGGATGAGGGTTTAATCCACAGTCAGAGTCTGTTCTGATCAATGTTTCTCTCTTACACTGATGCTTCTCCCCTTCTCTCTCTCTCTCCCTTCCTTCTTCTTTAAAATCAATAAACATACAAACATATCCTTGGGTGAGGACTAAAAAACATGTGCTTATATATGTGTATGCATATATATATATATATGTATATAATAATTCCAATCTTTTAAAATTGCAGTAAGGACACTTAAAAGGAGATCTACCATCTTAACAAATTTATAAGTACAGTATTGTTAGCTTTAGGCACAATGCTGCACAACAGATCTCTAGAACTTCGTCATTTTACACATGTGAATTTTTATACCCAATGAATTGAGAAAAATACTCTGAAGTAGTAATGATTAGCTGTAGGTGGCCATCTTTCTTTTCATTGAAAAGTTCTGTATTCTGTTTTTATTGTTCTTAATTAATAACATTCTAGACAATTTTTATCAATGATTTTTTCTTTTATGAGCCAAGACAAAAATGCTTGTAGCAAACCAAAGAAGATAGGATCAATAGAGGTTCTGTTTTTGCTTCTTGCCATTGGTAGAGGAGCCACCATGGGTTAAGAGATTCCTAGCAAGATGACTCCACCATATGGCATGTTGAGAATATGACCCTTACCTGCCAATAGTCAGTGACAAACAAGTTCAAAATATCAGTTCTAAATTCAGATGTCCTGTCATAAAGCTCCCCCAGGTATGGATGGACAGGGCCTATTCGGGGAGGCTAAGCCTTAAACTCACCAGCCAAGAAGGGTGGTCTAGGTACTGGGCTACACTTTCTCCTGCGGATGCTGAAGGAAGTTTTAGTCCTTGAGAGATCTCCACAAAGTACAGCAACAAGAGGACTCAGTCCAGACAAATAAACATCTCAGGGAGTGAAATGGTTGGGTACCTTCCATCTAGCCTTATGAATTGAGAGATGGAGGAACAGAAGTGGTCATCTGGTACCCAGAATCCTAGGACCTGCAGGAAATCTGTCAGCACGTAGCAAGGCACAAACTAATAGACTAGATTTTAGGAGCAGAATGGCAGCGCTTGTGAAGGGACTGGTGAGGATAAGGCACAATCCCTGTCTATGGAGAGGATGAGTTTGTGCCTAGCAGAAGGCAAAGCCCGGTTTTGTCAAGTGAGACACTGGTTACATCTTGCACTGAGCAGCCCCAAAGAGAGAGGAAGTGAGAAGAGAGAAACATTGAAATATCAATGCGAGAGTGCAACATCCATTGGCTGCCTCCTGCATGCCCCCTACCGGGAACTAAACCAGCAACTTTTCGGTGCACAGGACAATGCCCAACCAACTGAGCTAAACTGGCCAGGGCAAACTGGTTAAATATTGTTGGCCTTAGTCCAGAAGTGAGCCTGGAGGTAGAACTGAGCAACTCCAGCCTTATGTATCAGCAGCTCTGAGTAGGAACTCTTACCTCACCTTGTATGCTGAATAGCAATTAAAAATCTCTTAGATTTGAGTGCGTGCTGGGTTACAGGGAAATATTTTAGAGATTTTAAACTGGCTGTTCTATTCCTCCTGGGAGGAACCATGAGCGCATGGCAAGTTCCAAGCCAGCGATGAAGTGATGACATGCAGGCAGATGCTCTCCACCCTACGCAAAGAGTGTGGAAAGGGCAGGAAATCTGGTGTAAAGACTAGATGTGCTTTATGAGAAAAGAAACTTAATTGGTGTTAAATTGTTCTAGGAATTGGACATTCTCTAAAAATCAGAGTGGTAACTGCCATTTATTGGGTCATTTATCAAGTATCTTCTGTATTCTGGGCACTGCTCTAGGTATTCTGTATACATAACCTACAGACCCTGCAAGGATTTTGGAAACTAAATATTATAATCTCAATTTTATTAGATGAAACTGGGTACAGTCACCTGGCAGGCAGGTACCTGACTGGATGTAGGTTTAAGCCCAGTTGTCCCTGTTTCCAAAGCCAATGCATCTATTATGTGGCTTTTAGTATCTCAAATGAGATTGAAGGAATGGACGAGAGAGAAATAGAGAGAGGGAGAGGGTGGGATAAATGGGGGGGGGGGAGAGAGAGAGAAAGAGAGAGAGAAATTCAGTAGTTTTCATAGGGAGTTCTTCAGGGACCAGAGAAATGATGTTTTGTCCTGAGCCACTGCAATGGGCACATAGGTGGGTCAAGGATGAGCCTTCCTCCGTCACATAAAAATAATGTTTTGCTACTTTTGGATCTGGTGGCCCAGGAGAGTTAGGAGTCAATTTGCTACCTATTGTGGAAAAGGGCCTTGCACTTTGAAAAGATGGGCTTCTTTTATTCTCTCAGAGAATAGGTTGGTGTTAGTCTGCAATGGTTTCACATTACATTTGAAACAAGCATTTATTTCATTCTCTGAGCCTTTACTAATTCTTTGCCTGAGCCTTCCATTTGCCCCTGGGCCCTCTGGGAGAAAGCTTATTTCAGCTCACAGTTTATTCTCTGGGATTGGCTTTATTTGAAGACAGAGACACCGAGTAAAATCTCGGATGGATTTTCAGTCTTCTGCCTGCTTGACTTGTATATAAAGTGAGAAATGGACTCACCATGAGCCATGGCCTTCTGCGACAAGCTAATGGAGAGCATCTCCGGCGAGCCTGGAGGACACCTTTGTCATATTAAGTAAAGACAACCCTTCACCATACGGCCTCACACCAAGTATCTTGAGGTCATGCTCAGGATGGAGGCACAATTTCTCTTTACTCTCTTCACTGTCAAAATTGAATGATACAGAGACGGCCTTGGCACCTGTTGAAGAAATCTCCTGTGCGCCTCACTCTTTGACAGGACATCTAGCTCCACCCTTTGCAGGCATATGGCCAGGGAACCTTATAGAGTTGGTGACTTCACTTGGTCATAAAAATAACTGCATCTTTGTTATCTTTGGAAAAAGGACACAGCTGCTGGATAACATGCTAACTGATATGCAGGCATTTGAATGACTTGATAAAGAGTGGTTGATTTAAGTAGTCACTATTTTGTAACCCCAGTGGAATAATGGATCTAGCCAATCATCACCCAAGACACTAAGAGGTTTAGGTGAAAGGACAGGGACCTTTGTAAGGGATGGATCAGGGTAACATCTGACCCACTGGTCAATCTCGGCATCCCTCCAGTGGGACAACGGATGAGAGACATTGGAGAATAGTGCCACCTGCATGGAAGTTCTTGCCTTTTTAAAAAAAAGTTCTGGATCTCATCAACAAATAAGTGTCATTAAATGGGGAAGGATATTATTATAGAGTACAAAAGACATGAGAGGAGAAAAATGCACCGTGTGACCCTCCTTGGGAATCCGGCTTACACCGTAAAAAACATGTCTGAGATGATCCGAGAACTTTCCATATGGACAGAATGTTAGCTGATATTAGGCACTTGTTTTGTGTAAGGCGTGATAATGGCATGGTGGTTATTAGAAAACCAAGTGAAGTAATAATTACCCTTATTATCACTAGTTAAAGTATTTCTAGATGAAATAATTTGCTTTACAGTACTGCAGCAACAAATACATAATAAATAAATAAAACAAGATTGGCAAAATATACTCTCTACTTTTGTATGTACTTGAGAATGTCCATTATAAAAGTTAAAACATTAAGGGATTTTATTACTTTGTTCAAAGTAGCCACTCCTCTAAGAAGTCCTGTGGTCCCTGGAAGGAAGCAGGACAGTGAAGGGCCAGTGTGGAGAATGTGGCTCACTGTGATTGCTTTTTTTTTTTTTTTTTTTAGTAAACAATAAAATTTTCTTTTCTTCCACTGCCACCACTGATTATGATCTATTTACCTATAGAAATGAATTTCTTCTCATAGTTTTGTAATTAAGTTATTACTACTGCAAACATATCAGAAAATACTTATTTAATAAAAACGATAAGATTTTTAGGTTTGTGAATTTTATTTTTAACTTTTGTGTTCTGATAGTAACTCTCTTGAGAAGCACTCTTCATATGTTGCATTGGCTCAGAGACTACAGATTGTTAAGAAAACGCATGAAGGTCATCTCTACAGTTACCATACAGAACTTTTCCTTGAAAGGGATCTTGCTTTCCAAATAGAGAATCCTCAAACTAAACAAGTCAATGTGAAGCCTAGTCTATATTCTCTTTCCCTTTCCATTTTGATGTTCATATTTGTTTTTCTCAATATTTGTCCCCGTGTCTATGTTTACTCTCTCACCTGTGACAAATGCCTGGTTACTAGCTGAGTTTCTGCTAGTACTAGTCACATGTTAACAGTATTCAGATGTGTGTACAGTATACAAATAACATCACATAGATGAGAAGAAAGTAACTCCATCAGCATATTCACAATTTGACATCAGAATGACTATTTTTTTTTTTTGTCTAGTTACATTAAGAAGCTTAGAGTGTTGGAGGGGAATGAGAGGAAGGACAGAACTGAAAAGGGGTGGTTGGGTTGGGAGAAAGCAATGCTACTGTACTGTACAGACACATGAATGACAAAAGAAAAGAACACAGCAAGACCTTTCTTCAAACGAAATGTGCATGAAAAAGCTCATTCAAGCTCAAGTCATCTGACACACCCAAACAAAAGTACCTGCCACTAGGCAGACATAGTAGCTTACTGGAGATTGAAGTGCTGAAAGCTTTGTACAATTATCCCTCATCTTTCTGACACTCTAAGTCCATATCTGGCTTTGTTGGTGGATCCACCATTTCCTGAGAGGCTGTGGTTGGGTGCAATTGGAGCAAATGCCTCTGTGGCCACCACCTAAGGCAAGAGATGTTTCTATTTTCTGAAACCATTTGGTCAAAGGCTCTAATCAGTCTTTTTTTCCCAAGCTACATATCACGCCCTTTAATCTTTGGAGGCCTGTTAGGAGAGACCTCATAAAATCAAAAGGTCATTGCTTTAATCTGAACCAATTCAATAGAGTATTTCAGAAGAGGTCAGCTTTTCTCTGATTTTCTGGGATTTAGTGTCTTTTTCTTACATCGAGTATAAAACACCCCATAAAACATAACAGAAGAGATAGTTGGGCAGTTAGCTTTGACCCACATCTTTTAGGGGTCATCTTCCTAGTGTTAACTATCCCAAAGTAATTACTCATAACACAGAGAACTCTATAAATTCCTTGTGAATACCTAAAGTGATCATTTTTCTTTGCACCTACTTATACGACAAGCATCCATTAAGTTTTAATTATCTCTTCCCAACAAGCCTTTCATCTCTGTGTTCTATCCACTGCTAGGGGACTTTGAAGATGGAGACTGGGCTTTAATATATACTGTTCATTGAAGGGCTAACTTTGGGCCATACAGGTTCAGAGCTTGTTGATTGAAGCTATGAGGCCAACACACTCCTCCGACATGCAGAAATTTCAATTCTCTCTGAATTCAAATGACTATATTTTCTTAGGGAATCACAGCCAAATTTGGCCTACAGTGTCTATATCCCTCCTAGAGTGGAAACTTATGATGAGATCAAAGTTTAAAATGAGCTTTTTTTGTTCCTCTGGGTAAATTCAGCTTTTCAATTTAACTAAAAATGTTTGCTGTGTGCCGGCACTGCTTCTAAAGAATTATATGACACACTAAAAAAGAGAGAAGGAATGAGAAAGAGAGAAAGAGGAACATTTAGAAAACAAAAATGTATAATTAGAATCTTCTTTATATTCAACTAGCCATTGATTTATTTAAATCTATGACTGGTATTCCTGAAATACAGCATTGTTTAGAATTTTATTTGCTTATAGCTGTGAAGGGATTGGGCTCCCCATCTGTTTGAGATAGCTCAGTACAAGTGGTATAGCCAAATCTAATTATTTCTCTTGCTACAGTGGTAATACGCTATGTCTTCAAAAGCATCAATTCTAAAATATATTCAAAGAGACCAGTTCACAACCCCTGTCAAAGCATTCAATAAAATAAACTTCTCTGTATGGAAAGTCTTGGGATCCATTAACAATCAGGGGTTGGAATAAAAGGGTAGACTTGTTCTCATTTGAGTGGCCTTAAGGATTCAATGTCAAAGGAAACCACTAATCACACAGCAGATAGATGTAGATTCATTTTTCGAAATCCTTCCGTGCCACTTATTTAGTTTTATTTCATGTCCTTTCATCTACATGTTGATAAGGAAATTGGTATTTGAGTACTGGCATTTGAATTTGGAGATCTAACAACCTGGCAAGAGCAAAGTGGCTCTTAATTTAGGCATCACTCAAGTGTCTTACAGACAGTTCTCTGAGATTGGAAGCTTTGCTTGGAGATGGAGAGCAAGCAGCTAATGTGCGTGCCTGTGCGCGTGTGCACGTGTTTAAAGGCGATGATCACACCATATAACAGGCCGTTTGTTTATCACATGTAAGATAATGGGCTCTTAAGCTCTACAGCTGGATATTGTTTGGCACAGAAACAACCTGCTTTATCTAAACCGAATTCCTTTCCTAAATCCATTTAGCTGGGAAGCGAATGTTTCTGTAGGGCATCCGCCACAAGGAGCAGAGATGACAATACCCAAACTGCTACACCCACCGGTTGATACCTACTGCACTGGGTTGCATGACACCGATAAGAGCGGTGCCAAGTCACCACACAGAGAGCAGAAGGATCAGGTCCGCTTGCCCAGCTCACAAGTCCTCTACTTCACCATTTGCCATTAATAAAATTCTGGAATTTGGATTTTGGCTGACATTTTCAAACTTCATTTATATGGAAAAAAATGATTTGGATGCATTAAAATTAGAGTGGGAGAAGCAATTAGAATAACTTAAAATACAGTAAGAATATTTTAAATGCCTTGCTTATGTCTAATATATGTTAGTTATATATACACATAGATTAGCGTACTAACTCAATAGAATTTAACCTGCCTCTAACCCATCTTTTTCTAATAATACAGTTATTATCAAAATCAGAATTGAACCCTGTCAGGAGACCAGTGTCTTTATTTCTTCCTTCTTTTTTCTTTCCCTTTCTCTCTCACTCAACCTGTTCTGGGTTGTAGTTTAATATTTTCACTTACACAGAGTAAGAATTTGGCCTAACATTTATATTGTATCGTTTTATGACCAATATTAATAAGTGACCATTATAAGCAGAAAGTGAAATTTAGCAGCAGGCAGCTGGCCGGTAGTGGTACAAGCAAGATTTTTATTCTTTCAAAGCCATTTTCTGAAAACTGGAATGAATGAAACCTTTTGAAATACCCCAAATAATTGTTATTATAGAAAGTCATATAGAGAATATATACTTTTACTGTTCAGATATCTTGAAACCCATTTAAAAATACATGCATTTTTAAATCATGTTTGGTAACTTGAAAATCAGTTTTTTCCTGCCACCCACATTTCTGAGCGCAATGGTCCAAAGTCGTTTCATTTGACAGAAAAAAAACTCACCACATAAAACAACCGAAAGTAGTTGCATATCTCCCTGAAGCCTGGCTTGATGCAAGGTGCTTTTTCCCTCTATCCTTTAGGTGGCTCAGTGCCAGCACAGAAGAGAGGATGCAAGTTGATAGCAAGAATCAGGCAGGTTTAAGCAATGTACACACTGGTTCCAATTATTTGAAGGTAGGATGCCCCCATGGATAATTGCTTACATGTTGACTTATTCCTCATTTGGGTCTCCCTGTTTCTACATAGCTCTATCATCCCTCTCTGAGCAGGCCCTTTGCACCCCTGGGCTAAAGCAGATAACCAGAGCCATCTATTCACATGTGTGGTGTTACCATTAGCAATCGGCAGTGGCTGTCGCAGCCCTGTGATCAGCAGGTGGGATTCTGCATGGCCAGGGTTGCTGGAGAGAGGACGCGACAATAATCTTCTGGGAGACATAAAATAACAAACAAAACATAGGTAATGAATTCAGTACTGGAAAAAAAGTGTGTGTTGGAGTGAGCTTAAAAGCCCATTTATTATACTGCTGTTCTCAAAAGTCCACATCATCATTTTATGAGCAGTTGATGACTTGAAACCAAGACTGTCTGCTACAATGACGGTAGGCATGACATTATAGATGTTGGGAGATTTTACCATCGCTCTACCAGAGAATATCAACCCTTTTTATTTAAAGGCCAGTATATCCCCCGGCAAATTGAGTTTCCATGCTCAGTTGATTCACAGCCTATTTCAAGCAAAGGCTGCCGACTGTGTCAAAATGTATACTGATTTTGTGATATACATAGTTTTCTGAAGGACGGAGTGAGCTCGCCAGTCTCAATGCATTTGGGACTTGACTTAGATTTAACGTTGCCCTCAAGAAATAGCTAGCTGGTATATAAGTGGATTGAAATATTTTACATTGAGATAGCTTTCTCCTTATCCTTCAGTTTCTTTTCATGCATCACTAAAATTATCTTGAAAAATTGGAAAAATATGTCTTATTATTGAGAGAATTCATTACATTAGTATAAGGCCAAACAGTCTACGTACAATCAACAGTACCATTTTGAGTAATTTGTTCTTTTGACATTTTCTAAAAGAATAGCTCTCCCTACATTAATGCTAAATAGATAGGAATAATATGAAGAACAAGAATATACGCAAATTGCATTTTAATTCCTATTTTCTTTAAAAAGATGTCAAAGATAAATGTAAATGTGGCTTAAATATACACTTTGCTTCAAATGTTTAGGAAATGATGCCTAACACAGAGAAAAATAAAGCCATTAATTTTCCATTTGCATGACTTGCCCTTGAACTGTGTTTGACATTTCTCATTTGCTTTTGCAACATAAAGTCCAAGATTTCAGTTTAAAGGATGTAAGCGTCAGGTTTTGTTTTTGTTTGGCATTTTTAGGGGGCAGACATTTATTTTTTTAATGTCCACTTTCTATGGACAATTTAAGTACCAGTTTAAGTTATATGTGGCTCACATCTATTACCTCCCCACATTCCATATATTTCTACTTCTGAAGGCTTTAGAAAGAGTCTATTTGGACTACTTCCCATGAGAATATATATCACCAACAATGGAAAATTTGTAATATGAAAAAAAAAAAATTTCTTTCAACTTTTTGTTGGTATGCGAGTCCCCCCTCCCCATGTGTAAATAAAGAAAACAATGAAAAAGCCCAGTTTGGAACACCGATAGGGAGGTGATGTGTGCACAAAGCTGGGTATCTTTTGTTGCTTCAGTGGAACCCTGGGTTTATTACCTTCACTAACTGAATTTAAATGTAAGCATGTCATTTATTCCCCTCTCCCTCCCTTGCAGTGCTCTCCCTTTTCTTTTGGCTTCCTTCTTTTAGCAGCTCCTGTTGTACCAGGGATTGTCTCAGATGCTGGGGCCAAAGGGTTTCCACAACAGAGGCTGCCCCACCTTCAGGGAACCAGTCATTCAGTGAGAGAGATGGACAGTCAATAGACCCAGATTCCTGGAGTTACACAAGGTGATAAGACCCAGGACAAAGTTAATGGTACCAGGACTGAGTACACAAGGACACCCAGTTTAGACACAAATTTGAGGAAAGCCTTAAAGACTTTACTGTATTAGGTACCAAATAACAACAACAATAATTTTTTGAGGACATACTATGGGTATGATTCTATGCTCGGTTCTGAAGTTAAAATTGATAACAATAATCAAAACCAGAATGAAGACCAGAAACCCCCTATACACATCAAACTACATAAAACCATCCTAAACTTTGATTCTTACCCTCAGGGATCCGTCCACATGGATATTATAATTTTATTAATGAATTGTTTCTATAATCAGTTTTCCAAAACACCTTCAAATACATTTTCACACTTAATCATTCATTAACCCTGTGCACTGAATTGGTAATTCTTTTGCTCAATAAATATTGATTGATTTTCTACCCTGTGTCTTAACGTATATTCTGCTAGGTCCCTTGAATATGATATTGAAGGAGAGTCTGTCACTGGCTTCTATAACATACATAGAAGACGCACAATTGTATGCCTATGCTGTATGCTAATTTTTCTCAGGGAAATAACTTGGGGCACATGGGAAATCGTACATTCCTGATGAGGTTGGAGACACGTCCATGAGGCACTTACCAGCACACTAATTCGACCTGAGCAGAATCTAAAGCCCATAAATATTAGTGGTCTAGCCCAACATCAAATATCTCAAGAATTTAAAAAAAAATCATTTAAAAATAATATCCGAGGCAGAAGAAAACATAATAACACTCAGATAATTACTGTATTATTCATATAGTTAATCTCATCTTAATGTAGACTAATATTTTCATTCCAGTTTACATAGTTTTACAAACAGGCAGCTACAAAGGCTCTTATTGTTTGTTGATGGAGGCCTAAGAGTAAAATAAATAAATAAATAAAAAGACCCGTGAACCCGTCATTTAATTTATCGTTGAATTTTTCTTCACTCTATCTTTCCCTGCAGTGGTACTTAATCATCCCTGCAGCCAGCATGTTAGGAAAGATAAAATCAGAACAAGAAAGATTATGGAACCACACTCAGGAATGAAGACAATTCTCATTTAAAATCTTTTTTTAAGTTTAGTCTTCATACAACTTATCTTCTCTAACAGTATGAGAGACAGCCTGAAGTATTCAAAGGACTTTGGCTCATGGAGCTTGCCTTTAAGTTCCAATAAATACAGTTAATTTCTTCTAAAGGACTTCACAATATGACAGGAAAAAAATTTTCAGGAGGTAATTAGGAGGAAATGGCATTGCCATACTGGGAGAAACTCACAGTTTTGAGGAGATTTGAGAGTTCAGCACGATCTGATCTTGAGTTAGAATCCCTGTTGGGATTGGCATGTTTGCAATGCATGAAGACAGGAATGATGAGTGCTCTGAGCTACAGGCTGACTTTGTTGATCATTCTTCATCAAAACCAACATTTTTAAATAACGGTACACCCCCAGACCCAAATTCAATGGTTTCTTAAAGACCAATTTTTACTGTCAGATGTTGATAAACCAGTGTCAGCATCGTTGGATGATTTAGATGTGTTTGGATTGTTAGGATGTGCAAGGTGGTTCATCTCCACTGTATATGACAGTCGCTCACAGTAGTGATGAATGTTTCCCGTCCGCTGATCTACTGGTACATTTAAATTATGTTGCACTACTATTCTATCTCTTTAAACAAGAAGGAAATTAAGCTTCAAGTTTAATTAAACATTATTTTAAAAATTGGTTTTTGGTATATAAAATTCACCCTGTGATTCTTCCATGTTCTTTCCTTGAGAAAATAGAGTGCACGTTTCATTGGGATTTGACCTTAATTAATCCTGTACTTTGTGATCCACCCCCTTGCTGAAATAGTCTTATCAAAAGGAATGCAAGCTATGGGCTGAGATAACAATCGGTCATTAACTTCTGTGTGAGGTGCTGGCTGTGGTCCATGGGCACGGAATTCAAAACCCATCGTACACAGTAATGTCCAGGGCTTAGTGCTCTATGGACGAGAGACAAAATAAACTATGCAGAACGGCATCTTTCCACAGTCTACATGGATTTATACTCTAGCAAATGGTCTGAGACATTCAAAATGCAGCCTGTGCATTGGCATGCAGTCCTGCGTGTCGGATTACACAGGAGGTGGGCCCTGCCAGCAATGCCAACTGAAGTAAATAAGCAAAATGATCACTCCCCCCAAAACACCCTATATAATAAAAGCCTAATATGCTAAGTGTCCAGTTGGCTGTTCAACCAATCAAAGCATAATATGCTACTGATATGCTAAGGCTGCTCAACCGCTTGCTATGATGTGCACTGACCAACAGGGGCCAGATGCTCCTACCAGTAGGTTAGCTTGCTGCTGGGGTCCGGCCAATTGGGACTGAGTGAGACAGGCCGGACATGCCTTGGAGCCCTCTTGCGTTCCCTCCCTGCTGGCCAACCTCCAACATACCTCCTTGGCCCCAATTGTGCACCAGTGGGGTACCTCAGCCTGGCTTGCGCCCTCAAATCCGGGACTCCTCGGGGGATGTCGGAGAGCCGGTTTCAAACCAACCGGTGGAATGGCTGGTCACTATGATGAGCACTGACCACCAGGGGGCAGATGCTCAATGCAGGAGCTGTCCCCTGGTGGTGAGTGCACTCCCACAGGGGGAGCACCACTCAGCCAGAAGCTGGACTCATGGCTGGCGAGCACAGCAGTGGTGGCGGGAGCCTCTCCAGCCTCTGCGGCAGCGCTAAGGATGTCTGACTGATGGCTTAGGGTTAGTCAGACATCCCCTGAGGGCTCCCAGGTTGCAAGAGGGTACAGGCCGGGCTGAGGGACCCCCCCACCCCCAGTGCATGAATTTTGTGCACCAGGCCTCTAGTCATTTCATAAGAATAATTCACAAAGTTATGCTATTGTTTCAGATTTAGAAGACACTATTTCTTTCTACTGTTTTAGAATGTATCCCAGAGCAGTAACCCTCCATGCTGATGTAACCTGGCTGCCTTCTGAGAAACCCTAAGAAACTGGTGTAAATTAATAAATATGTGGGGCCTGTTGACCTGAAATGTATGTAGTCCAGATAAATATGACAGACCTGCAAGACTATTCATATGCCATTTGCCTGGGGGCACTAGATATTCAGCACTTCCTCCAAAAGTTTAATCTTTGGAATCTGAGGAATGCCAAATGATGATTTCTTTGCATGTGTGGAATTGGTCAAAGAAATTCTGTAACTCCCTGGTACAATGATGATGACCCTCCATTTTTCAGCACCCTTTTCAGATTCAAGACGACTTTTCTGACCTTTGAATACTTTTCATTCATCTAACAGTTACTGAATACCTACTATGTGCTAGGTACTATTCTAGATATTTGGAATGCTATAGTGAACCAAAGAGAAAAATCACCTGCTCTCATGAATATACATTACACAGATGTAGATGCACTCTGAGAGATGGGCACCCAACTTTTGTCATTGGTGTCCATTGGAAATTGAAGACACTTATGATATGATGAGGATAGGAATTGTTCCTACATTTTAGTTGTTAAGTGATACTGATGCTTGATATATAATGCCCTGTTTGATTCCTTTCATTCTTATCTCCATTGAAATTATTTTAGCCTACCTTATTGCAATAATAAATTCCTGATCTGGTACCACCTAACACTTTTCTGATTCCAACTCATTTTGGAAAATCAATTTAATTCAAGAGTTTATTATTCATAATGTTGACTGTGTATAACACTGAATTAATTTTCTTAAAATACCCTTTCTATCATGGCAGCCTTTAGTTAAGTGGCTCCCTACTGCCTACCCATCAAACTAATCTGCTAAATCTAGTATTCAAGCCCCTCCATAATGTGCACTCGTGTGGCCTTTCCAAATTCTTGTGTTTCCATGACCCTCATCAGGTTCTGTGTTACAGTCAGACTCTCCTTTATATCATCAGCCCCTTCCTCCATGTTTGGTCCCACTTCTATGAATTGTGACACAGAAGCCCTCTCAGGCTGATAAGAGGACTTCAGATCTTCATAGTGGCTATGCCTGCCTGGTGCATTCTTACAGATATTTCCCTAGATCATTCTCTTCTGTTGGCCTAAATGTCACTAGTTCAGAGGCCTGGGCATCAGGCTCATATCCATTGAATTAGCTACAATGTCTGTGATAGCTAAGATCAAGGAAGTAAGTAAGAAGAGGAAGTAGACATGTTTGCAAACAACCTAAATTCTGCCCTCTGACCCCCATGGCTAGTATGACTGTTGAATGTATACAACTGTAGCTAGGACAGAAGGGCCTTTTCAGGCAGTGGGGAGACACTAGCGTGCTGGCGAGGTGCCTTCCACAGATGACCTGTCTCAGTTAAAACAATAAGAGCCCTGCTCTGGATATATCCGCCTGGTGCAAGTTCAATTGATTCCCAAACTGAAGACCTTCTCCAGGAAAACTAGGAAGACCCATCCACACACTTTTATATCTTAAACTCAACTGTCCTTGCAATTTTTTTTTTTTTGTCCTTACAATTTTGTTAGCTGGGTTGGAAGCAATCCATCGTGAAAGCCACTTGAGCCACCTGTGCATCATTATTTTTGTTTAGTCCTTTGTAGGATGGCCCAGCTTGAGGGCCAATAAAAAGTCTTTCTTCCCCCTTCCTGATAGCAGTGTCCATCTTCTTACACCATCTCATCTCCTCATTCTCTGTGAACAGCCTACTCTCTGGAACATGAGAACATAATTTAATTGCTGCTGCTCGGAATTTTCTTTGCTTAATGTGTTGTGCAGTAATTCAATTAGCCGAGTCAGATGGGGGAAGACTTTCTCAGTCTATTCATTCACATTGATGAGAAAGAAGAAGCTGAATTTTCAAGTCCACCTAAAGTGGAGTGTGGGTTTGCAGCAGCTTCTAGATAAGGCTCTTATTCATCATACAAACAAAGAAAGCGCAACCTCCATGCTTTAGAAGAAGAGGAAAAAAGCCCCAATTTAGAAACACATAGTAATTGAGCCGCAAAAGAAAGGCAGCACAAATACCTTTAAACAATATAAAAGTATTTCCACAGCTCGCACCCCTAATTACTTTTATGAGTTTGAAGCTTGCTTTACACATGATAGGCATGCAATAAACCATACTCCTTATAAAGACTAATTCTGTGACTACAACACCATGCAATATAATATGGTAATATTGTAGACTTTCAAGAATTTTTAAATAAAAAAATATATCCTACTGGGCAAGCAGTAAATATTTAAAACCCTACAAAATAGAAGGCAATTTCTCACCCAATGAACTTTCCCCCCACAGGTTACAGCTTCCTGTTACATCTCTCTGTACCTCTGACACCACTGATAGGCATCATCTCTTCTCTTAAGATATTTCCTTTCCCTGATTTCCTATATTGCTTATTTTCTATTTTATGATATTATTATTAACTTAAGAAAAACACATAAAACTTTGATGATAAAAATGTATTTTTTATTGCCACTGTGAGGAAAGCACTTAGGTTTGAACAGTTCACAGATACGCTGTTTAAGGGTAGATGTGTCCATCCAGGTGCCCTGCAAAGCAGAGGGGCCCTGGGTGCCGAGGGGCAATCAGAAATGCTTTAGGCTGTCACAGTGCTGGAGTCTAGATTTCAAATATGGACTTTGTCATTCCTTCTTTATTTTGGCTGCAGAATGAACTGCGAGTCTTAATGCCAGTTGACAACTACACGGGACTTACCCACTAAGTGTCAACCTCTGTCAACATGTCACAGGCAAACGCTGGTAGATTGCATAATTCAGGGCTGTACACTCATGCTGAGGCTCCTGTTTCCAACACTTCTGATTATTCTGTAGAAGTTCTGTATTGGTCTTTTTCTCGTTGCAATTCCGATATTGAGACAGGTCCAGAGTTAACAAAAATATAAAAGAGACCATCTGCCCTGGCCGATATGCCTCAGTTGGTTGGGCATCATCCTATGCACTGAATGGTTGCTGGTTTGATCAGGGCACAAGCCTAGGTTGCTGGCTCAATCCCTAGTAGAGGGCATGCAGGAGGCAGCAGATCAATGATACATCATTTTTTCTCTCTCTCTCTTTCTCTCTCAAAAAATAATCTTAAAAAAATAGAAGAGACCATCATGTATATGTAAGTTTTTGTTCAATGAACTTAGAATGAGAAAATAATACATATGGGCTTCAAGGAAGCTATCTATATATACAAAAGCCTAAGCAACTGAATGACTGAATGACTGAACAACCAGTTGACCGGTCGCTATGACGTGCACTGACCATAAGGGGCCAGACCCTCAATGCAGGAGCTGCCCCCTGGTGGTCAGTACACTCCCACAGCAGGAGCGCCGCTCAGCTGACCGACAGGCGCCAGACACAGGGCTCACGGTTGGCCGCCACAGCCTGGAGACCACAGCAGAGTGGCAGCATGCCTCCCAAGGGGCGGTGGTGGCAGACGCAGCAGGGCTGGGATGAGCAGGAGTGGCAGGCAGGAGCTGCAGGTAGTGTTGGACTACTGGTTTCAGCCTGATCCCTGCAGGCCACACTGAGGGACCCCACCAGTGCATAAATCCGTGCACCGGGCCTCTAGTTTAAGAATAAAAGGCATTGAGTGCAAAATATATTTTTTAAGTATCCAGTTTGGGAGCTAATAAACATATATGGGAAATTAATGGTATCCAACTTAGGATATCCAAAGCTGACCTATGAATATATCTTCTTACATAATCTCTTAATGTTGTTTGTAGAAACTTTCAGATGCTTGGGAAAATGAGTTCACTATCTGTTAGTAACTGAACATGAACACAATGTTTTCTCAATTACCACAACAATAATTTACTTTATTCCTTGAAGACATGTTTTGTTGGAGGTCTCCTATGTTTTGGGCAGCATCTATGGTGTTGGGTCAACAATACAAACCTAGACATAGGGCCTTCATGGAGCTTTCATTCAAGTGGGGACAGATAGTTGCAGACAGATACATTGCTAAATGCGTAGTTGTTACAGTGCTATGTCCTATGGAGCAAAGCATGACAGAGAAAGGCAGAGGGAGTACAAGAGGTGGGGAGGGAGGTTGCCATTTCTTATGGGATAAGCAGGTGGAAAGGCCTTGAGGCCAGAGAAGTCTCTTATTGTCCACAGAATCCCAAAGAGGCACGTGGTTTGAGAGAAGTGACATAGAAGGAACATTAAATAATTTGAGTTCATAGAGGTGATGGGTGAGGGTAGGTCCACCTTTAGGACCACTACAAGGCATGCACTCTGAACGAGATAGACATCCCTTAGGGAAAAAGGTAGAGAATGACAGGCTTTGGCTTTCATAGCAAAAGGGATATTCTGGCCTTTATGTTGTGGTTCAGGGTTTGAGTTACAGCGATTACCATCACCAGATTGACCTCTGTTGATTTGGAACAAAGGGGTGTAGGTGGAGGTGAAGACACATGGCCTATTTTTAAGCTGATTTTTAAAAACATAATGGGATTTGCTGATGGGTTGGAAATGGCTAAGTGACAAAGAGAGAAGACAAGGATGACCTTAGCATTTTGGTTTTATTCATAAGCCAAATCTCTACAGCAGTTTTTGTTTTAATCCCCCGCCTTCTACCTTAAAGGCAAGCATGAATAAGAGGGCTATAAAACCTCACCCTCTTGTAGTTGTTCTATTAAGAAGATGATGGACAGTGTACATCTACTGCCTGGAAATAAATCCCGTTTGTGCTTAATTCATTGGAGAAATTGTTCATGAACAGTTACCCTTGTATACATTCTGCATGTACTGCTGACAAGTTCAATTTCTGCTTGGGTTAATGGCCACATAAACGTCTTTTACACGAGTTAAGGTTGCTTGGAGGCAGGAATGATTTCTAATTTGTCTTCCCTGTGCTTTGCATTGCTAGATAGGTTTTCTCGAACTTGCTGTTTAAGGTTTAGCCTCCCCTTAGTCCTGGCGAGTAAATCTAATTAACATTTATGAGAGTTTTGTGCACTTATCGACAGGATAATAGACCTGTAAGGACGGTCCCTCCCCTCTGCACTGCCACTCCCCCACTGCAGTGGAGCTGATTATTTCATTAGCCAGCGGTATAAACACACACTTTGTGGAAATTAAATGGAGAAATCTGCATTCATGCACACTTTCACTTGCTTCGAGGTGAGGAGAGTGGGGGGTACATCACAGCCTCCAGAGAGTCTAGTTCTCTTGAGAAAACAGCTTTTATAAAGATAATTTTCCCAGTCTCTTCAGAGATAATTGCTTACCTATGCTTATTTATAAAAATGGACGATGTCCATTGCATCTAATTCTAATTTTCATTGGAAGCAAATTGGCAGAGAACTGAGGGGAACAGCATGAAGACCTGGATGACCTTTTGTGTTTTGTACTTAGAATTACCAGAGGGGTGAGATGTATCACAAATCTCTGAAACAACTATTAGAAATATCCTGGTATGGGTGTGGGCTCTAGAAACAAAAAATATACCTAGAGTAGTTGATAAATGTGTTTAAGCATTTTTTTATTCTGTTTAAAATATTTATTAATTTAAATTTTAATTGAATTTTTTCCATCACCATTTATCCCTCAACCCCCACCAGGCCATAATCACCACACTGTTGTCCATATCCATGAGATATCTCTTCTTTTGTTTATTGATTTTAGAGAGAGAGAGACATGATGGGGGAGAGAGAGAGAGGGAGAGAAAGAGGGAGAGAAACATTGATGTGAGAGAGAAACCTGGATCACTTGCCTCCTGTATGTACCCCGAACTGGGATGGAACCTACAAAGGGCCCATGGTGCTATGTCCTATGGAGCAAAAGATGACAGAGAAAGGCAGAGCGTACATGCCCAACCAGAAATTGAACCCATGACCCTTTGGTGCATAGGATGATGCTCCAACCAAGCCACACTGGCCGGGGTGACGGGGTAATGCCCCTTTGATTCAATCACATTAGGTTGTTATCATGTAGGAATAAATCTGAAAATTCTCTCAACAACAACATATTACATCTAATCAGTGATGCACCTTCCCTGAGATGCAAACATGTTTAAATCATCTGATGAATAAATAGAGGGGTAAATAGAGGGTTCTATGAGGTGTTTTGCAATAAGGCTTCTGCTTTGGATGGAAGAGAAAGAAGAGAAGCCAGCATTTGCGTGTAGGTACTAGGAAGGGATGTCAGCAATGATCTGCTCTGAGACCCAACTTCTGTCCACAAAATCATTAAGTCAACTAGATGCTAATATAAGGGTCACTGAGAGCTATGGGGCACCAAAGCCAGAGAGTGGGGAGATGGGTATTGTCCCCGCTTCAGAAGAGCATGACGGCTCTCCCACATCATTAACCATCAGCCTGGTCGGTCACAGGGCAGGACTGAAAACACAAATCCTGGGGACAAATAGGACATGCCTAGTGGACAGGTCTGCATGAGGCTCTATGGGATCAAGTTTATTAGTGAGCATATGGGAGACAGACCTTGAGATTCTTAGAATCTGAGGAGCATTTTTAGGGGGTCGAGGTTCTGTGTGATGAGCTAGAGGAATGAGCTACAATCTGTGTCCTTAGAATTGCTGTTATCCCATCCACAGCCACAGGCTGTGGGTGCTGGAGAAACTTGTTCTACTAAATAGTGGAATAATTGGGGTGCTGGCACTTGCAGAGTGTCAGCTGATTAGGCCACGAAGAAGCTGAACCACAGCTGAATATCAATGATAAAGACTACATATTTGTTCGGTTGTTTCTACAGTCCTTTTCAACACTGAACTCCAGATCCTGGGAGGCAAAGAGTTACTGCCAGGAATCCCCAGAATCTGTTGATACACACACACACACACACACACACACACACACACACGATTAAATAAATAAATTTAATTAATAATGGCTTGCATGCACCACCATTTTTCCAATATATATTGAATTTTGTACTGAAGTGAAAATTCATCTGCCACAATTATGGAATTCATAGGAAATTTCTGTTCCTGAGGGTTTTCATAACCAATTAATGTTAGAAGAATAATCTTTGGAGTCAGAGGCAATTTTGACAACATTTTGCAAATCCCTGAAAGAACCCAATCCCTGGTCTAGTCTTTGCTTGCAATCTGGCTGGCTAAGGGCTGGAAATAACTGACAAGTAGGAACAACCCAGGACAGATCTCTTTTTTAAATTCCTAGCTTCATTAGGGACTAATTGACAAATAACATTGTGATCTCTTTAAAGTGTACAACAGGATAATTTGATATATACATGGTGAAATGATCCCCCCAATCAGGTTAATTAACACATCCATCCCCTCACTGAGTTACTTTGTGTGTGTGTGTGTGTGTGTGTGTGTATAAATGCTTAAGATCTAAGTATATAATACCATAGTGTTGTTAACTATAGTCACCATGAGGTGCATCAGGTCCTCAGACCTTAAAACTGAAAGTGTGTACAGGATGGTTCTTCTAAAATAGTTTTGAAGGCAAGACAAACACATTGCTGACCACTAGGTATCATTGGGAAACTTGACATCAATCTTTAACTATTCTATCCTTTAATACGCAGGGTTTTACAATTTACTCAGGATCCAAGGACTATACCAATTTTGGCATGTAGGAGAGACTACACAGGAAAATCCTTACTTTGGCCTACAAATTATATTTGTTGACTTCAAACAAAAATTTTTGCAAAAGCTGTTTTACTCTAAACTGTCTGAATGACAATCCAAACAGATGTGCTCTATAGGACCCTAGGAAGATGCCAAGATTGTCTTTGCAGTTTCTAAAAAAACACTTCAATATCAATCTTATTAACCTATGGACTTAATGATTTTTTTAATTGTGATTAGATTTTGAAGTGCCTGGAACTCATTAAAATGTAAATAACTATTTTCCTAAATATCTTTACAATGTGTATTTTATTTTGTATCAGATTGAGTACATGAAATTGACTATCAGGCTTAAAAATAGTTTTTCCCCCAGTCTATTTTACTTCAAGAAACAAAACAATCTAAACAGACTTCTTGATAGTTCTATGTAGTTTTGAATACCTTAATGACCAAATATTTCCGAAGTCTTTTATTCCCTGGGCTAGTGTTAGTCCTTTGAGATCATTATCTAATTGCAGTAAACTAAAATATGAATTACATGTAGAGAACAATAAGAAAATTCACTCTATACTGTCTGATATTTAGCTGTACTGGTGGTTAAAACATTGGCAGTCCTGAGTTTGGTTGGAAAATAGCCACCACCCTGAAGCTTCCCCAAGACCCTAGAATTCCACACAATCCAGAAACTGAGGAATGCTTTGTGCACCAATGCTTTATGCACTCAAGCTCCTTATGTGTCATATAGACTGCTAACTATCATCACTGACCACATAAGTCATATTTAGCAACTTCTAACTTCAAATAGGTAGGGATTTTGGACAAAAGACAACCAAAAATTTAAAACATAAACTATACCAGCATAGTTTACAACAAAGAAAGGGACCTCTCAAGGTAAAAGAAACAAACCATGACCAGAATATGACACCAAAGTTCCGTGGGCTGTATCAAACTCAGATTGGCATCTGGAGACTACGATGTGACTGTCCACTAAGGACATGCCATCCAGGTGGCCTGTGTCCTCACACCGGGAGGGGAGGGAACCAAGGTCACTGTCTAGAGCAGGCACTGGGCAGCCCTTTGTGAAAAGCATCTAGAAAAAATGTGCCCATGCGCCAGAGGAGAGGCAGGGAAGTCTGTTGTCTTTCTGGTGTTCTGGTGGGAAAGTCTCCTGGGAGAAATTGTAACTTTGAGCCTCCTTAAAGTGTGGGTGTGGGGGCCAGATTTAAAATATTTACACAGGGTCTGGAAACTTCAATTCTGATCCATGACACATAAACTGAAAAACTCACCTCTGACCTATGAAGCCACTGGAGCCTTTAAGCGAAACAAAGATGAAATCAAATCAATCGAATCCTTCCCACCACCCAGACAAAAGGATCATCCTGCTCTTGATAACCTCACAACAACAAGAAAGCTGTAAATGATTAACTGGAGTCATTCACCATGAAGGGGAGTGATTAGATGTAAGAAAAGGAGAATTTGCATCTCCAGTGATTGAGATAAGAGAATGCTGAAAAAGAAACTAGAAAATAATTTTGGTTTAAATAACTGAGGTAATAAAATGCATAATAGAAAGAACACACCAATCTACAAAAATAATGGGTGGATCTAAAACACCAAATAAAACGTTTATAAGTGAAAATTACAGTCATTGAAATAAAAAGTGGATGAGTTTAATATCAGATCAGGTAACAGGCAGAGAGAACTATAATTTAGAAGACATATTTAAGGAAATCATCCAGAACACAGCACAGAGAAATAAAAAAGTGATAAAAGATGAAATAGAGCTTAATATATATAAACACTTTCAATAAAAGTTCTGGAAAGAGAGAGCAGAGAATGGGGAAGAGGTGATATTTGAATGATAATTGTTATGGATATTCTACAATTTAAACATACGAGTTCTCAGATTATAGAGTTAACTCTGATATAGGGATAGGTATATTGCAGAGTCTCATACATGCCTGGTGGGAGTGAACATTTTTTCAAACTCCTGTGAGAGAGTATTTGCAAGGCCTAAATTGCTGACTCTACCTCCCATCCCCATCCTGCTGTCTTCTGAATCTTGGGCAATGGTAACTCCATCCTTCTAGTTACTCAGGCCGATAACCATGGCATCATACTTGATTCATCTCTTTCTCACATCTGGTATCCAACCCATGCAAAAATTTATTATTTTTTATTATTTTAAAAAATATATGTTTAGTGATTTTAGAGAAGAAAGGAGAGGGAGAGATAGAAACATCAATGATGAAGAGAGAATCATTGATTGGCTGCCTCCTGTATGCCCCACATAAGAACCTGGGCATGTGCCTTGACTGGAATTGAACTGTGACCTCCTGGTTCATAGGTCCATGCTCAACCACTAAGCCATGCCAGCCAGGCTCCCTGTGGAAATTCAGATGAGTCTATCTTCAAAATATATCCAGACTCTGACCACTTCCCAACACAACACAACTACCTTCTCTGTTTTGAGACCTCATCAAATCTTACCCAATTACTGTAATGCCCCTCTCATGCATTTCTCTAATTTTACCTTATTTTCAACACAAAGCAGCCCAAGTGAATTTTTAAACATGAGCTCCCCCCCCCCCGCCCCCATCACTCCTCTACTCAAAACCCTCCAGGAGCCCCCTTGCTCACTCGGACTCAGTGCAAAGCACTGCGATGACCTGGAAGACAGCCATCTCGCTGACCACCTCTTTCAGACACTCACTCACTCTGTTCACACCACCCCAGACGGGCTGTAGAGGCTGCCAATGGGCCTTTGCTCTCTTCCCCTGACATCCACACTGGTCACTCCTTGGCCTCCTTCAAATCTTTGCACAAGCTCACTTTTCCAATCAGGCCTCCTATACAAAATTGCAGCCCCAGCCCTCTGTCCTGCCATGGTATTCCCAACTCCCTATACCCTGCTTTATTTTTCTATGCCACTTGCCATTTTCTAAAATACTACCTAATTTATTTATTATGAGTATTATTTATAATCTGTCTTCTCTTACCAGAACATGCAGTGTACTGGACAGGAATTTGTTGTACAATAGAGCAGTGCTCAACACGTAGTAAACACTTCAGAGATAACTGGTTGAACCAGTGATTCTTGAGAAGCTAAACATATGCATGCCTTCTAACCCAGTTTAGAGGACATCTGTATTTTCCCTATGTTTGAGATATTTCATTAGGAAAGCTAATTTTTAAATATTATTTTTAATTATTTATTGTTTAAAGTATTACATATAGTATTACATATGTCTCCTTTTCCCCCCATTGACCACTCCCTGGCCGCCCCCACCCCCCAGCACATGCCCTCACCCCCCATAGTGTCTGTGTCCATTGGTTATGCTCATATGCATGCACACAAGTCCTTTGGTTGATCCCCCCCTCCCCTGCCTTCCCTCTGAAGTTTGAGACAGAGAAGCATCGAACAGACTGTCAAACTTCAGTAAAGCTAATTTAAATGTCATAAGTTAAAAAATATTTAATGTTCAGATCCTGGGTAAAAAGAGAACTAGCATTTTTATTGTATATTCCTACATGGAATACACCAACTCCACATTATAAGCAAAACAATGTGTGTATTTAGGGACATTATATATTGGCTAAATGTATTTCAAAATTATTGTTATCATTATTTTTTCTTATTGATGGCTTCCTTTCAAACAGTGCAACAAAAATCTCTCTAAGAAATCTAAGCGAGAACATAAAGAACATCGGCATAAAATGTGCAACTGCTTAAATTTCTATGGTTATCGGTGCTGTTCTACGTAGTCAAGTGCTTGCCACTATGTTTTAAAAGTTTTTATTATTGAGGTTGGGGCAAAAGAAAGAGATATTTAGAATATAACTTAAAGCCTTGAGATGAAATACTTACTGGCCATTGAAGAACACGAGCTTTAATAAATTAATAAAGTAAAACCAAGTCCCTAAAATATTCACTGTGGAGGAAGCAGCAGGTATCTCTCTGTCTTTTTTTAAAAAATATATGTGTTTTTATTGATTTTAGAGACAGAGAGGAAGAGAGGGAGAGAGAGAAACATCAATGAGAGAGAACCATGGATTGGCTGCCTCCTGCACGCCCCCTACTGGTGATCAAGCCATAACCTGGGCATGTGCCCTGACCAGGAATTGAACCAGAGACCTCTGGGTGCATGGGACAAGGCTCAACCAGCCGAGCCACACTGGCCAGGGTGGTACTTCTCAGTCATGATGAGCTCTTCACTAAGGTGAGCTCTCCAATCGCTTTGGTTCCAGCCATGTGCTACATTCCCCATTTCTTCCCTTATATTTCTCACCAAAGAATAGACAACATCCCTTTTCTCTTAGCTCGACTGAGAAGGCTGTGGCTCTTAATAACTAAGGAAAAAAAATGAGAAATAAACACACCATGCAAGAAATACAAAACAACTGTGCTTTAGGAGTATGTTTCCAATCTTACCACATTTACTCTCTCCTTGGCTTAGAGTCACTCCTAACTATACCCATGGCCTGTGCTCTTTCTCTGGGAGCCTTATTTACATCTTCCCGGTCTGTTCCCCATAAAAAAACACCAGTTCAAAACCTCCATGGGCTTTTCCAAGAATCTGTCATTTTTTGGTGAACAGACAATTGACATGCTTGCTCCAAAGAACACTCAAGTGACTCATACCAGAAAAGAGCTGGCGGGACCCCTGTCTGGGGACAGATGACTCCCCTCCTGTATATCTCAGTATAGTGAAACTCCATACATAAAGTGCATGAAACAATAATAATAGTGAGAGGATTTTTCTTTCATGAGCAGAAACAGACTTTTAATACGTTAACTGTGGAAATACACACATTATTATAATTATTATTTTTATCTGCATTTCCTTCACACCATCTCTTTTTCTTATTAGCCCTTAGAAAATAGAGTTGTCTGTATAGGGTATTCTAAAACTGCAGGCTGAGGGAAAAGAAATTCTGCACTTTAGTGCGAACACACAATTTCCAGCAAAAAACTAGGACAATGTAGCATTTATGTATTATATTGCAGTAGGACTTCGAGCTTTTTGCAACAGCCTTTTCACAAAATTGATAGAGTATTCTTCCTATTAAAAGAGTCTTTTATTCTGGGAGGCAGACCTGGCTCTTTCAGTTGAAATATGGCTTTCGCTTTTGATGCTACTATGGTGGCAATTCACTGCTGAATAAAATCACAAATTGTGTGCCTGATTCTCCAGGGCACAGAAAAGTCTCACCGGCCTTGAATTGGGCATGAGAGGGGAGGTGCTAGTTTGCTATTCCTCAGTACATCTGACGAGGAGAACCCATGGTCATTAACTTTCTATCAGATTGAACGTGACACAGGTAAAGAAGCATCATAGGCTGGCAATCGTGGGTTCTAGGTTTGTGTTGCCTGCCAAGGGGCCCTCTGACTTGAGCAATGGATGAGAGAAAGCAAACAAGTGATAATAACGAGCATTTGTTGAATATTTGTAAGTGCTCAATGTTCACTGGTTGTAACATCTTCAACTATTCTGCAAAGTAGGGATGATTATCCCTGTTTTAAAATGAGGAAACTGAAGGAGGGTACAGAGATTAATTAATTTGCCCAGCTAATAAAAGATGTGGTTAGAACTGGAATCCAAATTTCTCTGATTCCAAAGCTTATAATTTTCTAGAGTAGCATAATGTGCCCAAAGTCACTTTCATTTTCTACATCTTTTTAAAAAAAATTCTCACTAAGGATATATTTATTGAAGAGAGAGAGAGAGAGAGAGAGAGAGAGAGAGAGAGAGAGAGAGAGAGAGAGACATTGATGGGCTGCCTCCCAGTGCACCCTTACTAGGGATCAAACCTACAACCTAGGCCCTGACTGGGAATTGTCCCACATCTGCTGTATGGGATAACACTCCAACCAACTGAGCCACCGGCCCGGGTCTCACTGTTCCTATGTATATAGTGAAGGCACCAGAAAATGTGACATCTAAGGTCCTCCTAGCTATAGTATGCTGGGAACTGCTGGCATAACCCTATGCAGCAGCCAACAATATCAATTAAAACCTGGACGGACCACAGTAATTATACTGGCCTGCTCCCCTCCCCTTCTGCTGGAGTCACCCTGTACTTTCTTTGGATCTTGGCTTAAAATTCACTTCCTCAGGCACTCTGACTCCCAAACCAAGTCAGAGTCCCCTGTTTTTTGCTTTCAAGTCCCCTAACCATCCCCGCTAGAACGCTCATCAGGTCTCACTGCCATGGCTGCTTGGGCTCGGCCTCCCTGCCACTGTGTGGCTGCTATTGAGAGTGACAATCACCATCTTGTTGACCTCTGGTCACTGGCACCAACATAGTGCATGACACAGAGTAAGAAACCAGGACATGACTCATAGAAGAGATGGTCATTGAGAGAGTGTGGGGATAGGCAAAAGAAAGAAAGGATTCACCATTTTTACAAAGTAATTGACTGAGTTACTGATTAACTAATGATTAATTAATTTAAATATTACTTATGATGGACACTATCATACCTTGATGCTTAGTCATGCAAGATACAGTGCTCAGCACTGAGCAACATTCATGTAGTCATAAAATTACTACCCATTTATACACAGGCACTGAGTACCAGCTATGTGCCAGGCCTGAGTTACATGCTTAGGATAGGAACAAGGATATAATACAGTAGAGAAGAGACATGTTCATGAATGCTTATGCTAAGAGACAAATAAAGGATAATTAGCACATGAGCCATTCTAAACAAGCATGTTTAGAACCCATAGCTGGGGAGGCTTGGAAAGGGGCAGTCCTGAGGTAGCATTTGTCTCCGTCTTGAAGATGGGGAAGATCTCTTTAAGGCAGATATATTGAGAGCGCATTCCAAGAAAAGGGAAGGCAGCAGAGGCAGGAGGGAGAACCCGAGCTGTGCAGTGAGGATGGGCTGGGATGCGAGCGGTGTTGCAGAACACGGGAGACAAGAGAGAAGAGAAGGATGCACTGATGCTGGAGTGTCCTGCAAGCCTGGATGAGTGCCTGGGCTGTCTTCATTGACAAGAGAAGCTCTCAGCGGGCTTGAGAGTGAGGTGGCCTGACTGTGGGTGCTCCAGGAGACAAACACAGGAGAAGAGCCCTGCAGCTGGGTGGGGAGAGAGACTCAACTGCATGTGAGAGGCTTGATATTCAGGCGTGACAGGTCAGGGGCAAGCTCTAGAAAGAAGCAATGGAATGGGGAAGGAAGGAAGAATGAGATCCATTCTGCAAAGGGAGGAATGGCTGACTGTGGTGGCTTATAGCTCTTGGTGCAGAGCTCAGAGCTACAGGGAGAGATCAAATGAACACAATATTAATACCTGATATTGATACGAAAGTACTGTTCTATGTGTTTTCATAGACGGCTCCAGTCACCTCTCATGAACTTTATAAAACAGGTATTGCTGTTATCCCTACGTTTACTGGTAGGGAAGTTCAACTACAAAAAGGTTTAGGGGCTTACCTAACGTCACATAGCATTGTAATTAAACGGTTTGTTAGTGAGAAAGTGCAGTATAAAATCTTGTTCTGTTTTTTAAACTTTATCTACCATGTTAGAGAAATCATCATATTTTTGTCACTGCTTTCTTATAAAATGACACCAATAATCCACAAATTTCTTTCCTGGGAATACTATTGCATTTAGAAAACAATTTTAAATTCTCATAATTCCATAGAGATACAGGTGCGATTATTAATAAATTGCATTTTGTTGAAACTTCATTTTGCATTTCTTGAAAAATCTCAGGAAAATAAATAGGAAGTAAAATGTCAATAAAATGACTGTGAGTTTCTTAGTTCACCGAGTAGCACGCAGGTGCAATTCAGAAGTTGACCCCAAAGGTAAGGGATGTCCTTCCACAGACTTCTCAGAGAGGAGGCAGGTCTCCGCCATGCCTCTGCTGGTTATGCAGAGTCTAGAACTTAGCAAATAAACTGATTTAAGCTGCTATTGCATCACCTAAACCAAACTGGTTTTTAACATTTAAACAATCAACCTTTTGTTTCTGATGTTTACTTTTCCTTGAAGTAAAATAAATGTTAATTTAAAATGTTAAAATTTCATCCCTTCTCTTTCTGACACTTGAACATTGAGAGCTTAATAATTTTTAAAAACAAAATTTCCACTAGCCTCATGCCATTAGAGACCATATTTCTTCCATTCCACTACAGGAAAAAAAAAAAAAGAAGAAGAAGAAGAAAAAAGAAAGGTAAGGAAGAATTTACTGTAGCCTCTTTCTGATCAATTATTTTAAAATTTGAAGTTATGCTAAATTTTTTTAACCTTGGTCCACCTTTTACTTACTGTGTTTTATAGTAAAAAAAAAAAAATCATTTTCTTTCTCATTCAATTGCCATCCATAACAATAATTTAAAACCAGCTAATAAACATTATGGTTTGTTGGAACTGCTACCGATTAAATCTTAAGTGTCTAATACATACAAATATAAACAGAATGTAATTAGAGCTATTTAAAGAACCCATTTTTAACTTAGATTAACCATACTTTCCATTTGCCGAGGATAAACACTCATAAATGGAACCCATTGCTGAGCAAGAAGCAATTACTTCAGTTTAAAATATTAATATGCACCGCCTTTTAGAAAGCCATGGAAAATCATTTATGTGCTGCACTGTACAGACTCAAGCCGGACCCCAAAGGAAGAATGGGATTGCATTCTGCGTCCCAATCAAGAAGCAATCAACTGAGGTATGGCTTGTCTTTACCCTTTGTGAGGCCCATTAAACTCCTGGCTCAATTAGCATAAATTTCCAATGTGATATTCCTATATATGTTGAGTATGATTTAAAACCACATACACAGTCCCCGGCCACCATGGCTCAGTGGTTGAGTGGCGACCTATGAACCAAGAGGTCATGGTTTGGTTTCCGGTCAGGGTACATGCCCAGTTTGCGGGCTCAATCCTCAATGTGGGGCCTGCAGAAGGCAGCCAAGATCAATGATTCTCCCTCATCATTGATGTTTCTCTCTCATTCTCTCTCTCTCCCTCTCCCTTCCTTTCTGAAATCAATAAAAGTATTTAAAAAATTAAAATAAAACCACACATACAAGTTCTCAGAAAGAAAGGGAAATTTTACTGTTGAAAATATCAACTTAATCAACCTGTTTCTGGGAATAATTGAGACACATTTACAATGTAAACTCAGAACTGATTTGAGCCTAAGGAACACAGACAGACTAGAGGAGAAGGGAACACAGACAGCCCACACATCTTAATTGCACATTTCTTGCCTAAAAATACTCAAAAAATATATTGAGTCTGATTGAATGCAACCACCTAATCAGCTCCACGGTGTTTTTGTGACATCAGTGAGCTGACTTAAAGCTTGGTTTGGGCTAGGATGATGTTCAATGTGGTTAAATGCATGCATTTTTAGTTGCTGCCATGAGTTAACCACAGGTCAAGTCCAGTCACAATGAGCACCGTTATCATAAAATGCTTCCAAACTGGTCCTGAAAGTCCTCAGAATAGGGCTTTGTTGATTTCATCATAGTGACACCACTAATGAAAGAGCCTGGACAGACCTATGAACCCTCTGGTGTTGAAGTGGCTGCCGTCTTTGGAATCTTTGGTTGAGTCTCTGAATATGAAATGAACCTGGGAAGAGACGTGGACCTTTTCAATATCAGAAAACAAAACCCACAGACTAACCCTTCCTGCTAACAGTTCATATCCGCAGATAATCATGAGAATAACTGGAGTACTATTTTAAACTGGGACCCCCTTTTTTCATCACAACCAAATTTCAATGCAGGGGGGTTTAGCAGAATGATTGGCAGTTACAGTGATATGGCTTGAACTGTAAGTGACATTTGTAACTTTAGGGCTTTATGTTTTGATTCCATTTACAGTGTCACCACTGATTATTTTTATCCTGGCTTATGGAAAGCTCCATTTTCATTAAAGGTATGGGAGTGTGAGAGCTTCAAGGGCTTGGGTGAAAACATCTTGGCCAGGCGATTTCATGGTTAGCCTGAGGCAAAATTACCAAGCAAGGATGCTTGTCTTTGATGCGAGTCCCCATTCTGCTCAATGGTCTAGTCCAGGGGTGGGCAAACTTTTTGACTCAAGGGCCACAATGGGTTCTTAAACTGGACCGGAGGGCCGGAACTAAAGCATGGATGGAGTGTTTGTGTGAACTAATATAAATTCAAAGTAAACATCATTACATAAAAGGGTACGGTCTTTTTTTTTTAGTTTTATTCATTTCAAATGGGCTGGATCCGGCCCGCGGGCTGTAGTTTGCCCACGGCTCGTCTAGTCAGTCTTGGTCCATAGCTGCTTCACAGGACCCTTAGGTTCCTGGGTGTGTCCCGCTCCCACTACACAGATCCCTTAGGTGGCTTTGCTGAGGCTTCTGTCTTCATCAAAACTCCCTGCGTTCCCCTCTTCTTGCTTATTTTCTCACTTAGTTTTTTCTCTGTCCTTTTTGCCTCTTCTGCCTGATGCTATCTTAGCCTATCTAATAAAGAGGGAATATGCTAATTGACCATCACCCAGTTGCAAAGATGGTGGCACCCATAGTCAATAAGGAGGGAATATGCTAACTGCTGCCTCTCCCTCAAAGATTTTTGCACCCACAGCCAATAAGGAAGGAATATGCTAATTGACTTCCCCACCCTCAAAGATGGCAGCATCCACAGCCAATAAGGAGGGAATATGCTAATTGACTGCCACACCCTCAAAGATGGCAGTGCCCACATCCATAAGATGGCCGGCAGGTGAGGGAAGTTGGGGGCGACCAGGCAGGCAGGGGAAGGCAGTTAGGGGTGACCAGGCTGGCAGGGGAGGGCAGCTGGGGGTGACCAGGCTGGCAGGGTAGGGCAGTTGGGGGTGACCGGACCAGCAGGGGAGGGCAGTTGGGGGTGATAGGGCCAGCAGGGGAGCAGTTAAGTGTCAATCAGGCTGGCAGGGGAGTGATTAGGGAGTGATCAACCTGGCAGGCAGAAATGGTTAGGGGCAATCAGGCAGGCAGGCAGGCGAGCAGTTGGGAGCTAGCAGTCCCGGATTGTGAGGGGGATGTCTGACTGCTGGTTTAGGCCTGATCCCTAAACCAGCAGTCGGACACCCTCCGAGGGGTCCCAGATTGGAGAGGGTGCAGGCTGGGCTGAGGGACACCCCTCCCCCAAGTACACGAATTTTGTGCACCAGGCCTCTAGTTTAAAAAATAAATCAGTATGAATTTAATAAAAAGGACCAATAATTAATGTTGTACCCATAGTCCATATTAGCATTTACAGGAACTTTCTGGATAAATGCCCAACCCAATGCACTGTTGCTAATGGTGGACATTTCAGGGTGGTTTAGAGGAGCCATTGAAGTTTGAAAACCTTTCGAAGCACACTATGTAGGTGGGTGCAGTCTATGAGACCTTCAGGCCAGTCATGTGTCTTTCATCTTTGAGTACAGGGACCAGGTCATATGATTGGCTTCCAGCTATTTCATGCCAAAGCAAGGCTTTTAAAGCACTTTCAACAAAAATTCAAAATAGTGGAAACAACCACATAATTCCCTGGAACACTAAAGATTCAGTTAATCTGGTTTTTCATTGTTCAACCTATTGAGCCAGGACCTTGAAAACTGTATAAAAGCTCATCGAGGAATATTTCTATGGACATGAAGCCTGGTCGCCCTCTCTAATGCCATCACCCAGCACAAGAGGAGGTAGCTTGGCTAAATATAATGTGAGCCAGGGTGCTAACCAAGATTAATTTGAAATGGAAACATATTAATTTTAGCACCTCAGGGCATGACTAAGTTGTGCTCTATAACTTTATAAAATTTTATAACTCATCAACTACATAGCCTGAATTAGTTGACTTTATTGTTTGGTAAATGCTTGATAGCCAATAGATTTAATACATTGTTAATTATCCTATTCTTCTTAAAATAGTATTTTTATTTTTATAACCAAGAATATTTAGAGGCTAATTAGAAATCCAGTAATGTGAATTATAAATTATGTGTAATTACAATGAAACTACTGAAGAATAACACACATTACTTATAAATTATAACACTGTGATAAATTAAAGCAATTACAGGTAAACCAATAATGTTCTTTAATTAAGTAGTTATGAATGAGAATCTGTGCTCTGCATTTACAATAACCTATAAGGTTGGGGACCACATTTATAGCTTGTGCAGAAATCGATTCTACTCTACTGTGATACTCTGCTAAGAATAACTTCCAAGTTCATTACTGTCATTATGCCATTATCATGTAAAAACACCCAGGATTGTAAAATGTAAAGTATGCTGACAACCAATCAACCGTGCTTCTTAATATAATTATAATTATGTCACTATCTCTTCTTATGCCTTTATGAATCTGAAAAAAAAGTTCATATTTCCCCAAGTCTTCAATATTGGTTGCAAAGGAATAGAAGATGCTTTGTCAAAAGTTTATTGAAAATACTATTGTATTTGACATTAAGAAGGCTGTTCATCCTCATAATTATCTCGCTGCAGCCTGCCATTTATACGATTATAGCAATAGTTTTTTTTATTCCCACATCTGTTTATTTTGTTATATATTGTGATAATGTTGAGGTGACTCTTTGATGTGTCCAAGAGCATTCAGTGTCACAGGATGAATAAGAAGAGACCCACAGACCATTTCCCTGCCCTTATTCAAATCATGTATTTATGTAAGTGTGTGCTAACAGATATGTGGAGTGGAAAGAAAACTAATATAAACTTGCTGTCTTCAATTCAAAATATCTTGAAGCTTATTTTAAAGATGACATTCAAAGGATGAGTACTAAACAAATAGAGTAAAAAGAGGATTCTGACTTTTTCCAGGTATGTACTTGTTATTTGTTTTGAGGCATTGACAATTTGTTTTTCAGAAATTAAGGGATGTTGACACTAACATATGAGCCTTCTAAATGTAGTATTTTGAATACCATGGAATAATATCCCCAACTAGGGAAAGCCCTGCACATGATGGCAACTGGGGGCCTCAGTGAGGATTGTGGGGTCAGAGATTTTATCCTACTTGCAACTAGTAAGTTCACCTATTAATGGTTCATGGAAGGTGGAAGAAGACATACAATTCCAGGGCCAGAGATAAAGGATTCTGTCACCCAAAATACAATAAGCAGTGGGAGCATGGCCATGTTTATGTTGGTTTCCCTTGTCCTGGCATGAAGATGGTGTGGAAAGTCCCAGACAGATGCTCCACACGCTGTGGGTGTGCATTGCAACTGAGAAACACTGATGTTGGGAATCCATCTTTTTTATAACAAGCAGTAAGCAAAACTGCTTTGTCCCAGAGGCAGACATAACATCACCCATCAAGGCTACTTTCTGTGAACATGACCCTGACAAATGGCCCCAGGAAAGAGCAGTCACAGCCCTGCATTCTTGACAAACTCAGAAAAACATGCAGGAGCCCAAAAGGCCTATGGAGAACCATCTTTTCCAAGACTCATATGAGCATGTTCAGGAACTTGATGTACAAGTAGATAGAAAGACAACCTCATTCACTGGTTTCAAGTTCAAACCTCTGTCCCTAGGTCCATGAATACCTCCACATGTTTAATTAAATGTTGTTCAATATGACACAGGAAACTTCTGGAGAGAGCTATCCTCTGATAAACCTCTTCTCTGTATTGCTCTTCAAATGATCTGTTTTCAGTCTGTCATTTCTCTAGAATTGTCCACTCATGTCATTTCCATTCCAAGCATCATTTCACTTCTCCTTCAGTAAGATTCCTACTCTTACTGCCATGGAAGTTTGACATGTTTTCTTACACCTTGATTTACTTGGTATACCCAACTGTAGAGGCCTATAATGGGGCTCGATGGGCCATTTTATACATATTTCTTAAAGAGAAAGCTAAACATAGGAAGTCATAATACATTTTTATTCTCAAGTTGGAAGCTAATCTCCAGCTTTCAGTGAGTTATACAGAGTGATCCACTGAACTATTTAGGCAATGGGGCCACATTTTGATGTGCCCACAAATTTTATAATGTCCAAACTCTACAGTCATCTGCAATCAGTGGCCAACCCTTTTGCAATCCCTTCTCCTCTCCATGAAACCTGTGTTCCTTCTGAAATGCACACTCATTTCTCTTCTTTGAACTAATTTTCTGTTCTCCCTTGATGTACAGCCTTGGTGGTCCCTTGTGCCAAATCTCACGCTGTGTAACCTCCCTGAATGAGCAGGACTAGGAAGGGCATAGAAAGAAACAGCTTTATTATTTCCCTCTCCTGCCACCTTTCAACCTATTTTGAACAAGCTGCATTTCCAGGCCTTGGGGTGAACTCTCAAGTAATCTCATACCTTTTATGATTGCTCTCAGGTTAAAAAAGAAATGGTCCCCTAGGTGTGGCTTTAAAAAGTTGAATTGAGTATATAATCAAAACTTCACATATAATTAAATTATTTTTCCCAACACACACACACACACACACACACGCACACACACACACACACACGCCTTGGGGCTGTTTTAAATGGGAAAACCTACAGCAGAGAGGGAGGGTTTCAAGGCTCCTCCCTTCCTCACAGTACTTCTCTCCAGCTCCCAGCTGGCTCCCTTCTGCTGGGAAGGCATGGTTGATAGGCATGCCCCTCACTTCCTAATAGCCATTTATGTCTCTTCTGGAAAAAGTCAGCAATCAGCCTCTGGGTTCCTGAACATCAGGAGACACACATGACACGTTTGGGTGGCTGTGTTTAAGTTCCTCTCAAATGGACTGTTAGAGAAGCGCTCCCGTCTCCAGATGGCTGGTACCACAGCTCATCAATTTCCCGAATCCTTATCCTCTCTGATCCGGTCAATGTTCAATTTCTCTTTTATGTATTTGAAGTGCTTGGGCTTTTGGGGCGTGGGAGGTGTCTCATCTAAATCTTCAATACAAGCAGAGGAAACACATTTATTACCCTATAAAAATTATTTTATTTATTTAAACATTTTTATTTGTTACTACACTGCAGACTTTGTGAGAAAGTAGGGACCACTTCTTATCCTTCTTTTTTTTTTCTTTTTCTTTTTTTTTTTTATCAATGGATTGGAGTTGCCCTCAGGACAGAGGGGTAACATGACTACAGGAGTGAAAGAAACATTTGCATTAAACATTTTTAAAGAGAAGCCAGGATATAGAATTTTATGGGACTGATTGATTTATTAACTGAACATGTATAAACACATTAAATTGTATTTGCACAAAGCCAAAATAATCAGTACATTTCATTTAATATGAAAAAAATCACTCCACTATTGGGAATAAGAAAAATAATAATTAAATATTTAACTTTTAAACTCCTTGTGGTTAAGCTATGATTCAAATAATTGGAGTCTACTTGACAAACTCTTTTTCAGCTGAAAAAATAGATGTCTTGTGGACTGCACTAATGAAGGGACTAATTCATTCTTTTCCTACTTTTTAAGTTATGAAAAACATTAAAAAAGTATATTTACCTCTGTTTCAAGAAAGTCAGCTTCTAAGTAAATAGCATCTGAGTAGTTTGAATTATTGCAACTGTTCTCTAAAAGTTGAGGTAAAGCTAATATTTATCATCTGATATTGTGTTATTTACTATTATGATGAATATGCAAATTGCCTTAATGCTCTATAGAAAGCTATGAAAAAGTTGTAATTCATGAATGAAAAAGTAAATGCAGCAAGTGAGTTATTTGAAAAAAACTTAACCTACAAATAAAAGCCATTGCTCAGTGCTTTTATGTGGCTCAATAAAGCCATGAAAGATTTTAAAGAGAAGAAACTGGTGAAAGCAAGACGGAGAAAAGTAGCCTGAGAAAACTTTTAATATTTTCAGAAGAGCAAAATAAAGGCATCACCCAGCGTGTGAGGAAGATGCTGGGATGCTGAGGAGAGGGCGGTACTGAAAGCCCTGCCTGCGCTATGGACAGGGGAGGGGCAGGAAGGAGAGGGGCTGCAGGGTCAGGCAGGGGAGAGGCAGTCAGGGGAGGGTTGGTCAGGGGAGGGACAGGGATGGGAGGGGCAGGCAGAGGAGGGTCGGTCAGGGGAGGGGCAGTCAGGGGAGGGACAGGGATGGGAGGGGCAGGCAGGGGAGGGGCATAAAAAGGGAGGGGCTGCCTGGCAGGGCTGGCAGGGGAAGGGGTAGGCAGGGTCTGGATGCAGGACCCCACCCCCACCCCCAGGCCTACAAGGAAGCTTTCTGTCTATGACCTCTTGTTCCCTCCCTGCCCTTGAGGATTTCATCTCCGGGATACAGATGAGAAAAAGAGCAGTTATATTTCACTGAATACCTACAATTGGACAGTTTCTGGGTTTCATTAAAAGTAAAACAAAGAAAGAAAGATGCTTTTAAAATGAATACGTGTGATGTGCTGCAGGAACTGGTGCGGTGCCACGGGGCCATGTTTACGGATCCCTCCTTACCCGACTTTCTTTTCCTTTTCCCATATACACCACCTTTCAATGTATGATATCCTATACTTAGATATGCCATTTGCCCTTTATTGTCTGCAAAACAATGAAAGTAGCATACGTGTAGAGAGCTTTGCTTTGTTCACTGTTTATCACACCCCCTGAAGAGTGCCTCGCACATAGCAGGTCCTCAATAAATATCTGTAGAATGTTCTATAAAGAATATATTGGTAAAAGGAACTGCAATGGTGGGAGATACTGGAGGGGACCTGGGAAGGATTTCCTCAAAATCAGAGAAGGTGGGAAAATAATGGAACTTGTTAATTATCTTCTATGAGACCTCTCAAATTACTTAGTAATACTCCACCTAATAAATCTCTAAGACCTGTGGCTTGTATTCTTAACTAGCTCTTAAACATACCCCTCCATTTCTATTTGTAGCACATCTCTTTACCTGGACATTTCAAAAACAGACATGTCTCTCCACCTCCAGTCCTTACATCAGAAAAGTCATCCCCAGAACCTACAGTCTGGAACCAACTTCTGTGTTACTTTTCTGCGTTAGGTGTGGGGGTTTGACATGGCCTCTGATTTCGCAGAATTTACAGTATAATTTTGGATTCTGGGGTTGACAAGCACTGACTGACCCAGGCCTCTACAGAATTGGTGTGTGATTTGGTGATGGAAAGAGGAGTTGGCCATGCCTGTCTAACTAAGGGAACTGATCTAGCCCAGGATCTCAGGGGAGCAGCCCTCTCTGAGGCAGTGATGTGCAGGTAAGATTTGAGAGAGTCAGCATGTCCAGAGAGAGAGGTGCAGAGAGACTTGCAGAGGAACAGACTGTGCTAAAACCCTGAGGTGGGAGGGCTCGAGCACCCTGAGTTATGCCTGCAGTTGTCGGTGGAATCCAGGTGATGATTATGAGGACCCTGATAGGGATTTGATACTTGATTCTAACACAAAAGGATTTTAATGAGTGAAGAAACTTAATTTCTGAAATCACACTAACTGCAATGGAGTTTTGGTATTTTTTTAAGCCTCAATGGCTCCCTATGGCCTGCTGAGTACAGAGCTCAGTAATCTCCCAGTTGTAATTCAATATTGTAGACCTTGGTCCTTGGTTTTAGTCCCACTTTCCCTGCTGGACTAGCTCTGGCTCCCAGAACCAGCTATTTGCCCTCAGTCTTTCTTCCCTGTCTGCTCTCCCATCCTTTTCTCTTCTCTGGCCTCTCTCTCTTCCCCTTCCTCCTTTTTCCTGCTCCCCTCCCCTCTCCTTCCCTCCCTTTCGTTCTTATGGACTGCCTAATCTACCCACCCACTTTTTGATAGAATAGGTCCCACCTATATTTTTAGGTCCTGATCATTATTTAGAAAATGTGATATAATAATAAAATAGCAACCCCTGAAAAGGTTTCTGGGAATAGCGAAATGAGGAATGAGTGTGTCAGTTCTGCCTGGAGGGCTAGGGAGGAGATAACTGAGGTAGGTCTTGGGGCTGTTGGTAGGCATTGGGAGATAGCTGGTTTTGAAGAATGAGTGCTAGCAAAGGTAAGAAGTCTCAGTTAGGACTGGTGAGAGAAGGACAAAAAACATAAGGTTGATTTTAGTAAATGATGTTGGTTGGGTATGGCCCCAGTTGGGAGAGCCTTGAAATTTGTAGGGAAAAGCAGCCATTGAAAAACTTTAACCAAAGGAGTGCTATCACTAAATTTGAAGTTTAACCCTAACCAGTTTGGCTCAGTGGATAGAGTGTCGGCCTGCAGACTGAAGGGTCCCGGGTTTGATTCTGGTCAAGGGCATGTACCTTGGTTGCGGGCACATTCCCAGTAAGGGGCATGCAGGAGGCAGCTGATCGATGTTTCTCTCTCATCTATGTTTCTAACTCTCTATCCCTCTCCCTTCCTCTCTGTAAAAAATCAATAAAATATATTAAAAAAATAAATTTGAAGTTTATAAAGATGACTTTTTGTAGAAAGAAGGATGGTTGAAACAGGACATTTTAGAAATAGGAAGCCCAGTTGAGAGGTTATTGCAATGCACCTGATACGATGCTATTTAGCTTTTGCTACCAACATTCTCTTAAACTGCTCCATTGAACATCACCAATCACTGCCTACAGAGCAAATTCAACGGTCCTTTCTTAGTCCTCGACCTCCCATCTAAATGACCTATTTTATACCTTTAAGCATCCAGTTCCCCTCACCTCTCCTTTCTGTATTGGTGTCTGTGTTACCACATAAGTCTCATTGTTTTTATTTTATTTTATTTTATTCTTGCCTTTCTTTTATTCTGGTTCATCTTGCTTTTGCTCCACTGAGATGGATGCTCATTCTGGTCTATTTTCTTCTCCTTCCTGAGTTATCCTGTAGACATTCCTACCCTCCTCTATATGTTTAAGCATCATCTCTAAGGTGCATACAAGCCATTCCAAACATGTAATCCCAGGCCTGTTACTGTGTTTGAGGCCCATTTACACATTTCTAAAGGCTTGTTGGATATTTCTACATGAAAGCCACACAAATTAATTGACTACAACATGTAAATGCCCTTCAGACCCATGCTTCTTTGTGCTGTCTCTAACAGTGGTGCCCTTATTCTTACCTGTCAGGTGAGGTTGACCTGTACCCATTATTTTTCCTCTCTCTCTCTCTCTCTCTCTCTCTCTCTCTTCTCTCTCTCTTTCTCATCAGTTTCAAAATCTCATGTTGCTTTTCCCAATCAATACTTCTTCAATATTATACTTCCTTCCATCCCACTGGCACTGCGCTAGTCCAGGCTTTTATCACCTTGATTATTATAATTGGCTTGCTTCAGAACTTCCTCTTTCCAGACCATTTTATAATGATTACAAAAGTAACCTTTCAAAAGTACCATTATAATCACATCGTTTCCCTGATCAAAATATTGAATGACTCTGTCTTCCTAAATAATATGCAAACTCCTTAACCTGCCCATCTCCAACCCCTTTTAGTCTGATCTCTTACTAGAGTTCTCACACGTTAGCCATCTGCTCCATGCCCTGGCTCTGGAATAGCTCCTGAGCGTTTTTATTTCTATAGTTTTGCTCATGTTATTTCCTTTATCTTTCCTTCCAGAATGTATTACTGCTTGTCAGAGACCTTAGTGCTCTTCCGGGCGTCTTCAGTAATATCACCCATGACTGCCTCAGGGGAAAGCCCGCTCCCCACATTGTTACATGCCCAGCAGTACTTAGTCTACGGCCTCACATGACGTGTATCGCATATTGCTTCATATTAGAGAGATGTGTGCGTGCACATCATATCCTCATCTAGACTGGAAGCATCATGAGGAAAGTACGTGTCAGCCTCAGAATGCAAACTCCTAGCAGAGGCCTGTCATGCTAGGATCCTGCCATGTGAATTTATGGGTCTGCGTGTTCTCTTTCCCTTGACATTGCCTCTTTGTGGGCATCCCTGGAAGCTCTGATGTGGGACTTGAGCTGATGTCTTTGGTGCTCAAATCTGCCTCGGGGATGTCACAGCTTTCCAAAAGACAGCTTTTATGGCTGGATGCCCTTGGGGCTTGGCCTTGGCCCACCCTATCTCTGTTCTCATTATAGGACTAAGTTGCTGCATTATGTAGAGAGTACCTCTGGTGTGTGATCCTGGAATATAGTGGAGGTACAAAGACTGTGTTATTTTTGAGTTTCAGAAAAATGCTTTATTCTTGGTACACCATGTACACTTGCCGAATACCTAGCACTTTATCTACTTTAATTGATTCCTATACCACTGGTACTTATATGTTATTTCTGTATTTCAATATACATAATTATTGAATTATTAGCAAGTATTTTCTGCCCATTTTAACGGCTCATTATGTCATATAGCATGTTATATCCTGGCTTATAAAAGCAGCTGTGTCTAATATATTCCTGTAAATCATTCCTGTTCATTTTCATAAGGATATTAGACTCAGCAAATATGTGTCCTGTGGATTTTTATGTGCCAGCCTCTGAATATCACACAAACTTCCCAGAGCCAGAGATAACTGCACTGAATCAGCGGTTCCCAAGTTCACTTTTAACCATCCCTCAAATTAGGTATCTCTGAGCTCCCCTCAGAGTCCCATCCCAGGCTGCCAGCTGCTCCAGATGTTAGAGCATTTCTAGCCTTCAAACACATTTTATCTGTCATCATTTTCATCAACAGAATATCTTTCTCTTTATTCTCTCTCACAGAACCTGGTAAACAAGGCAAGAGAAAAGCTTGGCTTTATTGTAACTCCAAAGAGGTCAGTCAGTGGGGAAAAGAATCCCAGCGTGCCTTTCTTTGCATCTCTCTCTATGTGGTTCTTCAAAGGCATATCAACCTCCACCGCATTCCATTTGTTAGAGATGTCCACATTTCCAAATGACCTTTCCTTTGGAATTCACTGAACATTCGGCTGGAGGCGATAGAAAGAGATGCAGAATGGAGGGAGGTCTAAGTTCTAACCGTGTCTTCTCTACAGTTACTAGCCAAGTGTTCTTGTTGAATTCTCCAGTTTTTCTCATCTGTACAATGGGCAGTGATTTTAAGAGGGCAAGAGTTTAAAAAACAATGATAAATAATATTTTAAGATAAATTTGCCAACAAATTCACATACCTTTTGCTCCTGACCAGAGAGCTAGGATATACTCAACGGAGTTTGCCAAGATGTAAGTAAAACATCATGCATTGCAGCATTGTACATAATAACAAACAACCGGAAATAAAGTTTAAAAGACTTCAGGATGGGAATTGTGGAATATAAATATAACAAAATACATAAAGTCACTATTTAAAGTCATATGGTTTTGTGTGGCTTATAAGGAACTATTTGCAAGACATAGTAGTAAAAGTAAAAGGCCAGAGAGAGAGCCCTATGCAGTATGTCATATAGCGTCAACAGAGAACAAAGGTGTGCTCACACATGCTGGTATATATGTGACATTCTGCACTGAATGTATGGCTGATCAAATGACTGCTTTGGAGGAGAATACCTGAGGACAGGTAGGTGCCCTTCTATATGTTACACGTTTCTACCCCTGCCCATGTTTAATTTTCTTTGTAAAATAGCAGTAAGTGCTATGCAAATAGTACAATGGGACCTTTTGATTTTTTTATACTAGTATATGTTTAGTAAGGAAATGAATACCTATTATCCAAAAATATATGTAAGAAATTTTATAATATTGTTGTGGGTGGAAGATTGCCATAAAAGATTGTTTTACCTTGGAAAGAATATCAACATTCAGTAGGGGGCTCAAAATAAGATGTGCTGCTTGTGAAAATGTTCCATGGAGCAGGTTAATGCTGTAAGCAAACATGGGGAGAGCAGTCATACCAAAGCTTGTATTAAGCATCTATTCATTTATTTTTCCCCTCAAATGCCTAGTCTTTAGGCACAAAAGGATTAGTAGGCACCCATTCTTCACTGCATTATATTACTTTTTAAAAGCTGAACAACGGCTAGCTGATGCCTGAATAAATACAGCATCATATGGGAACGTCACCCCAGCTGGGCTAGAACATGCCCGCAGAGCTGGAGTAATCAGAGCCAAGTCATAGGATTCTGGGGCCTGAAAGAGCCCACAGAGTCTCCCCCTGGGTTACCTGATTTGGTGGCTGGACCTAGGGAATTTTGGTAATCTGCCCAAGGTGAACTAGAGGGCTGAGTAGAGACTGCCTCTGATCATCCTGTTTGGCATAATGCTTTGTCCATGGCCCCATAAGTTCCCAGTCAAGTTGAGTCCCTTGCAGGTGTTTGAGCTGCGTCATTAAAGAAGATGAGCTATGACGTGAAATATATATCTGGCACTGGGGTGAGCCACCCACCTGATTTAGTCCCTGCAGTAACCGTATTTATTTCATGAATAAGGAAACCCAGAGATTTAAATATTGCACAAAGACATACTTTATACATAGTGAGACTAGAACTTAAAGTCATATCTGACTCACTCCATGACTTATCGTCTCAAGAATATGAGCAAATTGGTGGTCTAGTTTCATTTTTTTTGCATGTATCTGTCCAGTTTTCCCAACACCATACACAAAAATAAATTCAAAATGGATAAAGGCCTTAAACATAAAAAAGGACAGGAAACCATAAAAATTTTAGGAATCCACAGGCAGCAAAATCTCAGACATATGCCAAAGCAATTTCTTCACCAATAACAGCTCCTAGGGCAATGGAAACTAAAGAGAAAATAAACAAATGGGACTATATCAAAATAAAAAGCTTCTGCACAGCAAAAGAAACCATCAACAAAACAACAAGAAAGCCCACTATATGGGAGAACATATTTGCAAATGTTATCTTTGATAAGGGCTTAATCTTCAACATTTACAGGGAACTCATACAACTTAACAAAAGAAAAATAAACAACCCAATCAAAAATGGGCAATGGACCTAAATAGATACATTTCGAAAGAGGACATAAGGAAGGCCAAGAGACATATGAAAACATGCTCAAAGTAACTAATCATCTGAGAGATGCAAATCAAAACGACAATGCGGTACCATCTCACACCTGTCAGAATGGCTATCATCAACAAATCAACAAATGATGAGTGCTGGTGAGGATGTGGAGAAAAAGGAACCCTCCTGCACTGCTGGTGAGAATGCAGACTGGTGCAGCCACTGTGGAGAACAGCATGGCGTTTCCTCAAAAAACTAAAAATGGAGCTTCCATTTGACCCAGTGATCCCATTTCTAGGAATATATCCCAAGAAACTAGAAACACCAATCAGAAAGGATATATGCACCCCTATGTTCATAGCAGCACAATTTACCATAGATATTAAGATTTGGAAACAGCCTAAATGCCCATCAGCAGGTGAATGGATTAGAAAACTGTGGTACATCTACACAATGGAATACTACGCTGTGGTAAAAAAGAAGGAATTCTTACAATTTGCAACAGCATGGATGGAACTGGAGAGCATCATGCTAAGTGAAATAAGCCAGTCAGAGAAAGATAAATATCAAATGATCTCACTCATTTGTGGAATATAATGAACAACATAAACTGATGAACAAAAGCAGATCTAGAGACAGAGAAACATCGATCAGACCATCAAACCTCAGAGGGAAGGTAGGGGAGGGTGGGGGTAAGGGGGAGAGATCAACCAAAGGACTTGTATGCATGCATATAAGCCTAACCAATGGACACAGACACCAGGGGGGTGAGGGCATGAGTGGAAGGGTGGGGGTAATGGGGGATAAGGACATATATGTAATAACTTAATCAATAAAGAAAAAAAGAATATGAGCAAAGATAGATAAGTGGGAATGAAAGAGGTATGTAGAGAAAATGGCCAGTTGAAGGCTTAGGCTGTACTAATAAATTCTTGTAGTAAGAATATCTTGTAGTAAGAGAGATATAAATTAATTCAAAGAGGAAAGGTGAAAGACAAGTCGGAAAACCAATGGAATAAAAATTTTGCACATACTGCCTTGAGCTAGCCTATACACAATGTTTGAATATTCTAATACTGTACTGGTAACCAAACAGCCGGCATATTTATAAAAAACACTACACCTGGCTTGCATGCGTTTTCCCACTGATCAAGCCTGTAATCCGCTGTAAGGGTAATAGCTCTGTCTTGGAGGTGAGTTTCGTTTGCTTACCTTTCAAGGGTTCTACACATAACTGCGATAACCCAATTCATCACCTCCACTGCGCAACGCTATCTTCTCCTCTGAACTGAAAATTAAACTCCCTGCAAATCTCATAAAATGCATATTAAAATATCATGCATGAGGTGAAAAACACAGTTTTGCATAATGACAGGTTTAATTTTGTTTACCCTGTTAGCATCTATTCTTGAAAACGAGGCCCTAAAACTTCCTGTTTATGCTCCTAAATTCAGAATCGTCTGAAATGTCAGTTTTATTATTCCTTATATTAGAGGCCTTAAAATTAAAAACATTCATCAGAAAATGGCTGTCTTCAAAATATATTGTCCAATATGGAATGTAAATATTAAACTTAAATATTTTACAATTAAATTATTACTTAATTTATAATTGCAGAGCACAGATGAGTTGGGCCATGTGGGTGGACAGATCTGCTCAGGGGAGAAAAAGAGGCCCCCGGGTCACTTTAAATGCCACAAACGCACACCCTTCAGCTTTTGGTCTGAGGACAGGAAGGTTATTGAAAGCTGCAGAGAAACCATCGCGCTGGAAATTTCAAATCAGTTCTTAATCATTGAAAACAACTTTCAAAATTATGGGTACATTGAATTTTCAAAGGTGCCTCCATGTCACCAAAAACAAAAGCAAAACAAACCACAGCTGATTTTTTCACCATGAAACCTGTAAAATTAGCATAAAATCAAAGGAAGGGGGAAAAAAAAGGCAAATGGTCAGCTGCACCTCCAGGTATGAAATATAAACAGACAACAAAGACTTTATGTAAAAGTAGAGCTTGCAAAGCTGACTGCCCTAATCATAACTTATAGTTAAAATCAAGAACCTGAAAATTCACGTTATCTTTAATGAGATGGAAACAGAACCATTCTGTGCAGGAATTTAATTTCATATACATTTTAAATGTTTTATATGCCAGTACTAGTTGGTAATTAAGAAAATGTTCTTTAAATGTGTAGAGCGCCTCATGCTTTTCAGAGCGTCGCATGGAATTCATTATTTTATCTAAACCTCACAACACCGAGGAAGGCCCCTCTCTACCCTAGTGTAGCAGGTACCTTTCTCCACAGCACAGCAGCCGGTGTCTGCTCAAGTCCACTGGCTCCGCAGGTCCTCTCACCACCCAGATGGAAGCAATTCCCCTTTGTCGGAAAGCTCTGGGGCTGATTATCGCACATGGCAATGGCTCTGCCTTGAATGAGCTTTTCCTTCCTTTCAACATGTCTCTGAGCTGTCTCCTACTTTATCATCACTCTCTCCCCTCACCCCTCCACTGGATACCTGGCCCAGAGTGCTGGTCTGGATTTACAACCAGAATGCCTGTGGGCTGAGCGTGGTTTACAGATACACTTTATATGGGCTCTAGTGCTTGACAGTGTCTAGCTAATATTTCAATTTCGGAGAAATTTCATTTAAGAATCTGATTTTCTAGTTTCTTCTGAGGAAGTAGAACACCTGACAACTCTGGATCCATATTCCTCCATGGCATCCTCTGGCAAGGGCCAAGTGGCAGCTCTAGGATGGGAATGGGTGTGCCGATTGCGGCTGCCCTCTCTGCTCCCCACTGAAACCATCCTCGGAGCCTCCCCATGGTGGCATAACTGCCCTTTTCTGAGGCAGAGGAGTACTTACCTGTGCCCATATCTACGCTTAGACAAAAGAAAGCAAGAAGGCCGCTGGGTGGTTTCCAACCTATAGCCTTGTTCTCAACACAAATTGCCGCATACGCATTTGAGTTTGGACTTTGTGTTCAAGTATGAAACCGAAGAGCACACCGTTTGTGCAACCTCAGCATCTTATCTGCTTCCTCGTGTATTAACTGTGAAGCCTCTACTTCTGGTATCTTATCTCAAAAAAATAGAAATAATCCTCACTGATTTTTTTTTTTTTTTGAGGATTAAGGAAAATAAGTAATAAATAGTCCACACATCACATGCAACATAGTAAGCACATATTAAGTGCTAAAATATTATTACTGTCCTCACCATGTTCAAAGTTCAGAGATTCTTTTGAACCAAGCTCTCACGCAAGATCACTGCAGCAGCACAGGGTAGATTTGCCCCACTGGCTGGAACCCATAAACTGATACTGTGAGTCCTTCCTTTAACAGATACTCAGTAGACAACTTCTGTGTGTCTGTACTAGTTTAGATATTTGGTATTTAATTGTATACAAAGTGGGCCTATTCTCTGCTGTAATGAGGCTTACATACTGAGGGAAGAGACAATAAACACAAAAAATAAATATATTGTATCATGCCAGGAACAATCCTATATAATAAAGAGGTAATATGTAAATTAACCCTCATGCCCTCACAAGATGGCTGCCTATGACCAGGCCGGCAGGGGGGTTAGTGAGGGATGACCAAATGACTGAAAAGCATGCTGCATGGGGTGACCAGGCCAGCAGAGGGGGCAGTTGGGAGCGATCAGGCCGGCAGAGGGGGGCAGTTAGGGGTGACCAGGCTGGCAGTGGGGGTAGTAAGAGGTGACCTGGCCAGCACCCAGAGATAGTGAGGGGCTATCAGGCTGGTGCGGGGGGGTGGGGGGGCAGTTAGGGGTGACCAGGCAGGCAGGCAGGTGAGCAATTAGGAACCAGTGGTCCAGGTTGTGAGAGGGATGTCCAACTGCTGATTTAGGCCCAATGTCCAACTGCTGGTTTAGGCCCGATCCATGGGTAAATCAGCATTAGGACATTCCCCCAAGGGGTCCCGGATTGGAGAGGGTGCAGGCTGTGCTGAGGGGACCAAACCCTCCCCCGCACCAATTTTGTGCACTGGGCCTCTAGTATGTGTTATAAAGAGTAAGGTACAACAAAGGGAGCAAGAAAAAGTGGGACATGTACTATTTCAGATAGGGAAGACCAAAGAGGTGGTACAGAGCAAGAATGTGAATGAAGTGGGGAAAGAGGGAGCCATGGAAGCGCATGAGGGGAGAGCATCACTGGCAGCAGGGGCCAAGACCCTGAAGTAGGTCATGCTGGGTATTATGATCAATGACAAGCAGGCCAGGGAGTGAGAGATAGAGAGCTGGAGACTTGTCTAGGAGCCATGCCATGTTGGGACTTGTAGGCCCTCAGTGAACACTTGGGCTTTCAGTGGTGATCAGAAAGCCCTGGAATATTTAAGTGCATAATTTACAGAATATGCTTTGTCTTGAATGGCTGCCGTGTGGATCATAGCCTGTGGGGAAGCTGGAGATCCATCAGGAGAGTGTTCCATAGTCCACACCAAGGATTATGGTGGTGGCGGTAGAAGGTGTGAGATGGTCAGGTTGTTAGAGCAGCAGGCTTTGCTGGTGGATGCAGCGCATACACAAAAGAAAAGAGCACAGGATGTCTTTTAAGCTAGCAACATAAGAAACGGGATGGACTGTATAAGACGTATTGAAATGTAGAACACTGGGAGAGGGTCCAGTGTTTGGAGGGAGGGTGAGAACAAATGTCAATGGTTCAGTTTTACACATGTGGAGGTTTAGACGCCCAAAGAGCATAACACCCAAGAGGAGACAGTTATATATAAATCCAGACTTCAAGGGAGAGATTGGGACTAGAGATATAAATTTGGAAATCATTGTCTTATGCGGATGGCATTTAAAGCCATGGAATTGGCTAAAATCAATAACTTGAGTGTAGAGTGAAAAAGAAGAGGCCTGAGGCTTGATCCCTGGGTTACTCAAAGACTTAGTGTTCAGGTTTCAAAAGAGGGTCCATCCAATGTGCTGAGAACGAGTAGCTGGTGCAGTAGGAGAAAACCAGGAGCGTGGCCATCTACTGTGCCATAGATTGAGTTCATAGCCTGATGTGTTCATAATGCAGGTGTTCTCCAAGGTTATGATGTTCTAACAGCATTTTCGGAATACATGGACCTTAGCAGTAGTAGTTTGCAAGTCCCACACTCTACAGAAGTTGAGACTGTGATATGGGAAGGTTGATCACCCAAAGCAATAATTAGTTTTAGTTGATTAGGAATGAAGCTTTCAGTTACAGAGGTGACAGATGGGACAAGTACCCATAATGCAGCTGGAATTGTTTCCAGCTACTCCTGTCTCTGGGCAGGAAAGCGGGGGATGAGGAACAGTCACAGGCATCTGATATCGACCCCTGTTCTTAGAAGTGCTCCTTCCCGATGATCAGCCATCACAACCTTATCTAAAGCCCTTTCACTACGTAGGATGCTATGCTAGACCCTGGCACACAGCAGAGTGAGAGTATAAATGTTCTTCCCTCCAATGTTTGTACCCTTTTCATCGATGGAAGAGTTCGACAGTCTGGATGTTTAAATTGAATTCAGAAGGTAGGTTTTGAAAACAAATGAGAAATTAAGTAGTCCTTCAAGCAATATTGACACTTCCATAAGAGAGTGCAGTGAACAGGGCCCCTGGTATCCGATTAGTAATTATTGAGTACGTTGATGCCTGTGCTGGTTCTCAGTATGATGCCACTAATGGGATAAAGTGACCAAACTGTGAAAGGACATAAGGATCTCCCCAAGAATTTCCAATTAAGGAGTTTTATTCACACATGTGATGAGATGGATACATATCTAAAGTATTCTAGGATGATTACTTTCACTAATCTTCATCCAATTGCACCACATCATCCAAAAGCCCCTCTGTCTTCCTTTATTATTTTTTTTAAAAAAATCTATGTTTTTATTGATTTCAGAGAAGAAGGGATAGGGAGAGAGAGATAGAAGCATCAGTGATGAGAGAGAATCATTGATTGGCTGCCTCCTGGACACCTCCCATCCAGGATCAAGCCTGCAACCTGGGCATGTGCCCGGACCGGGAATCCTGGCTCATAGGTTGACATTCAAGCACTGAGCCATGCTGGTCGGGCCCTCTGTTCTTCTTTAAATGTCTAAATGGTTTAGCAGGGTGCTGGGCTCTGGAGCCAATGTCACTGACAGACTTGGTATGACTTCAGTGGGGGATCATTTTTTACTATTTTAATATGATCTTTTTCTCTTTTATTTTTTTGGCTATAATTGGTCTTTACATCAAAGTCTATTCAATTTTCAGTTACGATACACAGGGAACCTTTCTCTCTCATGTTGGAGAATGACTTTGACTATGTGGCTGTAAAATCTCCATTAGTCTCTGAACATCAAGTGGATGGAAACTGTCAAAATGAAGGAAGACGTAAAACACATGGGACTTTAAAAAATGGCAGCAGATCCAAATTGTGTGTGTGTGTGTGTATGCACATATACTCTCACATACGCACACCCACTTACCTCTTTATCTAGAACATATGGACTTACATATTTCTATGCCCAGCCCCACATTTCTGTCTGGCATTATATAACTCAAATATGATTAAAACTATCCAGTCCCGTAGTGTGCTTCTTTGTTATATACAGGGTATCCCCCCGCAAAAAAAAGTAAAATAAAATAAAAATAAAATGTTTACACACTCTCATAGCTGATAGCTCATTTTTTAAAATAAAATGTATTTTAATAAACACTGCCTTTATAACTATTCAAAGTGTGTGCATACATTTTTTGGGACACCCTACATTATCTAAATCCTAGGAGTGACAACTCCCATTAGAACAGGGGCAAAAAGAGCTGCGATCTCCATCCCTTTACTGTTTTTGGGGAATGAAGGATGGGAAAACTTGATGGAAGCATAAACATTCACTTTATAGTAATAATGGGCTGGCGCTGATGTAGCCAATATTTTTGTGTGTGTTTTTTTTTATATTTTAATTCATGACTTTACACTGAACAAGACCCCAAAGTGGGAAAACGTAGTGGTCAAATCCTATGACTTTCAATCCAGTGGGCAGCTGGCAAGAGAGAGCACAGGTGTGTGCTGACGTGGGCGGCGTGCAAAGAGCTCTCAGCTGTGAGTGTTTTGGGTAAATATCTGCAGATCATATAGAGCACATGCCACGGGAGAAAGATCACAAAGCCTGGAGGCTCTCAGCACGCACTGGGTGAATTCCATGGGAAAGCTCTGAGAAAATTCTTGTAGACAGGAGGGAGGCTCATCTAAAGAACTATCTTGGCTGACACCGATCCCCTTTCCTTTCATTTAGCAGATCAAATATTGAATTTAGCTTCAGAAGTGGATCACATTCTGGGTGGCCCCAGGGAAAGGCTGAAGAGTGCGGTGTGTTTTTTTATTTTTTTCCGGGCAGCAGAGGAATCTTAAAATTTGTTCCCAGCTTTGTACACGGGCGGCATGGTGAGCAGATGTGGTCACTCCTGGTGACCTCACCAGGTTACCTCCGCCATGGAATTCCATCCCACCCCATAATTTTGACTCAGCATGGCAGACTCCTATCTATTTGGCACAGAGGTAGAATATATGTGACCCCTCACCACAGTGCATATTTCCTGGTTGTAGAGGAGCTGTGATTTTTGGGGGGAAGCTCAGTGCCAAATTCTTCCTACCCCTTGTCATGATTGTGAAGGTGTATGGCAAGTCAGCATCCATGGGCTCCTCTTTGTGCTTCAAACTGGGGTCCAATAGGAACTGTGCACTCAGATGAGATTTGCTCTCTCTCTGAACCAGTGCACACCAGGCCATGTGCCCATCCTGAGCAACGGGTCTGCCATCTGAAATATTACTCGAGGCAAATGCCCTTGTACTTGGAAGGAATGTCCACAGGGTTGCAGTCCACTAAGTGGAAGATAAACAATTCTGATGGCACTGTGCAGCTATAACCAGGACATCGCAAATTTTATTCAAATTGGTTTAATAACACTCTACTGACTAACGCTATGTAGAAAATGTCTTAACTATCAGACTGCCAAAATGTCCACCCTGGCATTGCTTTGGGGCTATCGAATACCTTTAATTTTTACCCTTCTTTCTCCTCTCTTCCAACTTGTCATCATATATTGATAGTTTGCTGGTGTCTTTTTCAAATTAGTGAAAATGACAGGAGAGTGTGGTCTGTATGACGGAAACTAGTTGAAAGAAAATGGAAACACGAAGGCCTATCTGCCCTGGAGGCTGATGGAGGTGAGCGTGTGCGCGTGCTCGGGCAGGTGCACAAAAACTCAGCAAGGGGATGTGAGGCTCGGGACAGAACAAAGACGCTGGCAGCATCCAGGTGCTGTGCTTCTGTTCCCAGTGACACCAGTGACAGCTTTGGCTCTTCGGGGGAAGGGAAGGGAGCTCCCCTCTCCCACGCTGAAACCACAGAGGAGAAAGACAGAAGCTCATTCTTTGTTGTACTTCACACTGAGTCCTTTACACGGAGAAGAGGCCCAATTAATGCTGGTGGAATTGAATTTATTGAATTGCACTGAAGGGAAAAGAGGACTCCGGGCACTCGGAGACTTCAAGAGCAGATTGCAAGGGGGTCAGCTTCGCGGGGAGACTGCAATTTTAAATCTGCGGATTTGTCTGCTGGGAACTGGAGATGTATGTCTTGAATGGGAAACACATATCCAACATACACATTGGAACAACTGGGATTGCCGATGGTGTGTTTATGTACGATATGTGAAAGGCTATATTGATTTCTAATTGTAACATTATGGAAATACATCTTGAGCCAAAACTTGTTTACTTTCCTCTCAAGTTCTATGATTTTTAAAGATGAAATTCGGGTAAAGTGGTAGAAAATGGCATATTATTCAGTTAATTAAAATCCCTAATGGCAAAAGTTAACCCACTAAATTTAAAGTTTAATTTAAACCATATCAAATTTTGAATTAACCCAAAAAGCCAAAACATTTTTGGCACTGGCAATGGAAGCTTCTTTAAAATGTTTTCATAAATGAATGAAGATTTAAGATTGGCCTCAAATTTTGAAGATAAACTCATATTTGGGTTCTAATGAGGTGTGAAAAACTTCAGTGTGAAAGTTATTATTTTATTAAATTATTAGAGGCCCAGTACATGAAATTTGTGCACGGGAGCGGGGGAGTCCCCTCAGCCCAGCCTGCATCCTTTCTAATTTGGGACCCCTTGGGGGATGTGTGACTCCCCAGGATCGGGCCTAAACCGGCAGTCGGACATCCCTCTCACAATCTGGGAACACTGGCTCCTAACTGCTCACTGTCTGCCTGCCTGATCACCCCTAACTGCCAACCCTGCTGGCCTGATCACCCCCAACTGCCCCCCTGCTGGCATAGTTTTCCCCAACTGTCCCCCCTGCCAGCCTGGTCACCCCTAACTGCCCCCCTCTTGACCTGGTTGCCCCCAACTGCCCTCCCTGCTGGCCTGGTCCCCCTAACTGCCCCCTGCCAACCTGGTCACCCCTTCCTGGCCCCCCACTGGCCTGGTCACCCCTATCTACCACCCCTGGCCTGGTTGCCCCTTACCGCCCCCCCCCCCGCCAGCCTGGTTGCCCCCAACTGCCCCCCCCATCAGCCTGGTCACCCCTCACTACCCCCCTTGCCAGCCTAGCCACCCCCAACTGCCCCCCCTGCTGGCCTGGTCGCCCCACGCAGCCTGTTCGGTCATCCATTCGGTTGTGATGGTCACTTAGGCATATATATATATATATATATATATATATATATATATATATATACACACACACACACACACACACACACACACACATATGGAATCATCTCTCTGCTAAATTAATTACAGTGATAAATACTACAACCAATAGAAAATTTGTCCTAAATTTTTAAAACAGTTAGTAAGGAAAAAATGAGGTTTTACATCCACAATAAAATCTGCTGGACAGTTGATGAGATATCATTAGAATCCTATTAAAAATTGAAGAACTGGATAACATTTGTTTAATATTTTTTGTTGGTTTTCTTTTATTTGTGTGTGTACTGTAGCAAGTATTGTTCTGGGTTTCTCAATTCCTATAATTCTTAAATACTCCTTTATTTTTATTTGTTTGTATCTAAGCAAATAACTATAAAAACAAAATAGAGTTACTCTACCTAAGTCTTAAGGGTAGAAAGATGCTGTTTCTCAGTATTTGCTATTTTACTTCTCATGTGAACCTAGACTTAGTCTTCTAATACATCTAACAATTTTAGTTTAAAGAATCAAAAGTTATTGTGAGGTAAAGAAGGATAGTATAAAAAGTAACATACACATTTCATAAGTTTTCTAATCATTTTCTAGAAAAAAAACACCATCTCAATAACTTTTAATATAAATATTTAAACATATAAAAAGCCAAAAGCTCTGTTAAAATAAATAATATGGTGAAGTAAAAACGTTACTACATGGATTTTTCCCCCTGAAAATTCTCCCAAGAAAAGAGATTTCTTTTCAATCTATACTAATAAAAGCCTAGGTGGCCCTCGTATGCTCGCACGACACCCTTGCGTTATCACAAGATGGCCGCCCCCACGATGTCACAAGATGGGTGCCTTCATGTCATCACAAGATGGCCACCATGAGATGGCCAGGAGGGGAGGGCAGGTGGGGGCGAACAGGCCTGCAGGGGAGGGCAGTTTGGGGTGACCAGGTCTGCAGAAGAGGGGAGTTCGGGGGCAACCAGGCCTGCAGAGGAGGGCAGTTGGAGGTCACCAGGCCAGCAAGGGAGGGCAGTTGGGGGCGATTGGGCTGGCAGGGGAGTGGTTAGGGGGCGATCAGGCAGGCAGGCAGAAGCAGTTAGGGGCAATCAGGCAGGCAGGCAGGTGAGTGGTTAGGAGCCAGCAGTCCCAGATTGTGAGAGGGATGTCCGACTGCAGGTTTAGGCCTGATCCTAAAACAGCAGTCGGACATTCCCTGAGGGGTCCCAGATTGGAGAGGGTGCCGGCTGGGCTGAGGGACACCACCTCTGTGCATGAATTTCATGCACTGGGTCTCTAGTTAATAAAAAAAAAAAAGTAAAATGGCACATTAAAGACTAGAACTGCACACACATTACAGATGAAAAATGTCAAATGGGGAACTGCCCCAAACTATTTCCCCAACAGGAATTTAGGAAAGAATCTGGCCTGAGAGCATTTGGGTTATAAAAATGCCTTCATTAAGAAAGAAGAATGCTAGGAAGCCCAATGATTTGGAAGAGCTTGAGCTCCCTTGTTAGAACACACAGCAATGTAGATTTCAGTGGGACTAGAAATTTGCATGAGCCTTCACCTTTCTTTCTTTCATGCTAATAATAAAAGAAAGTTTAGTCAATGGAAAAAAACACACACATCAACAGACTTCAAATGTCAATATAGCAGAGATGAGCAACAATATAGAAAAAAAAATACCAAATACCAAGAGTAAATATGGGAATTGGGTAACTACAGTATTATGTATTGATAAAACCACCTCAAAGGTATGTACCCCTGCAAGTACCTGAGTGTTTAACCACAGACTAGGCTTATCTAGAGCTGCTTTTTCAAAGATTATATTTAAAAATGAATGATGAGGTAGCACTCAACCCTTTTTACTATGAACTGATCCTTTCCCATTTTCTCTTTTCAGTGAAGTCGAAGTGAATGAAGTGAATGAAGCCACTTTACCTGATGGGATCAACCTATAACAGATGAAGGAAGAACTTCCATGGTACCTATGCCATTGACTGCAGTTTTAGGGAAATAGAATTGTCGGTGAGTCATCTGGCTGCTAAGCTGTTCTAATATGATGGCAGTTTTGATGAGTATTTTGACAGTGAAAGAGTACATAAGGGTAGAGTAAGTTTTTAAGCCCATTTCTGATGGAAGCATACCATGTACCATTAAATAAGGTAAAAAAGACAGAAGAGGAGGGAGAAAAAGAACAAATACATTTCACAGTCAGGATAACGCTGAAAGCATTAGAAGATGCCAATGCCGATCTAGTCATTAAGTATGCTTTTTTAAAATGGCTTTAGAGAGAGAGGGAGGGAGAGACGGAAACATTGATGAGAGAAACATCAATCGCTTGCTTCCTGCACTCCCCCTACTGGGGATCTAGCCCGTAACCTTGGCATGTGCCCTGACCGGAAACCAAACCAGCCACCTCTGGGTGCATGGGAAATGATCAACCAACTGTGCCACACAAGCCAGGGCTTAAGTCTGTTTTTACACACACATGTATTGGTACTGTTGGCTGGTGTAGAAGTTTTCCTGGAACACTAGCTCTTCAAACACTTGAAAATGAAAGAAAATAAACTCAGTATTTCCAGTGACCTCCAATATTCCCAGATTTAGATGTAGGAGATAAGCTTTTTGAATCAAATCCTTGGTCAACGTTAAGAATTTTGTGCTTGAAGCACAAGCAAAGCTTGTGAGAAAACCAAGATGCTTCTAACTGAAGTTAGACCTCGTCTCTGGAATGCCAGGTTTAGGACGGAGCTGTGCTGCATTTGGCTACGATGAGATTAGCTCAGGAGAAAAACTGGGTATAGTCGCTTGTAAATGAGTTTCTGGATACACTTGGCCCAGAAGAATGACGGGGAGGCCTTCTTTTGACTAATAACACATGTTATGCTCTTGAGCATGTCTTCATATCTGTGTCAGAGCTGAAATCAATGAGCTGTGGATACAAAAATGGGGTGACTATATGGAAGATGCCAGAAAAAACTATTCCATTTAAACATTTCATTTGGGCCAAAATAATTTGTTTGAAATGCTGAATTCTGCACATTGAAATTACAGGTTGCAGATCTGGGGACCCCACTAGTAACAAGTCATTAGCCAGCTTTGACATCAGCAGGCTGAGAGAAAGAAGGAGCTAAGAGCCTAAAGTGAACCCCCACGAAGGAACTGGGACTTTGCAAGAAGGGAATTTCAGGGTGAAAGAGGGCTCTTCTCAGGCCTGAGAGGAATAACTAGCCGTCCAGCTGGGTCACAGGAGTTGGCATCTTTGAGAGATTACTTCCAGGAGGAGTGTCTCTGGTGGAGATGGACCTTGGGTGTTTTCATATTGGTGTCTAACATTTGGAACTCATCCTGTAACAGGTCTGGGGCTCCTCAAATTATTACGAGCAGGCGGGGCCTTTCGGGATTAATCAAAACCCAGCTGCATGGAGAAGAGACATACCACTGGGGCCGAGGCCAGCAAAGGGCCTGGGGAGTGGTGCCTATTTAGAGAGCTCCCTCCTTCAGAAATCCGACCCCAGCTGCTGTGGCACAAAGACGAAGGGGCTGGAAACCATAAGCCCTGGCCCTCCGCTCTCAGCGTCCAATAGGAGTGTTCGCTTTGAAAGGGATGCCCCCAGCATCCTTGCCCCTTTGTAAAGCTGCACTCTTCATGTGTGTGTGTTAGCATGTTCCAGAATGTTCACACTTCATATTTTCCCGGATGGCTTTGAGATGCATCTGGGAAAACGTGGGTGCTGCCAGTTTCCAAGCTGAAAGGCAGATGCCGAATTTGGATTATTAGGACTATCAGGGTCCTTTGGAAAACCTTGTTCTCCAGTAAAACTTCAGCTCTTGGTGTGCTTCCTCAGAAACGCACACTTTAATTTAATTTTACTTTCACTGGATGGGCAACAAAATGGAAGTCTAGAGGGATTAAGTGACTTGCCTTAGATCATTTTTATAAAAATGAAAAAAAAGTCTTGAACTAATTCTCTAGATTTTAGATTGGATGGAAAAAAAGACCATCTGTATGTTCGTTTCCTAGCAAATCACTCTCCGCATCTCCCCGGGGGCACAGCTTGCTCCCCTCCAATGCACAACTTCCCTTTATCCAGAACCTGCCTGTGCCGAGGGGTAGGGGAGCTACAGAGTCACACTCTTTCAATGCGGTACTTACATTTTAAACCCCGTGGGAATGATAGTAGAAAAACTGACTTGTAAGGGGAAAGTCAAGGAATAGTTTATGAAGAAAAACAACTACCTTTAAACAAGCCAAAGAAAGCACGGCGATGTCACAGGCTTTTGTGAATGCAGATGTGATTAAGTAAAATAAATGGAAGTTTACAGTGGCCAGAGAGTTGGTGAGGGGGAGGAGAGAGATATAGAGATAGAAATAGAGACAGAGAGAGAGAGAGAGAAAGAGGACATACAATAAGAATAGTCAGATAGAGATCATGGCACAGATAGGAAGAGATATTGGGTGCCTGGGAGGTGAGCATGCAGTAAATGAAAATGTTTAGACTGTTATAGAGCTGTGCTGAGTCAATAGTTATAAATAGAATAGCTAATAATACATTCATGAGTTGAGATTCTGTTTATGAATCATGAGATTTACTGTTTTACTATGGAATGACCTAATCCTTTTTAATGTTGAAATTTGTAAAAATGCTAATTTTGTTTAAGCCCTCATGAAAAAGACACAAAGTGGCTAACTGACACACACTTGCAAAAGGCAACCACATTATTTCCACTGACAAGGAGTGAGATCTAACACAGTTAATAAGTATTTATTAATTTAACAGTTTATGTTAATGTGTTCAACCTAACCTCCTGCTTATTAGAATGGAATGAATGGTTTATTAGAAATTATATTATAGGTCAAGTAGAAGCTAGCCCTACACAATATTCTTGCTGAGTAAATAAATAACTACTTGCCAATTGATTTTCTAAAGGAGACATCAATTGAAACAAGTGATTAAAGTTGACAATGGAGTTGTACAAATGACCTAATTAATGAGTTTTCTAATCTTTTCTATGTTTATGGACATTAGTCCCTGTTTTCACATGGTGTGCATAAATATGCATGCATTGCAACAAGACACCCATAACTGGATGCAAGCCATGCTCAGATACCTACTGTGGCATCTGTGGATTGTGACAGATCATTCTATTTTAAAAAAAATTAAATTTATTGGGTGGCATTGGTCAACATGAACATATAGGCTTCAGGTGTGGATTCTATGTTACAAGATCTGTATATTGCCCCATGTGCCCACCACCCAAAGTCATGACATATTATCCTATCTTAAGCTTTCTCTCTAACTTTCCTTGTTTTTTTTTCTTTTCTTTTTACTGCCACTGACTTGGTGACTGTTGACTTGGCAAAGCTCCTAACCCGATCCCAGATAAAACCAGCCATTTTCAAAACATCAAATCTTCTTCTGCAGCTTTGGATTAAGGGTCCTAACCTTAAAAATAAAGTCCTGCTTCCATCACCCCTTCTCTTTGTAAATACGATAAACCAATGGCTATTTTGCACACACTCCCTGACAGCAGTAAGATAATGTCACTCTTCAAAGACATTCTTACTTATTGGTTACCTTTTGATGGGCTTATCAGCTGCCAGCAAATAACGGATAAGTATTTTGGTGAAGTCGGTCATGCCAGGCCTATAATTGAGCGCATCCCGTGTACAGTCTGAGAATGACAGGTGGGTCTCCATGGCGTGGACATGTGACAGAATTAGAACTACCCTCATGCTTCTGTGTGGCTCCTCAGCCCTCGTAGATTTAGGGTATAAAATGCTACCTCTCAATGAGGACCAGTCCATATAAGAGCTTAGGTTAAAGGGTGATGTGCCCACATCATTAGGGTTTTTGAAATTGGTATAACACCACTGCCTTATATCCAGTTCACTAAAATCAGCTCATTCGCCACAATTTTTAAAAGTTCCTAGCTGCTGGCATTTTCATGCCAGGGTTTTTAATTTAAAAACTATATATTTTTTTCTGATCTTCTAGATCCCAATATATTTTTTAAAATATATTTTATTGATTTTTTACAGAAAGGAAGGGAGAGGGATAGAGAGTTAGAAACATCCATGAGAGAGAAACATTGATCAGCTGCCTCCTGCACACCCCCCACTGGGGATGTGCCCACAACCAAGGTACATGCCCTTGACCGGAATCAAACCTGGAACCCTTCAGTCCACAGGCTGACACTCTAGCCCAGCCGTGGGCAAACTACGGCCCGTGGACTGGATCCGGCCCGTTTGAAATGAATAAAACTAAAAAAAAAAACAAAACAAAACAAAACAAAACAAAAAAAACCGTACCCTTTTATGTAATGATGTTTACTTTGAATTTATATTAGTTCACACAAACACTCCATCCATGCTTTTGTTCCAGCCCTCCGGTCCAGTTTAAGAACCCATTGTGGCCCTCAAGTCAAAAAGTTTGCCCACCCCTGCTCTAGCCACTGACCCAAACTGGTCAGGGCTAGATTCCAATATTTTTAACTGCTCAGCAATGTATATGAAATAGATGAGCCCTTTTTTCCTACATATAAAACATAACACATAATGTTTGATGCTTGTGTATTGGTACTTTTGTGAGCAATAAAAATGCTTTGCTTCACGTGTAGTACTCTACCACATATTTAAAAAATGTGTGGACATATTATAAACGACTTCAAAGGTTTCAGTGAATAAGCAGGAGAGTTATGTATTGGGTGGGACTGTCTTGTGTTGCTAAAACATATTAACCTACAGCTGTGCTTTATTATTCTGTTTAGCATTTATCAAGCCTAACACAAATGAAATGTACACACAGGCCCAAATATTAATAGCAGCATTTTTCTTTTGTGTTCCAAAATATACTTCATTTGGGATTAATAATCACAGATATAAATGTCAATGAAATTAATTATGCAAACAAAATTACAGAGGCAAAAATCTTTGCATTCACTGATACCTAATTTGGAACCCACAAAATACTTGGTGGGTCTTAAAAGGAATAAATAATGTCTACCTTCATATTTTTCCAAATATGACCTAGATGTCTATAATTCCTTAGCTATATGACTTGGAATAGTGTTCAGTGATGCTGTAAATATGTGTAATTTTTATAGGCAGAAAAATATGAAGTGAGTTCAGAGTGTGGTGTAATGAGTTCTATATATTTGCTCAGAGTTACATGAGCATGTAGATGTTAATTCTTACATTTATAGAACATCGTTTTTGTCATTTTAAGTTCATTTTCATTCAGTCTTTTTCATTTAAGCATGCGTCAATGTATTTATAATAAATGAGAGTGCATGTAAACGTTCCAGAATATCTCTGGGAATACGGAATTATATTAATAACACTCTTAATGTCATTTATTTGACATGGGATCTGATTATGCCATTAAAGACCTAGTTCTCTGATACTCACACAGGGATTCGAAATAACTGAATTGGGGAAACATCCCAGAAACTAGGAATAGTTATTTTTAAATTCAATGGCAGAACTCACACGTTTAAAATGGTACCACTCACAGTTCCTCCTCTTCAGGAATGTTAACTCTCATTTGAGAGCAAGTTTATGTATTCATGTAAGTTAGAAAACTACTTGGAAGCGATCTATACAATTTAGAGAGAGCGTCAGCCTGCATGGGACATTGGGAGGGGCAATCTGAACCTGAGGAAACTCAGGGTGCGGTGTGGGCTCAGGCCGGCTCCAGGGAGGGCGCAAACCTGAGAGTTAAAGATGCGCAGGATTGTTCTCAGTAGAGAGAGGGCACAGGAGAGCCGACGCCAAGGCAAGGGAGCGTGTCAGGGAGCAAAGCTGGTGATGAGTATGGAAAAGAGCCAAAAGGCTCTAGGCTGAACATTGCTGGATTGAAACTGTGAAGCTGAGCAGGCCTGGCTGGGTGGCTCAGTTAGCTGGAGCGCTGTCCCCCACCCCGAAAGGTCATTGGTTAGATTCCTGGGAAGGTCACATACCTAGGTTGCAGGTTTGAACCCAAGTTGAGGCACATACAGGAGGCACCTGATCCATGTTTCTCTCTCCCATCCGTACTTCTCTTTCTCTCTCTCTCTAAAAATCAATCAAAACATATGCCCAGGTGAGAATTGGAAAATAAAAAAAAATAAAATAAAATAAAGTGAAATGGAGTCAGTTCATACGGGTCCTTACTGCTGTTGGGTGGTTTTACATTTGTCCTGTGTGCAAACAGAAGCCACGATCGATTGTTAAACAAAGAGAACACACAGTAAAAGTGACTCTATCACTAACCCGGAACACCTGCATGGAATAAAGCAGTGACACTCAGGGACAGGATCATTTAAGGATCGTCAACTTTTCAAAAAGGGAAAAGAGGTGACGATGGTCCATGTTGGGGCAGGTGCGGCGTGACACGGGAGGGAAGAAACAAACCAACGGGTGTGGGATGAGTGACATGAGACAGAGGCGACTTCCATTCTGCAGCTGAGTTAACGGGGTGACAGGACAGCCATGAATAGAAATGGGAAGTCTGACGACAGATACATCTTTTATTAGTGCATACACTCAAGCTCGGCCTCCAAACATGACCAGGACCTGCCTGGCCATGTCTGTGAACAACTGGGAGTGGATTGAGAATAAAGGTCTGAGTAGAAACGGCCGGTTTAATAATGAGCCTGTAGGCGGCCATTGGGATGGCAAGACTAGCTGGTCTGAGGCACTGGCAAGGCAAGTAGAGAAGGAGAGTGGGAGTGCTGGGAATTTTATAAGAGAACCGGTCGAAAGAGGAGCAAAAAGGGAAACAGAGAGACACTAAGAAGGCATTAGAAGAGCAGAGGAAAGGCAGAGAAGTTTTCAAAGAAGCAGAGGGTCCTGGTGTGGAAGCCGCAGAGAGGGGGCGCGCTCAGTACCCGGGAGACCATCTGCACGTCGGCTCCCCCTCTGTTCTCTAAGGGTTATAGGAGCTCAGATGAAAGGGCTGCCTGGGGAGGGGATCACTGAGCACAAATGTTCATTTCTCAAGATGGCGAGGTTTCCATTGATATTTTAGATGCGTTTTCCTCCTATCAGGGAATGAGTAGTCCACTCACTCGGCTTGCTTCTCCCTGGAATTCAGCGGTTCGGCTGAACTAATTTAAGTTTTTGAGCTTAAGAACAGCTGCAAGTTTGTATTTAAATTTCATCTGCTCTCTGTCCTCCTTAATGTTCCAGTAACAATCCGTCTTCCTTTCAAGTCAGAGGATTTCATAAGGGTGTTGGCCACCTACTGAGAGCGTTCCTTCAAAGGGGAAAGCCCTGTAAGGGCTGTGCTGAGTGAAGCAAACATGCTTAGACGGCAGTGGGGGCTGTGAGAACTGAGCTGGGACGAGGGTGCCGTGATGCACAAGAATGAGCTCCATTCTTTTTCCTGATGCTCCAGGAAAGCCAGAGCATCCCGGGAAATGGCGGAACTCAGAGCATTGGAATGTCGCTGGGATAAATTATGCCCTGTGATTGAAGCATTCCCGCTATAGAATTCCAGCAGACCTGTAGTTAAACCCATAGAACTGAACACTGTACTGATTCTTCAGACACTGAAGATTTTCTAGGTAAATGATTCAGGTTCCCTTTAGTAAGAATAAGGGAGGACTACATTTTATTTGGTTTATAACAAAGATTTCTGATAAGACTTGACTTTATCCTAACACTAGAAGGGGCCATGGGTTAGTTTAACACAGAATAAAAGGCTTGAGTTTAATCATCTTCAATGCACAAATGAAATGAGACAAAAACCCATAATGACTATTGACAATTAGAAAACTTTTAATATCAACCTAAGTCCTGTGCTTAAGAGACTGAGATTGCAACTGATTTTTTTCCTTCCCACTGAACAGCTTTGCATGTTAGCCTTTTTTTTTTCTGTTGAAAATCCAATTCCTATCCATAAATATTTCTAAACTAGAGGCCCAGTGCACGAATCCGTGTACCTTGAAAGGAACTGTGGGCCACAAAGCTGCAGTGGGCACAGGGGCAGGTATTGGCCCACCCTCTGCGCCCCCACCCAGCCCCTCCCACTATGGCCTCTGGTCCCCTGTCTGCTGGCAGCCCTGCTCCCACCACTGCTGCTCCCAAGTGCTGACAGTGTGGAGCAATGGGGGCCGGCACCAGCTTGCGAGCAGTGGCTGCTGCCCCGATGATCGCCCCTCAGGAGCAGGGAGAGGTGGAGATGCCCTGAGGAGTGACTGGGGTCGGCAGCCACCACTTTCACCCGCTGATGGTGCTGAGCAATCGGGGCCAGCACTGGCACCAGGAGCGGGTGCGATCACTGGGCGGGACTGCAGCCCTCAGGAGCAAAGACTTTTCAGTAACCACCAGAGGCTCAGCCAATGACAATGGCCGGCAATCTGCCTTGGTCTGGCCCCCCCACTCACCTGCTTCACCCTCCCACTGCAGCTGACAACCACCATGTTCTGCGCATGCCCCCTGGTGGTCAGCACACATCATAGGGACTGGTTGTTCGGTTGTCCCACAGTTCAGTCTATTTGCATATTAGGGTTTTATATATATAGATCAGGAGAGTGCTCCTTTAAATGGAGGCTGTTCCTGAAGAGACCCATATCTGGCCATCAGGTAACCTGTATCAGGTAGGACCACATGCTCACACTCAACCTCAGCATCGCCCCTTTGGACTGATAACTAAAATGTGACAATTCTGATCATTATACCAGCTAAGTAAGTGGATGATGTCTTTCATGAACTCAGAGCAGCTTAAGGTGAAACTCAGTGTGCTCTCCAATGACCCCAGACGTGGCTATATCCCTCTCCACCACGGTGGTGTGGCTTTTGATACACTAAACTTGATGTCTGACAAAACCTGGGCTGGAGACAAACAAAGGGTGGATGGATTGTAGACTGTGTACGTATGAGCCCCTCTGAAAGCTGCTCTTGATTAGCCTGGCTGAGTAGGTCAGAGCAAGATGTTTTCCAATCAACCTAACATTTGTGAAGGAATTATATTTTCTTGCATCCTTCCCTAAGAGCTAGGGGAGTTCAGATCTTTGGCTTATAGGAAAAATCCCAATTCATTAAAATAATGAAGGAGAAAAATAAAAGCAAATTACTGTACTTTCATACTGGGGTATAATTTTAACATTTATATGCATAGATTCCATTAGCAGTGAAGGGACTTAAAAATTTCATCACCCTTCCGAAATGCAATCAGAAAATCCTAAAATGGGAAGCACAGGGCCAAAGATTATAGCTGTATGTATCTCTGGTCTTCAAAAGTGAGCTCGGTCAAGAGGAACATAACTAATTTTAGGATAAATTTCTAATTATCACCTATACAATTAAATTGTTCATGCCTGTCCTCTACAGTCACTACCAGCTGATTAAATAACATTGATTGCATGCCAACAAATACCCCAAATGCATACGATGTAAAAACATTGAATATGATTTGATTTAAATTTGTACTTTTCATGAGCTGTCTATCTAGAAATGTGCACAAGCCTGGCCAGCATGGCTCCAATCTGTGAACCAGGAGGTCATGGTTTGATTCCTGGTCAGGGCACATGCTCAGGTTGCGGGCTTGGTGCCCAGATTGTGGACTCGGTCCCCAGTGTGGGGTATGCAGGAGGCAGCCGATCAATGATTCCCTCTCATTATTGATATTTCTCTCTCTCTCTCTCTCTCTCTCTCTCTCTCTCTCTCTCTCTCCCTTCTTCTTTGAAATCAATAAAAATATAATTTAAAAATAGATAAATAAAAATGAGCACAAGTTTGGGCTGTGTCGGAGGGCCAGGTTGGAAAATGACAAACTCAATTTGAGCCTTATCTGGCAAGTTGTTTAGGGTTATTATGTGATTGACTTTGAAACTTGCCTTTTCCTCACATGTACTGTAGGCATGGAATAGCTAAAGTCTAATCTCTGAGATCCTCCAATCGATGGAGGATGTTTGATAGTTGAAAAGTATAATTTGATTTTTAAGATTTTTGTGCCCCATAGTAGCCTATTCTAGGCTGTTCCCGCCTTCGGGGCTGCATCTTAGCTGCAGAAAGCCAATTGGTATAAAATCATTCTGGAGTTGGAGCAGCTGATCAGAGGGAGCAGAACAGAGACACTGTTCCTGGGCATTAAGTTGGGACTTTGTAGTGAATTACGCTGGAGGAAAGCGAATGCCTTCAGAATTACTTTAAGTATTTGCAGACGTGATTGAAGGCATGATTCGAGGAATCACCCATTCCAGCGCAGGCTGATGGCAGTTTGCAAGGACAAAGATGAGTAAAATAAATTTACAAAAGTAACCTGAGGATAGGTCTGTAGTCATCTAAATTAATGGGTATCCTAAATAGACACAGGGAACATTTTGGCGGTTACCATATGGGAGGAGGTTTGGGGGGATGGGTGACAAAGAGGAAGAGATTAAGAAATAGAAATTGGTCATTGCAGAATACTCATGGGAATGTAAAGTACAGCATGAGGAAGACAGTCAATAATATTGTAATCACTAGGGATGGTGTCAGGTGGGCACTAGACTTATCGGGGTCATCACTTTGTAAGTTTATAAATGTCTAACCACTGGATAGTTCATCTGAAACTAATATAACATTATACATAAACTATGATTGAAAAAACATTAAAAAGGAAAACCATAAATTTCCTAGTAAAGAGCTATTGGAAATATTCATTAGAAAGACAATGTATTTTATTGGGTATATCATTACGCTTATGTTAAGACCTAGCAAACCATATTTAGTTATTAATCCATTTTGTATATTTTAAATTCTTTTTCTGGTTCTAAATGTCATATTTTAAAAAATAACTTACGTACATCTTAAAGTTACATAATTTTATGTGCCAATTATATGTCAATAAAGCTAAAAAAATCACTTAGATGCATATAAAAATAATTATTTAAATTTGGTAAACCCAATCAGCAACCAAAACCTGGAGTCTGATATCTAGAATGGACAGTCTAGTTTCATAGTGTCCATTGTGATTGAGCCTGTGAGACTGGCACCGGGTAAGTAAGGTGAACGGTAAAGAAAAAGTATACTTGTTCAAGGTGTACTGTATAAGAACTCTTGAAATAAAACAGGAAAGTATTTCAAGTATTTGCTGGGTTCTTATGTGCCAAATTTCTTCAAGGTAGCTATTTTCTCTTGCTCCCAGATTTTATTTATGTTGGCTCAATGGAAACCTCTCTTTGTGGTAAAGGACATTCAAGCAGGTGTCAGGCACTAAGAATAATGTCAAATATTAATTACCCAATTTAGAAATATCACTGAATTAAAATAGAATTAAACTGAATTAGAACTGATCATTACCGAAAATTTATTAGTAAGGTGTAACAAAAATTAAACTGGTAACACTGTAAGATTTTAAACCAGATTTTTTATTATGTTGATGTTTTAATTTGAATATGAAATGAAGGCATGTGGAATTAAAAAATATATATTTATATATACTGTATATCTGAGATTTTCCATATATATATACTAGAGGCCCGGTGCTCAAATATTTGTGCACTCGGGGGGGAAGGGGGAGTCCCTCAGCCCGGCCTGTGCCCTCTCGCAGTCTGGGACCCCTCAGGAGATAACGACCTTGCTGGCTTAGGCCTGCTCCCAGGTGGCAGAGGGCAGGCTCAATCCCTAGGTGCAGCCCCTGGTTGGGCTCAGAGCAGGGCTGATTGGGGAATTGGGGCGCCACCCCCTGTCATGCAGAGAGCAGGGCGGATCGGGAGGTTGTGATGACACCCTCAGTCATGATCAGGGTAGGGCCGATTGGGGGGTTGGGGCGCTGCCCCCTGTCACACTCAAGGCAGGGTCGATGGGGAGGTTGTGGCGCCAGCCCCTGTCATGCACAGAGCAGGGCCAATCAGGGGGTTGGGGCTCCATACCCTGTCACGCACAGAGCAGGGTTGATCAGGGGGTTGGGGCACCGCCCCCGTCACACACAGAGCAGGGCGGATCAGGGGGTTGGGGCGTCACACCCAGTCACACTCAGGGCAGGGCTGATGGGGAGGTTATGGCTCTACCCTGTCACATACAGAGCAGGGCCCGTGGTGGTGGTGGTGGTGGGGGGGGGGGTTGGGCGCTGCACCCTGTCACACACAGAGCAGGGCGATCAGGGGTTTGGGGAGCTCCCCCCTATCAGGCACAGAGCAGGGCTGATCAAGGGGTTGGGGCACCTTCCCCTGTCACGAACAGAGCAGGGCGGATAGGGAGGTTGTGGCCCCACCCCCTGTCACACACAGAGCCGCAGAGCAATCAGGGGGTTTGGCCCCTGTCACGCTGATCCCGGTGCCGGGAGGCCTCGCGGCTCTGCTGATCCTGGTGCTGGGAGGCATATTATCCTTTTACTATATAGGATAGAAGCCTGGTGCACGGGTGGGGGCCGTCTGGTTTGCCCTGAAGGGTGTCCTGGATCAGGGTGGGGGTCCCCGCTGGGGTGCCTGGCCAGCCTGGATGAGGGGATGATGGCTGTTTGCAGCTGGTCACACCCCCTTCAGGGTGGGGGTCCCCACTGGGGTGCCTGGCCAGTCTGGGTGAGGGGCTGAGGGCTGTTTTCAGGCTGGCGGGTGACTGAAGCTCCCAACCGTTCCTTTTTTTCTTTTTCTTTTTTTTTTTTTTATTCTGGGCCAGCTTTAGCTCTGAGGCTTGGCTCCAGCTCTTAGGCCTCCACTGCTGAAAGCAGGTATCTGGTTTGTTTGGGTTCTATAATCAAAACACTGTTTCAACTCCAGCTCTGAGATACTGGCTGGCTGAAAGCAGGTTTCTGGGATTTTAGCTTCTATGTTTGTAACAATGTTTCAAACTGCAAGCTCAGAGGCTGGCAGCAGCAGGCGGGAAAGTTGGAGTCCTCCCTCACTGAAGCAAGCAAGCCTCATGTTCGCTTCAAGCTGCCGTGCTGCCGGCTGCCATCTTGGCTGGCAGTTAATTTGCATATCGCCCTGATTAGCCAATGGGAAGGGAAGCGGATGTACAGCTAATTCCCATGTTTCTCTTTTATTAGATAGGAAATATATACTGTATATTTGAGGTTTTCCTAAACAGTGGAAATGAATGTTAAGTGCATGTCCATAATGTACTTGATTTGTATTATATATACATTAGTCATATATATAAATTACATATGTTAAGTAGTAACACTGTAAATTATAGAATTCAAAAATTCTAAGAAGTCAAAATATTTAAATGCATTTAATTAATGCATTTTTGTTATTGGACTAATGTGTCTTTCATAAGTTTGCTTCAAAATTAGAATCCATTTTTACTTAATTTAACAACTAGCTATTACCATTGTAATTAGTTAGCTATTAATAATAGGAAAGGAGCAAAGGGAAGGCCAGACATGATAGGCAGGGTCATCTGGGTAGCTTCACCAGGAAGCTGCAACTTTACACTCCCCAGGGAGCCACTGGTCCATTCCCTGCAGATCACTGGGGAAAGAAGTCCAACAAAGGGGAAGATGGGTGCATACATAGTGAAGCAGTGGTGACAAAGGGGTGCTTGCCTGTCAGTCCAACCTGGAAACAAAGATCATTGGCTAGGAGGGTGGGCCCCAGTGCAAGACCATGAAAAATTGGAAGTACATAATCCCAAGATAACGAATTCTCTCTCTCTTTTTCCATGTGCTTCGTTCCTGCTTGCTTGCATTCATTTGTTCCATGACCTGCCCTAGCCAGCCATCTGGCCCTGGAAGCCACATGGTCATGACCCCACCCGCCATGGGCTGCAGCTGGGAACACAAGCTAAGCCAGCCCGATGCTGGGCTGGGCCACATTAAGGAAAGGAGACTCTGGGCAACAACTTTGATCCCAGCTCTGCTGAAGACAAAATGGGGCCTTTTCCCTGGTAGAACGGAAGGAGATGGGACCTTGGAAACTCAGAGCTTAAGTTCACAGAAATAAACCTTTCCACAATACCTCATCCTCCAGTAGGGGCCTCTGGAAATTCTTATTCCAGTGGCACCCCAAGAGATCCACTTCCACCAGGAACAGGTGGGGACACAGAGAACGCCCCACCAATAACACAGCTACTTCCAAAATTATTAGGAAAGCATGATGAAGCAGAAGGTGTAGAGAGCATGCTGGAAGAAATTTCTCCAGCCTGTTGCTCTAGCTATTGCAAGTGTTCACATAAAGGAAGACTTAGCTCAAAAATACATGTAAGAACTACTCTTCCAAATCCATACTTAGAACAACAGCAAGCTTAATTTTCACTGAGTTTATTCTACAAATATTTTATTTCTAAGAAGGGCCCAGAGAAAATATATCATATTAGTATATTAGCATGTTATAAAATATGAGTCCTGTATACCTACTGAGAAAAATATTTCATAAGCAATATTTAAGTTTTGAATTAGGATTCAATGTGCACTTTATAGTTGCAACTTAAGACATTGCTATTTGATCTAAGCCTTGATTGCTATGCATTATTTTGAAAGATTAAAATAAATGGAGGCATAGCTGCGGGACTTTTTTTTTTTTTTCATGCCCATGTTGTTTAAATTCTCGTCAGTGGTTTAAAAATCTTGAACCTCTATGTTCTTTGTACTTTGTGGATTGTCTTCTTAGACTGTAGGACTGAGACAGAAGCTATTGATGACCAAAGCTAGTGGACATTCTCAGGAAGCCAGTAGTTGCTCATATCAAGGGGAGAAGAAATACAACTTCCAATGCTTATAAATTATACAGCAGGAAAACATGTGAACATTGCATCAATCAAAGATGAGCACTAAGAACAATGTCACATGGAACACCTATATCAAGATCCAGAAAGTTTGGAACTTTAAAAAATAAACCAACAAAAACAATATTTCAATTTTTCCCCAATAAAAGGCCACAGCAATAAAACTTCCAAGTCTGTAATCACATCATGTAAGAAGAAATCTGAAACTACCAATTTGTACTTCTTAATCCCTCCATTTTTCAGGTAGCCCCCCAAGCACCCTCCCCTCTGGAAACCATCAGTTTGTTCCCTGTGTCTATATCTAAATAGTCACCAGAATGTAAAGCACAGCATAGGGAATGTATCAATGACAATAAAATAACTAGTATGGTGCCAACTGGGTACTTGAAATATCAGGGAACATTTTTTAAAGTATGTGATTGCCTAACCACTGTGCTGAACAACTGAAGTCAATGTAAAATAATATTTAATGTCAACTGTAACTGAAAAATAAAATTAAAAAATAAAATAAATATAAAACTAAGTAAGAAGAAGGCGTGTGTATTTGGTTTTCCTTCCTGGTTCCTGGCAAAGAGATCCTAAAACCCTTCTAATTTACTGATACAGGTCAGAAGAGCATCTTTTTGTGGTAAAAATGGTAACTTTTATAAAATGGATATTTTATCACAAAAAAATGTAAAAAGAAAACTCCCAGTAACTATAGTCAGTTTATGCTTTATTAATCCCATCTTTAAGACAAGGAGGCCTTGTACTAACTGGGTTAGTCAAATAACTCCTTAGTTATCTGGGAAGCAAAGTTCCATATGATGTCCAATTGGTAGATACACCTATCAGTGTGCCATGAAAAAATAATTAACTTTTCTAGAACTCAGTGTAAATAATGAGAAAAGTTCCACAGGATTTTGTCAGCAAAACACAACTACTTAATGTGTTTGTCAAAATGTGTTATTTCCCCTGAGGGATTAGGATACTTCCTCCTGTCCCTTAATGAGAACCTTATAATTGAGGGTGCCTCCATTTCTTTCCTCTGGCTACCAGAAAGCTCAAACAGAACTTGAGGCTTAGTGACTAGACGCATCCTGTGATTGGCACAGTTATGTCCTCCTTGTCCCAGGTACTAATCTCCCATAGTTATAGTTTATTATTTCACTACAGTTTCTTTTCAGTTGGATATTGTTTCAAATTCTTTGTGAAAAGAATCTGACAATGTAAAAATAATTTGATCAGTGGCACGGAATCCAATATTTTGAGTGCTCACTAAGTTTTCAGAGTGCGTCTCACATGGATGATTTGGATGAGTTGTCAAACTTCTCTTCACTCCAACTACACACACACACATACACACACACACACACATACACACATATACACATACAAACACATAAACACACATATATACACACAGGTTCTCAGAAGTTTTTGTGGTGTTTCCCTCACTCTACCCTTGGCAAGCTCACAGTTTGGTCATAAAAATGTTAGATGAACTAGGTCTGTTTTAAACAAAAAAATAAATTACAATAGAAAATATTCAATAAGCACAATTTCTTATGAAACACAAAACAAGCCATAACCTTGAATGGGGATAAATTCCCCAAGAACATGGATATATTTTTAAAAAATACCTAAGATCGTAATTTAAAAATTGTGATTCACAGTGTGCAAGGTAGATTCCTGTTAATCTGACTTTGGTGGTTGTTTTGAAATCATTGCATACCCTGTTTCTCTGCTTCCCTTCATCATACTTTTGGGAGCTCATTCATTCTGATATTTACGTAATTACCTCTATTACCAAGTTACATCTGCCATCTTCAACTTTTCCCACCTATTAGGTCAATTTGGAAGAAAGTATTGAACCAGGTGAACAAAATATGACATGATCACCGAAGCCCTTTGCAACAATGGAAGTGTATAATAATATGGAACTATACAATTTTAGAATTAGAGAAGAACTTGGAAATAATTGGTTCTAATCCTCTAATTTTACAATGAAGTCTTGGATACTAAGTGTCCAAGGTGATACAACCACCTGAAGTCAGGATTATCATCCAGTTCTTTTCTCATCACTTTTGTTTTCCCAGCTTGACTATGATGTACTCGAGAATGCGCACCATTGTATATGAGTCTTCCACCTCCAATTCCAAGAAGAGGGCCCTCGTGGCAGATGGTATGTATGTCACAGTGTTACGAAGGTTTCTCTATCCCAGAGTCCTTACCCTGAAGTTCCCACACTGAGAAATGAAGGCGTACACCTTTCACTTCTCATGTAGCATTTGGTTTTGGCACAGCACAACAGTACACAAAGCGATGAGGAGCAAACCTAATGAATTAATTCCCAGGCCCCGTGTAGAGGGATAATTAATCCATTTGCTTCTCATTTCGGTTCTGTACCTCCCCTAGAATGTGTTATTAGCGCGGAGCAGATGCCCTCCATCAAGGGCTTTTCTCACAATGAAATCAGAGCCAGGAGAGTCAGGGTGCTGCTGCCAGCTCCACAGGCAAACCGGGCACTCGGAGTCCTGGAAACAGATGTTCTTTCAACTAAGACCTTGAACTTCCGCAGTTAACTCGAAATGACACTAGAGTCTATTCACCCTGCACCTTTTGAATTTCTGAGTTGTGTGCATATTTTCCCCTCAATCGAAAGTGTACAAAATCACAGAAGTTACATGAATGTGGGAAGTCATTTAAAAGATATCAATTCTAATGGGAAAGACTGTTATTCAGAGCCTGAAACTAAAAATTAGGTTCATTTTTATGGTCTGGATGCCCAGAAAGGAGAAGGATGTATGAATCGGTTAGCTTGGATGTTACAGTTCTTTCGGCCACTTCATTTGGCTGCCCGATTGTAGAAACCCAGGGGTTAACCACCGATAGTATGTTTTTGGAGTTGTCTCGGTCATAGTTCTACAACCTCCAGAAAACACACTCAGTCCCAGTTATGTTTGATTGACTTGTCACAGTTTTAGCATGTGCTACCCATTTTTTAAAAAAGCAAAGCAAAATAAGATGAGAGGGTAAAAAATGAAAATCTAGTAGATATATTTGAGGACCTAAAATAATGCTTTGCACATCATATGCAGTCAATACATATTATCTCTCTCTGGCTTCAAATATCACTTTTCCCTGGTATATTTATTCATGTTGCTCCTATCTCTCTTCTAGAGGGATGTGATGTATTTAAATTATTCTCTTTAAATTCTCCTTTTCCTTAACTTTTTTCCCCTGCTAATTACTTCCACCAACTTCCCTTCCTCTTACTAGTGCCAGGTTAAGAACACTAGCGAGAAATTAAAGAACTGATTGAATCATTACACCTACCTCCATAGATGGCTTCTAAAACTCCGTATCCCAAAAGAGCATTGTACATTGTGCTGTCCTTTTACACAGATGACAGAGAATGAATCCTGGGAAGGCTGGGCAGAAGCAGCACCAAGTTATCCCTAAAGTTATCCCTAGAATTCTCCCTTGGAACCCAAGGCTGTTTTATCATATACGAGCTCCATGAGCTATTCTCATCACATCCCCAAATTAGCTGGGGTGAAGTCACAGAATGAGAAGATAGAGTCAATGAAACATGACTCATGTTCCAGGACCAGGAGAATGGATCTGACCTGGCCTTTTCTTGACTCATTGGGCAGGTGCTGGGAGTTTTGCCACAGGAGGAGTTGTGCTTGGTGCTTTATAGATCTTACTGATTTTGTCAAAAGATGAAGCATTTGTCACTTGCTAGGCAAAATGAAATTTTCGTGTGAGTTTATATGAATCTTTACAAAGGGAGGGTACATGTTTTTTTCCTAATCTGTTTTTGAAGTCTAGGAGATAGATCTCACCAAATTGTTTTTTATTCGGCACCTACTAAGTATCAGGTACGGTTTCAGTTGCTGACAATTTTCCTGATAGTCTAGGACTTCATATTACTTGTTTTCCTTCTCTTAGCTTGCTAAAAGTTGGATAATAAAGTTGAATACAATACATGATCACTGTTTATTTTTAATGACAAACTAATGTTATTGATGAAATCATGATCACATTTTAATTCCCCAATGTCTTTTATTGTTCTTAATCCTGTTTGTTCAGTAACAATTTTTCATATTTGTATAGTATTTGAAATTTTAAATAATTTTGAATCAATTAATCTACCATATATTTCTAGAAGGTAGGGATTGTATTTCCATTTTATAAATGATCAAGACTGAATCATCTGTGTAGGTTATCATTGTCTATCAAACTTGCTAACTTCCTTAGTTGGGAAGGAGAGAGTAGCAGCGGAAGGTGCCTTTGGCTGGGATAGGTCAGGAATCAACATGAGGCAGCGTTGAACAACGTTTCAATTATGAAGTGAATGAATAATATTATGAAATCTCATGGAAATTATAATAAATTATTTCCAAGAACAGGAAGGGCAATGCAAATGAAAATCCCATAATGTTTATCCCATCCCCATTGACTATGCAAGAGTTGAATTTTGAAAAATTAACTTAGACACACTAAAAAGTTCACCTATTTCATTTTAAAAATCTAATCTGAACATGTCAAAAAAAACCCAACCTTTTCCTGAGCTTCAGTGTTGCGTGCATGAAGGCATGTTTGCAGGTATGGATATGTGACAGGTCACTTTGGAATGTGCAGTCAACTGAGGGCCACAGGTGTGTCTACTAAGTTCATAGGAGAGAGTAAGACTAAGAGACCTTGCTAAATACCCCAGCAATCACCTCTGGGTGATCACCAATGCCAAATGAGTTAGATGAGTATAGATATTTTTTTTTTAAAAAAAAATATTTTTATATATTTCAGAGAGGAAGGTAGAGGGAGAGAGATATAAACACCAATGTTGAGAGAGAATCATTGATTGGCTGCCTCCTACACCCCCCACACTGAAGATTGCGCCCACAACCCAGGAATGTGCCCTGACCTGGAATCAAACTGTGACCTCCTGGATCATAGGTGGACACCAACCACTGAGCCACGCCATCTGGGTGGTATAGATATTTTAAAGAAAAATAAAAAAATAATTTTATGAACTAATATATCACTGTATACTAAAATGTAAAGTTATGTCATCACAAATTTACACGGTATGTCAGATATGCCTGCATTCCCAGGGGATAGATTATGAGCAGTGTCAGTAACTTGGCACCTGGTTTTCCAAGTTGACAGCAAGTTCCCTTCACAGATGTTCTACCTTCTCTCAATTTTACCTACTTTCTTGTAGACTGTATATGTTGATCAGAGAAAAGGGAATTTATGTTCCTAAAACCAGTTAAGAAGGCCATTGAAAACATTTTAATGTGCCTAAAAGCAATCTCTTTCGCTGAAAACCCCTCAGAGAATTTTATTTTTTGCCTGTGATGCATTGAGAGGGGACGTAGTTCATTGTACAAATTACACTGACTATTGTCCTTCTGAAGTCAGGTCACTGGATAGTGCTGGTTTCCTCAGCCTGGCCCACCTCGTTCTGCACACGTGATAGTTAGCCAATCTTGATCTCCTGTACTAGAGAGAGATTTAATGGGGCGACACACACAGTATGATGGAGTGCCCAATATAGGGGGTCCATTTTAATCCAAGACTCAGTGTGGAGCTGATCCTTAACTGTGAAAAGGTAGAAGACCTTCCACTAGGGGATGGGAAATGCAGCCGGCAGAGGACAGAGGCAACAGTGAAGGAGACCTAGAGAGCAGGCCCATAGACAAAAAGCACTCAGCGAAGAGTCATCTCTTGTTAAGCAGTAAGCAGGGCCCAGCTGGCGTGGCTCGATGATTGAGTTTTGACCAATGAACAGGGAGGTCTCAGTTTGAATTTCAGTCATACCCGGGTTGTGGGCTCCATCCCCAGTGTGGGGCGTGCAGGAGGCAGCCGATCAATGATTTTCTCTCATCATTGGTGTTTCTATCTCTCCTTCCCTCTCCCTTCCTCACTGAAATAAAGAAATATATATATATATATATATATATATATATATATATATATATACTTTTATATATTTATTAAAGAAATATATATTTATGTTTATATGTATATATATATTTAAAAATAAGTAAATAAGGAAGTAAACATGTGATAAAATATTAGAAGGAAAATGTTTCCTCAGGATGATATTGAGGGACACGCTCAGCATTTACAAATCTAGAAATAAAGGCTCATCTACAAATAATAATAATCAGGATCTTAATGACACATAATAGCATTCCAGAGCAGAAAGATGTGCTACATGGAGAAAATGACAGCAGAATAGGTCAATACAGAGAGATGCAAATTTTGATTAGACCAGACTATCCTTACTGCTAAGGATTCTCTCCCATTCCGTAGTTCAGTTTTCTTCATCGCCTCTCCTCCCTTTCATCTTCTTTCCTCTTTCTTTCTGTTTTTCCATCAACCTAACTAAAGAGCCTGTTACCTATATACATACCTATGTAACTATCCAGCCAAAAGCAATGATACACACCCTTGCATAATTTAACCACAAAGCCCAATATCTATTATTCCCCTTCGAGATTTAGTCATTTTCAAGGAATTTTTCATAATCTTCATACAATCTGCGAAGTAGAATGTGTGGAGCCTACCTAAGCATTGAGTAATATTTTTAGTGCCTAGAATAGATCAACCAGTGAATAACCTTCATATAAGACTGCAGTGCCAGCCAGGCCCATTCCAACATAGTAATGCCACAATTTGCATCACGGATATGAAAAATGTTTAGTAGGAATATGTCCCAAATTGCTATATTCTCACCCTAGTCTCCAATATCCCCTTCCTCTCCCAACCTTTATCTAGGCCAGCATGCAAACATAATAGCATGCATTATGTCTAGAAAAGCTGCATTTTCTAATCTCCCTGTCATAAGCAAAGTAAAGTATGGTATATCCTGGAAGCCTCCTTAAAGGAAGGGCTGATACCTTTCTTTACTAGTATTCCTCCCACTGGCTGTGGGTCTGGAAGAGAGACGTGATGGCTGGAGCTCCGGCTGCTACTTTGGACCTAATCCAATACCACAGGGGTGAAGGGGTGGAGGGCTAGAAAAAACCCCAAGGAACTCATGGAGCTGCCACAACCTGGGACTTGCTTTAGAGGAGAAATGAAATCCCCTCATGGTTCAGTCACAATTTCTTTGGCAATCTCTTGGGGATGAACATAAATACTAACTGGTAGAGTAGGTAAAACTAAATGTGAAACACTAAACAAAGTACCAAGTAACACAGAGTTTCAGTGCTTCTGTGTTTGTTTTTTTTTTAATTAGCATGAAACCAAATATAGCTATAAAAAAGAAAATCTCCTGTTCTAATTGGTTCATTTCATATTTTCACCATTTTTATATCTAATGTAGGCTGCTTAGATTTAATAAAAACATGTTGCATATATACTTGTTACTCTTCATTATGAATTACTATTATTCATTGCTTCCATTCCTCAACTCAAATCCCACTTCAGCTCTGAGATATTAGAGGAAAAGAAAAAAGCGTTGCTCCTCTAAACCCCAGCAGCACTTAAATATACTACTTTGTTGGCATGCATATTTCTATTTCTTTAACCAGATTACAACCTCATGGAAGACAAGATCTTTGCATTTCACACGGCTTACAGGCAAGTGATTTATACCCAATGAGTTAAATGTGTTTGTTGATATTTATATATCCTATGTGAAATATATTTTTTCATTAAATCTTAGAAAGGCTAGTATTATTAATACTGTAATTATTTCTTTATCTTTTACCAGTTTCCTGGACAGTTTCAATTATTTTCCAATAGAAGAATGATAAAGGTCTAAAATACATGACCTTGTAAGTCAAGAATAAAATCTATGAATATCTGATATCCGAAAAGCTTGAAATGCTATTAATAAAGGCATCAAAATTCTGTTTAAGATGCTTTGCATATCTAATGTTCTTAACAAAACATGCATTTCAAGCAGAAGTTTTAAGGGTTTTAAATCACAGATTTTCATAGCATTTCCTTCCGGCAGCTGATGAAAATTGGATAATATACAATCAGAACACTTTTTCTACACATTTTAAATTGATTGAAAAATAGTAACAGATTTAACATTCAAAAAAAACACATTTGCAACTGTTATATAAAAATGGTCTGATCGGATTTAGTAGATACTAGGTATGGAAACTCAGGACTGACAGCATTCTTTGGGATGTTTTAAAACAGAGGGAACCTATTACAGCACCCACGCTGCTACTCTCTCAAAATAAGCATCTCTGGACTAACAGTTTGAATCTCCTGTAAGAATTACCATAAAATGGAACGCCTGCATTTAGTGGAAGGTGTTCTCCATATTTTGTGGTAGGCACAAGCCCAACATTAAATAGGTTATGAATAGTTTTAATAATAATGTTTGAACAGGAAATATAGGGAAAGACAACATATTTGCATAAGATCAGAAAGTTCAACATTTATGACCGTCTTCAATATGATACGGAACTCAGCAATTGAAAAACAACTGGATAACTCTTCAGGTTGTCAGTGTGCCTTCACTGGGTGCATGGTCAAAAAAATGAGCAATGAACAAGAAGTCTGCCTTACACCATGTTTACTAACCAGCATACATTGACTTCATGGCCAGAAATGCAGTTCAGAGAACATGGCACCCTCTAATAAGGGAGTAATATTTATGGCCAGAAATACCACATTTACTCTCAAATACTCTCTTACCTAAGATTCATTATTTTCTTAATGTAAGGAAATATAGGACATTTTTCTTTGCATACTTCTTTTCCTGTAAGATATTTGGGCACATACAAGTTTTTACATCTTTTTCAGAAGGTCAGGTCATGATAACTAAAATGTGAATGACTGTTCTTCAGAGGAACTGAGGAGAGAGGTTTGAGGAGCAAGGAAAAGTCTTAATTACCTCTCTGAGTAATTCGATGATTCTGTCCATTGCACAGTTGTATGGGCTACAGACAGAGAATTCATGGAGTTAATCCAATCAACATGGTACATAAAGCAATCTGCTGTCTTTTGACAATAAAAACATCTTTGAAAAAGGGAGAATTTTGTGAGTAAATAGGATGTATTTTTTTTCTGCTTAAGAAATATCCTAATGCAAGTTTGGTTAGTTTTGTGCAGCTTATTTCTCCTAACATGTTTTTACAATGTTGAAACTTATTTCAAAGCACACGCGAATGGAGAGGTAGATTAGATGCAGACTTACAAACTGGCAAAAAAGATGTCCAAAAAGAAATAATGATATTAAACCTGGAAAAGGTAAAGTGAATATTAAAAATGACTGTATAGTAAAGATAAACTTGGTTATATAGGGTTCTCTCACTATAAATCACTATTATTAATACTTGTAAATGAGTATCCAGGATGTTTCTTACCAAAAGTGGAATATTTTTTTTAAAGTGGAATATTTTTGAGACTACAATGGGGAACTATTAATAATAGCCATTAATGAGGACTATGTTAGAAAACCAGGAAATGTGTTCATTCTATTTACAAGATATTTTATTTGACTGGATTTGAAGATGATGAGATATCCTTTATTTGGACCAAAATGAAAACAGAGATTCATTACAATTATTTTGTCTATCATTAAAATGATGATGAGTCAGAAGAACTTGCACACATGGCCTCAATAAAACAACTGGCACTGAACAGAACAGAATAGATGAGACAACTGTTCCAAGGCAATGGACAGCAGGTAATGGAAGACTGTGATCTCTGAGAGAAGGGAAGCACATGAAGGGAACTTCACATTCATCTTGGCTTCCTGCCTGGCGGCAGTGGCCAGAACACATACAGGGAAGCAGAGCCAGAGCTGGGCACTGCTAGACATCCTGCAATCATAGGGAAGCCACCTACAACAAAGGGTTACAGGTTTAAAATACAGAGTGCGAAGTTGAAAAGTCTTGATATAAGGGAATAGCAATATGAATGATGGCCAACTTCACATTAGAAAGAATGGAAGGCAGAAGACAATTAAATAACACCTTTAAAGTAGTGAGGAAAAGTCTATCAACAAAGAGTTCTATATTCAGTAAAAATATTCTTCAACTAGGTTAAAATAAAGATTTTCAGATAAATGAACACTGAGAATAATTGTCACTAGTAAAACTTCACTGCCAGAAAAACTACAAAAATATCTTCGGCTGAAGGGAAATGATACCAGATGGAAACTGGATTGTGGGAAGAAATGAAGAATGTAGGAAATAGTAAATACATAGGGATACGCATGTGCACACACACACACACACGCACACACATACACACAAACATATCTATATCTGTAAAGATATATAAACATTTTTTTCTTCCCTTAGTGTTATGGGTTGAGTTGTGTCTCCCAAAATTCGTACATTGAGGTCTTAACCCCCAGACCTGTGAATATAACCTTATTTGGTAACAGGGTCTTTGCAGATAAGCCCGGATCCTTAGCCAATATGCTTGATGTCCTTCTACAAGAGGGAAATTTGGACACAGAGACAGGTATATCTACACAGGAAGAGTGCATGCGAAATTGGAGTTCTGCTGCCAGAAGGCCAGGAGCTACCAGATGTTAGGAGACAGGTATAGAAAAGAGCTTCCCTTCACACCTGCAGAGGGAGCATGGCTTGGTGAGTGACATCTTGACCTGGAACTTCTAGCCTCCAGAACTGTGAGACAGTAAATTTCTATGGTTTAAGCCATTCCATTGGCAATTAATTACAGCACACCAGATGGGAAAAAGAAACAAAACAAAACATTCTCATAGATATAGAGAACAGACTGTCAGCTGTCAGAGGGGAGGGGTGTTGGGGGCTGGGTGATAAAGGTAAAAGGATTAAGCAAAAGAAGCCTCATAGACATGGACAACAGTATGGTGATTACTAGACAGAAAAGGGATGGGGGAAGGTAGAAGAAGGTAAAGGGGATAAATGGTGACAGAAAGTGACTTGACTTTAGATGGTGAACACACAATACAATATATAGATGATGTATTATAAAATTGTACATTTGAAACCGATATAATTTTATTAGACAATGTCACCCCAATAAACTCAATAAAAATTAAAAAACCCTCCCCACTAAGAAAACTCCATGCCAAAATGAATTATCTTATAAATTCTATCAAATTTTGATAAGACAGGAGGAGGAAATACTTAAATACTCTCCAGCTCAATTAATGAGGCCAGAAAAACTCTGACAATAAAAACTGACAAAAATATTTCAAGAAAACAAAATCAGAGACCAACATTCCCAGAATATAGACCTAAGTTTTATTAACAAAATATTATCAATTCAAATCCAGGTCTACATAAATGGCCATCTATATACAACCAAATGGGGGGTTGATCCCAGGAATGCTAGATAGGTTTAGCACTTAAAAGATTAGTCAACCAAATTATCCAAAAAAAAAAAAATGGAAAAAGGATCGTATACTATTTCAATGTGCACAGGAAAAAAAGCTTTTGACAAAATTCAACACCCATCCATTATAAAGAGCAGTTAACCAAATAGGTATAAACAAAACTTCCTTAGTCTGAAGAGGCATCCAGAAGAAGCCTAGCATTAACATTTTTCTTTACGACAGAACATTGACCACTTTCCTCCTGAGATCAGGAACAAGGCAAAGATGGCTATTCTCCCCTCCTATGCTCAACCTTCTTCAGACAATCCAAGTTAGTGCAATAGGAAAGAGAGAGATAAGAGGTATAAAGATCAGCAAAGATAAAGTAAAATTCTTAATGAGTAGACAAAATGGCTATGTACATAGAGTCTATAGGACCTATGAAAAAATACTATTAGAATAAGTAAATTTGAATGGTTACAGAATACAAGGCCAATGTGTAAAAAATCAATTGTATTTTTGCCTACTGGCAGCAAACAATGAAATGGGAAGTGAAAAAATTTTAAATTCAGTTTATAATAGAATAAAAAGATAAAATGTTTAACAATAAGCTTAAAAGATGTTTGAAAGCTCTGTCCTGAAAAGCACAAAATATGAAAAAATTCTAAATGAACAGAGCATTACCAACTTCATTGATTGGAAGACTCACAATTGTTAAAATAATCACTTCTATTCAAATTAATCTAGAGACTCAGTGTAATTTTAATCAAAATCCTAGCTGGCTTTTTTTTCTTTTTTTTTTTTTTAGAAATTGACTAGTTCATTTTCTAAAGCATATAAATGTAAAAAATCTAAGTAGATAAAACAATCAACAATTATAATAAAGGAGTACATAAATGGAAGACATACATTACCTATTTTAAGACTACAGTGTTTCAGATATTATGGTATTGGATAGGGATAATCAAACAGATCAATAAAAAGAATAAACATTTCAGAAAGTAGATATCTATGATAAATTGGCTTTCACTAAAGTACCAAAGTCATTCAACTTGGAAAGGAATTCTTTTTCAATCAGATTGAAATAATTGCATTAAAAAGTAAAGAAATGCTTTTAACCGCTACCTCAAACCACCCATAAAAATTAAGATCATCACAGACCCAAATATAAGAACCAAACTATACAGATTTTTAAACTTGTTTGCAAATATTTCTTAGAGAGGACACATAAGCAATAACCATAAAAGTAAACTGACCAATTAAACTTCATGAAAATAATGACACCTATAATCAAAAAAACATAGTCAGAAAAACAGACAAACCACTGGTTGAGTAAAAATAGTCATAATACATCAAGTCTGACAAAGGCCTTATATCCAAAACATATTTTAAAAACTGCCACAGATTAGGCAAACACACCTATTGGACAAACAACTTAAATAGATACCTCACAAGAAAGAGATATTTAAGCACATAAAAATACGCTCACATCATTAATCATAAGGGTAAGGCAAATGTATACCATTGTGAGGTCACAAGAAATACTGAAACCTAGAAAATGAATACCATCACATGTTAGTGAAGATTTGGGACAAATGGAATTCTCATGCATTTCTGGTGGAAGTGTAAAATGGAACAAAGACTCTGAAACACAGTTGGGTGGTGTGTTATAAGATTAAATACACACCCATTCTCTAACCCAGAAACCCCACTCCACGGTATTATCCCAAGAGAGCCCAATATATATGGACACAAAAGGCTTTTACAAAAATGTTTGTAACAGCTTTATTTGTAATATGTAAAACTTGGAAACAACCCAAATGGCCAATAGAAAAATGGTTAAAATATTGTAGTATATTAATTCAATGGAATACTTATTACTCACTAGCTAAAAGGAGGTATGAACTATTATACTCAATAACAGAGATGAAACTCAAAAACATTACATTGAATGAAAAATTGAGCCAGAAGCAAAAAGGCACACATATAATCACACTTAAACAAAGTTCAATGATTAGCATATTTAATCCCCATGATAGAAATCAGAACAATGGTTGTTCTTGGGCAGGGGCAGTGGTTAGAGATGGACCCTATCTTACTGTTTTCATACTTATGCATGTTAATAACTGAATGGATTATATTACCAGTAGCTATTTTTGTAACTACCAACCTTTAAACAAGATGGACTACTGTTCAATTGTATATATATTAAAGGTACAATATATATATAGCTTTCTCTGGGTAGCAAATGAATAACCTACAATAGACACGATTGATTAGATAAACTATTGTGCTGTGATCTGTAGATCATGAATGACACTAAATGTAAAGAGTTGATTTGGAAAAGAAATTATTTTCAAGAAAGGGACCAGCTGCCCTACAGTGAAAATTAATATAGTAAGATGAGAAATCATAACAATTAATAACAACATAAAAGAATGGATGGATGGATGGATGGATGGATAGATGGTGGGCAACAACAATTTTGGGGGGAAATTTAGGATAAGTAGAAATTTCAGACTTTCTCTCCAGGATCTCAATCAAGAAGATACTATCGGAATCATTAACTGGAACATTGAAGTGTTAGGGTTTAATTGCTATATCTTGGGAGGATGCCTAAAAATTAATAGAGACTAGAAGGATCTAGTAGGGCTTTCTTTAGACTAGATAACAAGAAAGACGGTTATCTCTCTTGAAATAAATAAACATGATCCTGTTTCTCCTTTATTGTGCTAAATAAACTAAAGCTTTTAACAAATGTGTTATTAAGTCTTCAGCTGATGTAAGTAACCTCTACCTATTTTCTTGGTACCTTTTAGAAGCCATGCAAAATCTCCATCCTCTGTTAATTACCCATTTAATCAGTCAGTGTTAAGAGAAATCTTTTGCTCTAATTATGAAAGACAGTTGCTGTAAACATGTGATGTGATGAATACCTTTTCGGATCTTGGGCAGGCTGTAATTTATTAGGCACAAATATGAGGAGAACACCTGAGTGGAGTGCTTAATCAGCAGTGACCCTCAATTAAAACAAGGTGATATTTGCTGGGTTTAAGAATAAAAGCAATACGACTCCAATTAGCTGTCAAATCATCTGGCAAAACAGCTGTTACATAAATGCAAAATCACTTGGCCTTTATGCTCACTTTTTAATTTTTGGTCTTTATTTTTAAGTCATTTAAAAGGATAGTCCCTCTATTTACATGCAAGTCAAAAACAGGGGAAACTAGTGTGCAGTGTTAGAAGTCAAGACAAGACTATAATAAACTTCAGTGGAGGTGGGCAAAGGAAGGTGATGAGAACGGTGGTGAGGATGGTGGTGAGGACGGTGGTGAGGATGGATGGTGGTGAGGATGGATGGTGGTGAGAATGGATGGTGGTGAGGATGGTGGTGTGGATGGTGGTGAGGACAGTGTTAGGATGGTGATAAAGATGGTGGTGAGGACAGTGGCTTCAGGGATCTACTGGGGATGGGTGGGTAACTCCTTCCAGACATATGAGAATCATCTCAGCATTTTGTCAAAATGGAAAGACCTTGTGCTTATGTCTTTAAGAAATGACAATGTTCTTGTAAACTTTTTCCCATCAATTCCCTTTGATTTCTAAGAAAATATCCCAGAATATGTAAACATTTTACAAAACAGGGTTTTAAACCAAAAGGAGACAAAAACATTAACTTTCTTATTTCAATCAGATTTTAAAAATGCACGTGCTACTTTCCAATAAGGTATGTTCTTTCTCAATTTGGTGGTGGTTGGCTCATTAGAGTTGCCAAGCAAAGATATTGGTTGAGGTACAAGCCTGAAGAAACAGAACAAAGGGTAACATTGCTGTACTGTAGGGTATTTCTCTTACTATAACTGTATTATTTGCACTATAATGTATTTATCTATGAAACTATAACTCATCACTTAATCATTCATGTAACAAACCATTGCTAAGCATCTTTGCATGTACCAGATGGTAGGAGAGATCCATGGCTATATAATGCATAGCCATTTTCTCAAGGAAATTAGGAATAAGAACTGTAACAAGCATACAAAACTAGTGAGTACCGTAGAAGAGGTATGGGTCAAGCATGGGGATGAGGAGGTGGGAGAGGCTACTTCCGGCAGGGAGGCTGGGGAGAACTTTATGGAGGATTTGGGACTTTAGTTGAGGCTGAAGGAAGAGAACCATTCTTTTTCTTTCTTTTTATTGATTTCAGAGAGGATGGGAGAGGGAGATAGAAACATCAATGATGAGAGAGAAGCATTGATTGGCTGCCTCCTGTATGCCCGCTACTGGGGATCAAGTCCACAACCGGGGTATGTGCCCTGACTGGGAATCCAACAGTGACCTCCTGGTTCATAGGTCAATGCTCAATCCCTGAGCCACACTGGCTGGGAAAGGGTACACTTTCTTGAAGACGGTGGGCAGGAGCTGAACAGGGAAGACTCCAAGTCAATGAGACATAACCACCAAGGTACAGAATTTGAACATAATGGAAAACTGAATGCATTTCAGTTTCAATGGCAACCATTTTCAGAGAATTTGGAGTGCAGGTTATACTTTGGAGCTAGAGGTAGAGTCACGTGCAATGTCCCTGGTAGACCCAGGGATTAGGGAAGGGAAGAAAGACCTGAGCCTGGGCCTCATGAAGCTGCCAGTGTCTAGGACAGTGATGGCGAACCTATGACACGCATGTCAGAGGTGACACGTGAACTCATTTTTTGGTTGATTTTTCTTTGTTAATGGCATTTAAATATATAAAATAAATATCAAAAATATAAGTCTTTGTTTTACTATGGTTGCAAATATCAAAAAATGTCTATATGTGACACAGCACCAGAGTTAAGTTAGGGTTTTTCAAAATGCTGACACACCAAGCTCAAAAGGTTTGCCATCACTGGTATAGGACAACCAATGCAAAGAGTTAGAATAATTCGTGAGGAGGAGCAGAGGTTTCTTTGGGAGTCTGTAGCAGAGCAACCAATCTGGCCTAAGGGTCAGAGAGAAAAAATTGTGAGTCTCATGAATTTCAATGAGATCACCAGGGAAAGAGTGTAGAATATCAAGAGTCAGGAGTATAGGCTGACTCCCTTATAGTTAGGGGACAGGAAGAAGCAAGCGAGAAAACAGAGGAATAAGGGGGCCTAGAAGAGCCTGGCAAATTCAGATCCAAGCCCCCAATTATGGCAATGTCTCAGAGCATGCTGGGCACCCTGAATTGGGGCAAAAGGGCAGTGGGCTCCTGCTACATTTGTTTATGGTTTCTAACTTGATGAAAAATTTGGGACTTTCATATTGGAACACGTAGATCCATGGCTTACAATTTACAGAGTAAATAGTTGACACTTGTTTTTCAATTCCTAGTTCTCAAATGTCCCACTGAGAGCCTGGGGTGGTAGGGTGGATGGTTCACAGTGCCATGGCAGATGGTGTGGGGTGGGGATAAGCCAATGCCCAAAGTCAGGTTTAGGAACTATGAGGTCATTTGTGATTCTAGAGAATGCAGTTATAGAAGATTTTTTTTTTTCTTTTACACAAACTGGTGATTAGTTTCTGGAATCCATCTCTTGGGTTTGGCAAATCAGCACAAGTACCTGGAGCTGGAGAATGTGTGCCTCCTTGCCAGATGACTATTGGAAATGGTTTTGGGAAAAAGCTGTCGGTTTCCCTTTATTTAGAAGGAGCTGTAAGCTCCTTAGCTTAGAATTCCAAATAGAAACAACTTAAATGAATTTCTAAATGAAAATGTTGGCCTAGCTCTATAGCAGTACTGATAAAATTTAGCTTTTTGGTTCAGTAGACCTTCATAATTTGGCCCAGGAATTTAGAGACATCTAACATTGTTCCTGTGAGAATATATATTCCATGTTTTCCCATTTATTATTCACCAGGCAATAATGACTGAACATCAGCTATGTGCCTGGCACTGTATTAGACAGACCCAGTTTATCCAACAGTCAGGAAAATAAATGTGGTAACTAGCCTGAGTAAATTTCTCAATGACCACGTTGCAAGAGCCCTTTAATTACATGATCTCACTTATATGTGGAGTATATAATGAACAACATAAACTGATGAATAAAAATAGATCCAGAGACATAGAAGCATCAATCAGATTGCCAAACCTCAAAGGGAAGGCAGGGGAGGGTAGGAGGGTGGGAAGAGATCAACCAAAGGACTTGTATGCATATATGCATAACCCATGAGCACAGGTAGTAGGGTGGTGAAGGCCTGGGCTGGGGGGGCCAGACGGGCTGGGAGAGATCAGTGGGGGAAATGGAGGACATATGTAATACTTCCAACAATAAATATCTAAAAAAATAAAATAAATAAATAAATACAATGAACAATTCCAACTGAAAATTGCCTATTTTTCTCTAAAACTGACCTGTTAAATAAGTATATGTAGAGAGATAGCACTGGGTAGCAAGAAGGAAATGAACTCAGGTGAAGGCAGCATGGCACTGGTGCTGAGCACCTGTAGATACCATGTGCTCCATGCATAGCAGCCCTGAGAGAGCGGTGTGCTTTCCCTGCCTCAGAGCCCAATTTGGCTGACTCTCAGGACTATCCTTTCTCTACTAGATCAGGCTGCCTCTCCAGAGCCAATAATTCTTGTCTGCAACTCTGCAACTCACTGGTTGTACCTCTGAGTAGCACTCAGGATTACCTCATGGTTCCCCTGTTTTTCATGGAGTTCCTTTATTATGTCTGAAGGGTATCACTAGCTCTTTAAAATCAGTGGCCAGCATAGTCAGATAGTTGGAGATGTTGTTGGCCAACCATGTTTGGAGATTTTACTATTGGTAGTTGCTATAACTTCTGGGAAATACAATATATATATTAATAGTAATGATGATTGCCATTAAACTTGTCAACATGTTATTCGTATTGACTCACACATCATAATAAAACATCCTACATAATAAAAGGCTAATATGCAAATCGACTGAATGATGAAACGACCTGTCGCTATGATGCGCACTTACCACCAGAGGGCAGACACTCAACACAGGAGCTGATGCCTGGTGGTCAGTGTGCTCCCACAGGGGGAGTGCTGCTTAGCCAGAAGCCAGCTCACAGCTGGTGAGCGCAGCAGCGGTGGCGGGAGCCTTTCATCTCCCGAGGCCTCCCAGGCTGTGAGAGGGTGCAGGCCGGGCTGAGGGACCCCCTCAAGTGCATTAATTTTGCACACTGGGTCTCCAGTTGTTAGATAAGAGGCCTGCTAATACCAAGATAAACATATTTACTTTTTGAAAAAATATTTTATTTTATTGATTTTTACAGAGAGAGGAAGGAAGAGGGATAGAGAGACAGAAAAAATGGATGAGAAAGAAACATCAATTGTTGTCTCCTGCATGACCCCTACTGGGGATCAAGCCCATGATCTGGGCATGTGCTCTCATGGGGAATCAAACCTATGATCTCTTGGTTCATAGGTCAATGCCCAACCACTGAGACACACCAGCCAGCAAATGTAATTACTTCTGATTGTAATCATTTATCCTTGATATAGTGATAACCTCTCCTTCATTGATTCTGAATATACAATTTTAGAGAATATGTACTAATTATTTACTTAAACTGTCACAGCACTTACTATCACTGGTGAATCTCAGTTCTCCTTCCTGAAAAGCTGTCTTCTCTATCAGAGGGATGTGGAACACTATGTGATGACTCAGGACATAATTTGGTTCAGGTTCATCGATTAGAATAAACCATTTAACAATCATTCTTGCTGGGCCAGTGTTATTCAGTGGTTGAGTATCAACCTATGAACCAGGAGGTCATGATTCAATTCCAGGTCAGGTTGTGGGCTCAACCCCTAATGGGGGCTGTGCAAGAGGCAGCAGATGAATAATTCTCTCTCATTGATGTTTCTATTGCTCTCTCCCTCTCCCTTCCTCTCTGAAATCAATAAAAATATATTTTAAAAAAATCATTCTTAAAGTCACCAATTGTAAATAGTTAGTTTCAGTGACTTCTCATACTTTTAAAAATACAGGATTTTATTAATTGTAATTATTTGCCAACAGAACAACCCAAGGCAGCATATAGAAGATAAATACTAGTGGAGATGTTTGGTTGATTGTTCAATCCATTCTAATTATGTGTTACACACACACAGAGCTGATCACCATACAGTTGAACAAGAGGGTGTAAGAAATTTCTAGATTGATGTGACTTGGGTGATTTAGCTCTTGTTTAGCGGTAACAGCTTCTATTTCTTGAAAATCACAGAAGATAGAAATAGCATGTTAATTTATGGAGAGTAATTACTTAAGGGTGCTACTGAGTTTAGCCATGCAATCAAGATTATAGTTCCCAAATATCAAGTGAATTAAAATAATCATTCACTATTAACTCCACTCCTGCAAAAACTATTTTCAGCTTTTAGTAATTTGACACCCTTCACAAATATTTAGAAAATAAGTAAGAACTAGGGATTTAAAGAAAATGGATAGAGTTTAGAACAGAGCAAATCATATTCTGTGCAGGTTTAAAAACAGTGGTAACCAAAGTGATGATTTAAAATGGCTTGAAACAAAAATAAATAAATAAATAATAATAATGATAATAAATAAAATAGCCTGAAACTAACAAATTTCTGTGTTTATAGATATATATTTTTCTACATTCTGAGTTTTTTTCCCAATCAAGTCTCCTTAAATATATATTTGGGAGGATTCTGATAACAATCATAACACAAATGGAAAAAGAATGAGATGGTCGGATTTCTGGAGCTGTACAAACCTAGGCACATGTATAATACCTGAAGATCAGAGGGAAAAAGTGTCTATGGCGAAAATAGAGTGGAAAAATTAGTCATTTCTCCAGTGCTAAAAAGCTTAGAGAGTCCCTGCCAAGTTTATCAATGAGGTAAGTGCTTGAGCCAGGCTTCACCCCCCATTTTTACATCTCTCTGGAGTCATGTGGCTGACATTACTGTCGGGGTATCTGTGGTCAAACACAGAGGGAGTTCAGGGTCAACTGGATTTGAATTTTTAACAGAAAACTTAGAGTGTCTACTACAACCTACTCCAGTTAATGTGTTTAAAGTTTTCCTGTCCCCTTGTCTGTTTCAGGCCCATCACCAACAGCAACAACAAAAAGAAGAAGGAAAAAGGAAAGAAAAAATTACCAAGAATCACACTAATATTTGTCTTTGGAAATAGAATCTAAAATGTAAAAATTTGCCAATAGAATAACCAGAAGGACCGACAACAACAACATGCTTGAAATCTCATGCTCTAAGCTGATGTCCAAATGCCATATCAACTCCCGGGACCAGGTAAAGTTTGTGAAATAGTTTTCCCATTTATAAGCTCCATGTAAGGGTGAAAGATGTGTGGAAATGGACTTGAATAGTAGTTGAATAACATAGTAATTAGTAATTATAATAGGACAAAAGTAGTGATTTCACTGTAGAACACACTTTAGGTTACTTGGTACACATGGCTTGACATGTTCAAATAGATGTCATCTGAGCCCTCACTGAGTCACAGACAGACTCACTCTAGAGCAGTGGTTCTCAACCTGTGGGTCGCCACACCTCTGGGGGTCGAATGACCCATTCATAGGGGTCGCCTAAGACCATCCTGCATATCAGATATTTACATTGCGATTCATAACAGTAGCAAAATTACAGTTATGAAGTAGAAACGAAAATAATTTTATGGTTGGGGGTCACAACATAAGGAACTGTATTTAAAGGGCCAGAAGGTTGAGAACCACGGCTCTAGAGCTGATGGAGACAATAAATGGTAGATGTAGCTGGCTGATTTAATACTGATAGTTCAAAGTCTTGGCAAAAGGAGAATGCTTCTGGAAAACACGGACTTAAATGGATAAGACCAGAAAGCTCTGGTCACGGCATCGCTGAACATTGAGATTCTCATCTGGAATATTAGGGCTCTAGCACCTCAGTCTTCAAACCTGTGAGGGCAGTTTGCACACCACCTTGAATCGTCCTTGATATAACCTCATCCTACCCGACCTTCCCTTATTTTATTTGACTCTGATTCATACCTTTGACCACTGAATTAGTTCCCTGCACTAATACCCTAGTTTGTGGCCCAAGAATAGCCTGACAATAAGATATGTTTGATATATTTTTTTTGGCTGATCACACAGATCGCTATGGCTCCCTGAGATACAACTTTCTGTCATTCTCTCCTCTCTCTCTCTCTCTCTCTCTCTCTCTCTCTCTCTCTCTGTCCCCCCCCCCCCCACCTCCCCCCGTTTGAATTGACAGTCATTAGCACCCAAGAGAACAAGGCTGGAAATGTGATTTCTATCTGGGAACAGCCTCAGACCCTATGGGCTCATTATCTGTGAGCTGGCGCTGGGACCCTAAAGCTCAAAGCATGCCTTATTATTTCTGTGGAACTTCAAAGTTCAGCCTCATGGACAGAGAACTCATCTTTGATTTTATAGATGAATAATATGCAGTTTCATAGAGGTTAATGGATATTCGCTAGTATTTGCTGAGTTGCTAGAAGGTATAATTCGTAAACTAATATTTGCATGTTACCAGAACTAACTGAGAACTCTGAATGAGTGTTCCACAAAGACAACTGACTGAAACACAATGCATGGGAGCCTTGCTGCTACTACTCATGCTCAGATGAACATTGTTAGAATTCCCCAAATTGGGGGAGCTACTGTTTGGAACTGGTCTTGGCTGCAGACAAATATGTATGAATTTACATATTTGTAAAATTAGTATTAGCGTTTATATTTGCTCAGCAATTGGTTTTGTTATGCAATTGCTGATTGGTACTATGTTGAATTTTATTTTGTTCCTCACCGAGTATTCTTTTTTTAAAATTATGGGGTCTATTTTTTTTCCCTATGGAAAGTAGTAGTAGTTTGCGTTAAAATCCTTCAGTGATCTCTAGTCAATAGTTTGAGAAACACATCCATGAAAGGATGGAAGGAAGTCAGGGTAGAAAAGTTTTATGAGCAGGGACTGAGAACACAATTCTTGTCCTGGCCAGGCCCTCTTGGATGCCGGGATCCAGGAGAAAGGCACAGCAGGGGTGGGGACCTGAGGACACATATCAAGAGCAAGCACTCACTCAGTGGTCTTGCCCAGGGTCAGCCCTGCTTGTACATTAGAGAGAACCAGAATTTCTTTCCATTTCGCCTTCTTCTCCAGGCATTAGGAGGACCATTAGCTTTTTTTGCCAATGATTTGGTTTCGCCAAGCATTACTAGACATTCATTTTCTACTCAGAATGTAAATCACACTTCCTATTTGTCCTCAAAGCCATGTAGCATTTCTTTGTGCTTTTTACGCATGATTATTTACTGTGACTTTGACATTTTTATTTAGTAGTCACTATTAATAAATCTTCCTGAAAGTAACAGAGTCATTGTGATTTTGTTAAAAATGCATTGCTTACAGTTCTTTGAAGAAGTCTGTACGTTCAGCTAAAAAGACAAACAATAAAAGGAACAAACACTCTCATAGAAGCAATCCAATTCATCTTTGCATTTGTGGAATTAATATATTTAGTGAACTGTTCATTTTTTTTCTGACTGCCATTCTCTGCAGTTTCTTAAAGCATAAAACTAGGGCCAAAAAAAAGGTACTTAAAAAAAAAAAAGTCTTGTAGGGAAGAATATATGTAAATCAGCCCACAAATACCATGGTACAGTTTTCCATTAAAAATAGTAAAAACCTACCAACACGATTCATGACATATTGCGGAAATGCACTATTCACATGATCGTTCTTGCTGATGTCTGAGCTCTCTTTTGTTTGTACCTGTTCTTATCCCCACTGATCCCTTCAATGGGAACTGAACTATGCTTTACTTCTTAAGGGAGATACTATTTCACCAACAAAATAAATCCATGTGAGCTCCTTTTCCTGATTCATATATTCTATTTCTCTGGAAAGAGATCTACAGCTCCAAACAGGATATGGTAGTTCAGTCATCAAAATAATCAAGTAACAAAAAGAAAAGGATATAATCCTGTTTTATATACAGCTGACCCTTGAACAGCATAGCTTTGAACTGCCTGGGTTGACTGATATGCGAATTTTGTCCAATATAATTTTCAAAGTGGTTGGGAATCTGCAGACACAGAGGGTGACTGTATTCACTGACTCACGCCGTTTTATATAAGGTTCCTGAGCACCCATGGATTTTGGTATTTTGGGGTTTCTGGAATGGATCCTGAAGGAAATCTAATTTGTGGGTGGGGAGCCAAAAATGATACACGGATTTTCCACTGGGAGGGCCAGTGTGCTTAAGCCTTTCATTGTTCCAGGGTTAACTGTATAAAAATATTGAAGCAACTATATATTTTATTCCATTCCAATTGAGAAAACATTAGAAAGCTACCTGCTGCAGTGCCTGGCACATTATAAGACCGGAAGAAATGTTTTGCTTTGCACGCTTTCTGACCTGCTTCTCATTGCAGTTTTGTCTGTGATAGAGAATAGCAGAAAGGCACTTCTGTTTATAAAGTTTCAAAGAAGCTTGGATTTGGATTCAGGTGATAAAAAGAACACAGTTGCCCAGCTGGTGTGGCTCAATGATTGGGTGTCGACCTACGAAGCAGAAGGTCACAGTTTGATTCCAGGTCGGGGCACATGCCCAGGTTTTGGGTTTCAGGCTCCATCCCCAGCAGGGGCATGCAGGAGGCAGCCTGTCCTTGATTCTCTCTCATCATTGATGTTTCTATATCTCTCTCCCCCTCCCTCCCTCTCTGAAATAAATAAAAATATATTTAAAAAATGAAAGAAGAAAAAAATACAGTAAAAAGTGATAGAAAAGGGAAATGTAAACTATGCTTTGCTACACTTCATAAAAAATAGAGTAGTATATGGCAAAATGGTGAGTCTGTGGTCTTCTATGAACCTAAGCTTCTTTATATGCAGTTCTTCCTAGTCTAGTATTTGTAGAGGGGTGTGTGTGTGTGTGTGTGTGTGTGTGTGTGTGTGTGTAAGGGAGTTTGTATAATCAAAAGACATTGCCCTGTTCCTTTGAAAGCTGAGTTAAATGTTTATTTTTTCTCTAAGGAATCCTTTTAAATGTCTTAAAACCCTTATCAACTCATATCACTTTCCATGAAAAACATATAACATAATTTTTACCCAAAACAAAGATAAGTCAATATTGAAGAGGTGAGCATGCATGAGAAGTGTGGGTCACAGATTCAAGTTGTGGGCATGTTTTTCATAGAGGCCCAAAGCAAAGAATACAGAAATCACATTGACAAAATTCGACAAATTAATCTTCTTTCTGGCCATGAAGGTCCTCTATACGAATCAGATATTAGCAGAGAAACTCACAGAAAGAATACTTTCACAATAAAGTTCTTACTTTATTTAACTGACAGGGGCAGGTATGCCAAAGGAAAAAGAGAGGAGGAAGAATAATAGACAAGACAATGATTCATGGTGCAAAAGCATAGGTAAACTAACCTAATAAAACTGTTAAATATGAGCAGTACATTTACTCATGTAGGTATAATATAAACACCTTTGGACAAGTCATAGACTTAGGAAGTATTAGGGGCATGGAGGTAAAGAAAGAAAAATCTGAATAAGTAAGTAGTGACTGAAACATTCAGCAAGCTCCATCCCTGCTTGTAGTATTGTCCATGCAATGAATATTTCAGGTGTATCTTGACATCCTTATATTTTTCAAAGAAAAGCAGACAAGATGCACTTTACATCTGTTAAAGACTTCTGATTGGCACACAGGTTGAAAGATGGTCTCAAGACTGAAAGGAGAAATGCTCCTCAAAAGCCATAGCTATGAAATATTTATTCTGCCTTCTTTCATAAAAAAGAATGAGTTGATTCTGTGACATAAATCTCTACCAATAATACCAACAAAATTGCATGCCTCCTGTTAAATGATTACTCTTAGAAGGTGAACTGGTTCTTATTTGTTGTAGATGATCAGAGTAGACCAATGCAAGTGTTGCTTACAGCATTCTTGCAAAGGATGATGGTGTATTATAGTTCAGGGCATGTAAGGTTTGCTAAAGATTTCTTTAAAAAGGTGATGCTGGATAAATTGTTTTCTGGGATTGTTTAGCTTCTTTATTTTTAATTTTAAAATTACATTTTGGGTCGATATCAACCTCTCTTTGTGAGAAACTTTTTGTATATAAAAATGCTGTAGCTATACCTCTGAGTATACTTTTTATTAAGCAAGGCAAAGACTCGTGTGTCTACAAATATTGCTTAAATCTCCAAAGCCAGCTGAATAAATAAACATTATGTGATCTGTAGCCCAAAAGTCTGCAAATGACTCCATATGATGTAAAAAAGAAAAAAAAAATACCAACTATAATTCCTTCTAAGTATTTCTTGGAGCCAATGATCAGCAGTTTTGTTTAAGTTCTGAGACCCCCGAGCCTTCATAAAAATAACTTTGAAATATTATATTATGTGTGAAAATTTTACACACATGCACATTTATAATCATCAGGCTAGCCCCTCTGCCCTTTCTTACCCTGATAATCAACCATAGTGCCCCCTCAAACATGAAAAAATAAAAGATTCAGCGCTCTAACGCACATAATCTTAGCACCATTTAGAACCATGTGTATTTCTGAAATCTCTTTTTACTGCAAATCTCTTGGTTGTATTTTCTATGCAATTGTCTGTTTCTCATTATCAAAGTCTAAAGAAATCTGATATAGTTGCGTAACACTTGGCCAAGGAGTGTTAGAAAAATGCATTCCAAAGTGTTCAGCTTATCTTTTCTTTCCAAAGCAGTAACTACTGTCTGCCTTTCCTCCTCTGGAGAAAGCAACGGGGAGGGTGAAGAATACAAAAAGAAAAATCAAACCAAAGCAAACGAAGCAATGGCCCCATGCCTAAATCATCACAGACACCAGCTTTTTAACGACTACTTGTAGTTCACAGGCTCCAGGGTGTCATTAACGTGGAGAATTGTGAATCTGGGAAGTCACTTTTGTAGACTGTACCATGCCCTTCTCTGAACCACGTGTGCCAGATTAAGATGATGTGGGCACACTGTGAGGTTGGCAATACCTTGGATTGTAACCATCAGACCTCTCTGGACCTCAGTAAGTCAGATGATGAACTCCCAAAGATGATCTATGGTACAGCTTATTCTTTTATTTTAAATACATTTTATTGATTTTTTACAGAGAGGAAGGGAGAGGAATAGAGAGTTAGAAACATCAATGAAAGAGAAACATGGATCAGCTGCCTCCTGCACAGCCCCTGGATGTGCCCACAACCAAGGTACATGCCCTTGACCTGAATCGAACCCGGGACCCTTCAGTCCGCAGGCCGACGCTCCATCCACTGAGCCAAACTGGTCAGGGCAATACAGCTTATTCTTTACTATGGCCAAGAACTTGGGGACTACCTGTCATCCTAACTCAAAAGCAAAGATGTCAGAGAAAAGAAAGCTTGGGAGATATTGTAAGTATTAGCTATGAAGGAAGTAGGCCTTCTTCCAACTCATGGAAGTTTTTTCCTGCTCATGGAAGTCAGTTGAGTATTTAGTTATGACACAAAGACTCTTCAGGCAACTCTAGATGCCCATCTGATCAAGTAAGATAGAACTCTGTTTTGTGGGTTCAAGCCTTTAAAAAGCATAGTTAAAATGCAGACAAGGCCATGCGGGGCTGTCAAAGTACATAGGTACCACTGGGCAGTCTTAAAATAGCAGGAAATGCCACTGGACACTGGAAAGGAACTGGCTAGTTCACATTTTCAAATAAAACACGTTTCACCTCTGAGTTCACTCTGGGATATGTGCTGAGGGCCTGTAATTAAGTCATAATGATGATAACCACAGTGAATATACATTTCCTTAGCAAAAACATTGACTGTTTTTATCATTTCCTAATCTTTGCTATTTCCTTGTCAGTTTTTAGTCAGCTTGTCACTGTTAATCAAGAAAAAAACAGAAAAGAGGTCGAATGATTTTTCTAGAAAGGGAATATTCATTTCAGTCATATAAAAAACACTTCTTGATACAAGCTAGCACATCATCCCAAAGTCCATATGGTTTGAGCACAAATGTTGACGTATGTACGTATGTGTGGAGCTTGCCCTGCCAGTGTGGCTCAGTGGTTGAGTGTCGACCTATGACCCAGTAGGTAACGGTTTGATTTCTGGTCAAGGCACATGCCCAGGTTGTGGGCTTGATCCCCAGTGTGTGATGTGCAGGAGTCAGCCCATCAGTGATTCTCTCTCATCATTGATGTTTCTATTTCTTTCTTCCTCTCCAAAATCAATAAAAATATTTAAAAAATATTTATGTTTAAAATGCTTCTCAACCCCAGCTCCCTACAGCAGCTGCTTCCTGCTTCGTCTCCCTCCTGTCTTCCTGCACACAGCTGTCAGCTTCACCTTACAAATACCTTCCCATCACGTCCCTCCTTCGCTCAAAACCTTCAATAGCTGCTCAACTCCAACAGTACAACGTCCACATTCCTGGCCAGGCATTAACCCCCTCTCCAATCTGGTTCCAATTTTCATTTCTTGTCTCGTTTCCCACTGTTCCCTTACGATGTAGAGGCACATGTGAATGCTCTGCTCCAGCCTACTAATTGCCTTTGAAAAGTCTATCTGCTTTCTTCTTTTCCTGTGATTTCCTCAAGCTGTTCCCTGCCAGGGGTGCACCCTTCCTCCATTTCTGGGCTTGACTCAGACACATCCTTAGTCTGCTTTGGATGCTAGCATGCACCGCCAGGTGTGACCACCTGTTCTGCAATGCAGCCCGGCTCAGAGTGAAACTTGCAGCTCCATGAGAGCAGGGACATATCTCAGAGGTCTGCGCATCTCCCACCACTGTTAGCTCAGCATCTTGACTGGTATTGGAGCCCTCGATAAAGAACTACTGACTGATAGACCATTGTTCCTATAATCCAAGAAGCATCAGCCTAGCATCTGATTTGACTCACCTGTGTCATTTAGAAATAGCCGGTTTGTAACCAAAACCCAAGATCTGCCCCCCACCACCAAATTTCTTTCTAACCTTCCCTCCCCAAAGTTAGAGTCAAGCACATAAACCTCCCAATGTATTTGGCCTGACTTGGTGAGAAATCTAAATCTAAGTCTTATTGTATATGAAAATGTTTGCCAAAAGAAAATAATCCTAAGAATTAAAGTTTCAGATACTTTAGATATTGAAAAGTGGTTGGATATACCATGTGATCAGTATTAAGAGGCCCTGTTTGGCTCTTGGTGTGAGGAGAGGATTATGGGTATATGCTTCCATGGTTGTCCTCCTGCCGCCCATCCTTCTCACAGCAGACACAGCCATATTTCTCGGATGAAAATCCAGTCTTGTCCTCCTCTGCTGCAACCTGCCAATGGCTTCTCCATTGCCCCTGAACACAATCCCATTCCTTTCCCTGACTCACAAGACCTGTTGCCCAATCGCACCCCCAACATCGCTCCACTTGCCCACTATCCCCAGCTTCCTGCCTTCTTTACACTTTTCCAGGGTCTTTATATTTACTGTTTCCCACCCAAATACTCTGCCCTGGACCTTTTCCTGGCAGGTTCCTTATGATCATTTCAAACATTTATTCTCAATCAGGATTTTCTTACAATCAAAAGGACTTTTGAGAATTGCTATATGAGTTTAGAGAAGTAGGTGTTACTCTTAAGCTTGAACTACTAATTTTATCTTAACTTTATCAGGTAAATTCTCTTCAGTGTCTAATTATCTATATTATAAAAGGCCAGTGGCAGTAACGCCAGAAGGACCAAACAACCAGTCACCAGGAGGTACATGGAGCGCCTCTTGGTCCCTCCCCCTGGCCCTCAAGCTGCTCCTGGAGGCAGGGCGGTGCTTGGGGCTCATGCAGTGCAGCTCAGTCCCTCCCCCTTGGCCCAGTGGCCCACAGGCTTCGATCCACAGCAAGGCTGGCAGCTGGCAGGTGAGCGAGGCTGCAAGCCCAGCGGGGTGTGTGCGGGTGGGCAGGGCTGTACGATTTCGTGTGCTGGGCCTCTAGTATATAATAATGTGAAAGTAAAACTATAAAGTTAAAGTACAATGCTACTAGTACAAAAGCTTACTGAAAACATATGAAAGTATACAGTGTATAACATAACACGATGACATGTCAAACATTAAATTTTCCTTCAAACTATTGGCCAATTTATGAAAATATTATTGGCCAATAATATGAAAATATTATTCCATTGGCCAATTTATGAAAATATTATTTTTTCTCTCCATAAAGAATATTGCATCAATGCTTTCTTTTAAAACAAAACTGAACTCATCAGTCACATGTTTATTTTCATTATATTAGCTTCTCTATCCCAACCATAGTATATACACAACAGATTATCTTCGTTTCCTGGTAAAGATGCAAAAGTATAAAAAGCAGCCTCTCAAAAAATCCAGTCTTGCCTATATTGGAATCAAACCTCCACTCTTGCTACTAAAGTGTGATCTGCTGTCCATAATATTAATCTGAGAAATAATCTTTTAGGGACAAAGATTTATGTATACAAGTTCATATTTAGCTAGACATGGACCATCCAGTGATCCTTAATAAATGACGACTAACTTAAAAATTAGAGAAATATTATATAGTAATACCGCAGGGATTGATTCGTTGGGCCCCACTGACCTAAAACTACTCGGAACGTTAAATGTATTGAAAAAAGAGTAATGAAACACTACCATCTCGGGTGAAGGCATGGGCATTATGCTTCCTGCTACAGAGATTCTTTTAAAGATGTAAATGCCTATTATGTCATGATTCTGCAACAATTCATTTGCAGTTTAACAGCATAGTAAAGTCAACCATTACCATTTATTGCCCATTGGAAAGGGGAAGAATGGAAAGCTTCGTGTCTGGGGAGGGATTCTGCACTTTGGCATATTTGCTGGTTCTTAAATTAAACTGCTTTTCTGAATGAGCTTGTCTAGAGTGTGTGGTCGCCCAATGTTCTGACTAATTCGGATGCCCTGCGGCCATGGGCTCATTGAATGGCTCCATTCATGAGCAGCAGATGATGCGTGAGGAAGCTCTAATGCTCTTAGGAGGAAGTTAGCTGGGAAGAGCCATGCTGCACCGGAGGGGTTTTGATAAGACTTCCATCAGGGCTACATATTGTAGACACTGATTTGAAATAAATTGTGACTGATGATCAGTCGATGATGATTTCCATAATCATTATGCTGTCCATAATTCATCAAGGTAATGATGTTTGTGTCCCTGATGCCACATTCGTCCTGTGCTGGCGGACTGAAGAGCATGCCCTGATTTTTAAAGCCCTTATTAGGAACCGACCGGTTGTGTGACCCTCTGGGCCGTAAAGCAATCTGTGGCATGGCTGAAGGTGAATAAAACATTTTCTCAGTCCTGCCAGGTGTGTAATAAAATTATTTGACCAAACCTTCCTTAGCACAAAGGAAGAGATCTCATGCTTACAGCATTTTATTTTTATTTAATCCTTACCCAAGGGTCTTTTTCCATTGATTTTTAGAGAGAGTGGAAGTGAGAGGGAAACAGAGAGAAATATCCATGTGAGAGAAACACGTCGATTGGTTGCCTCCTGCATGAGCCCCCACCAGGACCAGGGGCAGGGAGGAGCAACCGAGGTACATGCCCTTGACCTGAATCAACCCGGACCCTTCGACCCACAGGCCGACACTCTATGCACTGCGCCGAACTGACTAGGCAAAAATGAATGAAATATTTTCACAATCCTGCCAGGTGTGTAATAACATTCTTTGACCAAACCTCCCATAGCAGGAAGGAGGAGATCTCACCTCCCAGCATTTTAATTAAACCTCCCTCATCCAGATAGTCCAGTGTAGTCTGCCAATACACATTGGAAAAAGATGCTACAGCACAGTGGGCAGAGCAATCAGCCAAGGACCCTCCTCTCAGCCCTGGACCACTTTTCCCAGGACTCTCCTTCCCTTTCAGACTCGGGGACATCTGCGCGGGCACGGTTCTCAGCATGCATGTCGCCAACAGGCACACCGTGTCCTGACTTACTCCTGGTGGACACAGTTTTGTCCACCAAAACTGATGCACCCTCCTTCCTTCCTGAGTCAGAAAACATGCTAATGACATCAAGCTCCCAATGTCAGAAGTATCTCCTCGCCACAGTGAAAGTGAGCCCAGGAAGCCAACGGCGGGGATGCAACTGACAACACGTGACAAATGTGTCTTAAGATTGTCATTCTAAAACCAATTATGATGAGATGGCAAATGCTCTAGAATCCCTTACATTTCCCTAGAACATGGTTTAAATACATATAACCAGGTACAGTTTCAAGTATTTCATCAATAATTCTAGTTTGGTATCTTAAAATTTTAACAGCGCTAGTATAAAGCAATATAATATTTCTTAAAAACATTAGAAAAAGAAAATGTTTTTTATTAGAGTAATAGGGAGATTGCTAAGAAAAATATTGTACCTGTCATTTTTGAACATTTTGATATTAAAATTTATGATAGAGGACATATAATGAATATACTGAAAGCAGCAGTGACTCGCCTATGATTATAGAGAGCAGGCAGATGGCTCTGGGAGCGTGGGGGTAGGGGGATTGACTAAAAATGGAAAGAAAAAGAGAGAGAGAGAACTCACGGGCATGGACAACAGTGTAGTGATTGCGGTGGTAGAGGGGATGGGTGGAGGTAGAAGAGGGCATAGAGTGGATAAAAGGTGATGGGAAAAATTAAATTAAATTAAAATTGAAGAAAAAAACATTTAGGGAGAATATATAGAGTCATGTAAATAATATTTTTAAAACAGTAACATGGTTTGTAGATTTGTAAGCATTATAACTTTTAACAATATTTTAAATAATAAGTATTACTAGAATGTAGAAAGAGGAATTTTTATTAAACTTTAAAACAAGTTTTGAGAAATATAAGATTCCTATATAGCTTTTTCAAACAAATGCCATTTGAAAATATTTTAAATGTCATTTGAAAAAATTAAATACCAAAATTTATTTCTAGACACATTTGATAGTAAACGGTATCAAGTTTCTATTAAAACCATATAGGATGATTTATTCTGTGCTATTACAACTTTATCTCTTGTTAATTGAGCCATATTAACTGAAAAGTAGAGGTAAAGCTGTGGGAAACGAATTTGTAACTTTTACTTAAATGAAACCAGGGTTACTGACAAGCAAGAAAAAAATGAGAGTCAGGATCAGGAAGAAAGTGGAAAGACATAACATTAAAAATAAATATAAAGAGAGATCATTGAGGAAGAAATGATAAAGTAACAAACTGGGAAAATATAGAAAAGAGGAGGTGGGGGGAGGGAGAATGGGAGGGACAGAGTGAGGGCGGGGGGAAGGAAGAAGGCAAGAAGAAAAAGGCAAGAAAGAAGAAAGGGGAAGGAAATGGAGAGTATGTATTTCACTCCTGAAATGATAAGTAAGAGGAGAGAGAGAGGGGGGGACGGATACTTATAACCCTAAAATGCAGACAAGCCCAAAGTAGCCGCTATGCGTTGGCCATCCACCTTCCCCTCACAGAGAAGTAGCAAGTATTTCATTGTTTCCTGCCAGTTGCGGCAAAAATACAGTGATTCCCTTTGTGTCTGTCAACAGATCATGATGAGCACTTCAGAATTTTCAAAGATAATTCAGGAAAATTCCAACAGTGCCTGTGGAATGTCACCCAAAGGGGCTCTGCAGACCTCAGCTTGAAGGATGACACTGTCTTCCATTAGCTTGCTTTGGCTTTGACTTTTTAAGTGGCTTTTAAAAACATTTTTTGAATTTTTAAACACATTAAAGAAACACCATACTGCTTTTTAGTGTGTGAATATATAAAGCACATTTTTTTTTCTGCAGCATAATTCAAATCCAATTCATGATTTTCTCTAGAGTATTTTTTTTTTTAAGACAACTACTGTGACAATAGAGAAATGACTTCTCTCATCACCTCTGAAAGTATTTCAGGGGCAAAGAGGCCATTTTGTGAAAGCCTGTACACATCTTTACTAGCTACGTTCGTGCAATTTACAACAGAAGTGAAGAGTCTAACAGGTGCCTGTGAACATTCACATCTTTCTCAGGGCAGGAATAAGTTTATCATTTAAAACAAGAAGCTATTTTTTAACTATTTACTGATATTGATTTCTTTTCCATTTATGAATTAGGGGGATAATGTCCCCCTTTTAGTTGTAACAGTCAAATATTAAGCATTTTTTTTCTTATGTTTCTCTTAGGGCAGATTTAATTACCTGGAAAACCTTTCCCCCGTCACTGAAGCTGAGATGTGAATGCTATGAGTGAACTGTAAATTTTAGTGCCGAATGGTTATTTTCTGCTTAGCCATCTGGAGCTCACAAAAACAATGGGAGCGTGGGCTGTGCTACATGTTCAAGGCGGCTGACTCATTCCTCCCGACGAGGAATCTGAAGTCCTCCTCCCAGAAGTGTCAGCCGCTCACAAGCCCCAGCAGCAGCCTGTGCTGGCTACCTGCATTCCTGCATCTGTGCGGGCCCAGGATCCTGAAGTTACCCAGGTCCTCCCGCCCACGTTCTGCAGTGGAAACTGGCCCTCCCCCAGCACAGGCATGTGGAGGCCCTGCCGCCCTGCCCCCAACGCTGTGTGTGCACCCTCCTTCTGTCCAATTGACCCGTTACGGCATCCCGGTTAATTAGCATCTCTCTCTCTCTCTCTCTCTCTCTCTCTCTCTCTCTCTCTCTCTCTCTCTATATATATATATATATATATATATAAAATAAAAGTGTAATATGATAATTAGGCTGGACATCCTTCCATATGTCCTTCCGTCCTTCCGGATGAAGCCAGGGCTGCGAGGGAAGCCTGGGTCCCAGGTGCCAGAGGGAAGCTGGTGCTGAAGGAAGGCCTACTTTTGCACGAATTCTGTGCATCGGGCCTCGTGTGTGTGTGTGTGTGTGTGTGTGTGTGTGTGTGTGTGTAGAGTCTCTCAAGGTTTTCCTCCTTAAAGAGACTTATGCTTTTGGATTTGGGTAATTCCAATATTTACTGGATTATTATTCCCAAGAATCCTGGTAATGAATGAATCTAAAAAGCTTTGATCGTTGCTTTGCTAGGAATACCAGTCAAAGACTATTGAGATGGATTGATGATTGATGTGTGGCATGGTGAAACACCCAACTTTTCATTTATGCACAGTGTTGGCGCTGGCAGGTTGAGTGCTATTTTTGGATAAACAATAAGTGAGTTATACACTGAGTACACACTCCTCTCCATTTTGTACTGAATGAGGCAGTTCCTGAAAGTACTAGTGCAAATGTGAAATTTTCTATAAAATCTCATGTATGTTGTGTCTCATTGGCAGGATTTTAAAAACTTTGAGTCTGCTCGGGGCCTCATCACCAACAATCTTAGACTGAGGTCTAAGGTCTCTGCTTTCTTATTTGTAAACTAAGAGTCACTGGAAGGCCTATGAATCTTCGAGCCTAACTGTTCAGACTCTACACACAATGTGCACTGGCGTGTGGACTTAGGGCCTCCTAGGGTGATGATATGGACATTGGAAACTTGTTCTTTCTTAATTCACTTCTATTTTAAGATGAGATTCCAAACCACATGATTTTTAAAAATAAGAATATATTGATATGTCTGTTTGGCAACAGAGGAAATAAATTGCTGTTTTAAAGCATTCATATATTCCACATAGTTTTATGTACCCAAGTAGCAACAGTGCTTGAAAAATGACTAAAACAACTAAATCCTGTCTCAAATAACATTTATTTTATAAATGAGAACTGACAGTGTGAATTTTGGTATTTAAAGTCATAAAAAGAAAGTCTCTCCAATTACACATACTGTACACTGGAATAGAACTTTCTGGCTCAAATATTTTATTCCAATGTAAGTTTCTTTCCATTTAGTTATGAACATTTTTTGAAAGAAACCCTATATTGCTCTCTAATTTTATTGTTTACTAGAGGCCTTGTGCATGGAAATTCATGTAATTGGGGGGATCCCTCAGCCAGGTCTATGCCCTCTTGCAGTCCGGGACCCTTGAGGGGATGTCCACCTGCTGGCTCAGGCATGCTCCCTGGGGTGTCAGGCCTAAGTTGGCAATCAGACATCCCTCTGGCAGCCTGGGAGCCCTCGGGGGATGTCCGACTGAAGGCTTAGGCCCGCTCCCCATGAGGAGCGGGCCTAAGCCTTCAGTCGGACATCCTTAGCAATGCTGAGGAGGCAGGAGAGGTTCCCGTCAACCCTGCTACACTCGCAGCTGTCAGCTGGACTTGTGGCTGAGCAGAGCTCCTGCTGTGGGAGTGCACTGACCACCAGGGGGCAGCTCCTGCATTAAGCATCTGCACCCTGGTGGTCAGTGCACATCATAGCAACTGGTCATTCCGCCATTAAGGTCAATTTGCATAGTACCCTTTTATTATATAGGATTCCTCACAATTATATATTTTATTTTATTATGGTAAAAAGACTTGAAATAAGACCTACCCTCTTAACCAGTGGTTCTCAACCTCTGGCCCTTTAAATACAGTTCCTCATGTTGTGACCCAACCATAAAATTATTTTCGTTGCTACTTCATAACTGTAATGTTGCTACTGTTATGAATTGTAATGTAAATATCTGATATGCAGAATGGTCTTAGGCGACCCCTGTGAAAGGGTCATTTGACCGCCAAAGGGGCCACAACCCACAGGTTGAGAACTGCTGCTCTTAACTAATTTACTAGTATAAACCACTAATACAGCATTGCCAACTAGAGGCACCACATTGTACAGCGAAGCTCTGGAACTTACTCATCTTCTTAAACTGAAATTGATGCCCAGTAATTAGAGACTCTTCATTTCCCTTCCCCAGTCCTTGCTAGCCACCATTCTATTCATTGAGCCTATGAATTTGACTATTTTACATACCATATATAAGTGGGATCAAGAAGTATTGGTTTTCCTATGACTGGCTGAACTAATATTAATTTACATAATTCCTTTAGGATCATCTATATTGTCACATAGTGCAGAATTTCTAGGCTCTAATTTTTAAAATTGGAAAGTTAATAGTCCTAGCTAATATTATATATGTACTAGAGGCCCGATGCACGAAATTCGTGCAAGAGTAGGCCTTCCTTTCCCTGCTACCGGCACTAGCTTCCCTCTGGCACCCGGGACCCGGGCTTTGTCCAGAAGGTCATCTAGAAGGATGTCTGGTCTAATTAGCATATTACGCTTTTATTATATAAGATGTATATACATATAGTGTATATTTTTAGTATGTCTATCAAAAATACATATTGTATTCATATATTATATATTATATAGCAGTATATCTATAAATATATTCACATTGTATTTACATATATTTATTTTTTGTTGTTAATTCTTACCCAAGGATATTTTTTGCATTGATTTTCAGAGAAAGTGGAAGGCAGGGGGGAAGGGGGCGAGAAAGAGAGAGAGAGAGAGAGAGAGAGAGAGAGAGAGAGAGAGAGAGAGAGATAATAGTGACACATTGGTTGGTTACCTCCCCAGGCACCCCAACCAGGGTATGTACTTGGGTTGCAGGAATTAAACCTGCAATCCAAGTACATACCCTTGACTGGGAATTGAACCCTCAACCCTTTGGTGTGCTGACCAATGCTCTAACCACTTAGCTACCGACCAAGGTTACATAGATTTCTATGTAATATATAAAAAATATTAAGATACATGTTATAATAAACATTAAGAATTATTTCACACAATGCAGGAGAAGATAAAAAATAAATGCAAAGAATTTGGTTACTAAATGGATATATATATATATATATCCTATAAGCCCATTAATAGGGTAGAGTTGGGGACAGATTGAAGAGAAAAAAAATGCTAATGATATGCACTCAAAGTTACCTGCTAACCTTTCACTTGATTATGGCATAATGTCTATTTCTGCATAAAAAGAGATATTGCACCTCAATAGCAAGGCAGATTTCCTCTTTTCTAAAGGTAACCAGTCAAAACTACCTTAGTGCTAAAGGCTAAGGTATGTAAAGCTGTGAACTCACTAATTCGCTTGTATTCCCTGGTATAATGCCTTCCATATGGACAGGATTTTCATAGCTAAAATCTCTCCATATGGGAATTCTGCAGCCAGGAACTCCTCCTGAGGCAGCATTCTGCTTCCAGCTGTGGTGTCTGAGGGCTGCACCTTCTCCCGCGTGTGGCAAGGACATGCTAACCCACCACTGCTGCACCTTGGATGCGGGACCTCGGGGCCGAGAGGGCAGCTCTTCTTTTTGCCGCAGAGAACAAAACTTATTTTTGGTTTTAGCTGTCAATTTGCTTAATACAGTGACTATTCATGGAGGGTTGATTTCTGAGCCTATGATTTACCTGTTCGTATTTCACTGTATTTGTGCTCTATTCTGTACTGTTTGTCAACGTGCCCATGTCCCACAAGCATGGGGGCCACTGGTGGTGGCTGCCATATCATAGATTCCTGGGCTCCTGTGTGGGATTTCTCTTTATCCTGGACCTGACTCTAACACACGGTGCTCAGCTCATAAATATTTGTTCAGAGAATGAATTAACAAATCCTAGAGAGCCATTACTCTATACTGAAGAGAAAACCAAAAGCCAATGCAAGCCCAGGCAGAGTGGTCCTGCCTTTATGAATAATCTTCAAAAATTTGGACCAAAGTAATTCAAAGGAAATTTCTACAAAATCTTAAGTTGAGTTTATGGGAAAATTAAGTGTATTTTACACTATTCTGCCCTGCTGACAGTCTTACAAAGACATAAAGTAGCCTATTCAAACAATCTAGAAGTTTTCCCTGCTAGCACCCCCACAGAGAAGTTCAAATCCTTAGCAACATTTCATAATTTCCCAAAGCTAGATTTAAGAAAAGGTAGCATAGCATTTAAAGCTTTCAAATGTTCGGATTACATTTACTGTTTATTATTTATATTTTTTCATAGAGTTTTAGAGAGAATAGAAGGGAGGGGGAGAGACAGAAACACCGATGTGAGAGAGACACATTGACTGGCTGCCTCCTACACTCGCCCCAACCAGGGCCCCCAGGAATTGCGGCTACAACTGAGGTACATGCCTGGAGGTACTTGACTGGAATCAAGCTTGAGACCCTTCAGTCCACAGGCCAATGCTCTATCCACTCAGCCAAACCGGCTAGGACAAACTTTTTATTATTTATAGACAAACTCCAAACGACTCAGGAATTTTGGACAAATATAGTTCTAACACTTTATAATTATTCACAGAAAACCATACAGTCAGGGAAACAGTAAAAACTACAGGAAAGAGAACTTGAAATACAGTTAAAAAAAAAAAGTAGGAAATGACTTTAAGTGTTAAAAGTGAACAACCCAGAGGAGAAAGAGAGCATGCATGTGAGATAGGGCTTATTAGTATTTTTTTTGGCAAGGACAGAAAACCTTAGTATCAACAGGAATAACCTGACCCTGAATGTTAGCAAGAAAATGAAGACATGTGATGTGCCAATAAGACGGAACAAGGGGCTCGAGCCACTGTGGAGTCCTTCCCTGAGTGAGGCAGACTTGCTCTCCTCCATTCTGAATAGGGATCAAGAAGCAGAGTGACATCAGTAGTAATGGTTAGAATCTCCTTGTAGTAAACTCATGGAATGGTGTGGGACCAAATGCATTTCTTGCTGACACAAGTCCTGTTCTTAAAGATAGAGTATTAATAAATTCATGAATCAAGGCAGGTCTTCCTAACCATTTGGTCCTAAGACCGAAGCAGGTACAGATTCATACCTGTATCCACCCAGGCACTGGAGAGAGAAGAATGGCAAGGTAAGTATGCAACATAGAAAGTCTGCTCAAACATTTACTTTTATGTTGAAACATTGTATGCATATTTACATATGCATATATAAATGATATAGGATGTTTCCTTCCCCAACCACTAACATTTTAGTCTAAAATATAGACATTTATCTAGTAGATTTTTACATTCCAACATTTAAAACAAGCATTATAGTAATAAGTAAACATAAAAAATAGGTGTATGTATTCTATGGATTTCCTGGTTAATGGCAAAATTTGAATCAAATTACGTCACTCTCATTAAAAAAATGTCATACTTCAAATTGAAATTATATAATTTATTTCTTTATAGTTTCAATATAGCCATTCAAATATTCATGTTAAAATAATTAAAACATCTGCTTACTCCAAAATATTTCCAAGTTTTGAAAAGAGAAGAATAGGATAATTTTCTTAGAAAATAACTTCCAAAACAAACTCAATGCAGTAGTATATTTAATTGATTCACTCTTTAATCATTCAAATTTATAAACAATGTAGAAGACTTATTGATCCCTAATACTTAAATATCACATTGAATGAATAACAAATGATATAAAGTATGCAAAATAATAGCACATTAGCCTAACTAACACTAATAAATTGCAAAGCTTAGCATGAAATTGAAAATCGCTAATGGAACACTGTGCAGGCTGTTCATGCAACAAGCAGGCTTATGCATAATTGAGGAGCACAGCTGCCAGCAGCAGGCTCAGGGAGCACCATTTAAACGCGTCTTTATGGACAGACTGGATTGATCTGGGAAGTGGTTCCTGAGGAGATTCCACTTACCTCGAAGAGCATCTTGGGAGATTTTCATCATTTTCCATCTGTACCTGAAACTCACACCCTTAAGATAAACTGAATTCCTTATACCACATTTTTTTTAAAATTGAACAAAATAGAATTAATTTGAAGAATTTATATAAAATTACTCATAGCAATGGCCATTTGACCTAGGGTTTTCTCCTATGGCATATTCCCAACTTGACATTCAAGTTCTATGCACTGTGATTTATAAAAAAAATCATCTCCTTCATTCTGCAGATATCATCTAATGTTATGAAAGCTAAAAATATGCCTAACAGACTCCAGTTCTTAATGTTCTGAAGCCTCACCCTTGATGAGATTCAAAATCGCACAGAAGTTAGTATATGACAGAAGCTAACTCGGACCCCTTCTCAGGGAAATGAATTATTGAATATATTAGAAGGTACTTGTAGGACTATGTTTCAACTGTAAGTTGGTCCCCAGACATGGAGATGGATGATAACATTATTAAGTAAAGCTCTAGTGTTTTCCACTTTCATTTTTACCTTAATATCACCTCTAAATTTAATTGGTATTTCAAAAGAGAGTATAGTTTGAATTTGAACATTTCATATCTAAAGGTGAGTGTAAGGATGAGAGTTTGAAGGTGATATGAAGTTGTCAAAAGTCATAAAGCTGCTACTAATTTCAAGATAAAAATAAATTGCAGTACTGAAGGAAAAGCTTAGCTAATACAACAGGGAGTATAATAACGAGTTCACCTAATATAGTCCCTAGAAGTGCAGAGAAGGTTTTAGTTAAAGGAACTTAGAGAAGATGGAATCTGTGGGTAACAGAACACTCTGGGGAAGTAGAGTGAATAAAAATAGAGTTTTGTCCTTCAGTCGTTGCTATCCTCAATGGTTCATTTAGGGGCTTCCTCCTGGATTATGATCCTGTAGGCTTGCTTATGAATTAGGAAAGATGCAAGTGGTATTTCATGTCCATCCTCATATTGTCTATGATACATTAGTGATCAATAACGTCAGCACAAACAATTCCAATGTTAACATTTCCTCAAAAAACAAAGGGGGGGGGTGGATTCTAAGTATACTCAATACCATGCTACATACTTCACTTTAGAGATGTCTGGACTTGATCTATTATACAATTGTGATTATATTCAGGTGAGTATAAAAGTATATTATTATTGATTTCAGAGAGGAAGAGAGAGGGAGAGATAAAAACATCAATGATGAGAGAGAACCATTGATCAGCTGCCTCCTGCACTCCCCAAACTGGGGATCAAGCCTGCAATCCGGGCATGTGTCCTGTCTGGGAACCTCAACATCCTGGTTTATAGGTCAATGATCAACCACTGAGTCACACCAGCTGGGCTTAATATCTTAAACTAATTGGCGCAGAATGGAATGCTCAGCCAGACAACACCTGCTTCATGCTTAGGATTTGCTACTGCTGAACAATAAATAGTAAATAGATTAGTCAAAAGGGGGTTACAGAGAGATACTTGTGATGTGCTATAAATGTTGAGTTTTAAGAGATTGTTATAAAGCTCATAATTATGGAGAATTAGTTAGTAATGTGCTTGTCATACTGAGCAAAAAGCTTATTATAAAAATAAAAATCAAGAGTGAATTAAACAGACTGGTATGGAATTGGATGCTTAAATAAAATAGAAGCTTAGAATAAAATAAAAACTACCACAATAAAAGTATAACATCAACAATAAAGAGGTAAAAGTAGGTTGTTTCCCTTTTGATTTTTATGGATAATAACATAAAAATAATGTTTAAAATTCCATTATTTTTCTATTCTAGAAGATCATAGATGATCCTACCAAGCTTCCTAGCTATAATTTGATTATTTTTATAATTTTTAAATTATTACATTTTACTAGGCTTTTCATTTATGTAGTAACCTTTTTTTAATAAGTGTTAGGTATCAGCAGATAATATTTTTTAATGTTGCTTGTAAGCAACAGTTTCCAAATCAGAAAATTTTTATAAATATAAATTAGTAAACTTAGTTGAGATGTGGAAGACAAATCCCTATATACCACTAAATTTGTATTTAATACATTGAAAATAAAGGTTACTTTATCTATATCAATTCTCTTTGAGTTAATTTTGATCCTCAAATCATAAGCTCAGATAGTCTTCTGCTAACATTCAACGGGTCTTATTTTTATAGATATCAATTTTTGGATTTTTCCATAAAAAGTGGTACATAGACTTAATGAATACATTGATAGAATTTTTTGGCTTTTAAAGGAAAGAAGTCTTCTCAAGTCAGCTTTATGATTTATTTTCTCTATATACAAAATAAATGGAAGAGGAAATGTCAGGATCATAATATTATTGCTTTAAATAACATTTAATAACTCCATTTCAAATGAGGTAGTATTAAGTATATATAAAGATACAAAAATATAAAAGAATTGAAACACTAGAAAAATATTATAAAGAATAGAAAGCATGTAAGTGCTAGAAACATAAATGTATGAACCAATTTCTGTATTTCTTAAACTTTATCATGAGATTATCAAACTTCATGAAGTATAGGAACAAATAGCACTACTTATTTAAAAATGGAGATAATGGGCATCACTAAATGGATTCTGATTCAGAAAGTATGAGGAAGATCCCAGAAATATTCATTTTTATTTGCCTTCTCAAGATCCTCTATTTAGAACTAACCCTTGGACACACTTTGAGAAATGTAAATTTTAAAATGTGAATATTTATAGTCAAAGAAGAGGTATTGCAAATTGATGCCCACTGACTTTTAACTTGTTTTTAAGATATATAATATTTTTTATCATTAGTAGGAAAAAGGAGAGCCTCTTTATATAAAACACAAAGTGTTAAGTAGTATAAGGAAATTATAGAAACAAAGCTATTCAACGGAAAATACATGTTCTTAGCTCTTACATAAACGTACCCACGTACTATACGAAGACTCTCTTCCAATACTAGTCTTATTTACAGGCTTTCCAAATTTAGAATAGAAACTGATTGAACTAAAATTTCCATTAAACTACAAATTATTGATATTGTCTAAAACCATATGGGTTCTTAAAAGTTTTTAAAATAAAAATAGGAGCCCTGGTCGGTGTGGCTCAGTTGGTTGGGCATCATCCTATGGACCTAAAGGTTGCTAATTCAGCTCCCTGTCAGGGCACATGCCCAGATTGCAGGCTTGATCCCCAGTATTTATCTCCTATATCCATGTTTCTCTCTCTTTCCCTCTCCCTTCCTCTTTCTTTAAACAAACAAAACAATGTTGGTTGGATTGTAAATGGGTGCAGCCACTATGGAAAACAGTATGGAGCTTCCTCAAAAAATTAAAATAGAGCTGCCATACAACACCACAATTCCACTTCTGAATATTTACCTAAAGAAAACAAAAACACTATGTTCATTGCAGCATTCTTTACAATTGTCAAGATATGGAGGCAACCTAGGTGCCCATGGATAGCTGAATGGATAAAAAAGATGTAGCTCATATGTACAGAGGAATATTACTCAGCCATAACAAGAATGTAAAATTGCCATTTGTGATGACATGGATAGACCTAGAATATATATGATAAGTGAAATAAGTCAGACAGAGAAAGACAAATACCATCTGATTTCACCTACATGTGGAATTTTAAAAAGCAAAACAAATGAATATAAATAGAAATAGACCCATAGATATAGAGAACAAATTGATAACTGTCAAAGAGGATGGGGTGGAGAGACAAAAAAAAAAAAAAAAGAAGAAAAGGATGTATGATTGCTTTTCAGAAAAAAACAAATATATATGTGCAAAGTTCCAAGAATAGCCAAGAAACCTTGCAAAAGAACAGGGTGGAGTCCCTGATTCTACCAGATACCATGAAGCTAGAGTGATGAAGGCATTGTGACATAATAATATCCAGAAACAGAGCCATGTATAGATGAATAACATATATGGCAAGGTGGTATTGGGATTCAAAGAGGAGAGAGTTGAGTTTTCAATAAATGTTACTATAATTCATTCATATGGAAAAAAAAATTGGACACATCCCTCACACCCAGCACACATAATTCAACTCCAGAATGATGAGAGATGTATGTATGCCATCTATTATTTAAAAATGTATATGCCTGCAGTTCACTTTGCCAGGCCTTGAAGTGGAGGTAGCAGTTAGTGGTGGTACATGTGTGTAAATTTATAAATGGCTATCTATAATAATAAAAGCGTAATACGCAAATAGACAGGATGGCCATGCGGAGGACCATGCTATGATACCCACTGGTACCAGGCCAGCCAAGGAGGGTGTGATGCAATTGGTTTGGGGCCCAGTCATCGCCCCATGATCGCCCTACAGAGGGAGGCCCAGGCCACCGGCCAGGGGGCTGTGACAGGTGGGTGGGGCTTCCCTCTGTGGTGGGGATCGATCATGGGGCTCCTGGACTGTGAGAGACCCCTCCCCCCTGAGTGCACAAAGTTTGTGCACTGGGCCTCTAGTTATTATATCATTTTAAATACAGACAAGTATGTCAAGCCCCCCAAGAAATATGAGAATTATGACTAGAATTGGTATTAGAGAATTTTTAAGGGAGAAGTGAGCATAAGTGTATGAAAACAGTATATAACAAACATGCCTGTAATTATACTAGAAAAGATTCTGGGAAGATAAAGATTAATGAGAATCAGTTTTGTCCTCAAGGAGCCCACCATCCATATAATACTCCTGGGACTTAAATGGCTGTTTTTATCATCACTGCCATCCCACACCCTCCTCATGTCCAGAGCTGTATAGAAAAGGGAGGGAGTGAAATATAGTTACAAAGGTCAAAAAGAAGACCAAGGATTTGGGGTCACCTAGAATAGATCACTGGAAATCTATCCTCCCACGGGACCCCTTTTGAAAAAATAAATATGTATCCATTGTTTTGAATTCCTAATCAGACAATTAACCAAGTGTAATTATGGGCTACTGGATAAGATAACTTGTAGTATTTATAACAATTACACACACATCCTTTTAATTATTTTAATTACGTACTTTAATGGTCTTACTACTGATAACTAGAAAACAACAAGATTTAGTAATCATTCAAGCCTCATCACATTCTTCATTAAGTAACTGGAGTATTAGATCACTAGATCTGTCCATTTTCACTGAAGATACAATATACTCTCTTGAATCAAAGAAAAAAAAATTAATCCTTACCTGAGGATATTTCCCCTATCCCCCCCCCCCCCATGATTTTTAGAGAGAGTGGAAGAGAGAGGGAAAGACAGAGAGAAACACCGATGTAAGAGCAACACATCGATTGGTTGCCTTCTGCACACGCCCGTCCAGGAGGTATGTGCCTTGATTGGAATCGAACCTGGGACCCTTCAGTCCAAAGGCCGACGCTCTATCCACTGAGCCAAACTGGCTAGGGCAAAGAAAACATTTTTAAACTCACAATGAGCAACCCGGAACTGATGACAGTGGTCGCCAACTTTGCCCATCAGGTGTAGTAAGGCATCTTTCTCTGATGACTTGAGTCTCATTATTCAAATAATTACTGTAATCATTATGACACTAATGACTATTGAAGTCTAAATGTGTGAAATTAATCCACTAACAAGTGTAAATATATGTCCATGAAAGGACAGTACAAAACGTGGAAAATGAAACCTGTATTCTGGTAAAATGAGAAATTAGTGCCATGATCAGTATATTGATGGGGTACATGCACAAGCAGTGACTATGAGCACAATGGTAGATAAATTTAGTGATAATCAATCCATATGGGAATGAATACTCAGAGTACATACAGCTCTTCCCCAGTGCACTACATTGGAAAATCTAATTCAGTTTCTTGAGTCCAATGTAAATTAATGCCTAAAGGTGACCTCATAGTTGACACATAGTCATTGCGGGTGACCTGGCTGTGACAAGCCACCCCAGCTATTCTTACTGGCTTGCCCGTGTCCCCTTCTTGCTCCTTGGCAATTCTGTATCTGTTCTTCTTGAAGCAGAATGCTCAGGCAAAAAAGAGGACACTTTAAAAAAAATGTTAAAGAACTTTCTATGCTGATTTCTGTTTGGTAGCAAATTCCTAGTTTAAGTGTACCTCTTAGAATTGAAAAAAAATGGCACTTTAACCTGAAAAGGAATAAGAAATCATTTTATGTAGAGCCTTCAGTTGAAAAGAATCCATTTCTAGACCAACCCCCCAAATCTGTCCCCGCCAGGCCCGCTGAGGGATGGTGCAGGGCCCTGGGTCTCGGACACAAGAATAACCACCTGCCTGACTCATCAGTCCCTCACAGAGAGGCCGTACCAGGGACCTCAGACAGGATGGCTCACAGGATGGCTACATGGCCATCCCCGCCCCCAGGCCAAGGCTGAGGGCAGGAACTTGAGCTTGTCCTGGGGAGGTGGGATCCCTCGTGCAGGTGCACTCCAGCTGGAGGCTGCCGTAAGCCAGTTGGCGCCTCTGAGTCCAGATACACACGTGCTGTGATTTGGAGCCTGCCTGTGACCTAGATCCCTTCCGTGGTGAGCGCACGGAACACTGGTGATTAGGCCCAGATTGAAAAGGCTCCGTGACTGACAGGACCGGGAACAATACATTGGAAATAGCAGCCCAAAGCTCTACAGATTTCGTGGAACAAGGTGGGCATCTCTCTTTAGTCTAAAACAAACAGACATGACAGGGGGATATGTTATGGAAAGTGCCATCTGTTTAAGTTGGAGAAGGAAAGGTTTGACTCAATAAGAAGTTGTCGACCAACCCCTATGAATGAGGCAATTGGGGCAAATGCGATGAGCAATGCAAGTCCCCTTCCAGTCTCTCTTCATTTGTTTTAGCAAATTTGTTTTTTCTTAGGAGTTCAGCTTTCATCCCCGCGCACACATGAATCTAAAGACAGGTCGGAGGATAACACAATCTTTTCCTTAAACGCCCAAAACAATCTTTTAGAAAAGACCCTGTACTCTAACATTCTCTAAGTTGGAGTTGCCTTAATTAGTTACATTTTTATTTTTAAAATATATTTTTATTGACTTCAGAGTGGAAAGAAGAGAGAGAGAGAGAGAGAGAGAGAGAGAGAGAGAGAGAGAGAGAGAGAGAGAAAAGAAGAAGAAGAAGAAGAAGAAGAAGAAGAAGAAGAAGAAGAGGAGGAGGAGGAGGAGGAGGAGGAGGAGGAGGAGGAGGAGGAGGAAGAAGAAGAAGAAGAAGAAGAAGAAGAAGAAGAAGAAGAAGAAGAAGAAGAAGAAGAAGAAGAAGAAGAGGAAGAGGAAGAAGAAGAAGGAGGATGATGATGAGGAGGGGGAAAGAGATCACTGATCCGCTGCCTCTTGTATACTCCCTACTGGGAACCCAGTGGAAATCCAGGCATGTGCCCTGACTGTGACCTCCTGGTTCATAGGTCAATGTCAACCACTGAGAAACACTGGCTGGGCTAAGTATTTACATTTTTAAACTAAGATTCAGTAAGTTCTCAACCATGTGCTAGGTCCTGTGTTAGGAATCCGGCAGCTAAAGATGAGAGGGGGACATTCCCTTGCTCTTGAGAAAGGAACAGCCTACAGAGGGAAGAGAGACATGGCCATGCATTCCAATCTAATTAATACATGGGGCAGTTCAGGTTGCTAAGAATGTCACTGATCGAGTCAGGGAGATTATACAAAGTCTGTGAAAAAAGTACATAGGCATGGAAGACCAGCAGGGAGAGCAAGGGGGAAGGGCGGGAGTGTGAAAGCAGAGATTTCTATCCCAGGTAAAGGAGTGAATGCCTCAGGCTTGAATGCGAAGGACAGGAGGGGGCTGGGAAAGTCGGTGCTGTATTTGAAGGTTCTGGCATGCTTGGAAATGAGTTTGAAGACAGCTAGGAGCTGATGAGACATCACAAGCAGGGCAGTAACCTGATCGGATGGTATTTTTTTTTCTCTCAGTAAGATAACTTAGCATTTCTAGAATGGAGGCAGAACCCAGTAAGGAAGTCACCACAGCAGCACAGGTGAGCAATAAGAAGTGGACGCCTGAGCTAAAGCACTGGCTATGGGTATGAAAGGACAAGGGGACGGCGAAGAAGGGAGCTAGCAGCTGGAATGGAAAAGCCTAGTGATCAACTGAGGCATGAGGGGCAGGGGAGAGAGGGAGACGCCAGCTGTAATAATCTCTGATTATTAGCTTCCCCTAGAGTACCACCACTTTGGTCAGAAAGTTTATTCCTGTTCCAAACTGCACACTGTTCTGATCTCACTAAGTCCTTCTTGATTCTCTGGACAAGTGGAAAACCATCACTCAGCATTCTCACAAGGACCTGCTGAGTACCTGAAGACATTTACTGCGCCTGTTTTTAACTTTATCTTGTCTAGACCCGTGGTTGGCAAACCGCGGCTCGCGAGCCACATGCGGCTCTTTGGCCCCGTGAGTGTGGCTCTTCCTCAGCCTTAGGAGCACCCTAATGAAGTTAATAACAATGTACCTACGTATATAGTTGGAGTTTAAAAAATTTGGCTCTCAAAAGAAATTTCAATCGTTGTACTGTCGATATTTGGCTCTGTTGACTAATGAGTTTGCCAACCACTGGTCTAGACTATAAAATCTAAATTCTTTCAAACCTAGAGTATTTGATGGAGTTTGTCTTGTTCTTTGTCTCTCTCTGCTTTTTGCTTATTCACTTTTGTTTTTCAAATGCCCGGTCCAAACTTGGAGTGACTGTCTCTCCCACTAGCTTTGAAAAGATTCTTTCCTTTTGGAGCATGAATCCAGATGTGATGTTTGAGTGAATGCTGTCGACTGCCCATTGGTTCCTGCCCTCTCTCTCTTCAGACGCTGGTCCTCCCCTTCAAACCCCTGTGCCTCCAGCCATGCCGCCTTGCTTCCCCCACCCCTCAGCTCTTCCCAGAGGCTGCCTCCTTAATCTGAAAGTAGTCCTATCCCAATGGCTGGTGATGACTGGGGTCCAAGAACATGAGATGCCATTTTCTAGGGGCAGCCGGGAAAGTTCTTTGAGACTCTGAGAAAAATAGCTGATGCAAGTCCCCAGTGTTTCCATGGATGACACTTCACTGTGATGGAGGGGGATATGTCATGGGTGTGAAGTCTGGACCTAGCCAGCCCACTCCCAGCCGGAGGGAGGGAGAGTTGGTTTATGGAGGTGGGGAGAATGGAGAGGATTGCAGAAGATGCACCCAGAGCTACCAGGCTAATAGAACACGGAAACCCCACCCTCACTCCTGTGTTGCCATCTTGGCGAGCCAATCTGTTTTCTTACGCTTCAGCTAGCTGGAGTTTGATAATCAGAGGCAGGTAAAAGAAACCACGCTCTGGCATATTTATTCTCATTAACACACGCTGATGTCAGATTTGCATGTTTCTTAAAAAAGACCACAATGTAAGCCTCTTATGTCATTGCTTAGGGTTGCTTACAGATATATTTTAATCAGCATGTACTCGGGGCTCAGGCATCCACTGTGGAGAACATAGCGAAGCAGAAAAGCTCTGTTCTTTACTCCGAGTTTATAACGTCGTTAGAAGACAGAAAGCACAGGTTACATGCTATGCACTTTGCAAACAGCATAGGACATGACTATTTAGAGACGGGAGAGGTCAGTGTGGTGGGACTGGCTTTGGAATGCTGGTTAGACTGGCCATGTGGGTACTGAATGGCACTGCGGTGAAGAGAGGAATAGGAATAAAGGCATATTACGTTGTTGAGGCAGTTAGGACTTGTTTGGCGCACCATCTATCACCCGGGGGCCATCAGAAATAAGATCGAGGGTCCTGAAAGCTAGGCAGAGAAATGAAGGCCAGTAGACAGGGCATATACGGAGGCGCACAAAGTCTTCCTCCCATATAATGGCCGATTGTTTTCTATTGTTTCTCTAAATTTTCCATACCGGGAATGATCTGAGAGCAGGAGTAGGGTCTTAATTGCCTTGATAAATAGGTAAATATTTATGTATGTCACCCAGGCTTCGTGTAGTGTGGGCAGTGGGTGTGCTGGATTAACTAAGTCCTTTTGAATTTAGCTTATCACTCCTGGTAAATAACTTCTCATCCACTGTGATATCATCTTAGTAGCTCCAATTTTATCCTTTGTGTAACCGATTAAATACTGGCTGGTTTCAGGAAAAGTGATGCTACCTGATAAGTTCAACCAGCCTTGCAGAATCTGTTCTCCACAAGCTTTTCTATTCCTTACCACTGTCCTGTGATTGACATGCCTGAAGCAGATTTTTCAACATTTCCACAAGTTTTTGAAAATATGAAAATTAAGATCCGTGATCTTTGAGAAAAGACTGGGATATCTTATTTTAATTTTTTTATAGTAAAGACAATATTCCTTTATATCTAGTCCTTTATAACTCTTAAAAATCATTTTTATTGGCTCATTAGGCACATGTGAATTACACTGATGGGTTGATGCTTTGAAGGGTCAAAGAACTGATGGCAACAATGTTAAAAAAATAATGCACTTGGCTTTTCTCACTTTTGTAGCAGAAAATCAAACCGGAGAAATAAAAATTCTAGGACTATCAAACATAGACTTAATTAAAATTACACCTGCAGATGACAAAAGCATCTCTTAATTTTTGCAATTCTTAAACCTAAACTGGAAAAAAAATAGAAAATTTAATCAGAGATTCTTAAAATTTGTGGAGTGCAAGGGATAAGGATGAGAGAATTATATGTCATAAATCTATTCTTAAACATGGGCAAAAGGAAAAAAATGTCATTTCCTTTTTATCTTTGTGTCATTTACACTTACCCAGAAAAACAAACATTTTCATAGATCATGAAAAGCTAGTTTTTGAGGGAAGCCGAGAGATTTTTAAGATGATTTTTAAGAATAGTTTTTCTTCTCATTAGTCTAATGTCTCACTGAGATTTTATGTGAACAAGAAGTCATAGTAAAAGTTCCCTGAATTTAGGTACGAAGTTAGGAAAATGCCATTTTTGAAACTAAAAGTAGTAAGTATTCCAATCTTAGAATCAGTAGGTGGGAGGTGTAGCTTTCCAGGGGAGACTTGGATGATTGGGGAAGATCATCCTCCCCAGGCCCCTTTACAAGACTATCAAGTATTTAGAAATTTTAGTCCATTTGGGAAGAGCAAGGTTATTAAACATTTGTCACGTGTTTCCTTTGTGCCAAGTACTGTGCAAGGCAATTTATATAGCATGATCTAATTCAATGCTTATCTCTTTACTCTGAGGCAATGTAATGTGTTCCAGTTTGTAGATGAGGAAACTGAGGCTAGAAAGAGTGAGAGAACTAGATGTAAGCTGGATGCCACCGCCCCTGTAGAAAGCACCGGCAATGAAATACCCATCATATGAGAGTCCCACTCTTGGGGAGCCCACAGAGACAGCTTTCTTTGGAGATCAATATGCTCAACACTCCCCATAGCCCCTCTGCTCACACATTGGAGAACTTGTCCCGGTGTGGGAATCACTGGTGTGCTTTTCTCTCTCCTTCTAGTCCCGGAAGGAAAGGACTGAGTCTTGGTCCCTGGGAGTCCTAGAAGCACAACTCACTCAAGACAGTGATTTAGGGACAAGTTCTTGGGAGGTGAAAGAAACACTGAAGGGAAAAGAAGAGAAGGGAACCAGAAACAGGTGCATTACCAAACCAGCTACCCCTGTGGGTGACGGGAGTTCCCCTCCCCTGGGGAAACTCGGGGAGCCGACGTCTAACACACAGGTCACAGTATCTCCCCTCCCACTGGGCATTGATGGAAGGTTGCTTTTGTGTGGCCAGGGATGCAGGTGCTGGTCTGTGGGAGTGGGAGGACAGGAAGACCAGTGTGCATTGGAGTGGTAGGGTGAGAGGAGAGGGTGGAGCCAAGAGCATCTGCTACAAAATCCTTCACACCCAGCATGGGACCTCTTGAATTGTGGGTATGCAGTAAACATTTGCTGTGTGAGCTTGCCATTCTGATGTATTACTCATATTCTGTGCATCTGGATAGAGTGAGTTAGTTGTCATAAATTTGATTGACTTTAGGCCAACCAACAAAATTGAGTTTCTAAACATGTAATGTTTGGGAGCAAACCCTAATCAACTGTGATTTTACCCATGGACTGTCTGAAGCCAACAGTTGGTGTTCCCCTTTAACACATATTTAGCTCCCTCATCATATCTCGAATTCCCACCCATATAATTTTGGACAAAAACACTGTTATACTTGCTGCACCTCATGAGATACTATAAACTCTAGAGAACAGGTCCATTTCAGAAGCTCTGTAAGTAGCTGAGAAGGACTCCGTGTGGCTCTTGTGACAGTATTAGCATCAGAAGAAAATACAGAAATGATTTATTCTTTATTTAACTAATTATAATGAAAAAAATCAAAGGTGGGACAAGAAATCCCCTTATGAATTAAAAAAACCACATTTAAGGTAAGATGATGGTTGTGTGTGTGTGTGATTTAAGCTGTTTCACCTAACAGCCTGTGAGATGGAGGAGAAGGAGAATTAGCTTTGAATCACCTTGGTTGGAGAGAGAGATTGTACCTCCCTGCATGCACAGAGTAATATTACTTATAGGGTAGCTCCTCGAGGGACAGGATAAAATCATGGGAGGACAATGGGATATGGAATGAGAAGTCCCATCTTCAAACCCTGTTTTTAGTTTCTAAATGGGTAGTCCTGGGCAAGAAACATGAACTCTTTGAGCCTTAATTTCTGCATTGATCCAGCAAGATAACATGGCTACTTTAGTTCACGAATTTTGAGGATTTATGCCATTAGTGGGCTTTGTAAACTCTAAGGGCTACTAGTATTGGAGAAAATGAGAAGGAATGCCATTTAGTATCTTCCAAATTCCAAAGAAATCAAAAGTTTTTTTTTCCTGGTGTGGAGCCTTTAGCTGGGCCAGCCAGAGTCCATTCCTCAGGATGGGAGCAAGGACTACACCTTGGTGATTGTGGAAGCAGCACACTGTAGACCATGCTATGGCCAGAGCAGCTTTGCTTTAGCTCTCTCTGGAACCCTGGGCATTAATCAGGAGCCTGCCAAAGTGTGGTTTAGTTCGAGAAAACAGCTCTGCCTTTCCTCCTCCATGAAAAGGTTCCAGGTGGAGGTCTGAGTTCCTAGAAACCAGCTTCCAGGCAAGCAGCACCTCTCTCCCTCTGGAAGCCTGATTGGGGGCATCCTACCGGAGTTGACATCCCTCCCGGAGAAGCAAAGGGGAAAGACGGTTTGTTCCTTTAATGAGCCGGTTTTTATTACGGTGAACATAAACACTGTCTTGTCTTCCCTTGTTTTCATGCATGAAAATAATCAACGGGCAAACAGCCGGTCTGCGTTGCCACATGCCTCTCACAGTTGTTCTCTCTACAGAAGACTTCATCGCCTGGTCTTGTTCTCTAATGATTTTATTGGCGTTGCTCTCATTTCCCTCTTTCTGGGGGGAGGTCTTCTGCCACAGGGGTTCCTCCATCAGCCCCGGAGCCTGGCTGGGTGTGGGTTACCCAGTTGGTTCTCCCTGAAGAGCAGATGATTGAAGTGATACTCTTTACAGAGAGTGACTTGCTGGTGGCTGATTACACAAGCAGCATGGGACTCCAATAACCCATTTGCTTTTCCCACAGGGCCTTCTACACATTGTGTTAATTCTTCCCCACATCTTGGAAGGTAGGGGAGAGGCCTATTGATTCCTATTTTATGGGACTTGCCTGCCCAGGGTTCCCCAGCTAGTAAGTGATAGAAACGATCAGGTCCCAACCTCCTGATTCCCAATTTTATGCCATTTCTACCCCATCTATTCTGGGAAAAGAGAGGGAGATGAATGCCTAAGAGTGGCCAGAATCCTCCATGAGCAGTGGAATCTGTGGGTCATACCTTTCTTTAGAACAGTGGTTCTTAACCCTGGCTGCACATTACAATCACTGGGGAGCTTTTAAGCAATACCTTCCCTGGGACTTCATCCCAAACCAATCAAGTCCATATCTCTTGGGGTGGGCCTAGGCATCGGTGTGTTTCGCACTCCCTGGGTGTTTTAGGTGTAGCGAGGGTTAAAAATTGCTGCTCCAGAGGAATACGCAACAAAACCCTGATTGCATTTACCACTTTTAAACCACGTTGGGAATGTAGTAATGAAAAATCCTAACAGCAGTGTGACCGGCAGCCTCAGAAGATAGGCCCTGGCCTTGGTTCCTAGTAGGGAGTCGGATTTATCTAGAGATTGACTGACAGATGAGTTGATAAAGAACCACTTTTACTGCCTGGATCAGTAACAGCAGAGCTGTCAATCCAGAGACTTTGCAAGATAAATAAATTACATTCTGCTCCCTCACACCTTTTAATTATGTTCCCTTAATAGCTTTACTACTGATGACCAGAAAATTAACTCCTAGCATAGATCGTGCTATCAACATGTAACCATTGTTTTTCTTAATTCAATAACCCGTGGTTGGCTTTCCCCTGGCTTTTTGTTTTCCTTCCAAATAATTATGGATCATTTTATTCCTATCAAGGTTAATTTAGTAATTAGTTTTTGCATACATCCCATCCAGTGTGAAGTTTTTCTGAGTTAAGGCTTCATAGAAATAAGTATAAATAACTGCAATTCTTTTATGTTTCTTTAGAAATTAACCTATTGTTGACAAATTTGTGCAGTGTACTTACACAAAAAAGTTCCCTTTTCAATATTTTTCTTGTGTCTGCACTAAGGAACTCTTTGAAACATGCATTGATTGGAAAACTTACATCTCTGGTCATCCCTGTGCTAGGTTTTGGGGTCACCAATATGTACATTCTATGGACTGTCCCGTGTGAGAAATGCTATGATATGGAATCAGAAAGCAGGAGTGAAGAAGACAGACATATTTCAAGGAGGAAATACTTTTCCATTGAGTCTGTGGAAGGCACTTAATAAAAAAAATTGCTATTTGTCGTGAATCTCCAAATCGCCATATTCTTTGAGTTCTAAGGCATATCTTTCCCACATTTCATATCAAAAATAGGAAGTTTATGAATTTTTACTTCTTTTGAAAGCACTGATTATGTTAACTGTGTGTTTTGTAGTGAGGGTATTTTACTGTCAATAAAATATGGTATTAATGTGCTGAATTGGATTTCCTTTCTGAAGTTTACAAATGCCTACACAGCAAGTTAGTAATACCTTTTCCAATCTCTTTCACTTGATACTACAACTTGGACTGCCTTCCTGAATCCTTGTACATCAATTTCTATTCCAATACATGGTGGATAAATAGCTGCTATAGTTTCCTCATAATACTTTTAGAGAAAAAATATTATCCAATACTCTGAATTAAAAACAGATTCATAGTGCTAGTAGAAACAATACATATTCTTATGCTAAAGACACATAGGAATACATACTATTAAGGCACTGGAGGCATTTCTGAGAACTGAATTAAAATTGTGACAGGTAGCCCATGACTTTACATAACTAACAGCTAAATGGACTCCATGGACCTAGTGACTCAGTCTGTCTTGAAATGCCTGTTAGTATCTGTGGTCCTAGTACATCACAACCTGGTGGCCTGAAACGAATGCACCTCCCTGGGCAATCCGCTCTCTGACAGAGCCTGGCTAGGGCGCCGAGCAGAACGAAGTCCAGTGAGTGAGAGGGTCATTTTTCATTCGTTTTGATCATTTTCCACTGTTACAGGTGCTTCGAATATTCATTCTTGGCCTGATCAGCGTACTGTTATGATTTAGCCATTTTTCACTTTCCCCCCGTGCGACACATAAACATGGAAAGAGCTGGCATTTCAGTGCACTTACTTCTCTGGTTTCAGAAACAGACTGTTGGGAGGGTTGGTTTCCATCGTCCTGTGTCATGTTCACAAAGTCTGCTGAGAGATCTCTCTTAGCAGCATGCGCATGGGGCTCACACACATTCAGCACTAGGAATGGATTATGCTGTTAGGAAAATACAGAAAGCCCAGGTAGAAGTCCACTGTAAGACAGAGCAGAGCACTCAACAGACACTTCGTCTTTAAATGTTTTCATGTATCTGCATCTTTTTAAGATGCAATGATCTTTAAAATGATGTTGTTGTGCCCTATATACAAAACCATCACTTCAGAAGCCTTTGGTTAATTTGAGCATAATTGAGGGCATGTGAGAAAGCTGCCACTTGGTGAGCCAAAGCCATCCGATGCCAACTGCAATCAACCTAGCAAGCTGCCGAGTCCAGCTGTGAGAAAGACCACGGCGGTTACAAGCAATCGTTTCCTTCAGTGGGTTCATCATTTTCAATTTTTTGGGTTGCATTTCCAGATTTGCGATAGTTGTAGTAAGAATGTTTTAATAGAGAAATATTTTCCCCAGGGGTTACTATCAACAACTTAGTGTATTAGTCCCCCCACCCCCTCACTGATTCAAGTAGAAAAGCTCATCAGGCAAGAAATATTGTGATTACAAAGTCATATATAAATTATTGAAAGGGATTCAGCTTATCAAACCAGGACATCTAAGTGACTGTTTTCCTCTGGCTGCCTTTGTAACTCCTACTCAAAAAGCAAATTTCTGATTGATGGAATAGTTCTGAAGTTTCTTGTTAAAGGTATTTTTTGGGATGAGAGGAGGGTGTCAATAGGAGTTGTTCACCTACTTCACCAATAACTCTTGAATGACAACTTGACAGAGAAGAGAGAGGAAAAACACACCAAAATGACACCAAGCAGGGAAGTACGGAAGCAGAGGGAGACAGTGAGTGAGGAGAAGACTCGGGCGTCCAGTGCTTCCTCACTTACTCCAGATCTGGCTAAACAGAGTCATCCCTGGTGAGTAATCTGTCACACAAGCACTCTCTTTCAACAGCGAGTTTTCACTCGTGCCTTCCAGCTGAAATCTTTCCCTCCTCTACACAGTCACCACTGCCTTGACTCTATACTTTGACTCTCACCTGGAAGAAATGGGGTGCCAATCACATCTCACCTGTCTCAGTTCCTCCCACCATGGAATGTTGAGATTTTTCTTTCTCTATTTTCCCTTTCTTGGGTGATATACCCTTTGCCTCACTATTTACATACAATTGTACATCAATTCTCTAATTTAATGGATGATCACAGAATAACTCACTTTAGGTAGAATTTGGGGAAGTGTATTTTCTGGAATCATATAGGAGGGCTTGTGATCCCCCTTTCATTTTCTAAAATTGAACCTAAAAAAAACCCAATAAACAAACCCAGAACTTCCAAGAGTTAACAGAGTTATCCTCCAAAACTGCCAATAGTAGATGCATTATATTTAAAAGTACATTAAAAATTAATACCTTCTCCTCAAAGGACATTCTGCAATTGTTATGCATACTTTTTTGTACATTAAGTGCTGTAGTCAAGACAGGAAGCTGGAGCTTCTGACTTATAGCATCAGTGGGAAAATGAAAAACATGAATTAAACCATTATTCTGAATAATATGGTACATGAATAGACTAGTTTGATATACAAAGCTTTTATTTATACCTTAGTTAAGGCGCCAATTCAACAAACACCTTGAGTTTTGAAATGACAAAAATGTAGGGATTACAAATATTAATCTCTTCCTTTAAATAAATCCCTTCCCTTTAAAAGCTTACAAAAGACTATAAAATCCCCCATTTTTGTGACTATAAATTAAACACTTCACCAAAAAAGCCCAATCAATTACACAGTCTCTCCTGCAAAGTTTGAGGATTTTAAAGTATCAAAAAGAAACAAGAGGTAATAAACTCACTATTAAGGCATTTAGCTTGGCAACTGATTTATCTCTTTTCCTTTATCTGCTTAGGGTTTTTATTTCACTGTGTGAGCAAATTTCCACTGACATGTTATTTTTGGAGAACAGCCAAGTAGTGAGGGGTGGAGGGCGGGGGAAAAGATCTCCTAAGATATCAAAGACCTGAAGGAAAAAAAGGAACTGGTGGAGTGACATTCGTGGTTTCAAAAATAATACACCTTCTCTGGTTTCCTGTTCATTTATCAAAGGAAAGCTCTCTCGGTTTTCAGCTCTCATTATGAACGGGATGCATAGAATAATTCTGACCAAAATTATTTTCTGTATGTGATGGATAAAAAGAATTCTGACCAAAAAAATCACTTAAATGGTAGAAACATTCTCCGTGGCTGCACTGTGCTTTAAAAAAATATATTTTTTTTATTGATTTCAGAGAGGAAGGGTGGCGGTGTGCGGGGGGAAGTCGGGGAGATAGAAACACCAGTGATGAGAGAGAATCATTGATCGGCTGCCTCCTGCACACCCCCTACTGGGGATCGAGCCTGCAACCCGGGCATGTGCCCTGACCGGGAATGGAACTGTGACCTCCTGGTACATCGGTCAATGCTCAACCATTGAGCCACACTGGCTGGCCTGCCCTGCACTTTCAAAGACCCCCCTGAAATCATTCTGCTGTGGAACTGAACGTGGACAGACTGAGGGGTCTGCAGGTCACAGCAGCCTCCGTGGAAATGCTGAGGGACAACACCCACCCCCCGGGTGGCTACCGTGATCCACTGGTGTTCGCGCCAAATCTTCTGAGCCATTCCCACACAGTAGGGCCCCGGAGATGAGTTTCATTAAATCGATTCCTCATGGCAGTCTCTAGAAGGTATTTTTGTTTCAATGTACTTTCATGATTCCATTTCAGCTCACTGTACAACAGCTGCATCGACATCTGTCCTGGGGAGAGCACACCTTGGCAAATGGAGCCAGGCTGCTGCCAACAGGTAAACTGTGCCCCAGGTTCCCGTATCCATTCACCTCATGAATATTTACTCAGGGCTCACTAGTCCAGTGCTCCGCTAGGTGGCATTTTAAAGAATAATTAAGACAGAGTTGTGTCTTCAAGGACTCTAGACAAAGGACTATAATGTAGGCTCTCACCTGAGAGCCCTGACAAGGTGCCAAAGGGCCATCAAAGGAAGAAGATGCTATTTCCTTCCAGTGGAACCTTGGGGGGCTTTGGGAAGGAAGCAAGTGGCATTGAGGCCTGGCCTGGAGGGATGGAAGGAGGAAGGAAACTGTTGGCTGTTAGGTGGCCGAGACGTGGTCAGGACAGAGGAAGACAGCACGGCTTTGTGGAAAGGGCAGACGGATGTCCAGTTTGGCCAGGGTGTGAGCTGAGAGACGGGAAGTTACAGGAGAGGAGGCGACACCCAGCCTCTGCGTGCTGCCCGGGGTGAGTGGCTGGAGTGGGACTATCTGAACATCTTCAGGGAAGATTCTCTGTGAGGAATACAACTGCCCAGCTTGAAACCTTGGGAAAAGATGGCCCCGCTGGCTATTTAGATTCATTTCCTTCTTCAACATTTTGAACACACACTTGTATCTGACGATATTTGCAATGTAGGCTGTGTTGAATAAGATATAAAAGTTTACAGGAGGGAAGAGTGAAAAAAAAAAAGGGCAACAATATAAAAAATACTCAAGGGGAACACATGACCCATGGAACCACATGAGCTGGCACTGGCATTGAAGAGAAAGCAAAAGCAATAAAAACGGGCCTCCACCCCCTGCTCTCCACTGTGGCACATGAGAAAGGGATACTGTGTCGTCGAACAACACCCCAAGGCCCCTGTTACGACATGAAAATATTTATAGCGCCGGTGCTTTCGCTATGGGATTGCGTGTTTTCCTTGCAAATATTTAACTTATGCTTTTGTGAGCCATGGCACATGGTGTGAAGAAAACACTATGATCAAAGAGGATATTGTGGGTCAATTCACTTGGTCCCAAACGACTGTTTTTAGAACATTTCCAATTAAAGGTGCCTGTTACCACTAATCATTGAGACCAAAGAAATGTGATTTTTTAAATATTTAAGCTACTGAGAGAATGTATTTTGAAATAAAAATTGCCCAGATTATTGGAGTTTTTTACTTCTTCACTTAATAAAAGATTTGTTTATGCCATTTGTTAACAATGACTCCAAGTTGTTCTGGGAAACACATCACTGGACCGTGGAGGAGACCCTGCCTTGACCTTCTGGAGGGAAAGCCAGTGAGGACAGCAATCTCTGAGCCAGGAGTTGTCCGGCTTTCTTCCCTCCACGCCTCGCACTTACGCTGGACAACATCCAAACATCACAACTCCAGAAAGTCACACGTCTCCTGGACACTGACTCAATCCCATTTTAACAAATGCGCTTTATAGAAAAATTAATTTGCTAAAGAAGTGCACTCATTAGTGGGTATTTTTCAATATTACTCTTAGTAGAGACTCAAGACTCTAAAAAAAACACTCGATATTACTCCAAATCCTGTGTTTGCTGATAAAAATTCCAGAACCCGTAGTTATTTGTAGATGGCATATCCGATCCTCCAGGGAAAATGACAGTCTTAATAGAGTGTCCATGAGATTATAGCGTGTCTTTCCTTAATGCCCAGGGAGGTGCACTGGCAAGAAAAATGGCCTCCTTGCCTGAGCTCTGTCTCCCTTTCCTGGCTAGACAGTTTGGAGCAAGAAATGGGGCTGTGGTTTCTGTGGAACTTTAAACTCTCCTCTTAGGCAACATGCACTGTCGGATCTCATTTTGAACGGGACTATTTAGATTTGAGTGGGAGGTGATTGAGGACGGATAGAGCCATCATGAGAGGAGGTGGTTTGGATAGATCTGGAAGGTAGGTTTTACGAGGCAATGCCACCGGATGTGCAATTGACATCAGAAGGCATCCTGGAAGGCTAAAACAAGTGGTACAGACAGGGAGGGAGTGGGCGGGGTTGGAGACATCTTTCAGAGGCCACCTCCATGGGCAAGTGGAGCTGCAGAGGCAGGCAGGTGGCAATAACTGGAAGCTGTAGTCACAGGGAGATGGGGCCTCACCACGGACGTGGGAGTTTAAGGAGCATGACTCACATGCCAGTCGGGGCTCAGTCTGAGAGTAAGAACCAGTGGGATTATATAGATATGCAGGCTGAGGCAATAGGTTTACAGTTGTTCATATGGAAAATAATACTCACAACTATACTCACAACTATAAACTGCTTTTGCCACACCCTAGATGTATATACATATACTATATGCGATATGTCAGTATAAATATATATTTATCATGAGGAGCTGGCTTATCTGATTGAAATCTGCAAGGCAGGCCACCAGGAAGGGCATCCCAAGCAAGAGAGGAAGCTGCAGGCTACACAGAATCCGTTCTCCGGGAAGTCTGCCTTCTACTTCTAAGGCCTTTCAGCTGATTGACTCAGACCTACCCGAAGTAGAAACTTGAATCCCCTCGAGGAACTACCTCTCAGGAACACCTACATTAGTGTTGGGATGAATAACTGGGGACTCCCGCCTTATCAGAACTGATCACAACTCAGGTCTGGGGAATGGAGAAGAGGTGGAAATCCAACCTGGAGGAACTGTGCCCCTAAGCTAAGAGGAAATAGTGTAGGACCTGCAGTAAGTTGGCTGAGTCAAAGGCAAAGTTATAGAAGCTAGGAAATGAGGAAGACAATTTGGGAGAGGGGAAGTTGAAACCAAGATATGGGGACCACACCAGCAGCTTGGTGGTGGCTTTGTGGAAACTTTAGGAGTGGAATAGTATTTTTGAACCCGGGGCAATTTTGCACCCCTTCCCACAAAAAAGGGCACTTTGGTTGTGGAGGGAACTGGGTGCCATTGGCATTTAATAGATAGAGACCAGAGATGTAGATGAAACGCCCCACAATACACTTTACAGCCCCTACAATAAAGAATTATCCAGCCTCGAATGTCAGCAGTGTCACATTTGAGAAACCCTGGAATAAAGTGATAAATATAAGTAGAATGCATTTAATATTCAGTCTATATTAATCCCTAACTTTATATAATTACTGACTATCTACAGAGCTTGTGTGGAAGAAAGAAGTTGAGGAGGAAAGAAGAAGTAGCCCTATCTTTTCCCTGGAGACAGCAGGGCATAGTGGCAGGAGTATGACTTTAGGGTGAGGGGGTCCTAAGTTCTAAGCCAACTCTGACATACACCATGCACTCCTTCAGCACAACACTTAACCTCGTGTATAATCCATTTACTTTTCTATGAAAGGAGAAGAATGCCTACTCAGAGTTATTGAGAGTGCTTGTGGTATCACTAGCTAAATGCTCGTTACTGTTACCCTAAGAAAGCATTTGGGCAGCTATGACAAAATCCAGCTAAACGAAAATAAGACCACGAGTTAAGCAATGCCCCTGCTAAAGTGTAGAAGGCATTGGATTTTAGAAATATTTCTTAGGATCTTTAAGACTTGCTGACCCACTGGATGGAGAAGAATGGAGAAGAGTTGTCCAGGAAGACTACAGTGGATGGCTGTTGTCACCATGAACTGACCTATGAAATCCACAAAGAGAACCCAGTTTGTGGGGGAATATACTGAATTCAGTTTCAGGCATGAAACCTGTGAGTACTTTCTAGGACAGCTGGATGGCGATAGAGTGGAATATTTATTCTTTACAAGCCACTTTACACATATCATTTCATTTAAATTTTGAACCTCATAACAACCTTTATTACCTGCAGTTCTTAGATGAGGAAACAGAGGCTCAGAGAAGCTGAGTGAATTGTTCAAGACCATGAAGACTGTAGGAGGTGGAGTTTTGACTCCAACCCTCAATAGGATTTTAAAAAGACAGTACCAAGTATAATAAGCGACCAATGAGTGGAAGGCTAAGGACTAGTTTTGGTCGGGTTGTCTGTGAGGGGTTCCAGCTGTTCCTCAAAGGTTGTGGAGCGCTGAGAAAGGTGCAACATTCCAGTAAAGGCTCTGAGGATGGAGCAAGCGAGTTGAGCTGAGAAGTCAGGACACACACTGCCGTACGGATTGGTGAGGCCATTGGGAGTGGAAATGTTTTGTAGATCATTAACTACGTGAACAAAGGCTGTCAGAAAAGCTTGAAACAAAAATATATACAGGCATTGCCAATTCAAAATAAATTTGCAGTGAAGATAAGTCATCTGTGAAATGATCATGCAAATCGATGGAAAGATATGAACGAACACATTTTGATTTACCCATAACTTCTGAGGAACACATGTACTGAGACTCATTTTCATCTCGGAACATTGGTGTTACTTCTTTCCAATAGCAAAGTAAAGCATGCTGTTCCGGGGAAGAACCCTCAAAAGACTGGGTTTTCACAGGTTTGTTTTTCACAGTTGTAATGTTTCCGAAGACTTAATTTTGGCCGTGAGACACATATGCAAAAGTGCACTCAAGAAGAAAAATCTGATTCTGAATGTAGATTTTCTGCATCTAAATATCTGAAATTTTCAATGAAGCAGCCCCGAACTTCTGTCTGGTTCTTCGGGGGATGAGAGCCTTCGGGGGCCCAGGTTGTGTGGTCCAAGAACCTCTCCCTGCTGGATGGAACAACATGTCGAGTCTTCAAGTCCTTCTTCAGAGAAGAGATGGACTATATTTCAACGACTCTTCCATATTCTTAGAACCTCTCCCAATATTCAAGTTTCTTTCATTTTGGGGTTCAGTTAGGTACTTTTCATTTTGCCAATGCATCATTAATTTCCTCTGTGCTTTCATAGGGCTGCCATAGGCAAACGTTCACTCCTTTAAGATTTTGTAATTCAATGCCTCTATATCTCTCGTTATACCTCTTTAACTTCTAACTGTACATAGATATGTTTCTATCTTTCTCTTATTTCCCCTGTCAGACTCTAGAGGTATTTCTCTAATTTATAGCCTTTTGAAAAGATTTAATTATATTTTCTACTCTTTTTATGTTTCATTTCATTAGCATGAGTTTCTATCTTTATAAATTTTTTTCTTAGCTTCTTTTGTTTTGTACTTTTCTTTCTAAATTTTTGTACTTTAAGTTCTTCCTCCCTTCCTGTCATTCTTCTTCCCTTCCTTCCCTCCCCGTCTCCCTTTTCCTTCCTCCCATTCTTCCTTATTTTTTGCTTTCCTGCTTCACTGATCATACATGTTGCTAGTTTCCAAATGTTGCTTGGGGGGGTAGGGCCAAGATTTCTTTTGGGGTTTGTCTCTTTGTAAATTGTTTTATAATTCTATTTGATTATGACTAGATATAGCTATAACAATCTATTGAAAAATATATATTAAGGCTTTTTATAAAAAAATAAACAATGAATTTTTGTAATTGTTTCATGATACATACACAAGCGCACATTTCTAGAAATCTATTTGAGGGGTTGTGCATATAGCTAAATGAAGTTTATTGATTGTATTGTTTAATTCTTCTATGTCTTTACTTATTTTGTCTATTTGAACTTCCAATTCAGACAGAGGTATATTCAAAATGCCCATAAATTGATGTTATTATCAAGTTCTCCTGGCCTCTCTCTGTCTCTTGTTGTCATTATTTGCTAAGGATTTGGTCCTATACTGGTTTGTGGACAGTATTTATTCTTTATAAGTTTCTTCTTTTATAACTGCTTTATATATTGTATCCTTTTGTGATGCTCCCATCTTAAAGTCCACCCCCCATATACCATTAGTATTGCCACTCTGGCTCTCTCTCTCTCTCTCTCTCTCTCTCTCTCTCTCTCTCCCTCTCTCTCTCTCTCTCTCTCTTTTAAATACATATTATTGACCTTTTTAAAAAAATATATATTTTATTGATTTTTTTACAGAGAGGAAGGGAGAGGGATAGAGAGTTAGAAACATCGATGAGAGAGAAACATCGATCAGCTGCCTCCTGCACACTCCCTACTGGGGATGTGCCCACAACCAAGGTACATGCCCTTGACAAGAACCTGGGACCCTTGAGTCTGCAGGCCGATGCTCTATCCACTGAGCCAAACTGGTTAGGGCTATATTATCCATTTTTTTTTTTTACAGAGAGGAAGGGAAACTGATAGAGAGTTAGAAACATCGATGAGAGAGAAACATTGATCAGCTGCCTCCTGCACACCCCCTACTGGGGATATGCCTGCAACCAAGGTATGTGCTCTTGATCGGAATCGAACCTGGGAGACTTCAGTCCCCAGGCCGACGCTCTATCCAGTGAGCCACACCGGCTAGGGCGCCACTCTTGCTCTCTTATATTTGATGTCCAGTAGGCATTTCCTTTTCTTGATGCTCAAATTCCTTTACCACTTTGTTTTAAATGCTTTCTGTAGGAAGCCTCAAGCTGAATTTTCTTTTTAACCCTCTGTAATGCCTCTGCCTTTTAATGGAGATGCTCCTTTATACATGTTTAGAGTAATAATTGAAATACTTGACTTTGTTCCTCCAAATTTCTCTTTCTGCTAGTATATATTTTGCTTTGCATTTATTCATAGTTTTCTGGGTTCCCTCAAGTTATTATTTTCTTCTCTAACTTTTCCTGATTAATTAAAAGTTCTGTTCTGACACTGGCAGAGTTCGGCCCGTTGACTGAAGGGTCCCAAGTTTGACTGTGGTCAAGGTCACATACTTTGGTTGCAGGCTCCATCCCCAGCTGTGGTCAGGTGTGTGCGGGAGAATACCAATCGATGTGTCTCTCTCACATGATGTTTCCTTCTCTGTGTCTCTCCCCGTCCCTTTTACTCTCTCTAAAAATCATCCTCAGATGAGGATTACCAACAACAACAAAAGTTCTGCTGATTTTCTATTCCTTAAAGATGACTTACCTTTTCTCAACACTTACGCAGGCCCAAATTTATCCACTATTGTTTGAAAAATATATATAACTACCCCCCTTGCGTCCCTCTCTCCATAAGGTGAGACTTGTAGAGTATGTCCCCTTCCTCTCTTCCTCCCCTTCCTTGTATCCCTTGTCCCCCAGAGAGATACTGGGAATCATTGCTCCCCATCCCAAAATTGTAGGTTTTACTAAATTTTTGTTCACATTTCTTTCTTGCCTTGATTCCCTTTTCCTTTTCTGGAATACTTCCCACTGGCATTCTGGTCTTCCGGATCTCACTTGCTGTTCTTATCTTTTCTCCCCATGTGTTCACTTGTGTGTGTTGAATATGAGCATAAGATAAAAACACATTTTAGGCCACTAATTTGGATCTTAAATGCTGCCTTTTTCTTCTTCAATTTACCTATGGATTTTAAACTTACAAATTTCACATGTATTTTTGTCAATTTTTTTTTGTTTTTCTTATTGTGCTTGATTCTTAATTGCTAATGTTATGATACCCATGTGACCACAAGCCCAGCCTCCAGAGTGCAAAGTAAAATGTTAATGTCCAGTCACCATCTCCCAGAATCCCCTCTACGTGATACTTAGAAAAAATATATGAAAGCGATCTTTCAGAAAGACTTTTTGTTTGGGTTGATCTCTATAAATATAAATTACCAGCTCAATTAATTTTAACATATACATGGTTAAGTAGCATCAGGCAGATATAAATTATGAGCTAAAGTTTTTCTAGAGTTAAAAGCAGCAACTGGAAAAATAATAATATTTTATTCATGTTAGTCTCTCATCCTTAGGACAATGACCTGAAATTCTCTATAAATACCCTCAGATATTAGACAAAAACAAAGTTAGTGCTTGTGCAGTTTTTATGATATCTCAAAGCTTAATAAAAGTTTCTATAAAAGTCTCAGCTTAATGGAGAAAACCACAGGTTGGTTGGTTCCATTTGTACCATTTTGACCGAGGCCTCTTAGTTCCTAGCTGCTAGAATGAATAGAAACAAGACTGGACAAAACAAAAAAGTATGTTCACTCCAGTGAGACACATTATTTTTAAGGGAAGAGAAATCAACCATTATCCAAAGGCAATATTTGTCCTAAACATTAAACATTCATGTTTAACAACACTCAGTACAGTTTTCTGAGGACCTATGAGAAATTCACAGTCCAGATATTTATGGCAACAAAATCCATGGTACGCTGTGGGCCTACTTAACACATAACTCATCTTCTTGTCTTCGAAAGTGTTTTCAGAACTCTTGCATAAGTTTATTACAAAAGAACTTTTTTGACCAAAATGTTGGAACCATGTATCTAGCTTTAATTATCACTTCTGTGGGGCATAATTGAGAACTATAAAATGAATTTTTAAATGCTATCTGAAACAGGTATATATAACAAATGCAACAGTATACATATGTGAAATAGTCACAAGATACATAAATGAGAATAATTAGAAAGAAAGGTATTCAACTCTCAGGGTAGAAAACTAGCCTGTCAAGCGAGTCTTTCCGTTTTGAAGGCTGTTATCTCTAACATATCCTCTAGTGCATATTCATGTAGGCATAGGAAGGACATTTGGTTTGGCAGAAGAATCTCTTGAGTCAAAATAATTCCAACTATCCCGAATTCTGAGCTGCTCGCTGCATATCCCATCTGGTGCTTCTCCAGCCTCCCACAATCAACTCAGCCAGATTTGGACACATTTTCTTCTCTCCTCTCCTCCCTCAGAACTCATCCTTCCTCTAGCACAGTGGTTCTCAACCTGTGGGTCGTGGCCCCTTTGGTGGTCGAACGACCCTTTCACAGAAGTCGCCTAAGACCATCCTGCATATCAGATATTTACATGACGATTCATAACAGGAGCAACATTATAGTTACGAAGTAGCAACGAAAATAATTTTATGGTTGGGTCACAACATGAGGAACTGTATTTAAAGGGCCAGAAGGTTGAGAACCACTGCAGCAGCCTCTCTATACGTTGGAATTTCTATCTAGTCACTCAAACTGGGAACTCACTTCATCTTCCCGCATTCCTTAACTCCATCTGCACGGGGATCCTTCACTTGTCCCTGAACATCCGAGGTTCCTGGCTTTGCATGTTCTGTTTCTTTCACCCAAGACTTTCCCAAACAAATTTTACTTGAAGAAGTACTCTTTCTCTTCAAGGCTTACTTTTCATGCCACTGCCCATGGGTTGGTGTTGTAGGGGAGCCAAAGTTACCTCCCCAAAATGGGTCTCTTTGGCATGAGGATCATTTTAGGCTGATTATTGTTAAGAAACAGAAGTCTCGGGAAGTTCGTCTTCTTACTGCCCCCCTTAACTGCCTGATGGACTTAGATAGGGAGGCTGCACCAGGAAGAGAGCTGTCACCAAAGACTTTTTACATCAGAAAGATTCCTCTGTGTGGCCTGGGGAACGTCCCCTTACCAAACCTTTGCTTTTACCACCACCCTGTATACCGTGAGTCTTCCCATAGAAGTCCCAGAGCCTCCCTCCTCCTTCTTAGCTCAGGAAGGCATATGAGCTTCAATTGTCTGACTGTCTGGAAACCTCATATCTTTGCGGTTTCTGTAAATGAAATTAAGTTTGTTTTTCTCCATCTAAACGGTTTTATGTTAATTTGATTTTTAGACCAGCCAAAGAACTACAAGGGTAGAAGGACAATGTTTCCTCTCCTACCATATCCCCAAGCATCCTAATCAGAATTCATTATTCGGTTTCCTGTGCTTTCATAGATCTTTGTTTATATATCTTTGTTTCGTTCTGACTATATATTGTTCATTTTACATGTGTCTATCTGTCTCTTTGGGATCATAAGCTGTAGTGGCTGGTGGTTAAATCTCAATGATCTTTTGATTCCCTAAGTTTAAGTGCAGAGTCATATGAGAATAACATAATAATCAGCAAAAACATATGCCAATTCTAAACCCATTATAGTACAAGCATACTATTTTAATGAAATCCGGAATCCATGAGGGAGAAGTCGAATAATTTGGGATTTTCACAAAAGAGGAGACTTCGATTTTTGTTCCTTATTCACTAGATACCAGATGTGCTGGAAGCCTGCTCTCTGATTTCCTCGGCAACAATCCTGTATCACTGTCACTGTCATTCTCCTTTCATATTTGCAGATACGAAGGTTCAGAAGTTAAGTAACTTGCCAAAGACCATTTAACTAGGAAGCGAAGAACATGATTTTGTTTCTGCTTGGCTTTGAAGAGTGACACCTTTCTACCACATGTCACAACCATGGGTCCTGGGCTTGTTTCCTTGTGTATGAAATAGCTCTTTTTTGGTCTCCCCTGAACAGTAAGTACCTGTGATTGCATGGCCAGTGTGGCTCAGTGGTTGAGTGTCAACCTATTCTCTCTCATCATTTGTTATTTCTATCTCTCTCTCTTCCTCTCTGAAATCAATAAAAAATATTTTTTAAAAAGTGTCCCTGTGATTTATTTTCCTTTTCTTGATACACCCCTTTGTATTAGCTTCCTGTTGCTACTAGAACAGACCACCACACACTTAGTGGTTTAAAACAACACACATCCATTCTCCTATAATCGTGGAGGTCAGAGATCTGAAATCAGTTTTAAGGAGCTGAAATCAAGATTGCCAGCCAGAGTGCTTCCTTCTGGAGGCTCCAGGACATTCTGATTCTTGCCTCTCCCCGCATCCAGGGGGTCATGTCCCCATCATCCCAGTCACTGATTCTGTGACCACAGAGCCTCCTTCTGCCTTTCACCTCCTTGCCTCCCTCTCACAAGAATCCCTGTGCTTACCTTGGACCCACCCGGAAAACCCGGAAAAATCTCCCCAGTTCAAGAATCTTAAATAATCACACCTACAATGTCCCTTTTGCATATAAGATATCTTTTTACAGATTCTGGCAATTAGAATACAGGTAAGTCAGGGAAGGGGTATTATTCAACCTTCCATACCTTAGAGCTGAAATGGAAATTAGAGAATACGACCTTTCAGCATCATAGCAGCACAGGGAGCTAAGGACTTAATAATGGGGTTGAATCAGGAATGTTGGATTCTGCAAGCAGTGAGGTATAAACAGAGACATTTGTACACACAGACACCTGAGCCACAGATAACTGTGAAACACATGCCTAACTCTTATTGATTTTATACAATATAAAATCAACTTGACGCTACTCATGGCAGAGAAGTGGTCAGAAAACTCCGCAGCCATTTGCCATTTGCTTTAGAAATTAAAATCTATAATAATAAAAGCATAATATGCTAGTTAGACTGGATGTCATTCTGGATATCCTTCCGGACATCCTCCGGACAACCTTCTGGATGAAGCCCGGGCTGCGAGGGAAACCCGGGTCCCGGGTGCCAGAGGGAAGCCGGTGCCGGCAGCTGGGGGAAGGAAGGCCTACTTTTGCTCAAATTTCATGCTTCAGACCTCTAGTGTGTGTTATATAAGCCACTTAGCTGTGTACTGGTGCCTTTTGACTTAAAAAAAATGTGCTAGTCCGAGCTGTTTTGGCTCAGTGGCTAGAGCGTCGACCTGTGAACTGAAAGGTCCCAGGTTCGATTCCAGTCAAGGTTACATGCCCAGGTTGTGGGCTCGATCCCCAGTGGGGGACTTGCAGGAGGCAGCCGATCCACTATGATTCTCTCTCATCATGGATGTTTCTATCTCTCTCTCCCTCTTCCTTCCTGCCTGAAATCAATAAAAATATATTTAAAAAAAAGAAAAAAGAAATGTCCTATGGTGAAAACTCCCTACAGAAATGCTCCCTTTCCTGGAAGGGCACCCATTGTGTCTCTCACTGTGCCTGAATGGTAAGACGGCTCTCTTTAAATTCTTCTTCTGCAAGTGAACTAATCATTAGAGCCACACACGTGATCGACTGGCAGTTAAAAGACTCAAATGTCAAGATGTTTTTTATCAGTACCTTCCATGGTAACATTCAGATTGAATAGTTCTCTGCTTTATGTCAAATTGTTGGCCTGGGTTTTTTTCTCCTTCACAAACTAGAAATTGCTTACATGCTAGCACAAACTACCTTGTCCTCTTTTCACCTTCCCCTGCCCCTGAAAAGAGATGAGGGGACATAGTGTCCCATTGATGATGAAGGCCCATTAGCCTTGAGAAGCAAATATGCCCCCTGTGTGCACCCAGTCTGTGGCGGCGATAGAATTCCACTTGGTGTTTTGTGGGAAAAGGAGTGTTTTAGAGCCAATCCAGTGCATTTTCAAATTCCCTACCATATACATTCAGCTCCTAAGATGCTCACTTACTTGCTGGCATGTATCCCATTTTCACATGAAATTTATTTATCAATCACAGGGAATAAGTGGACAGGCATCTAGCTGTTTAGGAAAATAAATTCACATTTTTTGAGGATGTGCCTTACTGTGGATATGGGCCAAAGTATAGGGGTGGGTAAAAGGAGGTTTATAGTTGTGTGTATGGAAAATAATACAATAATTAATAAATAATAATAATAATAATTCAAGAATAAACTCACTGTTTCATGCACTTACAACTGTAAACCTACCTTTGTCCATCTCTGTATATATGTAGACATCCCAAACCACCAGTGAGGTTTCCTCTTTTAAAGATGGATTATAGAAAGTAGCCCTGGCCAGTGTTTCCCAGGGGTTAGAGTGTCGGACTATGCACTGAAGGGTCGCAGGTTCCTGGCCCTGCTTGGGGCTTGTGCGGGAGGCAACCAATTCATGTGTCTCTCTCACATCGATGTTTTGTTTTTTTTTTTCTCTCTCTCTCTCTTCCCCTACCCTCCCTCCCTTACAAATGGGAAAAAAAATCCTGAAGTGAATTAAAAAGAAAGATAGATTATAGAAAATAATATTCTTCTCCATGTTTCCCAACTTGAATGCTTCTATTAATTTTTCTTTACTATGAAACTACTGATCTGCTCCGTAATCAGTAATATAATGACCTATCTAAAATGCCATATGTCATCAAACTCTTTGGCAGCACAAACCTCTTTGAGACCCATTATTCGGTGACAGCAGTGTATCCTTGAATAAACTTCATTATCTATATGCTCGAATCCATGAACATCTGTGAATGAAGAGATAGCATATTGATTCTGCGACGGCCCTTCACTGTGATGTAGGTGGCTTTCCACCAGCCTACAATTTCAGTGGCCTGCTGCAGTTCAGAAATAAAAAAATCGTTATCTGGAAACCTCTCAAACCAACAGAAAGGTAATCAATTTTTTATCTGTGGTCAGGTACTGGAAGTCAGCGGTGGATTTCTGTCCTCAGCGCTCTCGTCGTCTTGTTAAAATACTTAGGGAGCTTCCCTGGGAGGTGCTGGACCTAGATTGAGCCTGTTCACATTAGGAACTGAAAAGTCCGCTCTTTGTATTCCGTTAGCCACCAGCGCATCTCTGCATCATCTCTGCATCCTCGTCTCACAGTTCTCCCCCTGGGGGACTACAGGACACTGCTCTCTTCTGGTTTCTAAACACACAGCCACAAATGTCCTCATCCACCTTGCTTCGTATTTGAATTCAGCACGCATTTTACCTCATGCAACTTAGCTCCCATTCGGGTGGGGACATCCTCATTTGATATCAAGCAGTATTCCCAACCATTCTCTTTTGATGATTATGAAAGGAAAGCAATTCTACACTGGAAAACATGATAGAAGTGTTTCCAGGATTGCTAACATACCTCACGTAAGAAACTTCAGAAATCATTACACTTTAATTTTTTGTGGCCCATCCATCACATTCATTGAGGATGTGCCATGGTTTCAGCACAGTGGGAGTGATGCAAAGGTGAAGGAGAGAATTATCTAGAAAGAGATTTGTCTAGAAAGAGGGGGGGAGACATGCTTACACGTCACCATATGCAGAGGGTACAAACCACAAATGCCAGAGCTGAGTCTAAACAAAGAACTATCAGTTTCCTAGGAGGAGAGAACCTCAGAGAGAGAGAGGAAATCAGAGAAGGCTTCTGGGAGGAGGGGCGTTTGTGATGAAGTAAAGACACGTGGAAGAGTCACTGATCGAGCACGTACACTGTGTGTCTGGCTGCAGTGGACAAATGGAGAATCCAGCAGGGGAGAAAGGCCTCCAGTAAGACTTTACACACAAATGAATGAATGACAAATGCAATAAGTCTGTAAGGAAGCACCGTGTTTGATGAGCACATAGAACCAGAGGCCCAATTGGAGGTTCCCCTGAGGTGGTGCACACCCCAAAATAGAAGAGGTTGGTATTGAAAGGGGGAAGGAAAAAAGGGGCACAATTAAGATCCAGTTTGTCCCAAGACACATGTAGAGGGGTGACCATCATGATCACCGTAAACACAGCTCTTGGCAAGGGGGGTGTCACTAAATTCTGGGAGTCACAACCAGGCCTAAAAATGGATGGGTCTGGAAAGCTGACTGAAAAGGGAAAATGGGACTCCTCATTATTTGTTACCAGCCATAGGCTGGCATTGTATCAGGCTCTCAACATTCATTACCCTCATTAATTTACCATGTGCTCATTTTAAAGATGAAGGAAATAAGGAATTAAAAAGTTGAATAATCTCCCTAAAATAATCCTGCAGGTACAAATGGCTCCACTGGGGAAATCAGGCTGGAAAGAAGCTGAGTCTGGGTGGAGTCACCCTATTTTACTAAAAAAGAGGTATAAAGAGATTAAGCTCCTTTTTTCTATGGAGAGCTAGATTTGCATAGAGTCAGGATTAGAAATTTTATTTGGATAATTTCACATCAATGTAAATGTCATCGATGGAAATTGAAGAAAGGAAACCAGATGTGAGAAAATGTGTAAAAGTGTAAACTTCTGACTCCATATTGTTTCACAATTAAGCCCCAATTCTATCAGACTCCAAGGAGAGCTTTTCCAAGGGTCTGCTTTGAATGGGTCACATGTGCTCAATGAGATAGTCATCCTCTCGGCCCTCCGCATGGAGGGAGATGGATGGATAGTAACACACACACACTCACATGCTCACACACACATTCACACGCACATACACACCCACACATTCACACAACACACACACACCCACATTCACACACACACACACACTCACACACATTCACATGCACATACACACACACACATTCACACAACCTCAAACATACACTCACACACACTCACACACACTAAGTGTTTCTTTGTTAGGATCAACTGAACAATGGGAACACAGAACCTATGAGCAGAACCTCAACCCAGTGCCAGTCTGAGCACAGGACAGGACTCTTCAATGACGGCAGCAGAATGAGGAGAAGTATGCATTTCGAAGGGGTGAGAACACACATTCCCAGGGCTGGGTCCCAGGCTCCCCTACAATGCAGGCAAAACGGTCTGAATTTGCGGCAACTACACCCAGACCTTTCTGTGATCGCTTTCCTATTATTTGTTGCAACCCGCCTGGCATTGCCTTTCCCTCTGTACCCACATGTCAAAATATTGTTTACTAGGTAGGTCCCAGATCCAACGTCTCTTTCTCCATGAGAACTTACCTAAACGGAGATCATTTCTCCCTTCCTGTGTTCGTTAGGTAAACTCAGCGTTAACGACCTGCACGCCTCCATCTGTACATTTATCACATTTCCCCTGGCTTTATCATCTGTGTCTGTCCATCTCCTCTCCCACCCTGCACAGAGCACACCTTATATTCTATCCCTCTCCCGAAGCTTGCAGCTGCCTGGGGTTGGACTGCGGCAGTATTTTCTGACTTACAATTTTCGTATTATTTGCCAATTAATTCCACATAAAACCTCAAACTTCCAGCTTCTCTAGGGAAACAAAGTGTTGGCCGTCAGCCAGACGAGGGCTCTTGCCCTTGACCTCCCACCTCATCGCTCCTTATTGTCCTTTAATTTACATTAAAAGCCTGGCCCCTGGAGGCATCTGAGTTTGAGACACTGGCTATGAAATTCCTACTGAACTGAACGAAGTTTACTCAGCAATGGTGCGTTGAGTTACTTTATTCAGGATTGATTGGTTAGTTCATCTGATGTAACATTTGCCAAATATCACTTTAAGGTAATCATCTCAGGTAAATGATGGTGCCTTGAACTGAGGTAGAGAGGCATACAGGCATAAGTCTAATGGAACCTCTTTGTCCTTAGTCTAAATCTCAATTTTCAGAATATAAACAAGTAGAAATGTATGTGAGCAAGGGACAGAGGGTTGAATAAATTCCTGTAGTAGACTGGGAGGAAGTGGGGTTCTGACTGATGGAAATGGTGTTGTAGATGATTTGGTCTAGTAGAGTCAGCATGACTTTACAGACCTGGCACTGTTCATGAATTCGACTCTCCTTCAGGTGGATGAACTAACTGGTCTTAGTGATGGAGACTTGACAGTGTGAACATCCTCCAGCACATATTTGTAAGGATGAAGTAGGATATAGCATTCTCAATGCCTTGTGCTTTAATGTTACAAAAGGACCGCTATTTTAATGATATGCTCATCCAAATGATCTAAATTTAACACCATTGGTGGATGAGAGAAGTAAAAAGAAAACTTCTTAAATGAAATAAAATGCTAGAAGACATTAAAATATGTTTGACATTGATATGTATTAAGCATGCTTTCCTCTATTAAAAGATAAACTGAGGCATATTACATTTTTATGAGCTTGAGCCAAAACTGATTCACACAGGGCAGCCAGAAACTGGAAGTGCTCAGGAATGCTTCATTGTCAGGAGCTGGGAAAGACTTTTGTACGGAAGGTGTGGAGGACTATTCCTTACATTAATTTTGAGCATCCGTCTAGAAGCTAGTGACACCCTCCAGACCCTTGCTCTGGATTGTGATTGGTGGTCCTTAGGCTTTTCTCAACCTTGAGGCATTTGCAGGCTTAGCTTTTAGCTTGGCTTACATGGGCTGCTAAGGTATTAGAACTATCTAAGTCTAATGGTGTCCTTGTTGAATTAATCCTCCCCCTCCCCCATATAAAATGGACTTTGAGGCTTATAAATCATGTGCTTGAATCTTTGGGAATCTTAGTGTTTGGAAAGTGGAAGTGGGGGTGGGAAAAAATTAACCAAAGAACTTATATGCATGAATGCATAACCCATGGACACAGTATAGTTCGATGAAGGCTGGGGATGGGGGTATTAGAAAAAGAAAAAACCCTACAAGAAAATTAAAAAAAATATATATATATATATATAAAGGGAAAAATAGAAATATTAAGAGTTCAACTGATAAAAACAGATAGCTAACAAAAATATAAACAGATAATGAAATTTGAGAGATAAACAATATCAACAAAGTGTGAGTGCCTCACTGACAATTCAGAGACCAAAGGAAAAATGCATCAAGGTAGAGTCTCAAATGTTAAAAGTTAAAACATTTTATAGTTTTGATAATGGAAAGATTGAAATTTACCTTCAAACTCAAATCTAGTTATTAAAAAATAAACCATTTAAACTTCTGAAATAAAGACCTAACCTTTACCTTTTTGCAGACTCTACATCTTGGCTCCAAAAACTATGAGCATGAGAGGAGGTATTTGGTTGCAGTCTTCTTGGACACAACAGGTTTGATGGGCTAGAGGGGATTCCAGTGAGTGCAAAGTTATGGCCAAATCTTTACACCCCAGGAGGTTACATACTTCTCTCTGTAGCATCCTAGCTGCTGACATTTATCTAACTTGTCCAGCACAGTCTCAGAGTTCATCTGGAAGGGACACAATGGCCATAATAGTATCCATTATAGCTGCTATTCTTCTCAATTGTCAAGGCACAGTGCAAGCCTGGGGATGAAGCTGTGCCTTGATTGGCTGTTAAATTGCGATCAATAAAAAGTATTTGTACCATAATTTTACAACCAGGCAAGAGCTGGCCATCCTGGTGGTAAGTCAGCATGTACATACCATCAAAACTAAAGTGTCTCACTTGGATAACTGAACTGAATTTTCTTTAAGACAACAGGGTACAATAGAAGTTACATTAAAAAACAACAATGCCCTAGCATTTTTCTGCCACTGGGATAAAAATAAATAACATAGGAACAAGGACAAAGTCCAAATAAGAATGGTTACTTGTCTCTAACTTATAGCTGAGCTACATCATTAGAAAAGAAAACCAACACTCTTCTCCCCAATAAATCTACTCATAGGTGAAAATGATAAAGGACCAGATAGTAAGCATTTTAGGCGCTATGGGCTTTATACAGTCACGATTGCATATTATTATTTTTTTCACAGCCCTTTAAAATGTAAAAAAAGGCCATGGGTCAGCCTCACTGCAGCAGTCTGCGGACACCTAACTTATGCGAATGCTCACAGTTGTGAATCTCAATAAAAGTCTCATTGGTCTCCTGTGTACCACCTGCCCCCACCCACCTGGAGCAAGGGTCTGGAGGGTGTCACTTCTAGACCGATGCTCAAAATTAAATGTAAGCAATAGTCCTCGGCCTATTGTGCCTATTTGCAGACATTCTTGGCTTTGCAGAACCTCTCACTGTTTATTTCTGACTTTCAGTCTTGTAGAGGGTCTAGAAAACAAAAAGGTAGAAAAAGAGATCTCTGCTCCAAAGCCCACAAAAAAGCTGAGAATACTGGCTCCCAAACACGCATATACGCAATGCCTGATCAGTGCCTTCCACTGCCGAGGCAGCCTGCCTATGACGACCATGACCTAGTTGTCCAAAAAGAACTATTGGGAGCTTCTGCTTCATTATAACACCGAGCTACTTCTTCTCAGCTGCTTCCCAACCTACCATGACACAAGTCTTTGGACATCATGGTGTTATTTCCTCTTTGGCAGAAGTAATACTGCAAGAGGCATCTTTTCAATGAGTTGCTACATTCTGGAAATGTCACCTTGCATTTAACATTCAAGGAACACACTCATATTTTATTTATCATGTTAAGAGCAATACTGGAAAACATTTATTGAGTGCCTACTATATGCTAGATACTCTTCTAAGAGCTTTATGTAAATAACTCCTTTAATCCTCACCATAATCCTAACAAGTAGGTGCCACTGTTATGTCCTCTTGACAGATAAAGAGAGAGAGCCAGGGAGTTAACCACAGTCACCAGAACTGTCCCCTCTTTGCCATACTCTAGGTAAGTTATTCTAAGTTCAAAGAAATTTCTTATTTCTCGTAAGCCCAGACTGGCGTTCTTGGTAAGATTTTTTTCCAAATGGTTTTGACCATAACTTGTTCAGCTGGTGGTCATGGTCCAATCTACATAGACTATCTAGACAACCTTGTTACATCATTGTATGCTCTTGAGTGGCTCCCACTGGAATCTAGTTCACACGGATATTACCGTTGTTTTTTTATAACTTAGTTGCCAAACCCAAACAATATGTGTATTTCACAGGAAAATCTTAATTTCGGAAGTCTGACAATCCTGGGCCTGCGTTCCAGCAGCGCACTCATTGGCTCCATCAGCTGCCTTTATCTGGGCCAGTGCTTTCCAGTTTGCCTGTCTCCACAGACCACTCCCTGGTTGGCATCACCGGCCCACCTCCTGAGGGCTTTTAAATTTGCAACTCCTAGTAGGCACACTGCTTCTGACTCATTCACCCAAATAGAGAACTTCATGCTGTGATTCTTTCAGAAAATCCATGGCGCTAGTCAAAGCATGCCGTGTCAGAGACTTACATCCTCGTCAGATCATTTAATAGCCTCCCCATGCTCATCAGTCATTATCCTGGGCATTTCTCAGCCGAGGAAGCATTTGGCAGGGTCTTAATGTGCTAGGCGCTTACCGTTCCTCCCTGCCTTGGACAGCTGCGTCAGCTTTCTTCCTGCTTCGGTAATACCTGTCTGAGGATATTTGCTGGTGTGTTTTATGAAAGCCTGCAAAAGTAATTGTCAGAAGTGATCATGCTTTGATTAAATAAATACGCGATCGAGGAGTTAGGCTCGCAATTTAAATATGGTAGGAATAATTTGCGAGCCTATCTGTCAACCTTTTGCAGTGGCTTTAAATGGTAGCTACGTCTGTGGGAGCACCATCCTATTTTGCAAATCTGACAGCAATGGCTGTTTCCTGATTGCACCTGACATTATTCTCCACATTGTTTTATGCCAATCACATTTACTGCAAATTGCTTATTACTTTCTTGCTGAAAATGGCAACATGTATTTATTTAGCTTTTTATTTTAGAATCAGCAGGCTATCACTTGCTTTATTAATCAGAGCCAGCCCTGAGGATTATAGCCACTAGTTTCAAGTTTATCTAATTGCTGCTGCTCTAAACTGAGGAATCAGTAATGCGGCGATGGCATCTCCCTTGAGGAATTATTGTTCCTAAGGATGTTACATTTGCCACTGGAAGAAAGACAGCCTACCAATTCCTATATATAATTGAAAGTACTGCATAAGTAGCTTTCTAAATTGTGTTTTAGTGGTTACTCCTGTGGAAAGAATTCAGCTGACCTTCTTTTATGCATTCTATCTTCTTTGTTAAGTTCTTACTACTTATCAAGGGTTTTTTCCTCTTGTATTTCCGGGGGTCTCCCGGCAGGCACGGTTACATTTGTTACCAAATTAAAACTACATTTGTTAACTCACACACCATCGTTTTTATTAGTCCAGCAGAAAAGTCGATATTTCTAATTTGTTGCCTCTGGATTCATGCCAGTTTTGATATATAAAATCAGCCCAACCAGGCCACATAATGTACACTAACCCAAATCTGTAAAGAAGGGAAATGGAAGTCACAATAATTACTTGGAAACCAGAATGGAAAGCAAGCTGACGTCACAGAATTATACCAGCCTGCATTGATTCTAGACTTTGGAAAAGTAATGCACCTCAAAGCATTTAGGATTCAGAAGAGAAGGGCGTGCTGAGTCCCCTTGTCCTGTGAAACTCTGGCACTGGAATGCTTTTCCAGTTGGGAATGGGGAATCCCAGTTCCAAAGTCAAGATAGTAGGGTTCCAACTCAGCTCCCGCTCTTATAGGACTTAAGTTGCTTCTCTTTGCTGTGCCTTAGTTTCCTCATTTGTGAAGTGAGGGGTTGGTTAAGACTTAGCTCTTATATTATCAGCTCCTAAATTCCATAATTCTGATTCCTCAGGGTAAAAAAAACCCAAAAACATATATAAACACACCTATTTTAGTATATGCTTTATCATATTCTCTTCAAGAAAAGGAAGAAAATGGTAAAGAAAGAATAAGTAGCAGTAAAAGATTTAGCAGTGAGAATTGTTGAAAATTGTAGATTCTATCATCCATTTCCCCTACTTCCTTTGTGAGCCATAAAAGTCTCCTAGAGAAAATACATAGAGAAAGCCTGTTCCAAATTTATCCCCGCAGTCACAAAACATAGGTAGGGTTATTGCCTTGGAGTTCTGCCTCTTATCAAAATATTATCCAGGCTACCCCATGGTTATGCCAGAGAGAAGCGCCCATAACAGGAAATAATGTATGGCAATGACAAACGCTCACTTACATTCCAGCTCTTATGAGTGCTACCTCATTAAAAATAAATGATCACTGAAAAGCCCATGGCGATGAGTCGAAAACACATATTCAGACACGTTCAATATGGTGTCTTCTTTCTCATTCCCAGTTTCTTGTGCAAATTTTACTTGTTAATGCCTATGAACTAAGTAGAAGATTACACATTGTATATATTATGATGGGAGAAACACAGGGAGTATCAGAGTTAAATATATATATGTTTTGCTGAAGGACTGAATTAGTCACTCAAATAGAGACTAAAATAATAAATCACAGAATAGCCAGAGGGCAAAGGTGTGTCAGCTTGGCCCAAAGGTGAGGAGACAGCAGACTCAGGAGCCCTATCTGGGGTCCAGGACTCCTCTCTGTTCTCCCCGGGTGTCCTTTTTGTCATTATGTCTCTGCCTTTTTTCTTTCCTCCAATTTGATGTGAAAGGAATGTTGGCCATGGTGAGCAATGCGGCTGCGTCATCAGTAGCAGCGTAAGCTTCATCGAGTTCTTTTAGGATTGGGGGAACGAGGACAGGAACAAAGATAAAAACATAATCTTACAAAGCAAAGGGGAGGGAGCACATATGGAGATAGTGAAAACCTCATGAACCGGGCACTTGGTGCCCTGTTTTTACCAATGGCATGACCAAGTTGCATCAACCACTGCGTGATGGCTTGGTAACTAAGCAACGGTCATCCATCAGCCTCCAAAAGGACGGAGGCCACCACTCTTCATTTAGGCCAACGCAAATATTGAAAGACAAGAAATAATCAATAGCTGGTATTCGAGAGTAATAGTGACTCCGCCTAAATAAGCCACCAGAACAGCCTACTACACAATGACTTAGCCGTTATTGTCTTGGTTGTTGGTGTAGGTATATACTATGGAAGAGTGTGCCACCCCAAGTGCCCTTGCAGCTGAGAAATGAGTTTCTGCTGTGAACCCTTGGATCAGTGGTTCTCAACCTTTCTAATGCTGTGACCCTTTAATACAGGTCCTCATGTTGTGGTGACCCCCAACCATAAAATTATTTTTGTTGCTACTTCATAACTGTAATTTTGCTACTGTTATGAATTGTAATGTAAATATCTGATATGCAGGATGTATTTTCATTGTTCACGACCCACAGGTTGAGAAACGCTGCCTTGGACGGATGTAGCTGAGACCTGAGTTGGGAATGAGAATCACAGCCCTTGGCAAGTGGTCAGAAGCACTGCAGATGCCACTTGCAAATCACTGAGAATGATTCTAAGATTCAGTTCTTAAATGTGATTTTCTTATATCAACTCAGTATTTTTGTATACAACTCTACCGACACAGACCCAGAAACTCTTCATGGTACCACCCAAATAAACAAAGAAACTCCCCTTTTGGCACTGACTTTGAGGGTAATTAATATAGAAAGGCAAGGGGGAGTGGAGTGCTGAGGTTGTTGCAATGCTTATTTTTGATGCTGCTTTTGTACTTAAATCAAAATGGTTTTGGATGTTGTCAGGTGTCATCAGTGTGGAAACACTAAAACAATAGGAGGTATATAAAGTAATAAAAAAGGACTATGCGGCCAGTGCTAATCATAATCTAAATAATGGGAACGACAATAAAACAAATGGACTGAAAATACTCAACAGCTTCTCAATGGAAAGAGGCAAGTATCCTGTTTTCTAAGATGATGTGTGCTTTCTCCTGATTCGGGCCTAATGCAAGCACAGCGTTTTCTTCTTTGTATGTATGGGAAAGCCAGCCCTTTTGAGAGTTAGAATAGCTTTCAAGGCTCCTGATTTAAATTTCAAACTCTTGATCATAGCTGGGGAGCAGAGGTTTTTATCTTGGAATTGGAAATGGAGTTCTTTAGCTCCATACCAAGCGATAATATTAAGCATTTTGTTGTATCCACCATGCAAGCCAAGTTCCCCACTGTGCCTTCAAAGCCATAGTGAATGAGCCATATTTGGATTTGCTTATCAGGGAAGAGACATTTAGAAAGACAATGCCCTTGTCCTGCAAGACGGAGACTCCTGACGCTTTCCGATAGGCCTGTGGAGAGCTGCAGAACAGGCCCTAAAATCAGGCTGACATGGTCGCTTAACAAGCTTCAGTCTGCTCTGTGGGCTCAGCGAGTCTGCGGTGTCCCCCACAGGGCCGCTGATGGCAGCCATCATAATTAGCACACAGGCATCAAAAACACCAGGTGAAGATTTGGCCTTGAAGAAAGAAAAGGCAGATGGAGGGAATTACCATGCCCTTTGACTATTGAGCACTGCCATGCAGCTGGCTGGCTGGCTGGCCCTGGTTACTGAGTGAGTCTGGGGGCAGTGGACAGAAGCCTCACCCTTCCCAGAACCAAGCCTCCAAGTGGCCAAGGCAGCAGGAAATGTCTGCCTTGCCAATTCACTGGAAGAAGTGAAACCTCAGCCTTTCTCCCAGCCGTTGGTCAAACAGGTAACAGCGTTTGTCTAAGATTTGTTTATTAACGTGGAAAATGACTTGGCAATCTTTTTACAGGAAGAAAACCTCTATAACTTAAAGGGATATGACCTTGAAAGAGATTTGCTGAACTTGACTTCCACTGGATTTCCCCCCCCCCCCCAGCCTTTATGGGCTCTTGTTTTTAAAATCTGCCAAACAAAAGCTCTGCCAGGAAAGCTGTTATTATAAAGATGCTCCTCAATAGGGCGAAGTGGGTTAATTGCAAGCTCTTCGGTAAAATAAAGGGGAGGTTTAGAAAACAAGTGCAAAATTGACAAAACGTCCCACATTGCTCTTATGGGGGGAAAAAACTATGAGGGAGGAATATTTGAAATGGCAAATGTGTAACGTAGATAGATGCTATAAACTTGCTGGGAGAGGTCTATAAGAGATTTCAGATTACTCATAAACAATTATCCATCTGACCTCGATATGAATACAGAAATCCATTAGCAATCAAATTTTCAAACATAATTGTATACTAAGAAATATGTACTTTCCCCCTATCAATTTATGTTGACAGGATCTAGTTTAATATCACAATCTAGACTTATTTATGTTTTTATCTTCTTTTCCACTCTGATGCTTTTTAGACTTAGTGAACATAATTCATAATGAAGAGCTGGAAAGTAAGTTGTGAATTTGTTGGGAGAATTTCCTTTTAGTGATCTATGACTTCTATGAAAATTGAAGTTCTACTTTTGAGCCAAAATAAAAGCTTCAAATACACAAGTATTTTTATGTTCCCCTGTTTATAAGCAATTAAAATGGTTTGTTTTAAACAGAGTGAATCTTACTGGTATTTTCCTGATCTTAACAACTTTTAAGAGAAAAAATGCACTATATTGTTGTTTCTATGACTTAGCTGATAACATCATTTGACATAATAACGTGAATGTTTTCCCATTATCTTGAAAGTAAGATTTTATATTTGAATGGGCTGAATATATGTAAGCGCAAATGCAGTTGGCACTACTGCCCAGAAACACTATCATCATATAGACTAATAGAGCCTCTTACTGAATCCATCAAAGAAATTACAGTGGAAATTGTATTTCTGTCCATGTGTCCTAAGAGTGGCAGTCCCTGGAGGACTTGTGCTTTAACTTCCCCTATTAAGTAAATGAATATTCTTGCAAATACACAGTCAAGCAAAACACAACAGTGTCCATTGCCTCCTTTTATTTTAGTACTAGTCAGACTAGACATTTCTCTGTCTGATTGGAGCTTCATTTGGAAGCAATTAACTACTCTATACCAGATATAATATGGGTCTCTAGTGTGTGGACTACATTTGCCTGCATCCGTTGTTGAAAGCTTAATTGAGTATATTTGCATTCACAGTCACCATAGCTCCAAATAATAACCAACTCCTTACCGCTCGATGCTGAGAGAGTTGGGGGTAAAGGGTAGGCCAAAATTACTAACTACTTTTATGTTTATTTTACTTTACTGAAATGTATAGTTAAGCATCAAAATGGCCAGAAAGCACATTAAATAAATTGTTTCACACCTTGTTTACAAATACCACACCAGATGCCTAACTTTACCTTCATGTTTCATTTTTAAAAATTATGATTTTTATTTACTGTCTAGAATTACATTTTTGATATAATGAGCAACATCAAAGGAGGGTAACAACTTTTAAAAATATTTTAAGTTTCCATTGTTTCGTAAAGTGGGAAAATTATGAAGCATTTAAAAGAATTCATGAAAGCCTGAACCGGTTTGGCTCAGTGGATAGAGCGTCAGCCTGCGGACTCAAGGGTCCCAGGTTCGGTTCCGGTCAAGGTCATGTACCTTGGTTGCGGGCACATCCCCAGTAGGGATGTGCAGGAGGCAGCTGATCGATGTTTCTCTCTCATCGATGTTTCTAACTCTCTAGCTCTCTCCCTTCCTCTCTGTAGAAAATCAATAAAATATATATATATTTTTTTAAAAAAAGAATTCATGAAAGGTATCTTATAAATGTAGCAATAAAAACAATAAAGGCCCTAAATCAAAGATGGCAGGCTCTTGAGTAGCTTAGAGAGGCCCAGATTTCCTGCAAACAACTGTGCTGAAGACAGGAGTCTTTTACTCAAGGTGACCTGCCCCCTGTGCAGCATTTTCATCTTGTGAGCTTTAACACTGGTCTTTCTAGGCTGACTCTTTTCCCCGGGAAATGGATTCATATTCTTCTTTGGGTTTCCAGTGAGTTCTGGACACGCCCCCTTTGAACATTTAGCTCATGGCCACGCAATAATCTCTTACTTGTGTTCACATCTAAACACTTAATTGTTGGATGAAAGGATCCAGGTTTTATTCACATTTTAATCTCAGGACTGAGTAGAGGATCTGACAGAGGAAGCAGGAAGAGGTAACTTGCCTCTAAACATGACCAGGATTTCTATTGAGGAAAAGTCTCAATGAGGCTGAAGGTGGCTTCCACTTTCCTCCTTCATGAACATGGATGAAGGAGAGTTCAGTCCAGTCTGGGACCAGTTCTTAATATTGGAAGCCTCTGAATGTTTCATTGTTCTTGCCTAAAAATGTTAAGAATGAACTAAAAAAGCCCCCTTCTCCTGAAGTTGAAATGTTTGTGTTGGATTGGATGAGTTCCTTCCATTTGCTTCATTTCTCTGATCAGAAATTTCTTGTATGTTTATATTCAAAAGCAGTCAATTTATATTCCCATTCCCAATAATATTAAGTCACACAACATAATTAATATACTATGTGACCAATCCAGGATCCAAAACAATATCAACCACCTGAGATTTTGGGCAGCTGCCAATACAATGAAATTTAATTTGAATAAATATAAAGTCCTCTGCTGAAATCCAAGAATCCAACCCCAATACAAAAACTAGAATTACTATCTATTAAACCTAGAAAATGACCACAGAAACAACTGTATACAGCAAACAAGGCAAAACTATTCTTAAAATTAGCTTAATAAGGGTGTTTGTGGAGGAACATTCAGAGGTTAAGCTGAGTACATATTCCACAGAATCAGGGTAATGTGCTGAGTTCCAAAGTCCTTGACTTCCCTGACAGAAGCTCAGGGTTAACAGTAAGGACAGCCATCGTCCTACACCTATGAAGCTGATGCTCTGCCTAGTCACCCATCACAGTGTACAAGTAAGCCCAGAGAATGGATGGATTGATTTGAAGATTATGACCTCAACTGAAAGAGCTTTAGCACATAGTAGGTGCTTATAAACACAGTCACAGGAATCCTTTGAGTTGAAAATTAAGTTATAATCAATTGGGAGCAGATTTTATTTTAACTCAGATAACTTCCTAAGAAGTAGAACCATCCTAAAATGGAAAAGATTATTAACTCACAAACCATTGGGATTTACTCCAAAGAAAAGAGAGGCTCAATGACAATTCATTTGTTGGGGATGCTGCCGAAGAGATTTAAGCTGGGAGTTGGAGAGGACACACTGCAAGTTCCTATTAAAATTGAGCACTATGGTTGTCATCCAGCGTCATGGTTATTCAAGAGGTAGCAGCTATAATCAAGACCTAATATAATAGACATATAATCTTATACAAAATATACACTAATAATCAACAAAACAGATTTTACTTTACCAATAGAGAAGCCTTTGTTTCAGGGCCATGACTAAAGATAAACACTAATTCAGGACTAGTAAAGAGTTGAGCAATTCTAAGTTAAAAATTTGAACCTCCATATTCCAAAACTTTGTGACCTAGAGCAGAAAGTAATTTAAATTTGTGAAGGCCTCTCTTATAGCATTTATGTATGAGATGGTTGGATGAGATGGCCTTTAAGTTAGATTTCAACTCTCAGTTCTATAAATTTATAAATAGGCTTGTCCTAAATTATAGCTAAACTCCTTGATATCAACTGTGGCAACTACTGGTAGGATTCTGGGATATAGAAATATGAGCATATTCTACAAAGAAATGACTCTCACTGTATTGTTATTAGTTATGTCCTTAAAAGTTCCATGACTGATTGGCGACCCCACTAGGTAATGTGAAATGAATAATTTCAAGTCTATCTGATGTGGAAGCAAGAAGAAAACATTCCTTGGGCAAAGGAGCTTTTGAGGAAAGGCGAAGGAGCTGAGATTTAAGCTGAAGAAGCAAAGTCTGGGTGAGTGGTTACCAACAATAGTCAGGCACTCACAAGAAATCACGTGGGTACTGGTGAGCAGATGTTTTCTGTGTTGGATGAGAGCAGGTAAATTGCTTAGCCAGGAGAGACTGTGTGATTCTACAGTCTAAATTTTGAACACAACAATATCTCCTTTTAATGTGAAAACTGAAACCCAGAGTATTTAATATCCAAGTTAATATAATTGTTAGGGATGAACTAACACTTGACTTCAGTCACATGATCACTTGCTCTGTGCTGTTTCCAGGAGATGCTTTCAAAGAGTTTAGTTGGGTTGTTTGCATTAATATCTTTGAAAGATAATGAGCTAAGCTAACTTAAATGAACTCCTTAAAATAGTGGCTACTGTATAAAACCCAATCCAACTATTATCAATTTCATAATGAAATTTACATATCAAAAAGCTTAGATAACCACCCCTTCCTCAAAGGAAAATCACTTGAAAACATGAACTAAGTTATAATGAAGGTCATTTTCTTGAAAGCTTTCAAACCTTCACAACAAAACAAAACTTCTAAGTCATGATTAAAAAGAAGAACAGGAAAGGAAATGGAAATGAACTAAATGAGAGAGATGGCAAGATGGGTCCCATCTTCTTTAGACATTTTATGTTTTCATGTTGTTCTTATGTTTTAATTGCCCATAAGATTGTGAAAACGGCTATGCCCATAAATATTTTATGTCTCCTGCTATCACATCAGAATAAATCATTTGATACTTGTGTCTTTGATAGAAATGTTGTTAATGTAATGAAAGCATGTTTATGAATAACTTCTGGTTTGGTGAAAAAAAGGCATGGCATTTTTACATGAATTGCTAATTATATTGTAGCATAATTCAAGGCTAATGAGGTAAAACATAACCTAAAAATTCTATGGTAAATATGGCATGGAATTGATCTAGCATTTTGGTTCATAAAGTCCTTCTTACTGTTGAATAATTACAATGTTCCTTTAATGTTTTTCCACTAAAACTAATCAGTAAAGAATATGAATATTTTAAACAGGATTAATTTTACACATAAAATAAACTATAAAGCAAAATTGATCAGCCTCAGTACTATTGATATTTTGGGTTCGATAATTTACTGTTGTGAGGAGCTGTATGTGAGTTGTATATTATTTACCATCATTCCCTGGTCTCTACTGACTAGAATTAGTAGCATACAGAATACCCACCACTCCAGGTATGTCAACCAAAAATGTGTCCTGACATTCAGAATGTTTAGTGGGTACAAAATTGCCCTTTTTTTTAGAACTATTGTTTTAAAGGTCAAATAATTATACTTCATTTTTTCTTTATCCAAAACTCTATTATATAATCCTCAAATTGACTAGTTTTTTTTATATTCAAATGTGCCTGTCAACAGGTAAAGTTTAAATGACCTTTTTCCAATTGAACGAGCATTTGTCAGCTGCCATTAGGTTGAAAATTTTATTTGTCAATGTGCATTACTTTAAATTAAAATCCTTCATGTGTATAGATTTTTCTTAAATCTGAGGATGCCTAACCATTTCCATGGATGTTCTTCATAGGAACTTATTTCTCTGAATCTCCCTAATCAAATACATGACTTTCCCTTCTCATTTAAATCAATATACTATATAAAAATATACCTTGAAGAGAAGCGGCTTTGGAATTATAAAAAAAAATTACAATTTCTTCAAAACACTAATGCCTAATCTAGTGTTTCTCAAAAATGTAGTCCATGGACCCAACTATCTCAGAATTTCCCGAGATGTTTGTTAATAGTACAGATAATGTTCCCTCCTCGAGACCTACTGAGGAACACCCTCTGGAATGTGATCCAGTGTCCTCAGCTTAATAAGCCCGATGCCTCCTACGGTCATGAACACAGGCCACCGAAACAAGATGAAATGTATATCTGAAATTATTCATTCATGAAAATTATAATGTAGCTATTCGTTTTGGACCCAGTTTGATTCTTATTTATTTATATCTTAGCCACTTTATATTGACTGAAAATAAACATTAGAGAGCTTCCTTTTATCTAGAACATATCAAATTTTAAGACAGCTATCCCTTAGTAAAACTGCTTCTTTGTCAGGTAATATTGAAGTAAAATTCTTCATTGGTCTGCTTCAGTTCACCAAAGAACAACAACTTGGCCTATAAAAATTAATGGAACTGATTTACACTAAGCCATTACTTACCTTTTATTTTTATTTAAAAATACTCATTTAAAAATTAAAAAGAAAAACAACTAAGATGGACACCTTGGCTTTTCTTTCCATGTCACTTTTCCAATTTGAAGGTATTTTAGATAATCACTCACCAATCTTGGTTTTGCTAACTTTAGTTTTTAATGTTTATATATAAACTTAATATACATATTTTAATACATGGGTGGTTCCATTCATCTCTCTTAAGAAAGCCTAGAGAATGATGACTGCTTCACAGCCTCACACCAAACTCTGAGAACATCTTGGTGTCTCTATGAAAGAGTAAGGGAATCTCCATTTTTTCTTTCTCTAATCTAAGTTTAGAAAAAAAATATTCTTAACTACCACAATAATTTTAAAAAATTCTAGGTAGTTACATATTTTTCTAACACTGGTGAAAATAAAGGGGAATGTACACATCTATAATATGTCAGAATATAGAATGCTTCAATAATCTTTTCCATCTATGTTGCCATACTCATTTTAACCTTAGTTCTACAATTGAATAAATGCAACATTCACCACCAATTTTTGTTCACATTTTCTCACTTATTTCTAGTTTGTAGGAAACTGACCTTCTAATAGATTAGTAAGGAAGGGGTTATGAGTACAGTATTCTCCAAAGTCTTATACATTTAAGACCAATTGTCTACAATGTTAAGACTTATTTTGTCAAAATAAAAAATCCTTTTTCATACTTTTTTTAGTTCCTTGAAAATGTTGCTCTAGAGAAATATGGTGCTATGTAAATTTTGTTATTTGTATCCCTACAAATAATTTGATCTTTGTGCCCGGTGGCTCTGAGGATTGTTTTCTTTGTCATTTACAGTCTAGGACACTAGATTATGTCTTGGACTTGATTGCTTCCTGGCAATTTTCCAGGCATGTAGTGAGCCCTTTCAATATAGAGGAGTTCATATTCATTAATTCCCAGGAAAAAATTTAGATTATAGTTTTAAATATTAGCTTTGTTCCACAATTTTATTTTTCTTATTCAGATCTCCAGTTATATGTATATTGGACCTCTTTGCCTACCTCCATTTCAATCACTTTCTCTCTGACTCTATTTTGTTTCTTCTTTATTTCAACTTCATTTGTTGCTTATTTCCCTGGCTACCTCTGAGGTCCTTTATTAAATTGTCATGCAAATATATCTTCCTTAGGGCCTAGCAAATTATTTCATAATCCTAAGATAGTTTTGTTTTTATCTTTAATATATTTCCTGATTTTAATACACTACCATTGTATAATTTTTCATTTTGGTTTTTAATTTTTGAATTTCTGATTACATTAAAAAATACCTCCAAATTTTTATTTGACAGTCCTAAATGCAAATGGGAGTGTGGTGGTAAGACTATTCCTATGTTTTGTGGTTGCTTTTCAATAGCTGAATTTTAAAAAATTACATTATTTTCTATAAACAGCTTTATAGAGTCTCCCTCCCTTTCTTCCTCCCTCCCTCCCTCCTTCCCTTCTTCCTTCCTTCTTTCCTTCCTTCCTTGGTATCCTATAGCAGGGTTCCTGGTTCGAGGGTACCCTCACCTATCAGTTTAATATTCATGTGGTTTTTCTTTTAATGTATATTTCTCAGGAATCAATATTTTCCCCTTTGACTTCCTTCTTCTCCTTCACTCCCATTCTTCTGAGGGGCACACATATTTCTATTTATCTCCCCCCTCTTTTTTTTCTCTCAGAAGAAACATCTTCATGGCTGTCACCTCTGCTCACTCTCTAGCCTCTTCTTGGTAACTGCTCTGTGAACCAACAATTTCCAGACCTGAGCTGGCTATTTTGTCAATTAATAATGCACTTTATGGAGGATGACTTTGTGCTGTTTCTCTTTCCAGTGAGTCACTTAACGCTCCCCTCCCCCGTTTGTTGCACCCACCATTGTGTAACATTGGCAGGAGCTCTGCTGGAGTTTGGTATTCACCTCTGCTTATCTCCCAGTTATGGAAAAGGAATGGGTAAAACAGGGTTATGTTTACTCTCCTTTCCATTTAAGAGGACCAATAGAGATCCAGGCAGCTGCTCTATCCTTCAGTGGGTCAGAGTTGTACAATGAGGCAGTAGTACATCCCTGGGGTCCAGGCACTGAGGTGCACCTGGGAGTCAAAAGAAGGAGTCCTGAGCCCTGGCTAGTTCGCTCAGTGGTTAGAACATCAGTCCAGGAACCAAAGGGTTGCAGCTTCAATTCCAGGTCCAGGGCAGGTGCCTCGGTTGCAGGTTTGATCCACAGTCTCCTGGTCTGGGCACATGCAGGAGGCAGCCATTCAATGTGTCACTCTCACGTCGATGTTTCTTTCTCTCTCTCTCTCTCTCTCTCTCTCTCTCTCTCTCTCTCTCTCTCCCCTCCCCCTCCTCCCTACCCTCCAATCTCTCAAAAAGTCAATTAGAAAATATCCTTGGGTGAAGACTGAAAGAAAAAATAAGAGGTCCCTAACATGGAGAGTAACTGAAGACCACCAATGTATGTACTCTGGTCTTTCCCACCAGGATTGTATTCCCCAAGCTTCTCTCTGACATACACATGCTGGGTCATGGTTCTTGCTTCAGAAGGAAAGCTACCCTTTAACAAAGGCTTCCTGTTCTTCTCCTCTTCTTTCTGCAGATCCACGTTTTCTAGTTATTCACATAATTTAATATTTTATGAATCCCAAACCCAGATATATACACTACACTACAGTAGTTCTCTTCTACACTGTACCATTTCTTTAAATCATGGGAAATGATAACAGAGGCAATAGCATATATTTTTCTTTCTAAACACTTTTCCCTCTACGACTATAGCCCTATTTTATTTTGCCAGTGATGTTTGATGGTTTAATCTGAACATAGTTTTCCATCCTCTTTAATAGAAGTATCTCCCTATTGTGTCCCATCATTTTTGTGTTTTTCAATTGTTATTGATGAGTTAAGGAAAGCTTAGCAATATGATGATGATGACTTGGATTGGGAGTAGCTAGCTATCCCCCCCCCGCAACACACAAAGTCATTGAAAACAGTTTGCTTCTTCTTGAATCAACATTTATTAAGTCATCTTAAATAATGTTTATTTTATATGTGGCAACCTATTGAGTTTTAGCATTCTTATTCTTCATTCATGAAATCAGAGATTCATGAAAGATTGTTCTAGTGCTCATTAATCTAATTTTATGAATGCTTTATTATCCTTTCAAATGAGCAAGAAAACCATGATTTTTGTAAAGTAATAAATAATTCCATTTTTCATTATCATTTTAAAGGACTTCACATCACAGAGCCTGCTCTTTATGTTTGTCTATGTGTCAACTTTACACATAATACATAGTAAACATTTCCTAAGAGATCAGCCCTCACAATCAAATAAATAATATCTGTGCAAAGTGAATAACAGCATTACACAACAAAATAAAAATGTACTGGGAAAAACATAAATCTCAGACACATCTTTCAGAATACAATAAAATACTTGTTAAAATTACTAATTCTGTTTTTTTTCCTTAAAAAATGGCCTAAGTAATTGGCAAATTATTCTGAAAAGCATGATGATTTTGTATCATGTCCAAATGCACATATTTACACCCACTCTCTAATCATTCATAAAATTTTAGCTAAACAAATACAAAATAACCATCTGCTAATGGAATAGTTGCTGTAAAGTTATTCTGAAAATTATGTGGTGGATATTAATAAGTCACAGTGAATTTACCACCCACATTACGCAGAAGATGACCAGATAAAGTATCAACTCTAAATAATTACTGAAAACTTAGACATGCTGAAATTAAAGGTCTTTTTTGGTGGTTGTTTTTAAATGAAACCACTGAACATTGCTGTTGCTTTCAATTTTATGATAAGATATTCTGTCAGAGAGGAGAGAGAGAGAGAGAGAGAGAGAGAGAGAGAGAGAGAGAGAGAGAGAGATCTCCAGCTGCCGTACTCTATTGGCAGTTGATTCAAGTTGTAAGAGTTACTGTTAAGGAAGAGGTCCTGATAATAGAGTGGATCTCCTATCACTGAGCAAGCAGATGCTACAGAAAAAGACTGGCGGTATTTTCCTCCCTCTGTGCTTCTCACTGCAGATTTGGGGAAGCTGGACTGCAGCTGAAGTCTAACTCTTAGCGATGCCATTAGCTGGGCCTAAAATCAAGCTGACCTGGTTGCCCAAGGCAAAGTAGTCACCCCACATCAGCTGCTGCTGGGATGGAGCCTGCACACATGGCAGGTCTGACTCCTACTGACCTTTTCTGGTCATGCGTTAACACAAACACCCCAAGAAACAGTTTGGAACGTGGAGGGGAGGAGTGGAGGGCGATCCAGGAGAGTCAAACGAATATACATACTACACTCTAGCCCTTGACATCATGCGTTCATTTCGCATTTCCCCTGTGCTCTTACAGTACATGCTGGCAGTGAAGGAGGGGTTGCCTAAAACCCAGAAATCTAGTTCTACTGCTAACCACCTGAACCTCAGCCTTAGGAATTCTGCCCCTCAGACCAGAAGATATTTCACTTTTCACAACATTTCACAAGGACCTGGGAGGCATTTTCAAACCATGGACTTCCTTGCACACGTGGGAAAAACTTTGTAGTGAGCTGGGATACTAACTGGAGAGGCCTGTATTCCACAGGTGTGCTGGCCAATACGATTCCTTATGAGAATTTATCATCCCATGATCCCAGGTAGACTAACAAAGTGGCCACTCTAACTTGCCTCTTGACAATGAAAAGAGAAATACTATTGGGAAGAATCACAATATCCTGGAAGTAGTTTTCTGAATTGATCGTTAAGATGATGGATGACTTATATTCCAAATGTCACAAATACTTGGGGCAGTTAGATTCATGCTTTAAATTTAAACCCTGTGTGCCAGAGAATGTTCTAGGCACTTTACAAGAGATTATCTCTAATCTTCCTGGAAGCCTAGAAATATAGGCTATACACCCAATGCTTAGGAACACTTGACAGGAAGCAGCATGTAATTGAAATCATTTTAGTAAATCATAGAGAGGCTGAGAGGATTTTCTCAAACATAACTGTGAGGGGTATAATAAAGCCAGAATAATATGGCTTTGGTATTTAAATAAAGGTTTTAGATGTGACCTTACAATCACGTATACATTTTTAGATATATAAATTTAGTGGGATATGATTGTGGGAAGATGAAACATACTTTAAAATCAACTTTAAAATGACCATTGTGTTTTAGCGCTTCATTATTAACAATAAAGACTTCAGGGTGCAGAAGTTTCTCTGTTTTGCTTTAATAGTGAACCGTGGCACAAAAATTGCCAGAGCTTCTCTCCTTGCGCACAGATAAGGGAAGGAACAGCCATGCAGCACTGCCCATTTGCTTATGTGAGACTCATTCTTACTGTCAGCACTCCAACTCACCATGTACTCTCCATGCAGTTATGAGAAATGGTTTATGTCTCGGTATGGATACATTTTTAAATTTCAGCCATAATAACCACCACAATGATAATACACTCTAAGACTGATAATGATGACTTTTTCCCCCCCTAACAAGCTTAGTATAATGGATAGTAAAAATTAAAAGATCAATAAACTGCGAAATCTTGCCTTGACTAAGCAACTGATAATATAGAGATGTTTAGAGTGACTAGTTAAAATATAAACAAATAAGTTAATTATGAATGGTGCTTTATAGCCCAGACTCACTGAAATAATTTTTGGTGCACATGTGCACACACCTACACGTATACATATATGGATCTCTCTCTCCTTCTCTCTCTTGTTCTCTCTTTCAATATAAATGTAATGGAAGAAAAAAAATTAAAGAATCCTATATAACAAAGAGATAATATGCTAATTAGACCAACCATCCGGACAACCTTCTGGACGAAGCCAGGGCTGTGAGGGCCGGCCGAGGCTGCAAGGGGCTGCGAGGGTTGAGCCTCTTGCATGAATTTCGTGCTTCAGACCTCTAGTATATAATAATCCACATCAGTCAAAACTTCAGTTAAACAAGACAGAAAAATGTCAGAAGAGATAATTATCAACACATGATTCACAATTATGGACACCAAATCATAAGAAATAACAACTCATTGGTCATATTTGTCATATCCGATTGATCATAACCTTCTTGCCAGTGACTAGAAAGTCCCACCTCCCTCAAAGCTATAAACTGAGTTCAGGAATTGGGCTGATTAAAAATTGTAGGTCACATGTCCCACTATCATCATCATAATGGATCCAACATAAGAGAAATTAAACTGCAACTAATATATACTTACAAAGGTATAAAATTAATTCTGTGTTAACAGTGGAAAATTACCCAATTGTGGTTTATTAAATTCAACATAGATATACCTAAGTGACTAGATTAGTACAAATGAAGGGAATTAGGGAGAATATCTGGAAATTTTATTAGCAATTTGGAAACAATAGGGTGGTGAGTGAAAGTGTCCTGTATTAAGAGGAATAATTACTGCAGATTCAACTGCTAAATTATCTTTAATCTTAGTTTTGGGATACTTTTTTGACCCAGGAATTAATTACTATAGGTTTTTAAATCTACAAGTGGAGTTTTTTGTTTTTTTGTTTTTTTTTTTAAGGAAAGATAGATGTTTTGTTTGGTGATCTTTTGATTATGGTTAGAAAGTACTGTCTGTAAATATGTTTGGAATTTGTTAAAGTTTGTTTTGACCAATCCATGAGTAGTTTGACAAGTTTTCAGGCCACAAGAGAAAAACGTGTATTCTCTGAAGGCAGGATGATGTGGGAGAGTCTTTGGACCACAGCCCTGGAGCCAGACCCACTGGGTTAAATCCTGCCCGGCTACTCTCGTCCACGTAGCCCTGGACAACTTACCTGTCCACTTAGTGCCCAGTTTCCTCACCTATAAAAGGCTGTTTTGAGGATTACACGAACATGTCAAACTCTGGAACAGTACCTCGTACACAGTAAGCATCATGTCATTGTTTATTAAATACCTATCCTATCGTTTTATCCCTCTACTGCAGTGGCTCTCAACCTTCCTAATGCCGTGACCCTTTAATACAGTTCCTCATGTTGTGGTGACCCCCAATTTCATTGTTACAAATTGTACATAATTAAAGCATAGTGATTAATCACAAAAACAATATGTAATTATATATGTGTTTTCCGATGGTCTTAGGCGACCCCTGTGAAAGGGTCGTTCGACCCCCAAAGGGGTTGCAACCCACAGGTTGAGAACCACTGCTCTGCTGTGTATTCCCCGGCACACACGCGCACACACACAGACACATCTACTGATCATATTTTTCAGATCCTTCCTTATTTTTACTCTGCTTAATTACAACTCTTTCAGAATTTTACGAACTCACCTCCATTATCATTTTGTTTTATCTGATTGCATTTCTGGGAGTTTTTCTATCATGTATTCCATAACAATGTGTTGCTTGATACAAAAAAAGTTTATAATTCTTTAACTTCTTGTGAATAGAAGGTTTGCTACACTCATAATACCCCCTTTTGCTCTGTGTAATGGTTACAGCTATTGAATTCTATTTTGGGTGACAATGATAAGGTAACTGTTTTATTTTTACCATACACATCTTTTTATGTTTATATTTTCAAACATCTTTTACATTTTTCACTTTATATGTGTTCTTTACATATAAAATCTGAAAGTCTTTGTCCTTGTTAGAACACTGACACTCACAATTATTGTCACATGACTGAGTTGACTTCATTCCCTCCTTGAATAAACTTTTAACTAATACATTGCTTGGTTGTCTCATTTTTCCCATTCTGACTTTGCCTCAGTTCGTCAACTTTCTTATCATTTACTTTCTCCTCTCCATTCACCTCCCTCAAGAAATGAAAATTCTGCCTAGCAACTCTATTAGCAGTGAACTTTATATGGTTCAACTGATTTTTGAATATTAAAGCGCTGTTATTAGAAGCTTTTATATCAAAGAATGAAAACAAGCTAACATCTTTGCACAATGTTTGCAAGCTATGATCTTTTTAAATATGGAGAGAGTTGGTATAGGCTTTTAATGTGCTTCCTGAAATAGAAATTTAGTAGAAACCACATTTAAAAAAAAAATTACTTCTTTAGGAGTGGAATTCCAGAGAGTGGTGACTATATTTTTCATCAACTATTAAACACAAGAGGAAACAGAACCTCATGTCCCTAAACACAGTCTCCTTGTGAGACCAGAACGAGGTTTCTGGCTTAGTCATCTTTGCTTGGGGGGTGACATTGGAAGAAAGCAGGTGAAGCTGCACTTTGCTCAAAGATGGGCATGTAAAGATCGTAGCGACTCTTTTATTTTTAATCTGTCCTGTTCCACGAGGCTCAATGACCCAGTAAACTCTTCATCCTAACACGCTTACACCGCTCACTGGGACAGGCCCTGGGAAAAACCCTGACCATCCCGGTCCTTCCCATCATTCCCACACCGGCTGCTCTGCTAAAATGTCCCAGGCCGCGGACATGGAAATCTTCCCCGAGATTCCTAAGCGCCTCTGATCTGCTTTCCCTCTTCACATGTGTAGTCTGTGTGAGTTTAAAATTAAACACATTTAAAAAGTGCAGCCCGTTGGTGGTGAGAGAGCCTTGTTACGCTGGGAATATCCCCCACCCCAGGATTCTAAGATGTACAGACATCTTTCCAACGTCCCCTACCCCAGGACTCTAAGATGTACAGACATCTTTCCAACGTCCACTACCCCAGGTCTCTAAGATGTACAGACATCTTTCCAACGTCCTCGCACCGCCGGCCTTCTGTTCTGCGTTCAGGCTCTGTCCCCAGAGCAGCTCACTGGGAGGTGAACGCATGCGGCGCTTCTCACCGGGCGTTTTTGTTCATGTCCGTCCATTGTCACATCGGAGGGCCCTGGAGAAGTCGCTGGGAGCAGCGGCAAAGGCAGCCGGAGCTGTCGTGGGGTAGTTTGTCATTGTCCCGCAGACAAAAGGCAGACTGTCACAGTAAAGAGCATTTATTCCTTTCCTATCTGTGGCTCCGGCTGGAGAAGGGGAGGTGTCACTGGTCGTAAATGTGGAACACATAAATAATCATCGTAGCTTGCAGATCAGGCATCAGGGAACACAGGGGGAGCTCGAAGTGATGGAGGCAAGGAAACAGATGCTTCCAGCACCGGCTAATTTGCTACCTTAAAAAAATACACATGTTCTCCCTCCAACAGCGAAGGGGGAATGATCCTATTTGCTCCCTCAGCTGCAGGTGAGGGAGGTAAAACTTCTAACTCATAGGACCTATGAATTATTTTAGGCAAGTAAGTACATGTAGATGATTTTCTTCCTTCGAGAGAAAGTTTTTTTGTTTTTATTTATTGATTGACTTTTAAATTTATTTCAGAGAGGAAGGGAGAGAGAGACAGAAACATCAATGATGAAAGAGAATCATTGATCGGCTGCCTCCTGCACACCCCCTACTGGGGACTGAGCCAGCAACCCCAGCATGTGCCCTGACTGGGAATTGAACTAGTGACCTCCCGATTCATAGGTCGATGCTCAATCCCTGAGCCACACCTGCCAGGTGTGGAGAGGGATTTTTAAATGTAGTCATTCCCTTTACAAACTGGATTTAAGTGGCGACCCCTTCGCTTGCTCTAACCGTGACTATGTGAGAGCAGCAGCTGGAGTCAGCCTTTAACCTGTGAGGTTTTCCTGCTTCTGTTTCTTAGAGAGAAAAACTGGTTTGGGGACCTGAGAGGATTCCTAGTTCATATTACACTTGGACAATCTGCCCTCATCGGAGGGGAGACACCCAGCACCCGAAGCCTGCAGACTTGAATTACACCTTCTCTTCTGGACTCTCCCCTCCCCGCCACCCCCCGCCCCAAACAAGGAAAAGGTGACAGAGTGCGACGCTAAAATGAGCCTGAGCGTGGCAGAGACCAGCAGCCTTCTCACTTTCTTCCTCATGAACCTTGTGGGAGAATCCCTGCAGGATGACACTGGCGGGAACCTCCGGTGCTGCTAGGAGGTTGAAAGGTTTCTAATTCACTGCCGGCCAGAAGTGTCAGTGGTGCCATCTAATAAAAACCTGTGAAGCCACATGGGTGCAAAGTCATTTTTTTCAGCGTTTCAAGAGACGGGTGACAATGCCAAGTTCACTGTTTCAGCTGCGGGTGCGAAGTGTTTCACCCCGTTTGTGATGGCAGGTTTGCATCTGTGCTGCAACCTCTCTTTACAGCCACCTAATTGGGACTCCAGCTCCCCTGTGGACTGGCTTTCTCTCTACGGAGTGCAGAGGATTGCTCCCAACACGAAGCATGACCCACTCCACATGCATTTCACGTTAGTATGAGAGAACATCTGTGCATATGCCTGTACCATCATGCACAAGGCAAAGCAATGACAGAGACAGGTGGTGAAAGAGTGCAGAGTTGAGGCAACCTCTGCCGGCAAAAGGATTCATCTTCCAAGAAAGTTTGAGTGATCAATGCCTCATAGTGCATTGATGACCAAGCGCTGTTGGGTACAAGACACAGAGATGGGATTATTTCATAGTACTGGGCTTAACCAGCACCTTGTTGTGTGTTTTCTTTTTAAATATATATACTGATTGATTTCAGAGAGGAAGGGAGAGGAGAGAGAGAGAGAGAGAGTGAAACATCAATGATGAGAAAGAATCACTGATCGGCTGCTTCCTGCACTGGGGATTGAGCCCACCACCTGGGCATTTGCCCTTGACCGGGAATTGAACCTGGACCTCCTGGTACATAGCTGGGTGCTCAACCACTGAGCCCTGCTGGCCAGGCTAACCAGCATTGTGAATGACTGAGCAGTCTCAGAATAGAGACTGGTGTGGGTCTTCAGAATTGTGATGCCGCACCTTTCTCTGGTCTCAACAGGAGCCACAGGAAGAGGGAAATGCAGCAAAGACATGCACATGGAAATTCCTAGCAGTGCTATTTCTAGTCAAGAAGTGGCAACATCCCCAGGATCAGCCATCGGCCCTCCACGTGGGCGATGGGAAGACCAGTCAGCGCAATTCCAAATAAGCGGGCTTTGTGACAACACGGAGACTTGACCACAGGGAGAGCTGGCAGTCCCCTCATCACAGCGGGAGACCCAGGCGGGGACAGTCACCTGGAGTTGGCTCTGAGGACATCTCAGGCACCAGCCTGAGTCATCAGCTTGCAAACTTTGTGGGTTGTTGTCCCCAACATTTGCTTTTGTACAGCAGTTTTGACACTTCCACTGCTCCCAGCAAACTGCGACTGCAGTGTGTTCTGCTTCGGTGCCACTGACTGTCACAGCCTGTCACCAGGCAAGCAAGCTCGACAGGAACCCGTCCGACAGGGCTTAATCATCCCTGTTCCTCCTGTCGCCTGCGCAGGCCACCTGGATGCACACAGCATGCAGCGTGACCCTCCCAACTGCACTTGTTTCTTAGGCTTCCATTTAAAAAAAAATAGTGATAAGGTACATTGTTTGATAAAAATAATCAGAGAAATATATCTACTAACTAATAATACTGAAATGTATCAATGAGGAGCCAAACTGTGATGAGTCTGCACTGGCATTCTCTCTGAAGCAGTGGTTCTCAACCTTCTGGCCCTTTAAATACAGTTGCTCATGTTGTGACCCAACCATAAAATTATTTTCGTTGCTACTTCATAACTGTAATGTTGCTACTGTTATGAATCGTAATGTAAATATCTGATATGCAGGATGGTCTTAGGCGACCCCTGTGAAAGGGTCGTTCGACCGCCAAAGGGGTCGCGACCCACAGGTTGAGAACCACTGCTCTGAAGGCTGTCGCTGCTCCAATCCCACTTAAGCTACGTATACAAGAGGGTATACGTAGCTTATAACACCACTTCTGTTTCCCTGGGAGGGCCAAGCAGAAGAGAGTGTTTCTTTCTTGATTAGAGGAAGCCTATGGGGAAAGACTTTAGCAACATTCCCCTGCAGCCACCCTTTGTGTGGGATGGAGGTGCATCTATTTGCCTGCTTTTCCTGATCTGTGAAGGAAGGCGGGTCCCACACCTTAGGCAGGAGGGGCATGTAAATATTTGGTGTCATCACATATTTCCCAAGAAAGGGCTCTCAACTGATGAGGTGACAGGCACTGGAGAGGACAATGAGTCTGATTTTCAATATTATAATAAGGGGCTACAATGCAGGGCAATGTTCCTCAGCCACAGAAAAGAGAAAGCCCAGCAGTTCTGTCCATACTGCTGGTACTGGGCCCAGGAGGACCCAGCCGGCCTTGAGTGGCTATTCCCCGTCATGGGATTTGTCAGACCTCGCCACAGTGCTCAGGGCATGGGAGGAGTGGGAGCGACCTCGCCAAGGAGAAAGGCACAGGCATCAGGGCATCCAGGTCACTTGTGGCAGCATCTCTTCTGGGTGCTTGGGTGGCAGTTGCTCAATTTTGGCTGAATACACTGCGTGAAGATGATGCATGCAAATCATTGCTCTGATTTCCGATTAGCCCCTCTAATGTTTAGCTGGAAAGCCATCTAGCACATCGTACATACTCAACTTTTTAAATGGGCCAACTCATACTTCTTAGTGTCCAAAGATATGATTGGCTTATGACTACAATGATTTGTTATTTCCTTAGAATTGTGTTATACTGGGAAAAAATGTCTTCATTTTTATTTTATTGAGTAAAAATGTAAGACTATAGGAATGAAAGGACTACTCACAAAACACATACTTTCAAAAGTTTTGAAAGATTTAAAAAGTTAATTAAAATGTAAAGTGCTTTAAAATCTCACAATAAAAATTAATAAATTGAATACCTACAAATAACTAAACTGTGAATGAGGCACAAGACTAGGAGGAATCCCCACCATTAATTAACCAGCATCGGAATAAAAAGCACAAGCAAAACCTGGTGTTTGTGGATGGGCCAAGGCTCACTGGCAGCCAGAGGACACCCAAGTTTGCATGTGAAAGCTGACTTTCTAAACTCTAACAAAGCACATGACTGTGATAATGCTTTTAGAAAGGTAGCAAAAATCAAAGGCAGAGGACCCCTTGGCCTACACCAGTGGTCGGCAAACTGCAGCTCGCAAGCCACATGCGGCTCTTTGGCCCCTTGAGAGTGGCTCTTCCACAAAACACCACGTGCGGGCGCGCATGTACAGTGCGACTGAAACTTCGTGGCCCATGCGCAGAAGTCGGTTTTCGGCCTGGGAGAATCTATTTTGAAGAAGTGGCGTTGGAAGAAGTGGGGGGTGTCGGTCGGTTGGGCGACGGGAGACGCGGCGCAGGTGGGCCGCGGGTTACGCAGTGTGGGGGAGGCGCGCGTGATTCATGCACGAGTTGAGTGAGCCAGTCAGTCAGCAGTCTCATGTGCAGTGGTTAGTGCTAGCCGTGTCCACAAATCGCACGCGCGGGTGACAAAAGTACGTACTCGAAGCATAAAGTTACCTGTATTTTTCCAACCAGCTGTAAATCCTACAGGTATTTTTGTCATCAATTTAAGAATTGTAATTAGTGGCTTTATTATTATAAAATGAGGATGTTTTTAGCAAAGGCCAGCTTAGGAGTACCCTAATTAAGTTAATAACAGTGTACCTACCTATGTAGTTTAAGTTTAAAAAATTTGGCTCTCAAAAGAAATTTCAATCATTGTACTGTTGATATTTGGCTCTGTTGACTAATGAGTTTGCTGACCACTGGCCTATACAATACCATTTTGCTTCTCTGGGGGTTTGTAGGTGAGATTATTTAAGGGTCTTGGGAAAGAATGTAATAGAAATGTCAGACATGGATTGCTATGAGACAATAAGACACTCCTTAAAATTGCCCAATCTATATATATAAAAGTCTAAGTGACCAGATGAAAAGATGACTGGATGTTAGCTATGACAAGCATTGACCACCAGGGGGCAGACACTCAATGCAGGAGCTGCCCCCTGGTGGTCAGTGCGCTCCCACAGCAGGAGCACCGCTTAGCTGACAGGCGCCAGATGCCAGGCTCATGGCTGGTGAGAGCTGCTGTGGCAGCACAAGCCTCTCCTGCGGACACTCCGCCTGCACACCTGAGCGGTGGCAGTGGCAGGCACGGGGGCGTGGGGATAAGTGGGAGGGGCACGGCACCCAGCCCGGGCTCAGGCTCCTCCCCTGCCGCCTGCTGCCTGCCGCTTCGCGCACTATTTGTGCTGTGCAGGATCTACACAGGCCGTGGGCTGGAGTCTGAGAAGCTGGCAGATAAGGCCGGGCTGCGGTGGCATGGAGGTCCACTGATCCCTGCAGGCCAGGCTGAGGGACCCCACTGGTGCATGAATCCGTGCACTAGGCCTCTAGTTCTGAAATAAAATGATGGCCGTAGTCACGCTGCTTGCCATCCAGGGGCCTCCAGAGGAATGGTCCTGCTCATCTTTCCAACTTTACTTTAACCAGCTCCCAATCTTATTCCCTGCAGATTGGCTTAGTAATTTTTCATTTCCCATGTCTGATAAAGTCCCATGGTTATGCTTTTGTTAAGGCCATTCCCTCTTGGAATGCCCTTCCCTCTGTTACCATTTGAAAAGGTGTTCCTCTTTTGAAGACAAGTTTCACAATCTTTCTTATCCAGGAAACATTTTGTCTCTCCACCCAAACACGTTTTCTTCAAAAGCATGTTGTCTGAACTCTTCTTACACAGGTAGGTTATTTTGCGTGGGTCTTCTCCCGAATGTATTCTGAGAAACTTGAGAGCAAGGTTGTATGATTTTTTTGTACATGTGTGAGTGCACACACATGCACACATGCAAATAAATCACTGGAGATACAGAACACGGTTCAGGCCAGAAGTAGGCATTCAATCAATGATAAATTGTGTCTCTTCTATTTTGTTAAAACTACTATCGATAACTTCTTTTTGTCACATATGCTCTGTGATTGTTGGTGTGGTTACTGGATTAAAGACTTCTGATTAGCAAACTGATTTTTAGATTAAATGTCTGTCAACATAACTATATCTATAACGAGTGTTTAACAGGGAACATGCTTGTTAATTTTATTGTTGCTTCCTTTCTTCACACTGTTTCACTACATAAATGAATGAAGCCTCATTAAACCCCAGGTTCCATTACCTGAAGAGCTGTCCCGTGCTGCCTGCTGGCCGAGAGGGGAATCCCAGCCATCATTTTGATGAGCACGCATTCAACACAGCACCTCCCTTGTACCAGTACTGAGCGCTGGTCTGACATGCAAGGAAGTCTCTAAGCCTCTCTAAGTCTCGGCTATCTGCTTGTTCAATGTCAAAAACAAACACAACTGCATGAAACTAATAATCAGCTCCTAAATCCTTTCTCCTGGGACCTAAAATAGCGTGCCCAAATGTGACCCACAGTAGGGCAGCAGGGGTCTCTTCCCTGTGGAATGCAGAGGAAGTCTGATTGAGTGACCAGCCAGCAGTCTAGTGTGAGAATAATGGTAAAGCTTAAGCATCCCCCTGAACCAATATTTTTATATACTGAACTCAGGACGCATCCATCTTTCTCTCCTCGTTTTTATAAAGCAACTGTGGGTATTATCCCCAAGTAGCTGACTGTCAACTAGGCAAGTAGCCAGATCTACGAAGCTCCATGTGGACGCTGGCTGGTGGACTTCCATCTACACTGAAGGGGCCTGCCTGTGTTGGATTTTGGAGAGCTGGGAGGGGCATCCAGGAGATAAGGATTCCGTGGCATAGGTTGCCTCTGCTCTGGCTCTCACTGGGCAGATATTTCTCTCTTTCATGCTTTGACAGTGGCTGATTATACAGGATTCCAAGGACCCTCCTCACTTTCAAAGCATTTCTGTGGGAAGAAAGCTGACCGGCAGTTCTGAGGACCAGGTGCAGATCTGATTACCTTCAGGTGGCCTAATGCTGTGTGTACACGAGCATTTCAGTTCTCTCCTGTCCTTTGTGTCTCCTTTTTATTTTACACTTTAAACCTCGGGGATTCTTATTTCCTTTAAGCAAACCACAATACAGGCACTGGGCCGAGAAACGCGCGCGGGCATGGCCCGTGGTCACGTCCTTCGCCTCAGATGTTCGATGGACTCTAATCTCTATCGTGAGTGGCGACAGGTAAAGGTTTGAAACCCTTTCCAGCAGGTGAATAAGTCTTGTCAGTGATTACACTGTCACTGAGCTATTTTTAGTTTCTAATTTTTTTCATCACTCTTCTTTCCTTTGTTAGATTATGTGCCGTGATTTTAAATAATATGTTTTTTCTTTCTATTTTGAAGCAAAAATAGAAATTCCCAGCAACTATTGACTTTACTTTCACTTTAATGTCAAGTTCTTTAACTGTTGACTTTAATAATTTCACTCTCTGCTCTGTGCTGTCTATGTAGCAGAGGCTTGCGAAAATAAAAGTAGAGGATGTTGTTAATAATTCTCCAAAATACGAAATGATGCCACTGTCGTGTGAGATAATGAGTGTTTCTTTCTCTATTTTGGTTTTGATTGATGGCTACATTCCACTTTGAATACGAATGTAGCAACCAGGAATCTCTACAACTTGTATGAGGAGTGACCTGGTTAGAAACGAGGACTTCGTCCTCCGTTGAGCAGCTCTGCTGGAGGGAACCATAGCTGGGCCCAGTGTGAGGCTGTGCGTATAAGAAGCTACTGCCCATGCAGGAGAGAGGTTAGAAAGTGGGGTCCAGGGCTCTGCTTTTAAGTCAAAGACCTTAAAAAACAGAAACACTGCTGAAGAAAATTGAACCAAAAAGTGATGTTAGGAAATGAGGATGAGATAGAAATCAAGTGGATGAAAAACAACATTCACGTAGGTACCCCTGGTCTAAAGGGGTGCTGAGCCACATGCAAAACTTTTTGTACTTGCTGCCCTCTGTCCTTAACTAAAAGGTCAGTATTTCCCATTTTCCCTCCCCAAAATGATCATGACAAGAGTTCATCAAAACTTCCAGCCCCACTCCATGCATGACACCTGTTTATCTACAGGGCTCTGCACTGTGGCTAAGACCACGGGTCTTCCCTGCAAAGCTGATGTCCTGGGGCCAGGGCTCATGTCTGTTCACCCCAGGCTTACTCCTGCTCTTGCAGTTCTGAAAGGGTGTAAAGGTCTGGAGCAGAAAGGAGACGTGTAACAACAAGCGAGCAGAAAGTTCCTAGAATGGGCAGTCGACAAAATCTATATATATAAAGAGCTAGGGGCCATCACTTCTGAAACAACTGAATGGATGACCGAACAGGCTGAGTGGGGTGACAAGACCAGCAGGGGGATTAATGAGGGACAACCAAATGACTGAACAAGCAGGCTGCATGGGGCGACCAGGCCAGAAGGGGTGTTAGTGAGGGGCGACCAGGCCAGCAGAGGGGGGCAGTGAGGGGCGGCCAGGCTGGCAGGGGGCACAATTGATGGCAACCAGGCCGGCAGGGGGGGCAGTGAGCTGTTACCAGGCTGGCAGAGGGGGGCAGTTGGGGGTGACCAGGCCCACAGGGGGAGCTGTGAGGGGCAACCAAGCTGGCAGGAGGGGCAGTTGGGGGTAACCAGGCCCATAGGGGAAGCAGTTGGGGTGACCAGGGCAGCAGGGGGGCAATGAGGGGCAACCACAGTGGCAGGGGGCAGTAGGGGTGACCATGCTGGCAGGGGGGCAGTTAGGGCGACCAGGCCAGCAGGGGGGGCAGTTGGGGCAATGAGGTTGGTGTGGGGAGGCAGTTGGGGGCCACCAGGCCGGCAGGGGGGAGCAGTTAGGGGTGATCAGGTCAGCAGGCAGAGGCAGTTAGGGGTGATCAGGCTGGCAGGGGGGCCAATTAGGGCGATCAGACAGGCAGGCAGGTGAGTGATTAGGAGTCAGCAAGCCAGGATTTTGAGAAGGATATCTGAATGCTGGTTTAGGCCTGATCCTGGGGGTCAGAGGCCTAAACCGGCAGTCGGACATCCCCTGAGGGGTCCCAGATTGGAGAGGGTGCAGGCTGAGCTGATCCTCCCCCTCTCCCCCGTACACAAATTTAGTGCCCAGGGCCTCTAGTTTAATAATAATCCTGAACTGTAGACTGGAAAAATTGAAGTTTTTTCTTGATTTCATTTTTAAAAGGCCTTGTGATGGCTAAATTCAATTTTTAAAATATTCAGACTAACTTCAGAAAGAGACAACATAGTTCATTGGGAATAATTTTACTTTTCAAACCATAGTCTTCATTTAAAAAATGGGCCCATTGCTTCCTTACGGAGGGTCTCTATGAGCTTGCTTCTTGAGCTCTATGTTACCACTACTCCTATAGTGTTGTTGTAAATATTAATGGGAAAATGTTGTGGAATCCCTAGCATCAAGTTTCTCAGGAAATACACTCTAATAATTTATCATATTAAAAGCAATTTCGATCACTGTACTGAGTGTCATGACTAGCTGAAATTTGAACAGATTGTCTGAACAAGCATGTAGGCCAAATAACAACCAATTGGCAAACAGATTATTTTTACCAGTTATAGTCTAAAATATTTCAAAGAGTTATGTCTCTGTAGAAGTAGATACAGCCTAAGTCAAGGGCATGCTGGTATGAAAGTTAAAACAACATCATTGATTACCCTTTTCTAAATGCATAGGTGTTCTTCTTCATTTACGCTTATCACACACTGACGCTTGTTGCAAACTGAGGGCATAATTTTACACCATGGTCCTCTAAAGATAGTTCTGTGGGTGGCTGTTCACTGTAATAAACCACCAGTCATGGTGGGTGGCCCCAAAATGACCCAATAAAACCTGGAGAAGGACGGTGGTCTCCTAAACTTAGCACTTGGGAGTAAAATCTTATTGAAATGTGACTCCAGAAAATGATAAATTAGAGTCACTTACCAGAAAAGTCAATCCTGCCTTATTCCGTGAAACAGAAACAAACAAAAAAAGGTATTAAAATTGGTTTTATTTAATAGTGATAAACCTATCACCAGTGACAGAGTTGGTAAGACTATGAAGTACTGAAAATGAAATTTTCTTTAGTTTCCCCCACCATTGTCATCACAAAGTCAGACGGGGCCCATCTTTGCCTAACAAATTCATAATTCTGCTTCCTTAAGGTTTTTTTTTTGTTGCTGTTATTGTTTTTGAATATATTTTATTGATTTTTTTACAGAGAGGAAGGGAGAGGGATAGAGAGTTAGAAACATCGGTTCAGCTGCCTCCTGCACACTCCCCACTGGGGATGTGCCCGCAACCAAGGTACATGCCCTTGACCGGAATCGAACCTGGGACCCCTCAGTCCAAAGGCTGATGCTCTATCCACTGAGCCAAACCGGTTAGGGCTGTTTTTTGTTTGTTTGTTTGTTTTTTGTTTTGTTTTGTATTTTGCTCCTGACGACGGGGAAAAGTTTGTGTTCAAGCCACTTTTCAGTGGCTGAGCACCTGTCACAGTAACACTGTGCCCATGTTTCAAGGATAGAAATTTTTCTTCTCATATCCATTAAAAATTCCTTTCTTATATCTTATTTCCTCTCTGCTTTACATTTTAGAATAAAGCAAATAGATAAACAAAATCTATTCAGTTACCAAATAGTTAAACTAAGGGATTGATAAGAATGATAACTGGTTCCTGTGTCCTTTAATAAGGCTTTTTCTTCCCATAAGAGGAGTAAATAATTAAGGGTGCTCTGGTAAGACATTATGGGACATATTTTAGGCAGGTGTGTGTTTGGAGCTTCTTTAAAAATACTTATATTTGATCTGTATATTAAGCTATGTCTAGTTACCACATTCCCAGAAAGAGGTCAAATTTGAGGATCAAGTACATTGATTAAAAGGAGAACCTGAGACAAAATTAATTGTCTGAGGTCGCAACATGTAACTCTCATCCCTTGATATTCACAAAAGAAGCCAAACTTGTTAACACATTGACCATCTTAAAAGTACGCAATATTGGCAATAAAGGCACAAAAGATATAAGACCTTTAAGAAGAAGCACTGCTTTGAAGCCCCGCTGGCAGATGCTCCCCAGATGAAAAGCCAGTGGATCTTTTCTTATTACAATCACATACTCACACTCAAACTGTTCTCTTTTGAATGGGTGGGAAGGAGTTTTCTTTTTTTTAAAAAAAGCAGTATTTCAAACAATGTGTTTTCTTGTGATAACAGATCTGTTTTAATGTCTTTACAAAAGGGGACCTTCAAAATGGTATGTTACAGGGAAAGCCGCGAGATTACAAATCCTGCTGATTTTAAAAGGGCCCACAATTCTGGAAAATTGATCCACCCCTTGCCAAGTGCTTTCAGGGAGATGCATTTTTTTTTTCCCTGAAAGATTTATGTTAGAGTTATTTGCTAGTTAGCACTGCTTTGTGAAGGAAAAAAAGCCAAAAGGGCCTCTCAAAATTTATCAGAACTTAGCTTCTACCACTTCCCCCCCTTATCACAGACAAAAAAGTCAAATTAACGGACCGTCTTCCTAGGAATCTCCTCTATAAAAGTATACTGTTTAGAGAGAAGTCAATTATGAAGTCAACTTTATTATATGTTCTTGCTATATTTCCCCAAAAATTAAATGCCTTTTTTTTGGGGGGGGGGGGGTGGCTCGTGATTTTACAGCATTATAGTAAATGTACAATTTAGGAAATATATTTAGCCTTTATTGTTTTTTGAAATTATTTGCAAAATATTTGAGAATTTTCCTCTCATGTTCTAGGTTGAAATTACAGTGTAATAATTTATGCAGGGCGTACACAATGACACCTGGCCCTCGGCCCCTTGCCTAACAATACGCTAGACAAGAATTACTGCTCCATAATTCACACCCTGTCATGTCTTATTGCTTAATTAAAGCGCAACCTTCCTCTACATGACAAGCAATTGGACTGTTAACATTATAGATGATTATCCAACCTAGCATATTTTATTTTTACAACTCACTTTTGTATGTACACGGGATGCTCATTTCGGGTGTATCTACTTCTGAAAACATGAGACTGTGTCTTTACTCACCTCTGGCTATTGTGCAAAATTCCACTGGCACAAACATGGGCAAGATATTGGATGTTAGAAATTAGCGATTTTAATATTAAAACAGCAATCCACTATCTATATAGCAAATTAACGTATTTGTTTGAAAGCCTTGGTAACATTTTCTTTTCTCTGTTCTTTTATTAATTAAGTAAACACTCAAGATGATGCATATATGTGTGTACTTGTAAAATAAGTATACCTACATAAGGGCGCAGGGTCTGTATAAGAAAACTTTAAAACTCTAGTGAAGAACTGAGAAGAAAATAAGTAAACAATGAAACCTACCCTGCACTTAGATAAGAATATTATATCAAAGTTATAGATTTTCCTCAAATTTATCTACTAACTTAGCAATAATTTAATTCAAATAAAATCAACAATATTTTTTAAATTGACAAAGTGCTACTAAATTTTTTAGGCTCAAATATAAGTATTCAAAATTGCTAGACGAGTCCTTGGGGGAGAGGGAAGAGAGCAATGAGCAGCACTAGTCCTATCATATAGGAGAGTGATGGCGAACCTATGACACACGTGTCAGAGGTGACACACGAACTCATTTTTTTTGGTTGATTTTTCTTTGTTAAATGGCATTCAAATATATAAAATAAATATCAAAAATATAAATCTTTGTTTTACTATGGTTGCAAATATCAAAAAATTTCTATATGTGACACGGCACCAACGTTAAGTTAGGGTTTTTCAAAATGCTGACACGCCGAGCTCAAAAGGTTCGCCATCACTGATATAGTAGAATATGTTACATTACAAAGCTACAGGAATTAGCATAGTTTGGTACTAGAAAAGACTTGGTAAGAGAGATCAATGCAAGTCTAGGAGCAAACACGAATACGTATAGGAACTTGAATAATGACATGTTATATTTGAAATAAAGGGAATAGGGTCAATTGGGTAATAATTGGGGAAAAATTTGACCCTTACCTAATTCTCTCCAGCAAAATAAATTCAAATGCCTCAAAATTTTAAATGTGAAAACTTTAACCATATAAGTTCTGGAAGGTAAATTTATATATGAAGTTGATAAGAAGTTTCCAAGCAAGAAGCAAAACCCATAAGGCATAAAGAAAAGATTGAAAAAATTAGCCAAGAGGTTTATATGTAAAATCAAAATGCAAATTAAAATTTTAAGGAAAACCACTTTTAATTTGTGTAAAACTGTATTTTTCCTTAATTTCATAACAAACATTCAAATCAACTATAAGAAATATGATTACTACAGTGGGAAATGGTCCAAAATTAGAAAAGCTATATTTTGCGTATATTAATGTCAATATCTTGGATGTGATATTACATTTTACCAGGTCTTTTCTGATACCTGACTATGTTTTGCAGCATGTTACCATTGGGGTAAATTCTGCAGAAGGTACAAGGAACTCTCTGTATTACTTTATTACTGCATGCAGACATCATGGGATGTACTTACACAAACCTAGATGGTATAGAATATTACCGTAATTATATGTGCTGTATTTTTGTCTGACTGGTCGCACAGTAGATTTGCTTACACCAGCTTCACCACAAACGAGTAATGTGTTGTGCTAAGACAACATCACTAGGTGATAGGAATTTTTCACCTCCATTAAATCCCATGGGATCACCGTCAAACATGAGGTCTGTCATTGACCAAAATGTCCTTATGTGGTGTATGACTGTATATAAATTTGACCCACTGATGGCAATTTACTTCATGAATACACCAGCAAAATTTTTCAAGTATATACATTTACAGAGAGAGATTGTAGAATTGTATGTAATAGTGAAAAATTGGAAACAACTGGAGAATTTATCAATGGGAAAAAAAAGTGTTAACTAAATGAATTCTGGCACATCCGTGAGGAAGCAGCTGTGAAAAGAATGTGGAAATATCTCTGAACCAATACACATCCAGAGTCAGGTAGAAAGTGCAATGTGTGAAACAATAGGTATGAATGTCTCTTTTTTTTTTTATTATTATTGTTGACCTTGTATTTTTTTTTCTTTTCTTTTTCCCCCCTGTATTGATTAAGATATTACAAATGTGTCCCTATCCCCTCAATGTCCCCTCATCCCCCCAATCCTAGAAATGAATGTCTCTTTTGTATATATATAAAAAAATTCCCCATGCCGTTTCTTCTCCATGTACTTAACCTCTACCCTGCAGGACATGAGCCTAGGGCCTGATCGCTGTCCAGGTGGGAAACGGCATGTCAGTTTCCCACAAACCTGCGATGAGTCTTCTTGACAGCTCCCTCCCTTGGCTTTGAGGATGGTAACCAACTCAGATTGACCCCTGCCCTTACTTAGTGGCACCCTAAGGAAGTAGAGACATAGGTGTGTACAGGTAGAGCGAGGTACGTATATAAATAGCTTTGTATATGGAGTTTGCAACAAAAGCAAAAATGTTCCTTATTACCACTCACAGACTTGCCCATTCCCCGTCCTTAATTAGGCCATATTGAATCACACATCGCTAGGTTCCATCACCCTTTACAACTCTTCCTTGTAAATCTCCCCCTCGGCACCTCCTGCCGCCTTTGGAGAATTTCTAACCTCCTTGACTCTCATTTTTTCCAACAGCCTGTCAAAATTCTGGGTGATTTGAACATCCATATTGATCCTGTCAATATCCTAGCATTTTAGTTCTGAGCTCCGAAGTCCATGTACTCTTGTTAACCTCCTTTAACCACTTACATGGTCACAATGTGAGTGCCTTTAAAAAATGATAACTAAAATATCTCCTAGGTATGTGACTTGACCGGGAATCGAACTCACAACTTTTGGTGTATGGGACGACACTCCAACCGAGCCTCTCAGTCAGAGCAGATTCTGCTTATAGTTTGCTTCAAGAATGTAAGCCCTGTGAGGGCCAGACCTACCAAAAATTTGTTTTGCTTACTGTAACAACCCTAGAATCAAAAGAAGTGCTTGGTACATAAAAAAACCCTAAATACATATTTATTGGTGAATGAATAAAAGACATATAGATATGTAAAGGAATATGCGTTTTATAAGTACTAATTATTTTAGAGGGGAGAGATTTTTATAAATGTCTACTAGGGGCCCGGTGCACGAAATTCGTGCACTGTGTGTGTGTGTGTGGCGGGGGGGGGGGGAGAGTGTCCCTCAGCCCAGCCTGACCCCTCTCACATACTGGGAGCCCTCAGGCGTTGACCCCCATCACCCTCCGATCGCCTGATCGGCCCCTTGCCCAGGCCTGACGCCTCCGCCAGAGGTGTCAGGCTTGGACAGGGGACCCCCATCTCCGCCCGATCCCTGGCTCTGGCCCCCTCAGGCCTCTGGCCCAGGAATCATGCCTGGGCAGGGGACCCCCATCTCCCTCTGATCCCTTACTCCACCCCCCGCCCAAGCCTGACGCCTCTGACCCAGGCTTCAGGCCTGGGCAAGGGGACCATCATATCCCCCCAATCCCCGGCTCTGCCCCCCACCCAGGCCTGATGCCTCGGCCAGATGAGTTGACCCTCATCACCCTCCGATCACCAATCACCAGATCGGCCCCTTGACCAGGCCTGAGGCCTCCGGCAGAGGTGTCAGGCCTGGGCAGGGGACCCCCAGCTCCCCGCGGTTGCAGGCTCCGCCCCTGCCCAGGCCTAATGCCTCTGGCCTAGGCGTCCGGCCCAGGCAGCGGGGACCTGCAGTGGCAGCGGGGGGCGCCGCGATCGTGGGCTTCGCTTTAGGCCCAGGCAAGGGACCCCTAGCTCCCGGGACTGCCAGCTTCGACCATGACCAGCTGCCATCGCTGGCTCTGCCCCTACTTCCTGCTATCACTGGCCAGGGCGGCAAAGGCGCCTGATTCTCTGATCATGGCTGGGGGGCAGGGCAAAGGCGGCCCTGGGGCCGCCTTTGCCCTGCCCCCCAGCTCTTAGCTTCCCCCTGGGTTTCCGATCACTGTCAGTGGCAGGGAGCTTCTTCCTGCTTTCCCTTTCGCCTCCCTGCCTTGTGCCTACATATGCAAATTAGCCGCCATCTTGTTGGCAGTTAACTGCCAATCTTAGTTGGCAGTTAATTTGCATATAGCCCTGATTAGCCAATGAAAACGGTATCGCCGTACGCCAATTACCATTTTTCTCTTTTATTAGTGTAGATCTTTTCCTAACCATGCACATAATAGGTTTCTGTTATTTAAAGTTATAAAAAATTGTATTAGCATTGACATTACAAGATATTGTAGGTTATTTGTCTTTTCTACATACTTCCATTTTTTAAAAAGGTACAAAATTTTATTTTCAATATATCTGCAAAACGTTTTAAATTGTTATAAGCCAGCAGTTAGCACAGAGATCAAACAGTAGTGGAATAATGAATGGTCTAGCTAACTGAATAGTCCCACATCTAAATAATTAAATAAGTCCTCAATAAAAATAATACCAGAAGTAAATCAACTGACCAAAGCAATAAGTATATAAGAAGTGTTCTGTTTCAAAGATCAGAGAAGAGGTTATGGAGGTTTTACTGTACTGTATACAGTACCATGGTGGAGGGTGACCAGCACCTCTCTTACTATGTTCATTCATTCATCAACTATAAGAGCATGATTGTGAAGTGATGTAGGAACTGGAAACTTGGATGTGATAGTCCACATTCAGAAACAGACTCGAGTAAGAGCTGATTTGATTAGCTTGAGCGACAGGCCATTATATTAATGGTCCCCTTCAAGGCAGGGCAGCCCTGGCTCATCATAGCGCGGCCAGGGCTCAATTGCGTAATGACGTATGGCTTCCTGTCAAGCATGAGCGTTTTGATTACCCAGCATGCATGGAGACAGAAGTTGATACTAACTCAGATACCTCACGCCAACTTAAATCCAAAGGCATCATCAATGTAGTAATATATTGTAAAGTATGTTGAGTATTCTGCTAAGTACATGAACAATATGGGAATTCAAGTAGAATGATCTTCCAATTTGTGAACATATGGTTACTTTTCCTACTAATAAATATTTCTGCAGATATGAGAATAATGAAGCACACAGTGATACTTGCCTTTTCAAGATTGTTAAGTACATAAGTTCCCAAGAGATATAAATAGATTTAGGTCATTTCAAGCATAATTTCATAGAAACCACTTCAATTACCACACCTTGCTTAGCACAGAGGATATGATGAAGGATTGCGGTGTGAACGCATAAAGTGCAGAAAAGCAAAATGAAAACAGGTGTTTTATTTTTGAGGTACATGTTTCATGCTTATTACCCCGAAGTAATTTTTTAAATGGAAAATGTTCTATTACTTACATTTCAATGGCTTTGCTACATTATATTTGGATGCTGTTAGCCACCGAATAATAAAAGGATCTCACAGTAAACAAAGCTGTTCCATTTTTATTTCCTCTCAGTCACAGCCAGACGGTCTTGATGTTAAAAGGCTTTCATATTTTTTACGAGATTATCAGCTCAGGCTTTTCTCATTTCTCTCAATTTTTCCCCACTTCAGGTTTTCTCACAGGTAATAATAAGGCTATTTTGATAGAAATGTAGCCATCATACAACTTTCTTTATAAGTGGGCTCCACGTTTTTCACAATTTGAAATAGTGGGCAGAGCTACGCCCATTGGAGTGGAAAGTGGGGGACCCACATGTTGTTTCAGGGATCCAAAATCTTAAAAACATATTTTTATTTTTGTTACCAAGACATGGCAGTTCACCTAAATATTTTGTGAATTTAGTCCTGTTTAGTTCTATCACCTTTTTCTCTATTTTTGCCTAGTCATAATTATTTGGAATGTTTAGGTTTGATACTTCATTGTTTCTAAAACTATTTGATTGCCCACTTCTATTCATTTTGATATATCACCTTTATGCTTCATAATTTCTTAATCCACTTTTCTCTGTAGTCTTTCTTTTACTCTTGCCTTTAAAGTTTTTACATAGTAAACTCAAGCCAAATTTATATTTTGTCTGAATAAAACATTTTAAGTAAATACTTAAATATCCTGAAATTCCCATATTTTCAATATTTTCCTTAAAATGTTTGAAACTGGATTTTTCATAATTGCTAAAACATTTGTAAACTATCTATGAATAAAAACCTTAAGGTATAAATGAGGATATTTAATATGGTATAATTGTCTTCATTTTTAGTAAATAGTGCTGTCCCTGAATTTTATTTTAGGCTAATAAGCCACTTAGATTATACCAGATGATTAATTAGATTTTATCAAAGTCAGGGTCTCAGAATACTTATAAATTTCTTTCAGAATAAAATGAAATATTTCAGTATGGTCTCTGGTGAGACTGAGGATTAGGTATATTTACAATTAGGTAAGTTTCTGAAAACTAAACTCAAGAATGAACGTTGGATTTGGTTTCCAATAATCTCTCCATAGCATCTGCATTGGCTGCTATGCAGCACAGTTTAATATCAATAAATGATGCCAAATGATTTATGCCTACTGTAGTTGGCTTGTAATATTTGCTGCTTAAAAATTGCGAAGAGACTGCGGTTCCTTAAATTGAAACAGCTATGTCAAAAATGCTAATTTTTATCATTTACAAAAACCACCATAACACAAAACCTACATCTTAAAACCGAAGGAAGAACCTGCCTTCGGCGATGATAAGCATGCTGGCCTAGAAAGTTTCTCGCCCACCCTGTGGGATAGCGCAGAACACACTGAAACAACCTTTTATGCTGGTCTACTCACCTAGCTTCTCTGATGAGCTGGCCGTGGCAATCACAGAGGCAGAGCTCAATTAGTGGAATGTCTGTAGCCTTGGCCGTCAATCATTCCTGTCGAGAGGAGGGACTCGGAAGCTCTCAGTGCATTAATTAAGAGCTCATCTCAGCAGAGCCATCTTTCTACCTAAGGACCAAAAAGAAAGTTTTAATTAGATTTTTCAAAGCGTATGTCATACCGGAAAGCAAGGCGAGTTCTTGAGTTGGTGTCAGAGGCAACAACACGAAGGGAGTCTTTCAAACAACATCAAGGGCCCCGGTTCTCAATCACTGGTGACACCGAAGGGGGAGCATCTGTCTCCATCACTGGCTTCCGCCCTCTACACAGTGACTTCATGAAATAAGTGAAGTTCTGACCATGTGGTTTCGTTGCCAGCATAGGGTTGGGCGCCTGCCTAATGACGGATGCAGAGCCGACGCTGCCCAGGGCAAGGACCACGGGGGACACTGCTCTCCGCCGGTGCCTGGCGTGTGTTCCAGGCCAGCTTCCTGCTGACCACCCAACAGGCAGCACAGTGCAAGCTCAGCAGAGGGAGTGAGGGCACCGGCACATGGTGATGGATTGAGTGTGCCATGGCTGGCTCCCCTAAAACCAGAGGGACTCGCCCAGCTCAGGGGTTGAGTGTGGACCTATGAACCAGGAGGTCACCATTCAATTCCAGGTCAGGGCACAGGCCCAGGTGGCAGGCTTAGTCCCCAGTGTGGGGCGTGCAGGTGGCAGCCGATAGATGACTCTCTCATCATTGATGTTTCCATCTCTCTCTCCCTCTCCCTTCCTCTCTGAAAGCAATAAACATATATTAAAATAAAATAAAATAAAATAAAATAAAATAAAATAAAATAAAATAAAATAAAACCACAGGGACTCCAGAGAGGTGGAAACTGGCGAGGCTCCCCGTAGAATGGCATGTGTGAGGCCCTCGGACAGACTCCTTAGGGCACACTTGGGAAATAATAGGTACATTAACTGATTAAAATATTTATAAAATAAGGGAGAGAAACAAATTTTAAGAGCTAGGTCGGACTCGAGAAGGGGAATATATCTACTAATAGCTATTAACCCCCACCTCCCTATGTAATTAAGTGGGGAGGGTCAGAACTCATGCCTGAGAGCAAATGAGTTTACCAACATCAACTGAAAAAGCAAGTAGTAAAAACAATTAAAAAATAGTGAACTACTGAAACACCGCAATAAGTTGTAGAAATAATGAATACATTATCAAACCTAAATATCCCCCAAAAATCAGCGCCGGAAAAAGTAGAAAAATGACATTTCTGCTTTTAGAAAGGTTACAGACGATGAGGAAATATAAACCAAGCACAATGGGCACAAAATCAATGGTGTGCTAATTATAAGGGTGTTTCCAACAGGCAGGACTGGGCAGATGCTTTAGGAGTAAAGGAAGGGTGTCTCATTGACAACACAACAAACCCTGCCTCCCAGCCTTTCTCGCTGCTATTATAATTCATTTTGTTTTCCGAGGAGGGTGGTTAGGAAATCTAACTACCATATATGGTATAAATTTACCACCTAACTAGCATCCTAGACATGTGCCGAATAACAGCAACACATCTGACCCCCCCAAAAAAGCACTATAGATTTTACAGTTATATAGTTTAGTACATTTCTAAATGAGAATATATAAAGAGAATATTATTTTATAGACAATTTGTCAGAAAAATAACGCTGGGGAAATTGTAGCCCATCCTTTATATTAATGCCCATAAAGATATTTTGTAATCCCTTCTCCTCTCTTTCCCCTCACACATTTTCCCAACTATTTTGCCTCGGTTATTGTGCTGCATTATGTTTATTGCACAGTACTAGACCTGTATTGTAGTACTCCCCAGACACAAGTTGGCAAATTGTGCTGCTCACACCAATCTTGTGTGCCTGATAAATTTATATAATACAACATCTTGCCTTCGAGTGCCACTTTTGTGCCTTTCAATGCATCTTTTTATTTTTGGCTAAGCCAGGGTATATTACAAAGTCAAATTTCCTCTTGGGAATATTGCACTCAAGGGTGTCTGACTGGTAAGATTAATATGCACAGTTTTCTGTTTTATGATTGTGTACAATTTGTTTACCTCAGTGGTCTCTTTGTTTTCCAAGCAATATTTAAATTATCTTAATGATAGACTGAGGACAGAACATGTCTAAATGAATGGCTATTTAGTGTAGTTGTGTTCAGAGAAGAAAAATATCACTGTGCTTTTCCATGGGTTGTGAGCATTTTTTTTTTCTCCCTGAAGAAGTGACACTTAGTCTTGTGATCTGAAAGCACCTTCTGGTGACATTGACCAAGGCCACTCTGTTATACCTCCCTCTTCCTATGGGAGCTGTATCTTGATCAAGAACATGGCAGAAGGAATAAGCTTCAGAGCAGGCAGTAAATTTCTGTGCTTTCAGCTATATATATCAGATTCTATTACATTTTGAAAATGAAATGTATTTTAATAAATGCTGCCTCTATAATTACTCAGTGTGTATAAATGTTTTGGGACACCTGTATATATTTATTGCTTAATTTGCAGCTTCAGAAGAACCCAACTTTAGTATATTTAGGGGTAAAAGTAAGCCTTTTCCTGAATAAAAATGTCCTTGTTTTTCTATATAAAACTTTCTCTTCATGGAGGGAACTTTTGAGATCAGGTATGCGGAGGCCAGGTCAGAAATGGTATCTGGAACGAGGGATCCATATCAGACTTTGTCATTTGCTCTGAAATTGGTAGCAGTGGCCCCATGGCATTCCAAGGAAGACACCTGGTATGTGTGTGGAGAACGACAGCTGTTAGAAGACCTGGGTGCATCTGTCCCACCCTTATTATAGGAAATCACAGCATTTTTCCAAGATCCTCAGAGTTTGAGATCAAGCCCAAGATGCTCCAGAAAGGGCTTCTGTGTTACCAGCTACATGCTTTTCTTCTTCTCCCTTTCAGAAGCCAAGATGGCAGTTTCTTACAAGAAAGTGCAGGGCACTTCTCTCCTAAGGTTTGAAGGGCCTCCCCTAGCTCCTGACCGTATGGTAGGGGTATCAATTTGATGAACTGGGAGGTGATAAAAACATGAGACTCAGAGTGACATTGCAGAAGCTCAGTCTGTTTCACTTCAAATATTAATCTGTTCACTATTTACAAGCAGTGAAGTTGGTGTGGGCATTGTTCTCAACGGTATTTGAGCATAAACGCTCTCATGAAGCGATGTGGCTCTGGGAAACAAAGACACAGAGTGCATCTCAGTTTTTCACCTGCTGGACCAGTAAATTCTTCTGAACATTTAGCAAATTCATGAGGTGACACCTGTCAAGCTAGTGTATCTTAAGTGACCACATTTCTACACTCGTGGGACTTCTATCTAAAGGCGAACTATAATGAAGCTGCAGCTAAAGTGACCCAGTTATTATTTCGTCTCATCGCAGAGATACGTGTGAAAGAGCACATTTATTGTCAGACCTCCTCCATTCTTCTTGAAATTATATTAGAAGGAACGGAAGTCGCTTTTCAATATATCATGAGAAAAGATATAGACATCACATTGGAACAAGGGCTCACATACACACACCCTGTCAATAGCACACACTGGGACTTTGAGCAATCTTTCAAGGAAAAAAATAGCCACTTTGTGTTTATTTTATAATTTAGATTGGCAGTTGGGAAATGGATTAGCAAAGACTTCCATATTTGTAAAAATGAGATCCCATTAAAAATTCTACAGATACGAACTCAATCTAGTAATGCTAAGAAAAACAACACAAGCCTAATATCCTATATAATAAAAGGCTAATATGCAAATCAACCAAATGGTGGAATGACCTGTTGCTATGATGGGAACTGACCACCAGGGGGCAGATGCTAAACGCAGGAGCTGACCCCTGGTGGTCAGTGTGCTCCCATAGGGAAGCCAGGCTCATAGCTGGCAAGTACAGGGACGGTGGCAGCACTAAGGTTGTTTGACGGAGGGCTTAAGCACTGAGCCATCAGTCCGGACATCCCCCATCCCACAAGGGCTCCCAGACTGCGGGAGAGCACAGGTTGGGCTGAGTGACACTCCCCCTCCCCCGAGTGCACGAATCCCGTGCACTGGGCCTCTAGTGTTAGAATATGTAGGTTTGGGAAACAGGGCTCAATTAGTGTTTAAAATGTCTACTTGTATAGGTATATGTTTTTTCTCAGCCATACTGGAGAGAAGTTAGGGAGGATTATCAGTCTTTTATATTTGCCATTTTATTATTTATTTTTAATGCTGAAATATTTTATTGTACATGAGCCTAGAGGTTTTCTGCTTTGATGGGTTTTTAAAACAGAATAATAAAGAAATGATAGTTTACTTTAGTAAGTCTGTCATAAGTTTCATATTTCTAAGCCTTTCTCAATTCTGACTGTGGAAAAATTATTACTTTCTGGTTACTTCCTTGATAGTTATTATTAGGGGGAGGATAGTCATCAAGCTTTCTGAGTATTACGTTATGCAAGTGATATCAACTAATAGCTACTTATAATGAATATTTCAAATACCAAATTGTTTTCTTGTAACACCTACAAGTTTAGTAACAATGGAGGGGCCAATAATTAATGTACTCTACTAAGAACATGTTTCAATGTAATTTTTGAATTAGACCTCAAGCCCTCATAATAAAAGTTTGGCAGTTTGTGAAACTATTCAAATACTTTATAGGAGAAGCCACTGTGGTAGAAATCAGCAGAACAAATCCATATTTATTTATTTATTTATTTATTTATTTATTTATTTAAATAATCTGCGTTGTTTTTCTTTTTTTTTCAAATACTCTGCTCTCTGCATTTTCAGGTAGATTCTATATGTGGGTGTGCTTGCATATATTATCCATATCTGCATCTTTATTAATTTAAATGAATGTCTTTTAAAGAAGATTGAGAGTAGAGAATTTTTAAATATTCAACAAATATTCAGGCCGTTTCCCTGCAGATTCTGTACAAATGGTGTGCAAGCTCCTTCTCAAAAGAGTGTTTGGTGTTTTTGTTTGTTTGTTTGTTTGTTTGTTTTTACAGCCGATTCCCACTCTCACAGTCCATTTCTCCATATCTCAAAGCAAGGAGGAAAATAACAGCTTTTTTCCCAGTGATCTGAAAAATATTAAGACTTGGGGTGATATTTAACCAGGTATATTTTCTTTTTTTTAATATATTTTATTGATTTTTTACAGAGAGGAAGTGAGAGGGATAGAGAGTTAGAAACATTGATGAGAGAGAAACATCGATCAGCTGCCTCCTGCACACCTCCTACCAGGGATTTGCCAACAACCAAGGTACATGCCTTTGACCGGAATCGAACCTAGGACCTCTAGGTCCGCAGGCCAACGCTCTATCCACTGAGCCAAACCAGTTAGGGCAAACCAGCTATACTTTCATGTAAAATATGAAGCACTTTGAAAATTGGTCTCTTGCAGTCAACATCACCTAAACAACATTTGTAATTAAGAATATGTACCTAAAGATGTATGTATATATACATATACATATAAGTGTAATACCAACTTAAAAAATCTTCAACTTTACTTATACTAAAAATATGTATATTTGGTGATGTAGGGGTTGAAAATGAGACTTGATTGGTTTAGTCACACATGTATTTATTTCATACATTTTTATTGAGCCGCAGACAAGAGTCAATCACTGGGCTGTGTTCTGGGATAGAATAATGAGCAAAGCAGGGGAGGACCCTGCCCTGGTTAAGCGTCCATTTGAGGAGATGTATAGATGTAGTGCTTACCCAGGACCTCGATACAAGTTACACAGCCAGCCTCCGCTGTTAGCAATTTTATGTGCCATGTCATCCTGATGCAATTATCGGTTCAGTGACTTTCGCTTCCCCCAAATATTTGAAAACATACTTTGTGTTGAAGGCCTATCTGCCACAGAAGGTGACTGAAAAAGGGCCTCTCCATTACTTCTAGGCATTCATGATAAAGGGAAACAGTCAAAGACACGTTTATGACAATAATTAAATCTGGGCGGGTATGCCTGCTGGGAACTTGTGCAACAACAACAGAGAAGGGCAGGTTCCAGGCTACAAACAAAGAACTATTTCTCTCAAAGACCTGAGTCACAGCATATTACTATTTAGTAGATTTTGCATTTGTAAAATGCATCATGCCAGAATTTCATGGTAAAGAGTCTTGAATAATTATCCAAGTACAATCCGAAAGATTTTCAAAAACAAAGGATAGGAAGCAAATATCCAACCACATAAATAACCCCAAGGCTGATAGGTGCCTGAAATAGCAAGACAAAACTGCTTTCATTTCAATTCTGGAGTCCCCCCTTTTTCTGTACCAACCCTCATAATATACTCAGGGACTCAGTCTTTTTCTGCCTTCTCCAGAAGAGCCCAGAGCTGAAAACAACATCCAGTAACTACAAGCGTTGCCCGCAAGGGGAAATGGCCATCTGGGCACAATATTGATGGTGACCGACAGACCTCCAAGTGCTCAAGTTTTATGGAAAGCTAAAAGCAGGACCCTAAGCGTATGCATGAATTAGCTACTTCTGACACTCTGTGAATCCAGTTACCCTTTCCTTAATAAACTGATAACAGGAAAATGACACGAGGCTGTAGAGATAAGCAACGGCTGGGATGAAAAAGACAGGTACATTTTCCAAATGTTACAAAGATATAGCCTAAATCGATTTCAGAGAATGTTTTTGAAAAATAACTCCGTTTTAAGGTCATATTTTAACTTAAATAGATTTCAGGAGATTGGGTGTAATTATACATTACATCTATTTACTTCAATCAATATTGTCTATTTATCTAACTTCAGAAGTCCAATAAAAGCACAGTTCTACCTTCTCTCCACAGTAGTAACTGTAGCTGGCAGACATTACTCATGTCCTGAGTTTATTTGCAGAAGTCTATGAACGAGAAAGCAACCTCCTCTCTTCACCTGCAGCGTCGGGCCGGAGAAAATCACGGCACCCCCAAGTACTCTCCGAACAGCCAGGAGATTCTCACACGTGTCCATTCGCCTCCTTCACTTCCTCCTCAATAAATAATGGATAAAGGTGCAATGGGTCTTTGCTGACGTTTTAATTCTCCTAATATACAAAAATTATCTTGTGGAAATAAATGCGTGTCTACGCAACCGTCTGCAAATGCTGCGGAAGTAATTTGCTGGTGCTTAGGATGCTCCGTGGGCTGTATTCTATTTTGGAGCCAATGACTCACTTATCTCTGCACCGTGGCCCCCTGCTCTCCCCACCTCAGCCCCACCTCAGAACACAAGCTTCTGTCACACGGGTAGGGTATTGTTCCCCTTTTTTGGGTTCGCTACACAATTTTTATTAATTGCAGCTAACTGACATATCAATAGTACCAATGCAAATGTTATGCAAATCTCAAACGGAAAGCTCTTTTTTACTAGAAACACAATTAATAACTTTGTAAATATAATAGTGGTACTAATGGTACTAATTACAGCCTCCCCAATATGAAAAGGGTATTCTGGGTAAGTGGACTTTAAAAATAATGGCTGCTTGGCCTTTTAATATTTATTACCCTTTTACTTGATCTTTTATTGTTTGGAATCTCAGAAAGAAATGAAGGCATTGCAGCCCTAGCCGGTTTGGCTCAGTGGATAGAGCATCGGCCTGTGGAACAAAGGGTCCCCGGTTCGACTCTGGTCAAGGCCACACACCTTGGTTGCAGGCTCCTCCCTGGCAACTCAATCACTGTGTTTCTCTCACATTGATATTTCTATCTCTCTTTCCCTCTCTCTTCTACTCTCTCTAAAAATCAATGGAAAAATATCCTCGGTGAAGATTTAAAAAGAAAGAAAGAAATGAAGGCATCACACATTTCTCTGCACATTCAGGAGATAGGAACGGAAACCAAAATCACCTGAAACAAGCGAACGGAGGGATTACCCTAGTTGTATTGAAGTGAGGGAGGCGTTGCGCTTTCATTAATGGCTTCAGAACCCTATATTGGGGTGCTGGTCCCCCCATCATTTCTAAGTTATGCAGTCACATTTGGCCAAGGCTGGTTGGTGTGCTTCTATCCCATCACACATCTCATCTGTCCTTTCACCCCCTCCTCACACCGCCCGCCAGTCAGTTCTCAGCACTCACCATCCTTGTAGGGTTTCCTGCCTCAGGCTGGAATACAAGCAAGTCGAAAGAGAAACTGAGGGAAACCTGGCGAGTAATTTTGTGTCCGATGAGTAAAATACATGCAGGAAATTGCTTTCTTGGACTCATATCCTTTTTCTTTTCCCATTTAATTTTAGATTCCGTCTGCCTTTAAAGCTTGTATGCAAGTTAAAGACTGATATAGAAATAAAATACAGTCTTTCTACATCCTGTTAATCCTCTATGCCCCTTGAAACTACAGAGCTCACTCTGGTGCCCAGAGAGGTAAGGCCATTGGAACAATCATTTTTCAGGCAACATTTACTCCTAATGATGCTCATTTATCTCATAACTACTTTGTTGATATATAGAATGGTGGACTATAGTAGGTTTACTTTATTTTTCTTTTTATATATTTGCCCAGTTAAGAGAACTGGGCATACAGTTTCTTTTAATCAACTACCCTTGGAAAACCATCATGTGACAAAAGCATTGAATTAAACACATTAAATTAAAACCATATAGTATCTTGCACAGAGAAGGCAGTCAATAAATACTTACTGAATTGAAGTAAAGTACATAAAATATATTCACTTATTAAAGCTGTTTACTCACACAATAAAATGAATCTTAAGCCTGGCTTGTGTAGCTTAGTAGTTGATCATTGACCTATGATTCCTGGTCAGGGCACATGCCTGGATTTCCAGCTCAATCCCCAGTAGGGGGCATGCAGGAGGCAGCCAATCAATGATTCTCTTTCATCATTGACGTTTCTATTTCTCTCTCCCTCTTTTTTCCTCTCTGAAATCAATAAAATATATATTAAAAATGAATCTCAATATTAATATTTAGCAGGGATTCCTATAAATATGCATATTTGTCTATTTCATAAAATAATATGGGGCCACAACATTAGTAACAAAGAAACAGAATTTCTGGAAGATGAGGCCCAGAAATCAGGATTTTAAAAAGATTCCCAGGTGATTCTAATGTGCAGCCAAGGTTTAGAACCACTGTTCTAATAGCATCTTCTGTTAAAGTTATACTCCAGTCTTAAAGAAATACATTTTACATAGTGTCTCCCCTCTTTGCTTTTGTACATAATGCTCCACCCTCCTGGGAAGACCTTTCTTTTGGACCCTAATGTAAATTATTATCTACTAGTAACTGCTATTCATCTGGGTGACTTCAAGACCTACTTCATCCAAGAAGTTTTTCCTGGCCTCCCCTTCACCCTAGCCGGGAGTAGCTGCCTTGTCTATGTCCTTCCAACAGACCCCCTTTTAGAGATGTATCCACCCCCTCAAGGTAACCCCACTGGAATCCTTGTTTCAATGGCATAACTCTCATGAGATGCCCCCTGAAGAGGTATCCTTCAGAGTTAGTGTCTGAGACTCATGTGAAATGTATTTTTATGATTAAACTTCTTTTTTTCAAAAATATGATTGCCTACTGTGATCACCAAAATTATTGAACAGATTTGACATTGAATAATTTTTGGTTATTTCAAAAAAATTCAAATAAACTCTCAAAGGACAAAGACTTCTTCCCACTGAGCACATTCAAAAGACTGTTGTCAGATGTAAGAATTCTTGAACTTTGTTAAAAAAAAAAACCCCAAAGTATTTTAGAGGTCTAGTTTTAAATGTACACATGCCACCTAACATATGTTTTAATTAAAAACTATAAAATAAAGATATAATTTTTGAATGAAAAAACTTTAAACTAATTCATAATTTTAGAACATCGATACCCTATATTAATGCTTTTAATCAATGGATAAGGAAAATACTAAAATGCAGCATGTAACTTCATGTACAATTAGAATACAGTACTGTACACATCAAAATAACGACATTAAGGAATGCAGGAAATAAAAATGACATCAAATATCTTAGGAGAATGTTATACTCTAGGCTTAGATTATTAATGGACAGAATACAGCGATACTAACACAGAATTCTAATTCACTGGTTTGTATGTTCACCCTTATTTCAAAGTCAGAATTATTATACCATGAAAGCTGTTCTTTGTCATTGTGTTTTCTCCGGTGAATAACATTCTATTTGAGAAGAGGAGATAAGAAATAATGAAATACAGTTTTAGATGTATTTGTTGCTCAATACTTGAATATTTTAATTTATAGCTATACGACAAAAGTTAAAATACATATACTACCTAGATTTATAAAGAGCTGTTCTTAGAAAGTATTCATTCAGCATATTAATAGATCAAAGTCTTTTGGGACTGTTACACAACAAAGGCACTACATGAATATAAACAAATAAAATAATGTATGCAGAAGGTACTTAATAAATATTTGTAAAATTGAATGCCAAATATTAATCAAAGGTGGTGCTTGTGAGTCAGCAAAGGAACCTAAAGTAATTTACAGAGTCACTACTTATTTCAGATTTCATTTTAATGAGCATTAAGGCATCATTTAAATTCTAACTTGAACTTATTATGCAGACCATTGCTTAAAATTGTGAATTACCTTCTAATACTTGGAAAAATTTAGGGTCTGACTCTTTTCAGTGTGACTTTGGACTTTTTATTTGGTTTTGGTTTGAGCCTGTTCTTTTTCCAAGAGAATTCAGATGCCTGATATATATATATTTCAGTTACATGAAATAAAGGAGAAACGGATGTCATTTCACAAGAAGTGTATATTGCACCAGACCTTTATTGGACACTGATCTGAGGGCTACAATTTCCTAATGTTCAATATACAAAGATGAGAAGCAGACACACACCATGCCTTCAGGCATGTCCAGCGGGTAGCTAGGAGCATTTCATTATCATTTAATGCAACAAAACAAGAAAAAAAAAAGTGTGATCACAGAGGAGAAGCTGGCCCAATTTAGTCTGGAAATTCTGGAATAACTGACTACCATCTCACATTTATGGATTTAATTTCCATTGAGGACAAAGCCCAGGTAAACTTTAGATTCGGTCTGAATTCAAATCCTGGCTTTACTCCTTACTACTTATGTGACTTTGGGCATGCAGTAGTGTGGGGAGCTGATATAGGGTTAAGCCTCAGACTGACCTGTTGGCAAAGTCACAAACAGGTCTTCTGAGTCTTAAACAACCCAACCTGAGAGGTGGCCGCTGATTTACACGCACTATCATTTAAAAAATAAAAAAGGGGGAATTTGCCGGAAGCTGGTCCATCCTTGCTGCTTGACACAGTTGCTGCAGGGAAGAAACATCTGCACAGCATGTTTCAAGGGACCTGGGGTATATGGCATACTGTTCTTAATATGGTTGCTCCCCTTCTTAGTGCTATGTGTTTTAACCAAGGTCACCTCTCCGAGAAACGTTTCCCCAGGTGAGGATTTTTTCCTGGAGTTAGGGATTAACAGGACTAAGGAAGGGAATAAAACCCCTTAACTAAGTGCCAGGTGGGTAATTAATCACTTTAACTACCAACAATCATGCTAAAGCTACATAATCTTTATTTAGGATAATCTTCTTCAGTTACTTCCTTGTAGCTTAACAGAACAATAGAGTAGTGACCTTGGAATGAGATAACAAATGCCCTAACCTTTGGAATAGAATGGATAGGATTAAAATCAACTGGTATAAATACAGATGTAATAGGAGAATAAAGGGAGAACCTCCCTATGCTGATCAATTGAACACTGCTGCCTCCGTGTCATTCCTTCTTCGCCGACTCCATCCATACCTTTGGGAACCCCTGGACCTGCTGGGGCTGGACCCCAACACAGTAGATGCTTATTCAATTACTATATGAAACAGTGTAGGAAGATAAAGGAGGTAAATTTGAGAACTCTGGGAATTTAGGAAGACATGATGGGTGAAATGAGATTCAAACTGAACCTTGGGAAATGTAAGAATTGGGTACAATGAGTATGTGCTCAAAAGAGGCAATTTTGAAATGAGAAATGAATGAAAATTCAGAGAAGGCGATAACACATGGTGTGTGGATTACAGGCAAACAGGTATAGAGTTTTCATGTTGGGAAAAAAGATATCAAACTCATTATCACAGATCACCGAAAATCTTCAAAGGTTTCTCATAAAAGATTGATATTCAACCAAAGAACTTGTATGCATCTATGCATAACCCATGGACCCAGGCAATAGTGTGGTGAAGGCCTAGGGTGGGGAGGTGTGGGTATCAGCTAGCCTAGAAGGGGTCAATGGGGGGGAGGAAGCGGCATATGTAATACTTTCAGTGGTAAATATTTTAAAAATTGAGAGTGTTTTTCCAAGCCCCAATCCTTCCATGCTCTTACACTCCTCACTAATCTCAAATACCCATGAAGAAATGCTTAGTTGAATGCAACACTTTGCCAGCATTTATGGTAATTACTTCCTTTTAGTTCCTGTATTAAGGAACAACATAATTCAATGCAGAATGCACAGCCTCGGTTTCTCAGCAGTATGTTATCTGACCTATCTTGCAATAGACCAGCATCCCAAAGAGTCACTCCAGTGGAACAAGAAAACATCACTTAGATTTTTAAACATGCAATCTGGCACTGTTCACATCTCACCTGGCGCAAGTGTAGCAAGTAGTTAATCAATCTTATTCCAATATATCATCTCTACTCCCTTCCTGCACAGGGTTTCATTCCACTTTTCGCATCCCAGTGAATGGGCTTTTGTGTCACGTAGCTCAGCTAGAAGGAATGGATGCACATGGCCACTTTCTAGACAGAGATATACCAGGTGCAAACAATACCGCTCTGTAAAGTTCACAATAGATTTATCACAATAAAAGCGGCCAAAGGAATCTGGACGTTTCTGGGTTACTGTGCTGTTCCCTCCCGTGATTCTCTAACCATCTCGGACAGGCTGACAGGAGCCATTGTTATCACTTCTGCCCGTGTCATATTTATACACCGTTTTGGTTTGGCTGCAAGACTTCGGGACAGGCAGGGGCTATAATGTCCTCTTTCCATTTGCACAGGGAAACTTTTAAGAGTCTATTACCAGGTTTACTTACAAGTACAGTGCCCATCACCACCATGGAAAAATAGAAAATGGCACCACCACGTTGAAAATAGAATGTCATGTGGAGAATAAAAGGACATTAAAAAAAAAAAAAATCTCTCCAGGAACATTTCACTCCCCGTGAGTTTCTTCTGCAATTTTCTCTGGACATGAAAAAGTTTGCCAGGAGCAAGGAAATAAGACAGGGTGACCTGCCAATAGTTGTCTATCCACATTCAACGAGGGGATCATTTACATGCCTCTAATGTGGGATTCAGCAAGGAGCCCAGCAAGGAAATAATTATGCGAATGATCTTACCTGCATGCATCCTGTTTACTTAGAAGTCAGCAGGCAACCTCCAGATTCCAATCTACACATCCCTTAGCTCTCAGTATGTGGTGAAGGATCAAAATATAATCAAAGCTCTAAGACACAGTATCAGAAGTGCCTACAAGACCAGTGCATTCCCCGCTTCTGTTTATCCGGCAAGAATACCTGCTGGTGATGCACACCACACCGAAGGAGAGACCATGAGGAACCGTTTCTGTTTGTGGGGGTGGAAGGGGAGCTGCAGAAAGGAGATCTCATGTGTTAGGACATTGTCTGATGAATCTGTATCGTTTCTACCCCAGCTTTTGATATTGTCTGGCTACTATTTGATAAACTCTGAATCGATAAACTGAGCCTATGGAATAGAATGAACCTCTATTGAGAACTTTGTGAGTTTTCAGTTCTTTATATATGTTAACTCATTTCATTCCCACACACCCTTTTGGCTAGATTCTACTTTTGTGACTAATATATTATAGATGATGAAACTGAGGCACATAGAGGTTTTAAATAAATAGCCCAAGGTCATATACTTAGTAGGTGTAATTTTTGCTGACATGATAATTTTTGGACATACAAGGTTAAACAAGATATATATTACAGTGAATTTCACATCTTTCACTTTAGTTCTTTAATGTAGCTACCAGAAAATATTTCTATCCCATATGCAGCTAACATCTATAATAATAAAAGGGTAATATGCTAATTAGACCAGACATCATTCTGGACTAAGCTGGTGCCAGAGGAAAGCCCGGGTCTCAGGGGTCAGAGGGAAGCCGGTGCCGGCAGCGGGGGAGGGGGGGAAGGAAGGCCTACTCTTCCATGATTTTCGTGCATCGGGCCTCTAGTAATTTCTAAAGCTGGCTCTGGTGTAGGCTCTGGACCACTCTGCAATACCGCGTTTAGACTCAGAGTGGCCCTAGCTGTTTTGGCTCAGTGGATCGAGCATCAGCCTGTGGACTGAAGGGTCCCAGGTTTGATTCCAGTCAAGGGCACATGCCAGGGTTGTGTGTTTGATCCCCACTGTAGGGCGTGCAGGAGGCAACTGATCAATGGTTCTCTCTCGTCACTGATGTTTCTACCTCTCTCTCCTTCTCTCTTCCTCTCTAAAATCAATAAAAAATGTATCAAAAAAACCCAAAAAACAGTCAGAGTGAATCTTAATCCGACCATGGAGGCTTCCTTCCTTTTGTTTCATGTTTTATTAATTTATTGTATATGAATAGTAATAGAATCTCCTCAAGCTTAAAACATAAACTGAACCTTTACATAAAACCACCCGATGAAGTAACTATAGGGACATTAGTTATTTTCGTAGGTGGTTATGACCATATGACTGATGAACAGTGAAATTGAAGCAAGGTCATCAACATGAGGAAAAAATATGACCCTATTATTATTATCTTCAAGAGTATTAATAAAAATAATTATCATCATTCAGCCATTATCTACTAAGCACTTAACAAGCCAGGCATTGGGACAAGCTGATGCCATTGATTGGTTTGGTACTGCCCAGTTTGGGGTATTTTGGCAATTTCTGGGTTCAGTTTTGGTTATCCCAGATTGGTATTTAGACAAAGGATGCCAATGGTACAGGAAGTCTTGGGTCAACCCTGCACAATGAAAAATGCGATTGGTGTTCTCATAGATGAGACATCATTTCATAACGCCTCAGCCTAATTGGCTCAGCCTAAAACCTGACATGAAAACAAAAGATTTGCTGACACTATTTTAATATTCACTGGGCCTTGCAGGAATACAGCTGCTATGTAAATCAAGGAAAGACCATACTTTGGTCAAAACTTTCAAAAGTTGTTTACCATTTTAGAAAATAGTATCACTGGTAATGTTGCTACTCTTGATATTAAAGCTGCAGATTCAGCACATCTGTATTTATACGATTACATTTGCCATATTCAAAATGAAATAAATGCAGCATCAGATTACTTTATATGTCATTTAGATTTGTCATGCATGACCATCTACATATTGAATACATATTAATTTGTTGTAAATTGCTTTCCTTTTGTTTAAGCCTTTAAATTACAGTTAAGGAATTATACACGTTTAAATATTATGTATGTAGTTAGAATACATTAAGTATGAATTATTTCCCTGAGAGCAAAGGGGGCATTATAAAATATTCATTTAAAATAGATGACATTGTTCTTATAAGATTGAAAAGTGATAAGCTAAATTCTTTATATGCATTAACTTATTTTAACTTAAAAATGGCAAATCCCAGGAAATAGGCAGCATTTTTTTTTTTATCTCTGTTTCACAGATAAAGAAACTGAGCCTTAAAAATATTAGGTATTTTAATTGTTCAAGGTCAACATCTGGGGTTCAAAAATAGAAGGCCTAAATCTTACGTTTCAACCACTAAATTGTCTTCTTATTATTAGTATAAATTAACTCTAAACTTTAAAAATGTATTTTAAAATAGCCAATTTGGAAAGATTTTTAAATGTTACCTACTTGTTGCTGTTTTTAAATTATTTTTAAATTTCAAGTTAGTGTCTTTCGTATTCTCCATGGGAAGCATAGGGAAGCAATTAGCTCTGCCAGTTGGAATAGGATCCCATAAACTTAAAATTTTAAATGCAGTCATTATAGATTGAAGAGTCATGGAATTTTTTCAAAAATGTATAATATAGAATATCCTGAATTCCCAGCTAATAGGAATTTAAATATTTACATATGCATTTACCCTATGTCATTATCTCAGTTTTTAGGAATCTATTCCAATAGCATCACATTGAAAACTAAAATTAGTATACAAGTGCTATTCACTGAACACCACTTGTGATGCTGGAAGACTAGCAACAACTCAAGGGCACACAGTAGGACACGGTGGGATGATCTGTGGACCTCCTCAAAGAGGAGTACTATGCAGCTGCAAAAACCCCAGGAGCCCTCTCTGCTGCTGGAGTGGCCCACAGAGCACAACCCTCAGTGGGAAATGAAGTAGAGAGTACTACGTGGGGCTCTGGTTCTCAAGGTGTGGGCTCCAGACCAGGCGGAGCAGCGGCAGCATCCGTCGCCTGGGAACTCGTTAGGAGTGAAGGTAATTGGTCACTGAACTAACCCCGCAGGACCCAGCGCTCTGGGCTTTCACAAGCCCCCCAGGTGATCCCTTTGCAGCAGAAACTGAAGGCTGTCACTACACAGCACGCTACTGAGTATCGCAGGGTTGGCAAATAATAGGCTTATAGTTGTGAGTATGCGAAACCCAGTTTATTCTTGTCTTATTAATTGGTGCGCTATTATTTTCCATACAACAACTGTAAACCTACTTTTGCCCCACCCTGTATAATATAGACACATGCATATATACTTATACTACATATATATACATATATATATATATGTTTGTTTGTTTGTTTATTTATTTATGGTTGTTTCTATGTTTTTAAAAGACAGAATATTAAATAAATAAGAGATCATAAAACTATATAAAATAGTTACCCGGGAATGAGGAAAGACTCAAGGTTGATGGGACATGCACAGAAGTAAGACTCTGAACAGGCTTTGAGTTGTAGGCTTAAATTTGGAATCACGACACATACATATAAAAATTTAAAAAATACAAAATACAAAAAGAACCTATATGTTAAATGAGAGGCTTAATAAAACAGAATTATTTTTAGTTATTTCAAACCCAGTAATTTGATTGTACACTACTAGGATATAATTAAGTCGGACAAAAAGAACTACAAAGATATCTTAAATTCTTTTCAGTAATCATTTTGTTAGCAATACAATTGATATTACTATTCTCAAACTACGGGCATATTGCTATGACTATAGGTTCAAGGAAATAATTATGTAGAATTTCATTTAAAGAGGAAAGAGATACAAATACAAAATAAGATGATGTTAAAAACAATGTCATTCTAAATTTAAACTGGCAATATTACTATAAGCTATGTCCTCTTTTTTTTCTGATTTCAATTTTAAAAAAATCCTTATTGTTGAAAGTATTACATATGTCCGTCTTTTCCCCCCTTTTCCTCCCTTCTAGCCCGTCTCCACCCCAAGCCTTCACCACCCTATTGTCTGTGTCCATGGGCTATGCACATATGCTTACAAGTTCTCTGATTGACATATAATGTTAGTTTCAAGTGCACAATATGATGTTTCAATATTTGTATATATTATGAATTGATCATCACAAGAAGTCTGGCTAACATGTGTCACCACACATAGTTAAATTTTTTTCTTGGGATATTAGTCCTCTTGAAAACTTTATGAGTGCTGTCTGTTAAAGGCCTAGAAGCTAATGGCCAACCTGTTAAGAATATGTATCTCAGGAACATAATTATGGTCTCAAAATTCCATTTCACCAATGCTTAGAACAATTTCTGGCAATAGTAGGCATACAAATACTTTCTGAATGAATAAAATAAGGATGGTTGAATAAACAATTTCGGTTAGTAAATATATAGTTGTGGGGTATTTTTTATCCTCACTTGGGGATATTTTTCCATTATTTTTAGAAAGAGTAGAAAAGAGAGAGAGAAACATCGATGTGAGAGAGACACATAGATTGGTTGCCTCCTACATGGGATCAAGCCTGCAACTGAGGTATGTACCACTGATGGGAATTGAACCCAGGACCCTTCAGTCCACAGGCTGATGGTCTATCCCCTGAGCCAAACTGGCTAGGACAATATATAGTATTTTTTGTAACTATTATTGAAAGCATATCTTTCCTTTAGCATAGTTTTTATATTCATGACCCGCCCCTGTGTTGGCACACCTGCTGTGAGTATTATTACGGACTTAATGATTTTTATAGATTCCACTTACTTCAACTGACCATTTGTTTTCTCTCTCTCTTACTAGTATATCGAAGCAATGTTGGAAGTTCCTTTGAGTTTGATTCTTTCTACATGTTAGCCCTATCCCATAGTATTGAAAGTATCCTTGCTTTTTTGAACACATAAAATATTTTAGCTCTCTCTTCTTTTTAACACATGGCAAGGTTTTTATTTTTCTTGTGTTTCTGGCACCCTAGAATATTTCTTGGTATAATAAACCTTTATCTATCAATGATGTTCTAGCTCTTACTTGATGTTGCTGGCTGCAAACATAGAATCAGTTATCCTCCAAAAAAATCTGATTTCTTTTTTTTTTAAACTTTGTTGCTGAGAGTATTATAGATGTTTCCTTTTTTTCCCATTGCCCCCTCTACCCAGTTCCCATGGTGCCATAGTCCTTCACCAACCTATAGTCTGTGTCCATGGGCAATGCATATGTGCATATAAGTTCTTTGGTTAATCTCTTCACCGGTTCCCTCTGAGATTCCTCAGTCTGTTCCATGTTGACATATCTCTGATTCTATTTTATTTGTCAGTATATTTTGTTCATTAGATCTCACATATGAGTGAGATCATGGGATATTTGTCTTTTGGGACTGCAGACTAGTGCAGCCACTATGGAAAACAGTGTGGAGTTTTCCTCAAAATATTAAAAATGAAACTGGCATTTGACCCAGTGATTCCACTTCTGGGAATATAGCCTAAGAATCCCAAAACACCAGCCAGAAAGAATATGTGTACCCCTATGTTCATGTGCATAGCAGCATCATTTACGACAGCTAAGATCTGGAAACTGCCCATTTGCAGATGTGTAGACAGAAAAGTAGTAGTATATTTACACCATGGAATACTATGCAGCTGTAAAAAAGAAGGACATCTAACCCTTTGAGACGGCATGGAGGGACCTGGAGAGTACTGTGCTAAGTGAAATAAGCCAGTCTGAGAAACCATGATTTCTTTAACGCAGTGGTTCTCCAGCACATCAGCACATTAGCATCATCGGGGAGCTTAAAAGACTGCTGTGCTCAGCCTGCACACAGATCAATCAAATCAGAATCTTGGCAAAGGGATCCAGGTCCCAATACTTTTAAAGTGGTAGTCAAGACTGAGGACAATATTGGAGATCCCAACTGGGAGATCAATACGGACATATTAAGTTTCCATAAGAGTATTGGATTAAGGAGAGAGGACGCCAAGATTTCCTGTTCCTCTAGGGATAGAAAAAACAAAATAAACAAACAAATTTTAAAGAAAAAAACAACATCTTTTTCCCTTTCAGGTTGAATTTATGTTCATTTTAAAAATATAATTCATCCAACTAAGTTCTTTCTCATGTTTTTCTGATAGAAAACTTTAAAATGTATGTGCACTTTCAAAGATACCAGCTTTTCTTATTTGACACATGCAATACCATCCTATATAATAAAAGGCTAATATGCAAATAGACCAAACGGTGGAACGATGGGTCACTATGGCATGCACTGACCACTAGGGGGCAGACACTCAATGGAGGAGCTGTCCCCTGGTGATCAATGCGCTCCCACAGGAGGAGCACTGCTCAGCCAAAAGCCAGGCATGGCTGGCAGTGGCGGGAGTCTTTCCCGCCTCTGCGGCAGCACTAAGGACCTGGTGGGGAGCGGGCCTAAGTCGGCAGTCGGAAATCCCCCGAAGGGCCCCAGACTGTGAGAGGGTGCAGGCCAGGCTGAGGGACCTCCCCCCCCCCCCCCACACACACACTCAGTGCATGAATGTCATGCCCTGGGTCTCTAGTGCTATATATTGTTATACTAAATTCTCTGTAAGTGACAGTATTACTTAAAATATTAAAAACAGTCCATTTTCCTAAACACAATTGTATCTTACCTGGGTATATTAAAAACATTTGGACAATACATTATTCCTTTTAACACATGTGTCCAAAGAACAAATAGCACCTTATAATTAGAGAAGAATATTTAAACAAACTATACATGAGGATTACTACATGATATAGAGCCTTGTCAGAACCTTAATCTAATGTCTTAGAATGAGTTTAACAGTACATAGGCAATAATGTCACTTTTTCACTCACACTCATATACTGTCTGAATGAGAAGAAAAGTAAAATCACAGCCATCATGTTGGGAATTTCAAATAGTTCTGGAGACAGCAAAGGAAACACATACTGCTGATGAATCATTTGTCACAGGCAGAAATGACTAAAAACTATTACATATTTGCCCACTTCTGCTACAGTCTATACATTTTTTTATCATTTATCTTTCATTATCCTTTTATAAACCAACTATTGGGTCTATTAAAATCCATGAGGCCCTAGACCAAATTATTAATACTAGCTTTGGATTTGTATGTAACCACATTGACACTGATAAATCCTTAGTAACAGAGAAGGAGTCAAAACAAATAAGTTGTACAGCAGTATAATTTTTGATGTTTGTTGAGGTCACGTGGTCCAGCTATTTCTTAGACATTTTTGGTCCCTGACACCGTTGATAACTGGGAGCATTTATGGACTTTCTATATCAAAAAATTAATAATGCATATAGGACCACACACAAAATTTCGTAAGCCTCCTAGACATTTAGCCATAGACTTCTCAAAAGCCCATTTACAGCGAAGGCAATCAAAATCGACAAAGGGATGGTAACTTTGCTGAGAACTCCAGATTCATTGCACTAGTGTAATCTTGATTATATCTGTAAATTTCAGACTAGTCTCCAACGGGGGGGTTTTTCTGCGCCATTAACCTGTTGAGCTCCTGTTTGTCTTTGGAATTCAGGATTATTTTAAATCTAGGAAGAAAACCGAGTCCAACAGCAAATAGTTATCGAAACTTATAAAACAGAAGCTATGGAGTGGCCCTCTGCTGGCTGAGTTATTATAGGGAACCTATTTTGTTTCATTTTTAAAATTTACCCCATGTTGTTGCTTCTGTAAGTAATTCAATGTTGCCTCTAACAACGCTGCCAGCCAGAAAGGTTGAAAGAAAGAGGTTCCCTTTTCCTATCCCCTAAGCGCCCACCCATTCGGTGGCAAAGCACTTTCCGTGTGTCTCCTGGGGAACATAATGCCATGGCCTGCCATCTACCACTTCAATAGATCCCCGCTTGTGGGAGGTCGAGCACGAAAACCCACTGAACATCCTTATCTGGAAGCTTCTGGGACAAGGGGACTGGCAACCTCCACCTCACTGGTAGCCAAGTCTGCTGGCACAGATTCTGGCAATCAGCCTATGAAAGAGACGCAGATGGGAGAATACCCTCGTCCAGGGGTCGGCAAACTGCAGCCCCTTGAGTGTGGCTCTTCCACAAAATACCACGTGCGGGTGCTCACGTACAGTGTGATTGAAACTTCGTGGCCACATTTAAGGGGCCAAAGAGCCGCATGCGGCTCGCGAGCCGCAGTTTGCCAACCACTGCCCTAGTCAATATCAGAGCACTCAAGACAGCCTCAAGATATTGAAAACCAAGTCAGGAAGCTGGGCTTAGTTGCTTCTCCCTCTAGTACTTCTTAGACCTTACCGGTCATAGGCTTCCAGTAATAAGAGAAGATACTTCCCTGTTTTAGTGCAGTGAGGCTAAGCAATGCAGACGAATGTCTTGTTGATCACGCTTAATATCGATAGCATTGTTAACACACTCGAATGTTCATTCTATTTCAACAGAGAATGCTTATCTAGGATATACCACTCACTCCTGGGACAGAATTCTAATCTCATGATTGCCTACTTCATATATCTACCTTGTTCATAGCTTTGCTGCCTCTGACTTTAATTTCCTGAAAGGTGGAACTGTTCTGCATTACTTCTGTCTCAACCAGTCTATGGAACACTTTATTTTATTTTTAAAAAATATATATTTTTATTGATTTCAGAGAGGAAGAGAGAGGCAGAGAGAGACAGGCACATCAATGATGAGAGAGAATCATTGATTGGCTGCTTCCTACTGGGGATCGAGCCTGCAACCTGGGCATGTACCCCTCCTGGTTCATAGGTTGATGCTCAACCACTGAGCCATGCCAGCTGGGCCAGAACACTTTAGAAAGGTGAGTGGTGTGGGCTGAGTGGTGCTCCTTCCCCATTCAGATCTAAAGCCCTAACCCTAGTACCTCAGAATAGACTGTATTTGGAGGCTTATTATAGAGGTAATTAAGCTGAAAGGAGGCTATCAGTGTGGACTGTAACCCATAGGACCGGGTCGTTGTAAGAAGAGGAAATTTGAACACACACCTGAACAGAGAAAAGGTGATGCGAAGATGCAGAAGGATATGGCCACCTGCAAGTCAAAAATGGAGCCCCCCTCCCTTCACAGACCTCAGGAGGAACCAGCCCTGCCAACAGCTCAGTCTGGAACTTCCAGCCACCAAAACCAGGCAGAAATACATTTCCATTGCTTACGCCCCTGATTTGTGGATACTTTGTTATGCAAGACCCAGCAAACTACTATAATGACTTGCATTTTTATTGAACACAGACAGGGTGAGGTTAGGTGCCAAGGTGGCTCCTCTCTGTGAATGGGCCTCCACCACCCAGCCTCTCCCACGTGACTCCTCGTGTGTGACATGGGGGTAATGTGACTGTTAAAGAGGCATGTACAAACTTAAGCGAAAAAAGGAGAAAAATAACTCTTAAGCATCTCAACACTTAAGAGAATTGTTTTTCTCTTATCAAGCAAAGTGAAAGAGAGGGATGAAAAAGCTATAAGCCATTTCTTCATTAATAAAAATGATGGTCCAAACAGCATTGAGCTGGAATTTAGATGAGATTTCTCCTGCTATCCAGATTTCCAAGCTTTCTCTTTGGAGTGTTCTGCAGTGTAAGCAATGGATCAGAAGGAGGACACAGAAAAGATCATTCAGACTTTCCAATGAATTCTCCAAAGCCTTGTACATAATGTTTGAATGTATTGATTCACTTATTCAGGAAACTTTTAGTACGTGATAGGCCCTCCCCCCATGGTCTCACATGAAGCTCCCCTCTTGTAGCTTTCATTGCAGACTGCACTTTTTCTATAGTTCTTAGAATAACTGGAATGAACTTATCATGTCAATGCTAATTTATTTAATGACTATTCTCCTTCTATCCACCCAGTCATCCAATCAAGACAGAGATGGAGGTCTCTCTCTGATCATTAAAAGTCTATCACCTGAGGTAGGGCATTGTAGAAATGTATACAAATAAATAGAATGAGTTCCTGAGTACATATTATAGGATGAGGAACTTTCAAAAAACAACTGCCCAAATGAGAGAACTCCTGCACGGATCTATCAATTACTATTCTAGTTCTAGTTTGTACGTTCACATGTCTACCGAAAGGGAAAAAAAAAAAAAGTGGTTTTTATCTCAACAAGATTGGCTGGGGATTATCATGGAGATAGAAGGCAAAAAAGGGGAAAAAAGATGACTTATTCATGAGGGTTAAAATGTATTCAAATGACAATTATCAACGTTTCCCTTTCCTCCAAACTGCTCAAGAGAATTCCCGTTTTTCTCTTACTGCTACTGCGGCCAGCATGGCTTGTGGGCCAGACTTCCTTCTGACTTTGAAGGGGAGGGGAAGTAGAGGGAGAGGAAAGGGGGCTGGAGCCTTCAGAGGAGGAGGTGAGTGAGTGGGAGGTTTATACTGGGACGGTGAGTAGGAGATTATTATTAAGAAGAAGAATAGCCTTGTTATTCACTGGTTGCTTAAAGGGGGTGGGTTACATGACAATGTTACAGCCTCCGGACACAGGGCAGGAGGAGCTGAGTGATGGCGATGTTATTTCGTTGTTGAGTGCGTTCCCTGTAGTGCTGCATGACCACACCTGCTGGCCTTCCTGCAGGAGGTGGTGCTCCCAGAGAGGCGAGGGAGATGCTGCCCTGCTGTCTGCACGTGGCACCCCAGCGCTGCACCAGTGTGCTGAGACAGGGCCTCATGCCCATCTGAGTGTTCTGCCCCAGTCACACCCAAGCGGTCACTGAACCACGGGGTCACTTTCGAAGGGTGAAAAGCAATTTCATAAGCTTGCAGGAAACGCTGCTGCTTTTCTTTAGACTTACTCCAGGAAGAAAAACCTTCCCAAAGAGCTCTCTCTATTAAGAAGAAAGTAAGATAAGTCCTGGCTGCCAGGAGGAAAGGGAAGATGCGCTGAGCTGGGCAGACAGACAGACAGACACTGCTCCACCTGCTCCCTGCAGGAAACATGGAGTTAGCGGCTCAGCTGGCGGAGGAGAGAGAAGCTCACAGGAGCCTGTGCACTTTGCTCTGCGGTAGAAGCAGGAAGCAGACAGAGTGACCTCGATAGGATGCCTGAGTCTGGGAGAGAGAAGTCAGAGTGGGAAGATGGAGAGAAGTTTTAATGCATCGACATCACACCTCGTTAGAGACAAAATCTATCACCAAGTTACTAGGCCTTAGCTATTTCCCCCTTAGATCTGTATGCATCCATTTACGTTAAACCATGCAATCCTGCTTTATGTATATTAGAAATAGTATCTTACACGGTAAGGGAGAAAGCCTGAGGGTAAATTATTCAAATCCCCGAGCACTTAGCAGAGAACAGAGGCTCTCTAAGGATAGAGTGCCATCTATGATATGTACAACCACTACATCTCAAATCGAGGGAGACCGGCTGGTATGTGGTGTGTCAACTTGCTTTGTGGGCAAGTCCTTGGGGTGGCATCCTTTAATGACCAGGTGTGCAGACTCTGTTGATCAACTCTGGTTGGTTTGAATGCAGCTCCAGGGCTCACGATGGGATCCTGGTTAAAGTACTGCAGCCTTCTGCACCTTTATTCCTGGCCTGTGAAATGACAACGATCATATCTCCTACCTCATCTACTGTTGCGAGGGTTAAGTCAGTTAATATGTGTAGAGTGTTTAGGATATAGTTAGCATTTAAAGAGGGATGGTTCACATGTATAACCATATACAGAGTTAGTTTCATTAGATGCTAAGTGCTCTAACGTAACCCATGTCTAAAACTGAGTCTGATAAAGAGTAATACTCACAGAAGTTATAATAATAATAAATGTGAACACATGATTGAACCTGAGATCCATAAAAATAGACTGCTACATCTGCTTATGCAGTGAGGACTATGTAATTCATGTTGGCAGTGAGTATATGTGGTTTTTATAAGTTTATATTATACATTATTTGCTGGTTGAACTTTATTTTTTTTTACTTTAATATACCTTGTGGAATTAATTTTCAGAATTAATAAACCATTTGCAAAATAACTATTACATAGGAAACATCGATATATTTGAATAAATTACTATCTATTCCAGCCGTGGGCAAACTACGGCCCGCGGGCCGGATCCGGCCCGTTTGAAATGAATAAAACTATTGAAAAAAAAGACCGTACCCTTTTATGTAATGATGTTTACTTTGAATTTATATTAGTTCACACAAACACTCCATCCATGCTTTTGTTCTGGCCCTCTGGTCCAGTTTAAGAACCCACTGTGGCCCTCGAGTCAAAAAGTTTGCCCACCCCTGACTATTCTAACAAAATAGAACCTTTTTCCCTCTACTATCATGGTTTTGTTTGACAAACATATGATCCACTGAGTAAACATTGAGGAGTTGGGATTAAGAATAGGTTTTCCTTTCCTTTTCCTCTGCTTTTCCTTTCCTATATTTCCAATAATAATTCATCTCTCAGAAATCCTCTTCAGAGTGAGGGCAGAGTGCACAGTCCTTCAATTGTATAGAGGTATGTCAATATCAAGTACAGTGCTCATGCAGATTAGAACAGGGCTTGACGCTCAGTGACTAAGAGCTGTTGGCAGCAAGGAGGGACAGAAGACAATGACATTGCCCTGGTTCCCGCTCCTGCCATGTCCGTCTTCAGAGCGAATTATGGGTTGTTCAGTCACAGCTTGTACACAGGACTGAGCTCCTGACACCATAGTGTGGGGAGAGCAATGCCACACTTTTTGTCATGTGTATGGCAACATTGCCAGAGCATAAATTGAGGGTGTGCTACAGACATGTGTTCTTGACTTAGGACCATTGATCTGAGCAGACCCCACAGCCCTGGGCTGCTTCCTGTAGTGGGCCCACTGGTAGAACCACAGGCCGTTACCTGCTGAACCCAGCAGCCCACGTAAAAGTCTTTTTTTTAAAAAAATCTTTAATTTCTTTATTGATTAAGGTATTACATAAGATCCAGAGACAGAGAAGCAGGGATCAGACTGTCAAACCTCAGAGGGAAGGTAGGGGTAAGGGGGAGAGATCAACCAAAGGACTTGTATGCATGCATATAAACACAACCAACGGACACAGACAACAGGGGGATGAGAGCATGAATGGGGGGCGGGGGGGGGTTGGGGGTTCATGGGGGGATGAGGCCATGTAAAAGTCTTATCCATCACTTCGGAGGGGTTCAAACTTGGGAAGCCCCGAGAAGAAATAGAAAAGTTTTGTGCGTTGTGCATAAGTGCCCATCTACTACAGAAAGCTGGGAGCCAACATTGATTTAAATAAATCTTCAGCTTCCAAATTATGCGCAGCAACTGGACTTAATGAAATATTTATTCAAAATCAACACACTGCCCCCAGGAGCCTCCCGCCATAAAGGTAAACATGTTACTCAGTGCGCCGATTCTCACCTGTGGCAACCTCGCAGCGGCCTAACATTAGGGACACAGATTTATTTCAGGGAAGGCAATTTAAATAGGAGGTAACCTTGCCACGCAGGCAAAAGACTGGCCCGTGGCTATTCGCCTGGAAACAGCGAAAGCTTTAGACAAGTCAGCTCGTGGCCAAATCAATGTTTATGCATGCTGCCCCGCAACGGCAGGCGCCTGCGGCCTGCAAGCTAAACAGCGTTTTTGACTGTTTGCCTCTTTCTGGTCCTTCAGCCACTGCACGGAGTGTTGCGAATTGCATTTAGTCACAATTATCTGTATCTGCTGGTAGTTGGTGAGAAGGAAAGAGGTGTGATTAATGAAAAGTGACACACACCCATTACTCTGGCATGCCAGTCGCTGTGGCGAGAGAGGGCCTTTGTTGAACCCACATCTGACCTCCTTTACCTTTAACAAGGTCAAGGGGAAGGCTAAGTGCTTGCGAGAATAGCTCCTACAAATGCTTCCCTGAGACTTAAGGATGCGGCCTCGGCTAATGAACTGCCGGTGGCCAATTAAATAGAATGGCACCCAGTTCACCTCGGTAGCAAAGGTGGAATTAAAAACCAAAGATGCCGTGTTTTCTGTTGAGATGTGTCAAGTACAAAAACTGGAATTGGACATGCCTTGCTCCCTCTTCAAAAAAGTAAACAAGCAATTCAAAATCAAACGTTGTCCAAACTGACCAGGAATCGGGCTCAGTGTCCTCCTTTCTATGTCACACCCAGAATGTGGCTCCGCCCCTTCCACAGAGGGGAAGCATGTTCACCTTTGTTTGACTCTTGGGTGACCCTACAGGGCAACAGGCTGATAAAGTAATAGCGATTGTTCCTATTAAGGAATTTTTCTTTCTCAGTATACCTCTTGTGACCAAAAATAGTTCATCTTTTTATAGTATCGTAGTATAAATAGGTCAACAGCAATGGAGGTACAGGGAAAAAATATATATTTTGATGCATTAAATGTTTCATCAAAATTTCTAGGCTTCTCCTCAAGTACTCTGTCAGATGGCAAACACACAAAAGTAGGAGGGAAATGAGACACAAAACAGAGTGTATTATTTTAACTCAGAAAATATGCCAAGACCAAAGTCAGTGCCTAACATGATCACAAACAAAGAAATATTCTCTCCATCCCTCATTTCCCATGGATTTTAGAAGACTGGTTCCTTTTTGCATCAGTAATATTTACAACTTCATTCCAAAGCAATTGATTCTTTTCAACTTGATTAAAATTAACCAATAAGCATATTCCCGAGAAGCAAGAAATTACACGTAATTTTGTCACTGACTTCTATACCGGAATGCTTCCTTGCAGGAAATAAAAAATGACTCTGAAGTAAAATGAAAATCAGACTTAGAAATGCTGACAATCACTCCAAGGAGATAATTTTCATGAGTGTTTTCTTTCCCACACGCAATCTGCACAATCTAGTATCATTGTTCTCGGCGGTCAAGGCCTGCTTCCTGGGAACCCTGAGTCTGCCTGTGAGGGATGGAACAGTCATACCGAAGCAGCACTTTTAAACTTTTCAAGAGCACTGACATGACAATTATTTTTTTGAGTCGGGGAGGAGTCTACAGGAAAATTAAAACAAAGCCAAGCAAATAGACATCTCATTAAGAGATGGCACTCATTTATCAATAATCCTTTTTGTTAAAAGAAAGAAAAGGTCACCCTCATCAGTGTGGCTCAGTGGGTTGGGCATCATCCTATGCACCTCGAGGTCTCCGGTTCAATTCTTGGTTAGGGCACATGACAGGTTACAGACTGGGTCCCTGGTAGGGGACTTGTAGGAAGCAGCCGATCTCGCCGATGTTTCTCTCTCTCCCTCTACCTTCCTCTCTCTATAAAATCAATAAAAACATATTTAAAAAATAAAAGAAGAAATCACCTGCAGAAAACTTGATTACCAGTCTTCCTCTGCATCTAGGTACATATTAGATAAGCAGCCACTCAGCAACTGTGGAGGTTAAACTAGTAGGTGCGAATTGTCCCAAAGGACATATATTCAATTTTCCTCCTGCAGTTCTCAGACTTCAAATGGCTTCTATCAAGATTTGCTTTATTATAAAAGGAAACAAAGAGTGTCTCTGCGAGATGACAGCAGGCATGTCTCTAATTCAAAGCCTTGAAATGAAACTGCATCCGTAAATACACTCGGAGTGCTTAGCTTACACACTCTTTCCAATTTAAAGGGAATTCTGTTTTGCACTCATCTCAACAGTGAAAAAGTCCTCACCTAATTATGTCCCACAAGCTGTATAATGATGTATTAATAATACCGCCACAGTATTTTTTTTTATTACTATTACTGCTGCCTACAGGCCTGTATCTTGATGGAGACTGAGCTGGACACACTAAATTCAGCCCCTAACATGAGGCTAAATTGACACTGTAAGCTTTATCTCAACAGTGTTCTCTTTGTTCTTGTACTTTAAGGCACATTTTTTTTTTCATTACCTAACCTGCAGCAAAAGCATTTCACCTAGGCTCTGTTTCTAAAGAAAATAAGTTAAATAAAAGTAATTTTCACTTAGAGACTTTAATCACATTAGTAGCAGTAAATTATATCAGAGGGGACATGTAACAACAGACATATTCCTGAGGGTTTTTCTTTTTTAAGAGAAAGGTAAAATTGTGCATTGCATGGCTAACTGAAAATGACTTAAAAAAAAGTTACAGGTAGTTAAAATGTAGAGATATCTTCTAGACTGGAAGGCACCTCCAAGATCATCTTGATCATACCGGATGGAAATTGAGGTCCAAGGAAGTGAGGTATTTGTCAAGATCTTACTGCCAGTCTTTGGCAGATTTGAAATCAAGATCTTGATCGGCTGGTTTCCATTACAGTGTTATATTTTCTCTCTTTCCTACACTGTGTGAAACCCAAAATACAATGTTATTAAAGCCGCGTGTGGCAATTATTCTGGAGTATAGTTCTGTATTTGGAGCGTGCTTGATTTTTAAAAAATATATTTTTATTTATTTCATAGAGGAAGGGAGAAGGAAAGAGATAGTTAGAAACATCGATGATAAGAATCATTGATCGGCTGCCTCCTGCATGCTCCCTATTGGGGATCGAGCCTGCAACCTGGGCATGTGGCCTGACCAAGAACTGAATCATGACCTTCTGGTTCATAAGTCAATGCTCAACCACTGAACAACATTGGCCGGGTAATATTTTAAAACTAAAGCTTGCAAATGCATGGCTTATGGGAAATGTATGTAAAGAAATTTTCCTTGGCATGAAAATAGATAACTAGAAGTATTTTGAAGACCTGTACTAGACCAGGGAGCACATCAGGGTCTCTGGAATGGGATTTCAACAGCCGTTTGCTGTTTTTGGCCTTGGACACCTTCCTTGTGTCTTTGAGCCTCGGTGTGCTTAGTCACAAAGGAATATTAAGTTCTATCTTAAGAGCTTTTTGGCATCATTTTCTTAAGATTAAGGTCAGAAAATAAACCTAAGCAGTGCCTTGACGGAAGGTATTTAATATATATCTCAGTTTCTTCCTCTTTACTCTTAGAAATTAATGTTAAAAGGGACGCAATCTGTTGGGAAATCTGATTATTCTGTGCATAACCATTAGGTGTGGTTAATACTACACATGAGGTGAGATTTGCGCTGTAATATAAAATTATAGAACAAGGGAGTAGAAAGGGAGAAGTTGGAGTGACATACTTCATGGTTCTGATGCTTCGAAGGACAAGACCCTGAACCTAAGCTAAGTCATCGGATGACACAGGAGGTCCACAGACCTCCCTTGGTCTCCAGGCCAGCAGGGCCCTTGCAGGTCAGCCCACCCAGAACAAGAGGCCAGGACTGTTAGTTTGATTTGAGGGTCTTGAGCTCATGGTTCTGGTTTTGAAATGTTTAGTAATGGAAGGCGGGTAATTATAGGTAATCAAGGCCTAATCAGTGCAGGAGGAAAGGCAGGGAGGTGAGCCAGGAAGAGAGAAGTTGGTGGATCCCAGAAAATTTGCAACAGAGGGGGGAAAAGAGTTGAAACCTGGCTTCTGAAGCTGCATGTGTCCTTCCTGTGTTTTGGGTCCTTTCCCCCGGGCCTGGCATCCCCGCACTCTGACTGCACCCTGCCCTCTGACCTTGCCCTCTCCCCTGTGCCCTGGCATCCCCACACTCTGCACTCTGGCTGCACCCTGCCCTCTGACCTTGTGGAGACAGTGTGTGGACATGCCCAGAGCTCTGAGTGCTGGAGTCCAAGCTCTAGGGTCCGTCTCTGCACCCACAACTCACTAGCTGCCACCCTGGGCACTTCAGTTCTGGAGCCTCAGGCCCTTTATCCATGAAGTGAAACCCATCATCGCTCAGTTTGCTGAAACCACTGACTGAGCAAGTACAGTTCAGAAGCCGGTCCCAGTGCCAGGCATTGAGAATATGAATCAACTTTGGCCCTTGTTTTGAAGAGACCAGCTAACCAGCCTTTCTTAGGAACCCAGGGAAAGAGACAGATGAGAGTCCTCCCCATGAGCCACTGGGATATAAAACAGTGTGCACAGAAACCCACCGAGTGTTAGACAGGACATATGCTGCGCATTAATGTGGTGATGGCCGCGATTCAAGGGCCTTGCTGATACATTCCTCATGTGCAGCAGATCACTGTGGCCTCGGAGGACAATGCCCCCTTTGTTCAATACATTATGGCTAACTGCCAGGTAATGAAGGAAGTAGTGATGGGGTAGGGGAGGCGGAAGGCAGTGGGAAAAGTGTGCTGTCTTGCTGCGGGACCCTAATGATCACACGTTTAGTCGCCATGAGATTCCTGTTATACAGGCACTACATGCGTCTGTCCCCTCAGACGTCTCATTCTACCAGCTCCTCCTGGACACTGGCCCCTATGATGTAACCCCACCGGTTTGTAACTCACCACGGTGCACTGTTGTGGGAACGCTCCTCTTGGGAAGTGAAGACCCGTGTCCAGTGTTAGATAGTTCATGTCACATGCCTTCACTTCAATCATTATTCCAGATACCGTTCCCAGGTTGGTAAGGATATGCTCACACTCGCACCTAAGTGCGGCTTTAACCCCCTCTATAGTTTAAAGTCTTTCTTCTAGCCACGTGCTTGGCCTAGAAACAGAATGCAGTTGGTATAAATGATTGCTCCCTGGCGTAAGGAATCCATTCCCCTGAGCAAGCCGGTAACTGGCTGTCGCCAAGTCCCCATCACATGGTAGCTTGGCAGTTTAAAAACAAAAATTTAAAAAAATCTACAAAGTTACCTACTAAGCTTAATGAAGTGCTATGTTGACGTGAAAGCATTGCTGTCTGTATGGCTCAGAAGCTGAGCCCATGGCCTCCCTGACCAAGAGAAGATGTGAGTCAGCAAAGGCCTGGGGAGACTCCTTCTTCAGCCTCCAGTGAGATGGGAGATTGTCACTCTCCACATGCAGAAGGGAGGCGGAGAAGGTGTGTCCCTGAGAGGAAGGAAGGCAAGGTCCAGCCATCACCTAAAATCCCTGGGTTTCATTATGTTGTTTGCTCTTCTGTGAGATCCTAAATTATTAGAACTACTCTGATAACTATACAGTAAGTAATAAAAACACACTGGAATGTAACATTTAATTGTTTTGTGGGATTATGTATGGTTTTGAATTGTTCACATCACTGCTCCCCACTTTTGTCCATCACCTGAGAACTGAGTCATCTTAAGTAAATTCTGGATATAAAACAATGCGAAGGTTTCAGGGGCAGATAAGTCACCTGTAGTTAGATATTTCCCCCAGACATTCTGGGAACAGATTATCCTGATTATCACATAATTTTCTAGCAAAATTAATTATCAGGTAGATAGCATTTTCTGGGATGTGGAGAATTACTAATTATAATGACTAGAATAAAAAAAACAACCATTTTATTGTATTTTATATTTTCCATGCTTTCTGAAGCGAGCCAAGTGCTTACCATGGAAACCGGATAAAACTCAACCATCAACATTTTCAGGATGTATTGAGTTGGAGAGTATGGACACAGTAGATGCTGACTTTGCAATAATTTGGTTTTGAAATTAAGGGAACAGAGGGGCAGTTGGAAAAATACTGAATGTGAGAATGTTTTTCTTTTTTTTCTAAGATGGCCGAATCTGAAATCACAAAGCAGCCAATGAGAAACACTTCAATATTTCTAAGTAGATAAATGAATTGAGTAAGAGAGAAAGTTGGGTTGAACAAATTGGTTGGTGTCAAAGCAAAGTTGTGTCTGCTGCATTCCCCCCACTCTCTGGCTGGGTCCCATGGTTGCTCCGACCACACCCTAAGCTTGCCTCTACTTCAACACTGTGTTGTTATTATTGATTTATTTGTGGATATTAACTCCTTGAAAGTAAGGCCAGTCTTGTTCATCCCTGTATTCTTGGACTTAGCACAACAGTTGGTACCCAGCATATGCTTGTGTCTTTGTACATAATTATGTACTGAACTTGAGTAAAGTGTTAAAATTTTAATTGCTAAACGAATTTGCTATTATAAAGGGATAGCTTGAGTCTGTAGCAGACCTGATGCCAAATATCAGTTTATCCTGAGGAAGGCTGTTTCTTTGTGGGCGTAATTCAGAAACAAATTTATTTGCATTTTTCTTTATTTGCCCTAATAATAATAGCTGATCTCTACTGAAACCTTACCATGCTTAGAAATTGTTCTAAGGACTTGGCACAAGAGAATAATTTCATGAACTATCCTAAGCAATATTGTGAAAGAGATATTATTATCTCATTTTTAGATAAATAAGTGACAGCTTAGAAGGATTAAGTAACTTATCCAAGATGCCCAGGCAATCTGACTATGGACTTTGTGCTCTTAATTACTATACTCTGATCACTCCAAAGTACCATCCTGTACTGCAAACAGAATACAAAGTAGTAAAATAGCATTGCCCAGTACAGGTTCACCCAACAAAACCTAGCCAGCCAATCAAATCTCTGCAGGTGCCTATTACTATACCAGGCAATTCTCGTTCTTTCTGCTCCATGAAGGGAGAAGCAAATCTAAGTCATTCTGCCTAAGGTAGGATTTCCAGAGGGGGCACCATACTGATGCTGAACTTAGCACCATGGTGAGATCCCAGAGTGGGTAGTAGTTCTGCCCAGACTCCCATTACAGAACTCTACTCATGTTCCCAAACTCTGAGCTTAAAAATGAGGAATCCTGAAGATCCCTTCCCTTTCCCTGAGGACAAAATAACCATGCTCTCTGCTTCTTTTTCAAAGTCAAAGTCAGACCACTTAACTGTACTCTCAGTCATGTATTGTGATGATGCATCAGACACTCTGGGCATCTCCACTGGGTGTCTAAGGAATGGACTGTCAGTGGCAATTAACACACTCGAGAAATAAAACGTATGGATGATGGGTCTGATTAGAAACAAATAAACCTGACAGGTCACCCTGAAGGCTTGTGACAGGTCACCCTGAAGGCTAAGACAAGTCATAGAGAAATGAATGTTTTTGTTCTTAACCCCATAGACACAATGAGTTTGCCAGGGGATATTTAGAATGTCAAGTTCACTCTCAACTACGGTATGCTCTTATACAGATTATATTCAGTTAAAATAGTTATAAAAGATGAACATAGCATGGCACCAAATGTAAGAATTGGTAGTTTGTTTGGGACCAAAAGATTTGGTGCATTTGATCCACTGCACCTTGTCCTTGTAGCAATACTGCATGACTGAGGCTGGGAACAAGGACAGCAAAGTCCTCCACACTCTCCCTGTCCTTCTGGCCCTCAGCCCTCAGAGGAACCACACTATCCAGAGATCTCCCCTGCAGTGTCTCTTCTAGAACTGGACTCCTCAAGTAGCTGCAAGGCGCTACCCTTCCCAACCTCTATGGCAAAGGCAGCATCTCTCGGCACAGCTGACCTCAGAGAACTGTTGGGAACCTGATATCTTACACCTTGTGGGTTTCCTAATATTAGTAAGAAAAGAAAAGAGCAATTGATTACTGAGGACAGAATTTCAGTAGCAGGGAAGACCCATGGATGGCCTTCACTCCATGTTGTACACACAGACCCTGGCCCATCTAGAATCGTTGGCATTACTGTAACAGAACGGCACTGATGTATCCCATCTACATGAACTTTGCTAATGGACACAAAGCACATATCTTCGCGTTTGTTGTAATACCAAACTAAATCATAGCTTATAGGCCATAGAGCAATCATATTCCATCTATATGCTTATGGCTTCCATCAGTGAGGGAATGTGCGATGAAACTTTTGTTTTAAAGTAAAACGCACAGTGACACACATCATATTAGAGCTTTGCTCTGGTACTGACCTTAAACATTACACTACAACCTACAACCCTACACCTCGACACCTCGTGGTGCTCTGCACAACTGCGAAGCCTCAGACATCGTCCACATCCGCCCTCCAGATTCATAAATGATAGAGTGTAAGACAACACAGTGAAAATTAATTGTGTGTGCCAGACACTTACTCAACAGTGACTCTTTTGCAGAATGCTTGAATATCATCGCTTGAGCAAAGTTTGCCAAGTTGATTATAAATGTGATATCTTACCTCTTAATGCATTTTACAATTTGCACATAATGGCTCCAAGGGAACTTGTAAACCATAGTAAATCATAAAATTCATTTTGTTTTGCATCAATTCATTCATCCATGTGCCAACTAATCACCTCATTTCAAAATTCAATAAACCTAAATACCTGGATTTATGATGCTTTGTCAGAATTAACAGGGGAATATCCACAATGCGGAATTAGGAGTCTAGTGCAACTTCAAGGCAAGCACCTAGTTGAAAACAATTAAAAAGCCTTGGCAGCAATAATTATATCCACGGAGTTAGCAAATAAAATAAATTAAAACTGATTTAATTTCTGCTCTGGGAGATGGGGGGAAGCACAGAAAAGCCTTAATTTAGTCCGTTAAAACACTGAAGTTGTTTGAAGCAAAACTTTAAAGTGACTGTGAATTGGTTTCTTTTCGTGTTAACAGTTCATAATAGCAAATAAAATGCACACGCAAGTGTATTTTTAAGGGCCCATTGGTTGGTCCCATTGTATAATGGCCACTGTAGTTCTTGAAATTTTTACTCTCCGTGTAAGAAGTTTGACAGCGGGTACCCTCCTGCAGCATTTGATGGTATACCCACGTGCTGTGCGGCTTTAGGGTAGACAGTCGAAGGCAGGGGCGCGCCCTCTGGTTTATGCACCTTAAAGAACAGTTCATGTAAAGGGGCCCCCATTGCTAAAACTGCATTATAACACATACTTTTCAAAGATGCCCTTCATCTTCTCTATTAAACTCCAGCTTGGGATTTGTAGCCCTTTACAGAAAAATGTCTGTAATGCTGATGTGAAATGTGTGGTTGTGTGTGTAGGTGAACAGTCACATGCCTGTGCGCGCACGCACACACACACACACAGAAAGAGAGAGAGAGAGAGAGAGAGAGAGAGAGAGAGAGAGAGAGAGAGAGAGAACCCATATTCATTTTCTTGGAGTTGGAGATCCAGAGAGAAGAAAAAACACAACTATCTTTGGCTTTTAGTTGGAAAATAAAATCTGGAGACGTCAGTTAAGCAGCTGTTCTGATTCTTTATCTCTCAGTGTATGTTTTAGTTAAAATAATTTCTCTGCTAACAACAACGATGGATGCCCTTGGGTTCCGTTTTTAATGTTTTCTTAATCAATCTTTCTTGCCAGCCTAAAATGATATAAAGAAGAAAAATAACACGCATGAAGACACGCGGGGCATTTAGTGAACACAAAGCCAAAGGACAGGGGAGTCATCTATTTTCTTTTTCTTTAAAACAGGCTTAAAAAGGCATCAGATTGGGAGAGTCACAAAAGGTCTATACGGTTCTGTTGCTCCTTTAATTAAATTCTTAGAAGTAATCAGATGCAAAATGACAAATAGCAAGGAGAGAACATACCACTGCTGGATAATTTTATCATTTATACCTATAACTGCCAATCCACGAAGGGCTATTCTTTATATGTCACCTAAATCATAAGAGCTGGTACCTTTCTCTGTGATTCATGTTAGCCTTGCTCTATGATTTACTGCTAAATTATTTCCCTTCTCTTTCAGGGAATTTTTTTTATCTCCTTCCCATGATTAATCTCTGTGGTCTGAATGAGCAAAGCTTTTTAGATGAGTGGGTGTCACAACTGCATTGAGTATACATTTTTTCAGTATCATTTTTTATACAATTTTTTTTCAATGTGCTCAAAAAAGATAATTATTTATTTAAAGGCTTATATTGCCATTAAAAAAATCCTTTACTACCTGGGGTATATATTCCAGGCTTTTCTTCTGGAAACAAATGTCCTTTGCTTTGACAAGACATGATGACAATGGTTATTGGCAGATACCGCACACCTCAGAGCTTGGTCACGAGGTACATGGCCCTGGTTGGAGTGATTGAAGACCACAGAACATCTTGATGTGTATTTTCCTGGTGGGAGAGGTGAGAGAGAGTGCTAAATAGTCCGTGTGTGTGTGTGTGTGCTTTCCTGCTGGTTGTTAAATGCTAACAGACCTGCCCTCTCTGTGAATGACTAACACATTAATCCCTGAATGTGAGTCCTTTGAACAGAGAAAGCAGATGTTTCAATGCGCTTTAATGAGCCCCATCCACTGGACTCTGTTGCCGTATTGGATCCCTGGGAGTCACATTTCATTTCAGATTGAGGCATCCGGTCTGCGCACAGCAATCTTTCCGAAAGCTATGGAAACGGCTTCCCCTGACCCATCTTCCACGGACATCCCTTCTTCCTTCTTTTAATAAAAATCTTACCCCAGATGTCACGTTTATGTACCTAATGAATATGTTTGTTATATAAGCACTCAATTTCCCTCCGTGTCGTAGTGAAATGTATACCTTATGTACCTCAAAGACAGCCACCAAAAACAAGGCATATTTTAGCCAGTTTTATGAAGTTCATTAAGCCTTTATCAGGAAGGGTGCTTATGAATTACTGTGTGGCTTTTATCTGCCTTCCCTTCCTTTGCCCTTTCTCCAGTGAAGGTAAAAGAGAAATGTCCTCAAGGGAGTTGATTCTTAAATACAGTAAAGGAAGATTATGCCTTCGTTTTACCAAAAACTGGCTTATCCACCACCGAGTAATCTGAGTTTGACTGGTAAGTCACCTGCTCCCGCCGGCCCTACTTCACCAGAATCATAAATACTGTCAAGAAAACCCTGGGCTGAGGGAAAGCCTGGGCTCAGTACAGGTACATTCTCCTTTTCGTCTTTGCCTGTGCCTCTGGACCTGCAGACCAGCAGCAGAGAAATAATTTGTCCACGTATAGCTTCTCCAAACTGGAGAAGAATCCCATGGGGGTCACTTACTTCTGCCAGATTTCAGTCAATTAATCAATCGTCAATCAAACATCAAATTTAGTTTGACAAAAGCCAGCACAGTCAGAAACCAGCTTTTACAAAGACAGCTGTGTGCTCTAGTTTTCAGACGACTTTTGCTCTACCTACACTAGCAGCACATAACACAGACTTGTTACATACAATATTGGAAAGAAGAATTCTAAAAATAGCGATTGGGCATCCATGCAGAGAGTAATAATATTTCCTGCATGGCTCATGTATGTATTCATTCATTTACTCCTCAGCACAGGCCTATTAGTCTTCACATCGGACTACCCCTATGGATTTAAAGATGAATAAAGTTTATGTGTGCCAAGTGGAGGGGAAGAGAAGGTAGAGTGAATGGGGAGGAGATAATGTGATATATCTTCACTTTGAGGCAAGCTTTAAGCTAGAGAGTACGGGTAGATGCAACCCTGTGAAAGGGAGAAGTGAATTGGAAACAGAAACGATAATCTGGTGCTTTTCAGAAACTTTGTTGTCTTGTATCATCTTGCTCAATAGTTCAAGACCTGCCCTTCACCCCTGAAACCCTGAGTGGTGTGGCCTCTCTCATCTGCGCTACGTTTACTCATGGACATACACACATATCCTGTCACAGTCCTCTTTTCAAGGAAAGAAAATCATTTCCCATTGTCCACTGTACAACAGGAAATGTTGCAGTCAGATGCTCAGTGGACCACAGTGACATTTATGGGTCAAGATGCACATTCAAATGCAAGTTGATTTTCACAGTCGGGGACATGAGACACAATGACACCTACTTGCAAAACCCCGAGGGCTGACAGAACAAGAGCAGAAAAAACACTTCAACAACAGACTCTGGTACATGAATAGGTTTCTATCTGGAGAAAAACTTAACTCTGTTGGATTTGAAGACATGACTTGCATCCAAACTACCTACTTTTCATGTTTTCCCTAGTTATTCTCTACATAAAAAATAATCAAGTTTCCTTTGTGAAATGAATAGCATGAAGTTGGAAATATTAAGAAAGGTTTGGACTTAGGTAAAGAAGCTTACCCAAGTGAACAGATGTGCAATCGTGTTCGACACTGGGTTAATGAGTATTTTCACTCTGATTGTAGGACTATGACAATTTTGGAAGAACTGTATGAAGGTGATTACAGTGATGATTACAATAGTCCCTATCGAGTAGCAAATATATTTGTCAAAAATGTAAGGCATTCATTCACAGGTTCTGATGAATAGAGTATGACCAGAAAGCAATTATATTGCTGGATTTTCTGAGTGCGAGTTAATCTTGGTAAATCACTCACTATGATTACAGAGTGCATAGTGGGTATTCAGTGAATGTTTGCTAGTACTACTGACTAGGTATAGAATGTTTAATGTTTCTGTCACAGAAAGACTTCCTTATTCACAATATTACAAAAGTGTCCATTTGAGGGTCTGCACTTGGGTTGGTCTTGGAGCAGCCGGACATTAGAGCATAGCTCAGCCAAGCAGAGGTTAGCATGAACTCAGGAACTAGGATGGAAGAAAGCACAACTCCATCCTACCCAGGAAATGGCTCCATGGGAATTTCTGACATGAAATAACTCAAGGCGGGGTATCTAACCACTGCTCTGAGCAAGATGTGGATTCCCAACCTTCCCTGCCCTGGCAGACTTTCTAGTGGCCTCTGTAAACAGGAGGCCAAGTTCTCCCCGAGACATCAGTTACATTTTTGTGACAGACACATACAAATAAGTCTTCCAGGGTATTCAGCCATTCTTTCTGGAAATATTTTGGAAAATGATAGACAAGCCAGCTTTTAGTAAGAATAAGCAGCTGTGACAGGGAGAACAAAGAAAAGAAATTCTTTTTACTTTCTAAAAAAGTGTGTGCTATCTTTGTGGCAAAGCTAATTTTGATGACATGAAAATCACTATAGACCCCACAGATGAGTCAATAGAGTGTGGGATTAAATAGTTTCATTACAATGCAAAAAAAGGGCAAAATAACCACTAAATAATAGTCATTTTCGGTAGCAGCTGGCCTAATGTCTTTCTCCCAACACATGTAATGGCCAGGCTAATTTAAATTGGCATTCTCCTTCCATTATATGACTATTCAATGGTTTAATAAAATTTTATTTTGAAGGTCTATAAAACCACTAATTTGGCATGACAGGACATATTTCTAAAACTCATTCTATATGTAGACTCTATGTGTCTCTTTTAATAAGGACACCCAGAGTAGCAGCATCTAAGCAATTAGTAAACAGAGATCACGTTTTGTGTAGAAAACAATTTTTCATTTAAAAAATGAAAGAATGTAAAATAAAACAAAGTTCAAAAGGGAGGAAGGAAAAAGAAACCTAGCCTATTCTAGGTGAGAGAGCATTTTTAAATTAAAGAATAAGACAATAACCATCTGAGTTTTTTAAAAAAAATTTAAAATTTAAAGCAGTTGCTAAAGTGAAAGGAGGATTTACTAAATGATTTCCATAGAAGGAAACAAAAGAATGAAGTGAACACAAATACTTAAAAACTTGATACGCCTTACATTTTTAAAATCACCCTTTTCTTTCTATATAACTACATGTAAACATTGCATCTCCTGCCAAACTGTAAATTTCTTAAAACAAGGAGCCACGTCTGACTCATCTGTGAGTTTCCACGCCATCTAGCAGAGAGCCTGCCACCTAATTGTGCGCCACAGATGTTTACTGATGAAGGGAAGGCTGGAGGGAACTTCTGTCCTTTACGTGATGCTGAAAGCAGACAACCTAAAGCATACGTTCTATCCGCAGAGAAGCAATTGCCATTTTACTCACCCAGGGAAAGGCAGAAAACCATTTCTGACTCAACAACAGAGAGGCGGCCCTGCTTAAAATACAAACCCCGACGATTTCTAAAGGGCCCTTCTGCGATGAGGGATTGTCTCAAGGAATTATGTTCAAGTGAGAAGTTTCCAATGGGCCTTCATGGGGAAATCTTGCCCCTGTGATTGATGCTGCCCCGTGAATCCTCCTCCCCTCCGCAGCTGCCCACTCGAACCTGCAGATGTTCTTGTGCTTCGCCCACCAAGATGAGTAAAGCGAGTTGCCTGAGCTCTTGCCAGGCAAGAGCAGGGTGACTCAGAAAGCTGTGCAGAGGAGGCAACCAGTGGGATTTTCATTCGTCAGCCTGAGTTCTGTGTCCCCTATGAAAGCACCTTCTATCACTAAAATGCCAGGATGCCGCAGACAAGTAATACTAATACCCTGAGAGCAACATTTTGAAAGTTACAATTAAACGTGTGTCCTGGGCACACCCACTAGTGGATGAGAAAGTGGGCAGTGGTTTCACGCAGTGATGGGTGACACTGGCAATCACTGAAAACATCGTATACGTTTTAGGAAGCAATCCAATTTATCATGACTTACAGGCTGCCTTCCTGGCAATAGAAGGTGCGGGCAGGAACACGTCCTCCAACATTATTCTCAATTGTTGGCTTTTTAAAGATTATTCAGTGGAATTAGTCTTGGGCCTTTTGTAGATCCCCCATGACGCTCTAGGTAAGTATGGATGGGGACAATCCTAACCGCCTTGGTGAGATATTTCTTCTAAAACATCTGAGACATTTTTTTCAAAAGTGTTTACTTGCCTAGAATAATTGGAGTTGGATTTAATCAGTTACCAATGCAATGAGGTGAGTGAACTCCCATATTGTACTTCACAGTAGCATCACCTAGCAAACAAAAGCATCTCATCAAATAAATTGAGATGATATAGTGTGTTCTTGTGATTTTTAATAGGGGGCATTTGACATCTCAAGTCTCATTAAAGAGGTGCCTCTAGAACTATAAAATTAATGGGATAAAATTCCATGATGTCATACCTAGAGGACCAAAACATCCTGTTTAAACAAATAAAAATCTTCACCAGAAGTAGAATGAATTCTGCCCAACACTGAAAACCATAAGAAATAATTTTAAACACATCCCATACAACGAAGTGCATCCTGGTGTCTTTTCAGGTGACTATATTAAAAAACAAGCATTAATTTATATCCTTAATTTCTTCCCTTTTTCATTTTCTCTGTCTTGATCTTAAAACATCACTGAAACTAAGTCTTCCAGAATAATGGCTGTCCCATCAGAGTTAGTTAACCATGATACAATCTAACGCCCAGTGCATAGTGTGTATTTTAATGCATTTAGGATTTGCCTAAGAAATCTCAAGTAACTGACATTGTCATATTCATTTCCCTTAAAAACACATTCCTTTCATTTTCACACAAACACATTCTCCAATGAATAAGATGGAAAAACATTTGATTAAAAGTCAGGGAATGTATTTTCTTTGCATATTGAGAAGGATGAGGGACTGGAGAATAGGAAGGGGCACAAGGAAGAGATTTCTATAGGCCCCTTTAAAAACAATAGACTTTAAAATCTAACTTCATCTGTACAGTGTTGAAAGGATTGGGGTTCTGGCTGCAGGTGCAGCTTTAATTCTTGCCGTCTCCCTTGTCCCTCTATGTTCCCTTGTAGAATACTGAGTAGGAATGGGGGGTAGTGGGATGATGGAATGCGGGACAGGGCATAACCAAAGACTGTAAACCTGCGTGGAATCTACCAGGAACTCTGAGCAAAACAGTTTATTTAGATTTATAAGCTGGAAGCTGCCTGGAGTTTTCTCAAACTGTCTGCACCACCTATAATGATAACTAATATTTTTAAATGCTTCCTTGTGCTAGGCATTATGTTAGCTTCTTTATAATTTAATCCATTATTTTAAAAAAAAAATTTACGCCATCTGACCACCACTCATCTTCTGAATCAATCACTTCATCAGCTCCCTGTTTTCTAGGGCGAAGGATCTCAAAAGGCAGGCTGAGAGTCAGCATCAGCATCAGCCTCACCTGGGAACTTGTAGAAACACAAATTCTGGGCCCAAGCCCAGACGTACTGAAGAATAAAAAAATTCAGAGTAGACCCAGTAATCTGTATTTTCATAAGCCTTGCAGATGATTCTGACTGTCTGCAAAGGAGGATACAAAAGTAGGGGGATGGGAGGCTAGGGGGTCGTGTTTATTCTCTAACCTCCTGGGGATCAGGCCAAGACAAGAGGTGCCTGAGCCCACACCCTGTTTCAGCGCTCTCTCTCCTTTCCTGTTGATAGGGTCCTCCTGAGGAGAGCTTCCCCAGTCAACCTTAGATGCTTAAATCCTGTCCCAGCTCCTGCTTTGGGGGAACCTCACCTCATAAACCCCATTTCTCCAGCTGAGGAGCTGAGGCTCAGGGGCCACACAGATGGTAGAGAGAAGGGGTGGACCCAGGACTTGGAGGATCTCATCTCAGATTTGATAGTCTCTGTGCCACCCCTCCCCCAGCCTTGGGAAAAACTCCTAACTCACCAACCACACTTGATCCATCACCAAAAAGGGTGTAAGTGATTATATCTGTCCCGTCTACCTAGCGAGTAGGCACAAGTTTCAAGTAGAGTAACATTGCAAAGACATTACAAAATATAAGCCCTAAATATATAAGGGGCATATTCTGATCTCTCATAAGCAACCTCTATTATCTGACCTTTCCTCACACACTCTACTCTAAGACTCTGTCACTCCTGAGATCTCAGCTGGAAGCCCAGGAGGATAGCGTGCCTCCCATGCATTCCAGTGAGTCCCTGCTCTTTACCCAACTTAGCTCCAACAAGGACTCATGTTTGGTTGGGATATGTACTCATTTTTCCTCTTCCACACTCACCCAAGTGGACTGCCCTATATATATTTTTTTTCTTATTTCATTCTATTTATTTCCAACCACTCCTGTAATCTACCAAGGTCATGTAACAGTCTGATTTTATTACATGTGGTACAAGTCACTCTTATGTATGAGTGTATATGTTTTTTTCTCTTCCCACCTTGGCTGTGTTATTTTGAGGTAGACCCAAAAGCAAGTCCAGTTGCTTTATTTTAAATAACAGAGGCCATGCCCAGAGTTCACATAAAACATCAGTGTCTACATCTAGAGAGTCAAGGGGTCAACTGTTTCAACAATCAACCAGTCAATTCGATGAAACAACTGCTTTTTCTCATTTTTCACTGTATGGAATAGTAAGCTGCCTACAGATGCAAACTTAAAGGGAAAAACAGAGGGAAAATGTCTTAGAAGAAACCCTGCAGTCACTGAACAGAAGATCTCCACAGAAAGGGAGATTCAAAGTCAAGGCTCTCTCTGGGTTAATGAGGTTTCTAGTTCACGGACATAAACAGCCTCTGTGACCGTGGCCTATTACTCACAAGGACCTCTTGTTGGGTGATTTATGCAATTCTCCTTTTGTTAATTGTTTCAGTTGATTTGAATTATATTGCGTTCCACATTAAGGCCATTAGTACCAGTCATATATAAATGTCTGATAATTCCCATCTAGGAAGTTTCAAGACCTGAGAAATAGTTACAATATCATTTTCTTAAATTCAGATGAACGGGGTTATTGAGCCCATGGAAATGAGCTGTCCCTTTGGTTGAGATTATCTGAGGGAGACTATAAGGAACTGAGTGTGCCTTCAAGTCACATCACATGTATACGTAATTTTGGAAACACTGATTAATACAGGTGTTGCATTGCATTCCAATATTGCCACATTTTATTTATTTATTTAAAATATTTAGAAAAATATGTATATTGCTTTATATTTCATATTATCTCTACTAGAAATAAAAGGCTGTGTCTGCCTAAAACCAACTTTTGCATGTGTATTTCTTTCTCACAGAAATGGAGAGTATTCCCTTGAAGTACAGTGGTGAGTTAGTAATTCCTTGAATCATTATAATCCTAAAGTTGAAGTAATATTCTTGGTAGAGTGAAGAAAAATCCTGCACTAGACAGAGGAAGCTAACTTCATTGTAAAGTTACTTATAGAGAAAGGATATTGCATCTAGGCAATAAAGAAAAATACCTTCTAGTTGTGGATAGTAAAAACAGCACTCATATAATAATGGCCAACTGGAACCCTGAGGCTTTTCTGAATTGAGCAATTTTGGTGACAAATGCCTTTAGAACAAGAGGGAAAATGTCTCTGGTGTCCTTTCCACCTGCACGACCACTGAAGTGCTTTCGTTCAGAGATAAGAAAATATCAAGATCCAGTTCAAAGTTAGCAGTTTCTGTTTGTTTTTTAAGCAGGAATGCAATAATCCCTTCATTTATTTCCAATTAAGCCACTTCTCAATCTTGGAAAATTATGGGATTTAATTTGCAAGGTGTTTTTCAAATGCATGTGTTCCTTTCTTCTCATCTCTGCTCTGTCTGGCTTGGAAATGTTGTGCATGTCCTCTTTCCATTTAACAAGAATGTGCATATCCTTGGCACAGACTGTGCTAATTTTCCTATGAGCTAAAATAATTATAAACATACTTATAATAACATTTACTATAGTTCTACTATAATATTTCCCATGAAAAACAAATAAAAAGGACAGGAAAATAATGTTCAGTGTATCTTCTAGCTCACATTTTAGCTTTAGAGATGCCTCAATGGCCATAGACCCTCTGCACAGGATGTGTATGTATCTTCATGGACAATGGACAATTGTTTGGATAGTTGAGGTAGAATCACCTTCAGGAAAACATAAAGTCAATGGGAGATTTAGAATGTCAAAAGTTGAGCATGCATCTATAAAACCTGCCAATTTAGACCAAGCATGTCAAACTCGTGGCCCGCGGGCCACATGCCTTGTTTATTTGGCCCTTGCTGGCTTTAAGTTGGACATGTTTGATTTAGACTGACTTGAGTAGCAGCAGTACCTCCTACTTGTCTAGCACTTTGCAGCTTGCAGAGCACCTCGGCTCCTTGTGACAGAAAAAAACTAGAATAGCTTATGATATCTTAACAATCGAGAATTTTTCTATTTTTATGATTCCCTGACTGGTTATTTGCACTACACAGTAGAACACATTACAGTAAAGATCTCAATGAAAGAGACAAGACAGAGAAACGATCTGAGGGATTAAAAACACACGAACAATACACAACAGTTTATTCTACATTTTTAAAAATGATCATCATTTCAAAAGCTTTGCAATTGCTCTTTATAAGAAGACAATCTCATTAAAATAACCAGATGAGTTGTCAATGAAATGTCTTCTGAATACATTTATAGTGTGAATTGGAGATATTAATAATTTATTGTTATCTGAATTATCTTTAATTTTCTTTCAAAAAAAAGAGTCACTACAAACTTTGGAAACTTGGGGCCACACCAGGTATTTCATGCTGGATACAATTGTCATGGACAGATCAACAAACGTCATAGACCTCTGGTAGCTAAGGTGGGTGACCAGCATGGGTCTACCTTGTGGCCTTGGCAAGCACACCTTGAGGAAGTTCTTCCTGGATCTACTGACCTGAAGTTTGACTGATTTGTTCTGGCATATTTACAGAAACAATTACTTTTCAGTTTTGACATACTACAAGTGATTAACAATATACATATAGTTTTAAAAAGGTGTTTAGTATTAGATACACTTCGGGGCATGTTTTATAAAGACAAAGACAAAATATGCCATAGGGCTTATTTTATTATTTATAGCCTACATACGAGAGAGAGAGAGAGAGAGAGAGAGAGAGAGAGAGAGAGAGAGAGAGAGAGGAGAGTTAGTTTACAGGTCATAGAGTTCAAATATATTTCTGGAGGACAGTAGCCCAGAAATAAGGTTTTAGGAGGAAACGGGTTTAATTTCATGGATATAAAATAGAGTGTTTAAATCTAGGATACAGTGTGCGGGGTAAGCTGTAGGTAGGTATAGCTGAGAGCCACACCTGGCACTTTTTATAAGAGACAGGTATTTACAACAATATTGGAAAGGAAATTGACTAAACATGATCATGATAAACAAGAGCAATTTGCCAGGTAAAAAACCTCTGTTTTCTGTGTCAAACCAGCTGAGAGATTCAGACAATGATTTGCGTACCAAGGCTTATCCCGCCTGAACCCTACTTTGAACCAACTACATAAATAATGCAGAAGTGAGTGTTTAAATTATCCAGACAAACTCCCACTTTAGTTTCAACATAGAGACTTAGTCTGATGTATTATTTATATTACTAGAGCATATGCACTGTTTAGTGTAATTCAGTCGCCATAATATACTTGATCAAATGTTTTAATTTGTCATACTTTATGTTTTAAAGTGAATTAAATCAGTATCATATATATTTCTCCAGGAGCAAGGTGAGTTGTTTTCAGCATGATTTAGCCTGGATAAAAATAGCTGGAAAACTATCAGTTTAATTGAATTTCCATCTGGAACAGTGAATCAAATCATTGAAATATTTCAATAATGCCATAAAACATGCATTTTGCTTGTTTGTGCTCATCTGATCTGGGAAATTTGCTTGTTTTAAGGATCTTTATGACAGAGTACCCATAAATTTTAGTTTAAACTATGTTAAGAGGAAGGCTTATAATTTACTACTGAGAAGTATTGGGATATAAAAGAGATTATGTGTATTAACATCATATTGCTGTTATTTACAGCTTTTATTGGTAGGCAAGGCTAATCCAAAATTATGTTTTCTCTTTTTTATTTTATTTAAAGCCTTCCTGGGAAGGTTTCCGTTCAAATAGCATAAGAGAGAAGATGTGGATAGATACAGATAGCAGTGCTAAAACTTAAGCAGATATATTCATTAGCACAAGTACATGTATAGCATTTTAAAGTTGGTAACATTTTTCTTAATGATTATAAGATTGTATTAAACAATACCTTCATTTGAAACCTGAGTTATGCATTTTTGTTTTAGAACCAAGTCGTTTTGTTAGGTGAGTCATATCTGAGTACCTATTTTCTTTCAGGAACTACATGCCAGTCAGAGAGTTTGGCACTAGTGTCAGTAGAGAGCACGGCAGGCATGTTCCCTACTTTTTAGAGATTGTGGACACAACAAGGCCTCTTGTAAGGTCTTTATAGACACCAGCTTCTCCATACTCAGTACTCTGATGGAACTTCATCCCTTTAAGGTGGTCCTTCACCCCCATCCCTTGTATTTTAGGTCTCAGCATTAAAGTTACTTTCTCATAGAGATCTTTCCTGATTCCCTAAACAGGTCTTTCCATAAAGCCCTTCTCCCCTAGTACTGAACTCTATTTTCTTCAAAACAGTTATTACAATTTAACATTTACATACCTTTCTGTGGTGTATTTGTCTAGTTTCTGTCTTTTCTATTAGGTTAGAGTTTCCCAGTGTTTACTGTCATCTTACAAAGTACCTAACATAAAGTAGGTGCTCAAAAAATATTCGTTGAGTGAGTGCATAAAATAATGTCTATTTATATTATAAAGGGCCTGTGGCCATAATGCTGTAATCGTAACGACAGGTCACCAGGAGGTGCAATGAGCACCTTTTGGTCCCTCCCCTCGCCGCCCCCCCCCCATGCCAGAGAGCAAAGGCTCTCTCAGCAGGCAGGGTGGGGCACAAGCTACTAGTGGCAGAGAGCTGCCAGTGGTGGAGAGCCAAGAGCAGTGATGGGTGGGTGGCCAGCTGGGCAAGCGGAAGCGAGCTACTAGTGCATGATTTTGTGCACACTGGGCCTCTAGTGATAATATAAGCATATGACTGAGATAGAGTCTCTCAAAGAAATATGGTGCTATGCAACCATATGAAAGGGGAACTTGATTTAGGGAATCAGAGAATGTTTTCCAGAGAAAGGGAATTGGGAGAAGAGAGGAATGCAGAAGAAACAGTATATGAGAATTCCTACTGGGAAAGAAGTACAACTTAATCAATGAACTGCTGTAAGATTAATGAGTCTGGAACTCAAAAAAGAAGTTTGGAGTTTGAAATGAGGATCTAGGACTAGGAAGGGGTCAGATCATGAAAAGCTTTGTTGATTATTTAAATGTCTTCTTTATTTGAAGAAAAATGAAAAGGCATTCACTGGTTTTACACAGGGGAGACACATATTAGTTTGAACTTTTTGAGAGGCACTCCAACTGAAGTATAGAAATTAATAATTTGGGGAGGATATGAATAGAAGAAAACAGAAGGATTAGGAGGCTATGTTGTCAGCTCAGGGAAAGGGGCATCTTAGACTCTGGAAGAGGCACATGGTGACAAGGAGATACAGTTAAAGATAAGAGGACTGGATAGCTGAATAATGTGGAATGAGGAAGAAAACATCTGGAAGCAAGGTCTCTCTTGTGGACAGCTGGATGGTGACTGTGCCCTTCTCTGGAAGAATATTAAGAGTGGAGAAGACCACCCTAACCAGTTTGGCTCAGTGGATAGAGCGCTGACCTGTGGACTCAAGGGTCCCAGGTTCGATTCCGGTCAAGGGCATGTACCTTGGTTGCAGGCACATTCCCAGTAGGGAGTGTGCAGGAAGCAGCTGATTGATGTTTCTCTCTCTATTGGTGTTTCTAACTCTCTAGCCCTCTCTCTTCCTCTCTGTAAAATATCAATAAAATACATTAAAAAAAATAAAGAGTGCAGAAGACCAACTCCAAGAGTTTGGTTGAAACATGGTAAGTTTTAGGTGCATATGGAGACATCCAAATAGAGGCAACAAGTAGGTCATTGCATGCATGAGTCAGAAAGTTGGGAGGTCAGAACTGGACATGAAGATTGTGAATCATGGACACTAGGTGGTAAAAAAGCAATGGGCAGAGGTGGATGTTCTTAGGAAGGGAGTATAGGGTTAAGAGGAAAGATTGTGAAACCCAGTTTGGAGGTACTCCCTGCACTTCCGGCACTGGTCCCTGTAGGAGAGCTGTTACAGAAGACTGGGGCCTGCATCAGATGGGGTGTGCTGAGGAGTGCTGGCTTTTTTATTTGTGACAAATGTGACATAGTTTATAAGTGTACCCCAATTAAAAATACATTTTAATTTGAACATATTTGTGATCTTCAATGTTGGTGGAAGTTTCTGGCTTGCACTTAGAAAGAGATTCATTAAATTTTCATGATGAAAGAGATGACCCATTCTAATGCAAACTGTATTTTGTAGATGAGAAAAACAAGATTAAGGAAGTGTCTGAGTACTTTTCCATGGTTACAGTAATCTATAGAGTCTGAAATAGGGCCAAGATTTCCCAACATTTAATCATTCCCCCCTTCATTACTATTTATCTCCCATGATATGTACTATTATTTGTAGATTCATCTTTATATAGATACAATACCAACTGTAATTTGGGTCAGTGTGCATTTCATTGCAATATGCTTTCATTTGGGATTATAAATACAATTACAGCTCACTTTGAAGCTCAAAACTACCAAAAAAGATGGTGCCTGTCAATTAAACTATAGAAAAAAAAATGCTCACCCCACAAGCCTCATATAACAATTTTCAAAAGCTCATTAGTAATAGTTTTATTGAAAAATAAAAATGGGTCAGTAGATGAGGAAAAAAACAAAACTTGATTTATGATGCCACATTTCTGCTGCTTATGTACGCTTTTCTCAGATGTTTTCCTGCACAAGACATTTCCGTATTTCCCTAAGGGATGCATATTATCAAACCCACCAGTGTGACCCCACTCAGTCCAACTGGCACATTGAATATGGAATCTGAAGTCACTGAATTGGAGAAGTCCAACTCTATTTCTTCACCCATTCTACTTGCGTTCTGAATGCAAGAATATTTTCAGAGAAAAGTGTTTACCCCTTATGCCCGCCCTGGAAAGGAATGATGCCAATCGTCACATGGCCTGTGAAACCCAGGCTCGCTGCTCTGTGGCAGCCACCAGAAAAGTATTATCCTGACGGCCTTCTGAAGACCCGGAGCAGGCATCAGCCACAGTGCCCATCACAGTGCCTGGCACAGTGTGGCTGATGCACATCTCTTCAAAGGTAACAAAGCTCGGCCAGCGAGGCTCAGTGGTTGAGCATAGACCTACGAACCAGAAGGTCCTGGTTCCATTGCCGGGCAGAGCACAATTCTGGGTTGCGGGCTCCATCCCCAGTTTGGGGAGGGCAGAAGGCAGCTGACCAATGATTCTCTCTCATCATTGTTGCTTCTATCTCTCTCTCCCTCTCCCTTTCCTGCTAAAATCAATAAAAAATACATATTTTTTAAAAAGGTAATAAAATATATTGCCACACTTCAAATTTATATGCACTTTAATTCCATCTTGCCTTATATCTAATTAATATTTATTCTCCAAATTATGCCAGATAAAGCTAATCTGATAAAAGTTGGTAGATCATATTAGTGAAAAACTTAAGCATTTTTCTAAGTTCTGAACAATAGAAAAGGCCATATAAAACATTCATACTTATTACTACCTGGAAGCCACAATTCTTCCAATATAACTCATTTTCCAAACTGCAAGGAAACAGCTCACATTATAAAATATGAATGATTTCTTAAACTAAGCTCTGTCTTCCAAATAAAGCACAAACCTTATATCTTATGTTTTCAAAAGGGCATTCCACCTGCTCTTTGATTTGATAATATTTCTGGGAAATGACTTCAATTCAAATAAACCTAGATTCAGGCGAGTGCGCGAAGACAGACAGACCCAGGCTCGCTTTACAGCCGGTAGTCCCCATGACAAGTGTTCCGGGCCCTAAGTCATTACCATCAAACAGCTTTTATGTGAGAACCTTCTGTGTCTACAACACTCAACTAGGTGCTGGAGTGATTTATGGGGCCGTGTGTAAGATAGAGAATCTGTTCCTAATTCAACTACCGAGTGGAAAAATATGCGATACTAATTTGAGAAAATTTGATGACTATGCAATCCATGGAGAGGGTCCCTATTGTAAATTTCAATATGGTTTCTGGTAATCATTTTTTAACAACGGCAAGAAGTGTGGGAAACACAGAGTGCGCTTCTAGATGCGGCCCAAAGCACTAATAGACCGAGCTCGTGGGCTTGCTAAATATCAAACTCTTCACTCAGAATCACTCTGGTCCAAAAAACTCATCAGTGTCCATTTTCCCAAATCAGCATCTCCAAGCCTCTGTTCTGGGGGACCCCCAAGTGAAGGCCTGTGGGGGAAGGTACACATGCTTCTAATGCTCTGAAGTGCTGCTCTTGGACCGCCTGCTGGGGCTCTCACTACGCACTGTGGCTCAACGAGGCTTCTGAGAGGGCTGCTCAGAAGAACCTTTTGGCTTCGTCTCACTCCGCCTTTCCCAGAATTACTTAAACTCTAACAGCATTTATTCATAGGCCACCTACTAATATCTGAATAAACTCCAGTTTTGAAAACCAGTGCTAGATTCCTTGCTAAAATTATTATGATGATTGTGAAGTCTCTATTTTGTGCTGGGTAGAAATTATGCAATACCCTGCTATGGCTATTGGTTTACAAGACCACAAGTACAAATATATATAGTGATTTTGCTATAATTCTAAACACACACACACACACACACACACACACACAACTGCCCTTTCCAAGGTGGGTTACCACACCTTTGCTCTAAATTTCTTTGTGGAAAGCAGTGTAATCTGAGAGATTTTGAATTAAGCATGAAATTAATTTACAACAGCGACATGTGTTAAGAAACTATATGAAGTAACAATACATTTATTTTCTTCTTAATTCTTCCATTTAAAAGGAGTTGTTAGTGTAGACTGCTTCTTTGCAACATAATTCTTGTCAACAACCACTGATAGTTATTGAAATACTTGCTTTAATGTGACATTTTATGCCACTCTTAGATATATAGTTTTTTGGGTTTTTAAAAATAGACTTTATTTTCTGGAGCAGTTTTAGGTTCAAACCAGTGATTTCCCACATGTGCCCTGCCCTCCACATGCACAGCCTCCTCCATTACCAGCATCCCCACCATGCAGGAGCCATGGCAGGGCAAAGTACTCACCTCTATGAGCCTGTTTCTACTCCTGGAACCCTAGGGTCAGACCCACTGTGTGATTTCTCCTGAAGACTGACTACATTATATGCAAAGCGCCTAGCACAGTTCCTGGCACATGAAAGAGAACGCTCATGCTAGAAACTATAATGCATGTGAAATCACTTCTGTAAACTGCTACAGAAATAAAACATGATTAGAAATCATTGTTATGATAACACCTCATCCTTACTGCTAGCATGTTTTCCCTTTACTTTGAGCAGCCTTTCTATACAGTGTGACAGGGGAGAAACGTTGCATTTGACTCATCATAGCATCTTGGTTCATTTCACCAAGCACAAGTTCCTTGCATAATAAAGATATTTATTACCACTTCACTGGAAGAATTGGGTTTACATTAGATGGTATTTGAACAATCTTGAGCACAGTGCTTAGATGGCAGAAGGTACTCAATACATGTTCATTTTCTTCTGTCTCAGAAACTAGTGTTAGTACCATAGTCAGACATAACGAATAAAGCAAATCTTGTATTTTTAGAGTTCTCAATCTTCTGTAGAAATCTTGCTCAGTGGTTGAGCATTGACCTATGAACCAGGAGGTCACAGTTTGATTCCCTGTCATGGCACATGTCTGGGTTGCAGTCTAGATCCCCAATGTGAGGCATGCAGGAGGCAACTGATCAATAACTCTCTCATCATTATTGATGTGTCTATCTCTCTCTCCCTTTCCCTTCTGCTTTACAATCAATCAATAAAAAAAAAATTAAAAAAGAAAACAAAAAAAAATCACAGTGGATTTTGCATTATTCTAGGCATCAAAGGAGGAGGAAGGGAGGCTCAGAGAAGTTAAAACATGTGCTCATGAGAGGGGCCTGGATCCCACGGGTGGTTTGATCACAGTTGTGTCCCCTGGACAGCCTGTCCCAGGTTGATCATCATAGTAGAGTGTGCAGAACGTTGGCACTGTATTCTCCATGAGCAAACATGGTTATTGACTCCTTAGAGGGGGCACATATTCCAAGGTACTATCGAAGGAATCTCTTTTGGGATTCTGCAACTTAAGTTAGAACCTAAGAAGTTTCAAAATGTCTTTTTATTAAGAAAAACAAGAGGGAGATAATGCCATTCCATTTTGGGATACAGCTCTGTGCCTGTACCAGAACATGTCAGAGGTGCTCCGCTGTGTGAGACCAGAGTGTGTCAGAGGGAAATCCTATTATTAATGATGGATCAGAAGTCCCAAGTGCAAGCCCATGGCCATTTCAGGGAAAAGGCAAACATGGAAGAGGTCAAGTTTCCTTCCTTTAAATCACCAACTTTCTGGGGAAACAGACACACAGCCTGGTAATAACCTGCTATGTTGTCAGTGTTCTGATTGGGTATAACTGGCCATCACAGGAAATAAAATAATGTGTGTTGATCACCGGGACACAAAGGTGTTTTTGCATAATTCCCTTTATTTCATTCCTCTACTGGCCCTGATGAGGAAAAGGAACTTCAGAAAGATGAAAAAACAAGAAAAACAAACAAAAAACTCGCCCCAAATCACTCAACTGATAAGCAGTTAAGCCAGGAGTAATTGAGGGCTGTTTGCTCCCAAGGTCACACCTACCCAGTTACTGCATGGGGAGCTAGGGAATCTCAAGGCCAGCCTGGTTCTCCCCTCCTCAGAGCTGGTAGACACAGCTTGGGTACGGCAACATCTAGGAGTCAACAGTAGCATTCTCCTACTACATTATATGTATTTAACACATGGATCAATTTACTCATGACAAACTTTAGTAATAATTGCCTTTATATTTATAACAGAAGGCAAGTTGACTATGATTTCTGAAAAAAAAAAATGAAGTAATTTGTTAAGGAGTCTAATTCGCTCCACCTAATATTAGGCAATTCCTAGAGCTCTTCATCACTTTCTAATTCTAACCATTTCCTTTCATGGAAAACATTGCCTACCCATGTTGGTAGATCATTTTCTATAAATTATGTACAACATGAGGCGCAATGTGTAATACCACTACTTAGATAAATATGTATTATTTATAGTGTCACAGGTGAAGTATTGAAAGAAATGATACAATTTGCCAAGAATCCTATTTTGAAAATAACTTCTCCAGAGTGCTGAACCTGGGCAATACGAGCTTTTTTTCTGCTGTTTAGATTTTTTTAGTAATAAATGTGTGTTCTAATAAAATATTTCAAATAAACACTGCATTATTAATGTACCTTGTACTTGCCCTGGGGCAGCCCAGGCATAAACGGTTCATTTAAATTCTGGGCTCTTCCTGCAACACACACAGTACGTCCACAAGTTCTCTCAGACGAAACCGAAGCTTTGTGGTTTCCACTTGTACACAGACGCTACACGCTGATGTGGACAGACAGTATTCCATGCTCTACAGCCAAGTCGCAATATTTTCCTTCTTCCTTCCATGCAGGTGTGGATGGCAAAACTAATATTATGTTGTATTGCCAGTATTTTTAAAGCTAACATATACAGGGTGTTCCCCAAAATGTATACACACTTAACAGCTGATAGCTCAATTGATGTTTCTTTTGTTTTCTTTTCTTTTTTTTTTTATATATTTAACCCATTGGATTGAACCAATTCAGAGTGTTTTGAAGACTTTTTTGAAATGCCCTATGTAAATGAATTTCTTCTATAGTTCCAGATTTCTTGTTTTCTTGAAAAAATATTTTAAATGTTTTTTAAAAAAATTGATTTTAGAGAAAGGGGAAGGGGAAGAGAGAGAGATAGAAACATCGATGAGAGAGAAACATCATCAGCTGCCTCCTGCATATCCCCTACTGGAGATTGAGCCCATAACCCAGCATGTGCCCCTACCTGAAATCTAACCCCATGACCTCTTGGTTCATGGGTTGATGCTCAACCACTGAGCTACACCAACCAGATTTTTTTCTTCTTTTTTCTATCTTTCACTGGGTTCAAAACAATCCATTTTAAATGGCAACACAGTGCATGAGTCTTAGATTGTGTTATAGATCATTTCAAGGCCATGGGGATGAATACATAATACAGCACTGTCACTCTGTGCTTTGGGACATTCATAATCAAGAATCACCAGAGAAGAAAACATGGTAACAAACGGGCCACTCCTGGCAATTACTTTTTACCACAATGGACTAAGGGACAGACCCTTTGGCCTTCCCACTTTTCAAATTCATTTATATTTCATTATGTAGCTTCCATTAAATATTACCTAGCGGTTAATTAAAAATTATAAAATGGCATTCATTCCAAAGTATTAATCAATACCTGCAATCCATTTGCCTTGAGTGTAGAAATCAATTTCTAGAAGTGGTATTATAAGCTGTTTATCTTCTCCATTTTTTTTTCTGGCTAAGATATACTTTTGGATAATCTATGAAAAGTACATTTCCTACCTAAATTAGAAACTGTACACTGCCTTTTAGTAGAATAATCATGGAATGATTTTTATTGCTAGTTGTCTAATAAAGCCGTCTTGAACCTTCTCCCCGTGTAGGGTTTCCACTTGTTACTGCTGTGTGGAAATGCTTTGGCAGGCACAGGCAGAACCGAGTTCTCTCCAGAGGTCCCACCAAACAAGCATTTCAACACCGTCATAAAGTTCTTAAACAGAGTGGGCTTTATGTGTGGACTCCAAAGTCAAGGTCAGACTAATTCACTGAACAGGTACCAGTTGTGCCAGGCACTGGGCAGACATCTCCCCCGGTCTGCAAGTCAATAATGGAGCAGAAGCAACCAGGCCTCTAAGAGGTTCCTCAGCTGCTGAGAGGCTGGGTTGGCCTGGCCTCGCTTAAGTGAGCCTCCAGTCTGAATGTGCGACCCTGGGCAACTTAGCAGGGAGGAAGAAGAAGATGGGAGAGAACTGGGGAAAAATAGTGAAATGGCCTATTTACTGAAAACCCACTTCTCCAAGATTCCTGGTAGGGACTATTCAAAACTTAGCCCTTAAAGGATGTTTCCCTTCAAAAATAGGATATTTAAAATAGCCACTTGGAGTACAGGTCCCTTGCCCTAAACAGCCTTAGTAATTACAAATGAAGTAATGTAAGAACTTGAACAAGTTACATAACCTCATCCATAAAGGTGGAAGCAATTGTATTATCTCTCAGGGTTGTGGTTAAGATCAATTGCATTAGTATGCAAAGAGTTTAGATTAGTGTCCAACATGTGGTGGTTCTTCCAAAAAAATCATAGCTATTATTATGATCAAATGTTCTTGCAATTTGGGGGTGTTAGGCATTTGCTGCCTAAATAGGGCTAGATTTTTACTGGCCAAATATTTCTCAGGTATCCTCTTCATTCCCGAGGATGCTGTGAATGGTGAGGCAGCTTCCATCACTCATTCCTTAGTTATTATTGGTGGAATTTTGAGCAGAGCACATAATTAGGCAATGAAGATTGTTTTCTTCCCTCCCTCCCTCCCTCCCTTTCTTTCTATCTATCTATCTATCTATCTATCTATCTATCTATCTATCTATCTATCTATCTATCATCTACTTATCTATCATCTATGATTATGTTCTCAGGGCCTTGCTATCAAGGAGAAGAGAAAAAATGAAAAGATATCAAGCTATCAGATTGTAAGTCAAGTTTAACTTTCTGATATTATAAAGTCCTTGAGTGAGAGTCAGATAGGTAGGGGTAAAACGGGAAATTCTAGGTAGAAGGAACAGTAAGAACAAGGGCTGAGAGCAGAAATTGTTGTGGGTTGAGTTGTGTGCTCCCCAAAAACCATATGTTGAGGTTCTAACCTGTAGTACCTCAAAAAGTAACCTTATTTTCAAATAAGGTTGTTGCCAATATAATTAGTCAAGACGAGGTGATACTGGTGTAGGATGGACCCTAATCCAATGGCTTGTGTTCTTGTAAAAAGGGCAAGTTTGAATGCAGGTGCACTACCATGTGAAGATTGTGGAGTGATGCTGGCCCATGCCAAGGAAGTCATTACCAGAAGAAGGGGAGAGGCCTGGAGAAGTTCCTTCCCCTGCACGTTTAGAGGGGGTATGACCCTGCCCACACCTTCATCTTGACCTCCAGACTGTGAAATAATAAATTCTGTTGTGTAAGTTGCTCACCATGGCACTTTGCTATGACTACCCTAGCAAACTAACACAAGGAATAAAAATAGAGGATGCAGCCCAGTCTGTGTTGCCTAGTGGTTGAGCATCAACCCATGACCAGAAGGTCAGAGTTTGATTCCAAGTCAGGGCACATGCCCAAGTTCTTAAAATCTACCCCAAAAGGAAAAAAAAAAAGAGATAGAAAATAATGCAGTTTCTGTGTGTATTTTCGGTGAAATGGGATTAAAGAAATCTCTGTCCCACTTTTCCTGATGTTTAAGACTTTCCCTAATTTGTATATATTGTCTTATGTGAAGGAATCTTCCTAGATCAAAATGAATAAAAATCATCCTTCAGTCAGCAACAAGCAAGTGTGTATGTGTGTGTAGATATTTTGACAAGTCTGGCTACAATGTCAATTAAATCTGATGATGCGAAATAATTGATGAGTGTGCAGAAGTTACTTCATAAAGGGTAAGTATTCAGTACTGTGACAGACCAATATGTAAGTAGAAGCTTTTTTTCAAAGAATGTATATGCCATTAAAGAGTATTAATTCATTATTTTCACATTTATGTACCATATTAATTTTACTTATTTTTAGATTGTTTTACTGAAATATACATATATATGAAATATATATATGAACATTTTCTCATCTTGTATTCCTTTAATTACCAAAATTAAAGAGGATTTTTAAAAGTTATATCCATGTGTCAAATTTGCTAGGTTTCCAGGTCTCTGTATAGAAAAGTATGTGTGTGTGTGTTTAGGACGAGTCCATCCATTAACAATTATACACCTGTAATATATACATTCATATTATATGTATAAATGTACACTCATATTATATGTATAAATGTACACATAGTATTTGCCTTGATCCTAGAATATGTATAGAACATTCTGGAAGGATGCACCAGAATATGTTTCTCTTAGGGAATGAGATGTGGAATAAAAGAGAAGGAAACTTTCAGTCTTCTTTGTGTATCATCTGTTCTATTTCCATTAATTTTGCATTTTAAACAATGTTTATATGTTATTATTGGGAACATTTTGAAGACTAGTTTAGAGTTTTAGATAAAATGACTTAACATTTAAGACCCTTAATGTTCCAGGGCTTGCTCAGAAGTTTACAAGAGACAATGGTGTGGTGCCCAAGAGGCTCTCCAGCTGAACCGGGACCCTGATGTGGCCAACCTCTGGAATGTGAGCTAGGGACTAGGGATGCTACCTCACCTATCTGAGCTCATTTTTCTACTTTGGTGAACTAGGAATGAGAGTAGCACCTGCCTAAGAACCGACAAAAGTATGACATGCGCTCATCTCTATCAAATGCTTAGAACAGTCTTGGTCCTCTTAATGTTGCCCATTAGTAGGATTGTTATCTCACTTTAACAAATATCATTACTAAGTTTCTTGGGAGAACATAAGAATTAAAGGAGTTGACACCTAGAGACCAAGCAGCATTCCTCACCTACAGGGTTCTTCCTGTTTCTCTAGCAGGAGCCTGTGCTGAGAGCCAAGGTGAGCGAAGCAGGTGTAAAACGCACAGGCAGCAGAGTGAAAGAACAGCACCTGACCGAGGTGGGTAGCTGAGTCTTGGAGGAGGCTGGGAATGGGGGGCACACACTGAGATTTAGGTCTTTGGCTGCTGAAGAACTGTGCTGACAAAGGGGTGGCCCATAGAGAACTTGAGTGGTGAACTTGGAAGCCCGTAGAGACATCTATAACACTGATGTGGATATCTAGTAATACGTGTGAGGTTATTGTTCAAAGAACTTTTCATATATTAATTCATTTAAACTTCACAACAATAGTTTTCTGTAATAGACACTATTATTATCCCTATTAAATGATGAGGAACCTGAGGTACAGAAAAAGCAAGGAATTTGCATAGGTTGTTCAACTCTACAGCCTCTTAACCTTGACACTATATTATTTCTGAGTGATGATGAAGAACTGTGTGTTCAAAAATATCCTAGCCCGGCTGGTGTTTCTTAGTGGTTGAGCATCATCCCATGGTACCAGAAGGTTATGGTTCAATTCCTGGATTTCAGGTTTCATCCCCAGTAGGGGGTGTGCAGGAGGCAGCTGATCAATGATTACCTTCATCATTAATGTTTCTATCCCTCTTTTCCTCTCCCTTTCTCTCTTTGAAATCAATAAAACATATTTTTTAAAAAATCTAAATGCCATTCCTGACAATTATAGTCATCAAGGATAACGGCAGAAGAAAAAAACAAACATAAAATCATCTGGAAAGATAAAAATAGCTGCTCAGGGAGGCAGAAGATGGCAGCACTGATAACGGGAAAGAGTTGCCTGGAAATTGGGTACTAAGAGCTGAGGAAAGCCTATCAGTCATGCCTAAGGAAGTAGTAAGCAATATTTATCAAGGAAGAGTTGACTCCCCTTGCATGTTACTTTCCATCCCTATCCCCTACCCAGTGGGAGATGTGGGAGTCAATTTTCATCTGAAAATGTGTTTTATTAATTTTGAAGGATAGTCTCCCCAAATTTGCCTGCTGAAATTGTACAGCATGTGAAAGGCTAAGATAAAAAGTTACATTTCATAACATTTTCTCCAGTACTCCCATTTGGAACTCGAAATTGTTTTGCCTAAATTTTTGTTCCCTAAAATCCATTATGTAATATTTTCCTCCTAAAAAGATAAGCTCATTAATGAAAATGGACATAAGGGACCTGAAGGGACCAGGAAAGATTAAGGATGGAGAACAAGAGAGGGGAGTAGAAACTGATTTGGATAATAAGTAGATAATTTTCATTTACTTATGATATAATTTTGATAACTTTTTCACATTAGAATGAATAATTACTCCAAACCCATGTGCATTTGGGGAAATTCAAGCAGTTGCTGGTATTTTAGGTGAGGGAATATGCAGAGAACCCAGAAGAGAGCCAAACTCCATTTCTACCAACTGGTTACTGTGGAGACAGTTAAAGGACTGGAAGCCACCTCAGGGACAGTGAAATAAAGCCTTCTATATGAAATGGCTTGTCCCCTGGAAAATTTCCATAAAGCAGAGCCTTTGTTTGAATGAGTCATTAGAAACCAGTAATACTTTTTCTGATCTAATTGAAAATAACATTTAAATAATTTTACTCATTAGAAATTGGTCAAGTTTAACATGAAAGCGGAAAGCAGGAAAACAAATTATCCCTGCTGGCCAATTTATTAGCAGTGTGCAGGTTCTAGGCTCAGGATATAGTTCATCTTGAATTCAGCTATATATATATATATATATATATATATATATATATATATATATATATATTGATTTCAGAGAAGAAGGGAGAGGGAAAGAGAGAGAGAAACATCAATGATGTGAGAATCATTAATTGGCTGCCTCCTGCACACACCCTACTGGAGGTTGAGCCCACAGCCTGGGCATGTGCCATGACTGGGAATGGAACCATGACCTCCTAGTTCACAGGTCAATGCTCAACCACTGAGCCATGCAGGCCAGTCTTGATTATAGTTTTTAATCTTTATCTTTAATTGGTCTATGAGCATTTACTTTATCAATATGGTTTGGCAGCCACTGGAGTGTTTTATTATCTTTTCTACCCTATCTATGTTACAGAAAATAGGAGAGGATAAAAGAGTAATTCTAAGGGGTAAAATGGCATCTTAGAATAAATTGGCTGACTCAATGTGTGAAACTTCAAGAAAAAGAATATAAAGCACTTGGTTGTTTATTGTTCTGTGACTCACTTCAGCCCTTTCATTATGCAGCTGACATGAGGCATATATGGTTCAGTTATTTTGTGTCTTCGTAATACTAAAATTATTTGGTAGAAAGCATACATTAAAATCATGACACGGTGCCCTAGTGGGAGAATAACCTTGGGTCTATGCCCAGGCCAAGGTCAGGAAGAAAGTCCCACACTCAGATTCCTGGGATGCCAGTATCCAAAAGAAAGGGGGCAAGGGATGTTAGTTCAAAAGCTGTGCATAGGACTCAGCTGCCTGCGCCAGGGTGTGGAGATCCCGGCAGACTCAGGTCCTTTATATATCCCCTTGGGCGTGAAAACAAAAGAAAAAATAAACAAATGGGATCACAAAATAGAAACAGACTCAAAGATAGAGAACTGACTGACTACTGTCAGAGAAAAGGGGGGTTGGAGGAATGGTTGAAAAATATGAAGGGTCTAATTTTTTTTAAATCATAGACAAAAACAGAATGGTGATTACCAGAGAGAAAAGAGGATGGGGGAGGTAGAATAAAGTAAAGGGGGAATAAATGGTGATGGAAAGAGATTTGACTTTGGGTAGTAAACACAATAGTCCCACATACAGATGATATATTATAGAATTATACACCTGAAACCTATATGCTTTATTAATCAATGTTACCCCAATAAAGGCAATAAATATTAAATAAATTAAAAAACATAAAAATAATACAATGTTTGCAGAACACATATTTAAATAAAGGAATAAATACAGTCAACAGAAATAACCTACATACATCAAACCTTGAAAGCCCATGGATTTTTGCAGGTTTCAGAAGCAAATGAAAATAGCTCAGTCTTTTTACTAGGTATCATGCAAGTTCAGCATTGAATAAAATATTGGCAAAGTCACAGCTTAGTTTCACGTCTCTATCTAAAGTAAAATAATTCAGCACATATAAGCCAGAGTGGATAAAAACTCTATTTGAATTTTGCAATAAATATGCTCTATCAAGAATAAATTTCTGCTCACAAACATAGCTAATGAATTGCATTCTTGTGATATTCTTTGCTTTCCTGGGTACTCCACTTTTAGAACATCTAGAAAATCTGAGGGGAATGGCTCTTTAAAAGGAAGGGGTATTACTACATGAACATTTTTGAAACAATTAGAGTCTGTTATCTCAAATGCTATCAATTTGATAAAGCCAAGCCCAAGAACTGAAAAACAATGCGAGGTTTTACAAACTGCCACTCCTTATCTGACTGCCAAATGTATACTCTTGGACCTTGGAAGACCTCTTTTGGGAGAAGAAAATGGCAGAAAAAAGCGGGGAAAACCTACTTAATATTTTATGGCCTTATTAAAAGTAAGTCTCTCCTTTCATTAACTGTGGGAAAAAAACCTCCATTAATATAGAAATGGCAGCAACCAACTGGAGGAGACCCCATAACTGCACCTCCCAAGATAACAATATCGGCATATCAGTAATCGGTTTTCCCCATTTTAATGATACTTTTCAAACATGGCTCATGAATCAGTAGGGGCCAGTAAAACTTTACACTATCTGCTTAAGGATTGCTGTCTCTTTTGGTACATGTTTTTAATTAGAGCTTTGCTCTAGATTAGTCCATAGACTGAATTACTCCAAACTCTTAGCTAAGCAGCCTTTAAAGAGGAGGGGGAAGGCCAGGCTGGCGTGGCTCAGTGGCTGAGCATCAACCTATGAACCAGGAGGTCCTGGTTCAATTCCCAGTCAGAGTACATGCCCAGGTTGCGGGCTCAGTCCACAGTGTTGGGCGTGCAGGAGGCAGCTGATCAATGATTCTCTCTCATTGTTCATGTTTCTATCTCTCCCTTCCTCTCTGAAATCAATAAAAATATAGTTTTAAAAAAGTAGGGGGAAGGGAGTTCAGCAAGAAAGTAAAATGGGTTTTGTCCAGTGTTGTTGTCTTAAATAATTCCTCAACTTAGTGCAGAAAGGTAGTGTGAAAAGACAACTTTCCCAATAATGTCATCCTGAAATCTTGCTTTCCTATAGTCCACCGGGATCATGAAATAAGGAGAGTAGGTGGTGGAATTCACAGTCATCCATTCTAAAGGGCCAGCTTATGGGAGGGTGCTGGTTTTGAAGTATAAAAGACAAAGGAAATAACGGTCACTGTGAATTTTAAAATCAATCTTGGGGCAGTCAATATTTTCATCACTACACAGTTGACATATTTTGCCTGCAAAATTTTAAAATTATTTCTTTAAATATGTTGAAAAAATTTATTATTGTTCCTTCCGTTTATATAATTAGGTTGGGGTCCACCCTTAATTTCCTTTCTCTTATGACGAGAACAGATCCGTGGTACTTTCAGAAGTGTGTTGTCCTCTGACTTAAGAAAAAAAAGGAACATTTCTGTCAATGTTTGAATACAAAAAAAGATAAAGCAGGGATAAAATTTAATCCTTAGAAATACAGACTTTTAAGATATTTGAGCTCATAAAAATATTCTAAATATTAGCTTGTATCTTAGTTGCTGTAAATTAATCCATCCGTAATGCCTCAACAGGTATAAATGATACGGAATGAGGGATTTGTCCCGGAATGTAAGCGGCACTGAGCAGATGTGCTTGGTACCAAACGATTTCATATTTCAATGTGACAAAATAGATGAGCCACATAAAGCCTAATTTCAGTTGCAAATTGCAAGCTGGAATAAGTTCCAGAATAGTAAACAATTAGCTGCTTTATTTTCTTTTTAATAAGACTAAATTACCAGATAATATCTACTAGCATCAACTTGGCTAATAAAAATCTGTTTAATAGGATTTGCCATTTTTCCAATTGCTATCCTGATCAGCTTTGCATTCTGATTATCTCTCAACTTTGCCTCAATTTTCTCATAGAAAAGCTCTCAGTGGTAATTGCTTTAACATTTATTCCAGGTCAAGTGGTTAAGTATGAATAATGATCTGTCAGAAATGTACAGTAGTGCCGTCGGTAGAGCAATTACCATTTAGCTGGAGATTACGATGGCCAAAGAGCACATTCACTGGGCACAATAAACAGAAAAACAGAGAAAAAGGGGGCAAAGGTACTGACTGTTTGCAAAACCTGTGCCTGTTGTATGTGGGCCTGACAGATACTAATTGTCTTTCAAGACCAATTAACCATACCCCACAACGGTCTTCCCAGGACACAACAAATTAGGAACTTTTCATTACTGATAAAAGGAGAGAAAATGTTTATACAGCTCACATTGAATATTCCCCAAAAGGTCGTCTTGCTATATATTCTGCAATGCTGTGCATTTCCGCGGCTCCTCATTTCTCCCACGAAGGCCCGCAATGGGGCGGTATGAGTTGTCTATTGTAGCGAATCACAGATTAAATTAATGCTAATGGGAGGTGACAACACCTGCTTTTGTTGTCAATATTACTACAAAGGCCCAATTTTTCAAAGTGTCTTTCTGTGGAAGCAGCAATGAATAAGGCTGTAACTCAATACCGTGCTGCTTGGGGGCAAAAGGTGAAAAAAAGGAAATATGGTGTTTACCCAGGCAACACAGCCTTGTTTAGTTTCGACTCCCTTAATATCTGGGGCTAAGGGAAAACCTTCAAACCAATATTCAAGTGCAGATGAAAAACAGCGTTTTGCTGAGAGGTAATTCTGTAGCTGGTGACCCTGTAGCCAGCTCCACATTTCAGTAACCTCCCGAGTCACGTCCATGGTCTGGAGCAGGAGCTGGCACGTTTCCCTTCTGCTCTCACCGACTAATGTCTAGCAAAAAGGAATATGTTCAGTTGTTAATTTTAATGGAAACCCATTCATAACAGTGGCCACAGGTCACCAAGGACTATTTATGTTTACTTAACTCAGAAAATGGTCCTGGGATCCCACTCTGTGTAGAATCAGACATAGGAAAAGATGCTAATGGTCAGATGGTTACGGGTGCAAAACGGGGAGCCACAGGGGCTTGGGATTGGCTCCCATGGCTCCATCTGTCACCAGCTGTGGCGCCTCGGTCTCAGTGCTCTCCCTGCAAGCCGAGATAATCATACACAAGGTGTGGCAAACGAAGGTTTACAGTTTTTTATACGGAAAATAATACAACAATCCTATATAATAGAGAGCTAATATGCTAATTAGACAGGAAGGCAGAAGGACCTTCTGGAACAACCTTCGGGAATGACCAATGGGCGGGGAGATAGGGCAGCAGGGCCGAGAGGCAGCCGGGGCTGCGAGGGCTGAGCCCCTTGCATGAATTTCATGCATTGGGCCTCTAGTTAATAAATAATAAAACAAGAATACATTGTGCGTCATGTATGCATGACTGGATGTGTGGGGAGCGGGCCTAAACTGCAGTTGGACATCCTTAGTGCTGCTGCGGAAGCAGGAGAGGCTCCCACCACTGCCGCTGCGTTTGCCAGCCGTGAGCCCAGCTAGTAGCTGAGCAGTGCTCCCCCTGTGGGAGCACACTGATCACCAGGGGGCAGCTCCTGCATTGAGCATCTTCCCCCTGGTGGTTAGTGGGTGTCATAGCGACTGGTCGTTCAGCCATTTGGTCGATTTGCATATTCCCCTTTTATTATATAGGATTTATTTTCCATACAAACAATGGTGTAACTGCAAACCTACTTTTGACCCACCTTTAAAACTGTCTGATGAATTCTTCAAAACTGAACTCAGATCCTTCCCACGCCTCTGCTGGGCCCATCTACATAGCTGTCTTCTCCCCTGTCACATTGGGTTTTCCACCCAAAAACTTGGAATCATCCCTGACTCCTTCCTTTCTCCAACTGCCCCTCATATCTGACCAATGGCCACTTTTCTCCAATCATCCTGCATTTTCTTCATCCTAATTCGTCTCCTTGTTCAAGTTTTGCTATCATTGAACCTTTTATTTATAGAACTCTCTAGAAATCTCTCCATGCTGCACTCTAACCCAAATCTACCCAGTTCCTCTAGGATGGGGTTTGAACTCCTTACCATAACTTCCAAGCCCCTCTGTTGGCTGATGTCTGTTGCAGGCTGCTATGCTGTACAATCTCTCTTTCCTTTTTCATACTGGAGTCTATTGGCTGGGCTATATTCCCCATCTTCCCCTGCAGCTGGTTACGGAGTTTGCCTATGTTCTGGTCAATGGAGTGACAGAAGAAGTGATGTATTCTTCTCATTAAAATGAGTGGGCTTGAGCTCCCTAGCACCCTACTGCATCTTTCTGGCAGGAGATGACAAGATCTGGATTATCTCTCTTGGACAAGAGATGGAAAATCACATGTCAAGGAGAGCAGAGGCCCCTCATATGTACCGCCATCCCCAGTCTGTTCATCCCGGACTGTTATGCTAGGGAAAAACAAGCTCCTCACAAATTTAAACATGTTTTTTGCCATCTTTTTATTATTGAAGAGTGGACCCTGCCCTAATTATTTTGCCCCTTAAGGGTTGCTACTTCACTCTTTCACTTCAGTTCCAACAAACTCCATTCAGTTCTTCAGAGGTACCCCTCACTTTGTTATATTTGGACTTTGCACACACTGTCACACACTGTTGTTGTTGTTGTTTTTTTTTTTTGGGGGGGGGGGGTTATTGGCATATATTTTCTCTCCTGTCCTCCCTTTGACTTGAAAATCCAATATATCCTTCAGGTTTTAATGGAATGACACTTCCTCTGGGAAGTCCTCAAGCACTGTCTCTGCCAAGGACACCTGCCATGCACTCCCAAGGCACCTGGTGCTTCACCAGCCATGACATGGGTTCAACATTATTTCCATCATTGGTTCAATTTTCTCCAGTGTTGAGTGGTAGGGACTTTCTATCTTTCTCACTGGTTTCCCCACTGCTTTGCAAGATGTCTGGTTCATAACAGACCCTCCGTACATCTTTGCTGCATCAACAATTGAAACTCAGCAGGACCAAAACCAACTTAATTATCTTCTCTCCCTAACCTCTGTTTTCTTGCCTGTGATTCATGCCTCAGTTAATGGCAATTCTCTCTCTCTAGATACCCCAAATAGAAAATTTAGTGGATCACTCCTTATTCCTTCCCTTTCCTCACTTCTCTAATTGGACAGCAAGTTATTTTTAAGATACCTCTGAAATGCCTCCTAAATAATCTCGGCTCTTGACTCCTACTGTCACCTTTCTTCTCTGACCTGGACTACTCCAGTACATTTCCCATCGGCTCTCTCCAACACTGTTCCTCCTGTGTCCAGCACTTTCTCCCATATCATTCAGAGCTGATTACACTGGCATCCTTAAAAATGGTAACTACTCTCCATTGCAAACATCTGAAAATGGTTGTCTATGTATTCATTGTTAAACCCGGTCTCACTTTATCTTTCTACATTTATTTATTTCCTGATCTTAACCTAGGGCAGTGATTCTCTCACTTTGAGCTGCATCAGTTTGTTAAAGTTGAAGCTTATTCAGTTCCCACCACTCAGAGTTGGGGGAAAAGGAGTCGGCCAACAAATCCGCATTTGTGACAAACACTAGGGGGTGATCTGAGGACCACTATTTGAAAACCAAAATGAATGTCTGGTTTTAGCCCAAGTAAATACACCATGCTATTTTACACCAATGAACACAGATCATTTTCATTTCCTGGAAATATTGTTTTCCTCCAGTGGAGAGCAAATGTCTCAAAACTCTGAAGACTGAAATGTCTGGGGTCATAAATTTGGATGTTTTTTTCTGAAGGAAGAAAATCAAAAGAGGATTTGGAGCATAGAGTTGACATATTTTGAGCTTATTTTAAGAACATTAATCTGGAAGTAGCACAGAGGAAGAATTGCATAAAAAAAGAGAGTAGCTAGGAAAAGTTTATATTTTTCCTGAAAACAGTTTTTTCAAAGAGGTGGCAGTGAGAAAGAGAGGTATAAAGAAGAGTAAAGGACCCCTCCAAGTTTTCCAGCCTGATTGGGAGTCTGGTGGCACCAGCAAAACAGAGAAAGATGTTCGGTTCACAATAACAGCAATGAAAATAATAGACTAGACCAGTGTTTCTCAAAGGGTGACTCGTGGACCAATACCATCAGTGCCTCATTTTAACTTGTTAGAAAAGAATAACTGTTTATTAGAAAGAGAAACTGTCAGTCCACTTAATATACAGCTTTAGAAAAAGTTTATCATTCCATTGCCCGAATCTTCCTCTGCACTGTGTTTTGTTGGGGAAATGCAGGTACATGGTATGCCTACCTTAGAGAGAGGACCTAAAGACCATTAGACTGCAACCAGAATCCATCAAATGCAAGTGGCTCTTCACTGCCTACAATTAAGCAAATGTTAATGCACCAGTCTGATACTCATAGTCTACTCATTCTTGACATGGATCTTCCTCTTCGATTTAACTTAACTTTTCCCATCATGCCATGCTTATCCTAAAATCTGCTGTTTGGTCATATTCTTTCTACTACTTGAAAATTTCCAGCTTCTCCATCTATCCAGTGCTCCGTCTCCTCATCTTTCTCTCATCATCATCACTGTCATCAGAAATACTATTCTTTGATTGTTTATCATGTCTAAGACACTGTTAATCCCTCAGATGCATTAACCCCAAAACACTGTGCGATATTCTTGTTCAGAGCCCATTTCTAATAGCCTCTCTTCCAAGAGGCCTTCTTTAACCAATTGAATCCCAGTCACATCACCATCATTGAATTTTTAAAAAAAGAAAGAAATGCAAATTCTCGGGCCCTCTTCAAACCTATTGACTCAGAAACTCTGGGGATGGGGCCCAGCAATCTGTGTTTTAACAAGACCTCCAGCTGATTCTGAAGCATGCAGATGTCTAAAAGCCATTGGCCAAGACTGAATGCTCCATGCAAGCAGGGTCCCTGATGGCCTTACATATCAGTGCATCCCCAGTGACTGCCACGGTCCCTGGCATGGATAAATAAACAACTGCAGTGAATGAATAATATTGGCTACCAACTTCTGAGATATTATGTTAGGGCTGTATGTTAAGTCACTGTATGTATATGAAAAATGAATCTTTATAATACAATATGCTAAGGTCGTTTTTCTTATTTTCACAAAAGAGAAAACTTTTAGAGAGGTTACATCTTGGCGAAGATCCCACAGCTGGTGGACAGGTGAAGAGTCAGTCAGAACTCATGTCATTAGAAACTGGGCAAATACTCATTACATCAGAGATTTTCAAATGGTGTGCCACAGTACACTGATGCGCTGCAATCATTTTTAACATGCGCAACACCTTACTATTTAGTCAGGGGCACTGACCTCTGTTCCCTTTGATTGTCAAATAAATAAATGACAACAGCCAACGCAACAGTAGCCATCCAGTATGAATAAATCAAAATTATACCTATTTTTTATCAGATTGGCAAAATATAGAACATATTTTGGTCTGACATAATTTTAGTAAGAAGTTTAAGTGTGCCATGAGATGAGAAAGGTTGAATTGCTGTGCTGCAAGGGGAATGCAAGCATAAAGAAGATGCAGGGAGATTTTGAGGAGAGAGGGCATTAGTCATGTCATTTGGCATTTGTCTAAGAAAAGCAGGAGACATGGTCTCCTAGTGAGAAGACAGGGGATGAGGAAGAGAATCTATGGATCAAAGGAGTCAAAATGTGAGGAGCAGCCTGTATATCTTCCTGTGGCCCCATTGCCTTCTGCGGACTGCCTCTCTGTTATTGGTCCAATAATGATGACTTTGGAAATCTTTCTCTTTGAAGAACCGTCAGGATGAATTATGGGCTTCTTTCGACCATGTCCCATAGAAGAAAGAAACAACCTGAGGTTTTTGTGTGTGTTTTTCCTCTCCCAACTTATTGTAGTTTGCCAAAGGAGAGAGGGGAAAAAATGGATTTGAAAGAAGGAAAAAAATTTGATTCTATGCAACAGATTAACTAAATAATGGTATATATTAAATCAGGGGTCCTCAAACTTTTTAAACAGGGGGCCAGTTCACTGTCCGTCAGACCGTTGGAGGGCCGGACTATAGTTTAAAAAGAAACTATGAACAAATTCCTATGCACACTGCACATATCTTATTTTGAAGTAAGAAAACAAAACGGGAACAAATACAATATTTGTATTTGCATGTGGCCCGCGGGCTGTAGTTTGAGGACCCCTGTGTTAAATGATATAATGTTTTGTGGCAAATACTATATTCATCTGTAAAAGGGGAAATTGAAAGCTAATTTCTATGTAATAGTTACAGAAACATTTGAAGTTAAAACCTTAATCAAAATAAGCTGGGTTCATTTGTACAGGAGTCATATATTTTGTCAATGAGAGTGTATTATAGGCAAATCAGTGGAATTTGAATGGAAGTGCTATTTTAAATAGATATTGGCATTATTCAGGAATATGCTATTGCAGAACAAACCCAGACAACATATTAGCCACAATACTAACTTAATTATGAAAATTCTAAAAGTTCAAAGTTCCTTGGTGTTAACTGTGATGCCCTTTATTCTTTCTACCTATTCACGATACTAACAGAGGTCTCCATACCTAGTATGAACTATAAAATGTTTAAATCAGGTTAGAATTATACATTCCAGCTTGTTATTTCATTGATGACATCAAATGATGTCCTAATTTTGGTTAGTTTTTAAAAGCAGTTAGCATTAATTGCCATTTAAATTCTGATGTCCATGTTGCTTTTGTCATCTTTAAATTAATACCATCAATGGAAGTTGCAAATTTTATGCTGTATTTATTAACCATCCATTAATATTTTCTTTCACTTTGATCCTTTTTATTCCTAAAATTTCAATAACCTCTTCAGCATCCCAGACAAAAAGACTCCCACCATCCTTGTTAGATGCAGGACAAACACTCCACAAGCTAAGAAATTGCAAGTGGGAACAAAGAGCTGAGCAGTGACTCTTACAGTTATTTGTGAAATAATAAATTGCCATTTTGTATGCTTGTGAAATATGTTTTAATTATAGTAAATCAAAGTAAAAATAAGAATACCACTGTTGTTTCTCTTCCCAAATACTATTTTGACTTAAAAATAGGAATTTGACATTTGCCCCCTGAGCAGCATTAAATGTGTTGACATTCTCTCTAAAATTCATCTTACCCCTTCTTCTTTTGAGGCATTTCTTATAGAAAGTTCTAGATTTCTGTTATTCAGCCCATAGTATTAAACAACCTCCAGGGTTTTCACAGATTACTCAGTCACTATGTATTTCCCTATCTATGTGAAGCCAGGATGCTCTCTTACAACTCCTACTCATGGGAAGCTGTAGTGTTCCAGGTGACAAGGCAACACAATGACTGTAACCATGACAACTGAGATAGGTAGAAAGACACGGGATGATGAACGGTCTGTCTTCACATGATGAGGCTGAGGGTAAAGATGGTTCCAAAGTAGAAGTTTCTAGGCAAGTGGAAAAGGTGTAACAAGGCCTGCAGCACCTCTGTGCAGAGCAGACGAGTGTAATAAATGACAACGCACATGGGGATGTGAGTTTGTGCACGGTTTTCCTACTTCATGTTCTCTTCTTTAATTTGAGTTCTGAACATTCCATCTGAAGCAGACCCCTACGAGGTTGAATTACAAAGGAAACTTTGTTGACTCACGCAGGCTTCGGATTTAGCTCCCAGTGAGTCTGTTCTAGGAAATGCAGTTTCCGGGGATGTAAAACCAGCCGGAGTGATCTGCCAGTTCCGGGCTATCGTGCATACACTTTGAGTGACAGGTATTCCTTTCCTGCCATCAAACTTGCTCAGATTTTTATAATCAGGAGCCCACATGCTCTGAAAAAGTCTACCTGCCTTGTCTAATGAGTGATTTCCCTGAAACGAAGTTTGTCTGGGCTGTCAGCATCCCTCAGCCGAGGAAAAGCACGCCTGCTAGAACTCCATTGGTTTCAGCTACTATCTCCTTCCAGAGACAACTTTTTAAGGACCCCAAACCCATACCAGCTCCAAGATGGTTGAGATAGCATAGGATTTCTGTACCACCACAGCTCAATTTAACAGGGATTGCAGACAATCTTATTATGAAATGTCACCCAGTTTCTGCAGTCAGAATTAATGATCCCTGGGTGATCAGAAATGAATGGAACTGACCACATGCTCCTGAAATACATTTTCCATGTTCAAGTAAACATACGCTAATGAAAAACAAACAAATCACTACTCCTTTGACCTCCCCCCTCCCTTTTTAAAGTAAAAACATACCATCCCTTTCATTTCACCCCCAAGCGGTACCCCACTCTCCTGTACTCTTGTTCTACATTCCAGAAAGGTTTGCCTTCTTTGAGTCAGGGGTCCCTGTATTATGAATACTGATAGAAATTTCCCAGCTCACCAGGCCTTATACTATGTAATCCTGCCAGTCTGGACCAACATAGAAACAGCCATTTCAAAGATAACTCAGAGAAACAACAACAAAAAGAGGCCTCCCTCCAAGATGACTTATTGCCTGTTCCCACCTGACTCCATTTATCCACCTCCTGCTGGTATTGATGGACACGTGGGGGAGCATGGCTGCAGGCTTCACATTAGTCACCAGAATCACCAGCTCAATAATTGACAGGAAAGAGGCGCCGCTCGGGCAAGAGGGGGGCAATGGAAACTATTTTCACGCAGCAGTTACTCATTTATTCAAATACTCAGGCAGATGCACTTTCAGAGACTGGGAAACTCCTTCTCTGCTAGAAATGGAGGTGGAGATGAGTAAAAAGGGACTTAAATGCATAGGCCTTGAAATGCCTCTGGTCACCAACAGAATCCCAGGTAAAAGAAGTGCAAGTGCAGGAGAAGGAAGGTAGACGGATGTTGCGGTGTTTAGGGACGCCAGTGCAGTGTCCCAGTGGTTTATAACCACAGGGTGCTCCTTGACCATGGCCTCACCCTGCCGTGTCCATGCTCAGACCCCTCCTAGGTTGCCAGGGCTGCGGGGTTTGGCTGTATATCGATGGGTGATCGTAGCCCAGGCACCTTGCTGGTGACACAGGCGACAGTTACTCTGAATGGGCCCCCGCACTCCAGCTGCTCCCTGTGAGAGGGCGCCAGGGTGAGAATCAGTCCCCTTGGTGGACAGAGCAGAATTTATCCGAATGGTCCAAAGTGCCCCATGAAACAGGAAGAGACCTGAGAAAACTTTATCCAGCTTTCTTACCCCAGGCCCGGGTATTCAGAGTCCTCTGTAAACTGGGAAGTGGGCTCACAAGGCACAAAGCCATGCAAGGAGCTCGCTCGCTCAGAGGAGCTCCCAGGAGAATGTTAGGAGCCATGCGACCTCGTCCAACAGCCCATCACAGTGATCTGTGCATGTCTTTTTCCCGCAACCACTTGGTTTTGGGTCGTCTGCCTGTGCGAGCAGAGGACAGCTGGTGTGCTGGCTCTTAGAGGCGACACAGTGACCGGAGCAGGCAACCTCACCCCTGGGCTGGGCCCCCCTTTCTAGGAAGCCCGACTTTTCTTGCTGTTTCCTGTGCATTTTGGAGCAGAAACGGAATGCCAGCCACAGCTCCTGAAGAGCATTGAGTGGCGCCCTTGAGAATCAGAAACTTGTAAAACCTGTAAGAGCAGCGAACAGACATGACAATTCCCGCAGCCGAACAGCCAGCCAGGGAGGAGGCTGCCCCTCTCCCGCGGCCCACGCAGCAGGCTCCCCGGAAGATGGAAAAGCCCACGCACCCCTAACTGTGCACCACAGGACTTCGGGGGGCCATTCTCCAGGTCCCCAGCTGGTGATCGGCAGCCTGCGCCCTGAAGCAGTGAAGTGGGGGTCCTTGTACTTTCATCCTTGACAATGAAAGGAGGTGCTGTTCTTGCAAAGCGCAATCCCTTTCACTAATCTCCCCCACACGTCTGAGCGTCTGAGCGTAGATGAAACCAAAGGCGGGCGGGTGGGAGGCGGGTGGGAGGGATTCACGCGCTGTGTTCAGGATCTGTGTCCCTCTCTCCCTTTAGAGTCGCTGCCACTGGGTTTCCCTGAGCGTTGTCCTTGTTTCTTCGCTTCTGAGCAAAGAAAAGAAGGGGATCCGCTTGTGTCTCTCACACCATCCCTGATTGCCCACAGCACACACCCGCCCCACCCCGCCAGGCCTGTCCTGCTGAACCTGTTTATCATCATCACTCTTATTCTTACTTTTTTTCTTGGAGGAGTTACTCCTCCGTTCACAGCTCTTGCAAGTTGCCTGACACATTTTTGGCCTGTTTGTTGTTGTTCTTGCTGCTGTTGCATTGTGAAGTGAGTGACAAGAGTAAACACAGGAGCAAAGCATGATCCAGAAATCTGTGCATGAGATGATGGCCCACACTGCACCATCTTGGTACATTTCCTCATCTGTATGATCGGATATTAATTTACATGTTGCACATATGCGTTTTCCCACAGCTGCTGCGCATGGAATAGCTATTTTTACTCAATTCTCCACTGATGACTCTGTCTTTGTCTTGAAAGGTATATAGATAACCTGGAACTCATCATCGATAAAGGACTGTTAAAGATTCCATCAAACAAAATAAATGTATATGTGCCCACACGTACTATATTTTTTGTATACGTTGCTTTGCACTTGTCTGTATTACATTTAATTTACCTGTTAAGTCGCTGCTTGGTTTTAGGTTGTCATTTCATGTTCTTTGGACTTCCATCATATTTTCGTCCCCTAACTTACCCTAAGAAATGTGTCTTTAGCAAACATGGACACTGAAATTCCCCTTGTCATCAACAGGCTTAGTCTACACTTCTGTGTCTCTTCACTCCATCTTTCCTTGATGAAAACTTATCATTTCAAAAGAATGAGCTTCTCCCACCCATTCAATCTATAACAGGACTTGATTTCTCCCCGTGACTCTGTTTCTTGACAGATTCTGCTGAGACTGTCTCCTCAGAATGTTCACTATCAGGAAATCATATTCAGAGAGCTCTTCTTCACTATCACCGTAGCCCTGAGGAAGTCTGTAAAGTGTTATGAAAACCATCGTTGGGGTCACATGGCATTTAGGAGAGGTAGGCTGGCCTAGAACAGAGGGCATAAGCCCATCCAGAGGTGCACCCCAGCCATTCCCTATTATGATCTTGGTCTAGCCACGCTGGGCCTCAATTCCCTCAAAATAGAGAGGACGCCCTCCCTCTTCGGATCTTTAGGAGGATTAATGGGACACAGTGAATGCCTAATAAATATGAATTCTCTCCCTCTTAGATCTGAGCATGAGTCAACTAGTGACAGTGAGCTGCAGAACACTCCTTGGCTCATGATTCTAGAAATCAATTTGACAGCATCCATGCCCTTTTAAAAAATCCTTACCTAAGGGTATGTTTTTCACCAATTTTTAAAGAGAGAGAGAGAGAGAGAGAGAGAGAGAGAGAGAGAGAGAGAGAGAAAGAAATGTGAGAGAGAAACATAGATCAGTTGCCTTCCTGACCAGATCAATCCCACAACGTAGGTATGTGCCCTGACTGGGAATCAAACCCACAGCCTTTTGGTGTATAGGAAGGTGCTATAACCAACGGATCCACCTGTCCAAGGTCATTCTCTCTTTTCACATAACACAGTTAAAAGGTCCTCCTATTTTAGATGTTGCCCTTCAAACCATATCCTGAAAGCAGCATTTGTCTCTAGTTCAAACACGTGGCCCAAATCATACTGTATTTCTGTCTTGAGATACAATGTCCTTGTCTTCCAGGCGGGATGGAAGAAGGAGGTGCTAATAATGGCACAGGAAGAATCAAAGACAAGAAAAGGAGGGCTCCTATGGGCAGGCTTACACAACTGCTCATGTGTCTTTAATGTTTGGGTATATGATTCATAACAACATTAAGAACAACACACCAGCAACACCAAACACCCTTTCATGTCATCCTTGTGGCTGGCCACACCACGTTGTGCCCAGGACTTTACAAGTATTGGGCTATTCAATTCACCAATGTGTGTGTCCTTAGGTTGTCTACCCCTGTGAGGATCTGGGCCTCTGTTGGAGGTGTGCATGGAAGTGGATGCTGTGAGTGATATTGTGGGTGGCGTTAAGGCAAATTTTCTAGTCCTTGTGATGATTCTGTGGGCCAAGCAATTTTTATAAACTATGTGCAAGGCTCTATGGGAGATCATTTTAATTGTAAAGACATTTTTCTTAGCGTCAACATGAAACCCACAGAAGTATAATTTCTGAGATCACCTTTAGTCCTATTAAAAAGATGGGTATCACCTTGGCAGCCTTCCAGTCTTCTAGTTCAGTGGCTGCTTTAAATGATAAATTACATATTTTTGTTAGTAGCAAAGCCACTTCATTCGATCGTGCCTTCATATTGCTTGGACGAGTTCCATCTAGCTGATGATTTATTACAATGCAATTTTTTGAGCTGTTCCATCACTCCCCCTCCCTCATGTTTTTAAGCATTTCACCTTCAACAATAGCAAAGGGTAACCCAAGCTCTGCAATAAGTTTAAGAATAAATGAGAAATTGGACTATTTTCCTACTAAAAGGGTATTTACCAGGACCTAATGTCCTCCCCCCTAACAATAACCGAAAGGGTGGGGCCCCAGTAGAATCCCCAGCCCAGCTTCCTCCCCCTGAGCGAACAGGCACCTGTCCAGGGGCTGTCAGCAGTGGCCATGCTCCAAGGATCCTGGGGCCCATGCTCAGAGCTGGTGATGAGGGGAGGCAGGGGCAAGGTGGAAGAATTGGCCTATAATCCCACAAAGTGATTTCCAAAAGCTCCCGAAGTCCTTTTCCTGCCGCATATTCTTGATTCAAGAAATTGTGGGGTGTTTTGTGGTTTTTTTTTTTCACTTTTCCCCCTAGCAAAATGTGATTATCTGTGAATCTTCAACTTTGAGCCAATTCTTTGTAATCTTTATATTATCAACCACTTCTAGGAAGGTAGTCCATTCTACAAAATTGTCCCTATCTGGGGAGGGGCCTAGAATATTAATAACTTGAATGCTTATTTTTTTCTTTTACCCCCATAATGTATGTTGCCTGGGACAACATCCATTAAAACTTCTGAGTGTTCCCAGCCTCTTCCTCTTCTCCCAAGCTTATTACAAAGGGGACATTTTATCTGTCTGTTCAGGTCTCCTCTCAGTGGCCCCCTGGGTGACATCCCTTTCCCTTTTAGCCTTGTCTTAGGGTGGTACAGTCAGACAGCAGGCACAGAGAGACTGGGCTAGAGGGAGTCATTTCTGCTGAGATAGTTCCTGAACTCAACTTTGTGGGTGAGAATCTGGGTAAGAAAAAAGAAAGAAGCTAGAAGGTCGAGCTCAGCGTACTCATTCAAGATCTGAGAGAGAGTGGACAGAGAAGCCACATTGTGTCGGGGGAGTGGGTGATACACTCTGGAACCAGAAGTGGGAAAGAGAAGAGAGGAGCATGTGGAAGTGTAGGCTATGAGTTTGATTATCTTTAATCTTCATAAGATTCAAGTGAAGTTTGAAATGCCCTTGTAATTTCTTTGTTAGATAACAGACTCTATTTTTTTAAATGAAATTCTCTTTAGAAATCAGGAAATGTGGGCCCCTGACTTTTTCCTGTTACCCTGAACTGTGGAAAATCAGAATTTCCTTGCCTTTCTCCTCTCCTCATCACCTGGTATGTCTTGAGAAGATTCATCATGCTGTTCAAAACTAGAACTAATCATCTACCCTGTTTTGCAAATAAGAAGTATTGGCTAGCTGCTTGGAGATATAGGTAAGTCTCTTATGGGCACTATAGACTAAAAAAATAGTAGGCTGTTTAATTTTAATTCTAACTACCGCCCTATTTTTTTTTCATGCTAATAGACATTTTGCAAGTGAATTCCAGGAATGTCTAGAACAACTCTAGACATTCCTGAAATTCATTTATAAAAATCTCAACTCACTGGAAGAAGCCTTCTTCTATGTACTCTCTGTTTCCAGGTGCTAAGTGAACTATTATTTCTAATAATGTTTTAGTTAACATTGACTCTGGCTCTACCCTCATACATATCTGCTCTGTGAGACTCAGCTCTATCTTGATGAGGCCTGGTCCTTAGACCCATTAGAGTGTTTCTACACAGACTCATTAACCACCATAACCAACTGGTCTCTCTGTCCACATCACTGGAGACTTTCTTACAGGCCCATCCCATTTTGGACACTTTGAAACTGTGGAAAATGGGAAGGGTCAGCCAGGCTGGCCCTGCAAGGAGTTTGCTCTACCTTGGGTCTACTTGGGAGCTGAGGTAGCCTGAATTGATCTTACATTATAACTGAGAATAGAGGGCCGTTGTCATAAAGGTAATCAACTCAAACATGAGCTCAAATACTCCAAGTTCATCACCTCAAAAGGACTTTTCTCAAAGATGTCCACAGCACCATGATTCACAATAGCATAAATTGGAAGTGGTATACCATTGTGGTGGAGAGCTCAGGGTCAAGGCTCAAACACAACTGAATTCAGATCCTCATTCCTCCATTTTTTAGCTTTGCAAATTTGAGCAAATTTTTAACCTCTATAAGCTCTGTTATTTTTTCCTTCAAAATGAGATAATAAAAATAGCTACATGACACATCTGCTTTGAAAATTAGAGAAAATGCCGACACAATTAGCATGATGCCTGGCATACAGTAAGCAGTCCATAGATGTTAATGATGACATAACGTTGATGATAATGGCTCATCAAAGGAAATCCAATGCCAATAGAGAACCAACTAAATAAAATATAACATGGTGGAACTGCAATTATATTTGTTATTATAACAGACATTTGGTTTTGCTATGGGAAGTAAACTTAAACTTGATGAAAATTTTCTTATCCCTGCTGGGCCTGAGATTTAACTTGCTTGATAATTCCTCTCTACCTTATATTTTCCATAATTCCTTACTTATTAATTCAGCCTTGCACAGCTGAAAAACATGGTTAAATCTCTTCCATAATTAAAATACCATCCTTTGGTCCCATGTGTCTCTGTATATACTGGTACCCCTTTGACTTCCCATTATAGAGCTGATCCTTAAAAGAGTGAGCTACACTTCCTTGCTACCTACACTTCCTTCACATCTGACAGCTGACTGCTGTCCCCGCCAACTTCTGCACCTTCTACAGATGAAATCAATTGAATGTTTTCCACAGTGTCTGATGTCATTGGCCACTTTTCCACATTCCCTTGGCATGTCTTTCTTTGGTTCCTCTCCTAATTTTCTGATTCTGTGTTCTTTATGGTGTGTCTTCCTCCATTCTCATGTCCTTATATGTTGGTGGCACCCAAGTCTGTGCCCCAGAGGGGACTGCCAGTTTATAGACTTGGGAGCATTTAATACTTAGATAAAAACTGACACTGTGCATGTGGATGAGAAGATGTAGGGAAAAGTTGTGGAATAAATTAAAGCAAAGCAAAACAAAACAAAAAAACAAGGTCTTGAGACAAGGCTTTACAGATATTGAGAAAGTGGGAGAAGTCATAAAAGAATAAGGAGAAAGAAAAGATAAGAACCAGGAGTGGGTGGTATAAAATAGTCAAGAAAAGGTATGTTCCTAGAAGAAGAAAGTGACAGTATCAAATTCCTGACATTCAAATGTTAATAGACATGCATCCTGGGAGTGTCCATTGGATTTTGGGACATGAGGATTATGGAGCTTTTGTTGAGAACAGGTTTATTGAAGTGGTGGGGACACAAGAAAACTGGAATGGGTGCCTGAGAGAGAAGAAAGAAAAGGAGAGAAAATACACATCAATCTTTTAAGATGGGCATGTTTCAATAGCAGTACCCTGTTGGTGATACAGAAAACTTACTGGTCATCATTATCACCAAAAACTCTGCTAAAGAGTATGGCTGTTTCTCAAAAGAGATTACTTTACGTCTTCGACTCAGAATGTCCCAGCAATCTTTTCTCTAGCACTCAGAAATGCAAAAAAATGGAACACTCTTTTCAAGTGCAATCGTTTGTGGGTTTTTTTTTCACAGTTGAAAGTACCAATATGAAAAAAAGTAGATTACATGTACTTGAGACACATAAGGTAAAGGAAGACTTGCTTCAATATTTTGATAAAGAATCCCTTAGTAATGAAAATACTCATCTGTGTTCTTATCAGTTTTCAAGTCTACATTCTCACACTATTTTTTTTTTTTTTTGCAGCAGTCCACCCTCACAAAGAAAATAGGTTGGCCCTGTACAAGGGCTTCAGATTATAGTTTCTGAATATAGTTGTGGAATTTTTGACAGGTGTCTCACTGTAGCTTTTTCTGACTTGGACTCACAGAATTGCTAGCCATTCCTCTTATGCTGTGGCAATTGCTATGATGCTGTTCTATAGGCTTCCACTTAATTGCCTGCTCACCTTTTCCTTTTCTCTCCTCTGCCACTTCCCGAAAGATGCCTCCGACAATATAAAACTTCCACTGTAACACCCTGGAGAACACTGTTGGCATTTCAGCAGGCCCGGCATGAACACAGTAGTGTCAGGTACCTCTGTTGCCCTGGAGATCATTTTCACCCTGAGCGAGGCACCCTGCACCACCCCGGTTCTGTGGCCCTTTCATTCCGGTTGGGTGAGGTAGGGAGATGGAGAGCGGTGAACAAGGAGCCCTGCCTTCCTCTCTGCCAGGCCACAATGTACCAGACTGCCACCCAAAGCCATAGCTCTGTCTGCAGCCCTTTCCCCCAATTCCACTTCTTGCAGGATTTCTTTCACCATTATTTATGGTTACACATTATAATTATTTCTAGTCCCAGAATGCTTCCTCATCATGTATTGCAGAGATTCTCCGACTTAAACATGCATCACAATCACCTGCACAGCTTGATGATATACAGACTGTTGCTTCCATCCCAGAGGTTCAGACTCAGCCTGTCTGGAGTAGGGATGGAGAACTTGCATTTCTAACAGATTCCCAGGAGATGTTGATGCTGTTGGTCCAGAGACCTCACAACCAGCACCAATACCTTGCTGGCTTCCTGTAACCCTTTCTGTCTCTTCATTACAGCCTATCAGCTGCTACTTTTGGAGTGTACCTACTGTGTGCTACCAGGACCTGAGTGACACGCTGGAATACCCTTAGCCAGTTATTTTGAATAAAGTCATATCCACTGCAACACAAGGTAAACAGCAAAGAGACACAGCATGGAAAACCATACTTGACACTGCACTCATCCGACCCACGGTTACAAATTCAGTAGTCATGAGCTAATGCCTCACTAGCAAGAGTTTTATCTGATATGGTGGCTCTGATCGGCAGAGGGGTAGGACCAAAATCAAGAGTGGGTAGCATCCCAGTAGTCAAGGGAAGGATAACACTCAGAGCATGGCAGGGGGTGCCAATAGGACAGAGAATGGCAGGGGATGCCAATAGGACACTGGCATGGAATGGTGATGGCAAAGTGCTGCACTTGGTGGGGAGGGGGGGGCGGTGATCACCATCAGCCTGGCCATTTGTATAACTATCTAGAGTTCACTGAGCCTGATTTCTCTTTATAAAAGAAATTCTCAGAGGAAATAAAATTTCCTAAGGGCAATATGCCACCATAATGTTTACCATTTCATCTGGATTAACAAAATTGGTCACTCTTTTGCTGGGCCTATTTTGTGTTTCAGTGCATAGGCCTCCGTTGCTTATTGCTCTCGATATATAAGTAAATAGTCCAAAAGAATTTTCCAGTATGTCATATAAGAATACACTTGAGGTATCATCAAACAAACAGAAAAATATAAAACAAGACAAATTCTACACCGCTCTTTTGTTTAATGATTTGCACAGTTAGATGATCTGTGAACCCATTAGGTAGAGTGTGAGAGAGTAAGTTCTGCCTCTTATGCATGAACAGAATCCTTCAATATGACCTTTGGGCTACTACAAAATGTCAGTGACGAATACATGGATGTATTAATTCAGAAGCTAGTTTCCCTCTATTTGTATATGAGACCAAAAGTGAAGGGTGCTTCTCTGAGGATTTCTAGACACTCTGGAATATCATCCTTGCATTGGTGCTTTTCAGTAAAGCACCATTAAAAAAATACGCCATCTCAAACTATGATGATAATTATAATCGAAGTATTATGTTTTCCAAGAAACTGCATCTTTCCAAAGGAAATCAGAGTGTAATAGCAAAAAGGAGCTACTACCCTTATTCCTGTGCTGAATTTTTAAGATTCTAAAACACTGAAAAGGTGCAGATAGACAAATGATTTTTTAATTTAAGGGTATAAACCTCCAACTTGGATTTATTCTGCAGGTGGAACATGATATAATGATAGAAGGAACATGAAAAAGATGACATTAGGATTTTAGTAATCTTAAAAGAAATAGTGGGTGATCCCCAATGAGAAACATTAATTATTCTTCTATAGAACTGAAGCTGCAAACATTAACAGCCTTATTTGCATGCAATTGCTGAAAATTAAACAAACCCTGGTGCTTTTGCTGAAGGAAAACTAACCTGATGCCCATTATTCATGAACTAGAGGCTAGGTGCAGGAATTTGTGCATAAATGGGATCCCTTGGCCTGGCCAGTGATTGGGGCCAATTGGGACGTCTCACCCAATCAGGGCCATCGGGGACAGCCTGCTGTGGGGAGGGACTGCGGGAGTTTGGCCTGCTACAGGAGGTTGGCTGTGGGAGTGCACTGACCACCAGGGGTCAGCTCTTGTGTTGAGCATATGCCCCCTGGTGGTCAGTGCATGTCATGTCGACCAGTCAACCGGTCGTTTGGTCGACTGGTTGTAATGGCCGCTTAGGCTTTTATATATATAGATAATTATTTATTCAACCAGCATCTCCTGAGTGTCTCTCAGTCTGGACTCTATGCTGAACCATGGGGGGTGAATAGATTCAGTTACTATCAGTTTAAGTAGAATGATACCCATGTCTTAGAGATATGACTAAGTCAATTTTAAAGAAGTTACATAATACTCAAACTCAGTTACTAAATAAAGAAATGAAGATAAAGCCAACAAGGGTAAGTGTGCTCCTTATACAATTTTCCATTTTACTTCAAACTTCAACCTTTATATTTGCTACCAAAAATGACTGCTTGTGGTCCAAACTCCTTATACTGATCCAACCACACCTGGACAGCTTATAGCCCCTCATCCCTACATATCCATTCATCCTTCCTTTCTGCTCTAGGGAACAGCCACACTGCTCCCTTGGGGGAGTGGAGGTCTGTGACAGGCAAGCCCAGCACAGGTGGGACAGGCAGTGATGTCATGATAGGAGCTGGTGGAATTGTCTTCTGGTTGTGTGAGACTGTTCACACTTCGCCAATCTGTCCATGGATCCTCTTCCTCCTCCTTCTCTGGTCTCTGTCCCTCTGTCTTCCATTCCTTTCTCTTCTCTTTTCTTCTTTCCCCTCATCTATACATTTTCCACTTGATAATTTTACCCATACCCATAGCTTCAGCCATCAGCTCCATGGAGCTTCCACATTTGACCTTCATTTCTGAGTTCTCTACTCTGTTCCAATCCAGACATCTCCTACTTAAGTCTCATGTCCCAAAATAAATGTGATATTTCCCCCCTCCATGCTTCCCTGGCTCTCTGCTCCCCAACCACCACACACATAAAGGGATCTCTGTCTGGCTTCCCATTTTCTAAAACGTGGCTCATGAACTTTAAAACTTCTGAACCAGTACTTATAGGTGAAATTCCCTAAAAAAAGAGAATAAAAACAAAACTGATAAATAAAAACAAAACTCATTTCAGAGCATCTTTGCAATCTCTATTTCATTTTTAAGGTTGCGATGCATATGTACAGGTTCATATGGAAATCTCTCTACTTTAATAGATGTTAGAAATTTCCATACTGAAGTTAAATAAGCGAAGAATTATTTTGGTTTCTTCTGATCCTTGTCCCCAAAATCCAATCCTCCTTCACAATTGCTTTTCCCTATGTGCCTGGCTGTCCATGGGTTGTCGGTTATTGTTTTAGTTTTGAAAGTCAAAGATGGTCACTGACCTGAAGATTTGATACTTATGCCCTGAATGTGAGCTGAAGACTTACCCTTCTTCCTAGGAGTGGTGGAAAGTGGGAGGGAACAAGCCCTAGATGAGATGAGGGAGAAAAGACTCTAGACTTAACTCTGCCATTTGTGTATTTCTGTAGCTAAGGAAACCAGGTAATCTGGTTATGTTTTCTCTTTCTTGTCGGATAATAGGAAAGGGCATTGTTGATCAAAGTAGTATGAACTTGAGTCCCCTAATCTGAATATAACCCAAAGATATTTCCACAGTGTTAATCTTTTAATAGTTGGCAACATTAAGAAAATGAAGGACTTTTACAGGAACATTTGGATTTTCAGTGCTAACATCTGGCAACACTGTGTCCTCATCCCCACAGGGTGAGGACCTGCTGCACCCCTGGAATGGGCACATGCTCTCCCTGACTCTCCACACCATGCCCTGGCTAGCTTCCTCCTAGTTTACCTCTCCCCACTGAAGGCATTCATTCTGTGGTTCCTGTCTGCCTATATTATCCCTAAAATTGTTTTTCAGATTGAAATCTGAACAATTGACTTTGGCTAAAATGCTAAGGTTATCAAGAATCTTCAACATTTGCATGTCTTTGCAGGCCCTACCCTAGCCCTTAGCAAAGTCTTACATGCATGTTTCCCCAGATGTTTAAAGTAAGCCTCTCGTGCTCACATCTAGTGAGATGTAGATATATTGAGTTCCAAACAGTATGGACCACACCAAGATATGTCCTACTACCTCCACAGTAGGAATCATCTTACCCGGCCATACAAGACTATCAGTGGAAGAGCCAAGACTAGAGCTGAACACTTGAGATCTCCAGTTTTTTTCTGGTGCTTCAAGTGGAGATGCTCCATTCTGTCTTCCAGTATCAAACCAGTGGCTCTCTCTACATGCCCTTCTGTTCATTTACACCAGGACTCAAACTCTATAACTATTCAATTAGCTTGTTTACTTGCTTAGTATTTGCCTTCCTGTGAGGTCAGGGACCTTGTCTGTCTGGTTCTTTTATGTTGGTCCAGTATTTGGCATAGTCCCTGGGACATAAGAGGTATTCAACAACATGTGTTGCTATATTAATCTTTCTCTCTCTCTCTCATGTGATTATATGTATGTGGATGTGCCATTATACATCTATGTATAGACTCTCTACATATTTGTGTACATATCACACACATATATAGACATATAATCACACATATATGAACATAATGATGCATATACACATTTGTGTGGGTATTGCATCTATTTATCTATCTATTACCAGGAAAGAGGGCTCACATATGTGATTTTATCCTAATTCCTACAAGAAAGGCCCTCACTATTCTCTCCTATGACCCTTCTCTTGTGATTTTGTCTCTTAGGGAATGTTCTGACTCTACCCAGAGGCCTATGTTATAACAGTGTTTTCTTTTGTTCTTTAAAGCTCTTGAATCCTTTCTTAAGAGGAAATGCTACGAAGAAGCTTAATACATAACACAGGTCAGAGGAGATGTGCTGCCTCAGTTTAAAGGCAGCAGCAGTAGGTCTTGCTCCTGTCTGCTCCTACCCACTCTACCTCGTAGCCCTGGGAGCATCCGCGCAGGTAGCTGGGTGGCTCCCCGAGCCCCTGCGGAAACCATTGTGCTGTGGAGGAACCGCACTTGCAGGCTCTGTGGGAATCAGAACAGTGAAACCCCGCTGTGGAGGCCACACATCTGATTGAGGTGAGCCCCTTGGTCCCCCAAGGCCACCTCAGCTGAAGCACTGAGGCATTTTTTCTACCTTAACATCAGCCTGTATTGGGATAGCCTTTCCATTCAATTTGATTATTTGATGTGAGTTGAGTCCTGATGCTCCCCATGTTTCAGTATGACTAGTAAATCAGTGTTTATTTTCACTGTGGAGTAAACATGTACCAGGTTTTTTCATCCATAATGACCTGAATTGGTATTAAGGTGCCATATGAATTATATTAACAATTATAATAAAAATTTTAGGTCACAGGCATTCGCTTTTTAAACTTTCTCCTTTGCTATGCCCACACACATCTTTTCTGTGGATGCAGAGAACATTTTGACTGCTAAATCCCATCAGAATAAATATGACTTACTCTTGTGCTTCTCATGGCCATATATAAGAAATAAACAACCTTATTTTATAAGATGACTCAAAATTTATTTATTTTTTTAAAATATATTTTATTGATTTTTTACAGAGAGGAAGGGAGAGGGATACAGAGTTAGAAACATCGATGAGAGAGAAACATCGATTCAGCTGCCTCTTGCATGCCCCCTACTGGGGATGTGCCCGCAACCCAGGTATATGCCCTTGACTGGAATCAAACCTGGGACCCTTCAGTCTGCAGGCCGATGCTCTATCTGCTGAGCCAAACTGGTTAGGGCAACTCACAATAGTTATATGTCTGGTAGGAGGACACACATAATTTTCTCTTTTCCCTGTTACAAAGTTTAATAGAAGATGAAAAGGGATGAATAGAACATTTTTTTATAAAAAGGTGCATGGAAGATACTTATTTTAAAATAATACTGGTAATTTATTAATTAATTTCACAAACTAAAATGGAAAATACTCTGGATACTCCGATTTTATGCTAAACAAAAAATTGTAAACATCCATGCCTGGACTACTTTGTAAAAATCAGAGAAGATTCTAGTAACAAGATTCATTAAGGAAATGGCTGTATTAATTTACAGTGATTGAAATTTTGATGTAAATTATGGATCATCCATTAGAAATGAGCAGAGGCTTTTAGCACATTAATCTAAAAGAGCACTCTTATTTCCTATAAGAGAGTCTTAAAATATATGTATCTTTAGCTGCTTCCCAACGTGAGATCAATCACTGGAGACAGATGGTTCTAGCAATACAAAATACATAGGAAAACAGATCACATCTGGTTTGCCTTTGCAAGGTATACGGTGTGAAAAAAAGTATTTCACACCTTTCCCCTCAATTATAGATGGCTACGAAGGAAATAAAGACTTTTGCAGAAAACTGAATTAAAAAAAAAAGATTCAAACAGACATATCCATTGGGAGAGAACTAATATTTTCCAAAGGATTGAAAAGACAAGGCCACATTCGTCACTTCAATATTGCTTATCCAGGATGAACTGGCAAAGCACTAATGGCAAGTATTTACAGCCCCATCCGGCCAACAACGATAAAAGGGAAATTCGCAGCTGGCAAAGGCAAATATGTAAGCAAGGTTTATGGCTCCTGCAAACATCAGGCATTCTAAACGGTGACAAGAGAGAATATCTGTTCACGGAATGCGATCATTGCCAACTGCTACCGGCCATCAGTGTGTTAGGCGGAGGCTGTCCATGTGGCTGAACTGAAGCAACAAGTCACCTTTTCCCAGTAAGAGCAAACCATAAGCATGGAAAAAAGGGTCACAGAAGATATTCTTCACTGTCCCTGACTCGAATGGCAGCATGAGCTTTGGTATAAATGAGGGCATTGCCGAGGGGAATGACAAGAACACTGGTGTGGTGCCCTATGGCGCTGACATGAATCGGCTCCGTAGTCCAGCTGAATGGCTTGCTGAGCCTGGCTGTGGGCGCTGAACCAAGTTTCCGTCCCAGGTGCTAAAGTATCAGTTTTTAAAACTCATTCCAGAGCATCTTTGGAATCTTGTTAGAAAGTGAAGATATTATATATATATATATATATATATATATATATATATATATATATATATATACATACACATTTATTAATCCTCACCTGAGGATATTTTTTCCCATTGATTTTTAGAGAGAGAGTGGAAGGGTGGGAGAGAGACAGAGAGAGAAACGTGGATGAGAGGGACACAACAATTGGCTGCCTCCCACACATGCCCTGACCGGGGCTGGAATCGAGCCTGCAACCGGGGTATGAGCCCTTGACCGGAATTGAGCAAGCGATCTTTTAGTCTGAGGGCCGACACTGTAACCACTGAGCCAAACTGGTTAGGGTGAGAATGAAGATATTAATAGTGCCTTCAAACATTGGTTCTGAGTTTATAGAAGCCCCCATTTTTTCCAGATGTCTCCAAATAGTTGTAACTTCATGCCCTGGAGCGAATTAGATGAGGAGACATATTTTGGATTCGCTCTGGACTATGATCATTTCATCATTATTACTTAAGATTTAGGCTCATTCAGTGTATCCCTTGGAAAAGCATCAGAGATACATACTTGTGAAGCATCAGAATATTTAAGAAGCAAATCCATTCCTCTTTCTCCAAAAGAATCCAGGACAATCCCTTTGTTGAAAAGAATAAAGGAACAACATTGAATTACAGGCATTGTGTCACCGTGTTCTATAAAATACTGTATAAGTACTAGGGCTGTAGGTGTTTTCCTATGCATCATATTTCATTTTTAAGCTAATTGTATATCTCAAATACAAAGTTGCTCAGTATTTAAATGCATATAGCAGTCATCAAATGTACTGCTTGGACATGAAATCTTCTTGCTGGCAACTTGACATTTTACTCTCCAAGGACTCTAACAAATAACTGTTTATGAAGCATAAGAAACTCACAGCACTGGATTCTTTGAGCAACAGTTCCTAGACATGAGAGTTGGTGACTGTAAGCGATGATTGGGCAGATCGTTCGGAATGATTTTCACATCAGGTGTCTTCATAAAGAGGCTGAGTTTCACGAGTCATTACCCTGATGGGCCCTGGGAACCACTGCCTCGTTTAGAAATTGATAACAAAGTAGTTTTCTCAAACAGGAAAAAATAAATGATTTTTACATAGGTCAGATTTGGCCCGAACCCTCTTCCTTGCTCCTGTAGATCTGCACTTCCTCCTCACACGGAAGTCCTCACACCATCCTATGAAATCTCTGTTTCTCTATTTCCAGGGCATAAACATAGCCCTTAGCCCAGTGGTTCTCAACCTTCCTACCGCCGCAACCCTTTAATACAGTTCCTCATGTTGTGGTGACCCCCAACCACAAAATTATTTTCGTTGCTACTTCATAACTGTAATTTTGCTACTGTTATGAATTGTAATGTAAATATCTGATATGCAGGATGTATTTTCATTGTTACAAATTGAACATAATTAAAGCAGAGTGATAAATCACAAAAACAATATATAATTATATATGTGTTTTCCGATGGTCTTAGGCCACCCCTGTGAAAGGGTCATTCAACCCCCAAAGGAGTTGCCACCCACAGGTTGAGAACCTCTCTCTGCCTTAGCCCAAGGATTTTACATGTACCAACTCAATTGCACTGTGAACCTGTGAGGTAGGTGTTACTATTGGTACCATCTCACAGACATGGTACAGAGAGGGTAAGTAACTTGTCTAATGCAGTGGTCAGCAAACTGCGGCTTGTGAGCCACATGTGGCTCTTTGGCCCCTTGAGTGTGGCTCTTCCATAAAATACCATGTGCGGTGCGCACATACAGTGTGATTGAAACTTCGTGGCCCGTGCACAGAAGTCAGTTTTCAGCCTGGGCGAGTCTATTTTGAAGAAGTGGCATTAGAAGAAGTGGGGGGTGGCGGTTGGCCGGGCGACGGGAGATGCGGTGCAGGAAGGCCTGGGATACGCAGAGAGGGGGAGGCCTGCGCGATTCATGCACTAGTTGAGGATGGGAGAGTTGGAAGGGGTCAACCTCAGCGAACATACCTCAATCAGACTGAGGACGTTTTTAGCAAAGGCCAGCTTAGGAGTACCCTAATTAAGTTAACAACAATGTACCTACCTATATAGTTTAAGTTTAAAGAATTTGGCTCTCAAAAGAAATTTCAATCATTGTACTGTTGATATTTGGTTCTGTTGACTAATGAGTTTGCCGACCACTGGTCTAACATAAACGAGCTTGCAAAGAGCAGAGCTGATATTCAAACCCAGGTCTGGTGGATCCTAAGCCTGACTCTTCTCATCAACCTGGTATGACACAGGTGACATCTGAAAAGTTTATTTTCCATCCAAACATAAACCACAACAATTTATGAGCCATAGTGTCTGAAATTTTACTATTAGAAATGAATTCTTTGGGGTTTATTATTCTCTTCTATTAGTTCTTTTTAAGAAATATAATGCTGCTGGAAGGGGTAACCCATTGAGTTGCTTATGTGTAAAAATTATTAAAGTGTGCTAATTTATAAATTAATTCTGGAAGAGCTAGAGGCAGAATGAGGTCACAAGGTACCTAAAACCCAGGGCCTCAACCAAAGAGGGAAGCACAGAGAAAGGGAGTGTGGGAGGCAGGCACCAAGGCAGACCTCATTGATGTGACCATGATTCAGAGCCTGTTCTGTACTTAAAGAAAACACCTCCCCCCATATTATACAGAGGCCATTTAACCTGTAGCACTGTATTTACTGTAAGTAGAGGGATTCAAGGACAAATGTAGACTCTTGGCATTTTGCTGACTGATGGATTGGTAACTTTTGATTTGGGAAGTGCAATGCAAGAGTGAGGGAAAGATAAATGAGGCGGACAGGAAGGAGGGGACCATGCAATCCGCTGGCCACAGGTTCACAGCTGGCCTCTAGATGTCCAGTCAACAATGTGGGGCACATCTGGGCAGGATGAGAGGGAGACAACACCATCTTGGCAAAGCCCATCGAAGGCCAGAATGAAGATAGAACTACTCTCAGGTTTTAATATCGATCCAAGTTCACCACAGAAGGGGTATAATTCCCGTTGTGTGATATTTTTAATCAGATGCACTGTTGTCTACTAGTAGACTTGACTTCTACGTATGTCTACATGCTGGCTGAATGAACTTAGAATGTTATCCCTTCTTTGCTTTGAAATGTGAGAACAGGACAGGACCCCACTTGGTTTTCAGGGGTATCTCCCAGCTGCCTGCGCTTTACAAACAGGGCTCACAGAACCCCTACCATTTTCCTCTCTTAGTTCAGCACAAATAGGAGTTGGTGGAAGGCAGGGTTCCTGGCTTGGCCCATGAAAGCTCATTTTACTGTTGGATCTATTCCATTCTCCACACCGTGAGTCTATCTTTAATATCCAGTTATAAATGATAAGATTCGGGCTCTTGAGACTATTAGAAAAATGAGACAACATGCAGAATATATTAAATGGTTTTCTTTGTGGGGCCCTGGACAGAAATTGTAGGACGAATTATAGATCTTGAGAGGGTTTCACCGTCAGGAGGCTATTCATAAAAGCGCACTGTGTACAATGGCAGGTACAGAGGAGGGGAGCCAAGGAGAATTCAAGTTAATTGGTGTTATTGTTCTCATGTTAGGCCATGCGAATATAGGAAAAAATGAGTATTAACTTGCCAAATTGCCCTTCTATGCAACAAAGCTAAAAACAAATAAAGATATAGTTATAAAAAGATATTAAACATTTTTTCTTGACCCTGAGTTTAGCCTTCTCCCCAAACAGTATGCTAGCATAAGAAACACACACTGTCCATTTATATGAACTGTGAAGAGTGCAAACTTGCTTGAAATGGTGATTTCTGATTATGAAAGAAATCACTGAAGTAAAAGACACTTGAGTCTTTTGTTAATAGTTTTATACACATTGAGTTTCAACCATATTTCTTAACTATATTAGGAATTTGATCTCTTTGATGATTATAAACTGCATTCAATGCTTTTCTCTCTCTCTGATTCCTTCCATCTCCTCAATGTGCACGCACAGGAAAGTGTCTAGTTAAATAGGTTCATGGTCATCAGAGTGCATCGCTTTGTGGGCACAGCTCGTCTCGGTCCTGCCTTCCTCACTTCTATGCCCAGAGAGCTAGCTAATGGCAGGAACCAAGAGGACAGTTCCATTCTATTCATGCATAGGTACAACGTGCATCCATAAGTTCCTGAGGCATCCTCAAATATTTCCTGCTTTCCCATAACTGGTAATATAAACATTTACATTTGAGAAATCAGTAAAATGATCAATTAGGATAAACAGCAACAACTAACATTTACTAAGGTAGGTTTCCCAGAGACACACTGCTTATATTTAATTTTCATATATTTATGCATTAGGTCCGATTATTATTCCTTTTTAGGTGATGAAATTGAGTCTTAATGTTCAGTTGCTAGAAACTTTCTTTTCTCCTCAGGTGGCATTACCTGCTTGATGTCAGGAATCTATTCCTAACAAACAGACTTTCTGCATGGAAATGTGAAGAACCCATTCCCACCTATTTAAATGATAAAAATTATGTGTTAAGTGTCCAATCAAAACCTTTAATCAAGTTCCTGAAAGGTAACTAAACCAAGTAAAACACTTATGTAGATAAGCTATCAGCCGGCATGGCTCAGTGGTTGAACACCAAGCTATGAACCAGGAGCTCACGGTTCCATTCCTGGTCTGGACACATGCTCGAGTTGTGGGCTCAATCCCCAGTAGGGGACCTGCAGGAGGCAGCTGATCAATGATTCTCTTTCATCATTGATGTTTCTATCTCTCTCCCTCTTCCTTCCTCTCTAAGATCAATAAATATATATTTTTAAAGAAAGAACTAAAGATGTAAATACCTAGAGCTTTATTTCCTGACCAGTACAATGAATGTGTCTATTGACAGTGGCATTGATTGGTAACATGACTGTGTTAGAGCTAGCAACATCCAAGGTGGAAATGCCCTACTCTGGCACCCTCTCACTTCCCAAAGACTCCAACTGTCTACTATTTGTATATGGAATGTAACTTGAGGTTGACATGTACATTGATTTGCTTAAAGTGAACACTGAGTTTTAAGGTCTTGAATATAAATTGTTTTCCTTTATAAAAATTACCCATAGATTACTTGGTAAGAATTGCCTATCTATAGGGGTGGGTAAAAGTAGGTCTATAGTTGCAAGTATGCAAAGCAGAAAGTTTATTCTTGTGTTATTATTTATTAATCTTTGTATTGTGTTCCATATGAACAACTTTAAACCTACTTTTTCCCACCCCTGTATCTGAGAGATACAAATAGATGATACAAACAGAATAACTGGGGAGGTTTGTGAAGGTATATTTATAAACCTGTGGCAGGACAAAGGGGAACCTGCTCTAGGCCTAGAAGCTGAGGAGGCTCTTAACGACCCCTGGAGAAAGTAGCTGCAAGTGGAGGAGGCCACCTTGTGAGTAGCTATGGCCTGAGCAGGGGGACAGTGCCAACTCACAGCCCACTGGGCAGGGGCCAGGTGAGTAACTATCCCTCCATGCCTTCCTGGTTCCCTCTGAGCGCCTTCTGGTTTCCCACTGGCCTAACCCGAGTGGAAGCCAGTGATCACAGAGCCTGCAGAGGAGTCGTTTCAGGTCCATGTTCAGGCACCCAGCAGGTGTGGGATGGTGGGGAGTGATTCTGAGGGGGCAAACTGGAAATGCCCGTCACAATGAGCAGTTTTCTTTTACTTTGAACATTCTAGTTAGATTCTCTTTGTTGAGCTGGTACCCATAAATGGTATCAACCCTCTTGTCCTTTTCTCCTACCTTCCATAAGGAAATTATTGAAGTGGGAACTGGTCCGCCTCTAAACTCCTAACCAGTTTCTCACTGTAGAGATCCCTCATGTAAAAATTTCATCCACAAACACTGGACAGATCCATGAATAACTTGTTAAAATGCTTCCAGCTAGGAAACCCCAAGAGAAAATAGATTTTAGTTCCTCCCTTTGCAATGAGAATATTTGTAGTGTGATTTCTATCTATAGGATTTTATTCAATTCAAATCCCCTGAATTTTCAAACTGGCTTAGAAGCCCCAGGCATCTCAAAAGTACTATTGACTTCAAAATCTTCAACCCAAAATAGACGTCAACCACAACACAGAGGCTGCGGGCATCAGCGATGTGGAAGTGAAAGCTGACGGTGCCAGAGAGCTAACTCGCGGCCTCGTCAACAGTGGAGAGGCTAGCACCCCAGGACCCCCTCTCCCAGCAGCAAGTAAGCACAGGGATGGCATGTCTGTTGATGACCCGTCTCCATGAAGCTTTCAGTCCCAGGAAGTTTGTGCTGCTTTACCTGTGAGGACACAGCTAATTGCCTGCTGGCTGTCTGGTCTGCCCCAGATGCAGGACAGGACTGAAACTGGAGTGAGTTGATCAATGGGCTCTAGACTCACTCGGCTTTGCCTGCAGGAACTCATAAGGGCCATGGTTTGTCACAAGGGTAGGCTCATTAGATATGGACCCTGACACTCTCAGGGGAAGAAATGCCAAGACCTAAACCAGTGACTACAAGCTTGATATTGTATCATTTTCAGAGATGATGCCTGGGATGGTGATTATGCTGGGTAAGGGCAGGGGAGCTGGAAACTCAGAGACTTTAGGGTCGGTCACACTGTATGCTCATGAAGGCTACTGCCTTCAGCTTGTTGCTGCTGACACTGTTTGCAGAACCGGAGAACCTGACTTCTCCCGTCCACCGAAGGAGCCATCACTTGCTTTTTATGATTTTTGTACAAATATTTTCCATCGGTGACACTGGCTTCACTCATGGAAGTTTGCAGGGTATCAGGTCTACTCATGATGGGTTCACAGGTATAAGGAGCTGCTCGACTTTAGAGGAAGTAGTGCAGTTGTAATTAGGCATTCCATATTCTTAATTGTTCACCAAATCATTGACAATCAAGTCACTCCCAGCTTAAACCTTCCCAAGGCTTCCTACTGTAAACAGAAGAAATCACCAACTCAGAACTAGGGCAGACACGCCTGTGTCGTGGACGGCTCTCACACCCTGCACTCCAGCCATAGTTCCTTCTCACTGTGGCCCTTCCTGCTGCTTGCCTCACTGCAGCGAAACACCACTAGGACTCATTCTTAATGGTCCAGTCTCTGCAGAAATGTTAACTCTTCAGAGCTAATCCAGAAGAATTCCCTGCTACACAAGGTCGTATGTTTACTGCATAACAACTACTAAAACTGAAAAAAGCTTTAAACATTTCTTTTTTTTAATTTTTTTTATTTTTTTTTATTTTTTTTTATTGCTTAAAGTATTACAAAGGGTATTACATATGTGTCCATTTTATCCCCCCGCTCTAGACAGTCCCCTAGCCTCCCCTATCCCCCAATGTCTTATGTCCACTGGTTATGCTTATATGCATGCATACAAGTCCTTTAGTTGATCTCTTACCCCCCTATCTCCTGCCCCCCAACCCTCCCCAGCCTTCCCGCTGCAGTTTGACAATCTGTTTGAGGCAGCTCTGCCTCTGTATCTATTATTGTTCAAAAGTTTATAATGGTCTCTATTATCCATGAATGAGTGAGATCATGTGGTATTTTTCCTTCATTGACTGGCTTATTTCACTTAGCATAATGCTCTCCAGTTCCATCCATGACGTTGCAAATGGTAAGAGTTACATTTCTATTTGCCATTGTCTACACCTGTATTTTGTTCCCTACAGAATCTTCAGTACCTAGAACAATTCTTAGAAACTAGTAAGTATTCAATATATCTTTCTTAAATGAATATCTCTAATTCTAAGTTCTACTGGATCACCCATCATGCTCCTGTCCACCAATCAGTTTGCAAACCTTATGGGCAAAATATTGTGCAGATGGGCTCATGAGTGTCTGTGAGAGTAGGCACATGGGTAGCCAGGTGATGGGGATACAGTGGAAAATAAAAACTTGTCCCTGTTTGCAGAAAACTTCTGAGGTTTGAGAGACCTTGGGATATGGAATACACTGATCCACCCTTAATCATGGGCATGCAACTCACTTTCATATAAATTCGCATTATAGTAGAAATTAAATAATTAAACCAAGTTGGAAATCATTGGTACTACAGATATTTCTTACCCGTGTTGTTACTTACATTTACTTGCCAAAGGAAAATGGAAAAACAAGTCCTCATGCACACGCTCTCCCCCTTCTCTTAGCCCAAATCAAGAAGACTTGCTCTCATAACCCAAGAAACTAACACAGGAAACGGGACTCTCAGTTACCGCTGGTTATTAAAAAGCTACTTAGAATTTCCCTGCCTCAGTTTTCTCACGGTAAACTTCCTTCTCCATATGGGTAATAAAATGCCTTTCTCAAAAACGCATTAGTCCCTAGTAGATGGCAAAAAAAAAAACTCTTCCCCAGAGGCAGATTTTTCAAAGGTTTCACATTCTTATGTCTTTCTCATTGCCGCAATCACTATGAATACAATCAGCTAACACATTTTGTTCATGAGGTGCCCCCTGACCCTATAGAATTAATACTATATTTTAAACTAGGAGGAAAATTCCCTCTAAGCCTTAGTGGGAGCATGGCTGGTATATAAAACCCTCATAATGTATTTTGAGCTGTTGGGAGTTACTTATATTGGATGTTTGATGTACCCATTCTGTTTTGCTTTCCACTGAAATAATTCATTTGCTTTCTAAATGGAATCATGAAAATACTTAATAAAAATGGTAATACATCCAAAGGCACATGGTTATAACTGAAGGATTGATGTAGAGAAAATGTTAGCGTGTGATGGCAGGGGGTGGTGGATGGTGGCTGAAGTAGGGGTTGGGGTATGCATCAAGTGACAGTTGGCTGAATGTAATTTTTCTTCAGAAAAATATTGAGTTGTGGTCTCATTCCTTTTTGTATATTTTACCTGGGGATAATGCATCTTTCCCTGGTGGAGCTTTCATAACCAGTCACAAATCAGAGAACTAGCTTAAAATATAGTATTCACTCTACAAGGTCTAAACTGTTATATTCAACACATTACATCGGAGAACAGCTTGGAAGGCACAGACTCTCATATGTCAGTTCTAGTAGGTCTTGAAGGCATGAGCATTACAGATACGCCTCTCTGATCAGAGAGCAGAGATTTAAGGAACATCAATATTAATTTCCCTGAACAATCAATCATTAGGCACCTGGGAACCTAGCTTTCAGCCTGGAGCTTTCGATTCCCCTCTACCCTCCATCTCCAAAGATGGACAAAGTCTGACTGTGGGGGACCTTAGGCCAGGAGGGTGACTCTAAGCCAGATGTCCAGAGTCACCTTTCCCTTGCCCTTTGTCCACAGCCTGTTTCCCCTCAAAGCTTCTCCTTCACCTCCAAATCCTAGAACATCGCCATTGAAGGAGCTACTTTTGGCCCGAAAGTTAATAACTGCTGAGCTATGCAGAGGCCTAGAAAATCAGCATATAGTTTTTTCCATCCTCAAAGTTTCAACTCCCCACAGAAGTCCATGAGGCACCCACTGAGGACCTTGCCTGCATCTTTTGCCAAGAGGACCAGGTTCAGTTGACCTTCACTGAGAAAAGGTGATAAGCCCACACCGAGAGGGGAGAAGCTGAACACAGAGTCTGTGCAAACTCTGAAAGGATGGGAACGAAGCTCCTTGGGCACCCTTGCCCTTAGCAAACGGTGACATCTCAGAATTACTTAGAGGCTGAACATCCAGATTCTTGGGTCTCACCCAAACTTCTGGAATCAGAATTTCTGGAGGTGGGGCCCAGATAGCAGCATTGGAAATAAACTTGGTTCCTTGTGTCTGTTGATTGCAACAACAACAACAACAACAACAACAACAACAACAACAGAACATACTAAAAAAAGGACCCATTCTTCTCGTAAGGGAGAGCTGTGAAGATAACATGCCATTAGGCTCAGGCAGGTTTGCAGGACAACATCCGAGTTAATGAGAATTGAAGGAGCTGAGAGTAACAGCAGCTCCTTACAGTGGCTCTTAACTATTTTAGTCTCAGGCTCCTTTTCATTAAAAAAAAAAATTTGAAAGACTCCAAAGAGCTGTTGGTCAATATTCATCATATTGGAAATTTAAAGTGGTAAATTATATATATATACTAGAAGCCCGTTGCACGAAGATTCGCGCAATTGGCCTTCCTTCCCCTGGCTGCTGGCACCGGTTTTCCTCCAGCACCTGGGACCCAGGCCTTTGGTCCCGCTGCAGCGGAGAAGCCAAGCCTCTTCGGTCTTCAGTCTTCAGTCTTTGCTCTGTGCCTGCATATGCAAATTAACCTCCAGCTTTGTTTGGTTAATTTGCATAGTCGCTCTGATTGGCTGGTGGGTGTAGCAGAGTGACACCAATTTGCATGTTTCTCTTTTATTAGTGTAGATATATATATATATATATATATATACACACACACACACACACACATTTAAGAATATTTATATATATAAATATATATATTTATGAATTCATTAAAAATAATAGACCCATTATATGTTCACAGAAACCACATGTTTCAATGAAGAATAACAATAGTTTCCACAGCAAAAACACAGTGAGAAAAGTGACACTGTTCTAAATTTTTGCAAATCTCTACAGTCCAACTCTCCCTGGACCAGCTCAGCTTTGTTAGTGTGGCTTCACTAGAGAAGACCTGCGGAGTCTCCTGCCCCTTCCGCATTCACTGCTGCAAAGCCCCAGGTCACCTGGCTGCCATACACCCGTAGTCCACTCATGAGGAGTAAGAGTGAAAAAGTCAAATGACATCTTAGCCTTATCATAAAAATTATTTTGATCCAATGGGTCCATGCAAAGAATCTCCAGAACCCTTCCAGAGAACCCCCCTTTTGCAGCGTGAGAACAGATTGTTTACATTAATAAACCAACCCAGTTCCGAGCTCTTTAAGTCATTCAACCCTCCCAACAACCCTGCGAGGAACACCCTATTATTATCATTATCCCTATGTTACAAGTGAGGAAACAGGCGGAGAGGGTTTGTGCGAAGTCAGTGGCACAGTTGGACTTGCCCCCAACAGTCAAATTCCAGCACCCTGGACCTTGACCCTGATCCTGCACTACCTCTGGGATTAGAAAGCTGAAGACAGGCATATTCCCAGGACATCCAAAGTAAGAATTTAGGCAACTGGCAAGGCTTGGGAGATGACTCTGAGGGTGAATACCAAGATCCCCTTCCCTTCTTATTCCCCCACCAGAGCCCTGGGCTCTCCCTGGACCAGCTCAGCTTTGTTAGTGTGGCCTCAATGGTGAAGTAATCCTTTGGCAGAGGGCATGGCATGAATACTCAAAACACCCAGTAGCAAGCATGGGAACAGCGAGAGGGGTAGCTCCCTCTGTTATTCATCTCCTGGGCTAGGGAGGCAGGAGTGTTTTCCACCCTTAATCTCTCTCTTTTCAGCACCGACCCTTCCCAGAGGAGAAAGGCCTGAGTAGACGAGCTCACACACAGACCTACATTCTCTCACTGTTTCCCAACCTACCAAACTTCACGGTAAGGATGAGAGCAACTCTACCTTTCCAAAAGAGAAAATGCCATAACATGTTTCAAAGCTGCTGCAATACAAATATATGGCTGTGATATGTTTATTATTTCTCCTTATTATCTTTTTAAAAATATTTTTATTGATTTCAGAGAGGAAGGGAGAGGGAGAGAGAGATAGAAACATCAATGATGAGAGAGAATCATTGATTGACTGCCTCCTGCATGCCCCCAACTTGGGATTGAGCCTTCACAATCAAACCTGGGACCCTTCAGTCCACAAGCCGACACTCTATCCACTGAGCCAAACTGGCTAGGGCATATTTTTAGGAATAAACATTTTCTTGATCTTAATGACATATTACTTAGCTTCCCTACAATGGAAGTCTCACAGTAGTTTGCCATTTATAAACAACCAAGTAATGTGTCTCGCATCACACAATATTTTTTTTTAAACTTGATCTTTAGGTGATCTAGGCCGAAATGGAAGTAATAACCTCCAGTGAAGAAAAAAAAAATCAATTAGTATGTTAGGGCCTTTGGAGAAGGTGTTCTCTTCATGGCATCCAGTGTTTTCACGGACTGTTTATTCCATCAAATAAAAAGAGATAAAGAAAAAGAAACCACACACACAAACTGTCCTTCTTAAAGTCTGAAAGGACACAGTGGGGGCCCAGTAGGGCTGCTGGTGGTCAGGCCACGCTGGTGCTGAAGAAGTTAAATATGACTGATCTCCTCCTCTGCGCTCCTGTCTCCATCAGAGCCATTGGGCTCTCTCAGCTGTTTCTAATTAGGTATTAATGACCTCAGAGTTGTGCGAGGCTACCATGTTTGTACCTCATTTGATTTTCCCCCCCTGGGCTAAAACAATACCGAGAGGACTGGAATGAAGATAAAACACACGTCCAGAGTCCCAATGGTTATGGGATCAGAGGTGCATAAATACAGAGAAGTCCAGAGGGAAAGATTAGTACTAACCCCTGCTCCGTGACCTATGCCAACCAAGAAATGAAAGTAATTATAGTGCTTTCTTGTGCCGGGCAAGGGGTCCTCACACACAGGAATCAGGAATGAAACTGAGACGTACAGTTCGGCTGGCGTTTCTGAGGCTGGGAGGGGGGGGGGGGGCGGCGGGGACTGATGGCAACTAAGTACAGAACAGGACAGGGTACCTGGGAACTGTCAGCAAAAGGATGTTTTTCTCCTGAGGTAAAGGAGACACACTTACCATTAACCTTCACCGCAGAGCTAAGTAAATGAGAAAATAATAGAGTAAGAAAAAAATAGATGTATTATATCTGGTGTCTGATAGCAAAATGCAACACTACCTGACAGGTTTCCACAGTCATTCCCAGGGACTTTACAGTCAGTTCCCAGTGACAGAACACCATTTAACTGGTGAGTTAATTGGTGATTATATGCATACTAGAGGCCTGGTGCACGGATTCGTGCAAGTGTGGGGCCCGGCCAGCCCACCCTGATCGGGAGTGGGGGTGGGGCCAGGCAGGGGCAAGACCAGTTTGGGGGTGGGTCCGCAGCTGGCTGGGGGGGGGGGGAGGGACCACTGGGGGTTGGCCAGCCTCGCCTCCTAGTTGAACTCCTGGTCAAACTCTCAGTCAAGGGGACAATTTGCATATTAGCCTTTTATTATACAGGATATGCCTGTCCTCTATATACTCCAGCTTCCTATTTGGGAATGAATGAGAATGAAGTAAATATTTCCTCTCCAGTCATCTCGGTGCAACATTTTATTGATTTGCATTTTAAAGTTTGCACTCATTATAACTCTGTAATTGGCAATGGCTCTTACTAAGAACTCATTCAGTTGTTAAAATTTAAAAAAAAAAAAAAATTCTTAACAGATTTTAGCCAAGGATTAAAAGGAAAAAGAATTACCAAACAAAACTTCAACTGTTGTAAAACAAGATGAGTCATTTTGAAGTGCTGTTAAATCCGTAAATCTTGAACAGACTCAAAAAATATGCCTGAAAATAAAGTGACCTGGGTTTCACTTAAAGAGAAGAAAGGAAAGAAGGAGGAGGAGGAAGAGGAGTAAAAGAATAATAATAATTAGTAGTAGTAGTAATAATGGGGTGGAAATAAAAGCTTGACAATATGCTATCATATAGCACATTGACTGAGCTGGTAAAGTCACCAGGATTAAAATGAAGTGATCCACTTAGAATTAACTCTAGTTGACTTGTCTGAGGTGCCTGGGGATTGTCTGTGGCAAGCCCCGAGGAAATCTTTTATGCTTCAGTTAGCAATCAAGCTAGAAAATCATTACTCTTGCAAAGATGAACATAGAAATGTCTGTGTTCCTGCATTATTATTCTTTCACCCTACAAGTAGGCTAGCTCTGCTGCTTAAACATGGGTGTGGTTTTCACAGGTTGTACTAGTTTAAATCTCATAAACCCCTTTGCACACGAAAGCTTCATCAGTCAGTGAAGTTAGCTTATGAACACGGGAAAGACCATGGTGTCGGATGCTCCATAATACAAGAAGTAGTGGGACAGGTGACTGCTGGACGCATGGAACCTACAGGTGTGGCTAAGATGACTGTTGTGACCCCAGACATGAGATTAGATGGCCTTTTGGTCTTTTCAAGGGGACTGTCCTGGGCAGTATATCCCATTTTGTTTTATTCCTTAGAAAACCAACCCGTCTGTGAGAGGCAGATGTCTTGCGATCTTTTGGTGAGAGGATGTGTTTCTTGCACCTGCTCTCCCCTGAGAAGCACGCAGCTTCCACTCCGGCATGCTGACCGTGTAGGCCTCTCTTTACCTACAGGGTGTGAAACACAACCAACTACACAAAACCCACAAAACCCAGATCTGCTCCCTCCCTGCAGAAGTCTGCGAGCCCATTTCACAGCGTGGGCTGACAGCTTCGTGACGGCGTCACCCCCTCATTTCTGTGATGCTAGAGGCAGAAAGGAATTGTCCCCTCCTTCCCTGGGATCCACGCCGCCTTCTCCTTGCTTTCCTGCGGCTGGGAAAAGACAGCCAAGTGCGGTGCATGAAACCGAGTTTCAGAGTCTCCTATCACTAGACGAGGTTGACAAAGCTCGGGATTAAAATCCAGCCACGCATGCACAGGATGTCATCAGTGAATGAAAATGTATGTTCTGGGTCATTTCTGCTTTAATAGCACCTTTGTGCGAAGGCACCCCAACAGCAACAGTCGCCTCAGACACGCCTCACAGATGAAATAACGTTGCGTTTGCCGGAGCTAATGGCACACAGCTCGCTGGGAACCAGGCCTGCGCCGCAGACAGATTTCACTGGAAGGTCCAGGGTGGAGCGCGCCCTCATCTAAGATGCAGCTCCATTTACAGCGGCTGCGGCACCGATGGGTTCCTCTCCATTTTTCAGCTAAATAGAGGTTTTCTTTTTTCACTTCACATAAAGTCTTCCACGAGCTCGAGCCGTCTAATAAATTGCAAACTCGGTAACCATATATCTTCTATTATGTCGCTTGTTACTTTACTAAGACAGGAAATTAAAGCAATAAAACACTTTCGAAATGATAGGGTACACGCAGGCAGTCATTTTTCTTATGTTCCAGTCTTATTCTTCAAAAGACCTTTTATGATACTAATATTAAATTCTTTGAAGTCTGAAGAATCTGTTGAAAGTGTTGAATGCCTAAGATATAGAGCTCAAATATTGCATCTACTCATGCATTTATTAAAATGGAATATGTGGTAGAAAACTTTAAAACACAAAATACAATACGGTTAAATAATATATGACCAGATGCATTTCCAGTCCACATTAGAGAGTCCATTGTGTGGAAATTTGATTGAATGCTCAGGAAAATCTATTTTGCTTTTTCGCACCTTATGTGGCCAAATGCACAGCAGATGTGGTCATTCATACAAAAGGCTGGAAACTGCAGAACGAAGCCCTGAGAACCAAGCAAACACCATAATGGTCACTTATGCAGCTTGTTCGCATAAAGGAAATTGAATCAGGCGTACAAGGCTATGCATTCTTTATTAACCTCCCGGAGAAAGGTCGGACGACTGTTCTTTTAATGGCAAGAACACGACGTGAAAGAGAAATGCAGAATGCTGCAATATATCCTAGGCATCATATTAGGCAATTGTATTAAAAAGCTTATAGAATGATATGGGGGGAAAGGCCCTCTTCACTGACGCTTATGAGAAAAAGTGTCTTTTCTCTTCAGCAGGAAGCAATTCCATCCAACCTTATAGAAAAATAAGTAGGAAGAAAGAAAATAAATAGGAGGAAAACCACTGAAGGTGTACATTTAGAAGAAATAAGAGCTCATCAAAAAGGTCTCCTTCCTCCTCTTCCTTCCTTCCTTCCTTCCTTCCTTCCTTCCTTCCTTCCTTCCACAAAGATTTGGGGAAAAAAAAAAAAAAGAAGCAGGCTGAGGGATGAGCATCCCTTCCCCTAGGACTAAACAAACCCCAGCTTCCCAGGAGGTAAAACCATGGAGTTGAGCCTCTTCTTTGGAAATCCCCAAACCATTGATGTCTTTCTCGATGTGTCATTTTAAACAACTGCTATTTAGAGGGTGTGAATGTTCCAATTAAACAGCAAATGCTCTTTGAGGCAATGCAAAGATACTTTGCCATGTTAGGCTCTTTCCCAATGCATGACCTTTCTTCGCTTAGCTGATGGGGGTCACACTTTAAAATTAGAAAACAAAGCCCTTGAACCCCTTGTCACAGCTATATCCATACTTGCTAACATTAAGGGTCTTGCACACACAAAAGGGAAGTCAAACGGGGCCTGCATGCTGCAAATTTACTTCGTTTCTTTACCAAGTCCTCTTCCTGTCTCAGAAATTTCCCTTTGATATTTTTTGAAACATCATCCTGAATTCCCAGTGATAAAATTAGCTGGTCGAATCTGAGGCATTCCTCCTCAAGGACTTGTTTCCCTTCTCATCGAATATAGTTCCTCTCTGCTGGATGACATGTTACTGTATATAGGGAAGCCTAAAGGCCCCACCAAAAAACCACTGGACCTGATTAATGAATTCAGTAAAGTAGTAGGATACAAATGCATATCCAGAAATCACTTGCATTTTTATATACAAATAATGTGTTATCAGAAAGGGAAACTAAGAAGACAATCCCATTTATAATTGTATCAAATAAAATAAAATACCTAGGAATAAATTTAACCAAGGAGGTAAAAGACCTGTACTCAGAAAATTGTAAGACACTAAAGAAAGAAATTGAGGAAGATAGAAATAAGTGGAAGCATATACCATGTTCATGGATAGGAAGAATTAACATCATTAAAATGCCCATACTATCAAAAAGCAATGTTTAGATTCAACACAATTCCTATCAAGATACAATGGCGTATTTCACAGAATTAAAATTAAAAAAATATGTATATATGGAACCACAAAAGACCCCAAATAACTACAACAATTTTGAGACAGAAGAACAAAAGTTGGAGAGATCATGCTACCCGATATCCAACTATTATACAAGGCCATATTAATCAAAACAGCATGATACTGCCATAAAAACATATACATAGATCAATAGAACAGAGACCACAGAAATAAACCCATAACTTTATAATTAATATTTGACAAAGGAGGCAAGAATATACAATGGAGTAAAGACAGTCTATTAAATAAATGGTGTTGGGAAAATTAGACAGATACACGCAAAGAAGAAAACATGTGAAGCTAGACCACCTTCTTATGCCACACACAAAAATAAACCCCAAATGGATAAAAAACTTAAATGTTAGACTTGAAACTATAAAAAATCCTGGAAGAAAACATAGGCAGTACAAACTTGGACATTTCTTATAGGAATATTATTTTTTATGTATCTCCTCAGGCAAGGGAAACAAAAGATAAAATAAACAAATGAGACTACATCAAACTAAAAAGTTCTTGCCCAGCAAAGGACCATCAACAAAATGAAAAGTCAACCCCCTGAATGGGAGAACATATTCGCCAATGATACATCTGATAAGGATTAATATCCAAAATGCATAAAGACTTTTGCAACTTAACACTAAAATGATGAACAATCCAATTAAAAAGTGGACAAAGGACCTGCATAAACCCTTCTCGAAAGAGAAGTGGCCAACTGATATATGAAGAAATGGTCAATGTCCCTAATCATGAGAGAACTGCAAAATTAAAACCACACTGAGATATCACCTCACACCTATCAGAATGGCTATCATCAGTAAATCAATAAACAACAAGTGCTGGTGAGGGTGTGGAGAAAAGGGAGCCCTCATGCACTATTGGTGGGAATGCAGACTGGTGGAGCCACTGTGGATAGTAGTATGGAGTTACCTCCAAAAATTAAAAATGGAACTGCCTTATGATCCAGCCATTCCACTTCTGTAATATATCTGAAGATACCTGAAACACAAATTTGAAAGAATATATGCACCTCTATGTTCATTGAGGTTCTATTTACAATAGCCAAGATTTGGAAGCAGCCCAAGTGCCCAGCAGTATGTGAGTGAATAAAAAAGTTGTGGTAGATTTACATAATGGAATACTATTTGGCTGTAAAAAATAAGGAACTCTTACCTTTTGTAACAACATGGATGGACCTGGAGAGTTTTATGCTACGTGAAATAAGTCAGTTAGAGAAAAAACGTACCATATGATTTCACTTATATGTGGAATCTAATGATCAAAATAAGCTAACAAACAAAATAGAAACAGACACACATACAGAAAACAGACTGACAGCTGTCAGAAAAGAGGGGAGTTGCAGGGCTGGGTGAAAAGGATGAAGGGATTAAGCCAAAACCAACAAGTAAACAAAACAAACCTCATAAACACAGACAACAATATGGTGATTACCACAGGGAAAGGTGGGTGGAGGAAGGTAACAGAGAGTAAATGGTGGGCTCAGGGGGAGGGATAAATGGTGATGGAAAAGAGATTTGACCTGGGGTGGTGAACACACAATATAATATACAGATGATCTATTATAGAATTGCACACATGAAGCCTATATAATTTCCTTAACCAATGCTACCCAATTAATTCAATAAAAAATTAAAAATAAAATTAGCTGGTACAATCTGAAGCATTTGTCCTCAATAGCTTGTTTCCCTTCTCTTCTGACACTGTTCCTCTCCGCTGGAATTCCAGAGCAATCAGCACCCTGGGGACCTGTTCCCCAGAGACCTTTCCTAGCACACTGTGTCAATTAGCACAAAAGCAATTTTGGCCCCCCTCCAATACAACACACTACCATCTGGTCTCCCTGGAACCGCATGGAGAGAGGCAGATTTCAATTTGTCAAAACAATGCAAATTCCCAAATTATTTTCAAATTATGCATGTTTACTTTAATGTTGTGCCCATTCATCTCTTAAAATTCCTCTAAATTGATTCTCCACTACTCACACACTCCCTCTCCTCCTCCCCTCTCAATTTCAAGAAGAAATTAGGATCTTTTTAGGCTAAAATTTAACTCAAAAGAAATGAGTATGTAAAATCTACATAGCTTTCTAACCAAGGGCAGTAATGGATGTGCTCATGTCCTACAAGCCTCGGTGCCAGTTGCCAGTGATTCATTTGGGAGTATCATTTTTAGGCAGCAAAATATTTGATGTTATTTGAGAGGCATCAAGAAGACTCCTTCATCAAAGAAAAATGTTCCAAGTATCACTGTTTGTCACCCTTTTCCTTTAAGGCTTTCATCATTCCTGATCGAATATAAACGCTTAATTTGAAAGTACTAATACATGAAGTCATTTTTCATGCATTATAGTGGATTGATTTGGCAGATTGGTTTGGCTGTTACCTTGAAAAGTTTGGGTGTGAGGATGAAAGGAACGATCTAGAATGGTGCTTTTGATTTTAGACCTTCAGCTCCTTAGACACACGAGCCACATTTCAAGTGTTCCGCATCCTGTGTGGGTAGTGACTACATGTTGGACAGCACAGGGAGAACACCTCTGTCACAGAAGACAACTCCCTTGGACACCCCTGAGACTCAACAACACGGCATGTTCCAGGTGAATGGTGTGTACACACAGAAATATCTATATATATAACATCCTAAGTGACCTTTAAGGTGAAAAGACTGGAATAACCGGTTGCTATAACATGCACTGAGCAGGCAGACAGGCAAGTGGTTAGGAGAGAGCAGGCAGGCAGACAGGCTAGTGGTTAGAAGCGAGCGGTCCTGGATTGCGAGAGGGATGTCCGACTGCCGGATGTCCGACTTCAGGGATCGGGCCTGAACCAGCAGTCGTCATCCCCGAGGGGTCCCAGATTGCAAGAGGGTGCAGGCCGGGCTGAGGGACCCCTCCCCCCAGGTGCATGAATTTAATGCACTGGGCCTCTAGTTCTTGGTATAAAAGATGGGAAATGGCCCCAAAGCAGGCAGGACAAGTCTAAGAGAATCAATGGAACTTTTCCTCCTTTGACTGAGAATGGGTCCTTTACATCACCATGAAGCACAAATGAGAACATTTTTTATTTCTTGGTGGCATGTAGTTGGACAGATTTAGTTCATTTTACTCATGCTTTGGCTCATTGGGAGCCAATGTTGGAATTAATTATCCTTGCACAATTTTTCGCCAAGTGCTCTAAGTGGGGCTGGCTCTGCCCAATGACCCTGGGAGGGCAGACTAGAATGTCACAACCCCCTACCCATAGCAATAAAATAAAAATTGTCCTGCCCAGCCAGTGTAGCTCAGCAGCTGGGCACTGACCTCTGAACCATGAGGTCACTGTTCTGTTCAAGTTCCAGTCAGGGCTCGAATGGGTTGTGGGCTCAATCCCCAGTAGGGGGAGTGCAGGAGGCAGCTGATCAGTGATTCTCTCTCAACATTAGTGTCTCTACCTCTCTCTCCCTCTCCCTTCCTCTCTAAAATCAATAAAATATATATTTTAAAAATTGTCCTGCCCATGAAGCTTAGCCAATCAGGTCTCATTAGAGAACCTGTGGCCTTCTGAGTGAGTGGCTAGGAAGCAGATGCACCTCCCGTGCTGCTGGACTAGCTGAGAAAAAGACACATCAGACTAGCAACCATCTTACTGCACAAAAGCAGGTCTGACTGTGACTGATGGCTACAAGGAGGACAGCAGAGTCCTCTACTAAGGATTCATTATGCTCAGAGACAGGTTTTATCAGATTAATACAATTCTCTCCAATTCCAAGTGGTCCACAGTCTTCTCTCTCATCAGTGAGTATATGTACACATACATAGACATGCACATGCTATGTAATAGACATAAAAGTTGTATAGAGTAAAGGGTATTCCCAGCAGAGAGAAGAGCACCAGCAAAGGTCCTGGGGCAGGAAAGTGTCTGGCAAATTGAAGGAACAAAAGAAGGCAGCGTAGCTGGAGAGTCACGAGCTGGGTTGGCTGAAGTGGCCAAGGGACAAGCAGAGACATGGCATGGAGATTGGGGTTTATTTCACAAGCAGTGAGAAAACATTAGATGACCCTATTTAAGAAGTGTGACATCTCTTTGGCTGCTCTCAGAGATTGGAGAGAGACAAGACTGGAAACAAAGTGTCAAGATAGGAAACTCAGGTGAGAGACTGGTGGATTGGACCAGGAAGATGGCAGGAGGATGGAGAAAACCAGATGGATGTAGGATGTCATTTGAGGGTAGAATAAAAAAGACCTGAAATCAAGGTTTTTGGCTGAAGCACCTGGGTGGGTGGTGATGACATTTACAAGATGAGAACCTGAGAAAGGAAGGGAAGAGGGACTCACAGCAGTACCCCCCAAGTCACCTGATGAAAATGATTAACATGGACTGTCCAAATTAAATTCAAATTTACAAATGAATTCTACACTGTCAGAATTGGAAATTGCCCTAAGGAAACATTGAGTCAAAAATTCAACTTATGCTTAAATCCCATAGGCTCAATACTATCAGAAGATTTTAACTGCTAACTTGTTTTTGGACAATTAGGGTACCACTTATTAAATTATAATAATGTTCCAAAAATATCCTTTTGAATGTGAGAGTTTGATTCTAATACTTTTTTCTAGAACTCTAGCTTTATATTTCTTCTCTTATGCTTAAGATGAGTTGGTTTTCCAATAATTGTCTTCTATTGTGCTGCTTTACTTATTTTCTTCTTTATTGAGTCATGTCATTGCTTTGCTTACCAAATGACCAAGTAGGTCCATAGTATTGTAGTTTTATTCCCAAATTATCCCTGGCCACATGGTGAATCTAAGTTTACGTGACAGTCAACACTTACTGGATATTTTGTACAATCCCATGTAGTAAATCAACCACCACAATAATAATATGAGTTTGTCTAATTACTCCATTCTACAGATTTAAAACTTAAGTGCAGAGAGGTGAAGTAACTCTCCAAGACCACAGATTGCTGAAATTTGACTCAGGACATTTGTATCCAGAAGCCAGAGTCTGATTCTGTACTGCCTCCAAGGTCATGTGACCAGAATCTTGATTAAAACGCAGAGCAATGGAATAGCATATATACAGCACCATTGTTTTCTACTTGGAAAAAGCTACTATGATGGCAGAACTTCAAACCTCATGATAAAAAGCATAATGTGCCATAGATTTTAATACATGGATTTAGAAGGTCTTAGGGAAACCTTCCTTTTCACAAGGTTAGTGGGGGCCAGGGTAGGGGAGCAAGGTGCTCTGTCATTTCATTTCATGTTCAGTGTAAGGTGCAGGACGGTGAGGATAGTGGCACCCGTCAGGGCAGCCGCACACTGCTTGGCACTCAGGAGTGAGGCACTCTTTGGACTTTCCACTGTGTGTGGTCTCCAGGAGCTCTATGGGGTTCTGCGGGGAACCCACAGGGGGCTCAAAGCAGGGAAAGGTGCTTCTGAGGTGAGAGGTAGGGGGTACTAAAGTACCCTTTTAAGGCAAAATAGGGAGAAACTTTATATTTTGAAGGATATGCTAATGACTATTTTTTTCTCTATATATATAATAGTGAAATTTCTGATGAAGTGCCTTTTTTTCCCTTATTTTGAATGATATTTAGTAAAGGACTCTTTATATTCAATGAGATATCGTTCAAATATTAAGCAGAACTTCTCGTCTATTAATGAAGACTTCTACTTTATTGCATTCCTGATAGATCCAGGCAACTGAAAGCTCCAACGACAATAGCTATTTCTTCAGGCAAGCTGAAGTCATCTTTATTTCTCAGCTTCTTCCATGCAGTTTATTGATGATGACAGATTCTCTTCTGAAGCTGGTACCAAAAGCATCTTTTCTTTATGGTTTTATTTCCAATGGGCTTTAACATTTTTTGAAGTCAGGGATTATATCTTTATTCAGTTTCTACAGTTCCTTGCTTGTGGTAGGTGCTAGTTGGAAGGGAAGAAGCACTTTAATATTTCATTTTTTATATGATATTTTCTATAATTTTTACTGAATCTTTAGAGGAAACATTTAGGGTATAATTTTCCATGCCCCCTGCATCTTTGTTTTCTTGTCTTTTTAATCTTTATTGTTGCAAGTATTACATTTGTCCCCCTTTTTCTCCTCTTCCAGCCTGCCCTGCCCCCCACCCAAGGCCTTCACCACCCTGTGTCCATGGGTTATGCATATATGCATACAAGTTCATTGGTTGATTTCTTCCCATCCATCCACCCTCCCCAGCCTTCCCTGTGAGGTTCAACAGTCCGTTCGATGCTTCTATGTCTCTGAATCTATTTTTGGTCATCCGTTTATGTTAGAGTCTACATATTAGTGAGATCATGTGATACTTCTCTTTCTCTGACTGGCTTATTTCACTTAGCATGATGCTCTCCAGGGCCATCCATGCTGTTGCAAATGGTAAGAGTGGACATACAGAAGGTCAAGGGGCATATGAAAAAATGCTCTAAGTCACTAAGCATCCAAGAGATGCAAATCAAAACAAAAATGAGGTGCCACCTCACACCTGTCAGAATGTCTATCATCAATAAATCAACAAACTAGAAGTGTGGGCAAGGATGTGGAGAAAAGGGAACACTCGTGCACTGCTGGTGGGACTGCAGACTGGTGCCGCCACTATGCTTTTCTTCTTGAATGGATGATTGCTCAGGATCATGAGGTTCTGGAATGTGCCATTGGTATTGTTATCTGTCTTCTCTTAGGAGAATTTTGATTTCTCTGTTTGTAGCAAACAAGTCATAACTGAAACTATCAGTAATAATATTAAACATTTACATTATACTTTAAGGGTCACAATTGTCTTTTACAACCAATCACTTCACTTCCATAGACCCCTCCCCCACACCCAACAATGCAATTATTGATGTATTAGGTTCTTCCATTGGGGTTTGCTGCTCTCAAATATTACACCATGATACATGCAAGATCAGCTGACTGTCTCAACTGGAAATTCAAAAAGTTTGACTGCTTCATATACAGTCAGTAAATGACTATTGCTATAATTTCAACCACGATGGCATTTTGTCATTAAGAGCCTCTTCATTTCCTGGGAGCTTCATGTTGAGTCATCCAGATAGCCTGCTTCTGTCCCTAATAAACGCCCAGAGAGGAGCAGGAAATAGCCGTTTCAGCAGGTGGCACCGCACATATTTGCAGTTTCTGATCCTCCTTTAGGCAACACAGTTGAAGGCTGCATGATGAATGAGCAACCACTGATTGGTCCTATTGTGCATTTGCGATTCTTCTTTTTTTATTTCTAACTTTGGGACACAGAAGATGCTGATGGTGATCTAAAGCAGATATGTGGCATATGCACTAATCTGAAATATAACAATGACGTGTGGTCAGATGTTTTTTTCTTCAGGATGTATTGGGCTGATGGCAAGCGCTAATGGCAGTGTCCATGTGTCAAAAGGGAGCTAGAGATGTTGAAATTTAGTCCTTAAAAACTGAAACTCCAAATATTAGAAGTACCATACAAGGGACAACTAGTCCAATTCTACCACCTCTTACTCAACCTTGTTTTTTCCCTTTTTTAAACTTTGAGAGAAACAGTTCTTAAGAGTAGATGACTTGCCCTGAATTAGACAGGATTTTTTTGACAGACATTAAGGTTATTTCAATTGCTGATGATTTAGAATTTTTATTTCAAGGTTATACTTAGTATAAAACTTGTCACTAATGACTAAATAAAATCTTGGCACAATCTTGTACAAGTGTCCATTTTCAATACCTAATATTAACTATAATAATAATAATTTAAAAAAATCTTCAAAAACAATCACATTAGTAGGACTCAGGAAAATGCAAACCAGGGCAACAATAAAATGCCCTTTACCTCCATTTTATTGGTAAAAGTACTCAATGACAAACACTACTTAGTGAGTGATAGGATCAGAAACAACTGAACCCCTTGATATTGCTGTAGGCATATGAACGGGTGCATCTGTTCTGGAAAACAGTTTAGCTTGTAAAGTGGAACATTTGTATATCTTTCCACCCAGCAATTGCATTTTAAATATATTATTTAGTTTTGATTGCTTTTCAATTTATAAAAATGGCAGTGTGTTAGATTGAATTGTGGCCCCTTAAAAGATATGTCCACTCTGAATTAAAACAAACAAAGAAACAAAAAACAACAACAACAAAAACACATGACCTTATTTAGAAAAAGGGCCTTATAGGATGTAATTAAGTTAAGACTCTTGGGATGAGATCATCTTGGATTAGGGCCGGCCCAAAGTTCAAAGACAAGTGTCCTTTGAAAACAAGTCACATAGAGACGTAAAGACAAGGCAGAAATTGGAATGATATGTCTACAAGCCCAAAAATACCAAGAATTATGGATTGAATTGTGTGTCCTCCAAATTTATGTCTTTAAGTTCTAACCTCCCAGTGCCTCAGAATAGGAGTTCATTTGGAGAAAGAGCCTTTAAAGAGGTAACTAAGTTAAAATGAGGCCGTTTTGGGGGTGCAGGCGGGGGAGGGCATAGTGCAATGTGACTGGTGTCCTTATAAGAAAAAGAGATTAGGACATGCCAGAGCACCAGGGGACAGCATGCACAAGTGGGGCAGCCCTGCCTGGGAAGAGGCAGCAAGAGAGTGATACCTGCAAGTGAAGATGTGAGTTGTCAGAAGAGCCGAAGCCTGCTGGCACCTTGAACTTGACCTTCCAGACTCCAGAACTGTGAGAAATACATTCCCCGTTGTTTAAGGCCCCTAGTTGATGATAGCTTGTTAGGTCAGCCTGGGTGACTAATACCCAAAGGGCTGCTAGAACCACAGAAGCCAGGAAAGAAGTGTGAAAGGAAACCCCCTTACCCCTCCAGAGGGAGGGCAGTCCTGCCAGCATCTGCATTTCAGACTCTGGCCTCCAGAACTGGGAGAGAATCGATTCCTCTTGTTTCCAGTCACCAGCCCTAGGAAAAGGAATTCTTGCGCATGGCACTCACAGTCCTATCTGTACACAAGGCAAGCGAGACCCCCTGCCTGAGCCCCCCTCGGGAGGACCCTACATATCACAAACATGGAAATACAAAGACTTTTTAAAAACATGTTTGGTAATATAAGACATTTTCTTGAAAAATTGGTAATGGAGTTGATGAGAATTATAGGTGAGGGCCCCACCTGCCCATCAGGATCATGTCTGAGAGTGGGAGTGGGGTTGTGTGTGTGTGGAGGCCGTGGGTGGATCACAGCCAAGCCCTGGGAGACCAGAGAAAGGATGGCTGTCCCTCAATTACCCAGGGCCAGGGGCCAGGCAACACACTGCCTCCCTTCTGATTGGATGGTAGAGTTTTGGGAGGGGCTTAGAACTACCTGAAATCTCAGGTGAGAAAAGCCGGGGACTCACATTGCTATCTAGGAAGCTTCACTTTGTCCCAAGCGAGTGCAGGCGGAGCCTGTCACCTCCCTGGCATTCTAGCTCAGGTACAGCTTCCGTTTACTCTGCCCCTCAGATCATGAAGGCATGGGAGCTTAGGACACGACATACTTCCTTTACTCTGTGGGTTGGGGGGTGCATTCTGGAGGTACAGCCTGTGGGTCCTCGGGTAGGGATGTGTAGCTGAATTTATACCCTTTGGTGTTTTGAGATATGGTGTGCATGCTTCCATTTGTGGCGGTACTTTGGAGCCCTCAAATGCTAGAGGCAGGCTTGTGTAAATAAGAATATTCGTAACAGCTTTTACTGTAATAGCAGCACTAATCCAAAAGCCCATAGTGGAAGAATGGATGAATTCACTGAGGCTATATTTACACACCAGAATATTACACAGCAGTCAAAATGATTGCATAGTAGCAACAAGGAACAATGTGAAGTAATCGTAGCAATAAAATATTCAGTGAAAAAAAAGTAAGTCACAAGGGATTATGTACAGCATAGCTATGCAATACAGTGAAAAACAATCAGAACTGAAAATAGATAATTTTAATGACACACTTCTCCAGATTAGAAGCAAGAGCGTGATAGACGCAAGATTCAGGTGAGGGGTTCTTTCTCTGGTCCCGGGGATAGAGGATTCAGGATGGGGAAGGGACTTGTGGTAGAAATAAGTTACTTTGAATGGGCTAGGCCTAGAGTTGGGAGGTGTGTTGATGAGAGTTAATATATTTTTGTTATAAATAAGTACATGAATATATGACAAGAGAATGTTGTAGATGGATACATGATGGGGAGGTATCATGAAGCAAGGACTTCCCAATTCTGCACATATATGGTCAAAGAATTATAGTAAAAAGAGCAATCGCCTTCTCTCACATGATGTGTTTCACTCACAACTCTGATCCTGTTTTTATGCAGATATTACTTCCTATACCTAACAAGGAAACTTGCTCAAATGCAATGAATACTGGGGTCAAAAATGGGGAGCGGCAGTAGTTACCTCATGCCGGGCCCAATTATGTATCAAGCAGCCGATATTCTTGCTCATGTATACAAACCTAGCTGTGTAGGAAACGGGAATAATTCGAAGGTAGGAGCATGTGTGCCAATTATTTGACCATTTCTGGGTTGTGTGTCAGCTCCACTCTAATGGCCTAATAATGTGCTTGTGACAAAGGACTGGGTCATGTGACTTGTTGGGGCCTCTGAACAAGTTTCTCTGCTGGCCCTCCTTCACCATCCAGGTGACAGTGTCCTGCTGTTGCTTTTGTCCTGTTTTCGAATGTGGCACTTTGTCATTACAGTGGGAATTGCTGGAACCTCCTCTCTCTGGCATTTGCTCACAGGGAAGGGAACTAGGGTACACTCGTCCAGTCGGGGTGCCTTGAGATAATGAGGTCTGTGACTAAGACGTCTCTGCCCAATGGGATTCCTTCCTCCTCTCTTACTAGTAACTTGCTAGGCAGAGTCTACCTGTGCGCGTGTTAACATTTGGGGATAAGTAGGTGTTTTTGCCTCTGCCTGGATGTTCCCACCACCTGACACCTTGCCAGTTTCAACCATGATAGCTGAGAGCACAGAACGGAATGAAAATGTCAGGTGATTAAATTGTCCATTGGTTACACAAGTGTATCTTGAAAAGGGCAATGCCTACAAAGGGAGACAGAAAATTCTGGGCCCCAGGTATGATGAGATTACTGTATATACATTTGAAAAACCTGCTATAGTTAAAAACAGTCCTGTAATCTCTTCTTTTCATAATACTTGAAAAATGGCAAATTGTTCCTTGAAATAAGAAATAAGCAACTGCTCTCTTTATATGCATTCTGGTCCAAATATCATGGCTGTGTGATTACAATATTTCCTCCTTTGGGTGGCCATATTATATTTTTCTTTATGCCTTTTTAAAACTTTACTGATTCTAGAGACAGAACTAGACAGGGAGAAAGGGAGAGAGAAAGAGAGAGGGAGAAACACTGATTTGTTGTTTTACTTATTACACTTTCATTGGTCGATTCTCATATGTGCTCTTACCAGGAATCGAACCCGCGATGCTGGCAGATTGGGATGACACTCTAAACAACTGAGCCACCTGGCCTGGGCCATGCTTCTTTAATAATAAAGTCAAGATATGTTAGGTATTTGGCATTTTGATAACGGACTACTGCAACTTACACAATACCTAAAAAATTTTGCCTAAATTTCACCTGTTCACCTTCGTCAAAATATCTTTTCATTGTGTCCTATAAAATGATCAAAAATAGGTATCCTTTAAAACATATTCTTAATGAAAACATTTAGTGAGGATTAATATCAGCATTTTTACATGTAACAGTAGAGGCACAGTCTCTGCGAAGACCTTCGCTAAATATTTCGGAGGTCCCCACTCTGTCAGGTGTCTGCCCGAAGCTTGCACAGAAGAGCCCTGAGCTGGGCACAACTGACAGGAAGGTATCCACGCCACCCTGTGGGCCTGATTGCTGGGGATTACCAGTATCACTCAGAGGTGAGACGCATTAGAAACAGGCTGGTAAACATAGAACCTTCCAGAACAGCTCTCTGCCTGGCATGGGAAAAGCACAGGGATTTCCCTGGAATCTTCTAAGGCAACACTGGAGCTGAATTATTGATAAATGGAATCATTCAAAGCTGAGAAACGTTTTGGACTCCTCTGTGTTAATCAGAACTGCAGCTTTAGCTCTTCCCACTGGGTTCCCACACCATGGGAGCGCTGATTTATCGAGGGGATGGATGGAAAGCGAGTTTACAATGCTCTTTCTTCAGGCAGACTCAGTGGCATATCAATTAGGCGATACTCGGCACACTAAAATATTTTATCGACAACTGTTAAGGAATATTTAAATAGGATTAAAATAGAGCCCCAGATATGCTAATACTTTAAACATAGAAAAAGAAAAATGTTCCCTCAACAGGCAAAAATTTAATCAAAGATAATATAGAGATATGTTAGCAGATGAAAGATAAAGAGGAATATACAAAAAGAAGCACGGACGGAATGCTCTGCTCCTAAGGAAGACGCCCGGGCTGTGAGGTGCTCTTGAGATTGCAGCCAGGATCCTGCTCAGGCCCTGTTAAATGCAGGTTAGGAAGGCTTGGATCAATTAGATTTACGGTCAAGTGACTTCAATCACTCAATAGTAAGAGTGGATCTAATTTTTACCTAAATAAATGGATGCTTATTGTTTGTTTAGGAATTCACCATTCTTTAGTAGAAAGACCAATATGGTTAATCAAGGTATGTCACCCATGTCATACTATTTAATCAAAAGTTTCATGGGACATTGTTACTTTAACTACGTATATCGTATCTAACAGCAACTTTAGATACTTGAACCAGAAGTTCCCCTGCATCCTTATTGATGGAAGTATTAGCCACATGCCCAAGTCAGGAACACACTCTTCACCGCCAGACTGTCCTAAGAAGGGCTCCTTTTCCTCCGAAACAAACAGAACGCCTGCCTGTGGCTCAGGCAGGGGCTTTGAAATGTGTCCTCTGGGGTGCAACCTTGTATAGTGTTTAAAGGTTGCTGAAACCGGTTTGGCTCAGTGGATAGAGCGTCGGCCTGCGGACTGAAGGATCCCAGGTTCGATTCTGGTCAAGGGCATGTACCTGGGTTGCGGGCACATCCCCAGTGGGGAGTGTGCAGGAGGCAGCTGATCGATGTTTCTCTCTCATTGATGTTTCTGACTCTCTATTTCTCTCCCTTCCTCTCTCTAAAAAATCAATAAAATATATTAAAAATAAATAAATAAAGGTTAGGCCTCTGTGAACAGGTGAATTAAAGTTTGAGTAAGTTCCAGGCTCCTCAAACTTATTCTCCTTAAGAAAGAAAGGAAGGGAGAAGGGAAAGGAAGGAAGGAAGGAAGGAAGGAAGGAAGGAAGGAAGGAAGGAAGGAAAGGTTTTGAGCCCCATGGTCTATAGTATTTGAGATGGGGAAAGTATAAGGTCACATATTGAAAACATATGCTCTGGCAAGTTTGGGCATATGAGCACACCCATACAAGCATCACTACAATGAAGACAGTGAACACATCTACCAGCCCTAACATTTTCTGATGACCTGTGTACTTCTTCCTTTCCATCTCTCCCCAGGCAATCCCCAATATGTCTTCCATCACTTACATTAGCTTACCTTTCCCAGCCCTTCATATAAATATAATCAAACAACAGTACTCTTCTTATGGCTTTTTGTTTCCCTCAGCAAAATTATTTTGAGATTCCTCCATATTGTTGTATGGATCCATAGGTCATTGCTTTTTCTTGCTGGGTAATATTCTATAGTTTATATATACACTGTGATCTGTTTATCCATTCATTTATGGATGGACATTTAGGTTGTTTCTAGTTGTCACTACTATGAATAAAGCTGCTCTGAATTTTGGCATAGTCGTTTTTGTAGGGACACCTGCCTTTATTTTTCTGGGGTAAATTCCTAGGAGCTGAATGGCTGGGTCATAGTGTAGGTCATTTTTCATTTTTCAGTAAACTGCCAGACTGTTTCACAGAGCGCACATACCATTTACATTCCCATTATCCTTGCATGAGAGATCCAGTTATTCCACATACCCACCAATACTTGGTATGGTGAGTCTTTTTAATTTTGTACAGTCTAATGCATAGAGCAATTATAGTTTTGGCCTTTGGTTTTATGTTTTGATTAGCAAGAACCTTGTTGCATACACTATATTGAGGCTTTGGTATTGTTTGCCAATGCAGATTAACCAAAGGTACACAAGATTCATTGTTTACACTTGACATTGCACCTTATAATACAGGCTTGATGCACACCAAGAGAAACGTCATTAATAATAAGGGTAGATTGTCCTGGCTGGTTTGGCTCAAGGGGTAGAGTGTTGGCCTGGGGACTGAAGGGTCCCGAGTTCCATTCTAGTCAAGGGCACATGCCAGGTTGTGGGCTTGATCCCCAGTAGGGGGCATGCAAGAGGCAGCTGACCAATGATTCTCTCTCATTGTTGATGTTTCTATCTCTCTCTCCCTCTCCCTTCTTCTCTGAAATCAATAAAAATATATTTAAATAATAATAATACTAATGTTAGATTATTTCTATCAAAATAGTTTAGTTAACAGAGCATGGTAACCACATGCATATCATATGCATCCCTATGCTTGCTTGGAATAAAATAAGTTAATGAAATGGAACAAGGCTAATTTGTTCTGTTGTTTTTTGTTGTTGTTGGTTTCCCCTACATAACTAATCTTCAATGTATGAGAAAGAAAGAAAAGGAAACACTTTCTTGGAAATCCATTTCAATATCTGAAATTCTTCTGTAGGTTCTGTTTAAGGATCCCTGCTCTAGACTGTTACGTTTTTATCTGTTGGGAAGGGAACTCTACTTTTCTTTCCATTTTTACTGGCTCCCTCCAAAGGAGAAGAAACCGTTAATGGGGTTGATCAGAGACCAACACTGATTGGACTGCATTTTACTGGTGGAAGCATCCCCGTGTGTGACAGGATAGTGTCCATGCACAGTACCGCCTCGTGATCCTCTTCCACTCCTCTGAGAGAAGCTCCCCGTGGCAGGGGCAGCCTGGCCCCCAGCACAGACCTGCCATGCATTTGCTGTTCCCAAATGACCACCTGGGCCTGGGTAGATGACTCAGAGAGGAGGCTGTGCTTTCCTGCTGGGAAAGCTGAGAATTGTAGATTATGGCGCGGGAGGAGGAAGCAGAAGGTTCTGCTCCAGCTGATTGGCTGAAGCTGTATTTTTCTCTGATGTTTTTCCTAGGGAGCCCTGTTGGGAGTGCCAGGTCCTTGCTGAGCTATTCAGAAATCAGTGCTCCTTTCCCGTTCCAGTTGGCACTGTTTTCTTCATCAACAGCCCCACTGGAGAGAGTGATAGAATGAAAGGATTTGGGGCTACAGCTCAAAATGGTCTCTTTCAGGTGTACTTCAAGGTTAGAATTATTTTTTATTCAATACCTCTTTCTTCATAATATTCTATTCATTTCTTCCTTTTTATTTTTCATTTTATGTCCCCAATCCAGGTCTTTAACCTACATATTTTGATTGTCACAGTTGTTTCAAAACCCTACACACTTTCAAAGTCTGTCTAATGTACATAGCAATCAATGTTTTCCAACAGAATTTAGATATGGAACAATAATATTAAACATAAAACATGAAGAATGTAACAATTTCTGCTAGGACTAGCCTTAAAGTAGTTCATAAACCAAAGTCATAAAAATACTATGGAGTCAGAAAAGTTCACAATACAAACATAAAATCCACTTATATAAGGCCACACAATTAGGACTATGTCCAGTTTTTATCAATATTTACTTAATGTTCCCCTACCACCTTAATTTTGTCCAGTTTCCTTTTCCAAGGCAGATTACCACCAGAAGCACTGAAGACAGATGGTAACTTCTGTTTTTAAAAAGTTCTAGAGCTGATAATTTCACGAGCTCCTTTGGTAGTCTGTTGCAGTGTTTAATCTCTCTACATTCAGGATGTCCTTTCTTATGTCTAATAAATGATGTCTAAATAATGAAATACACTGAGAGGAATAAGGATAATTTTAACTCTCACAGCTGCTAGAACTAGAGACCTAAACAATTTTTCAATGAGACATACGGTACAATTAAGCTCTATATGGGGCCGACCTCTCCATCCCTGACCTCTCACCCTCTTTATAAGTCTATAACTCTTACCCTCCACAGGATATTGTCTCCTGAATATCTTACAGACATTTGGAAATTAAATGAATCATGGTAGACTCATTTTACTTCTTAAAAATGCAGTTTCCTTCCATTTGTAGTTCTAGGGTTTACTTTGTCTTCTAAGTTGAGCTTTCTCCCTCCCATTTCTATGAACGACACAAAATTCAGCAAACTGCTAAGTCTGTTTATTAATGATCCCATTGTACTGCTCAAAAGCAACTTCGTAGTCATGGTTTTAGTTAAGGATCTTAGGGACTTCATGCTAGCTGGAATGAATCTCTACTCTTCCTAACATGGGTGGGGACTCCCTTCGTCCACATAGGACGTGGGGTAGACAATGACAACATGCTGAACAAGGCCATTTTACTTCCGGCCCTCTGTCATCACCTTTCTTCCAACCAGGATGTCTCCAAAGTAGCTATGTTTAAGTATACATTTTTATTCTTACATTACTTTTAGGTGCCAGGGAAGCCTTTAGAAAGGATTTACAGGTGATCAAATGTTAGGGGATACAGCTTAAGGACTACCCCTCACTAGGGTAGATGAACTTCAAATGCCTTGAATGTTAGGGAAGGGGTTACCTTCCTAGAGGGTTCAGTTAACATTACCACACAGCTCATTCTCTCTGGACAGTGACCACAGGCAGCTCCCCCTTTCCATTGCCTGCAAATGCATGGCCCTAGGGTAACTGGCTTGTCTCCTACCATCACTCACTACCCAACACCCCCATCCCGAAGACTATCTTCCTGCTCCTCACAGTCAACACGATCAGTTCTTCCTTCTGTTTCAACCTGCCCAGATTCGCACATCAATAATGAGAGAGAATCATTGATTCCACTTAGCCCTGTCAGTCAGTCACTGAGGCAGGCCCCAGAGTGACTCTTTCCAACTTTCCCCAGAACATAAGGATCCTAATACTTATAAGATGAAGATGATGATGAAGAGAAGGCTCCCAGCACCAAGGCACAGTGCCCAGAATTAAACATGGTGATTGAATTTGGTAAACTGGTAGGGGTCTGTTCCCTTAGCTACAGTAGGAATAAGAAATGGGCATAGGCATATAGAAAGACTTTAGGGTGAGGTGGGGTAGAATCTGATGTTAACAATGTTGGCCTAGAAATCTTTTATTAAGTAAAATGGTGTGGTTTGCTGGCTGGGCAGGATGAAAGTTGAACAGAAGACAATAATCAATACAGCCAGAAAGAGCAGGGGAAAATGTAGATAAGAATTTTAAAAAGCTGGTGGGACTGATTTAATTAATGTGTTATTGAGCAACAAAAGTTTACTGGTAACATGCCATTCTTATTAAGATGCCTAAGCAATGTCCTTTAGGAAAAAGAATAGTTTTGTTTCTTTTTGTTTATTTGTTAAGGAAACTCTTAGACTTGGCCTTGGATTTGAACTGAGGCAGTTCCATAGTCACCCTTTTGCTTGACTTACATTAATTAGCATATCGCCCAACCTGTACACCTGGCTAGAACTCTCTGGTTCTCCTTTGGTATATGTTCCAGGTTAGTCCTCACAACAAGGAGGTGAGGGAGATATTTTTACTATTATTATTCCCCTTTCACAGGTGAGGAAATTGCCACAATCATTGTCAGCGGGAATCTGAGGGCTTCCTCCGCATCTCTGAACACATCCCTTCAAATGCTAAAGGGACTTCTGTGTTTTGTGATCAGGCAATTGCCACAGGCATTTGGGATTAGGGAAACCATTCAAATAGCCATCCAGTTCAGGGATGACAGATCCACTTGAAACTTTGGTTGGGACATGAGTTCAAGTCTTCCCCTTTGGTCCACCCCAAACAGTTCAAAGCAAAGAAATGATTACTTGTCAGTTTTGTTTTGTTTTGAATAAGTTCTACACCCATGCCCTGCATTTTAATGATTAAGGCAAAAGCTGGAAATAAACATTTTCCTGAATTCTAATTCTTGCTGAGTTCCCAACTCCCTGGGCGACCGGAGGATAATCACTCAGCCGCCCTGCGCTTCTGCCAATGCAGGGGTCAAACTGCAGCAAAGAGAGAAAACTAAGCCAGGTCCCCTCTAGTGTAAATTAATAGGAAAGATGTAGACGGAAGAGGCAGGGTGCGTAAGAGAAGGGAAATAAAGGTTCTAATGGGCCAAGAGGAGTTTATAGAGGTCGCACACACAGTTTGCTGACAGTAAATACGTGATTAAAAGAATCCTCGGCATTTGAGTGCAATGGGTTCGTATGCTATTTAGTTTTCTAGAGTTAATGGTGTTTGCTCTGCTTTACATTCTTTCATTCCATTTAAATAATAATTTTAAAAAGAAAAGAAATGAAAACACAGGACCGAGTGCCCTTTTTGCCTTGCTGGAGGGAGAGGACAATGCTAAATAGTCTCATTTTTTGGTTTATCATCACATTTAAAATGGAGTTTTCTCCCTCCATTTAAATTAACCTCCTCGTTGCAGTAGTTCAATGCCTTTTCTTATTGGCCTTTTGTGATTCCTTCCCCCAAACGGCTTGCCTGGTAGATGAATATACAAATGATGTCAAAAGCTTCAGGCTGTGATGTACAAATAAGAGCAGCAATAAGAGGAAATGCAAACTAGAATTCAATTCAGAGCCTGCATTTGTTTTTTCTGCATACTTAATGCGGCCTTCTACTGTCAATAATAAGGATTTAATTTTTAAAATTTGGTTCACCCGTGAATCAAATACAAAGTGCTTTGTGTCTTCTAAAGCAATCATTTTTGTATGGGGAAAGATGTTCATAATAGTGTTTTTTTTTAAATATCTATAAATACTTTCATTTTATTATTTTTTTATTTAGTGGTTTCAGGTATACAGCACGGTAGTTAGACAGTCATATACTTTACGACGTTTCCAGTACTCACCGGGCACCATACCTAGTTTTGGCAGTGTTATTGACTATATTCCCTATGCTGTACTTTCCATCCCCATGACTATTTTGTAGCTACTGATTCGTCCCTTTTAATCCCTTCCCCAGTTTCAGCCAGCTCCCCAACCCTCCCTCCCTTCTGCAGCTACCAACCCGCTCTCTGTTTTCTGTTTCCATGAGTCTGTTTCAATTTTGTTTGATCATTTATTCTGTTCTTTAGATCCCATACATAAGTGAAATCATATGGTGTTTGTCTTTGTCTGACTGACTTATTTCACTTAGCATAATACCCTCTGGGTCCGTCCATGCTGTTGCATTTAAAGCAATACATTTTAAACTAATGAAATATACATTTTTTGACCAAGTTATGTGCACTTTTCCTACACACAAGGAAAAGCTGCAAAAGTAGTTGGTGATCCAATCATACAGACTGGAGATCCTTGTTTGGGTAAATAATTGGATGGGTGAGAGGAGGAAGACTTTCCAGCCACTGCATAAATTTGTTATATGCCACTCCCTTAATTTAATTGTATGAGGAGTCATGCTCCTTTGATTTGAAGCAACCCTATGGATTAATCAAATCTAATAACAATATCCAAAACAACCTATGTTTTATGCCTTTCCTTTCTGTTGCTAACTATAAAGCCAGCCAATTGAAAGGAAAAGTTTTTATTAGGTACCTAATGTTTGTGCATACTGTTGCCATTACCAATGAAAAAGTGACATGGAATTGTAATTTTTTTAAAATCTAATTAGAAATTTTAAAATCTAAATGTAAATATTTTAGAAGTTGTAATTTTTAAAGCATTTTCTTTTAACAGCATGCCACTGATTTGGTTGAAGGGAGAGCTGCTTGGATGGAAAGCTGAGTCCTGAACCAGGACTCACCTCAGTTCCCCTCCTTGCAGGTCAGGGCTGAAATAGTTTTTTCTGCATTAACTTGAAAACATTTGTTTAAGTAGTTGGATATGGCAAAGAAGAAATTTCTAACCACTGAAGGTATTTAGTTTATGTCATTCCCTTAAATGATGTATACAGTTATAAAATGGAAATAATACTGTTAAAAATAACACTACTGTTGACATTAAAACGAGGCTAAGGCGGGTCTGGGGGGCTTTTCACCCGGCCATAATCACCCAAGTCATTCCCACCCTGCCCCGCTCTTTAATATGAGTAACTGCTCTCCCAAAGCAGCCCTGAGTGTGGTATTTGCAGATTCTCATTCCTAAAGCACAGTGCTAGAAATATCAGAATAATTGTGATATGACAAAAGCATCTCCATAAAAACTAAGGGTTGGTATTGGGACTAAGACACAAGCCAGGAGCTGGGAGGAGGTGGGTCTGGACAGGGAGGCTGGAGGACTGAACCGCAGTGACGTCATGCAGACATCAGGAGTGGCGCCTGAAGTTCTGTCTGAAGCAGGCGCTTCTCCCTGCACTGGAAAACCCGAGGCCTTCTGGTTAGACTGGTGCCATTTGAGCCTCCAGAGAAAAGGAGTGACCCTTCCCACCCCCGCCTTGATTGTGCAGGACCCTTCAGTGTGTATGTGAGATGCTAGGGCCCTTCTCTGCCTTTTCTAGGATGATACTGCTAATAATCCTTTCAGCCAGGATTCACTGGATGTGTATTCAAGGGTCAGTGCTATTCCTCTGATGTGCTTGGTGCTGGGCTAGTAGTGAGAGGCAAAGCAAAGGGCTCCTAGCCTGCACGGAGCGTAGAACATTGGGGATAGAGAACCGAACCAGATAAACCCTTATAAACACAGCACTGCTCTGAAAGGGGCCAGGAGTGGCAAACAACGGGGAATGGTCTACTAAGGGGGCAGCAAACGCTTCCCAAAGGGAATGGATTTTGACTTGAAAATAAGAACCAAGTCTGTTCCTGAAATCCGTACAGAATTTATATTAGCGGTCGTAGGATAGTATCCAAAGATGCTGGGGTAAATGGAAAGAATGACAAGGCTTAGGAGTCTGTGTGTTGGAATATTTTGAAAGGGCAGACACTGTCAATGACAAGGCGTGCTTGCATTTCTGAAACTGGCAGGCAAGAGAGTTAAAGTGCAAAACAAAATCATGGGCACGTTACCAAACCTTACCTTCCTCAATGTGAGTATAATTTAATCTATCTCAGGAAGCCCTGTGAGATTCAGTGAGGTAATGGATATAAAGTACCTAGCACAGTAAGTAGTGTGTTCATTTTTTAAACTAAAGTATTGTTTGGAAGGTGAATTAAAGGCACAATGAACAGCCCACATGGCTACCCATAGCTACAGTGACCATCACATGTACTGTGCAAAGGACTAACAAATGCTGGAAAGGTTTTGGAAAAAAGGGAACCCTCTTCACTGCTGGCGGGAATGTAGACCTCTATGGAAAGCAGTCTGGTGATTCCTCAAAAAATTAAGAAAAGCGCTACCACATGACCCAGCAATCCTTCTCCTGGGTATTTAGTTGAAAAAACTTGAAATTATGTACTCACAAAGATACATGCACCCCTATGTTCATTGCAGCATTATTCACAGTGGGCAAGACATGGACACAACCAAAGTGTCCCACGAGGGAGGACTGGATAAGAAGTTGTGGTGCTTATACACAATGAAATACTACGCAGCCATAAGGAAGGATGGAATAGCGCCATTTGCAACAACATGGATGGACTTGAGGACATTATGCTAAGTGAAATAAGTCAGTGAGAAAACGTTAAGAACCATAGGATTTCACTTACACATGGGATATAAAACGGAAACTTGTGAACACAAACAGCAGTGTGGTGGTTGCCAGAGGGAAGGGAGTTGGGGGGGGGAAGGGGGTCATAATATAAGGTGACAGGAGAAGATTTGATTTTGGGAGGTGGGCACAGGGTGCAATATACAATCTTGTAACATAGAGACCCACACCTGAAGCCTATCTGTTCCTGTTGACCAATGTCAGCCCAATCAATTTAATTAATAAATAGTTTCAAAAATGTACTGTTCAGACCAGGACACTTTCAACACTAAAAGTGCCAGCACAAGCAGTGCAAACTGGAAAGTGTGGTCGCCCTCGCTCAGTGATGGCGAACCTTCTGAGCTCGGCGTGTCAGCATTTTGAAAAACCCTAACTTAACTCTGGTGCCGTGTCACATGTAGAAATTTTTTTGATATTTGCAACCATAGTAAAACAAAGACTTATATTTTTGATATTTATTTTATATATTTAAATGCCATTTAACAAAGAAAAATCAATTTAAAAAAATGAGTTCGCCATCACTGCCCTAGCTGTACTTCGCTGCCTAGCAGAGAGGCTGTGGAAAAGCAATAAGCAAAAATTCCACTTTTCAAACACAGAGTATGGCCAACTCCCTCGAAACCACCCTTCAGAACTGGGTTGGGCAGAACCCTGCCTGGAATATTCTGACATAATACAACTCTGAGAACATGGATCACTTAACACAGGGCAGGGCAGAAGTAGGTTTACAGTTGCAAGTATATAAAACAGTTTGTTCTTGTGTTAATATTTATTAATTATTGTATTATTTTCCATATGAACAACTCTAAATCAACTTTTCACACACTGTATATGGGAATTAGAAGGGAAGTTTCCTGGCTATTATTGCTTTCCTTTCATTATAAAAGCAATACCTTAATAAAGTTAAAAAACAAAACACATTACAGAAGGGCATGAAACAAAACATAATATTCTCCAACCTCTTACCCAGTCCCACTGCCCAGGAGTAACCACTACTAACTATTTCTTGAATATCCATCTGAGGATGTATGTGTGTGTGTGTAGGTCTATGTATATATGTATGAAATACCACATGTGTGATAACATAGTTTGCATCTCTTGAGAAATAAGCATGCTTAGAATCAATAATTATTGCTGAGGACATGTAACTTCAAATATTTCCTACTTTAAGACCAAAGGCTGTTGGTAGTTTCCCTCTTCAGAATCTGAGGACCTTGGCCACCAGTGTGTGTGTGTGTGTGGGGGGGGGGGGGGTTGTAGGGGAGGCCTTGTGCAGCCTGGCTCCATGACCCTGGGCTGCTACTCTCAGTTCCTTTCTCACCACTGACAGCAAAGCAGTGTGGCTCCAGGTCCCTGACCATAGGATACTCGTTGGGTGGTTGAAAGTCACAGCCGCATTGTCTTGATTAACCCGGCTCATCCAAGTGAAGTGCATCCATATCAGGCAATTAGGACTCACTCCTGAGACAGAGCAGGGGCCTGTAAGCCAGCTCGTGTTCACACACCAACCACAAATGATCCTTCCCCTCTTCCTTTTCTAAATGCAAAGCAGGCACACAGCTGTGAATATGAGAGCCAGGCCAGTGCCCTGTGCACAGAAACACAGTCACCAGCACTGAGAAAACACTATGGTGCCTGCCATCATGAGCTGGTGAACCCAGGAACAATGAATACATTTAGCCATTAACAACTTTATTTCCAAAGCGAACATATGTGCTTGCGGTGGGTCCCGTGCTCCCTGAGAATGAATTGCTCAACGATAGTGCATCGAAGGAGGAGCATAATTTGTGAGGGGCACACACTACAGAAGTTCCCAACAGACGAAACAGGTGGAGTCCCCTCCATGGCCTTACTAAGGAGCCGGTGATTGGCTGTCCTAACTTTTTCGGAAATGCAGTGGTATTTTACGTCTGAGAAGGGAAAAGTCTGGTGTTCCATGGTGTCTCTTACAAAAGGCTGCTAAAGGCAAGACAGTAGGAAACTGGGGTTTTGAAGACCTAACTGTGGCTTTTCTTGCTGGTAACTCCTCCTCCTCATTATTTTCCTGGGGCTACACTCACCTTCCTCTGCCATGTGTACAGTTTCTCCTGTGTGCCTTGGGCTGAGAAACATGGGCAGACATGTTAGGATGTCCCTGGGTTTTCAAGGAAAACAATAACATAAGGCAACCTGGCCACTTGGAGAGTCTTCCCTGTTACATGTAAGCACACACTCCCTGCTCCCTCGCCGATGATATGGCAAAAACTCCTCATTCCTTGACTCTGAAAACTTCTGAAACTACAGGGACCACCAAATCCAGTGAGAATCTAGAGTTTATTAAAGAGGGGGGATGACACCAAGTCCGGATTATTTTCTGCCTGATCAATTCGGCCAGAATTTATTCTTTCTCGTGGCACTTTTCAAATGATGAGGTAAAGTGTCTGTCTCTCTCTCTCTCTCTCTCTCTCTCTCTCTCTCTCTCACATCAGGGTTGCTGGGACTTTTTCCTTCTGGGGGGTCCTGGACTCCCAAGATTCTCCTTTAACCTCACCCCTAAAGAAAACGATATGACCATCTTAACCAGAGTCAGGAGCCTGGGACCTCATATTCCCATCTGAGCTATTGATAGATTGTCTTTTATTCCCAAAACATTGTTCTCGAGAGCCCTCTGTGAGAGAGAAACACTTCACATAGACTCCCCCTCCCTCTCTCAAGGTTGGTGTGGAGAAGAGCTACTTGGTCCTCTGCCAGTGGGGTTGGCGATGGTGAGTGGAGTCCTAGCATGTGGGGAGCCAATAGAGGGAGAAGTCACACTGTGCACTCCTCCCAAGCTTCTGGTATTTCTACTGATGACTTATTCAACCTTCTGGAAAGGCGCTCAGTCATGGGAATGTCTGTGAGCACCTTTAAGTTAACCCAGGTGGGCAAGAGGTTAAATAGGAAATGAGAAAAGTCTTCTGTTTGACAGACTGAGGCTTCTCTTCACAGTGGTGACCTACAGGAAAAGGCTATTTGGAAATTCTGGCTTAAAATTTCCCTCAGCCTCAAGCATTCCTGAAACCGGAAGGCTACTAGTCCCCCTGCCATCTGTGTTTCTGGAAAAAGATGCTGAGTTGAATGTTACTGCAAAGATTTGATGATAATTTACATTTCAAAATTCAAAGTGACCAATTTGGTATAGTTATGAAGATTCACTGAAAAACCCATATCTTATCATAATTTATCTAAGAAATGCATTCAACCTTTCAGCCCATTGCCTGCCTACTTAACTCCACAAAGAATATTATCTATATCTAAGAATTGGAAGCATTTGGCAATATTCTACTTTTTTTTTTTCAGAATTTTCTTGGGAAGAATAGCATATCAAAGAATATTCTGGGAAAAAAATAGAATTCTTTTTAGGATTTCTGTAATTCAAAAATTCAAGCTAAGTATTTTGAAAAGATTCCTATGGCTGCGGTATAGGAGATAGATTGGAAAGGGGGTAAGAATTAATGTGAGGGGCCCATCGAGGAGGCTCCTATTATATGAGGCCTGATTCTGGGTGGGGACTCCCCTGCTGCCTGGGTCAGGGAAGAAAGGTCAGCCTCTCCCTGCTGATGTCCACCTTCCTATCCCTGGGCAGCCAGTGAGCAGGCTCCTGACTTGAACTTGGTGATATCTGACTTCTTCCCAAGCCTTCTATGTAGAGCAAAGACAACAAAGGATCAGGAACATAGGAATCAGATGATCAGAAAACATAGACAATGTTTATGGAGAGGAGAATGCAATTATTCAAATTTATAATAATATCTCTCACTTACAGGGAGCTTACTACGTACAGGGACTGCCTCCATGGCTCACAGTGTTCTAGGCGGAACTGTGTCGTACTCAGATCCATAAGTTGCAGCCCTAACCTCAGGTGCCTCAGATTGTGACTGTATTTGGTGATGGGGTCTTAACTAGGTAGTCACCAGGGAACTGCAAATTAAAACCATGAGATATGGCCTCGCGCATGTCAGGTTGACTATCATCAAAGAGTCAATGAGTAACAAGTGGTAGCGACGGTGTGGCGAGGAGGGAACCCTCATGCACTGTCTGAGAATTGTTAATTGTTCAGCCACTATCAAAACAGCATGGGTGTTCCTCAAGAAATTAAAAATAGAGCTACTGCATGACCCAGCAATACCTCTTCTGTCCATTTTTTTTTGTACAAAATAAACACACTAATTGGAAATAATATATGCACCCTTGTGTTCATTGCAGCATTATTTATAACAGCCAAGGCATGGAAGCAACCTCAGTGTCCACTAATAGATGAGTGGATAAAGATGAAGTGGTACATAGATATAATGAAATACTACTCAGCAACACAAAAGAAGGACATTTTGCCATTTGCAACAGCATGGATGAACCTAGAGGATATAATGCTAAATAAAGTCATACAGAGAAAGACAAACACTGCATGATCTGATCTCACTTATAATGTAATCTAAAAACACACACAAATGCATTAAAAATAACACACATTAATTAAAAACAAAACAAGACTCATAGATACAGAGAATTAGCTAATGGTTGCGAAGGGGAGAGATATCTGAAAATAAACAAGGTAATTAAGGTAAAACAGGGTCTCACGTGTGGGCCCTCATCCAACATGGTTGGTGTCCTTGTAAGGAGAAATTAGGACAGATAGCAATCACCTGGGCACAACCGTGAGCGGACACAGAGAGAAGGTGGCTGTCTGCAAGACAAGGACACTTTGATCTTGGACGTCTAGCCGACAGAGCAGTATGATAATAAACCTCTGTTGTGTGAGCCACCCAGCCTTTGGCATTCTGTTTGGCAGCCTTGACAAGCTAGGATAATAAGTATTAAGCAGTTTACTTCACATGCCAATCCTTCCATGTAGATGCTGTAACTGTCTACTTTACCGATGCCCAGGAGACCAACTTGTGAAGGTCACATCCCTGGCAGCTGGCAGAGTCCCGTGTGGGTGCAGACAGCTGGCTCCCTGGGCCACGCCTTCCCCCCCTGGGGCAGTGCCTCTGAGGCTGACTGAGAGAATGGCTGAGAGCAGGCAGAATAAGCACGGACTTGCTGGGGTTTTGGGCTAGAAGCTGCCGCTTCTTCTGCCAGTTGAATCTGAGGACTGTCTCCTCGGAGGGAAGCAGACTGCTTGCAAAGAGGCCCAGGCGGAGGGCTTAGGCCTCAGGGAGACGCCGTGCAGACTTCAGGGGAAAGCTGGGCTCCACATTGGGCCCAGAGGGAGCGGGACTAAAGAAAAGGCAACTTGCACACAAGGAAATATACCAAGGTCTCCATCCCCGGCCACGCTCTGCTTTTGTAGCTGCAGACAGGGTCCCTGGCCCTCCTGCCTGGTCCCTGTCCACCTCCCCGACACTGAGGCCTGATGGGTCACGTGGCCACTCATGCAATTATCCTGAACCTTCCCCACCTGCACACAGGCTTGTGGAGGAAACAGACCTCGAAACAGCAGAGAACGCCAACTTATTTGTTCACTAGGAGCCAGGAAAGAAAACCTGAAGGAGTTGAGTATGAAGGGCAAAACTTTCCTTACAGAAAACTGAGATAGTCCTAGAAACTGAAGAGACACTTTCTAAAAAAATAGAATTCTTAAACAGATTCTAGAGGAGGGTATTTCATTAAAAATAGATCCAGTGGCTATAAAAAATGAAGTAGAAAGAGCTCTCGGATATTAAAAACGTGGTCATACTCCCTCCCTCCCACCAAAGTGGAGGGTGCACATAATACTCACTGAACAGCATGACTGGAGATCGCAAAGAGTGGAGGTACAGTCATCCCCCCTTATTCAAGGGAGATATGAACCCCAGGGTTCAAATGGTGCTGAACCCTAGATCTATGATTTCTCCTGCACACACATATCTATAACTTCATTTATAAATTAGGCACATAAGAGATGAACAACAATTACCACTAATAAATAGAACAATCGTAACAACATACTGTGATGAAAGTGATGTGACTGTGGCCTCTTTCAAAATACCTTACTGCCCTGTACTCACCCTTCCTGTGCTGAGGCGAGAGGAGACAGCCCTTGATGAGAGGAGGGTAGGTGGATGGCGGCCCGTTGCAGCGTCAAGCTCCTTTCCCCCGTCTCACAATAGGTAACATGCACAGTAGGCACATCCGAGTTGCTGGCACCACTGTTGCGTTTTGAGGCCATTATGAAGGCAAAGAAGGGTGACTGAATGCAAGCGCTGTAATACCTCCACCTTGATCTGATCACCAGGATGGCTACTGAGCGGCTCAGGTAGGGAGTGTCTACAGGTGGAGACACTCGACCAGGGATGATTCGCGTGGGAGGGAGCTGTGCTCACGAGATTTAATCACGTTCCTCACAATGGGGTGTGATGAAAAAACATGTGAATGCTTATTACTGGAATTTTAATATTTTTGGCCCTCAGTCGTGGAAACACAGAAAGTGAAATTGTGGATAAGGGAAGGACCACTGTAGTTGGTGTATCATAAATACAGAATAAAGACAAGGGGAATAGGCTATTTGAGAAAGGTATACAGGGATGGAGGCAAATTTTAAGTCCAACAATTACCAGATAGGAACTGTAGGAGGGGACAGCAGAAATTATATTGTAAAAGAAGCTGTAAGAAGAAACAGTGGAATTGATACTTTCAAGATTTTGATTGGAAGGACTCACCATTATGGATTAGGATACAGGAAGAACTCCCAAATCTAGACACACCCTGCTGAATTTTTAAGAAAGGGGGATTTGAACTGAAAATTTTATAGCTTAATTTGATAATATATACTCCAATATATTGAGCATAAGAGTGATAATTCAGAAAGTTTGCCAACCACTCAATCTATATAAAAAAATCTTACTCTTCATATTCACTAAATTTTTAAAAAATACATAATTCCAAGAAAGGCAGCAACATGAATTAAAAGAAAGAGAACAGTTGAGACTGACTCAGATGATAGAAAGAAAATAATAGCAGATATAGTATACTGGACACTTGGTAATACCCTTTTTTAGGTGGGATGATTTAGGATTACACTTTATATTTCATGGGTCCAATTATTCTATTTAGTTTTGGAGCCAAAAATTGATATTTTCACAGAGTTGTAAATGCTCTTTGTTTTATTTTAGATCAACCTACAGAGAGAATGTGAAATAATCACAGGTTAAATATGAAGAGTAAGAATATAATTTAAAAATTAGAAAGTAGAATTGATAAACTAAATTATTGAAAATTTTGTTTGGAGGACAATAGCTTCTTCCTAAATTTCATAAATTAAGAAGAAGGAAAATAAGTACATGACCACAGAGTAACTAGAAACTGTACTCCTACTCATCTGTGGAGAGGGGGGTGAGGGAAAAGGGTACTGAGAGAGTCAATAATTTTATTTTACAATTTTATGTATTTCTGCATTGCTAGCATTTAAAGAAAATGAATTATTCTATAATAAAAATTACCCCCTAAGTCCATTCAATTCAAAAAGCAATAACATTCTAAATGGTGAAAAACAAAGCTAGATGTAGAATTCTCAGAAAACCTTAATAATATATTGGCATCTCCATAATTTTTACCTAATCTCTAAATTCTGTTGCACTAGGTATTCAGTGTAGTAATTTACCTTCTCTAGTGCATTTTCACTTTTGTAAAATGAAGGCTTTGATTTAAATCATGCCTACGTTCTAGCTCTCCAATTCTAGGTTCTTATGACCTTGACATAATGATGGTATATTTAAAAACAAAATAATTCTCACTGTAATAAAGAAAAGCAGTGAATTTTATTTCTGTGGCGGTGTCTCCTTTCATCTTTTCAGGTGGACTTTAGTTACTAAGACCTTTATTGAGCTTATTTACTTCGGAATCAATCATTATATTCAAATAAAGAAGATAATATTTCCAAGATATTTGTTGCCTTTATAGCCAAGACCTCAAGAAAAGTCATTGGTCAGGAAGTTTAAAAGAATTTTTTCTTAACTGAACCGACCATAAAATCAGGTATCAGAAATAGCTGTGGAATTACTGACTGTTTATTCATCAATATTAAGTCTTTGGGGAGTTTCAACTTATGAATAACCTCATTTCTGATTCCTCAGTTTCTGTAGGACTTATGAATATATCTCAGCGTGCAAACTATATCCATATGATATCTTGAATGGCTTTTTTCCCTTGATTCTGCAAGTACTTTTCTCTGACCACCAATTTTTAATTTGAGATATTTGGGACAAGTTTATTCTGAACAATGTACTTCTACCAGAAATGAGGCTTGCTCAGCACATAGAAGCTGTGAATAAGAGTAACTTTAATGCTTGTCTACATTAAAAGAACAAAATACTTTAAAATTTTTTTTAAATAAAGCACTAAACATGAGTCTTTTTCAAATTATAGTATTTATTTTCTAACATAACCCGAGTCTGTTACTGGGTTCACATTTTAGCAGTAAAGTATTTGTATTTTTTATGCCTTAAGGCAGAGAGAGAGAGACGAAGAAAATGAAAGGAGAAGAAGAAGAAGAAGAAAAGAAGAAGAAGAAGAAGAAGAAGAAGAAGAAGAAGAAGAAGAAGAAGAAGAAGAAGAAGAAGAGGAAGAAGAAGAAGAAGTTGTTGTTAATCAAGTTGTTAATTAGCTTTAGTTCAACCCTATAGTTCATGCTAACACAAACTCATTTCTTATTAGCAAGGATTACAGTTTTATATAACTATTAGCACATCATTTTCTACTATAATAAAACAGTACTGATTAGTCATCTGGCTATATAAATTAAGATAAAATTGAGATTTCTATTTCTTTAAGAAAAAAGTATTTGAGGATATATTGCTTGTATTAGAGAGGTATGGCTGTCAAATTTTTATAATAGAGACATACTCAGCTTTGTAAATTTTTTGTTTATTGTATTCCATATACCTTCTTACTTTTAATGTCTCCAAAAAGAATATAAATGTAGCACTACATTAAAAATAAATGGCCTATCCGGCTGGGATGTTCTCGGTGAGCCACTGTTAAGAAGAACCGAAAATCTCCACAGGTTACTTCTCAGGAGGCTCTCAGCCCATCTGTTCAGTACTTTTGTTTTTAGGAAAGTTTTACTCAAGCATTCAAACTCTTGGAACTGCTAACCCAAGTCTTAAAAGCTAGTAGAAGTTTCGGAGAGGAAAGATATTTGTACACTTGTTAAATTTCTTAGTTTATCATAATGACGGTCTGTCTTTTGTTTACCAGCTCCTGCAGCATCTCTAAGGGTAACATTTTGTGAGATAGATTCTGCTATGGCCAGAGGGGCTGCTTCTTATCTGAGACAATGTACGCTATGAAGCCTCATGTCATGGTGATCAAATATAGATGTAGGTGCTCTTTTCTTATCTAAGAAAGATAATCCTAATACGGATAACAAGAAACTGGAATTATTGGCATGTCTGTGATGTCTGACATCTAGTAAGGATGTCATATGCTATAAAGAATGGAGCATGCCCTATCCGGTTTGGCTCAGTGGATAGAGCGTTGGCCTGGGAACTGAAAGGTTCCAGGTTCGATTCCGGTCAAGGGCATGTATCTTGGTTGTGGGCACATCCCCAGTGGGAGGTGTGCAGGAAGCAGCTGATCGGTGTTTCTCTCTCATCGATATTTCTAACTCTCTATCCCTCTCCCTTCCTCTCTGTAAAAAAAAATCAATAAAATATATTTTAAATAATGGAGCAAAACATGGTGTAAGTGATGTCTAATAAAAGTAGAGATTGCCCTGGCTGGTGTAGCTCAGTTGCTTGGAATGTCCAACCAAGAACCAAAGGGTTTTTGGTTTGATTACTGGTCAGGACACATACCTAGGTTGTGGGTTCTATAGCTAGTCAGGGTGTATAAGGGATTCACCCAATTAGTGGTTCTCTCTCTCTCTCTCTCTCTCTCTCTCTCTCTCTCTCTCTCTCTCCCTCTCTCGCTCTTTCTCTCTCTGTTTCTCTCTCACTCCCTCACACTACCTTTCTCTCTAAAATCAATAAAAAAGCATATCCTGGTGACGATTAAAAAGAAAAAAGATTGATATTACAGAGAACAGTTGATCTGTTCATTTTATTATTTCAATTAATACTCAAGGATATATCATTTCATTACTGAGGATCAATAAGAAAAATTCCAAAAATAATTAAAAATTTTAATAGCATTTAATGATGCCTACTATGTGCTGTTCACTGACGCGGGATGGTTTTCTCAGTAAATGCATATGGTTCCTCTCCGGTCCCTTCCCTTTCTGCCACTATGAAAATCACCACTCAGACATCCTGCTGTGGTGACATAACTGACCAGCGCCAGCTGTTGCCCTCTCATTCCACTACCTCCTTCATGCCTGAGGCCATAAATCCCAAGGACACCTTCAGGCAGCACAGGAGGGGTAGAGTCTGTGAGGCACATGCCCCACAGGGGGGCAATTTGATTTTTAAGAGGGGCAAATCGAGAATGAATTATTAACAGTGAATTTTTGGCATTTCTTATGGTTTAAGGAGCCTCATATACAGTATATAAATATAGATTGAGACATATTTATGCATTTCAGTTCTCTGATAAATTTTTGAAACTTTGCTATTTTTTATGTCACTTCATATTATTATTATTTTAAACAATTTCTTAGTGATTTCTTCCTCAGTACTTCAACTGTCCTTTCGTTTTTTTTATTTCTCTTTTTCATGGATGCCATGTTTCTTGGAAGCTTGTTTAGACCAAGTTAATGGCCTTTTAGGCTTCCTCCACGTGAATAAGAGTCCACTTTTTGAATAATAATAATTATATGTCACGGGGGGGGCGGGGCGGGGGCATCAGGATTTTAGAGATGCTTAGGTGGGGTGTGGCCAAAAAAAATGTTTGGGAACCACTGGCCTAGATCCATGCCTAAAAGACACAGGACCCCTCAGCTGGGCATCTGCCTTTAAGGTCCAGCCATCAGAAGGGCATTACAAAGTAAGCCACTTCTTACCCAATGTCCTGGCCCCACCCTCCACTCCAAAGGGTCAGGACTTCATGGAGGTCTGAAGGCTGTTCCTGCCCCCTTTGGCTCTGTCTCCTTTTCCCTTCACTGTGTCCCCCCAATAAATCTTTTGCAGACTTCGTCCTGTGTTGGGTGTCTGCTTGATGGAAGATCCCTACTCACAACAACCCTTTTTGACATCTGCTAAGGACCTTGCTACTCTTCTCTGCTTTGCCTGCCTCTGCCTACCAGGGCTTCCTTCTCATTTCTTCTTATTCTCTTTGTTTTCCAACCCCTGCTTCTCTGTACGTACCTTCTTATTCCACACATCTCTCTTTCTTCTTCAGGTTTGTTACTGTGGATAGTCTGCTATATCCTGAATGATTAACACTGTGGCTGACGCATAGTAAGTACTCAGTAAGTATGTATTGAAATACGTGTTTCTGAGAAAGACTAAAAATCATAGCTTTGGAATGCGGTTCTTTTCTGACAATGGAGATGCAAGCCGGCTCTTATTGTTCCTGACATCTAGTGGCAGGACGAAAAACTAGCCTGAGACCCAAAGGAGTTTCATTGGCTGGCTAGCATGTCTTCAAGGCATGCGCAACTCTTACAGGGTTAGCCTACCATTGAGATGCGTAACAGGCTATGTATTTATTCGTGAAAATGCCAGTAAATTTAGCATGAAGGGTAGAGGCCCTGTGAGACAGGATGATTCAGTCCTTCTGGGTAAATGAGTGAGCGAGCTGGCTGGATCTGACCATCTCAGGGATTCTACAATCCTGACATTCTACTCCATCCACCTATGACAATAAAAATAAAGCATTCAAAAACATACAAAAATTGCAAGTTGTAGTACAGCAGTGACAGATCCTAGAGTATGGACAAGGAGTGAGGTTGCAATTCCCACGTTCCCAATGGCCAAATGTGAACTCAACAAGAATCTCAAACAAGGACCTGCTGAACTATATATTCACACCACGTTTTCAACTTGGATAACCAGAGAGCAAAATGAGAAAGAGCTGGACCCCAGGGGAAACTCACATTTATTACTTCTCTCCCTTCTGTTACTGCATTCCACAACTACAGGTAAGTGCCAACCATGTTCCCGGCTCTGTTCCAGGCTCTTGGGATACACCAAGGAACAGAAGAGATAACAGTGCCTGCCCTCAGAACTCATCTCTCTTCCTCTTACTTCCAAAGGCCTAGGACTCTAGGGGTGCCTTGGCAGGACAAGACATCTGCTTGTGCAGGCACAGAGCCTCCTCTCGGGAATGGTAATAGCTGGGAAAGGAGCCAGGAAGTGGGGCCTGTTTTCCTATAAACACACTTTATTAAGCAGCTGGTCCAAAAGATTGAATCAAGTATCAGGTTTTCCATGAGGGCTGTATTAACCAAGAAATGGGTTAGAAAATGAAATTTGCCAAGAGGACGAAAAGGTCTTAAGTGCCAGAATTCCCTGAAGAGTTGGGTGGGGAAGGGCGTGTCACACTTGCCCTGAGGTGACCAGGCTGGGCAGGAGGATGCCCGAAGCTCCAGGTGAGAAAAGTGAAACCAGGGAAGGCACCTAAGTGGCCACCCTTATTCCTTCACACAGGTAAAACATGTGCCTTGACCCCTGTAAATTACATAAAAAGGATGAGAAACAGTGTATATGCCTGGTAAGTCCTTTACTTGAATTTTTAAAACTGTAAAGAATTGTTAGTTTCTGATGTGTATTTGGATATATGTCTCTGATAAGGAAGGCTGAAGGCTGTGTTGACAGACAGACATGGATAAAAGCTTCCCCCTTAGAGTTTTATGACCCTGGACAATTATTTCACCTTTCTGATCCTTAGTCTCCCTGTCTACAACATAAGTAATTGTAGTACCTACCAAAAGTCAATATTGCATGTGGAAATATGTATATCTATATACATAAAATCCTAAGGGACTGAACCACTGAACGGCTGTTTGACCAGCAGCTATGATGCGCACTGACCACCAGGGGACAGATGTGCAATGCACAGGATTGGGCTCCCTCCTGTCTGGATCGGGCCTGGGGGGATAGGGCCAAAACCAGCAGTCTGACATCCCCTGAGGGATCCTGGATTTTAAGAGGGCACAGGCCAGGCTGAGGGACCTCACCAGTGCACGAATCTGTGCACCGGGCCTCTAGTCATACATAACAAATACCCAGAACATATCCATTTCCTTTTGGTCTGTGGGTTGCTATCAACTTCTAGTTCCTGAGCATAGGGGCACTGTGACTTTTCTGCTTTATTCTCAACCCACCAAAAGAGGTGTCATTAGAGCCCGGCCAGTATGACTCAGTGATTGAGCGATGGCCTCTGAATCAGGAGGTCACGATCCAATAAGCAGTCAGGGTACATAAACCAGATTTTGGGCTTGATCTCCACTAGGGAACTTGCAGGAGGCAGCTGATAAATGATTCTCTTTCATCATTGATGTTTCTATCTCTTTCTCCTTCTCCCTTCCTTTCTGAAATAAATTAAAAATGTATTTTAAGTAAAGAGGTGCCCTTAGAGAAACATGAGAGCTGTTTCACTGTATCATTGTTTGTTTTGGACTAAGATCAGAATTTTCTTTTCTAAATCACCTTCATTGTTTATGAAAACTCATATTGCTTATCCACAAGGTTGTCCATTCAATGGTACCTGCCTAATGTGGTGAGTAAATACCTTCTACTAGTGCTAATTAGGCTCCTCCTCCTTTTAGCTCAAAGTATTTAAGTCAAGACAAAATTTCTACATTTGCAAATGTTACAGAACAGAATGGAAGCCAATATATTTTTAAAAAGTTGTTTATAAACTATATATTGAATTTTTAAAATGAACTAAGGGCAAAAAGCTTATAGTACACAGAATTTTACTGCTGAATTTTGAAGGTGATAAAAATGCCATTCTAGATACACCCCCACCTCTACCTGAATGGTCTGATAATACCTCTATTGAAAATCACTGAATATGTTGCCATTCTTACTGGTCAAAGCAGGGCATCTGAAGTGAGATCCTTTGCAATAACCCATCACCTCCCAGCCCCACACCCAACACCCAGCTTCCTTTCATAGGATGGAATGGCTCACTGCCTTGGTACATTTGGGATGCTGGAATGGAGACTCTATTTGGAGCCTTTCAGGCAGTTCCTTGCATCATTTGACAAGGGAACAATTTTAGATGGCCTCGGGCAGCCTAATCAAATTTTCCATGGACTCAGAATGATGTGGTGGGACAACCTTGTTTCCCCATGGTTTTGAGAAGGCCCAGGGATTAACAGATAGAGGGTTTGCTGATGTGAAGGAGTCATTTTGTCAAGAGGAGGTGATATTGTAGCAGATATGGTGGGGACATGTGGTTGGAGAGCCATATGTAAAGGGCAGGCATCCCAGAGAATAACAACAACTGGGAACCAGATGGGACTGTGTAAACCACAGTTGGAAACTGTGAGATTGTTACAGTATGACAACCAGATGTCCGACCCTGATGCTAAGGTCCTACACAAGCTCACCAGCACTCTGATGCCACATGGGGAAGGGGGCGAGGGAACCTCCAACTGATGAAATTAATGTATTATAACCTAACATTAAGTTTCCCTGGAGTTGACTTAATGAAAATAATCTCCTCCACCAAGTGAAATAGAAGTCTAGGATAAAGATTCAATTTACTAAGAGAAAAGGAACATTTTTTTAAAACATGTATGTAGAGGACATTTAGCTCATTGGCAAATGTGCACTTCACTTTACGGAAATTTCCCCTGCATTCCTCATGTCAGAATTTCCCAGGGTTCTGTGAACACACTAGCACTGTGGCATATTACTAGATGTTCTGAAGAAAGGAACACTTTCCCTAATTAATAATTTCAGGAAAATATATTAAAATTCTCAGAATTCTTATAAGAAACACACCACTTTTTCACTATTTCAGCAAATACTTCCCCTGATCATTTCAATACAACATATTTTTTATTTGTCAAATATCAAGAAACATCTTAGAAGAAATAAGTATTTTGTAGAAAAGTTTGGCAACACTGTTCTGCTTATAGGAACATATAATTTCCTTCCCTGTCTCTTCAATTTAAAAGAGCATGTCCATGGTTGATTTTTGCATCATTTTCAATGAACTGCTTTCACAAGCATTTTGTGGTCTCCTACTCCTCTGAGCATAATACCTAACATACAGTAACCATTCCGTGAACTGTATTTTCTAAACATTTTTATAAAGGCTATGTTGACATATATACATACAACCCCAATCAGTGACAGTGGTTTAAAGTTATGCATAGAGTCCTGGACTAATGGAGGAAAGAGACCGAGTCCCAGGTACACACAGCCTCCTTCCTGTCCTGCAGTTTGCCCTCTAGTGAAGGTCATGAGAGAGAGGGAGAAAGAGCAGTATGAAAACCAGAGAATCATCTGACTAGTAACAAAAGCCCTCTTTAGAAAAAGAGCTATGATGTGAATAGTATGCACCAGCCGCACATTCTCGTTACAAAGTGGCATCTTCAGAAATAAATAAGCAAGTTGAAGCATTAAGTGGGCATCTGCGTTTGTGGTAATAACCGAGGATTTGGAGGTCTTTGGATAAAAGGGTGTAGTACCAGACCAGTCGTATAGTGATGAATCCCACTGATAGTTCCTTCAATGAGAGAACAGACTGATCAAAAAGCCACAAAGCTGCCCACTGAGATGCTACAGAGCAAAAGAGTGGAGCTTCATTAATACTTTAAAGGTGAACCTGCCTAACGCAGAGGACTCACACAGCAGGGGACCCCAGCTTATGTAAATGGTGCCTTCATTAAGAGCACAGAAATATTTTGCAAATTATGGGAGGTCAAAGCTAGTGATTGACTGGGTTCACCTATGAACTCTCTCATTAACATTCCGCACGCTTGTACCGCAGAATTGATCTGACCACCAAGAAGGACGGAGTAGAGAAGAAAGATGTTTTTAATGAAATGTCTATTCAAATAAGAGACTGGGTGCTAGTTGCATACACTTTGCTAAGTGGAAAACTTTTAAAAAGATATTGTGGGTCTCATTTTATATTGAGGCCATGAGATACATCACATGGTGTTTCATCTCATGGGTCCTGAAATGACATGCGCTTGGATTTCAGTCTGTGCTGTTACTTGTGTAATAGCTCTGTGACTTTAAGGGACCATCCAACCTCATTATCCTCATTCCCAAAATAGGGCAAAATAGTGCCCACTTGGGGAGTTTAGGAAGCCCTGAATATGTGTTGTTGTTGTTATAGCAAATGACAAGTGCTGGTGAGGATGTGGAGAGAAGGGAGCCTGGTACACTGCTGGTGGGTATGCAGACTAGCATAGCCACTATTAAAAACAATATGGAGTTTTGTCCAAAAATTAAAAATGGAACTGACATTCAACCTAGTGATCCCACTTCTAGGATTATATCCTAACAATCCTAAAACACCAGTCAGAAAGAATATATGCACCCCTATGTTCATAGAAGCACTATTAACAGTAGTTAAGATCTGGAAACAGCCCAAGTGCCCATCAGTAGATGAGTGGATGAAAAAGCCATGGTGCATTTACACAATGGAATACTACGCAGCTGTACAAAAAAAGGACCTTCTACGCTTTGAGACAGCATGGAGCGAAATAAACCAGTAAGAGAAAGACAAGTATCACATAATCTCACTCATATGTGGAATCTGATGAACAAAATAGATCCAGAGACATGGATGCATGGAATAGACTAATGAATCTCAGAGGGAAGTGGGATAGGGGGAGAGATCACCCAAATAACTTATATGTATAGATGCATAGCCCATGGACACAAGCAATAGTGCCAGGAAGGCCTGGGAGAGGCAGAAGCAGGTGAAGGGGGTCAATGGCGGAAAAAGGGGACATCAATAGTACTTACAACAATAAAGATAAACTAAAAAAAAAAAAAAGAAGCAGAATGGCATGGCTGCAAAGTTGCAGTGCACTGAGCACTTGGGGTGTGCCTGGCCCTGTTCTAAATGTTTCGCACGATGCTGACTCACTGCATCTTCATAGCAATAAAGGATGATTATTTTCACAAATATTTGAATGAGGCGATGGAGACTGGAAAAGCTTTTTGTTGCCCAGAGTCACAAACGTAGTAACTGATAAAGTTGGCCCTTGAACGTAGCTTTTCTGAGTCTAAACACACTTTCATCCCTACTCTGCTCTGCCAGCTGTGTAAAATATCACAGAAAAACACAAGTCACAATTCGAAGTAGGTCAGAAAGCACATGAGACCCATCTGCCATTCTGAGTGGCTATATACAGACTTTCTTTACTATTGAATAAAATAACCTCCCCCCCCCCCCGCCCCGGTTTTAGAATTAAATCATGGAGTATTTAGTAGATTATCAGGAAGAATCCGAAGAAACAAAGTTTAAATCCTTGCTTTTCCTTCATTATTAGTGAACAATTTTTCCAGTCATTCTTTAGGAAGCCTTTGTTTATCCAAACTCATTGGGATTTGGATTATTTTTTAAATTTGAAAGCTGATCTATTGCTTAGAGCAAAGACTTCACTTCCACCCTCTGAAATATCAACCACAGAAGGTGAACAGAGGTCGGATGGCCCGGCGTGCCCTCTACAAGGAGCTCTAGTAACCAGCACAACATATTTACAACAAAATAGTAATTAAGATTCAGAATCATATCCCTCAGGCTTTGTAAGTTCCCCCAAAGCTTTTCAAATGATCAACTATTGGTTAGAATATTTTTGCATAAGTTGTATTGTATTGGACATTAATTCCTTATAAATCATCCAGGCATACCAGGCATCCATTAACCACAACATTTGATTAACCCCAATATCTTCTGCGTGACCCACGCCACATTGCAGTCAGCTGTATAGATCTGCTCTGCTCTGCGTTTGGAGAATTGCCAGGTGTACCCATGGTCTTTGCAGAACACTGACTCCTGATAAATGTCCCATCTCTGTAACAGGCATTTGCTGCCCCCACTAATGATCTAGCAGGGCCTCCCAGGCACACCTGCTATGCCCTGAATACATCCATTTAGACTGACAGAGACCGGTCTTCTTGGGTTATAGAATGGTTTATGAAAGACAGTACTCAGAAGCGCTTGCCTAACAGTTCATGCTCCTGTATTGAATAGCTCATACTATTCCTGTATTGAATAGCTCATACACTAAGGTAGTGCCCATGTTATAATTCAAATTCATATCTTAGCAGAGCTGTGGGGGAGCTGTTTACTCATGATCAGGGATCCCATCACAGTGGGCTTAACAACCCTCTTGGAATTTACTGTGGGACTGAATTGCAGAGTGATCGGCGTTCTGAGGGGACATCAGACGCTCTAAGTTTAAATCTATATTTTTGTCCACAAGATCGAGTGTGTTGACAAATTTTTGGCAAAGAACTTCTATATTCCGTGTCAAGTGAGACTTTTGTCTGATGCCCTTAGAAAGTACTTGTGGGATTGATCTCCCATATAGATTTTCCCTGACACTCTTTCAATAGCTGGACTTTCTCAATAGCACTTCAGCTTCAAAAATCAAATCCCAGCACAGTCCTGGAGGGTCACATCTTCCTACTGCTTTGGAAACCGCTAAACAGAACAGATCTACAATCTCTCATTTGAAGAAGAAAGGGGGGGTGGGTGGGGGTATTGGTGGTCACGGGAGGCATGTACAAACCACCGCCTAAGCTTCAGTAAGACTCTCAAGCTCCTCCCTCCCTTATAAGGCCTTTACTTCTGCAAATCCACTGAGAATCTCTGTTTGAATTTTAGTTTCAAATTTTAATTTTAATCTAAGTATTTAGAAAGGTGTATGTTTTATTCATTTTATGCAACTTTTATGGAGTAACTTGAAAATATTTTAACTTACTTAAAAATTATGTTTTCTGTATGTAGTTTCTCTCACATTTAGACACAGTCTTATACATAACAGCTAAAAAGGAGCCTGTGACTTTCAATCTGATGCAAACATTACGCAGCCACAAAGAAAGAATTGGCCTTAGGTGACTATGCAAGGGTCATGGTCATCTGAATACTGACATTATGATCCACTGACCTTATTTTCTGAACACACAGTGAAGATAATAATAAAGATTAATACAGCAATGTCTCCTGGTTCTTATTTACTCATTAAACAAATGATATCATGTGCCTATTAAATCCTGTATATGACACAGCAACATTTGTTCCCCATATTACTCTTTTGGCCACATATATTTAAATTTCCACTAAGAGGGTTAAAGGGGAAAGGATATAGAATGTGGAATTTTTAACATCAGAGTGAGATTTACAGAGATACAACTATGACCAAACCATCATTAGTAACAAGAAATTTCACATCAAGGCTGTAGGGGAAAAAAAGTAATATTATATGAAATCAAAGAGTTTTGGAGAGCTTTCACAGGGTAAGAAAGGTTATATTTTCTCATTATACTGAAGTTGGTATACTATGCACTTGAGATGTTGCAAGTTATAAAGTCTCAACTTAAAAAAATGAGGACGATGCAAAATTTCAAAGAAGAACAAATGAGAAAATGTTATAAAGTCTCCTGGTAATGATCCATTGAGAAAAGAAGAACAGATTAATTTTATCAAAAATGCATCAACACGTCAGGATAAATAATCCATGAGAATAAAGCAAAGCATTGAGGTGGGGGTGGAGGAATAAAGAAGGCAGCAGGTGTGTGTTTATTGGCTGTCTTTATATCCTGAGCAATGCCTTTGCCCAGGAATACATATTTAATATCAGCTGTGATAGAAAAGTGTCCAGAATATACATTTAAAAGAAATATTAGAAATCCTGAAACAATTAAAAAGTATGATTCTTAACATCTAGTTTCTTACCTCACCCTTAGAACAATATGTATATGTGTGGTTAATGTTAATTAAAGTTTATAAATTACTGTCAGATCTTCTTTAAGTTATGTTGTAAAAATGATATATTAAACATTATACAATTTGAAAAAATTATCACAAATTAGAATCTACTCAACATCTAATTAGTGCGCCATCAGGCATGAAATTCCATTTCAGTTCTATATATCACCCTCTTACACTGTAACAAAATATTCTGTGAGGTACTGCAGATATATGTAAGGATAAGAGACATGGTAAACTCTATATTTTAAGAAAGAAAATACAAATACATTCATAAGATATGCTTTCAATATTATCAGTGGAGCTATTGGTAGTGTGAATTACAGTGTCTATAGACTCAGAGCTGAGAAAAAAAAAAAGTAAAGTAAACACATATTAAGGATAAATCATCCCTAAGTTTATAATAAACACACAAAAACCTGAAATTTTTTTTTTTTATTTTTTACCAAAATACTTTTTGAATTGGTCTGTCAGTATAGCTTAAAGTCTATAAAGGCAGGGCATACCCTGGGTAGTTATTCACTAATATCCATGGTCTTTCTCCAGCCTCACTGATCAACTACATTATCCATCCTCCCTTGCAGTTGAGTGTGGTCTTATAACTGAGTTTTTGGCCAGAAGTACTAATATGTGGGCAGGAATGATGTAGGCCTATTCCTGATCTCTTCTGGCCTCCACACTCTTTTCATACGATATCTGATCAAATGCACAGGGCACAGAGAAGAATGCCAAGAACTGAGATGGCAGGGACTCAGACAGAAAGAGCAAATGGCCATTCCTACAAGAATAGAGAATGGACTCATTTTCATTGGACAACAACCAGCACTTGAACTACTCTGTGTTATGTTGAGTTGGAAGTAAAGGTCACTATATGAAACTAAATAAGCCAACTTGCTTACAGTGATTAACTTGTTTGTTTTGTTAATTAAATATAGTTGCCTACATATGTACACGTGGAGCTTCCTACATAATGACAGCCAATGAAACAGCAAGCTGGATGGAGAGAAGCTGGTCTGGGAAAGCCCGAATTTGAATATGGAAATACTTCCAGTACCTTTTTTTTTTTTTTCCTCTCAGCAAGTGTTTCTGCTGCCTTTTCATCTACTGATTCTATTTCTCTCCCTTAATCTCTTCTACAGTAAATCTTTCTCTTCTCAACCACCAAGAAGAACAAAATAATAAAGTCCCCTTTTCCCCAGTGACTCAGAAGGCAGAAAACAGACAAAGCTAAACTACAGCCTGTGCTACAGCACGTTCTCAAAATAATAATTCATGGCGGCTTTTGGTTTATAGAAAATCATTCCGACTGTGACAGGACTGGAGTGGGGGCTTGAGGCGCCCTGGCGGGAGGAGCCCAGAATGACTGATTTGGAATTAGAGCTTTCACATTCAGAACTAATCAGCTTCCTATTGCACCATTTTTAAGACAAGAAGGAAAGAGATAGTGAAATACCAACAATGATCACACAGGAAATGCTTACAATGTGATATGCAGTAACGTGTTTTAATCTCCTCCCCTCCATAGACTTATGGGAGCCATTCTCAACAAGGGAAGAAGTGCAGTTTTCCATCAGAAAACGAGTCACCAGGTAGACTCTTTGAGAGATCTGGTAGTATGACTCATGTCATGATCGTTTTTGAGTGAATTTTAAAAAGCATCCCTTATTTTGTATTTGACAAAAGGAATAAAATTCCATTATATATATGAAGTATATATTAAATTTCTTTACATTCAAACTCTCTCTCTCTCTCTCTCTCTCTCTCTCTCACACACACACACACTTATCTGCACACGTATATACACATACAAATAATGTATGGCCTAAGCGTTTGAGTCAATGATCAGGAAAAGCATCTTGAAAATTATTTAAAAAAAAACACCCTGCTATAATATTTGCTGGAAACACTATGGCCAAAAACATATATATTAACAGCTTACTTTGTAAAACAAAACACCCCTCAAACAAAATAAACCACCCAGCAACTCCAGCTCAGGGGAAGCTCGGGCATTCAGCACTGAATTGCTTCAGTCACCATTTCCGAGCTCGGTCTGTGGACTGGTTAGGCCCTCCCCTTTCAGATGATGTCTGTGCCAGCCGCTGCCCTAAATCCCCACAGAAGCTCTTCTCCATGAAGCTTTTGGGAGTGAGTGGGATATAAATAAAAATGTTCTGATATTCCCCCAGGAAAGTGCCAGTGGTCTCCGAAGCTCAGAGAAGCTCCAATACACCCCACAGAGCGAGGCCTCCGTGTATTATTCGTGGGATCAGAAGGGATGAAAACACGTTTCCAGGAAGGTCCAAACCCCAGCCCGCACGCAAGACCATCATGTGACCGTGCCGCGTGGAGTTTTCTGTTTCTGCGTGTGTATCCGCCGCGCATAGCGTAACATCCATTTATTAGATAAGCTACACAAACAAATGCTCTCAGTCTCAAGGAAGAGCAGAAACATCACCCAGGCTTCTCAACCCAGATAGGGAGTGAGGTAACCTAATTTCTATCTTTAAGAATTTGTTTCCACTTCTGTCGCGATGGAGTAGAAACACACCGCCATTCCATGTGTCCCAGAGAAAAGAAAACTGTCTCCTTCCTGTTCAGTCATTTTGGAAAATCAATCCAGACTGTGGATACTATCAACACAGAGAGTTCCTCTGCTTCCTGCCTGTAACTCTGGCTTCTGAACAGCACTAACCATGGGATCACAGGCAGGAGCCCACATGCTTATAGAAGAAGGAACACCGTGTGTGAGACATAGCAATTATTAAATGACAGGTACCCTATGGCAGAGCACAGACTTCAGAGTCCGATCTGAATTCAAATCCTACCACTATTATCGCTCTCCTTGTACAATACGGAGACTATTACTCAGTCTTTAAAAGCCTCCAGGGATTTGTCTCTGAAATTGGGATAAGAAGTACCACTTAGAGAAACACCTAGGAGTAGATCTACTAGTCAAAGGCTAGGGTGTGAACGAGGCTTGTCCTTAAATACCCATTCTCTTCCTTGTTCTGCAACCTTATGGCAGCATTAATATTTTTTTCTTAAAATTTTTATTGATTTTTTTTAGAGAGAGAGGGAGAGAGAGAGTGGGGGATAAAGGGGGGACATCAGTGTGAGAGCAACACATCTGTTGGCTGCCTCCTGTACACCCCCTACTGGGGATCTAGACTACAACTCAGGCATGTGGCCTGACCAGGAATCAAACCAGCAACCTTTTGGTGCGCTGAGCCACACCAGCCAGGGCAAGATGTATTTTGATTATGTTTTCCAGGTTCCTATGCCCTGCATGTATCCAGTATGTACCAGTGTTTCAGATAGCACACACATTGGACATGTAGGTGGAGTCAATCACTCATCGTCCACTTAGAGTCTTCAATAACAAAAACATAGTTGCAAGAGGATTTTCAATAATTTCCTTACAGAGCATCCAGTCCAAGCATATTGGAATTTGATTTCCAATTCAATGCCACCTTTGGTTGGGATCATTTATTATTACCGTTGCTATTATTATCATTATTCTGCAGTTCAGTGGTACTAGTTGTTTGCTGTGATCAAATTAGAAAATCTTCAGAAACTAGGACTTCAATCCCTCAAAAGAAAATGATTTAACTTTGGGGAATTAGTGTTGCTATAGTGCAAATTTCATTGTGAAGAAAAGAAACTGTTTTTTTATGAGCATTACTGTCGCCCTTCTGTGGACTTTACAATAAGATATTGTGTGACTTCTGCTAAAACACACTTTCTTCCATGCACCGCAGCGCTCTTGTTTAGGTTGCCACATTTCTTAGTCAATTGAACGTGTTACCTAACACTTTACTGGAAAAGCAGAGGTGCAAAATGAGCCCCCCCACACCTGTCACCGTGGGGAATGCTGACGAGACACATTATATGCATTACTTCTTTAAGTTGTTGAAAGGAAAAGAGAGTGTGATTTTTAAAACCCACATTTGGGTATTAGGCGTACCAGCATCAGAGAAAGTCAGTGCTTGAAAGATATTTATAGAGCATCGAATCCAGCTTCCTTTCACGACGGAGCACAGTTTTGAACACAACGCCCTCCTGGAGCTCAATGCAGGCCTCCCTGCGCTGGGCAGCTCCTGGCCAGAGCATCTCTGGTCTACATTCCCTCCCTCCTGCGTGGGGAGGGAGGGCAAGCAGAGCTGGGGAGGGTGCAGAGGGCCTGGGCATCTAATTGTTCTCTGCATACCCTTTGCCACCACAGAACTTGATGTTTCAGATCCCGGGCATTTCTGGACTTCTGTGGACTAACTGGCTTGTTTCTCACAGTGTCCCCCTCTCTAGCATCTCAGTTCTAGTTTTCTCTGTTCTGACAAGCAAGCAACCACTTCTCCACTTGCTTTCCATCCTAAAACTACCCCTTGTTGGTTTCTAGGCCTACTCTTCTTCATGTAATTTATACTTCTTTGGGAACTTATAGGAATAATGTCTCAGGTATTCACAGATTCACCTTAAAAAATTATTCCTGACCTTTTTCTGAGGGCAGGTGTTTCAAAATAATCCTATGCATTACATTTAGATTTTCTTTCAGACTCACAAAATGAATGGCAAGAGGAATCCATAGAAAAATAGAATTTTTCTGAGATAATTTGGCACGAGGCAGATAAGAGTGCAAAAGGCACCTGTAAGTTAGATACTGGTTATTTGGAGGGATAGCATCAGACCATATCTCTCTACAAAAGATTTTTTTTTTAATTATAAGATTTACCATTTATTTAGCAATGTCAATGTGTTGGGCACTTTGTTAGTGCTTAATATGAATACTGTCTTATTTAATAATTACAGCTCAAAGAACAGCCCTTTGAACAACTCATTCCACATTTTTACAGATAAACACAATTGCATTTATGGAAGTAGGCAGTTTGAGCTAGGTGCACATAGATGATCAACGCAGTGTCAGAATGAAATCCCAGATCGCCTCACCCTCAATGACTGTACTCTTTCAGTCCCCTACATTGCTGTCTTTGAAATAAAGTAAAACCAACCAACACACAAATTTAAAAAAGCACCTCTCCCCTTGTTAGTATGCTTAAGAAAAACAAAGGAGGAGCCTATGATTGAAAATGCCTGTGCTATTATAATCTACTCAAATGAAGAATGAAAATGTACATAATGGGCATATGGTCTTGAACTAAGAAGGTGTTCTACTTGGTAATGGAAAGGAAACAGTGATTTAGAGCAGGATTTTGAGGGAAGAACTGACAACATTTGGTGCATCAATCAGGGTAGCAGAGAGGAGGGAGGACTGACAGATGATTAAGGTTTGAGTCCAGATGTCTCCAAGAACTGGCTGCCACAAAGAATGTTCAGGAAAATTGCAATGAGAGGTGCAGGAGCAGCAGGACCCACTTGCCCCTAAAATCCTGCCAGAAAGTAAGTTGGGGATATTTGCCTGGCAGGGGGGTTCAGTGGCTGAGTGTCAATCTATGAACCAGGAGGTCGTGGTTTGATTTCTAGTCAGGGCACATGCCTGGGTTGGGGGCTCAATCCCCAGTGTGGGGTGTGCAGAAGGCAGCTGATCAATGAGTTTCTCTATCACTGATGCTTTTATCTCTTTCTCCCACTCCCTCCCTCTATGAAATCAATAAAAATATATTTTTTTAGAAAAGTAGAATCTAACCTCCATCTACAAAGACCTATCCGGGTCCAAGGTGCCATTTAAATGAAAATAATCTTTAAGCATTAAATGTCTTTGATAGCAAATGAATCACCAGGATGCTCATTTTTTTAAAATATATTTTTATTGATTTCAGAGAGGAAGGGAGAGGAAGAGAGAGATAGAAACAATGATAAGAGAGAATCATTGATCAGCTGCCTCCTGCACGCTCCCTACTGGGACTGAGTCCATAACCTGGGCATGTGCTCTTGACTAGAATCGAACCTAGAACCCTTCAGTCCACAGGGTGATGCTCTAACCACTGAGCCTAACCATCCAGGGTCACGATGCTCATTGTTAATGATGAACATGTACCTGTCTGTGTGCACATATTTCTTAGATAATACATTTGGACTCATCGAAAGGCATGAGGAAGGAAAGGGATGCTGCCCCTGTTTATGGAGAGACCACACCTGAGTTGTCTGAAGGCGCGATCTGAGTGGACCGCCTGGGAGCCCTTTTCCACACCCACTCTCAGGGTCTGAGCAGTGGACGCACCCAGCGCAGAAGAACACAGAACTTCACAGTGGCCACGAGAGAGGAGATGTCAGGGGGCCAAGCAGGGCAGTCCCAGGCCAGGTGCGCAGGCTTCCTGGCTGTGCTCTGAAGATGAGCTGGAGAGAATATTCTATGACCACCTTTACATGTCGTACATGTGTGCACTGTTCTGAAGAATAAAGGGCTTCTCAGTGGGTCTTCCTTATGCAAGAGCATGGGCAAAGACACGTGAGAAATACATAGAAACACACTGTTACACTGTGTTCTCAAAATCAGTACAACAAAAATATAGCAGAATAAGAAAAACATAGGTAGGGAATGATTTAAGAATATTGCATAAGGGAGTCTTACACACCTTGAAATTCTTTTCATTGTAAGTCAGCTGTGAAGTATAACTATTAAAAATGAATTTAATATAAACAGAATTTGGTCTGTGCAGCATCCAGCAGGTTCTGAAAATAGAATGTGGCACAAAAAAGCTCTGAAGAAATGGGACTTAGACCTTGCCTCAGAACACCATGGCATTTCCTCTTGATCTGGCCTTACAGCTCAGAAGGACCGTGGGTTTAAAGAAGTCTCCTGTTATCCTCAGGTTGACATGGAAATATCAAGAAATATCAGGAATGTAATAAATTCTGGGTAGATGATCTTTGAAACTCCTAATGAAAGACAAGTAACATACATTGGCCTGTTTATCCTTGATAGAATCCCAACTTGAGATGGCTCATTTTTATCTGTCCTCTTTTGTAATGCTCCCCTAAGGATAAGCTCAGAGAGAAAGGAAGGGGAAGATAGATAGATAGAGAGAGAGAGAGAGAGAGAGAGAGAGAGAGAGAGAGAGAGAGAGAGAGATCAGTTGCCTTTCATATGTGCCCCAAACCTGAAACCCAGGTGTGTGCTCTGACTGGGAATCAAACTCCTAATCTTCAGTGCACATGACTACACTGAGGCATACAGGCTGGGCAGGTGTTTTAATGAAACACAATGGCTACATAACCACCGACCAGTGAAAGCACTTCAAATGGGAGACCTGTGGGGTGGATGGTGCCCTGTTGTAAAGAAGGTGCATCTACATTAAAGCTTTACATATTTGTTTACCAGCAAAGTAAAATGTGATGAACAGAACATACAGCCAGGACTCTGGGATTAAACAAAATAAATCTCTCCTGACTCAGGCCTAATAACTTGCTCCAAAAGCTCTCATAAATTATTAGCTTCAAAATCACACCACGTGTCTGAGACGGAGCGCGTGTCACTGATGTGCTTGGAGTTCACCTAAGAAAGGTACTGTCGCAACGTGCGACAGAAACCGCCGGCGGCGACGGCCCCGTGCAATCAATCACGGATCTGTTTCGGAATTATCAAGTGTCTGGGAGCTATCATTTCATCTGCTCCTCGCTGCATATCATTTAAAACTCTGCATTCTCCCGGGGAGACAAAGAGCGAAAACACCTGTCAGCTCCAGCTCCCACTTGATGGAGACCCATTGTTTCCCCAGCACCTTCCGGCTTCTGCATTTTCATTTGTTTGGGAAATCTTCCTTTCCTGGACTCTGCGTGGTCCATGGTTTATGAACACAGTGGTATAGTCAATTCTCAATTATCTGTCCGAATGGAAACCTATGGAGGGACTGATAATCCGGAATCGTTTTATGTTTGACTTTCAAATGCGTCCTGTGAATTTTCCCTGGGAATTTGCCTTCCTGCTAATGCTTCGCTGGAACGGATATTAAAATCTGTTTGCATTCCTTGAGCGCCGGACAATCGGCAGCAGTGGGGAGCAGCCCAGGAGGGGGTGGCAAGGATATATTAGACTGAGTTTAAACATTTCTATGAAAACTTGTCGATAGGAGTTCTTCCAAATGTGGGTAATTGAGAGTTGGTTACATAAGATATTATTTTTTTTTAATCCTGAAGGAAAAAAATATATATCACTTTGAAATATTTTAATGCAGAAGGCCATATTTTAAGATATTAAGTAAAAGTCAGATTTTCATTTTGGCTTAACGATTTAACTATGAATCAGAAATTAATCTATTTCTAAAAGGAAAATATGAAACACCCTGCAAGTGCTTATCTAAAGTAATACATTAAACTAGAGGCCCGATGCATGAAGTTCATGCAAGAGTAGGCCTTCCTTCCCCCGGCTGCCAGCGCCAGCTTCCCTCCGGCACCCGGGACCTGGTTTTTCCTCCAGCTGCTAGCAGGCACCAGGGACCCAGGTTTCCCTCGCAGCCTCGGCTGTGTCCCGAAGGTCATCCGGAAGGATGTCTGGTCTAATTAGCATATTATGCTTTTATTATTATAGATGTTATAGAAAAGGCATCTCTGTAACTTTAATCTTGATATGATGTTAAGAGATGATTCACCATGTTTGGTTATTAGCAATTTCCTTAAGTATTATTTTGCATCTCAGTGCAATAGGATAATTAAAAAAGGCGATAATGAAGTAATTTGCTCAATTTATTTCTAAAAATTAAGTCACCTGGTTGACTGTACCCTTTTCTTATTTCTGTTCTCATCATACTTTTAAAAAACGTGTAAATACCCAGTTAAATGAACAGACTAATATTCTTTCTTACCATCCTCAGACAAATTTCAAGAAGATAAGATTACATTTGTTCTTTAAGCAGAATATATAACTACTAGAGGCCTGGTGCACGACCCCTTGGGGGATGTCCCACTGCTGGTTTAGGCCCCCTGTACCGGCCTGGTCACCCCCAACTGCCCCCCGCTGCCAGCCTGATCACCCCTAACCACCTCTGCCTGCCGGCCTGACCACCCACAACTGCCCTCCCTGCCGGCCTGGTCACCCCCAACTGCCCCCCACGCCAATCTGATCACCCCTAACCACCTCTGCCTGCCAGCCTGATCACCCCTAACCACCTCTGCCTGCCGGCCTGACCACCCACAACTGCCCTCCCTGCCGGCCTGGTCACCCCCAACTGCCCCCCACGCCAATCTGATCACCCCTAACCACCTCTGCCTGCCAGCCTGATCACCGCTAACCACCTCTGCCTGCCGGCCTGACCACCCATAACTGCCCTCCCTGCCAGCCTGGTCACCCCCAACTGCCCCCCACGCCAATCTGATCACCCCTAACCACCTCTGCCTGCCGGCCTGACCACCCATAACTGCCCTCCCTGCCGGCCTGGTCACCCCCAACTGCCCCCCACGCCAGTCTGATCACCCCTAACCACCTCTGCCTGCTGGCCTGACCATCCATAACTGCCCTCCCTGCCAGCCTGATCACCCCTAATTGCCCCCCCTGCTGGCCAGGTCGCCCCTAACTGGCCCCCCCATTGGCCTGGTCACCCCTCATTGCCTTCCCTGCTGGTCTGGTCCCCCCCCCAACTGCCCTCCGCCCCCGTGCTTGCCTGGTTGCCCCTCAATGCCCCCCTCTACCATCCTGGTCACACCTCACTGTCCCCCCTGCCGGCCTGGTTGCCCCATGCAGCCTGCTGTTCAATCATTATGTGAGGGCATCCCGACCAATTTGCATATTACCCTTTATTAGTATAGATAGCACACATTTTTTAAAGAAGAGCATATAACTATAATATGTATTTTATAGTAGGCTGTTCATTTCTTTGTTGATATGCCTTTGATTATGAAAGAATATATATAGTAACAGTCATGAAAATATGGCTAAATTTGACTCTTGTGCTTTAATAGCATAATATTAAAGCACTAAAAGCTAGCTCAGGAGAGAATTTCTCTATTCTTCCTGGAAATCAGATGGAACCACTGAATCCCTGCTGGTCTAGCATCGATGCTCCCCCATGTGCTTTGTGGGACATAGACCATCTGGGAACAGGGATGTTCAGGTCGGGCATGACCTATAGGCAGTTTTGTTGGGAAAAGGTGGTCAGTGGATCAGCATTTTCAAAGTCAGGAAATCCCAGTGACAGGAGAACTGAGAGATCTGGTCATTACATGGAGAGAAACCTTTCAGACATGAGTCAGAAGGCGCCTTGGTCTGAGAAATCAAATCTTTTGAAAAGTCCTTGAATGAAAAGCTGCTCAGACCCACATTTTGACAGTAAATATCAAGCCTCTCATTTGTGAACTGAGGTAAGCAGTTCATCTGGAACTGAGGCCGAGAGGGAGTGGTTAGGAGAGTTAGACTTTGTTCTAGAACTAGAAGACTATAATTCTTTCTTAAAGTAAAATTATCTTCAGCCAAAGTAATCCTTAAAGCAACTACGTTGTGTGAAGAAGCTGGGTTTCTGACTGTTTTGGGGTAACTCTGTTCTAATGATGTATCCCTGTGGCTATCAGCCCAGACACTGGGGGACCTGGAGAGAGAGTAGCTAAGAATAAGAGGAGTGGGCCAGTCATCATTGATATGTGACTTTGTTTATCTCTCTCTCTCATGTACTATAGCAAGTTCTTTGCTGAAGGATGCAGTGAAATTGGCTATTACTGCTAAATATTCTTAACAGAGGGGTTGGTGTTCCCAAATAACTCACCAAAGCAGAGAGTTCAATGACTCATCTGGACTTCATCAGCGATAAACAGCAACTCAAGGGCAGGTTTCTTTTCCTATTTGCATTTAGTAGTAAAGGTTGAGCAGCTGCTCAATTATTCTCGATCTTGGATTTTAAATTTATACTTTTAAAATGGATTTCTCACCAAGACCGGTTTGGCTCAGTGGATAGAGCGTCGGCCTGCAGACTGAAAGGTCCCCGGTTCGATTCCGGTCAAGGGCATGTACCTGGGTTGCAGGCATTTCCCCAGTAGGAGATGTGCAGGAGGCAGCTGATCGATGTTTCTCTCTCATCGATGTTTCTAACTATCTCTCTTCCTTCCTCTCTGTAAAAAATCAATAAAATATATTTAAAAATAAAATAAAATAAAATGGATTTCTCTCTTATAAGTCTTATCAAATAGAAATTTTTAAATACATGTGTGTTTAGAACAGTTTTATATTTACAGATTTATTGCAAAGGTAGTACAGAGAGTTCCTATATTTGCCACATCCAGTTTCCCTGGATGGGGATGTATCTATTGGTTTCCTTTCTTTCTTTTTAAATATATTTTTTATTGATTTTAGAGAGAGAGGAATTGAGAGGGAGAGAGAGATAGAAACATCAATGTGACAGAAAGCAATATTGATCAGCTGCCTCCTGCATGTCCCCTACTGGGCCCACAACCCAGACATGTGCCCTGACTGGGAATTGAACCAGTCACCTCCTGGTGCCTAGGTGGATACTCAACCACTGAGCTACACTGGCCAGGCATATCTGTTGGTTTTCTCATGACCAGAGAAAGGAAGACCACACTGCCATTCACATTATCCCATATAATAGAAGGCTAATAGGCAAATCGACTGAACTGCAGAACGACCAGTCACTCTGACATGCACTGATTACCAGGGGGCAGATGCTCAACACAGGAGTTGCCCCCTGGTGGTCAGTGCACCCCCACAGGGGGAGCACTGCTTAGCCAGAAGCTGGGCTCATGGCTGGCGAGCACAGCTGAGGTGGCAGGAGCCTCTCCTGCCTCCGCGGCAGCGCTGAGGATGTCTGGCTGACGGCTTGGGCCAGCTGTGGGCAAACTACGGCCCACGGGCCGGATCTGGCCCGTCTGAAATGAATAAAACTATTGAAAAAAAAGACCATACCCTTTTATGTAATGATGTTTACTTTGATTTTATATTAGTTCACACAAACACTCTATCCATGCTTTTGTTCTGGCCCTCCGGTCCAGTCTAAGAACCCATTGTGGCCCTAGAGTCAAAAAGTTTGCCCACCCCTGGCTTAGGCCTACTCCCCGCCAGCAGCTGGACATCCCCCGAGGCTCCTGCACTACGAGAGGGCACAGGCCAGGCTGAGGGACCCCCCCATCCCCCTTCCTGAGTGCATTAATTCCATGCACCAGGCCTCTAGTATCATTATAAGACTGCATGACTGATCACTGCCAATGTTAACCTACATTGGCCCAGCTTGAGGTAGGTCTGTTAGATATCTCCACTGTAGAGTTTCTCCTCTTCTTTGGAAGAAAGTCTTATGCACAGCCCATACTGAAGGCGTGGGGCATTGTGCTCCGACTCTTTCAAAGGGGTGTAAAATTATTTACAATTTTTCTCCCCAGGAGATTTGTCTTTTCTCTTTATTTATGTATTCAATCATTTACTTATATCAGTCTGATGCATGGATATTTATGTTATAGTTTGGGTTATAATTCAATACTATTTTACTTTACTGCTTTATTTTGTTCTCAAATTGTTCCAGCTCTGGCCGCTGGGGACTCCTGAGCTTGCTCCTGTAGGCCTTGGACACACCCCCATTACTGGGCATTGTTTCGTGTGTAGCATCTGTTTATGTTCTGAAACTACACGTTGCTCCAGGCTTATCTTGCGTATTTCCTGTTCCAGCCCTAGAATCAGCCATTTCTTCAAGGAGCCCTGGTTACTTTCATTTAAAAAAAAATGGTATTAGAAACTGAGGTCTGGGTGCTTGGTATTTCAAACTTGAAATTTGACTTAAAAAATTATAATATTCCCAGAAAGCCGTATTTGTAAGTAAAAAGGATAAAAAAATAAATCTACTTTCAACTATCACTTAAGCGCTATCAACATAGTTTAGGTCAGCTATGAAAATAAGGATAATTGCATCATATACCAAACTAACCTAATTTTCATTTTTTTATATACAAAGGTAAGATTATGGAAAGGAAAATTGTGACATAAAATAAGGGTACATTTCTCTCTTTTTTTTTTGTCCATCTGTACCAACTAAACCACAATTACTCTTCTTCTTCTAAGATTTGATACATATATTTTATTCACACCTCAAATGAATAAAGAGAAAAAGAGGTTTAATGTCACTAATGTCAATGGAATAAACATGTTAAGTTATACTGAGTGAAAATACTCATCAAACTAAGAAGAGACAACCTTATATTCTTGCTTTGATTTTTACTTATAAAACAAAATATTACTTTTCAAAATTAATTTTAAGGATAATAGCATCTATCACCAACCCTTTAGCTTTAATTATAGGTAATTTTTTAAAAAATGTAATCATATCAAGAAAATTTAATTCTAAATATTATAAATAATAAAGTTTAGTATTTTAGACAGATTTGAAGAATCTCGGGGTAATTTAAAGTTTATTTAAATTATTTAATAATGTTCAACTCCATCAACAATTTCCTTCCTTTTTCACTTCCCCCAGGTGGTTGGTTCTTCCAACAGTAAACAAAAACATTAACAATAATTTGACAATGTATCTCTGAGGAGTCAGTGGTGAGAAAGTCACCCACATATAACATAGCCAACCACGATGACTGGCTGGGTGCAGAAAGTAGAAAGGGAGGGATAGTGTTGGATTTTGGTCTATTTATGGGACATTATAAATGATATATATTCCCTAAATAAAGTCAAGCATAAGACAGTTTGGCTACTACTCCCTTTCCCCCCAGTGATAGACTGAAAATGAAAGAAGTTGGCTTTGTATCATCTTAATAATTAAACAGCTAAGCCAATTAGATTACACCTGTGTTCATTCAGGATTTATTTAGAACAAGGACAAGTATTTGGGGTCAGGTTTTAAGAAAGGCAAGTGGTGAGAAAAGCTGCCCTGAGAGGGAAGAACAAGGGGGGGGAATGGAAATCCTCAGAGGCTGCTTCTGCCTCTGGGAGCATGGGGCATTAAAGCAGCCACCGTCCATGCAGACAGTTCTTTTTGTTTTACGTTATACTTTGGTTTCCACAGACACTGTATGTGCCCATTCAGATTCTGACTCAGCTTAGATGTCAACTCTTCCTGGAGGCCTTTATGGGACCTAAGTCCCACAGGTGTTCTGGGCACCTGCCCCTAGTCCCCTGACATTTCCCCCACACCCATGGTACACTGTGATCACCTTTCACTCTGTTTCCCACCATCTTCTTCCCCCTACCTCATCCTTTTGCAGTGAACTCCAGCACCTATCTCATTCATCTTTGTATTCAGTGTCTACTAATGCATTGCTTGGATGGATGTTGAATTAAATACATGAATGAGTGATGAAAGAATGAAGGATGTAAGCATATTTGTCCCATGCTTGCCACAAGCCAGGTAGCAGTCATGCCGTGAAAGTAGACTAATTTAACCCAGTATTTAAAACATACTTGCTGGAGCCCAGCCAGTGCTGCTCAGTGGTTGAGCGATGACCCATGAACGAGGAGGTCAGGGTTCGCTTCCCGGTTAGGGCACATGCCCTGGTTGCAGGCTCCATCCCCAGTGTGGGAGGCAGCCAATCGATGATTCTCTCTCATCATTGATGTTTCTAACTCTCTCACTCTCCCTTCCTCTCTCTTAAATAAATAAAAACATATTAAGAAATGCATGCTTGATAACAGATTTAAAGTGCATTTCATCATTTCAAATATTATCTTGAATCATATTCTTTCTTTCCTGTACTCTTTCTCTTCTGTATCCTTGCCCATTGTCTAAAGATATCAGCAACTATAAAATTGAAAATATTATGCCCCATAATCTTGATTCTTCCAATTATGACACAGTCTGAGCTGAAACAAAATATTGGCCAGGTATATCGATGCCAAAGTCTCTTCTCCTAACCCTTAGATTTACAAAGAGTATATTTCACATCTTAAAGTAAGACATATTTTAAGTAGTTTTACATTAAGAAGTTTTGTACAAAAATCTATCTATATAAAACCCTAATATTCAAATCGACCAAATGGCAGAATGACCAGAGGAATGACCAGTCACTATGAAGTGCACTGACCACACTCAACCAGACACTCAACCCAGGAGCTGCCCCGAGCCCGCAGGCCCCGATCAGTGGTGGCGGCTGGGGGCAGGGCCGGTGGATGGGCGGCACCAGGCCAGCCAAGGCAGATGAGAGCAGGGGCCCCCCAAATGCCCCTCCAGTCACCCCACAGATTGAACCTGATCGCTGGCCAGGCCTAGGGACCCTACCTGTGCATAAAATTCATATACTGGGCCTCTAGTCTGATTATAAATGTTCTACTGTTGATAAATTAATGTGAATAAAGATAGGGATTTATTTTGGCTGCATCCATTTAGTTCTTATGTTACCATAAGTAGAAAGGCTGTGGTAGGGGGTGATGGAAGACAGATTTTTATAAGCACCATCTCTTATTAGCTGTGTGACTTTGGGAGAATCACTTAGCTTCTTTGGTCCTTTGCTTCCTAACCTTTAATATAAAGATAACATCTAAATCACACAGAGGTTGTACATTAATAAATATTGTAGGCAAACCTCCTAACCAATATTTCTATTGATTTCACAGAGGAAGGGAGAGGGAGATAGAAACATCAATGATGAGAGATAATCATTGATTGTTTGCCTCCCTCATTCCCCCTACTAGGGATCCAGCCTACAACCCGGGCATATGTCCTGACCAGGAATGGAACTGTGACCTCCTGGTTCATAGCTTGACACTCAACCACAGAGCTACACTGGCCGGACTCTTGGTGTACTTTGAAATAAAAGTATTGGCCCTTTCTTCAATGGACTTGAATTAGTGAGATTTACTGAGTTGTTCACATTTTCAAAGAACCTGGTTGCTCAGCAATTTCTTCTCTTCCAGCCTATTTGGCTTTGCACATGATAATACATATGAAGTGGCGGCATGTCTCATGCACAAGCTCTTCTCAGAAAATACACGGCCAGGTCCCCAGGGCAAACGTACTCATAATGGCAACATCAAGTTCTGACTTGACCACTGAACCCGGAGTCAGGGAACTTGAAAGTGATTTCTGACTCTGCTGTAGACTCCCTTTCTTAATCAAAGCCCAGTCTTGCTGTGCCTTGCGATTTTGGAAAAGGTCATCTTTCTCTACCTCTTTTGGAGGAGAATTTGGTTTATAAAGGACTTTTAACTCAAGAAAGATACACATAAACATAAAAGCTTGTATTACCTTTAGAAACAGTCCTCTTAACTTGTTAAAGAGAAGTCTTTATGGGTACCAGTTGACCTACCTGGAGTTAGCAGTTGATGAAGCTCTGATTAAGCTTTTATGAGGCAATCTGTAACATAGAGCAGAGTTCACCAGGTCCCTTCCTATTTCCTCATTCCATGGTTCTTATTGCAAATTAATGCCATACTTTCATGAGACACTGCCCTTTTTTAATCCAATGGGGAAAAAAATCATGTGCCTATTCTCTAAAGACATCCTTTATTGAATAATTCTGTGCACTAGAACCTACCAGTAGAACAGAATAATGGACGCTATTTCAAAGATGTATTAACTGCTAATGCTAGGGAGTGTCCTAGAAGAATCAAATTAGCCAATGGCCCAAGTGTCTAAAGAACTAATGACATGGCAGAAATAATGAAATTGACCACTTCCTCATTGGAATGATGGAAATTTATTTCTAATTTAGCAGCTTCTCATTAGAACTACCCATCATCCAAAGGGCAATTGAGGGTGCCATAGAATAAAATGTTTTACAGTGGTGTGTTTTTTTGTGTGTGTTGTGTTTTTTTTAATGTGACAATATTTCTGACTCTCCTGTATACATTTTTGTATACATCTATGAAAATCTGTGGTAATTAAATTTTGGAATGCTCTTTTCTGGGAGGCACTGCAGTAATGTCACCTCAGGGAGCTTAGGAAGGAGGGAGAAGGTTGCTCAGGAAACATGAATCATTCCTGACCTTCATAATGGCTGAGCACTGCAATGACCCCTCATGCAGGACCAGAAAATGAAGAGCCCATCCAAAAGGTAGCAGTGGCTTCAGAATAAAAAAAGTAGAAAGGGCGACTAATTGGTTCAAGTTGAAAGATACTGATGTTCAGTAGCCAGGCTCAGTAGGTTGAATTTATTGAGCGCCGACTATTTACCAGAAACTGTGCCAGACACATGGGATTCAGGAGCAAACAAATCAGATGTGTTTTCGTAGCTTGCATTTCATACAATCTAGTTAGAGGGGGGCATACAGCAAGTGCTTATAAGTCTGTGATAAGATGTTGGATGGAAATGTTTCTTTTATTCTGGAAATATGGCAAATATTCAAAGTTGAGAACTAGATGGGCAAATACCCCTCATTTTAGAAATAACTCCAGGAGGAGCCAATAGTTAGAGTCAGACTTCTCCTTCCCCCAGCATTTGATAAGAGGCTGACAAAGCCGTCTGGCCAACTCCTCTGCTGTGTATAAGATGGGGAGGGAGGAAGGACTAGAGCCCTGTGCCCACGGGGAATGCTTTCCTCTGTGAGAGGCTTTCCTTCCCTCCCCAGCGGAGGAAGGTGAGGGGTAAACCTTTTCAACAAAGTCAGTGGACATTAGTGTGTCTTGTACAGGAAGGCGAGACAGCCATTCCCCTGGTTTGATATATTTTAGGCAATAGCTTTACTGATTAATTACTAATTAGCTGGCTTATTCATTTCTTATTGAAACTAAATATTTACTGATGACCTGTCTTTGTGTCTTCCAGGTACTGTCCCAAACACTGGAAATACTGAGATAAACAAAGCAAAGTCCCTGACTCATGCACGAAGCTTATTTTTAAATGTTTGCATGTTTATGTGTTGGGGTGTGTGTGGGTTTATAGAGTTGGCAAAGAAGCACTTATATGTCAGGTGATGATAACTGCAAACGAGAAACACAAAGCAGTGGGAGAGGGTGAGGGGGTTGACATCTAATGTGGGGATGTGGGAAGACTTTCCTGATTAAGGTGACGTTGGAGTGGAGTCTAAGAAAGTCGGGCTGAGCACTGGAGCAGATGGAGGAGACAGGAAGGGCAGGGGCCTGAGGCAGGGGCATGCTGGGTGTGCTTCGGGAGCACTGTGACTGGAGCAAAGTGGGGTGATTAGGTTGTAGAACTGGTGAGGCTGAATCCTTTGGTCCTGTAAGCCTTTGCAAAGAATCTGTCTTCTACCTGGAATGAGCTAGGAAGCAGACATTTAAGGGGCTGGAGCACAGGGTAATGTGATCTGTCTCCCATTATCCCAGAATTGCCCTGTTTATTTTGTGGTAATAGACGGCAAGGGGCAAGAATGGTAGGTGGGGGCAGAAGGTTATTGCAAGAGTCTAGCAGAGAGAGGATAGCTTGGCTGTGATGTTAACCAGCCTTCAGAGGACAGAGGACAAGAGAATTGGAGGGGGTTGAGGGGAGCAGGCTACCTGCCCAATATTTAGTGGTGCAGTGTGGCTACGTGAGTCCCTGATGTGGACAGCAGAGCGTAATTCACCTTGAACTAAGGGGAAGTCAGTATCTGCTCTAAAGACCACATAAGCACTAAAATCTTTATTTAAAATGGTATCTTCATCATCGGGCTTCACTAATGACTGGTAAATATGTTTGACCTCTTCAGACAAGAAGTTCAAGTCTCCTTGTTGAAGATTTACACCCATTCAGAGAATATCTTCTTTATAACTTCAAACACACTGAATGAGATCCTTTTGAAACATCTGTTGCGTGTATAGAAGATTTGTTTTTAAGTTATGATTAACCTTCAGTTTGTGATAGTCTTTGTGTGACTATGAGAATAATCTGGAGTGTTCACTAGATCCTCCGTGAATTGTGTGCCGGGGCCTGGGCCACGGTTCAGATTGAACACAGGTGTCTATCTCTATCAATGATCATAGCAGTGGTTCAAGTTATCACCAATAGGGGAGAACTCCAGTGGGTCCAACAAGGAGGAGTTCGCAATGAGATGGAAAATGAGAAAGGATGATTCTGAGGGAAGATCTGCCTATCCCTGCAAAATTAATGGAAGACTTAAAAAAAGATTAAAAGTAAAGGGATAAATATGCAAATGAGTTTTTTGGCAACAGTTCAGAAATACACTGTGGATTTGGCAGTAGTTTAAGGCTGTCTTGTGCCCAGTGTTGAGGGGCTGGTTGGAGCAGAGAAGAAGGCTGTGAGGAGGGAGGGAGACCCCAAAGGGATTTTCTAAGTTAGGGATGTGTGTGTGGGGGGGCTGCTCCCTCTCTTGTAGGGAGCCTCTTAGCCAGGAAACAGACAGTCTCTAAGGAACCAGGGGAAATATGGGAACACATGTTGGCACTGAGAACATAAGGAGAATGTAGACCTTCTGTTCATCTCTCTTTCCCCAGATGGTGGCTGATCACCCATCATGCCCAGTGGAAAGTGTTGGGCTAGAGTGGATAAACTGTTCTGTATGAGGATTTGTGGTATTCTTTTTTTTTTTTTCTTTTCATTTTTCTTTTTTCAAAATCAGAAACCTGTGTTCTCAATACAATTGGGAGGTACAGTTGGGAGTACTGTTATACAATAAGCCAGGCACAGGTAAACTCTTTAATCCTGAGCAAGGCTTCTGGCCTGAAATATTCCTTTTTGATACAACATGTTGGACTAAATCTAAGGGCCACACTTATTCCATCCCCTTGGGACCCAGAGCCGGCTCTGAGTAGCCTGGTCCTCACTCCTTCCCCTCAAAGTCCTGCTCTGGTGTCTGAGGGCTCCGGGAACAGAGGAACCTTATCAGGGGCAGGTTACCTCTAGTCCACAGACATTGGTAACAAGTCCTCTCCCCTAAAACTCTGGGCTGAGGAGATGTTTCCCAAGTATGTGAGATACTGTTGGCAGTTACAATTAGTAAAGTGGCGATGGAGGGAATTTTGGAAATACAGCAAAGTCTTTAACGAATGCTTAAAGCACCTAAAGGTAAATTGAAGGAGATAATCAAAGATGCAGACATTTCTATACAGAATGTTCTCAAAAAATGTGTAAAGAAATGCCAAAAACATATTATATGCTATAAATATATAAATTATGGCTTAAGAGACAAATTTAAAGACTGGAACACTTGGAAAAGTAGGTAGCCATTCATAATCATTTTTGTAAAAATAAAATAGAAAGTAAAATAGATGTTTCTTCTCCACATAGGTAGCTTCATAAAGCTCAGAAGTATTTTAACAGCATTGATTTCTACTCCCTTTGCTTTTGCTGATAGAGCTACACTCAGAAGGTCTTGATACAAGAAGGTTTGACTATACTCAGGGTATTCTATGCCAACATTTCTATCTGCCACCAAGATCTCTCTTCTTGCCTCCAGAATCACATATCACTTTCTAGCATGCCCCAGCCACACCTAGAACTCGACATGTTATAAATTGGCCACCATTATGCCTTATGTCAGGATACAGTATAATCAATCTCAGTCAAGCCAGTAATCTCAATGTCATTCTTGATTGGTCCCTATTTGTTACCTCCCACACCCAACTGCTGTGCGTCCTACTTCCCAAATGTCGCTGGAATTTGCCACAGCCGCAATCCTGTCCAAAATCAGTTCACATGATTACTGCTGGGAAAGTCTAAATCCTAGTCCCCATCCCCAATTTTGCCCTTCTGCCATTATGTCTTCATGCTGAGTAATCTTTCCCGTGCATTTCATACAAATGGCTTTCCATTTCTTTTAGGACAAAATGAAAAACCCTTAACTTTGCGTACAAAACTCAGCCACTGGGTGCCTTACTTCCTTCTCCAGCCACTCTCTGCTTCTATGATAATACATCCCCCCGCCCCCCAACCACAGCAGACAGGATGCTGCTGTTCCTGTGGCACAACCTCCCAACGTCTCCCTTGTAATCAGCCAGCTAATGCCTACTTATTGTGAGATGCCCCATGGATGGTCCCTCAAAGTGTGCCAAGGAGTGAGATATATATTTACACCTGGGTCTAAGTTAAGGCACCGTTTGGAGTTGAGAAATGAACACCAATGGTGCAGTACGGACAGCTCTGCTTTATCCTTCAGGTTTCTGCCCAGGGACAGAGCCTCTGGGAGTCTTTCCTACACCCTCCCCCACTCTGTGCACACGCATTTCCACACCCTGGTGAGGTCTGCCTGCTTCCATTTCCACCGCGGCCTGGGCTTCTCCTCTACGGCACTTAAGGTTTGCAATTATTTGTTTAATGTCGCTCTTCCCCATTATGCTGAAAGCCCCATAAAGTCAGACTCCCAGCTGTCTTGTTTGCTGTATTCCCAGAGCCTTCGACAGTGTCTGGGAATGGTGGGTGCTCAATAAATAATGTGCTGCAATTGACACCCTACATGTAAACTCATGATTTAAAACATACTGTCCCTCCGCCTCTAATGTGCTCCCGTCTAAAAGAGGTAGAGCTTAGGATAGAAGGGGCATGGGCCCACTGAACCAGCCGACACAGCTCTGGGACAGGCATGCAGAAGCCCCAGTGATATGTATTTGCGCCAAGGCTAAGCCAAGAACTGAAGAAGACAGAGAATTTCTCTGGCCCTCTCTGCCTTGGAAGCCATTCCCACCCCCACCTTCTCTCTCCTCACAGAGGATCACTGTAAGTCTCTACTTACTCGCTATTGCTCATTTCTCTCTAATTCAGACCACTTTTATTCTCTGGGTCAGTTCAAGTTAAAGTCACTCTGGTTCTGATTGCTATCTAATCTGCAGGGCAGAAAATAACCACATGAAATTTAAACATGTAATTGAATGAGAAATTGATGGTTATTTGAATGTAATAAAAATTGATGTTAATAGTCATTCATTAGGGATGAAAAGGCATGATACACTCAGAAAGTCATTGGAATGGTACCAAAGTAAGACCTAAACAATTAGGCTTGACGAGAGAGAGAGAGAGAGAGAGAGAGAGAGAGAGAGAGAGAGAGAGAGAGAGAGGCAGAAATGACCCTCTTATTTGTGAAACACAGAACTGGGATGGCGCCTACAGGTCTTATGAACAACGATCACTTCTTAGAGCAGTTCGGTTTTTAGAAATACATAACACACTCACATACATGGACATGTGTGCGCACACACAACAGGGCTAGTCCTCAAAGAAAATAACCTTTGAATAGGGAATATCTTTGTCATTGAATCAACATCCATGAAAGACCAGTTTTATGGTTATGTCTATTTTGAGGATTGAATTTTTATAGAATTTGACAAAGAAGACACATTGTTTTCCATGTTGTGCATTGTGTCCCCTTAAAACTCATTAACAGCCCTAGCTGGTTTGGCTCAATGGATAGAGCGTCGGCCTGTGGACTGAAGGGTCCCAGATTCAATTCTGACCAAGGGCACATGATTGGGTTGTGGGCTCGATCCCCGTAGGGGGCATGCAGGAGGCAGCCAATCAATGATTCTCTCTCATTGATGTTTCTATCTCCTTCTCCCTTCCTGTCTAAAATCAATAAAATATATTTAAAACAAACAAAAAACCCCTCATTAACAGTGGTCTGAATGTACAAATTCCATGTTTGGTAGTAATAAGATAAAAAAAGTTTTCTATGTTCTGTCCACAAGATCTACCTTAGGCAACATCACATCCACTCTCACATCAGCTTGGTGTTAGAGTGGATAGGAGTGACCTATGAAACATTCTGAATGAAATCAGTGAGAATTCAGCTCTGCGCCTGCATTGTGTAGAGGCTGGCCCCTCCTGCATTCACTGACAGCTACTAATAAGAGATCACTTCCGAAGATCATTACTGGAAATAAGTTCCCTTGTAAAAATTAATCTATTGGTGCCACATAATGCAAAATTTCAATTATTCATTCATCGTATTTATTACCCTATATGTAGGGCTTTTAAGCATCTAGCTGTCCTGATTTTGGAATGCATGTTTTTTATGATCCCTGAGAAAGAAATAATAGTTTAATATGCTTTTTCTAAGACACATAAAATGCTACTTTTAAAAAGTACTTTTTCATTTGTAGCATAAATTAAAATGCAATTGTACACAGTTATTATTCTTGTTCACAGAATTAGAGTATTATGAGGACAGCAAGTCTTTATCGTATCAGACTGGTTTTGTATGTGTCCTATTTATAATTATTATTTTCTCTTCGTTTCATGATACATTTTGAGTGACTCCAGTGTTTTCTTAAGGCCCTATGGGAAGGTTGTATTTTAGAGAAGGAAAACTTCTGTGCATTGACAACCTCATCAAATAGTTCCTAATTCAGGGATTTTTTTTAAAAAGCACCTACTATGTACATAGCACTGAGCCAGTGGAACCCTAGTCCCAGGCACCTACCTTACCAGTGTTTGCCCCTGGCCACAAGGGGGCAGTATTAAATGGGCCACTGAATGGGCTCTGTAAATTCCATGTTTGTGGCCTCATGTTATCTGGTCAATAAGCAGTATCTTCATTTCCAAGTGAAATATTATAACAACACCTCCTCCCCTTTTCTATCTGGTATCATTAAAAATAATTTATATTATCCTGAGATTAATAACAAGTATTTCCTCACCAAGTATGATTCTATTTATCTTAGGCTTTCTGTTGTACGTTCTCTTGTTTCTCAAATGGGTTTATGGCTTTGGTATTTGCAATACCCACTTCTATTTCCCCTCAGCTTTCTGTTTGAACTTAATCCTTCTTATTGAGGAGAATGGATGGAAGCAAAAAAAGTGAATGGAGTAGCCAGCCCTTCTCTGTCTTCTGTTAACACTACACTATCGTCTTCAGAGAGCAGCTCTGCCATTCCGTTTCTGAGATCTAAACATAGATTGGGCAGCTCCTTTTCCCTGGCCCTGACTGTTTCTCAGGCATCTCTGCTCTTGCCTGTGGAGACATCGGGAGAGACTGCTGCTGGCACAGGAGGCGAGTCGGAGGAGCCCTGGACTAACTGGCAGAACATCTGGTTTCTAAGTCGCAGCTTCAGGGCTGTTTTCATTTGTAAAATGGGGTCACTCGCTCTGCTGTGCCCTCCTCATAGAAAGGAAAATGTAAATCAAAGCTCTTTCAACTTCTTAAATACAAAACCTATAAATCTAAATATATTTACACTACTCATATACAGTAGGTCCTCAGGTTACGTGGGAGATCCATTCCTACAACGTAACAGATTTCCACCTTAAGTCGGAACCCACCTACATTAGCACCTACTTCACTCACATGAAGCACAGACATAGCAGTGGTGAAGTGAGACAGTAAAAAAAAAAAAAAAAAAAATTAAAAGAAAGATAACAATTCCTGACCTTTACTTGTGGTAAATAAATAATTAACAAAAACATAAAGCACACATGTACATACATCGAAATGATGGAACTTTTTTTAAATAAATAAATGGGAGATGGCAACGTAACCACAAAACAACGTATGTCGAGTCCGACATAACCCAAGGACTGCCTGTAGTCAAATATATACATATATTTATATAAAATATACATTTATATATATATATATATATATATATATATATATATATATATATATATATAAATTTTAAGTTGTATTTCATTGCATTATAACATAAAAGACCCTCAGACCCATTTCTTTCTGAGCGAGTGAGCCCTCTGTGCGTGCTCACTTGTAAAACTTCCGCGGGTGGGGGGAGGGTTAGGGGAGTCAGCACTGGGGAGTGTGAGTGCAGTGCTGTGAGCCAGGCTTCCTGGGATGAACCACGCACTGCTGGGTATCTCCCCGCAAGTTACTGAACCTCCTGGAGCCTCACCTCCCTTCTTTGTAAAAGAGGGCCCCTCTACCATTCAATTCAAACTAACCTTGTAGGATTGTGATGAGGATTGGGCGGCTAATGCAGAGAAAACACTTCCGGTTCTGACACTAGTAAGAATTCAATTCGCATTAGCTATTATCAGTGTTGTTACATAATAAAACGTCAGTAACTTAGACTTTCCTATGCTTTCTGAAACACATTTATATGACAAGGTAACAACTCGTATCTCTAAATCTTTGGAATTTTGTTTGCTTATAGCCAAGCGTTATGCTAAAGGTTACCTTTTTAATCTATCAAAGTAGAAGTTATAATCTTTATTTTTATACAGACAAGAATGTTCCTTCTGTAAGGTTACAAGGAATGATTTTATACCAATACTTGGCCCAGAAGTCATTTATTATAATGAATCATTGTAGAAATTAGATGGCTTTATTTTTCAATACCATATTAGGCTGGGCATTGTGGCATATACAGTCACATGATAGAATAGAATACTGTTCAGCCAATAAAACTATATTTTTTAATAATACAGGGTTGGGCAAAAGTAGTTAATCTAGAAACAGCTTTTTCCATAATTCTTGTTCAATTACTCTCAATTAATCCTTTAATTATAAAGTCCCAATTACACATGACAAACCCCACCACATCAAAAAGCACCTCAAAACATTGTTACGAGATACCCGATAGGGTACAACAGAACAAGGTGCCACTCGTTCTTGCGGTAGCCCAGATGGACAGATGAGAAAGCGCTGAAATAAATGGCAATTGGACAAACTCTGTTCCTCCTGGCTGAGCTTTACTTTTTAATCACACTGTAAAATTTCCCAATCTCTTCTGGCTACACGTCAAGCATATCCAGAGGAGAACTTACACCCGAAGAAAACAAAAGCACACCGCTTTACCTGTCAAATATGGACTCACGGGGCCAAAAGTATACAGCAGAGAGCTTCCTTGTTTGTACCCTTTCGGGTCTTTATCACTCACTGCCTTACCACTTTTCTGGGCTTCTAAAAATCAGTTTCTTTTTTCCCCCCTGTGCTTTCAGATTATATTAAAAGTATACAGCAAAAATGATTAGGTTTTCTTGGAAGATTTTGTTTTCACAGGATGATTTCATTCCACCAGGAAAATGGACTGAGCATTTACATTGAAGACTATGCCAAAGGGAAATGACAGTGAACTACTCAATCTCTGCTCTTGGTTTCCTTGCACTGGGTAGAGTGATGGTGCTATGGGATATTTGGGTTTAGGCCTATTGGAGAAACCAGAATTCAGAGATTCCATAGCTTTTTTCTCAAATGTCCTGCACTCACATTATCTGGGTAAGACTAATTGTGCTGCTTTCTTCTCCACGGAAAACATGGACCCACAAGCAGGGCTGAGGTTTCCTTAGGCAGTGGTTCTCAACCTTCCTAAGGCTGCGACCCTTTAATACAGTTCCTCATGTTGTGGTGACCCCCAACCATAAAATTATTTTCGTTGCTACTTCATAACTGTAATGTTGCTACTGTTATAAATCATAATGCAAATATCTGATATGCAGGATATATTTTCATTGTTACAAATTGAACATAAAGCATAGTGATTAATCACAAAAACAATCTGTAATTATACAGTGGGGCCTTGACTTACGAGTGTCCTGACTAACGATTTTTTTGAGATACAAGCCGTTTCTCCGCCGATATTTTGCTTTGAGTTGCGAGCTAAAATTCGGGTTACGAGCCAGCTTCAGATACCCCACCGCTAGTTGGTGCAGCGAACGTCACAGTGAATGCCACAAGATCAGCCCAGCATCACGTGTCTCACTCGTTCACTTTTTGATTTGACATACGAGTAATTTGAGTTACCAGCTCCGTCACGGAACGAATTAAATTCGTCAGTCAAGGCCCCGCTGTATATGTGTTTTCCGATGGTCTTAGGCAGGGTCCTCAAACTTTTTAAACAGGGGGCCAGTTCACTGTCCCTCAGACCATTGGAGGGCCAGACTATAGTTTAAAAAAAAAAACTAAGAACAAATTCCTATGCACACTGCACATATCTTATTCTGAAGTAAAAAAACAAAACGGGAACAAATACAATATTTGTATTTGTATGTGGCCCGCAGGCCGTAGTTTGAGGACCCCTGGTCTTAGGCAAGCCCTGTGAAAGGGTCGTTCGACCTCCAAAGGGGTCGCGACCCACAGGTTGAGAACCGCTGCCTTAGGGGCTGGAGCAGGCCACCACTGGGTTCCCCCCAGGGAGGGGTGAGGAGTGGTCCAGGTCTGCCCCAGGGCACTAAGCCAGCCGCTGCTATTAGAGTGTGGTGAGGACCGGCCAGGCCACTGTGCTGGGCCACTGTGTCCAGAAAGGGACACCCGTATTTAGTACGCTGGCCGGCCACGATTTTGTTCTAACGTGTTCATACAGTGAAAACACTCACTTCAGAGAAAAACAAAGATGGGGAAAATGTATACAGGCAAAAACAAAAGTTCCAAAGAATAGAACTGTCCCAATTCCTTGACACACATGTTAGATGAGTGAGTGCATAAGAACTGTGGACAATGGGGGTCCCCCAAGTGAACTCCCGTGGCACCTCTGCTACCCCGTCCGAAGTCAGGGGCCTACATGTTGCACAAGCTTTGATGTTTGCCCTCTGGTCTTCTGTTTTCTTAAGTTGCAATAACATGTCACACGTAGGAATTTAAGAAAAAGACTGTTTTAAAATTGCATTAAACAGTGGGTTAAAGTAGAAACCATATACGTTTAGCCAAGTGATTTCTCCTAGTCATGTGCTGTTGGAGAAATACGGAGTTAGCTAAAAATGAGAGCGGCGTGCCTCAGAAACACCCGAAGCTTGGCCAGCCAAAATGAGAACGTCTTAGCCCCCAAGGCCCGCCAGGGTTTCAGGGCTCTCGGTCTGAAAAACAGGACTGGCTGACAGAAGAGTGGGGAGTTCTGATACACAGACCCTCCTCCCTCCACCCCCACCCCCCCATCCACTCTATATACCCCCTACCAAGTAAAGCAACCTCCCAGCACTGAAAACAAAACAGAGGAATTAATGGCCCCTGCTCCGTTCCATTATTTATGCCCTCCTCGTGCACCACCCTAACCAAGGGATGCTCTTTGATGATTATATCTCCAAGAACATTGCTGTGATCATGGTGTGTGCTGGGGAGCCATAGATAATTAATCAGTCAAACTGAGAGATATGGGTAAGAATAACTTTTAGATTTTGTAAAAGTAAATGTAATGCCTAAGCCCTGCGAGGAACTGATTAATTAAATAGCCTCTTGACTTGTATTTAAATCAGGCATCCGGGACCACGGATGGCAGACCTAGCCTTCATCCCAAAGAGGAGTCAAGGAATGCTGACTTTATTTTTTGCTCCTTTTACATCTTTCCTTTCAATTCTAGCAGCGTATGCATTTGCTAATGATGTTTGCCTGCTATGGGACTTCTTCCTTAATTAAGTCCAACAAGAAATGGCCACCAATTTATCTGACCTACTTGGTGAGTCATGATCCCATGTAGGTTCATATTTGTCAAGTAGAAATGAAAAAAAAAAAAATCTGTGCTCCTAAAACCAATAAAACCATGGGAATGACTGTGAGTATTATTCTCCCATGTTGTCACAGGTGAATCTTTATAAAAAATTTTTTGCATGATTTTGAGGTTAGTGTTTTGCGGATGACAAAGGAGCTAGTGACCTTTGTCTTCTGCAGCAGAAAACCTTGCAGAATTCTGGGTGAGTGATTACAGAGAAGCAAAAGGACGAGAGAATTGAACAGCCTTGTTTCTTAATAAAAGGGAAACCAACAAAGACCTGTTTCCTTTTCCCTTTTTGTCAAGTGAAAGGCCTTCGGAGATGACTGAACGCTTGGATGCTCCTGTTTGAATCCTGTAGGCTGTTCCTCTAGGTGGCTCTACTCTAAGTTCTCCAAGGGACGCTGCGACCTTAGAAGGTGAACACTGCTTTGTGGCGCATGGGGGACCTGTGTGAGGTTATCTGGTCCTTGGGAGAAGAGCGTCACATTCTCCTCTGAGTTAGAGATTGCTGGAAGGAACGCATTGGGATGCCAGTTCACCAATTTACCATAGAAGTGGCTGGCCAAGGGCTTTTGGCAACAGGCAAACTAAGTTTCAGAATTAACTGCGGAAGTATAATGCCTAGAGAAGATACAACCCCATATGCTAAGGGTGCACACTTATTTGTCAATGAGATAGCATTCACCACTGAATCAGAGAGGGGTTCTTTTTTTAAAATATATTTTTATTGATTTCAGAGAGGAAAGGAGTGGGGGAGAGAGAGATAGAAACATCAATGATGAGAGAGAATCATTGATGGGCTGCCTCCTGCATGCTTCCTACTGGGGATTGAGCCTGCAACCCAGGCATGTGCCCTTGACCGGAATCAAACTCAGGACCCTTCAGTCCGCAGGCCAATGCTCTATCCATTGAACTAAACCAGCTAGAGTGAGGGGTTCTTATTTATAGTCCTTTCCCTTTCCCTGCCCTTCTTCAGTCTTCAACTTTCCCCAGAAAATAGTTCTGAAAACTGCTCTTGCACTGTCATCTGAGATTGCAACAGACTGGACAGAAGGACAGATGAGGAATATATCTATTCCTCCAAATGGAATGGTTTTCTAAATCAGCTCAGTGCTGTAAGAAATATTGAGTCTTCATGTTTCTGTCACTAATGAAGGATATACTGAAACCGTTTTTCTAATAATTACCACTTTTAAAGGCAAGATGTTTAGAGGAAAGGTTGGAGGCTCGTTCTAGAAGATTAGCTCGGCTAATCAGGGTGCAACAGAATAATTTCCCTAAGATTACTCTAATCATGTCAGAACATTTTAAGAGCTTGAGAACAGATAATAAAAGTAATCTCATTCTTGGGCCATGTGTATAAGCACATAATGTCTTCCAGCTTTTGAGAGAATATGGTTGGGATTTTTGCAAGAGCCTCTCATGGATGTGAAACCATATTGCTTATAACACACTGATATTTTCAGTGTAAAGACGTATTTTCCTTGGAAGCATCACAAAGCCTGAGCAATGTGCTCTCCTCACATTAGCTCCGCAAGTTACTTCAGCAGATGTGGGACCAAAGGGGCCATTTCAGACTTGCTTGGTAATGACTGATAAGTGGAAGGTGGGAGGTGAAGTCATCAAACCTTGAGGAAGGGTCAGTGCAGCTTCTCACTTACAGTGAGACCTACACAAGCGGTGAGAAGAGCCAGGTGGCCCCGCTGGTAAGGATGCTGCTGTCCACTGCAAAGTCTTTGGCCATTGGTTACAGTTGCACATGCCATTGGCATCTATATCCTTCTTAGAGGAAATAGCACCAGGTAACATGGGAAGCTTCTGCATGGAATTCATCATTCGTGACATGGCTCGTCAAAATAGCTCCACTTTAAAAAAAATTGTAATATGTTTCTATTGATTCTTTTAGAGAGAGAGAAAGGGAGAGAGATATACACATCTATGAGAGAGAAACATTATCGACCAGCTGCCTCCTGCACACCCCCTACTGGGGATCGAGCTTGCAGTCTGATCTGGAATCAATCCAGTGACCTCTTGTTTCCTGGCTCAACCACTGAACCAGGCTGGCCTGGCAAAAAGAGCTCCACTTTTGACCTGCCCCTTACAAGTAAACTATTTCAAGCAACACAATGATAAGCAATTTTTATACATCAGCCAGCACTCACAAAGCTTATATACTTAATAAGAACTAAAGGCACTAGGGCATCCTTAGGAATTACTTTTGCTCAGAACAGCCCGTGACAAAGAGGGAGAGACACATCTGTAGGAGCTGTGCGCTCTTCCAGGACATGTAGATGCCACAGGCAGGGAGTCTCACAGGACACAGGTCCAGGGCTGTAGAAAGCGCTCAGGGACAGAGGGCCAGGATCTCAGCTGTAAGAGCTGCATCTTGCATGGGCCCCGGCCACTCAAACTGGGCCTTCAGGTGTAATCTGAAGCATTCCGAGTGAGACCAAGCTATTTTCTGAGCTGCTGAGTGTTCGGGAGAGACATATGTGCAGCTCAGAAACACATGTAGCCCGCCCTCCGAGATTTCCTCTCTCCTATATGTTGATGAAGATTAAAGGGGATGAAAGTGCAGACATCAGGTGAACAGATAATTAATGATGATTGATGATTGACTTTCCTTGCATGCCCTGAGATTAATTCAGGTAAAACACGCAGATGCTGGAAACGTCTGGGGTTGGGAAGTTGTTCAGTGTTCAACATGGACTGACAAGTCGACACCTGCCTTTGGAGTGGCCCCTATTATCCTCGTAATAATTTCCATTATGTGGATAAAGACAGAGGACACTCCATCTGTTAGAAAGAGGCGAGGTTTACTTCTCTTTAAAGATTGGGTTTTCATCTCTGCCACTGTTATTTCCTGAAGATTTTTACTGCTTGCTTTGGACAAAACTACTTAAACATAATTTGCCTTTTGTTTTCTTACAAAAATAAGCGTTGGCGTTCTATTTTATTTTACTTTTGCTTATGTATAGTTATTTGTATAATCCTATCTATAATAATAAAAGCGCAATATGCAAATCAACCAAACGACTGAACAGCAAACAGCAGAACGACCATCTGGATGACCTTCCGGACGACGACACTATGACATGCACTGGTGCCAGGCCATCCAAGGCAGGTGTGATGCGATTGGTCGGGGGGGCCCTGCCATTGGCCCACAATCAACTTGCAGAGGGAGGCCCAGGCCACCCACTGTGGGAGAATTGATGCGGGGGCTCCACAATCAATAGCCCCAAATAGGGAGGCCCAGGCCACTGGCCAGCAGGGCAATAGATCGGGGGGGGGGGGGGAGGCTCCGTGATTGCCTTAAAGAAGAAGTCCCAGGACACTCTCTGTGTGGTGATTAATTGCAGAGCCCCAGCCAGGTGAGTGGGGACTCCCTCTGTTGGGCGATCAATCATGGAGCCCTGAGATTGATCACCCCAAAGAGGGAGGCCCAGGCCAAACAAATGATCACACCCCAAACCTGTCACCCACAGAGGGAGGTGACCAGAGGCAGGGGTGGGTGGGCAGCCCCACACAGATGGCAAGCAGTGGTAATGGTGGGGGTGAGGCCAGTTGCCAGCAGCTGGGGGAGGAAAAGCTCTGATAGGCCCTGATCACCAGTCAGGCCTATGGACCTTATCCGAGGGGTCCCAGATTGTAAGAGGGTGCAGGCTGGGCTGAGAGACACCCCCTACCCCCCCCCCCCCCCCGTGCATGATTGTTGTGCACTCTGGGGGCGGGGGGGCGGGGGTCCCTCAGCCAGGTCTGTGCCCTCTCGCAGTCTGGGACCCCTCAGGGGATGACAACCTGCTGGCTTAGGCCCGCTCCCTGGGGGATTGGGCCTAAAATGGCAATCAGACATCCCTCTGGCAGCCTGGAGCCCTTGGGGGATGTCCACTTGCCAGCGGGGAGCAGACCTAAGCTGCAGTCTGACATCCTTAGTGCTGCTGAGGAGGCAGGAGAGGCTCCCACCACCACCGCTGTACTGGCAGCCATCAGCCTGTCTTGTGGCTGAGCAGAGCTCCCCCTTTGGGAACGCACTGACCATCAGAGGGCAGCTCCTGCATTGAGCATCTGCCCCCTGGTGGTCAGTGTGTGTCATAGTGACCAGTCATTCCCAGTCCTTTTGCTGTAAGGGTCAGTTTTCATATTACCTTTTACTATATAGGATAGAGGCCTGGTGCATGGGTGGAGGCCGGCTGGTTTGCCCTGAAGGGTGTCCCAGATCAGGGTGGGGGTCCCACTGGGGTGCCTGGCCAGCCTGGATGAGGAGATGATGGCTGTGTGCAGCTGGTCACACCCCCTTCAGGGTGGGGGTCCCCACTGGTGTGCCTGGCCAGTCTGGGTGAGGGGCTGAGGGCCATTTTCAGGTTGGCAGTGACTAAAGTTCCCAGCCTCTCCTTTTTTTCTTTTTTTTTTTTATTCTGGGATTTATTTACTTTGTATGGCTGTCACTGGAACTGAGAGCCGGCTTTAGCTCTGAGGCCAGCTCCAGCTTGAGGCCTCGGATGCTGAAAGCAGGTATCTGGGCTTTGTTTAGCTTCTATAATTGAAACACTGTTGCCATCACTGCTGCTCTAAGCTCTGAGGCCGGCTGGCTGAAAGCAGCTATCTGGAGCTTGTATATAATTGCAACATTTTTTCTTAGACTGCAGCTCAGAGGCTGGCAGCAGCAGGTGGGGAACCTTGGCTTCCTCCATCACTGGAGCAAGCTAGCCTCTTGTTCGCTTCAGCTGCCTGGCTGCCGGCCGCCATCTTGGTTGGCAGTTAATTTGCATATCGCCCTGATTAGCCAATGGGAAGCATTCTGGGGTATGGTCAATTTGCATGTTTCTCTTTTATTAGATAGGATATATGTGACCATTATGACTGGATGACCTGCCAGTAACTATGATGTGCACTGACCACCAGGGGGCAGATGCTCAACACAGGAACTGCCCCCCGGTGGTCAGTGCACTCCCACAGCCAACCTCCTGTGGCTGGTCAAACTCCCGTGGTCCCTGCCCCTGGCCAGCTGACCCCCGATCAGCCCCAATCTCCAGTCAGGCCAAGGGATCCCACCTGTGCATAAATTCATGCATTAGGCCTCTAGTTACAAATAATCTGTCATCGTAGCTGGTTTGGCTCAGTGGATAGGGTGTTGGCCTGTGGGCCAAGGGTCCTGGGTTCAATTCCACTCAAGGGCAAGTACTTGGGTTGCAGGTTCCTCCCTGGCCAGGCCCTGGTCAGGAGAAAACCATTTGATGTGTTTCTCTCACATTGATGCTTCTCTCTGTCTTTCCTCTCTTTCCACTCTCCCTAAAAATCAATGGAAAAATATCCTCGAGTAAGGATTAACCAAAAAATATGCACAAAAAACAACCTTCCCCGTCCCCCCCCCCGCCCTATCTCATTCACAGCTTTTTCTCTTTAGATGTATATGTGTGTGTGTGTGTACACAGACATATACAGGCACACTCGCGCGCACACAGACATACACACACACACACAGGTGTCCTCAGACAATTGCACAGGCATAGTGACAATGGTAGAAATAATCCAAAATTCAGGCCCTAAACTTGGCTGAAGGAAACATGAGGCCATTTTCTCCCTTTGCCAGCCTTTGCCAGCACGACGTCACCTTGCGGGGCGGGTTGGGTGGTGCATAGGACAGTGTCCCCACACATCAAAGGATAAGGCTGGTTACAGGTGGGAACCTTATGGTTCCTCGGAGTTTATCTAAGGACGGCAAAGCTTGAAAAGAGGAGGGGATTTGGGGTTTACAGCTTCCTGTAGAAAAGCTTCATGCTGCATTCTCTGACCCAGACCTAGGATAACCCCCGTCCCCAGGCAGCCCCCTGGCTCGAGCTCCACGTGGAAGTTTCCCGCTGCACATACTGGGAACTGAGATGGAAATCCCTCCTGAGTGATTCTAAGGCCGCTGTGTGTGGTGTGGGTCACGTGGGCACAATCTGTGTTTGAATCCTGGAGGCTTTGTGACTTCCCCTCTGCGGCTTGCTTCTCACAGCCCCTGCTCATTGTGGTATTTCTCTGTTTTAGACTTTTGTGGCTCAGAGGCACCAGCACAGGAAATCCAATGGCTCGCACCCCTCCACGCAGAGACACTTCTCTTCAAAAACCCTCTATGTATGTCACTTGGGGAGGAATGACTATCTTAATTTTTGTAAGTACAGAACTAACTGACTACCAAACAACACAGGTCATAGAATCCCCTCCAAGCATAAAATTATTAAAAATCACCATGGCTGTGACCAAACAGTGCAGCTAACCCAACATGCTAATGATGTCTCTCTAAAAACTTTAAATATCAAGGACAGCATGTTTCACTTTCAAACGTATCTGTGCATTTTGTTTGGGTGCAAGGGACCATGGGAAGGGAGACATCTTACTTTCCAAAGACGTGACAGGAGATGAACAAAAGAGAATAAAGGAGACCAATTTCAGTGCAAAACAGATTTGTGCCAATTCTAAGAGAAGCTACGGCAGTGGGTAGGAAGTTGTATTTTCAGAAGGGAATGAGTAAATATACATTTCAAAATCTTCCTTTTTAATTGAGTTAAGCTGCACCACTCCTAAACCCACATTTTAAGGCACAGAGCACCCCACGCCCCACCTCACTGTTCGGACTTCCAGCCCTCCTTTCCACCCTGCCCCCTCCCCGGAGTCCTGCTGGGACAATACGTTTTTGGTGAGGAGGTGGGTTACCCCTGGATGCGCTGGCCCAGCTCAGATTTCCAGCCCCTGTAGCTGCCCCCGGATGCCTTTGTCAAAGCCAACACATATTTGCTTTTCCTCGGTGTTAAACACATAGATTTTTTTCTCACCAGTCACCAGGATCAATGCAAAACAAACTCTTTCCCCAACTCCTCCTCCCCCTACACGGTCTCTCCAGGAATAACTCAATATGTGCGACAGATCGCTGTGGGCATTGTGCTGCTGGCAATCAGAAGCCGGGCACTTTGTCACTCGCTGGCACCCTGGCTGGACCCGTCTGGCTCTGCCCATGCGGCTGGCACCGCGGAGCTCTGTCATTCAGGGGTGCTCAGGAGTACATTTATCAGCGTGGCTGATATGTGGCGAGGAAGGGATTTTGATAAACAGGTTGACATGATAAAAACCCAGCTCCCCCTAAACCTGGGCAATGCCATTCGGCAAAGAATAGACAACATTCTGTCAAACTCTTGGACTAATTATCTTGAAAAGGCCTTAAAAACGCCCCCCATGCTGGGCTCACACACCAGTTCTAAGGAATACCCACTTGCAGATTTTACCACAAAAGCTAATGACCCTATTAACTCTAATTTGTTTACTCACCAGTCTGGAACCCTTCCTTCCACAGGTACCTCTTTGATGTTCAAAATGAAGCTTCCTAGAGGCTTGAGAAATTAAATGCTAAAGGAGGTCAATTATACAACAGTTGCCTTAAAGACAAGGGCTGCCACTCCCATGTTGCTTTAGATTGACTATTTTTTCTCCCTTGATGAACAGATGAACACAAATACAACGAGATTACTACTCCACACGTGTTAATCCCTCCTCCTGGTTCGCTTGGATGTGATGGATAGCTTTCAATGCGTGCACCTGAGCGTGCTGGAAAGGGCTTAATTAAAACAGGCAAAACGCCCCATGATTGTCCCGGATGTAAAATCTGCACTATACACCGAAATATAAGCGTGACTGAAAGAATCAAAGCGAAAGGACAAGTTTGATGGAAGTGGAGAATTATTTTCCATTATTACTTGCAAAGCCCCGTGTGGTGGGACATTTAGCACGAGGATAGGGTGTGCGAACCACGCTGGCTTTTCCCTGTGGTTCAAACAGCAGCACTATTATGAAATAGTTGTGAAGTGGAAGCAGCATTCTGGTTATTGGAAAATAAATGAGCAAACCAATTGCAAGAAAATTGGGATGTGCTGGGGGAATAAACCCTACAATAGACACGCCTGTGCGGAGAGCTTTTTTGTGACTATCCCGAGTCCCGTAGCATTTCTGTAATAATGGGGAACAATAGCACTTCGCAGAGGCTCAGCCTCGCTCTGCCAGGTCGGTGCTAACTGTGGTGCTCTCTTTTCATACTTCACACAATCTCTGGGTGCCCCTCCTTCTATGCACATGTGTGGGGCATCTCCTTCCCTGAGAGGAGCTTTGTGTGACTTTAGAAAACATACATGAACCTAAAACACACAGAAAACATGCATGAACCAAAACACACAGAAAACATGCATGAACCAAAACACACACCTCATCCATATATATATATATATATATATATGATGATTTTAGATGCTGAAAATGGGGTGTAATGATAAGAATTCCATATGAAATAATGGGTCAGTTCAGTTGGAATGGCTTATCATCTGACTCAAGAGCAATCTTTTCTCCTCCTCTTTCACTGACCCTAAGATAATTTTTTTAAAATTCTCTCCAATTTCCTACTTTCTATCCAGTTCCATTTGTTAAGAGTGCAACTGTAGCTCATTGGCTGTTGGATGCATGCAGTGGTTTTCAACCTTCTGGCCCTTTAAATACAGTTCCTCGTGTTGTGACCCAACCATAAAATTATTTTTGTTGCTACTTCATAAGTGTAATGTTGCTACTGTTATGAGTCATAATGTAAATATCTGATATGCAGGATGGTCTTAGGTGATCCCTGTGAAAGGGTCGTTCGACCGCCAAAGGGGTCGCGACCCACAGGTTGAGAACCGCTGCATTAGAGTATGTGAAGCAGAGGCTAGGTATGCCCAGGATTTTAAGGAGGCTTAACATGATTGACGGGGAGTCAGTATAAAACAGGGCGGGACCTCTGGATTCAGGCTGTAGAGATGTGAATCCCTGTGCTGTCACTTATTAAATGGATCTGGGCTCAGTTTCCTTATCTGTAAGATAGAGATAATAGTAATACGTACTTCCAGGTGTTCAGTGAAGCAATGCATATAGAGTGGTGTACAGTAAGAGACCCCTAGATAGTAATAAGTATCACTATTTTAAGGGGACTGGGGCCAAGCAAGCGGCTGTTTGGTCTCCGTCCTTGTTCCCAGGTGACATGGGATTCTGGGTCTGCACCGACCGGAGCCATGTATTGCTAACGCCCTATACGAGCTTTAGGGGGAAAATCAGTCATGCTGATTCTGTGTTTAATGAAAATTTTTATATTTTGCTAATGATAATTATTTGTATTAATTTTTAATGTTGCATTAATCTATCATTTATCTTGATTACTGACTCTTTTTTGGGTATCTCTTAAATTTTGTGCCTGATCTGAGTGCCATTCACACCTCACCCTAGTCCTGGTCTTGATGTGAAGGCTCCAAGCACGTGACTTTAAGAGCATCATGAGCATAAAGAAACCTGGGAAGACTGGAACCCTCGGAGACAGCTGCGGAGACGGTGTATGGGTCTAAGGAGGGTTGGATCTGACCTTAGCATCCAGGAGCAACAGGTTTCTCTAGGCTAAAAGCAGAGACCTCAAGGCCCCTGTTGCCTGGTGTCTAACCTGCATTGTCTTTGCCTGGGACCTGAGTAGTTTTCCTCAAGGTGGCCTAGCGCTGATCCACTCTCAGAGTGACTCTCCCGACGATCTGCAAGCTGGAGATCGGCTTTGGTTGTGGAGAGGAGGAGGCTCTGATTGTGTGCAGTGGTATCTGAAGAAGCTCTATGCACCCCCATGTTTTTTCAGCATCATTTACAACAGTCAAAACATGGTCACAACCTAAGTGTCCATCAGCAGATGAATAGGTAAAAACGTTGTGAACTGTATGCACAACAAAATATTATTCAGCCACGAGAAAGAAAGGATAGCCTGTCATTTGCCACAACATCCACAGATCTTGAAGGCATTATGCGGAGTGAAATAAGTCAGACTGAGAGACAAAAAACAAACAAACCAAAAGACAAACTACATGATCTGAGCTACATGTAGAATCTATAAAAACCCTATTATAGACTGGTGTTTGCTAGAAATGGGTGTGGGTATAAGGGATGAAGGTGGTCAAGAGGCATAAACATGCAGTTATTAGATAAATAAGTTCTGAGGATATAAGGCACAGCATGATGGCTAAAGTTAAGCAATACTGTATCATACATTTGGAAGTTGCTAAAAGCGTCGATCTTGAAGTTCTCATCACATTTTTCTATAAGAGCATTTATAGCAAAAGTACAGTTTAAATTGAGCTGAAGAAAGAAGTTAAATGCTCTGAATATATGACAACCTTTCCTCCAAACCGGGAAGTTTTAATATGATGCTAATAAGATAAGCACATAGCAAGTCAGTGAACCAAAGCTCTAAATTAAGAAAAGAATTTGTACTGCTGCTATGATTTCAAGAATGGAATTACAGACCTTGTATCCTCACAGAAGCATGCCCACTGCGGGAGAAATGGTCAGAGTTGAATCCCTTATTTGTAAGAACCTTCTCTGGGTCAGTTTTTTAAAGTAGCGAGAAGGTTACTGTGTCCCAAACTCTTATGTCTTATTTCCTATTGCAACTGAAGGATATATTACTTTTCATGGTTGACAGAATTACTGCTGCTGTACTTGTAGTATTTCTTAATTTCATTTAGAATATAGTTATATAAATTCCTAGTTGATGTTAAATATTATTTTCTAGGAAAACTTTTTTTTTTTTTTTTGGTCAGTTCTGCAGCAGTCTCTGAAAGGTAAAAACAAAACAAAACAAAAGCACACAAAAAACTTGTTTAATGCTGTGGTCTAAACTGTCCACTTACACCAAGAGCCAGCCTGCTGCATGTGGCTAGTCCATAGCTTGTTGTACTTAAGATACATTTATAGACTATGAACTTGACGTAGGAACAAGAAAGCAAGCAATGGGAATAAGAGACTGGGGGCCATCCTGTTAAAAACTTGGCAATTTTATAACTATGTGATGTTTTCCTTTTTATTGACACTCAATTATTTTTTTATAGTTTGTCTTTTTGTGTGTGTGTGTGTGTGAATGGTGTGGAAACAGAGATTTATTGTACTTCCTTTTTAAATTAAGCCAGAAATTTGCAATGGAAACCTCCGCTATTCACCACCTCTCACTAGAATTACCCAGTCTAAACTCATTGGAACTGTTTCCTTCATTTTATTGATCTATTTTATTGTCCCAACTAATCCAAAGGAATTACACTTACTTTTATCTGAGTTTTCTAGGTACTAATGAAGAGACTGACCTTAAACTTGGAGGGCTTCTGGCCTTATCCTTTTTTTTTTTTAATAAAAATGATTTAGTTATAGAAGCTCTGCTTCTAGCTGATAAAGGTAGAAAATACGGTTTCTACAGAAAGTCTAAAGAACACCCACATTTGAAAACCCATACAGGATGCTCACATTTCTCTTGCGTGTATGTATGTGTGTTACCTCAATTCAAAAACGGCGAATGATGGGAACATGGCAATGGGCACCCCCCAAAGCAAGCCCAGGGCTTCCCTGGCTGATGACACCAGGCACTATTGGCTAAGTGCTTCAGAACAGTATGAATAACGCCTCAAAAATATTCCACAGGAATGTCTACTCTAGGAAAGCTTTTGTAAACCATGGGGATGTCCTCCTTAAATGTGTAAGTTGCAGGGAACTAGAAAGGAACATGGTCTTTACAACAGAGATTGAATGTATTCCAATACCCTGCCGTTTCGTTTCCTTACATTTAGGCTTGTTCCAAAAACAATTACAGTCTCAGAAAGAAAGCGTAGACACTTAATTAGCATCATTCTACAGCTGCTCCTTAATAAATCAAGATGATAAATATGTGTCTGGTCCTCATTCTGGGCTATTTCAAATCTAAATGAGTCTAGACTCGCGCCTCTGATGCATTCAGTAGGAAGCGGAGGGCAGGTTAATGCGCTGACGGGAGAAGAAAAGGTACTTCACTATTTATTATTCATGTTGGCTTGTTTCCTATCAAAACACTTTTAAGTGCAATAGATAAGCTGATTCGCAGACGCTGCAGCCAAAATATGTCCTGGTTTCAAATGTAAGGGGAAGTACCAGAGCCTGGTGATAAGTGGGTTAGCCAAGAAGTCAGATTTAGTTCTTGTAAGCAGGGAGTCTTTCATATATATATATATATTAAATGAACTTTTGTATCTAAAGTTAAGGAAGGAAACTATGGCTGAGCCACCAGACAGTATGAAGGTCTGACTTGTGACAACTGATAAATGCATACTTTCTGTTATAAAGAGATATCAATTCCCTACCTTTCTTCACTCTTGAAAGAATGGCATTTTTTTAAATTAGAAACAAAACAAAAACAGAACATGGTTTCTATTTTTGCTGCTGATTCCTACAAGCCACCACACTGTGACTTGGGAAAAGAGAGAAACATGATGTCATCCTTAGCCTTAGGGAACGTGGTTGATTCTGGAAGGGAAACATGAGGCCAATGGAAGAGGACGGTACAGACCAGGGGCTACATCGCAGACAGTGGGGGGACAGGACGCGCAGGCAGGGCAGCAGGCATGTCAAGGAGCACAGGACGGCTGGGACATGGGCTGCATGAGGGCGAGCGGGGAGCAGTACAGACAGTGGGCAAGCAGGAGGCAGACTGTGTGCAGGAGACTACAGGATTGTGCTGAAGACTTTGAACTTCCTCCTGAAGCTGATGGAGAATGCACTGGAGGGCTCTGAACCCCAGGCGTGATTCTTGGCCCCTCACGCAGACTCGGAAGCAAGGGAGTCCTACTCAGCAGAGGTCTGGGCAGTGCTGGGGTGTAGGCCAACTCTGCCTCCGCCACATTCTAGAAAAAGCCTCTCAGCCTGTTTGAGACCTGGTGTGTTAGACCCACTGGCTGTTCAGAGTCCTCCACTTCAGAGCCCCTGACCTCCACTTCCCACAGCAGCTCCTGGGTTGGCTCTTCCGAGAATGACGTGTGCTCGCTGGTTACCTCACCTCCTAGAGTCATTGGGAGAGCAGCGCCTCTGCTTAGGAAACAATCTTCATGGACAGGGCACTCCTGCAGCGCCAACTCCGCTTAAGTCAGAAATGCAACAACTGTTTTGGTGGATAGAATGAAGAAATGTACATGGAAACAGTGGTGAGGATTTATTTATTTATTTTTTTTTGGTTAATGCTCACCCGAGGATATTTTTCCATTGATTTTTAGAAAGAGTGGAAGAGAGAAGGAAAGACAGAGAAATATTGATGTGAGAGAAACACATCTATTGGTTGCCTCCTGCATCAGCCCTGACCAGGGCCCTGAGCCAGGAAGGAGCCTGGGACTGAGGTACGTGCCCTTGACTGGAATCTTACCCAGGACCCTTCAGTTCACAGGCCAACACTCTATCCACTGAGCCAAACCAGCTAGGCCAGTGGTTGCTACTTTTAAAGCCTGTAACAGCACCCATGGATGGTGAGCGATTTGGAACTCCCCTCTCCTAGATGAGGAAATAAAGGCCCAGGGAAGTTGCCCAAATCGGGCCATTGGGGGCAGGAGTGTGGGGCCTTAGCTCCCGCTTTCTCTTCCTGAGCCCAGAGGAGGGTGCGGTGCAGGAGTGGCCAGAGGGGCACCTGAGTGGAGGCCGCCAGGACTGTGGTCCCTGCCTCTCCCCTTCACCCCCTCCAAAAAGACATATTTGGGGTGGGGTGGTTAGCCACATCTTTTAAAACAGAAATGTTCCCTCCTGGCTTTCAGAGGACTATATGCGCCTTACTTCATTTGGATTCCTTTACTCAGATATTTTTTAATTTGAAACTGTTCGTATATCCATACATGCATTTTAGTTATTTACTTGCCTTTTAAATGAAAATGTTTTAGTGTTTACAGATTTGTTGGTTGTTTTATTTTATTTTGTATATTTTTGTTCATTTCAGTTTATTGAGTTATAATTGACATACACCGTGGTATAAATTTAAGGTGTACAGCATAATGGCTTGACCTATTATATTTTTTGTATCCATCATCTTATATGGATACCAAAAAATGAGGAAGATTTATTTTTCTTGTGCTGAGAACTCTTAGGATCTACTCTGTTCATAACTTTCAAAAATACCATTCAGCAGTGATCACTAAAGTCACAATGAATAGGTAACCTGTACTTTTTGATTCGACTCCCCCATTTCCTTCTCCCCTAACCCCTACCTCTTCTAACCACAAATCTGACCTCATTGGCTATGAGTTTGGTTATTGCTTTTTTTAAAAGAATAGATGCCATATATGAGATTACACAGTATTTGTCTTTCTCCGACTGACTTATTTCCTTTAGCGTATGCCCTTAAGGTACACCTGTGTTTTCACAAATACTAGCCCTTTTTAAAATTGTGGATATTCATGTCGTGATTATACTGATTGAATACTCATTAGAAAATTCAAATGGGAATTTATTGAGAAATTGCAATTTGCCTGCTTTAATTGGTTTTATTTATTTGTTTAGTAAAAGTGTTCACTTCAATGCTCCTCTTACAAAACATGTGGACCGCTCGGGAGAATTCGTGGGGAACTAAGCAAAAAGTTGTAGAGAGCTTTGAGAAAATAGGGGAATTCCCAAAGGGCTAACTTATTTATTTAGAACTTGGATTATGTTCTTACTTGTTCAAAGGTTCAACATCCTGACTTTCGCCCTTCCTGGAGCATCATAGCACTTCAGGAGAGGAGGGGAAAAGTCCGTTTAAGATATTTCGGGCCGTGAAAGTTATCTACCAGTAACACGATCCACTTGGCAGAGCCACCCAAGCTCTGGGACTGCCACCGCGTCACTACTTCCACTTCAGGTGACGAATGACTTCATCCACACGCCCACGCAAGACATTTCCATCGGCTGAACTCACACATGACGCCCAGTGCTGAGCTCTAAGCGCGGAATTGACTGTTGATGCACATAAAGCTTGAAAGGAGGAATGTGAGCATTTAATTAGGTGGTTTGTTTGCATCTGTTCTCTGGCATTCGGTTTTGGTTTTATTTATAATTGAACTCTGAAATGAATCACAGGGTTACAAAGGTCCCCGCCCTTTTCCCCACTCTTCTGATTTTAAGAGAAGGACTCAGCCTGGGCGCTCACAACAGACTGTGCTGTTGACTGAACTGCTTTTTTTTCATCTCTTCTTCCCTAATTCATGACAACTCTGTCTGAATCTCCCTCAGCCTTTGCGCTTCTGCAGACCCTTTCCTCCCCAGGCACTGTTTTGACCACAACTGACATGATTTTTCCGTATAGAATGAGTGCAAGGCAGCTGTCAAGTTCTGTTTGGACCTTCTGAATCCTTATCGTGACCTTAATGAGCCCCTCCTGCCGGGGGCCAGCCACCTGCCAGAAGGTCCATTCTGTGGATGAAATCTACAAACAGGAGTGCTCGAACCCTGGGACAAATCAAGCTGTGAGGCTTTCCCTCAATGAGGGAACAGCGGGGGACAGGGAGGACCAAAGAGTTACAAAGAAGTCACAAAAAGGGTTAAAAAAAGAAAAAGGAGTTGTGCTTCAGCCTTAAAGAATACTATTTCATAATTTAGAGAGTGATGAACTTCACCCAAGAAAGCACTCATTTCAAATTTTTCATCCACGGAACAAGTCAGACCCCATCTCAGTAACTGTTTCAGTTAATTCAGCAGGTAGCCCATTCCCTGGACAACTCCACTCCCTGTCTTGACCTTTATGAAATAGAGAAGCTCCCCTAAAGATGGTGCTTCTTTAGATCACAAGTTACCCTTGAGCATGAGAAAGTGCCACGTTTGGTGCAATTTCTTTACTCCTATAATTTTGAATTGATGGCTTGATAGATAGACACATAGATAGATAGATCAAAAAACAAAGACAAATTCATCACTCTTTCATAATAGAGAATACCTAACCAAATAAGGGTGGGTGGCAGGAGGAGGTCAGATTACCTTTACAAGCTGCTCAATTTTGTTATTTCTTTCATCCTAACGCCTTTTTGAATTCTGGCCAAAAACGAAAAGAAAAAAACCCACAGTGTTTGAAATAATCCCGATCACTGTCCATGTCAGAAGGGTTTTTGGGCTCAGGCAGAATGGATTAACAGCAGGCACTGAGAGAGCAAGCGGAGTTTGACCTCCGGCATCTACGGGACCAACTACTGGGAGAGAGACCAAACCACGTTCAACATGGCAGAGGCAGCCATAGGTATCAGCCACATTTGGTATATAGATATATATTTTTTGGATTCTCTGATGTGACAATGATCCATTTAAAATAAATCTCCATGTCACCCTGCAGACCCAGGTGGACATCTGAGCACCTTCCCCAAAAGTGTGCATATGTATTCAGCCTTATGCACAAGTGATTAGTGGTAAGATCATAAAAAGCGAGGTAAACAGCTCCAACGTTCAATAAACCATTCATCTCTCTCCCCAGCTCCCTCCCCACAGTCAGCCTGAAAATACTGCTTGTAAGGCATAATACCCACTTCAATCATGTCAGCGGTGGTTATTAATTGCTTCAGAAAAAGACAATATTTTATCCATCCTCTTTGGAGTTGCAGTGTGAACGGTGAAGCAAAAGAGAGTAAAAGTGAGTGAAACATGAAAAGCTTGATTTGTTAGGACCCCTGCTGTCTGAGGAGAGATCAAAGCTCAGAGGGAGGCTGTAACGCAGCAGAACGCCCTGCTCTGAAACAGGGCCCCTGGCAGCTGCTCCGGGCACTGGCTCAGGACCAGGTGTGCCTGGCCTCCCCTCTGCCAGCCGAATCCTGGGAGCGGGTACCACTCCTCTCCCTTCATTATTTCCCAGGCCGTCACTGAGGGGACGCGGGCTCCATCCATCACAATGCACAAATCCACAGCGCGCGGCTTCAGCGCAGGCCTAATTAAAGCTTTTCCTTTCATTTGTGGAGATAATTAGACTTTCATCTCACCAGGAAGCTTCAGAAAGATCTATTTCTTTCTTCAATAAAAGCTACATCAAACAAAAGCAGATTTTAATCGCCTTTTCTTTGGGGCATGAGTCAATAATGAAAGATGTCACGGGTAACAAAAAACTGTGTGCAGGAAAAAAAGAGAGGAGGGAGGGGGAAAAAAAAGAAAACGCCTAAGCAATGTTCTTTAATTAACATCATGTTTGCAAACACCATTAATTTCTCTCATTAAAATGATTTTTATCTGCAACTGATTGTTGATAAAACAATCGATGTTAGCATCTCATCTGTTTCGCCGCTATTCGAGAACCCCATCTGCTGCACTGTGAGGCAGCGATCCCGCAGACTGCTGAGCAACATGTGAGAACAATGCGAAATGAATGCGGGTGCGGCAGGAATTGGCGGGGCTGACTGCGGAGGCGAGGGACATCTTTCCACAGGACATTGTAAAAAAAGGACGCGGTGCCAGGCTAAGGGACTAAGCGTCACAGAGCTCCGAAGTGCATCAATAAAAACACATCCGTGTGTGCAGGCGGCAAAGGCTCCATCTGTGTTTAGAAAACATTTTGTAAACAGGTTCGGAGAAGGAAGACAGGGAGTTTGGATGCACTGAAGAGTGTGCCACGGGCAGGTGTAATGTCATTTTTGATGACATGTGGGGCAACTGGTCTACCGCTTAAGAGCGTCTTAGTCTTTAAATAGGAACATTCTCATTCGGAATGCTTTTTGGGAAGTGTTGACTTTAGCTTCCCCCCACCAACTTCATGCGTGTGAAAATAAGTACATGGATACAGACACTGGGGGGACGGGGGGAGGGCATGAGTGGGGGATTAGGACACATTTGTAATACCTTAATCAATAGGGGGGAAAAAGGAAAGAAAAAAAGGAAAGAAGTACATCTATGGGACTTAGAGGAACAATGGTGTGGGATCAATGTTGGAGACAGGGGAGTTGACAGCAAGGAATTGGCTGGGAAAGTCTAAGGCTGGACCAGAAGCCACGGGATCAGGAATGGAAACTAAAATCTATTTGTCCACAAAGATAAAGGCAGGGGTACAGATTGACCCAGAAGAATGGAATTCAGCCCTTTGGAAGTGGGACTGTCAAGATGACCTGGCCCACCTGCCATCCTCTGGACACCGATCCTGTCAAATTGTTCTTACTACTATTTTGGGGATTTCTGTAACAGTGACCACCAGCACATCATGTTGGAACACACACTACTTATAATTGTGTTAAGAATTAGTAACATCATTCTACTGAATTAAAGACTGTCTCTCTCTAAATCCTAATCTTTGGGGTAATTCTGTTTCTCAGAGCCACAGTCTAAGGTTAGCACCTTTGGATCATGGCTGGTCCTTCATCCCTGAAAGCGTGTCTGTTTCCTGAACCTCCACTTCTCTATACTGAACAGCAAATTCCTTCAAGCAGTCTGCAGACACTATTTCCCCCAGGTTTGTTCAGGCTCCTCGTCTTTTTCCTTTAAATACATTGTAGGTTGTCAATTTCCCATTAAGATACACAAATTAAAAGCCAGAAAGGAACATCACACCCCACCTGTTGACAGTGCTTCCCCATGCACATCATCAAGTAAAACATGTCAATATTTAAAATCCATGTTTTTCTTTTCTAGGAAATAAGAATAATTTCATGATAAATCGAAACAAAGTTCTACACCCAAAAGTCCCTACATGTTATTTCATGTTCAGAGTTCAAAGTTCTCAGGAAAAATACTGTCCTCTATTGATACAGGTAGTAATTTAAAACTATTGCTAGTAGATCGTCATTTACAAAATAGTTATGTCTTTCAGATTTTTTTCTTTTTGGATCTCCTACTTGGAGTGTTTTACTGATAACAAAATTGTGTCTTGAAATAATCAACCCCACTGGCTAAGACATAAAAAAAAAATTATCAATCCATTGATAAACCTGTTTCCAATACTGAAAATAATCGTTTGATCTATTAAATGAGTGTTTGACAATAGTAAAAGTATGCGATTTTAGCATCACATAAATCCATACAGAGAAATGAAGTTCTCCATTTCTTAGGTTTAGGATGTCAGAATGTAATTTTGGCTGAAAGTTTCATAATTTCTGCTTTTTTAAGCAAAATACAGAAATGTACTAAAATCAAGCTGAATAAGTTGGTAGTTTCCTAATTGAATTCCCTCATATTTTGCAAACTCCTTTGTCTTTGGGTCATTAAATAGACAGGTCCAGCCTCTGGCACCTTCAATTTCCTGAGTGAAAGAAAAATCAACAACTTTCTCACACAACCTATCCTATTAGAATTGTAGAAAGTTCACTAGATATAAATATAAAGGACATCATTATTATTACTGTTCACCCAACAGAAAATAATGCTGAAGTGTATCACTGCAAAATTTACTGTAAGTTTTTCAAGGTTTAAATAGAAAAAAATTAACAAACAGCTTTTTGGAAAGGGAGGAAGAAAGGAAGGAAGGAAGAATAAACTCATCCTTGTGCATTGTAGGAACTCCCAGTGGCATTACGTATTTACCTTTGGGTGCCAACGTGGCAACTAAAAAAATTATTTTCAATTATCTATTTAGGCTCTACTGCCACACCTGCTACCTCCTAAAGGTACCAGCATTTTCACAAATTCTTCCTGTGTGAAGAGCAAACAGTGCCATTTCCAATGAGAGTGCTGTCCATCAGCCCCCAGATGAGAAGGGCTGGTGAGTGGTGCCGGAGGTCTCCAGGGCCAGGCTCCTCAATGCACACCTGATACCGAGCAGAGCAAATTGGTGTCTCGAGGTCATTTCAGAAAATCAGATTATGTGCATGACAACACACACACCGCAGCTATGCCATCTGTCTGGCCCACACCTGGCATGTTTAACCCCACATGCTTTTGTGAGAGTCAAATCAGTGTGTTGTCTTGAGCCAGTGTTTCAGGGTCAGTCAGACCAAGATCAATGGCATGTCATCACTTAGGCTGCCAGGGCCAAGTGAACACATTTATAACGCTGTTAGTGACTCATATGAGCTAGCAACATATACAACTGTTTGGTACCTTAGTATACTGAGAGGATTATCTTGATTTCTTAACCAGAGGAAGCAGTGGTTCAAACTATACACAGCACTATAAGCTGTCCCTACCTTAAAAGCAGGTTGAACTCTTAATATATTACCTGGATTGTTCGCAATTTAAAGTATCTATATATATAAAAGCCTAAGCGACTGAACGACCAGTCGACTGGTCAACCAATCAACCGGTTGCTATGATGCACACTGACCACCGGGGGCAGACGCTCAACGCAGGAGCTGCCCCCTGGAAGTCAATGTGCTCCCACAGCAGGAGCACTGCTCAGCTGACGGAGACTCACGGCTGGCAAGTGCAGCTTCAGGCAGTGCGAGCCTCTCCCGCCTCTGTGGCAGTGCTGCTTAGCTGCAGCTGAGCTGCAGCGGAAGGTGCAGTGGGGCCGAGATGAGTGGGAGTGGTGCGGTGCCCAGCCCAGGCTCAGGCTTCTCCCAGGCCGCCTGCCCCTTCAGGCACTACTACATCCCTCAGGGGATGTTGGACTGCTGGTTTTGGCCTGATCCCCAGACCAGGTGGATTGGGCAGAAACCAGCAGTCTGACATCCCCCGAGGGGGTCCCAGATTGCGAGAGGACACAGGCCAGGCTGAGGGACCCCACCAGTGCACAGATCCGTGCACCAGGCTTCTATATTCCATATGAGAGGGGACGGGAGAGGGAGAGAGAGATAGAAACATCAATGATGAGAGAGAATCATGGATTGGCTGCCTTCTGCACTCCCCACACTGGGGATCGAGCCCAAAACCCGGGTATGTGCCCTGACCGGTAATCAAATCATGACCTTCTGGTTCATAGGTCAACGCTCAACCACTGAGCAATGCCGGCTGAGCTGTGAACACCTTATAAAAGGTGGCTTGTTTCTAGTCTTCCTGCCCCCATCACTCCCACCCTCCCAACCCCCCCCCCCCACACACACCCCATTGGATTGTAGCTGAACTACAATATTCAGAATTGTCCTGAGTTCTGGGCCTTGAGAATGGGAGGTCAGCAAGTAAGAGAGGAGGAAGAGGCAGAGGAGGAACATGTGAAAGAGAGGAAGGGAGAAAGCAGAATAGGCAGGAAAGAGGAGTTTTCTTCTCCTGGAGAAGGAATTCAATCCAGCAGAGCGCCCCCTTCCTTCTTTATTGCTCCCTGACTGCCTACCAGGGGCCTGTGCAGAGAATGAGGTCAGAGAAGAGAACTGACCAGGATGGAAGAGGTAGAACAGGAAGAAAGCATGTCCTGGCAGGGCGCTCTGCACTCAGGAGCAGACACAGGCTAGCTGTGAGGCCTCGGAAAGTTGGATGTTTCCAAGTCAAGGGGTGGCTTTTACTCAGATCGCAGCCTCTGTTTCATTGCACTTGACAGTGAGGACCGATGACAAGGACAGACGGTGAAAATGCCTGGTTATCAACTTCCAGCTCCCAGCTCAAGTGTAAACCAGGTAACTTAAGCATGATTAAGGCGCAAGCTAAAGTGGAGGTGGTTTTGTCACTAAACCCTTGGATTAAACTGCAGGAAACGTGGAAATGCTGCTGGCACTCAGGAAAAAGGCAGGGAGGCAGGGTAGCTCCACGGCGGAGGACTTTTCCAGCCAAGGAGAGGTGTTTCTAAGGAGCCCACAGCCTCCTTCTGAGCAGGCGCAGTGAAGCAAGAGGCAGCTGCGGCTCTCAGAGAGGAAGGGCTGAGAGGATTTAAAAACTCAAATCTCAGCTCTGAACTCCTGGGAGGAGGAAAGCTGCTGTCCCCCTGGTACAGGCAGAGCATGTGGGGGTCACTGACTTTGAGTGGATCAAGTTCTCCGGATGAAACCAAAAGACAACGAGCGCCCCCACATCACATGTTGTCCAGCCTGTGCTTGAGGGCCCTCCACGCTCCCTTTGAGTCCAGACAGTTTGTTGAAAGAAACGAGCCCTGACAAATGATCAGCGATAAAGATCGGCTACGACCCCTTTCATCTCTGCAGATCGGTCTTTCGGAGGGTAATTTCTTTTCTGTTTTCTTAGCCATTTGCTTTTGCAATCTACAAATAAAAATGAGGGAAAGCAGAAAAAAAGTCTGTATGCTTACAATATGTTTTACGAAGTGAGCAATCATCTTTGATCTTTGTGTTCCGTTTCCAAAGAGCCCTCGCATTTTAAAGACGAAACTGAAGGTTAGAGAGAGGAGATGCAAGTGGCCACAGCCTGGGAGTGGTCCCGAAAAGACGGTTCCCCCTGTCTTGCCCCCATGTGTGTTGTATTCTAGCTTCTAATTATAGCTGATGCCAACGCAACATGTCTTTCTGCTGCTTGGTGAAGAGCAGTGGCACGATGGCTCTGTCTCCTCATGATGTCCCCTCTATTCCAGGGGCACACCTGTGACCACCCACCTGACTCCACTGTGGTGCCCTTTCTGAATGAACTGAGCATTTCGGAATGGCACTATGTCAGGCTCTACCTCTGCTCAATGGGCTTCAGTGACTGACAGCAGCACTCCTGCCTCCCCCCACCCTCCCATGGGCCAGGCACTGTGCTAGAAGCCAGGCTGGCAGCCATGAAAGAGACTCAGTCTCTGTCAAGTCACAGGTTGGAACCAAGCTGTGCTCACCCTGACCAGTGGCTATGGGCTCTTCCAGGAGGTGAGGGCATCACGGTCCACAAGCCCAGGACGAAGCTGTGGAGATTTCCCACAAGCTCTGGCACGATGGAGCCTTTGGGAGCCAGAATGCCTCTTCCCCCAACCCTCGCGATGTTCTCATCTAACCTCAGCCCTTCCCAGCAAGAAGGGGGTCTTGCTTGATTGCGGCCCTGCGGTTTTGTGTTCTGCCTTTGTCCCCAGGGGCTGGATGATAAGTTTAAAGAATAATAATGAGATACTTGATCTTTTAGTTTGAGGTCCACAGGAAGCACAAAGAATGTTCATACACCCCTTTCCTATACGCATCAAGCCTCCCCACATCGACATCCCGCCCCTAGGAGGTGTATGTGTTACAATCAATGAACCGACATTGGCACATCATCATGAACCAGAGTCCGCAGGGTTCACTCTTTGTGATATACATTCAATGCTTTTGGTGTTGTTGTTTGTAAATATGTTTTTATTGATGTCAGAGAAAGGAAGGGAGAGGGAGAGAGATAGAAACATCAGTGATGAGAGGGAATCATTGATCAGCTGCCTCCTGCACACACCCTATTGGGGATGGAGCCTGCCACCTGGGCATGTGCCCTGACCAGGAATCCAACTGTGACCTCCTGGTTCATAAGCTGATGCTGAAGCACTGAGTCATGCCAGCTGGGCCATGCACTGGGTTTTGAAAAATGTTTAACAACGTGAATCCACCATTCTAGTACCATACAGAATCAAGGCTGGCCTGAGATCCAGCTGATTTGCCCCACCCTCTTGGATTTAACTAGGTGTTGTGGGTATAAGGCAAGCACAGGGAAGTGACTCTTGATGTTTAGAATTATTAGGGATGAGTCCTGCAGCGCCTCTCGGTTTCCTTCCTTTCTAACTTATGTCCCATTTGCCCTGTAGCTGAACCTACATGAGTTATGGCATCGTGTCCTCAGGCACTAACGTGCAGCAATTGAGCTCATCATCACAAGCTTAATTTATTTTAATGTGGGATGGGCTGGCTTGTCTGATCAATTCATTACATTGCTGTTTTTCGTATGAACTCTGTTTATTTTATTTTTTTTAAGGAAAATGTTTGAGATATTTATGGTCATGAGTGTTACCATACATAGACGGGATAAATAATTCCAGTACTGTCATTGAGAGAAAGTTTTAGGGCTTGGAGTAGAAGCAAGACAATCGACATTCAAAGGGTTGGGACATCTCCCAGATCTTCACTATCTCTTTGGCCCAAAGCCATCCCTGATGGAGGTCTGAAAGAGCTGCCACCACCAGCAAGGCCCAAGTATGGTGCCAAATCTTTAAGTCACCACTTGCAGCCAAGTCCCTAAGTCATTTTCTGCTGTGGTGATTTCTTCTCTTTGATTGGCCCAGAAAGGGGGGGGGGGTGATGCTAGGAGGTGGGCCAAGAGCCAGGCAGGGGCAGGCGGACAGTCAGGGCATTCGCTGTGAGGCCCCGAGGTGAAACGTACCACCAGGAGATAAGGGGTGCTGAAAGGCGGGGCTGGAATTTCCCATAACCAAACCCTGACATGTTAATCTCTGAAAAATGAATCTAGCTCCCAAAGGCTAAAAAAAGGCTTGGCCCTGCCAGGGTTGTATGTGTTCTGGAAGATACTCGGCACAATTGCATTCTAACCTTTACTGAGAGAATAAAAAACTGCACTTTTGAGTAGAGTAGCTGTCAGCGATTATACATAACAATAAATACATCTGGGGACAAACAGGGTGTAAACATGTGACTATGATATCTGTGAGTGCAAATTTGATTACATTAAGTAAAGCCGAGAAGATGACTGCTTTATGGTGCCTTTCTACCTATATTTCTCAGGAACATACAAGAAACATTTGATTTACAAAATGGAAGCCACTGAAATTTATAGGGTGTACACATTTCAAGTGTGTGAACATCTGATTGATGATACAGAGACCAACCTGTCTGGATTTGCCATCATTTCACCCTTGGCCACAAAGCACACAGGGACTTGGGGGGTGTGTTTGTTTTGAGAGTTATCTGCCTCTAAAAATCTGCATCATTTTTTCATATAATGAGTGGGTTTTGTGACTTCAAAGGTTTCAGTGATAAATGATCTCCTAAAGGAAACATAATTCAAAATCACTGATACCAAATAGAGACAGCATTTGGACAGATATATTTAAATAGTCCGTTGAGTCTAATTTTCTAAACTGCATCACAACTAGCACTTCTCTTTTCCACGCTCCTGAAAAATCTCTGACCTGAAAAGCTATTCCATAACTTAAGGATTAAAAAAAATGAAGCTCATAAAGGGACAATCTAAGTCTCTGATCTTTTTTATAATGTTTTTAATGTTACTGCTTGCATGAGGCTGGCCAAGTCCCATTATTTGACCAAATCTATTTTCCACTGCCTGAGATATTCTTTGTAGGACATCGTTTGAGTAAGGCACTCTCCGACACTAGTTGGTAGCCAGTATAAGTCACCAGTAGCTTTTTAAGCCTTGCATTCTCTATCCCTTTTTCTAGCAATAAGATACTCAAAGTCACCAGTCATTTTCCACCTGTGCTCCTTCATGTCCACCAGCCACATATTCTCACTGTGCCATATTTTCCTTGTTAGGCATATGAATGGTTACATGGAATTACCAAGAAGTAGGTGAGAACCTCTGTTTCATCCTGTCCTTGGGTGCTAAAGTATTACTAAACATCGTGAAATCAAAAGAGGTTATGTACATATACCCTAATCAACTGCCTCATATTACTATTTTTATTATTATATTTCTAAATTAAATTTAAGTAAAAATCGTGAGCTAAGTCCCAGGATATTCATAATAATGCTATCAAGTAGAGAGCATTATCTATTGGCTAAGACTGTCAATTATATAGCAAGCATCCCTTCTAACCATCGGGTATGCTTAGCTCTCACCATTAGATCTACCAGAATGATAGAATCGGGGAGCTACAGTGATCATCTAGCTCAGTGTTTGACAAATTTTGGATCATAATCTATTGTTGGGATATAGAGTCAATCTAGTAAGCTGAAATAGTATTTAAACATGAAATTAGGCCAGACAGACTAGATGGAATACATGAGTGAATTATCCTATATAATAAAAGAGGTAATATGCAAATTGACTGTCACACCCTCACACAAGATGGCCACCCCCATGTGGTCACAAGATGGCCACCACAAGATGGCCAGCAAGGGAGGGAAGTTGTGGGCAATCAGGCCATCAGGGGAGGGCAGTTGGGGGGGACCGGGCCTGCAAGGGAGGGCAGTTGGGGGGGGGCAGGCCTGCAGAGGAGGGCAGTTGGGGGCAACCAGGCTTGCAGGGGAGGGCAGTTGGGTGGGAAAAGGCCAGCAGGGGAGCAGTTAGGCATCTATCAGGCTGGCAGGGGTGTGGTTAGGGGGTGATCAAGCTGGCAGGCAGAAGCGGTTAGGGGCAATCAGGCAGGCAGGCAGGCAGGCAAGCAGTTGGGAGCCAGCAATCTGGATTGTCAGAGGTACATCCCCCAAGGGGTCCCAGATTAGAGAGGGTGCAGGCTGGGCTGAGGGACACCCCCCCACCCCAGTGCACAAATTTCATGCACCGGGCCTCTAGTTTATAATAAAGGTATTACATTGTGAACATTTTATTTCAGTTATACATACTTATATGTGTGAATACTCATAATGTAAAATGTTCTTCTTACTATGGGTCATAGTGAAAGAAAAATAAAGTCACACTCTTGTCCATCCCTAGGCAATGCTTTACTTCACTACATCATACCCTCTGCCCTCCTCCCCCTGATGGGGTGATATTAAACTTCTGCTTGAATCCTACCATAGGTGATAAATTTATATACTCATACAATAACCGATTCTATTTTCAGCTCTAATTGTTACAGCTCTTTCTTTTTTATTTATTATTAATTTATTGAATTTATTGGGGTGACATTGGGTAATAAAACTATACAGGTTTCAGGTATACAATTCTATAGTACATCATCTGTACATTATATTGTATGTTTACCACTCTAAATTAAGTCTCCTTCCATCACCATTTACCCAACCTTTACTACCTTCTACCTCCCCTACCTCCTTTCCCTCTGGCACTCACCATACTATTGTCTGTGTCTAAGAGTCTTTCTTGATTTTCTTTGCTTAATCCTTTTACCCAATGCCACCCCCTACCCCTCTGACAGCTCTCTGTCATTTCTGTATTCATAAGTCTGTCTTCACTTTGTTACTTTATTTTGTTCATTAGATTCCACATATAAGTGAAATCATATGGTACTTGCTTTTCTCTGAAAAGTAAAAAAATAAAAAAGGGACTACATCAAACTAAAATGTTTTTGCATAGCAAAGGAAACCATCAACAAAAGTAAAAGACAACCCACTAAATGGGAGAAGATATTCACCAATACATCTAATAAGAGCTTAATATCCAACATTTATAAGAAACTTATAAAACTCAACATAAGAAAAGAAAGAAAGAATCCAATTAAGAAATGGGCAAAGGACCTGAATAGACCTTCTCCAAAGAGGACACACATACAGTTTTTTCTTTAAAAAAAATATTTTATTGATTTTTTTAACAAAGAGGAAGGGAGAGGGATAGAGAGCCAGAAACATCAATGAGAGAGAAACATCCATCAGCTGCCTCCTGCACACCCCCTACTGGGGATGTGCCCACAACCTCGGCACATACCTTTGACAGGAATCAAACCTTGGACCCCTCAGTCCACAGGCTGACGCTCTAACCACTGAGCAAAACTGGTCAGGGCCAGTTCTTTCTTATAGTGAGCCAGAGTCTGTACCCATATCCTACTAGGTGGTGTTCTAATCTTTGGAGTGCCACAGACTAATGTTTTCCCTGTTCTGCATGTCTGTTCTGTATGGCTTTTATGATAGCTATAATTTCCCAGGTGCATTTTATTATCTCTATTTTTTAAAGCAACTTCACCTATTGAGCCACTTATAATCCTTTTAAGTGTTTTTCACCTCTTTTGTGGAAGCAGTGTGTCAATATCTTCTGAGATAGGATGGTAAAAGCTGAGCACAGTCCATCCTGTTTGGTTTGCCAAGTCAGACTACAGAAAGATTATCATCTCCTTTATTTTTATATCATACTCCTGTTAATATGGCCCCAAAGAATATTAATCTTTTTAGCCTTATGATACAGTTGTATATTAGTAAAGCATTTATAGTCAACCAAAATGTAATTTTCATAGACTTTAACTTATTATTATGATTATTATTATTGTAATTGGAAAAACAATGTAGATTTAGGACTATATAGAATCTTATTAAAGTGTCTATCTGTTGTTTGGGCTAGTACAGATCTTTTTAAATCTAGATGTTTCCATCCTTGAAATTATTTGTCACAGTTTCATATCACCTACAAATTGAGAACCATGCTATTTCTGATATTTAAGGGAGTGACTGAAATTTTTAACAGTAAGAAGAAGGGGCATTTTCAAATTATATTGCAAAAGAATGCGTGTGAGTTGATGTTTGAAATTCAGAATATTTTCTATTAGAAAAACCATTTTAAATGATGGGTTTTCAGATCATCCAGTTTCTCTTTAGAGGAGAACCTACCACTGAGATGGAAATAACACTTATTAGACTTATTCTTGGTTATAAACAAGAAATATAAAAGGGTAATGAGTAGAAAGCAAGTGAAGGGGAGGAAACTTGCTGATTCAATAAGTTTGATCATTACATGAGCTAGCAAGTAAGTGTGCTATTTATTGATGTATAAAAGGCATTCGATGCTGATGCTTCATGGCAAACAAACAAGACAGTATTCTAGTTTCCTGATTTCATTCTCATAGGATTTGAAGAACCTTCATTTTTCTCTTTCTCCATACTTGAAGGTCTGGATCTTACGACTTTAAAATAAGATTGATTTATCACTCATTTCTGTAGCTGTAACAAATGAATGTTGTTCTTATTTTTTATTTCCACCCTTTTGTCTTCATCATTCCCCAAATCTATGCACCTGCAATGCCAACAAATTGTCATGAGAATGACAAGTGAAAAGCTGGGTTAGGAATGAGAGGGAAGAGAGATACTGTGCATCTTCTATATCCTAGTGGCCATGTTTCAAAGCTCATAAAAAGTATCTAATAAGTAATTTCATTATAATGTTGCTGTTGAGGGAGCTGCAGTCAAGAGTAAAATTATTCCAAGATCATGTAACTGAGCCACAAGGAGGGTGTGTGTCTATGTGAAGGCTCTGCAAGTGTATATTTATTAGGATAAAGATGAAAAGTTTACCTAGGTGCATAAGTATATCTCAAACAAGCTGTCTATTCTCAAGTAAACAAGAATAAAATTCTGGAAAATGTCCTGAGCAATACACATTCTTCATACTGCACAGTGGCCATGGAAAGCAGAGGCGTAAAGGCTGTAACATTTCAGTGCATGTGTGGGGAGCCTAATGTAAATGCCATTTATAATTGGGACCTAAAATATTGCATTACTCTCCAATGAAACTTATAAATAATAGTAATTTCTCCATGCGTAGGGGGCTAGAAAACTTTACTGCCCACAAGACTGCTAGGCCAACCTTTGATTATCAAGATACAATTAATATACAAGGGTGATATGTGTGTGTCATTTATCCTCAGGACTCTAGGTATAAAAACAGCAACACACTGTGAAAGTAATGGTAACACTTAGAGGCTCCATTATTATTAATTCGTTTGACATTCACTGTAATCACGCTGGTCTTAATGAATTCGTTTGGCATGTGCATATTACATGTACTTTCAAACGCACGCCATTGTAAGTCAGTGCTAACGAATGTGTAGGATTCAGATAAACGATGACTTCTGTTTCCTTAGCGGAGTCTTTAAAATCAAATGTTGAAAAGTTACAGTTTGATATTGTGTTTTTATGCAAGAAATAGTAGAAATAAAGAGTAGTAATTTTATTTCATCATAAAAATAGAGTTTACAGAATCCTGCATGACAAGTGGCCTTTGGGTAACTGAAATCTGAAGAAGCACTGCTAAATGGATATATGTATGTAGAACAGAACATTCAGGGGGAAAAAATTCTCATTACTATGTGGGTGAATGGAGGGGAATCTATATAGTAAAAGCCTAAGCAACCTTTACAGTGGAACAACCAGAACGACCGGTCGCTATGATGCACACTGACCACCAGGGGGAAGATGCTCAATGCAGGAGCTGCCCCCTGGTGGTCAGTGTGCTCCCACAGGGGGAGTGCCGCTCAGCCAGAACAGGGCTCACAACTGGCAAGCACAGAAGTGGTGGCAGGAGCCTCCCCTGCCTCCTTGGCAGCACTAAGGAGCAGCGAGCAGGTGGGCAGTAAGGAGCGAGGGGTCCCAGACTGCGAGAGGGCGCAGGTCAAGCTAAGGGACCCCTGCACACCTGTGCACGAATTTCATGCACTGGGCCTCTAGTTATAATCATAAGTAGACAAGCGTGGTCAACACTGAAGGGGAGGGTAAGTATTGAATAGCTTTCAAATATCACATGGTCAAAGATCTAATTTTGTCCACCCAATCAATAGGCACCACATCTGCCAATGTCAACCTCCTTTCGCTGCACCCCAGTTTAGGTCCCTTTTCTCTCTGTGATTTTTTTCCTTTGTCCTGTTAAGGTTTGTTTGAGGTGGCATTTTTGTGACAGCACTAAGTAATCACAAAATGCATTCCATACCTGCTTCTTAATGGCTGGGGCTTGATACCCACAGTTTGCCATTTCCTGATCATTTGCTCTGACTGTGTGCTGATATTTGTGTGGTAGTCACTCTGAGTTTGTTTGGGGGATGTTGTATCTCCGAAGGTCAACAGTTAGCACCTCAAGTACAGTGGATGAGCCATGGTCCAGGGGTTTTTTCTTTATCATCTTTTCCTAACCTTCCTCATGGTCTGGTGCCCTACTGCACATTTGCTAGTTTTATGTTAGTTCCACATTTCTTGTGTGGTAGATATTTGTGCTAAAATTAAATAAATAAATAAATAAAAAGATATATATATATATATATATATATATATATATATATATATATCACCCCATTTTTTGCTATAAGAATTTTTCTCCTTATTGCTGATATTGCTTTAGAAAAACAAACAAACAAACAAAAAAACAACAACACTTAACTCCTTCCTCATTTTATATTCACATTTGGACAAACAAGATTTAAACCCCCTCTATCTCCTTAAATCTATAGAGTGTTATTTTTATTCTAATCAGCTTTACTCACGAAGCCTCATCCTCATACATCATTGCTGAGAGCTCAGTATCTTTGAAAATCAGCCCATGTACCTCAGCAATGCATTCTAAATGCCTGCACAGAGCTGCCACAAAGGTGCTTCCGGTCTAGGGCAAGTAGGCAATGGCTCCATAGAGTCATCCTTTGTTGTGCTGGAGAGAAACAGGATGGATGGTTTGGAATCTTGCTGGCGCACAGAAGGGGGTGCTGCAAGGAAGTTTCCCTCGAGCTTTGACTTTTACACCCATCTTTTCTCTGAGATACCACAGACCTCCAGACACCGTGGGCACTTCCACTAATGTCAGAAAGGCCCTATTCCCAGCTCGGTGACTAATTTCTATTACTCCTTGAGTTTGCAGCCTAGACTTGACTTATGCGTGGAAGTCTTCAATTTTTCCTCCTAAATCCACGTGTAAAGAACATGGTACTTCTACCGTGTAGCTTCTATTTGTGAAGGACTTGTTTGTCTTAAATTTAACTGAATTGTAAGCTCAGGGAAGAACACACATACAGTATCCACGTTGATTATCATTGAGTCCCAGTATTTAACTCAGGGCCTGAAACTTCACATACTCTCAAGAAGTCATTTTGCAGGGATTGTTTATTGGAATGGGATTAAGTTGAACACTCGAGAAAAAATAAAAGATAACTGGTTAGAACAAGAACATGTGTGTGGTTGAATTAGAGGAAGGAAATGGGAATCAGGGGATAATTTGGAAAGAAGGAACTAGGATAGCAAACAGGAGTTGCTGATGACATTTCAATAATATCTTCAAGATTAAGGGGAAACGTGGAAGGATTTTAATTGGGGAAAGGACAGAAGCACAGGTGTATTTTATAAATAGGACCTAAGCATGGACAGATTGGAAGGAAATGAGTGGCTAACTGGTGAAAAATTAGAAGTCTATTTTACTATTCAGGTTAGAAAGTATAAAGCCCTTAATGAAGATGCAAGAGAAAAGATGAGACTGATAAAGACATTTTTAGAGGGAAACTTGTGAGTGATTAGATGTTGAGACTAAAGGAAGAGGAACGTGATTTCAAGGACGGTGAGAAAAGGAGACGCAGACTTTCCAGGTGTTGAACTTGTTGCCATTCATGGCAGTGAAGTGGAGATGGTCTATGGACACCTGGGAGGGAATATTACTCAGTAATAAGTAGCAAAGATTCTGGAACCTGACTCGTTCAAATCTGGATTCCACCACTTATGATGTATGCAACCTTGGGCAAGTTACTAACTTTTCTGGATCTCATTTTCCTCATTTATAAAATGGAAAAAATAATAATATCCACCTCAAGGCTGCTTCAGTCACAGGATTAAACATATAAACATATTGGTGTGTGTAAACCCTTGAATATTGCCTGGCACATAGCAAGCCATATATACACGCACTAGAGGCCCAGTGCATGGATTCATGCACCGGTGGGGTCCCTCGGCCTAGCCTGGCCTGCATTCTCTTGAAATCCAGGACCCCTTGGGAGATGTCAGAGAGCTGGTTTTGGCCTGATCCTCACAGGCCAGTCTGAGGGACTCCACCGATGCACAAATTTGTTCATCGGGCCTCTAATATTCATATATTTGGTTAATCTCTTTCCACCCCCTCCCCTCTTCCCTCTGAGATTCATCAGTCTATTCCATGTTTCCATGCCTGTGCATTGAGCATCTGCCCCCTGGTGGTCATTGTGCATCATCGGTACCGGCTGGTCAACTGGTCGGCTGGTTGCTTAGGCATGCATATATATATTAAAAGGATAATATGCTAATTAGACCAGACATCTTCTAGATGTCCTTCGGAACACAGTCACAGTGGCAAGAGCCAAGGCAGAGGCGGATAGGGGCGATCAGGCTGGCAGGGGGGAGCAGTTAGGGAGCGATCAGGCTGGCAGGGGGGAGCAGTTAGGGGGCGATCAGGTTGGCAGGAGAGTGCAATTAGGGGTGATCAGGCTGGCAGGCAGAGGTGGTTAGGGGCAATCAGGCAGGCAGGCAGGCAGGCAAGTGGTTAGGAGCCAGCAGTCCTGGATTGTAAGAGGGTATGTTTGACTGCTGGTTTAGGCCCGATCCTGCAGGTCCTGGATTGGAGAGGGTGCAGGCCAGGCTGAGAGACCTCCCCACCCCCGTGCATGAATTTTGTGCACTGGGCCTCTGTTATATATAGATATATATAAATATATAGATGTGTAGATATATATAAGATATATATATATACTTATATATATATACATATATATAGATATAGATATAGATATAGATAGATATAGATATAGATATATAGATATATAGATATGTAGGTATATAGATAGTGTTGTATTATTAATAGATAGATAGATAGATAGATAGATAGATAGATAGATAGATAGATATAAGCATCAGCATTTAGGTGAATGCCAAAGTTTTAGGAGTAGACCTGATCAAAATACAGAAAATATAACCTATCCCTGTAACTTCAGACCATTCCTTCTCTCCAGGCAGTCCAAAGTCCCACCTGCCAGGAAACCAGCAATGCCATCTTCGTTTGTTACCTTATGCTGGCATGCTGTGCTTATATTTGTAGACCTCATTTAGGATGCTTTGATGTGTGAGTTCTGATTTAGGCAGGAGAATTTTCACACATTTAGTAAAAAAATCTCCCTAGTGTTTATTCCTCGTTATGAATTACCTTCACTGCTCTGAGTTTAGGCATAGACATATTTCCTCCTCACAGTGCACTAAGTTCATACATACCTTCCTTTTTGAAGTTTTTGAGGAAAACTTCAAAATAATTGAATGGATATACACAGACAATTTATTTTTTGTTACTGTAGCCAATTTACTTCATCTCCCATTCTATCTCTCTCCCTTCTCTCTCTCTTACACACACACACACACACACACACACACACACACACACAGAGTTAAAAGGAGATTATCTCAATACTGACTAGAAAGAGTAGCATTAAATACAGGATGCCCCCCCAAAATGCATACACATTTTGAATAATTATTAATTCCAATGGGTTAAATCTTAAAAGAAAGAAACATCAATTGAGCTATTAGCTGTTAACATGCGTATACATATTTTGGGACACTCTGTATATAATAATTAAAAACTATAGTTTTAGGAAAACTATAGATGGACTAACCTAGCCCCTTCATACCACAGATAGAATGAGGAACCCAGGAAGAGTAAGTGATGTACCTGTAATCACACCAGAATCTGTTTCATAGTGGGTCTTACAATTCAATTTAGCTGAAATACAAAATCTGTACTACAAAAATAAGGCCTGCATCCTATTGTATAACTAACCAAAAAAAAAAAAATCATATTTTTATCATAGCTGAAGATGTTTGCTAATGTTTTAATAAATGCAATATTATTAACATATTAATAAAATACTAATAAAAGACAAACATGCCAGAACTAGATTCATATTCTTTCTCATTTTACTTTCATGCTTATAAAATCTTTTTCTATAAAATAATATAGTTTGTTTATGTTTTTATATTCTCAGTACCATCTTCTTGAATTATTTATTTCGTTTCATGCTCACAGTGTCTCCGTTACTTAAAAGGGGATGAACTGAATTTCTACAAACTATAATGTTAGACTTGTTAAAATAGGTGATATTTTGTGTAGAAGAGTAGCAGTATTTAGGTTTTTCTCAAAGTTGCATACAAGTAAAATCCACAAATGAAAGAGGTCGTTTGCAAGAATGGAGGGGTGGATGTTCTCATTTGCATACACACACACACACACACACACACACACCTATCAGTCAGACTTCAACCGTTAAACAATGTTATCAACAGTCTAAACACCATAGCAGTCAAGCAATATTAAGTTAGTATAAGTGGGAACAATAAAATGACAATGGAATTTCTCTACACTGCAAAGGAAAAATGCCCACTATCACTGAGTTTATTCAGCTTGCAAAATGCTATTCAGGAGAATAGGAGAAGTCAGAAAGGAACATTATTATATGATTTTGAATTTTTAAAAATTCATATGTTAAGGAAGTGATATTCACTTTTTTTCATGAGGACCAAACTGTCAGAATATAACACATTGATTTACATAAGTAGATGAATTACTAATGTAGAAAACTACAAATTAATGTCCACTTTTCTGATTTAAAAGCAAGATCAGACCTAGAATAATATACTTTAATAGCACTCATCTGTATGAACTTTCAACAATGAGTTTCAAGAGAATCATTACTTAGCGGCATTCTCCATCCTTCAAAAGTGATTAATTGGCAGGGCTGTCTCTATACTTATTTTTAAAAGAAGTCCTAAAATACATATTTCACATGATAAGAAATACTACCTTTTTCATCATTTGTCAAGGCATAATTTTTAAGTACATGTACAATAGAGTAGAGGAATGTGAGAATTTACCCATGTCTCATTTTCTGTTCTTAGGATTTTTAAGAGAAGCCAACAGAGGATATGAGGAAATATACATAAGGAAATTTATGCAACATTCCACTTTATCTTTAATAATCTACGTGTACTTATCATGCTTGTATGTTTATACTTTGTAATACGAACATGAATTCTCTCTTCATGTTCATAGCAAACTCAACTTTTACTTCTATTTTATGCAACAGAAGCCTAAGTTCAATAACCAAGCAGAATTTTAAGCGTGAGCTTTAATGTAACAGGGCATTTACCATTCCCCTCCTTCATAATGAAGTGAATGAATCAGTGTCAGGTTTGCCATAAAGTTCAAAAACCATTTTTTTTAGAAAGACCATAAATGGCATTTCTAACCCATAAACTTTCAGAAGGTGTTTGAAAGAACAAACTGAACAATAGGATCGACATTAATTTGTGAGACATTACAATATCATTGTAATTTGAAAGTGTGATTCATAGCAAGTTTGTTTTCTATGCAAAGTGTAAAATTACATTTTTGGAGGGTGGGGGGAGAAGTGCCTAGACAATTTCAAGTCTCAGAGAGCAGGAGAGTTGAAACTGAAGACAGATGGAGAATTATTTGCTCCACAGCACAGGACTCTGGAGACTCATCAGATGGGGAAAGTGCGCACAGCACACATCACGGGCCAGTTTCTTAGTTTTAAAACTATTGTGGCTGGTAATAATGACAGAGGTTATTATATATATGTATATATATCCTATATTGTTATAATTATTGTTATAATTCGTACTATAACACTGTGCAGGGTGTTCCTACTAAAATGCTTTTCCATGCTCATGTGATGAGAGCCAGCAGAGAATAAGGAAGAGTTTTCAGTAGCCCTGTTTAAAAACTCCATAAAAATGACTATAATTAATTCTGTCCTCTTGCCCAGATCAAGGAAATGAAGACGATGCATTGTTTCCGAATGTGCCGTGCCTTATTGCATTAACCAGTTTTACTGCAGTAGGACAAACTCATAAAGATGTTTGCAGTGTTCCAGTTGTCCCAGATTCATTAATTGACTGGATGGATGCCGCCGCAGGTCCCTGTGGGCTGTCACAAACTCGCAAAACAGGCAAAGTGGAACCTGTGGATGGCAAAATACCATCTGGCGATACTGAGTCATCCCCAGGTATACATTCAAAATATTCCCTCACCAGAGGCCAACGGGAAACGAGGGTATCCAAATACGAAATACAACCTTCCTCCGTGCAGCCATTCACCAAGATAAACCCCTAAATCAGGATAGAGAATTTTATTTCACCTACTCTCAGATCACATTGGAAGTTACTATCAATGTCTCTCCTGAATCAGAAATAAATCCTGACGGATGATTTACAAATGGACAATAACTGCTAAATGTGTGCTATGTTTAGCTGAAAATAAAATCTTTCATGAGCTTTGCTTTATTATGATGCTTATAACCAGGCTTGAGAAAAGGTAAAATGAGCTATTTGGGGAAACACAACAGATTACAGCTTTCTATATCTGGAATTTCTTATTATAGTCACACATACATGTGTTATTAAATTGTTTTTCCTATGATACTATTCTATTTGTGTAGTCAAATATTTTATGTAACTATTTCAAATAAACTGTGAGCCTTCCGGATGATTGAAACAGGGCCCAGATCAAACATTAAAATTCCAGAATGAGGAAAGTCTAGAAGGAAACTACTGAAAGTTAAAAATCCATGTGATTATATTTAAACTTCATTGTATTCATTGCAGCCTTATCTTAATTTAACTATCAAACACACACACACACACACACACACACACAGGCCCTTTTAAAAATCCCCACCCTGGTTTCTCTGGCTATTTTTAAATTTGCTTCAGTAGTTTATTCTGGAGTTTTCTGAGAGCCATTGCCAAGTACAGCTTTGTCTAAAGGGAGGACCCGGGAAGTGCACTGCTGCGATTCTTCTAGGGACAGTGAAGTCCGCCAACTCTGGTGTTCCCAGAGCAAATGGGGTTCTCAGGCAGAGGCACTGGGGAAGGAATGCGGGTATTTGCAGAATTGCAGTGCCCTTGCCTGCAGGGGAGTGACTCTCCGCCTCACTCAGAGGGCCTCAGGGTCCGGCTGCGTCCCTGAGAGGATGTTACTGCAAGGATTTGAGGGCCTTGGTCTCAAGGACAGCAGCTCTGGAAAGAAGCAAACTGCCTGGTACAGAAGGAAGCAAGAAGCTCGGCCAGGGTTCTGATGAGACGAGCATCCATCATTCCCTGGGGGGTGGCGGTGGGGGGTTGGCACCTATTTCTTTCTGACAAATTTGTCACTCGGTGTGACTTGGTGGCTGGAACAATCTCAACTGTGTGCATTCAACCGAATAAGTAAGAGCACTAATTCCTGCAACGTGTTTACACTTCTTCTAATTATATAATCAGGTATACTAGTAAGTACACAAGACAATGGGCAAGCTGGTGCCTTGGGCCAACTTATTGGTCAATTGTATCAATTCCAGTTGAATCGGTTACATATTCAAGAGGGCCAAACAAGCAGTTCTTTTACAATGATCACTCAGGTGGCTAAATGTCAACATGATTTAAAGAAAGTTTTGGAAATCAGTCCAAAGCATGGTAAACATGGAATAATATTCCCTACATCTCTCCCCATCCCAGTTCCAAATAAAATTTCTGATACGGCTGCCTTGCTGAATCAAACAATGAAACCCTTAGAGAGAAAAACAGTGATGTTCAGCTTTCAGTTTGTCTTGAATTTGCCGCCTTGTCATCTTGAAAATCCCAGAGACGAGAGGATCCAGGAGGTGAGAGATAAGGAAGTCTGGAGATGGCCAGGGGAAACATGCCTGCTGCCCCTCACCGGCTGCCCTGACAAGGGCTGTATTAATGACCACCACCACCAACTCCATCTCTAGAGTACTTACTATACAGTATGTATAAATCTCATTCAGTCCTCAAAATTACCACATATGGAGAGTATAATTTTCCCATTTAGAGGAAATGTACCCCAGGAAGTCCATGAGAGGCTCAATGGGAAATGGGACAATCCCACTGGCTGGCAGACTGCACGGCCCAGGTTGGTTTGTCCACAGCCTCCTCTGGACACTCCATCAGAGACAACCCTAACTGATGCCTTCCTCGGCTCAGCCAGCCCACCGGGAGATTCCATGCTGTTGAGTTGGAGCCCCATGTTTCCGTGACTTTCAGCATTATCTCTAGGGTTGAGGAGGCACACTATGAGAGGAGCAGGTTTCATCATGTCCACGTTGGCCCCCAGAGGTAGGTCCTGCCAGGAAGAGGTACTCATCAAAGCCTAAACACCATATTGAATGTCCTCAAGGACATACAGGGGTCTGGATATAGGGCCAGGGTTCACTGGGGTACATTCATGTTGAGAGAGGTCTCCCAGATTTGACCTTCTGGACCCTGTACCTTGGGTGCAAGATGTGTGGGAGATCATATTTATCAAGGTGTTTCAGGTTACTGTGGTCAGGTGTGTTCATACCAATGGCAATGTCAAGAAATGAAAAATAGTCAAAAATCAAAATAAAACCACTGCCAGGCTCTCACCCTACCCAACCATGTGTATAAATTGGAATTCTGTCACAACTCAGCCATGGCCTCTATGTCTTCTGGTTAAAAACAGTTACATTTTCCAATTGATAATAAAACATTATTTTAGAACAAAGACAACATATTATACGTCTTTATATTCCTCATGATATTTTTATGATCAGTGCATAATCCATGAAATTGAAGGTAATTTATAATTGTGATTTTAAACAATTGAATACTTTATTATGTTCTTTACTTAGCTAAATTCCATCAATAATGAGTCACATTTAAATGCTTTGCTCACAAACAAAAATAACTCTAGAGTCTATATTTTAGATAAAATACATTGAATTTTCTACTAAGAGAATATATTCTTAATCTATAGGAATTTATTAGCACATACCAGGTGCCACTGTAATTGCGCATTATCTTGGAATTCAACTACTTGGAAAATTGCATAGATGCTGTCTTTGTTCTAAAGACAACAGGGTTATTTTCTGGATGTAATCTACCGCACGGTTTTTCTTTTAAACCCAGAACAAATTTTTATGTTAAAGCTATGCACCTTTGAAAATAGAGGTTGGCAATGAAAACTGTAAGACAATATTAACTATGGTGTTGTAAATAGCAAGGCTCTAAACTTTCTTTATAGAGATTCATGCAATGTAAGTACATACGAAAGGGCTCAAAAGCTTCGGAAGACTTAACTTACCCCGTTTGATTTTGTCTGAGATTCATTTAGCTGAAGATAAGACAAGTGCAAGCTAATGACCTCCTTTTTTATATATCTAATTTCCAGTTATGCTTCAGTATTATCATGTACACTTCTCTAAATGAGCCATATTCTTCACAGCTAATTGGTGGGGCCAGTGAAGTGGATCAACATGCAATGGTACTTTGTCTTGTTCCCAGTTTGAGTCCTTCCTGGGTGTTTAAGCTGACAGTGGGATTGCCCTGAGCCTCCATATTTCAGCTGCGCTCCCAGACAAGGCCATCTGAGTGATGGCAACGTGGCTTCTGTGTGCGCCATGCATCAGAGGAGCATTAAAAACAGCAGAGTGTGTGATTTTCAACTTTCTGTACCTGGTATGAATCGCGTTCAGGCCGAGGTGTGAGTGTGTGTGTGTGTCGGGGGGGGAGGGGGGGGCGGGGGGGGGCGGGGGAGTGGAGCAGTGAAGTCTTCATCTGATATGATATCAGGTGGTGAGGTCTGAATCTGGTGTTTTGTCAAGAAAAGACAGATACTGCTGCAAAGTGTGTTCACAAAGAAAGTCTGAGACAAACACAAGCTCATTGCAATGTTTTCCAGGTTTCTGAGTGTCATGGTAATGTCTCTATTCACATGGGGAGTTTTAAATTTATAATAAAATTCTTCACTCAGAGCTTTATATAAAACACCTAAAATGAGATATTTTTGAATTACACATTCTTAATTTTAGTAAGAATTGGTTCATCTGATGCAGGTGTTCCAGTGATTTGGAGGCATAAACCAGATTTTATTTTATATTGCCTACTTAGCAGTTATAGCTTACATACTTGAGGACTAATTCAATGTTGATCAAGCATTTCATTAAAATCCTTGGTTCACACGCTGTATTAGACATCAATGTAGCATTAATGAATTAACTACATCACTATTAACACATGCCACTATTAATATCCATATATTAATGATGCTATCCATGTTTCCTACCTAGGTTGTTTTAAATAATCACTTTAGTATTTGAAAATATACATCCAAGTATTTAAAGTTTTCACGTTAAAAATATTTTTTTATTTTTTGCCACCAAAAATTCTGAGATTGAAAAAAAAGTCTCCTTCACTGACTGTACCCTTCGTCCATTTAATATGAATTAGACAAGGAATGACTAATGAGCTAGCAGAAGTCTTCTTTCCTTTGACATTAATCTCTTAGTTTTATATAGAAACATTCCTATTTCCAGCTTCGAGAACACACATGTGTACGAAGAGGGATGAGTTATAGATCTGACAGATTTAAGACAGGTGGGAATTCAGTTTAAAGGTATCCTTATTTTAATACTTTATTGTAACTCTTAAAATAATGAGGGAAAATATTTACTACAATTGCAATTGTTTGTTTTGATTTGGGTTCATTTCAACAGAGTCTGTCCCTGACTATCATTTAAAATCCACTCAATGGATGTAAACCTCTGCTTTAGGTTCTCATGGAGAAAATAAACTAATGTGCTTGCGAAAAATGAAACTCTGGGCTCTGCCAATTAATATAATCTCAAGGGAAACATCTTTTGTTTTGTTTTCGATGAACTTATTTTTCTTTCGGCACCAAGAGACTTTGTGCTCTTAAGTGGATATGTATCCTGTTGCAGTTTTCCGTTTACAGAGATCTCATTGACTTCTAATTTTCATAACTCTTTGTATCAATATTTAACCGAGGTAGGTAATCATTTTCAGGATAGCGCACCCAGCCTTACTGAAATCAGGCAAGGTAGGAAATTGCTTTCATTACCGCCTCTCTCCCCTGTCCTCTCCAAGAGGAAGAAATTAATTCAGCTGTTAGGCTACACGTAAAAAAAAAAAAAAAAAAAAAAAATCAGTTCTGATTTTTATATAGTTGTGTAATTTAAATTAGTACCCGATTCTCCAACGTCCACAATTTAGGACAGAACAGAATCTACAGCAGCAACTAATTAAACACTTACTGTAAGGTTAAGTTTTTCATTAAATCAATAGGTCCCCCGTGTCAGTTCCAAAGCCCTAATTACTATGCAGTAAATTTAGATTGAATTTGAATTAAGGACTGATTTCAATCTAACCGCGGCATGTAAATATTGTAAATGGCTAGAATTACAGTTCAATAAAAGCGGATGGATCTCGCTTTAGATAAACCGATTGCCAATGAGAAGACAAAAGCCCGCTGGTACTGATGTTTGGCCGGGATGCTTCTCGGGCAGCACACACGCAGGACGCGGGTTTGGCCAGCAGCGCGTGCCTCTGCCTCCGCGCGCTGTCGCGTGTTTTAATATTTGATGATCTCGAGTAAAAATTAATACACTTAATCTCTCCCGAGTGAGCAGGCAAATGACGGTTAATGTGAGCGCTCACTGTGTCGCGTTCGCTTGATGACTCTATTGTGCGAAAGCTGTGAGTCAGGTTTGGGGTTATAACCAGCTCGGCGGACAGGCAGGCGCCAGGCCCGCGCGCCGGAGCTGGGGAGGCAGAGCCAGCTGGTGCCAAGCACAGGCCAGACCCTTTCAAGTTACAAACACACACAAAACAACAACAACAAACAACTAAAAATGTACAGGCACAGACCTCTCATTGATCAAAGGGACAGCACTGGAAACAGGTGAAGGTTCTGAACCTTTCATTTTGCTGTAAATACGTATTCTATGCACAGGAGATAAATGAAGAACTCACGGATCCCCACCAGCTCTGACTACTCAGGAAAGAATGCCCAAGGAGGGAGGTCTGCTGGTGGAGAACCACGCCTAACACGGACCAATTCCTGCATGGCCTTTTGAAAGAGAAGTTTGAGGGAATATTTTTAAATGTTTTTATTGATTTCAGAGAGGAAGGGAGAGGGAGAGAGAGATAGAAACATCAGTAAAGAGAGAGAATCATTGATTGTCTGCCTCCTGCACGCCCCCTACTGGGGATCAAGCCCCCAATCTGGGCCTGTGTCCTGACCGGGAATTGGACCATAACCTTTTGGTTCTTGGATCAACGATTAACCACTGGGACACAGCAGCGGGGCAAGGATTTTTAAAATAAGGTGAACAACACAGCTGAGACCTCCGTGAATACCACCACCATCACCTTTCTTTACCAACTGGCATTTTTGGTGACCTGAGCGGCTGAAGAACCAAATCAAGTACAAATTATTAACATTATGCATGTAATAAGCACATATCTGAGAAAACTGAAGGAAAAATCTCCATAAGTAGAAAAGCAATTAGCTTACAGTGCAACTTGAAATTAGTTCTGAAAAAAAGTATCTGTCCTAACAAAATTATCTGGCAATAGCGTGGGAGAGTCCACATCTTTTGCTTTTCATTCTTAAGTTGTTGTCTGGAAAGCTTTGTCTCAGAAGGGTGTCTCAGGCCCGTGGGCAGGTGTGAAAGAGCCCACTTTATTGAAGCCAAGGATTCATCCTCAGAATGATCCTGACTGCGCCTGCCTGCCCGCTGCTCCAAGCAGGTTCACTCAATTAGCATCGTAGTGCCAGCACTCTATCTGTGACAACAAAAGGTGACATTATGCGGCTCACCATAGATAAGTGTCCCAGCAGTCCTGAGCTGTAAAAACAGTAATTACAGAAACACCTTTACAAAGAGCAATATCAACTGGCAAGAAAGATACAGATTCTGGACAGTTCACTGGGAAACTACTGGGGAAATATTTGTCCAGTGTCAACCTGACAGTTGAAATTAAGACAAATCTGCTTTACACGCTATCAAAAAAATTCAGACATAGTCACTTACAGTGGTCTTTTTTATATTTTTGTAAAATATTTTTTTCTTTTTGCCTGAAAAAGGCAGTACTATGCGTGCACATACACACACACACACGCACACACACACATATATACACACACACACAAGATGAGTCTTCTTAGAACCCAGAATGCCCTCTGTTTTGTGGTACAGAAGGTGGATTGTTCATATCAGACTCTCGGTACTTGAACATCATTTTTCAGGGAGAATCATTGCCTACGCATGGCCTGTTTCTTTCTTCGTATTTATGCCTGCTTCCATGGGATTTTAGTCCCTGAATGTGAATATATTTAAACAATGGTAATTGTATAGACATATAAAACAAAAGGCTGGCAAAAAGATACAGACACAAAACTCCAATAGATCTTCTAGAAGCTAATTAAATCAAAAGTAACAGAAAGGAAATGTGAGAACATGTTTCATGTAAAATAGCCCCTTTTTCCTAATGCAAAAGGAGAGAGAAGAAGAATTTTCCTCAGTTGTCAACAAAGCATCTATTTAATGCTTCAGTTTCAGGGATCATGTATATAACAAAACAGACCATTGCCTTACATTTAGGAATTCACTGTCTGAAATAATCGCACATTTTATTTCCGCATGCATCTGCAGTCTATATCTGTGCACTGAAACTTTCAACCGCCACTGCTCATCTCCCTCCTGGATTCAATGATGAGAATGAACACATGCACGGGGACTACAGTGAAGCACAATTGAAGAGCAAGCTACTTACAGGATCCGGAAGTTAAAGCAGATAGTATTTTATGCTAGTGAAGGAAGGGGTAGGAGGGAGGAGCAATATGTAGAATGATTTTCAGCTTAGATTGTAAAAAGGAGGGAGAAAGTCACTTGCTTTTTAAAAAAGAGATTAGTCCCAACGTTTTCTTTCAGGGGAGGGCAGTCAATTTGACTTTCTGGACGATTGATTATTGATCAATACTTCCTAATTGCATTGACATTCATCTCTATGGAAGTGGGCTTGATGCCTTTTCATTGCTAACAAACGTCATAAGAAAGAACCAATCTGAAACATTGATCAGCGACATTGATCAACAACATTTCTAGGGATCTGCCTTCTAGACATTTCAGCAAGAAGGTGTGAACATAACTATTAAATGCATAAGAATAATGCTAGCCCACCTTCACTGAGCACATCCTCTCTGCTAGATACATAGGATGATACCTCTCTTTTTTGCAAAAGATGAGCTGAGATTGAGAGAGAACAGGCCTAGCACCTCACAGCAGGACTGTGGTACAGCTGAGATTTGTGCAGGAAGCTGGAAGGTAGTCACTGGGAGCATGGATTCGGAGCCAGATTGCCTAATTTGCCATTTTCTGGTTCTGTAGCTTTATTCAAGTTAATTAAGTACCCGCTGTGCCTTAGGCTCATCAGCATAAAAAATTGAGATAATAATCAATACTTCATAGGACTGTTGAACTTTTGAAAGAATCACACTTATTCCTTCCCTCAGTTCATAGAGGCCATTTACTGAAACATGTCTGCAAAAAAGTATAAACACCATAAACCCCCTCTCCGCACCCCCCGGGAAAAGATGAAAACATAAAAAAGAGATCTGTAGGTACTGTCACATTCAGCCAGGTATCTACAGGAGACACAGCTGTGAGGAACGGCACCAAACTGTTTGGAAGTGTTACCGTTGAGGAGGGGAGATGGTAGTGGTAGGAAGTTTTTAAGTTGGTACATTTCTGCCTGGTGTGAATGTGTTACAGGTAGATTGTATTACTCCTGACATTTATGCAAAACAATGAGGTTTATTTATTTATTTATTTATTTATTTATTTATTTGAGCCTAGGAGAGGAAAAACACAGATTATGTTTAGGTTGTTTTTTTTTCTTAAAACTCTTAATTACAACATTCTTAAAACCTTATCATAAAGTTGGTAGACTTTATCTAGCTACTTAATTTTGACTTGTCTGGGAGAATTTCTAAAAGTCAGTTTTATTCTAGTGGTTTCATGACAACTACATGACATGATATGAAAAATCTGCAGCTTTGAATATGAATTTTCAATTGTGAATCATAACTATTTTTTTCGAGCTTTATTTTTGGTATAATGCTGCTAACATCTATCAACCTTACCAACCTTGCCATTCATTTAAATTTAATTTTTTTAAATTATACCAGAGAGCTTGGGGATTTCTCCATCTTTATAATACACGTTTGTTAATTTTGGCAGGAAAAAAACATCTACCACTTAAATAACATAGCCAACTCATCCATAAAGGACATCTATTCTAGAATATCACCAATTAATTCACAAGTACAGTGTTTTATTTATGTATATTTTAATAACATGGCCCACAATAAAATGTCCAATACACTTAAATTCACAGAGAATTTTATGTTTGGTTAACATCAAACTTCAGTAGCAAGTGTCAATAAAAAATGAATCTCTTCCTCAATTGAATTATTGATTTTAATCTTGCCCAACTTAAAGCTAGTTTGTTAGACACTTTTCTATTATTTATTAACAGAGACATAAATATAAGCTTTATGTTCTCAAACTCACACTTTTTGTGACCTGCTGCCTGAGCAACTGTTTCTAGGTGGTAAAACATATGTGTTTTTACTTAGTATGAATAGTAGAGAGGAGAAGAGAAAACAAACATTTTTACAATAAATATGGTATGTTTCTTAGCAATTTAGTTGATAGGTATTGATTTCATAGCTGGATAAACTCACAGCTGGACCTGCAGGAATATTAAAGTTAGCTATAAAAATTTTATTTCTATGATATTAACAAGATACAAATATATATGCTATTGGTCACTGTGATTTCTAATTATTGAAAACACAGTGATTTGGAGCTTAAAACTTTACACCACACTTTCAAAATGTTCTCTCTCTCCCACCCAGCACCCATCCTGCGAGGGGAGTTAGAGCAGTGTTATTCTTCTCACATTATTAGCGAAGATACTGAACTTACATCTTGAAATGTAAATTTATTGTTCCATTTAAAATCTGTTTATATAAAGAAAAATATATACATAGAGAACAGGTCAAAAGATATTCACCTTTTCAGCATCAACAAATTAGGATAAAGGAAGATTTTAGGTTACAATGAGTCCTATTAAGATTTTCACAAAGCACTGAGATTCCTCCCATGTTTCTTTAACTGAGAAAGAGAACATTTTGGAAAGTGAAATAGAGGACCAATTTTTAGAGAAATGAAGATAGGAGCACTGGACAGACAGACATAATCACTATTTTAGAAAGTACTATAATACCTATTTTAGAAAGTTTTTTTATATTTCTTTTTGGCAAAAACCACAGGCTTTCTCTGCAAATGCTCCTAGTTTTCACAGCCATGATATGCAGAGGCAATTTGTTATTTGCTTTGCAATGTGTAGTCAAATTCAGCATCAGGCTCTACAAGAGAAAGCAGAGGTGCAAATCTAAGCTTTCTGTAGCTCCTCTATTCCAATTAGCACTTTCCAGCATATTCATAATGGTCACCTAACATGACATTTGAAAATGCCACTGTTTAAAATAACAATACAAAATTAAAAGTTAGTATTAGGAAAAGCTTTATAAAACCCGTCTCCCTGTGGTTCAACAATGCATTCATTGGGTGGCAGAGGACAGAGAGTACTCATTTATTTAGAATGTTTTTCCGCTATCAGCTCCAATTCTGAATGTCTGCAATTTGCCACTGCACTCGATGACACACAAAATCCAGAAAAGAAAACTAGCATAAGAATGCGCAGGGCATTACTTATTTATATGTAAAACCTTTATTCTATTTTGTTATTTTAGATTAAGTCCCCTTTCAATTCTATTCTCTCAGGGAAGCATTAACAGTTTGAGCTCAGCGTGAAAGCCATCAAACACTTGAGCAGAAATTTAGATTGGGCAATTCTGCCTGGCGAAGTAGGAAAGGCCGTGTGGCATGGCCAGGAACAGAGCGGCTGCTGGGAAGGCAGATGTTTTCATAGCCTGTCCTCTAGTGAGAGCCTCAGATACCTACACTTACATCTCTTGATGTACTTAAAGTCTGTGCAAGAGAAAGAACGCTCTTCTACCGAGAACATTAATACACATATCTATCTTCAATGAAAGTAAAGGATTGGGAATGGCCAGTGTAGTTTTTAAAGCAATGATTACAGTTAAAGACATGATAGCCTGAAACTGGCACATGTGCCTGGGCTGCCCGGAAGTCCGGTTTTCCACCCTGATCTGTGCAGCTGGCCAACACGTTGTTTTGCCACAGCAGGTACATAATCGAGTAGCTAGATCTAATAGGAGGCAAAGAGAGGCCGGGGAATTACAAACGAAATCCTGAGTCCACTTGAAGATGACATTTTAATAGAAGTCCGCACTAATGGGTGTCTTTAAATTTGTGTTTTTATAGCTTTTTTTTCAGAAGGAAATAGTAAGGTTATTATAATACGGCATAATAATGTTTCGTTAAAATAAACTCCAAGCTGGTAACACATTTGCATTTTATGGACTGCTTTTCATGACTAAAACTATAATTGCTGCTTTTTCAAGAGAATGGCTACCCATAAAGTACCAGTCGCCTCCCAATAGGCCCCTTTATAAGCTCCGTCCCATTAAGGATAATTGAAATATTTGCCAGTAGCATTTAATTGATATGATTATAATTTTTATGGAATGTTTGAAGACAACTTTTACTATAACCAGTGTGTTTCTCATGTACAAGAATATTTCCCCCATCATTTATGATTTAAATAGGCTCCCTGTCTTTCTGCAAGGGGCAGAGAGATGGTTAGTTTATTAAAAATCTCTCAACCCGCACTCAGACATAAAACCAAAATTGTGGACTCCAGTTTTCCTCCTTGTATAAAGGAGGAATATATAAATACCTACGGGTAATTGGGAACATCATCAGAGAGAATGATTCACACCCACATGCTCATGCCCGGATGCGTTTCAATTAGCTGGATCCAAATTTTTTGTTTTTGCTGCTAGCAGCAATTTTGTGACTAAAGACTCAAGTCCTGATAACCATAATATATATATATATATATATATATATATATATATATATATATATATATATGTGTGTGTGTGTGTGTGTGTGTGTATGTGTGTTTTAAAGCTCCATCTGGGAGCAACAGTCCGGTCAGACTTTGGGTGACCTTGAATATTTTACATGAAAAAAAAAATCCTTTAGATAAATAGGTACATAGACAGCCTGTGAGTGCATGTGTATTGCAAATATTTTACTAGAAAAACACAAAACAAATTGACCTAGTTTACTTTGCATTTTCCCCAAACGTTCAAATGCAAAATAAACAAAAGTGAGGAACAGATCGTGCAAGTGTAGATGTTAGTAAGTCGATGGGAAGAAGGGAATACAGAAGAGCTTAATGGAAGCATAAATCTTGCAGCTAGAAGGGATCTCAAAAGACCACTTAGTCAAGCCCCCAATCTCCAGACCGCTCTCTCCTCCGCTGTCCTTATTTGAGGTAAGCAGAAGACAAGGAGGGCTGGGGACTAGCTCAGGGCCACAGAAGCAGAGGTGAGGTGGGAAGGAGGATACAACTGACACATGGTGGAAACTCCAGAAATGCTCTTGGAGTAAGTAAATGGATGAATGATCAAAGGAATTAATGAATGAATAGACGCAGCAACAAAATAGTTAGATTTTTCTGTTTTCTCTTGGACAAATTGCCTAACTTCTGAAAGTCACATCCCCTGGTTGATAAAAAGGCAAATTACACAGGAGCTCTGCAGCCTTCAGATCAAAGTGTTCATGTGGGTGCACAAAGTGTGTGTGTGTGTGTGTGTGTGTGTGTGTGTGTGTGTGTGTGTGTCTGGACAGTTCTGCATGCACAGGAGCCGTTATGATTACTGCACTCTTTTGGAAATGAGGGCCAAAGACCCACTCAGCGAGCTGTCTGCATGAAAAAATACATCTGTGGGAGAAAGGGGTTCTGTGTCAGACTTTTCCTCCACTTAATTCCATGTCTAGAGAAGGTCATTGTGAATCCTCAGCAACGTTTACCGTGGCCATCACCATCTCCTTCAAAATATCTATGGGCACATCCTCTAAGAAAGTGTAACATATAGTTCTCCAGAAGGAGCTGTGCATTCTTGTAAGGTTAGCACATCCTTCTCTCCTACCTCTCTGGAGTGGCTGCCTAATTTAAGACAATTGCATGCTGTGCAGAGAATCCAATTCTGTCCCCACCCCTCCTGCCCAGCAAAACACCTCATAGAGAATGTCCAGAGACACTCTACTTCTACTTCTCACCCAGACACTTCTGCCAAGATCAAAGCCACTCACTGAATAGGTTTCTCACACCCTAAAACAGACCACCCTACCTCCCTCCATTCTCTTGCCCCTACCTCGCTGGAGGAAGGAGTGTGCTGTAAGCTTCCTGTGTGAACAGGGCCCGGGCCTGGGTAGGCAGGCTGCAGAAGAGCTGTGGCTGCCGCTGAGCCAGCTGGAGTGACACCCACCCCACTCCTCCAGCATTTCAATCGAATACGCGTGGTGCTGGGGTTGCCTATATTATCCGTGTCAAAAAACTAAAAAGTCTTCTCTTCTTCAACTTTCATTGCGGGGCTTCAAAAGCCTTTTGAATTTGCATCTTCCTCTCGGGGAGATGTAGCTTACAAACATTTTTGCCAGGCTTGCTCCATTAATTTCTGCGGAAAATGCACCCCCTGCTGTGAAGATGACAGTCTTCAACCTTGGTGTTTTTACAGGATGTCCCTCCCCAGGGAGCAGCCGGCACCATCCTGGCTTCTTCCCCACCAGGACTCCACCGCCTGCTGGGTCATCAGCATTGTGAGCTGGGAGGAGAGACCCGGAGGGCTGAACCCGCGCCCCTCGTCAGAGCCCAGGAAAAGGAGACATCAAGCTCTGGAGGGAGCCTGGGTTTTAAATGATCACCTACATTCCCTTTGAAGGGTCATTCGCCCATGCCTACACTCGCTCAATTACTAGTGGCACTTAGAGCTTTTTTATATAGTAGAGAGCTTTAACTTCAGATAATCCTCATCATACCTATCAAGCATCTCCCTCCAATTACTTAGATTGAGTCAGGAACCAAATTCACTTTGTAATGATTATCTGACTCGGGCAGAGCTGATTTTCTATAGCTCTGGGCTGACGCCACTGACAAGGGCACAAAAAGGATTATTTTTCAGCAGTTTCCACCCCAGCTAAATCAGCAGATAATGGCATCTATGATGCAGAGTGATTCTGACCTAAAACCCCTCTCAGTATTAATGTGTCTCCCATCTCACACATGCCATAGGAGCAAAAATATTCCACAGGCATTGCCACTGTCTCCAGCTAGCAAAAGGATGGGCTTGGGCATTCTTGATCTTTAGGCTTTTAATCAATGCACAGCAATTGCTCAATAAAACCCCAGCACGCAACTCTGTTTTTTTCTTCCCTGCATTTTTATGAACAGCACCAGCTAATCAATACAGAGACAGAGAACTCATCCGAATGCCTCTGTAGGCTCTTCTGAGGGTCTGCATGGGCCCAAATAAAGACACAACCCTTCTGAGTGCCCAGGGCGGGGCAGAGGCTGCGGTTCCCTGGCACAGGGGCTTTTTCCAGGAGGAACAGGTGCCTGCTTCCTCGCAAAGCTCCGGAGAGGAGGGCAGGCGTGGGTACACGGACACATTAGGGTAAAAATCCATATGTTCTCATACAGAATTGAACCGAGGTGGGTGTATGGTTTCCTTTCGGGGAGTACATTGTTATCCATGTTAAGATATTAATTGCACAATAATTTGTTTAAAACGGTGTTTTTTCAGCCCTTGGAGTCTAGAGTCTCTTCAGTGGCCAAGGTTGTAGGTGGAGGAGCATGTAAGTTAGGCAGGGGCAGGGGTGCCCTGACTCCAATTGGACCAGAGAAAGTCAAATGTATTCTGTTTTGCATGTCAGATTTCCATGTAATGAAGAAAAGTGGGAAATCAGTGGCCAGAAAGATGGAAATCCTCACGATCCTATTTGGAGCGTGGCATGGGGTAACCAGTCAATGGATATTCACTGGGTAGGTGAACAAAACTATTCGGTGTGTAAGTGACCTATTTCTTACGGTTATCTTCTAGTCTTTCAGAGTGTATCATTATTACTGCCAAAATGTCTTGTGCACTGTATTTTTAAATGGAGCATATAACCATATTCTTTCTATCTATCTATCTATCTATCTATCTATCTATCTATCTATATCAAAGGCTAATATGCTAAGTGTCCAACTGTCTGACTGGTCACTATTATGCTCTCTGACCACCAGGGGGCAGACGCTTAATGCAGGAGCTGCCTTGAGGTGCACTGGCCATTTACAGAGAAACAGCACCGCAGACCTGGCACCCACAAAGCAACACTCGGCTTCCCCAAAGTGGGACACAGGCGCCACCACCACCCTGGAGTGACAGTCCACCAAATTGCAGCCAACGCTGCGGAGACCCCCGTGGCACAAAATGCAGCCCACAGCCCGGCCCAGAAATGGTTGTTGTGGGCACCGGTAATGGCATCACGTAGCAACTGGCTTCCTCTCCCTAGTGGCCACTAGCCTCAATGCAGTTCTTTCAGCCCAGGAACATGACTTGCTTTATAGCCAGGTGCAAACATTTCACACTTTAACCAAATGTCTGTGAAGTGTTTTCCCGTGCCTCATCTCATTTGATCCTCACAGAAGTCCTGGAGTAGGTAGATAGGAGACTCAGTAGAATCCTATTTTCTTCTCATTAGCCAGAAAACTGAGATTTAGAAAGTTTAGAAACTTGACCCTACTGAAAAGAAGAAATGGTGGACCTTGAAAAGACTTCAGGTTTTCTCACTGTGCAGAATATAGTCAAACACTGCTGCAGTTAAATATTTTACCCTTTGTTCTCCCTGTGTGATCTACAAAAATAATCTGCTTCGTGTCGATATTTACTGCTGTGTTGCTGACAATTACCTGAAAGAGAAGTTGAGTTGCTTCACTGGGCTGGAAAAAGTTTAGCTAAATCAGAAAGCAGGTCTAATTAAGCAAGTTTACTCTCTCTATATAAAAGGCTAAGTTGACTCGTGCATGCATGATACATATAAAGCTCTCACTGGCGCCAACTGCACGTGTGTGTTTCCATCTGTCATTGTAGATCATGAATTTGGTTGACACTTCTATTATAGAGAAAGGGCAAATAGCGATATTAAAATATTTCCTCTAATTAATTTCCTTTCAATGTGCTTGAATCCGTGCACCGGGCCACCTGTACATATATATTTGTATACACACATGCAATTATATAATTACACTGGTGACAGTGGGTAAATGGCAATAACGATAAGTTGAAAATAAACAACAGTAGGCATGTGTTGTCCTATTGGTGAATATTAACCACAACATTCCAGTGGACTCAAGAACAATGGCTTTGTTGGTGCCAGGTAGGTATTAGACTTATCAGGGGGATCACTTCATAAATTATATAAATGTCTAACCACTGTGCTGAACACCTGAAAGTAATATAATATTGAATGTCAAGAGTAAGTGAAAAATTAAAAATAACAATTGCTTTGTTACTCAACCATGATCTCAGTCAGTTGGAGGCTGTGACAAGCATTTATATGAATATGCTGATGGATCCTTGCTTTTATTGAAACTTTGACCTTTTATTCATAACAGATATTTTGCATTAGTCTTGATTTTAAATTATTTTATTTAAATATTGTTCATCTCAGTGACTGAATTTTTGGCACCTGCCCCTTACATACTGTCTCAATTATAAGTAGGATTAAGCAAAGTTACGTCTAGATCAGACAAATACATAACTATCTCTCTCCTCTATTACAACCAGGGTTTGTGCAGGCTCTTTCTAACATGTATTAACTCATCTAATTCTCATAACAAGTCTATGAAATAGGTACTATTATTCAATTTTTTTTCTGCAAGAAACTGAGGCATAGAGTATAGCTAAATTTCCAGAACAGATACAATGAGTAGGTTTAAGAGCTCAGATTCAACCCAGGCAGGCTGGCTCCAAGGCCCATGCTCTTAGTCATTATGGGGCACGACCACCCAAAACATAATGAATCCAAACAGCTCCCCACCCCTAATCACTTCAAGAACAAGAACATGCCTCTTCTACTTCTGTATCTGGAGGATTTCCTGCCCCTTCTCCGGCCACCACAGGTCACCCCTCCTGAACTCAGGGCCTGTCTGCTCAACAGCATCTGTTCTGACCTCCTCAACCAGGGAGGAGCCTGGAGAAATGTCCTGCCATTGGGGTGAGGTGGGGGCTCTTCCGGGCTCTTCCATTCCTGCTCTCTACTTCCTGCAAATTCACCCTGTGTTCTGTGTGAAACCAAGGAAAGCACCCTGCTCTGTCGGCGTCATACTTTGCCCCCAGGTCAAGTTCTCCATCGCCTGGCTATCTTCTCTGAGGGGCCCTTTCACCCTCTGCCATAGTACTACTGCCCTATCACGTCTCTTCTTATCTCTATTCTCATCTTTCTCAAGCCCTTGTCCAACAGTCTCCTACCTCCCCTCCTAAATCGATGGCTATGTAAGTAAATAAACCAACCCTTGTGTGTGTCAGATTTTTGGAAAGATGCCTGGGCGGGCAGCCAAGGGCCTCATACATCCAAAAGCATTGCAGGCTTAGCAGGCACCTCCCCTTACAAAGGTTTGAAGTTAAGTGAGATTAAGGTCATTAGCAAGATATGAAACCAGGTCTTTACAAACCAAACTCTAAGTTTTGTTGGTTTGTTTCTTTGTTTGTGTATTTGCCTTGACTTCACCACAGCTGCATTTTAATACCCAGCACAGCAGCCCATACAAATACCAGTTCTGTGGCTGAAGGGAAGGGTGAATGACTCTTAGGTCCTGAATTTTCAGAGACTGCTGCATAATAATGCTCCAAATAAAACAATAAAGCCATATTTTAACAATAATAAGAAAAAAATTAACCCAGAAATGTGGTAATCTCTAACAAAGTAGACGTGGGATTTGAGATTTGAACTGAATTGTCCATTTGTCTGTATTGCATCCTGTACTTTCTAAATTTATGCACTTCAACTAGGTTAATAAATGTAGACTCCAGCTTTCTTTTTCTTTTGGAGATAGTATTTTTATGAATTATTACACACACAAAAAGCATTGCTTCAAGTCCTCCTAAGCTTACAATATGGAAGCTCATCATGCAATTTATCATGCCGGTCCAGGAGTGATGCTGAGAAATCAATATGCAATGCCTGCTCTGCGCTAGTTCCCAGCAGTCGGTGCTAACCGGACCTTGCTAAAATTATGTCAATTTTTTAAAAAAAGGAAAACTAAGCAAATTACGCAGTAAATGAAAAGAAATCAATGGTGTCAAAAGATATGATAATAACTGGGGAAAACAGTTATTTCATGTCTAAGAGGCAAAATTTATGGTATTGGATTCAACTTTTAACCTTATCACGTCTAGTGCTGCTCTTTGTTAGGCGTGCTCTGTATACAGGCTGGTAAAACATGCAGGTTTTTTTTTCTAAGATAATTATTACACAATATCAAAAGAACAAAAAGTAGCAATAGCAGAGACTTTATCAAACCATATTACTTTGGTATGATTAATGTTGATATATTTCTAAAGAGAGCAAGGTTAAAGAAGTTTAAGTCTAAGATTTTGGAGAGGGAAATTCTTGGTACTTCAAATGGAAACCTGGAAAGGCAAATGCTTCCATCCCCCCCCCCCCATCACTACAGAGTCATATGTCTCTACTCTTCTAGGAGTTAAAAAATTTAGGAGTCATTTTTTGGGGGTTAGGGGGAGGTGGAGAGTTTGTTACTGACTCACAAGAAATCTCCTAAGGCTAATTTCAATGCCCAGTCTTCCCTTTCATAGCGACAACAAAAGTGTGCTTCACAAGTTAAAACAACTTATCCTCAAGTGTGTGGTGGGAAACACATACACCAGTTTGATATATATTTGTGTGTAGAAAGGCTGGGGACATTTACAAAGAGAGCTTTGAAACAATAAAAGCCTAAATGTTCTTTATCCTCCAAATTTATTATCTGCAAAGACCCAGCAAACTGAAAATGACAAAACATATTTTAAAACATTTTCTCAATATGTGAGCTAATTTATTATATAGTTGGAAATTTCGGACTTGATCTCTAAATAATTTATTGAGCAAAGAAGAAAAAAATATATATAGAGAGAGAACTCATGGGCATGGACAACAGTGTGGTGATCGCGGGGGTGAGCGAGGTGGAAGAGGCACAGAGGGGATAAATGGTGATAAAAAAATAAAATAATGTAAAAAAATAAAACAACACTATATAGAATAGTTCCTTTTCAATGCTTTTTAGAGTCCCTCATCATTGAAACTTCTTTCATTTTCTCTGCTAATGAGTCTTACACTGTGAATTGCTAGAGACAGTCACATGTTTGAAGAAAAACATTTCATTACCCCCTGTGCTATGTTCTGAGATGAACCATATCTACTACAGTATACACTGGGCTGTGTATTGTAATTAGATTTAACTATAAAACAGGAAGGTTCTGCTGTTTTCTTGTACTGTATGTGTGCATGAAATAACTCTGGAGCTAATAAGTGGTGTTTTAAGGGTACAAGTATAAAGATAGCAAGTCCCAAGTATAACAATTTAGTCAAGTAGAATTTTATGAACTGTTCATTTTTGGATGAACTGTTCACTTTAAGGGAAATTTAAAAGTAACAAGAAAAGAAACAGACAAAATAGCTCTCCACTTAATTACTCAGAAGGATTCTCTGGAGTTGGTATTTAGTTGTACTCATGCAACATTAGAGACATCTAGAAACGGCTTACAATTTTCCCATCACCTTTACTGTTCTGGACATGAACCAGGGCCGACTGCTCAACTCAAATACTGTTCATGATTGTGCCTGGATCCAATGTCTCAGAACGAAAATATGCAAGTGTTGTTGTTTTTAAATAAAAGAATTAATGAACAAGTAACTTTAAGATTATTTATTATAAATAAACTATATTTCTGTCTGGATAGCAACATCATCAGGTATTTAAGCCAAAGCTGAATATTGTTGTCTAATAACATATAAAAGTAGGATGATCACAAGTCATTTTATATACATGAAGAGAAAGAGAAGATTGAGTGGTTCTGACTCTGAGGTTGTAATACAGCATATTTCAGTTCAAATATAAGCAAGATTATATTTTACCGTTATGTCAGTACACATAACACTATCACTCCAAATCAAAAATTATGAACACAGAGAGCAAACCAATGAAAGATTTTTGTGTGACAATTGAGAGTGACAATAGAGCCATTTGACTGGGAAAAACAAACAAACAAAACTTTTTAGCTGTTTGGATCTAACACCTGTAGCTCAATCATTTATTAATTTTATAAAGATAGTGACTAATTTATAAATGTACTTAAAAATTATGACATCCAACCTGACATCTTAGATTTACAAACTGAGATTCCAAAAGGAAGCAAAAGGCAAATTTGCATAGAGGAGGCAAATGGGTTCATTGGAATCAAAAGAGGTTAGTAAAATGCAGTGACATATCCAAAAACTATATTTGTAAGGAAAGCTGAGGATACCACGTGAAGAGCACGCCGCATCAATGAGTGCACAGGCAAAATGCTGGCAAAAATACACCACTTGTAAGAAGCTGAAAGTCAGGTTGGAATGATACAAAGATAGGCAGCCACATACGGACTTGGCAGCAAGACGGAGTGAGAAGCAGATCTACGATTTCATTTATCTGCTCTAGATCCTCAGCAGGCTGGTTGGAGAAAAACTCTACTGCTAATGTGTCATGCTACACAAATGAGTTGCTAAAGAAAGCAAGGGAACTGCAAAGGAGAGGATGAGGAGAGCGCGACACAGATGGTGGCCCACTACGCGGGATCCGTTGTTGCAGCTTAAGTTGATGGAATTCCCATCAGTGATGATACACACAGAAATAAAAACTGCCCTGCTTGTCCTCTACTGTGCAAAAGGAAATGCAGATAATTTAAGCACATTTGCAATAGATAGAGACAGGATGGATGAGGGAAATAAGAGGAATAAAAGCGGTGTTCTAACTAAAAAAAGTGTTTTATTTATTTAAGTTTTTTATTGTTGAAAGTATTACACGTCTCCTTTTTCCCCAGCTGCTCCCATCCCCCAGCACATGCCCTCACATCCCTACTGTCTGTGTCCATTGGTTATGCTTATATACATAAATAATGTATTTTCTTTTCTTCTTTTTTTTTTTTAAAATCCTGACCTGAGGATATTTTTCCATTGATTTTTAGAGAGAGTAGAAGAGAGAAACACACTGATGTGAGAGAGACACATTGATCAGTTGCCTCCTGCATGCCCCTCACCACGGCCAGGAGCCTGCAACCGAGGTACATGCCCTTGATCAAATCCAACCCGGGACCCTTCAGTCCACAGGCTGACACTATCCACTGAACCAAACCAGCTAGGGAAAGAAGTAATTTTTTTATAAAAAAATAATAATTTCACATTACATTTAAAAAAGTAAATGTGATGATAGACTATAACTTGATATAGAAACAAATAATGTTATTGATTGTAAAGTCTAAATTATTTACCCTGGAAAATCTTTACAATATAAGATTCCTTGAACATGATAAAAGTACTGAAAGTAAAGTGCTATAATCCAATGACACAGAGATCACTAACTTGTTTTGTTAGACTAAAATCACTTGTATCACAAACATTTAAAATATACATATTGATGCTAATGAGTCTTCAACTTATTTATTTCTACCCTGTTCCTTTTGTTTCAGACCCAGGATCATAATCTCCTGTGTTACTCTATGCTCATTTCTGTGATCCCTCATTCATTCACACTTAAGTATTTTTAAAGGAAGGCATTTGCAACTTGAAGTATTTTTTCACTCAATGTAATTATTTTTTGCATTCCATTACCTTGTTTTTATCCATTGAACCAAGACGATCAGTGTGATAGACATCTATCATGCTACATCAAAGAAATGTATGCCTTGAATAACTTGGTTTATACCATAAATAGTATAAAACTGAACTAAAGTTTACATCAGTAAACCTATACTTGTAGAGACATTATTTAGTTCCCAGTTGTCACATAGAATAGAACAATTTTTCAGTTTTTATATAAAATAGAAGGGAGGAAAATTCTGAACCTATCTAAAGTTAATTCAAATAAAGCAAGATCTATTACTTTTCCTTAAAATGGCACCAATAAAAGTTTTGGGGAGCAGTACCAGGAGTTCTTATTATACGAATCAGGGATATAACAAAAGAATTAAATAAAAGTATTGTGATACACGTCCAACATTTTTATAAAAAAGAAAAACAACTGGACAAAAATTTGAGAGGAATATTTTACTTCAACCTGCATGTGTTTGGGACAAGTATTTCACATCATGATCCACTGTTTCCTAAACATCAATATTAGAATGTGTAACAGCATGTTCTGTCTCAAGTATGAAATCAGAAAGCCTTATAAAATGCATAAACTACATAATTGCAGATGGCTTGTTTTCTGATATAGAACAAGCTGAGTGATTTTAAATAGTTATTACAATTACAATCTGACTGTGAACTGTTCTTCCTCCTACATTCCCAAGAAATTCTAGTATTAGAATAATGGATTCTCAAGGAACAAATTGCATACACACAATCGGCTCCTGAAAAGTGTAGGCGGTTCACACACAGCGTGATGCCAGCACACTGGCATATAGCTCCTTGCAACAACATTGCCCTTAAACTCCACGAGACTCAGCCTTCTTGCATATGAGCATGGTCCTCTCATGTGGTTAAGTGGAGATGAAGAACATGATTGCTTGGAATAAGCCACAGCGTGTAGCATGTAGGCTGTGTCTGATTCAGCGTCTAGTAGTACAGGTAAGGTGTGGAGTCAACTACGGAGTTTCAGAAAAGGCATTTCATATGGGGAAAAGGTCATCCCCCAACGCAAAGCAAGAGGCTCAGTGTCACAAAAGAGCTTAAAGCCATCTTCTGTGGCCCAGCCTGACACTGTGATGTGACGTGCACACCTGGTAGATTCCTCACATGAACTTCTGTCTGGTGCTCACTGAGAATGTTACTATGAGGCGGTGGAAAAAAATCATAACTTCAGGACCATCCTAAGGCTTTCGGCATATTCAATCATGTTGACGCCTATAAAACCTTACTTTTTAAAGCAAAACTTCTATGGAATCTAGAATTCTGGTGGGAAAGAAATAAAACATATATATAAATATTTCTGTATTTTGTGTAATACTAAAATTATTCATTGGAAGGGCTTGGCTTTATCTGACTACCTTTTTGGAATGACTTTAATTTTAAATCTTTGGAGGAAAGAAATTTAAGAAGAATTGATAAAAATATAATTGCTAAGGAGACATACTCTTGTTTTCTAGGACTCTTATGCAACAAAATATTTAGTGGATCACTCTCCGAGGATTATATTAGTCAATCTAATATATCTAAGCAAAAAATTAACATTTACAATAAGCATATGAAGTCAACAAGTTTTTATTGCTTTCTTTTTTCTCTCAATACATTTAATGTTTACCCAATTAAATAATATGATAATGGAAAATTATTTTTAAAAAGGATGCAAAATTTTCATTTACTTTTTTAACCTTTAAACTGAGTTTTTTAAAAAATACATTTATTGCTGAAAGTATTATATAAGTCCTCCTTTTTCCCCATAAAAATATTATTAAAGAAATGAAGTTGAATTCATATTTTAGACCATGTACAAAAATAAACTTAAAGTGGATCACAGTCACAAATGTAAGTTTTAAAGCTATAAAACTTAAAAAGGGGGGGGGGGATTTTCTTGAGCTAGACAATAGTTTCTTAGAACATCGAAGTACCAGTGACTTTGTAACTGGATTTTGTCAAAATTCAAACACTTATACTTTAAATAAAAATATCAAGGAAATGAAAAGACAACCCAAGGAATTACAGAAAATATTTGCAAATCAGATATCTGCTGAGGAATTTTATCTAGCATATGTAAAGTATTTGTACAACTCAACCAAGATGAGATATGTATGCTTGATATGCAGACAAGGCAGAATAATGAAAAATGTTTGCTTAATATGGAATAGAAGTTTGATTAATGTAATCCAACACATAGAAATTGCTAGTACTGGGAGCATAGACATAAATAAGATCCAGTTCCTGCCTTCAAGTGAAATACCAGCTCATGAGGCAAAAAAAGGAACCCAGACGCGCTGTGCAATGTAAAATGAATGTCATAATGACAGAATCACTGAACAGAGATACGCTGAATGAGAACTTGACTCCGCTTGGAAAATGAGGTCAGTGGTAGTTTCCCAGTGAGGATGCCAGCTGAAATATGTCTCAAAAAAGAAAATAGAAAACCACTGAAGAACAACTGTCTGCTTCTGGGAATATTTGAGTTACAGGGATCACATATACCGTTCTGTCTTAAACAGCTGTAAAACCAGGCACAATATTTGAAACAAGAATTTCAGACATTTTTTGAGCATAACATTCTGATCCCTAAAACAAACAAAATGACGAGGTGAATATGAAGATTATCCTGATTTAATGCCTGTTTCCAATTCACAGCACAGAAGGAGGAATCCAAAAAAAGGCCCACCTTCTCACTGAGAAGAGGAACCAAGAAATTAGGTCAGAGTCAAGGGCAGCTGTAACATGCAGGGCAGAGTCCAGGAGAGGACCCTGGGGATCTGCAGTTGAACCCCTTCCTCTTTATTTAAAAATGTATCTTATTGATTTTTTACAGAGAGGAAGAGAGAGGGATAGAGTTAGAAACATTAATAAGAGAGAAACATTGATCTGCTGCCTCTTGCATACCCCCCTACTGGGGATGTGCCTGCAAGCAAGGTGCATGCCCTTGGCCAGATTCAAACCTGGGACCTTTCAGTCCACAGGTGGATGCTCTATCCACTGAGCCAAACTGGTCAGAGCGAGCCCCTACCTCTTGAATGAAGTTTTAATCTGTTTATTCTTAAGAAAAACTACCATAAGCCAGAAAAACAAAAACAAAAAAAAAACCTACTCCAGGGTAAGAGTATTACCACTGGACCTTCCAAGAGATCACTCAGGGGGAAGAAGAGCTTGTGTTACCAACAGCTAGATGGAAAGGTATCATAAAACATGGAGAATTCCTTAAATGAGGTTTCATTTTAATGTTGAGGCTGGTAGTCTTAGATTAAGATTACTTTGGGCTCTCTCTAACAATGTTTAAAAACTAATATAGAAAGGATCAAACCTACTCCAAGACACACAACTGTGTCAAAACAAAAGCCATCACTTCTGTTCTAAAGGAACACAACAAAACCCAGAATCCAAAAATTGTAATATTTTTAATGTCTAGCATCCAGTCCATAATTAGTAGGCATGCAAAGAAGCAGGAAAACATTTGTCATAAGTAGGAGAAAAATCAAGCAACTGAGTCAACAGATTCAGGCAAGAAAGATAGAATTAGCAAGAAAGAACATTAAAGTAACTATTATAAATATGCTCCATATACTGAAAGATATTGAGAAAAATACAAATACGAGGAGAAATGTGAGAAACTTAAAAAAGAAACTGAAATGGGACTTCTAAAGGTGAAAGGTAAAATATCTGAAATAAAAAATGAATTGGATAAGATTAACAATAACAAAATCTTACCGCAATAGAAGATTAATGATACTGAGAATATAGTGGAGAAAAGAAAAATAAAGTGGAGGAAAAAGACTGAGGGAGAAAAAAATCAACAGAGCACCCGTGACCTGTGGAATAGCGTCAAACTGCTTAGCGTATGAGTCATAGAGCTCCAGAAAAGCGGGCGGGAGGCACACAAACAATCTCAAGAGGTTGTGGCTGACATTTTCCCAAATTGGAAAAAACCCATAATCTCCCAAATTATAGGAGCTAAATAAATTTCAAACATAATAAATGCAAATAACTGTGAACGTACTTAATGCCACTGAATTATAAACTTAGAAGTGGTTAAAATAGTAAATTTTATGTTGTGTATATTTAAAATATGGTAATAATTTAGCCCTAAAAAAAAGGAATAAACGCAAATAGAACGCTGCCAAGGGACAACTGATCAAATTGCCAAATAACAATGGGAAAGATAAAAGCCCAAAAACCAAAGAAAGAGACACATTGGGGGTAGAAGAGAGGTGAGAATGGCAGTGGCCTCTGTAACAGAAATGCTGAAGGTCAAAGGACGAGCGGCATCTTTACATGACAGGCAAGCGTGTCAACGACGACTTCTAATCCAGTACAAGTATTTTCCTTACATGGATAAATAAAGTCATTTTTTCTAAGTAAACACAACCTGAGACAATTCATCACCAGCAGATATACAAATTACAATGAAAGAAGCTTATCAAACAAAAGGAAAATGGAAACGATCCAGAAATTGGAGTGTACAGAGAAATGAAGAGCAGTGGAAATATTACATGGTCAAACAGAAAATATTTTTTCTTTATTTAATCTCTATAGAAGATAGCTATTTAAAATAAATGTATTAATGATGTATTGTGGCATTTACAACACATGCAAAAGTCAAATGTAAGGCAGCATTAGCACAAAGAATAGGATAGGAAGTGAAGGGACAGTGTTATGTCTCCCAGCAATGTGTAATGTTGCTATACATAGTTGCTGATCATTTAAAAGGTATATATTGCAAGCCCTAAACAATTATTAAAACAAAAAGGAATGAACTGAAACTAGTAAGCCAGTGATAGAGATAATATGCAACACTAAAATGCCCACTAGCCGAAACCAGTTTGGCTCAGTGGATAGAGCATCGGCCTGCAGACTGAAAGGTCCCAGGTTTGATTCCGGTCAAGGGCATGTACCTGGGTTGCGGGCACATCCCCAGTGGGAGGTGTGCAGGAGGCAGCTGATCGATGTTTCTTTCTCATCGATGTTTCTAACTCTCTATCTCTCTCCCTTCCTCTCTGTAAAAAAATCAATATATTAAAAAATAAATAAATAAATAAATAAAAAAGAAATGCCCACTAATCCAAATTAAGGCAGAGAAAAGATAAAAGAAAACTAAGAACATCTGGTCAAATGGAAATATGCACTAAAATAATAATTTTTACTCAACCATTTCAACAATGACATTGAATAGAAATATATACTTTTATAAAATATAAATATATAAATAAAAGTAGACTTTGATCAAAAGCCAGAGATAATTAAATTGTATAAAAAAGCAATAACGGTTTTTATAAGAAGCCTTCAGGTAAATCATATCCATGGTGAAGGACTGAATGCTTTCTCCCCAAGATAAATAATAGGGCATGGCTGTTACTTTCTCCAGCTCTATTCAAATTGTAGTGGGGGTCCTAGATTAGGACAAGAAGTAAAACTATGTTTATTCACAGATAAAATGCTTATGCATTCAATTATCCTATGGAATATACAAAATAATTCTAAGAAATAATGAATTTTCCAATGTCACAGAATATAGTATCAATATATCTATATCAATTGCATGACTATGTATTAGCAACAAATTGGAAAATAAAATTTATAACGTGATGCCATATAAAATAACATCAATATCATGAAACATGTAGAGATAAATTTAAAAAAAATGTCTAAGAATTTTATACTAAAAATGAAAGGATTTTGCTGAACACAAGACCCAAATAGAGGTCAGAAAACTCAATATTGTATGGTTTCCATTCTTCCCAGATTGATTGATATTTTCAATGAAATTTCAATCAAAATACCAACAGGTTTTCAAGGGTAAAAGTCTGATTTGAAAGTTCATATGGCAAGGCAAGGAAACTTGCCAATATAATTTTCAAAAAGGAAAACAAAATTGGAAGATCTCTATTACCTGATTTCAAGACTTACCTGAAAGCTACAGTAATTATGACAAATACATGCCATTGGCATAAAGATAGTTACAAAGATCAATGAAACAGAATAGATAGTTTATGGAAAGACCCACTCTGATAAAACCAACTGATTTTTGGCAGAGTTCCAGGGAATTCAGTAAGGATAGAATATATTTTTCAACATATGGTAGAGAAATAATTGTAAATCTCTATATAAAAGCACTGACTCTTAACTTCATACCATATACATCAAGTAATTTGATTTGAATCAAATCTAAATATAAAATCTAAAATTATATAGCTTCTAAAAGAAAATATAAATATTTATGACCTTAGATTAGACAAAGATTTCTTCAATATGATTTGCAATGCCTAAGTCATTAGAAAATTGATAAACTACTTAATAAAAATGTAAAACTTGTGCTCTTCAAAGACAATAAGTAAGTGAAAAGGCAATAATAAGAAGATAAATAGCTATACTTTTAAATGGGCCAAGTATTTGAACAGATCCTTTATTAAAGAAGATATCCCAATATCCATTAAGCACATACAATATTCAATTTCATTAGTCATTAGGGATATGGGAATTAAAACCATAATGAGATACCACTATAGAACTCCCAGAATGACTAAAATTACAAAGACTGACAATACCAACTTTTGGTAAAAATGTGGACCAAATGAAAATGTGGAGCTCATTCAAATAAAAAATGGTATAAGCACGATGGAAAACAGCTGGGCAATTTCTTAAAAGTAAATATGTATTTACTATAAGACACAGAAATCTTACCTTCAAGATATTTACCCAAGGAAATAAAAAGATATGTCTATACAAATACTTGTTCTCAAAATCGCCACAGTATCTTTATTCAAAATATCCGCCCCCCAAATAGAGCTTGAAGCAATGTATAGCTATAGTTATCTTAAATCTAAAAGAAAGCTATGCAGTTGTAGTAAGAAAACTAAATAAAAGTAATTTTCTACCTCTACTTCACGCAGTAAGTAAAAAATAAAATTCACACCTAGAATCTGATATTTCTTATGTGTAATCTTTTATATTCAATTACGTTCTTCTGCACAGGCTATTAAAATGTGAGAAAAATAACTTAAATTTAATGTTCCATTTTAGAATCCTTACACTTATTTTTTCTTTGTAACTGAGCATGCTTTGAGCAGCTGACATCTTTATTTTAAATACAACTCATGTCACATATAGAATACCTACCATATCTTCCTACAAAGAGGAAATCAATGAAAATAGCATGAAGAGACTGAGTAAGCCTATTTTTGATGAATTATGTCCACAAAGATATACCCTGTATATGGTTCAAAATGTATTGATTACTGACAACTGTTTCTGTAATATCAATAATGCACTATTGCCTTGAACTTCCCCTGAAGTGAAGGGCTTAATCGAGGGAGCCCTAAACAATAAATTAACTACCAAGAAGGAGACAGAATAATAAAATTGACTCAAACTTCCAAAAATAAATAACAATTCTAAACTTGAGTAAGACATATTGACATCTGTGTTTGCTCTGCCTTCTTTTGACTTGTATCTTTCATAATAAGCTGCTTACGGGAGGGATTATTACTTCACCGAGTTTAAGCCTCCATAGAGCCCATTGACATTTACCTTCCTATGTGCTATTCAATATTAAGAAATAAAAAACGAATAGAAATAATTTTAAAATGCCACTTCCTCTATTTAAAAATTATTTTCTATTATAACATGTAAACTTTGAACAAACCCTTTCTATTGGGTATAATTCACACTCTCTTGTGTTTTGTTTCATCACCAAGTCAGTTATTGAGAGATTCCATCACTATTAAAGACTTTCTCCAGAGAAAGAATATCCCTGTTTGATGTCTATTAGATGGATATCAATTCTCTATTAAATGTCCAGATAAAAAATGAATTACTTCAAAGCAAGAGGTGAGCTACATAGAGTCATATTCTTTTCAAAATTTCTATACCATTCTATTGATAGTCTTGAATTAAATTTCTTAATTATGCAAAGAATGCAGTGTTATAATTAAAATGTTTTAAGCAATTTATGTAAACTTAAAAATTCTTAATATGTTACTCATTCAAAATATTTTCTAAATAATTTTAATCAGTTTTGAACACTCTGTTTTATACATTTTAAATCCCAAATTAAGATCTACAATTTCCATAATTATAACTATGACTGTCATTTGTTAATATAATTATTTGACAACATATAACCTTAGTACCAGTATTACCTATCTGTTCTTTCATCTAGATCCCATCATTCCATCTTGCTCGCAAGGTTATTATAATAAACCTCTATTATGTTAGCTTACAATCCAGGCTGCTTCTTTGTCAGTCTAAAAACTATTTTAAAAACCCTGCAAATTCTAACAAAATTTGTTCTAACAGTTCTGCTGCTTTTCTAAGACCTCATTAATCACTAGTTCACTCCTTAGTTTTAAAGTCTTAAGTGCCTTATCTATGTTATGTCAAGATCAAAACAAATCAGTAAAACTTGTAATGAATAGGTTAATGGTCCAGGGCTCTCAAGAGGATTTAGGGATGGACTGAGGTTTCGCACATCGGTGATCACAGAACTGGTCTTGGCATCTGACAGTTCTGCCCTCAGCTCTGTCACTTATTAGCTGTGTTTTCACTCTGTCAGTCTTTCTTGGTGTCAGGTTTTACAACATGAAAATTAGGAAGGATAGTTAGTGAATGATGATTAAAGAAAATATACCACACACAGTGTCCGTAAGATTTTTCCGGTAGAGAAGTGCCCAGTGAACACGAGTTACTTTACTCCTTGCCATAATAAGAAAGATCATTCCACTATTTAATTCTACATCTGATTTCAACTGTTGAGAATACCTCCATTTTATACTCCTTTTTTTTTTTTATCAGATTCTCTTCTTGAGACAACCTGATCATTAGTATAAAATTTATTCTGTTAATTAAAAAATGTCAATAAATATATATTGAAAGAACATAACCTACGTTATATGTAGGCAGCCAGATAATATTTAATTTCATTATAATTTGAAAAGACTGAAATTTCTTGTTGGTAAAAAGTAACTTCTTTATCTAATAGTCCCAGTTAAACTTTGAAATAGTAGGTCTTAAAATATGTTTCTATGGGATTTAATTCTTTATAAACCTTTGCCAAATGTTACTCAGGCATCTTTTTATCAAATTTGAAATATTGCCAGATTAAGACCTTGGCTTAGCAGGTATGATGTGGGGATGTTAGAAATGTCATCATTTCTAAAGCGAATTATTGTATCTCCTAATATCTGTCCTTCAAGTCAACTGCACCAGGACACAGCACTTGCCATTGGCATATGCCGACATAGGTATTAAATACCTCCTGTGTAATAGGTAATACCAGCCGGTTTTATATACATTACATGCATTATCTTCACAATCCCACACTGTAATTTAGTTTTATTCCCATTTCACAGGAAAGGACTTTGAAGAGCAAAGGTATTCGTTAACGTGCCTGCAATCTGGAGCGAGAAAGAACAAGTGGCAGAACCACATTTCAAACCCAGGGTCCTCTGATCACTGTGCCTAGAGTGTGATGGACAGAGCAAGGGATATAGTCTTACATACAGATCAATGACTTCGTAAGGTAACAGCTGGTGCTACATTTATTGTGGTGATCACATCGTAAGATATATCAATGTTGAACTACTAAGGTGAACACCTGAAACTAATATAATATTGCATGTCAACTATAATGTTAAAAAGGAGACTATGGTGCAATTCTGCTAAGACTTAGAACATTTCTATTTGGAGAAGGAGATTAGCTCAGGGCTTAACTCATAAAAAATTCAGGTGTCTCAGTGACTTATGGGGTAGTTAGTTGGACTAAGACTTGCTTTTCCTGTCAAACCATGAAACATAAACAAATATATATGGAGTCAGGACAGAATGGCGCTCTGATGAAAGATTAGTAATCTGCTTGCTGCTATATACCATTTGCAAGACATCACCTTTTTGTAGTATTTTTTTTGGGGGGTAAAAACTACTCTTTGATTCCATGTTACTTAACTAAGCATCCTTTAACCTCCTCTCTTGTCTGTCAACTGTTAAACTTCTGCATATGGTTCTTCATTAATTTAAGAGTTTTGGCAACTGGCTCTCCCCATCCCAACCACCACCAGGTTAGGCAACAAGATCTGGCCTCTTTGTTTCTTGATAGTCACATTTCCAGTGACCTTTTCCTCCTCTCCACCTCAGCCACCCACTCTCGGGGCCAGAAAACAGGATATCCATACCTGCACCTCGGCTTTGGAGTGGTACATGAAGACATCCTGCTCTCACCCCAGCTTCTCTCCACCTACCCTGTTTGCTCAGTTACTCTCACTAAATCTATCTGACTGCACTAGGGCCATTGCAGCAAATTCTTTCTGTCTTTGCTTCATTTCCTGGTTAGTGTCCATGGTCTCTCATATCAATCACTCTCTTGCCATTATCATTCATTCTTGTGCTTTTTCATTGCTTACACATCTATTGAGGAATTAATGTCACCTGAATGTCTTTTCCAGCTCGAGAGCTTCTGGGGAAAATCATGCAGCCCTCTGAATATTCATAATCATCAATCTTAATAACCTCTCAGCAATGCTGGACAACCCTCCTGAATTTCTCTTATTATTCTTTTCCATTCAATTCAATTATTATTTCAAACATTTTTTACTCTCCTCAACCCCGTGGCTCTGTCTTTGTGTATTACTCCAATACTATCCTCCTTCATGTAGCTAATACTTCAAGCTCCTGCCACCAAACCGATAAAGCCTTTTAGCATTCGTTTCCATCCTCTCCTCTTTCTTTCCTAATCCAGTGAAAGTTACTCCTATTCCTTTTTAAGACCATTTCCTAGACTGGATTGCTGGATCCCATCTTTGCCTATTTTCTCTAGAATTTTGGGCTTTCATTAAAAAAAACAACAACACCACACTCTCTATTTCACAACTTTCCCCTTATGCATTCCTATTTATCTGCTCAATTTCACAGCCTAATTTGGAAAGATTTTCTGCATTAGTTGATCCTATTTCTTCCTACATCATTCACTGAACAATCTTCTTTATTCTGGATTCTGCCCCATCCTTTCTCAGAACTCTGTTGCAAAGGCCACTGATGATATTCCTGCTGTTTGATTCAAGGGATATGTCATAATCCACATCTGACTGACCTTTATAGCACTTTGTTGAAATTCTCTCTCCTTACCTTGGCTTCTATGATGCCTCACTCTCTGTGTTTTTATCTTATTTCTCTGTTTATTGCTTCTCTGTCTCCTTTCCTAATCACTAAAGTTTGGACTCCTCCATGTTTTTTCTGTTCAGGGTCTTTTTTTTTTTTTTTTTTTTTGTATCTCTCTCTGTTCTCTCTGCAAGCAATTGATCCTCTATCATGACTTCCATAACCATTTAAAAGCTAATGATCAACCAAAGGACTTATATGCAAGCATATAGGCCTAACCAATGGACACAGACAAAAAGGGGGTGAGGGCATGAGCGGGGGGGATAGGGGGTAACATGGGGATAAGGACACATATGTAATAACTTAATCAATAAAAAATTATAAAAATAAAAATTAAAGCTAACGACTCCAAATTTAGACCTCTGAGCTCCCGAAGTACAGATAGAGTTTCCTTTGGGATATACTCATTTTAGATATTTTGTAGCCTGTTCAAAGCAGACATAACAGAAATGAAATCATCGCCATGTTTCTTCAGCTCAAAACAGGAAAGTCTTTTAGGCCCACCTTTTCTCATCTCTGATCCATTCAGTCTGTTGTCTCTTAACCAGCGATGGCACCCAGGTATGTATCTCCATCTTCTCCTCAGACCCCTGCAACTGCACCCCTTTCTCTTTCACGAACTGGTGTAAAACCTTCCAAATGGGTCTTCCCATAGCTTCCCCTGGCCATGTCTATTCTATTTGCCACACATCAACCAGAGTGATGATTTTTCCCCATAGAAATCTGACCTTATCACTCTCCTGCCTCAAATTCCCCAATACTTTCTCACTGCACTTCGATTAAAGGTCAATGATCTTTAATGCAAGACTCCATGTGGCCTGCCCTTCACTCACTACACAGGTACGATCTCTCTCTCTTCCCAGCTCTGCTCTCTATGCTCCATACACACTGGGTTCCTTCAGTTCATTAAGTGTGCCAAACAGGCCCCCATCTCAAGAATGCTGTCCCTGTTCTTCCCACTTCTGAATATACCTCTCTCTTCCTTGCTACCTCAGGTTTCAAGTATGCTAAATATTAATCTCCTGTGAGCCCCCTCTTCCCTTCTGTGATGAACGCTTTGCCTGACACATGTAATACAAGGGAAAATGGTGTGCTTTATTTCTTTATTTTTTTTTACATCACTCAGAAAAACGTGTAATGATAGCACAGTGCAGGTGTAAGTTTCATGATCCCCAACACCTAGCAACAAAGTTCCTGGCACATAAATATTTGTTAAGTGGAAGAATGCTGCTTACATTAAACTTCTTTAGATAAAGACTAAAATTACTTTCCTTGAGTGTTTTCTTTTGTTGCCATTATTCAGATTAATTATAGTCTAGAACTGAAAATTATTACAGTGGCATATCCAAAGTGAGATTTTCATTCTCCTTAGTGACACCACATATTATGGAATTATTGGTTATATAATAATGCATCGGGGCTTATGAATGAAGATTCAAGAGGTGCATTTTAGTGTTTTCTATGCTTTCTACTGAAGAAAATTGTCAAAACATGAACAGAAATTTAAGTGATAATAGAATATGAGAGACTGACGTCATTTAAACAAGTCAGGTCACATTCAGAATTGAATGCTCAAGCTTCCAGGTAGTAGGCAAAGTGATTCGAAATCACAACATACTTCTCTTTTCCCATAGAAAATTTCCATGATTACAAGGACAATAAAATAATTGGGAAGGGACAAGATCAAATGCTCTTTTTTCTTAAAACATTTTTGTCTTAAGCCCTAGACAGTTTGGCTTGGTAGATAGAGTGTTGGCCTGCGGACTGAAGGGCCCCACATTCAATACTGGTCAAGGGCACATGCCTGGGTTGTGGGCTAGGTCCAATATGCAGGAGGCAGCCAATCAATGATTCCCTCTCATCATTGATGTTTCTATCTCTCTCTTCCTCTCTGAAGTAAATAAAAATATATATATTGTTAAAACTTTTGTCTCTAGGAAGAAAGCAGTTGTGTTCCTTCAAGGGTTGTTTTATTTCTACAAAATTACTCTGAAAGCATTTGTAATATATATTTCTCAGGTAGCTTAACTCCAAAATTGTTATGGTAAAGAATAGAACTCAGTGTGTTTATGAATTATAGTACTTATAAAAATGCACATTTGATTTTAAATGTTGCTGTGGAGATATCATCAGATAAAACATAGTTTGGCCATTTACCATGTTTAAGGGCTAAAGTAATGTCCCCATAAAAGAATGCCAATTTTTAATTTTTACCTATTAATATAATATCTGGTAAGCAAATGAGGATATCCTTTAACAAGAACATTTTTCCTAAATATTACTTTGTAGTGGGATGATGAACTGTTTGACTTAAAAATACACAGAATGGCATAAGTGATTGGTTTTATTTTATTTTCATTACATTTTTATACAATTGAATTTAACTAAAAATGCATCATCTCATTTTGCCCAGAAAGTAAGTTGTCCACGCAAAACATAATGATGAGTTTTGTCAATTTAAGAATGTACAGACTTTGATTTTATGGTTAAAATACCAAATAAAATTAACTTATTCATGAATCATGTATGCTTTCTAACTGTCAATTCTACTTTAATTGAAATATGATTTTCCTATGACTTTATTACTCATTTTTATCTACCTCCTTCAAATAATTAGATTGTCCAAATTACTTATCTCCAAAGTAAGATCTATCCCATGTTGGCAGATAGGAGCTCCGTCTCAGAAAGAGTTCTCACAATGCTTAGTCAGTTCGGCGGAACCCACCAGCAATGTTGAAGAATGATATATAGCATATATGTTAATAACAGCAGAAAACCTACACTCTTTATTTGCCAAAGTATTCATGTTCTTAATTTCATGAGGGTATTTTTAGTTTCTAGTAATTTGGAAAAAGGTAATAGGTGACAAAGTCAGGAAATAAAGTGTAAAAATATGGTGTAGAACTCCAGCTATATATAACACCTACAAATGTATAGCAAAGCACATTTGCATTCCAATAACACCTGTGACATTTAGATATTCTATAGAATTCCTGCATCCAATCTTTGCCCAAATTATGTGCCAGTATGAGTTCTCTCTAAATATAGTCAGAGACCTTAAAGTAGTTGAGCACTCAGAAAATATATGGTGCTGCAAATAATACATTTTTATGCTTTTCTACTTTTTATAATTCTTTTTCATAAAGCTGTTAATAAAAATAATAAATATGTTTAGAAAAACCTGGAAATTTCAACCCAAAATCTATAAATGACCATAAAAGGAAAAGTGCTACTTTATAAAATATTTACTTTACAATATAGTCATAATTGCCAGGACTAACAATATACTAACAATAAACGTTATGTTTCCATGTCATAGCTTCAGAAATACACTTGCTTTTATGTAGATTGCTAGGATCTGCTCATCAACAGAGCCACTACCTTGGATTCCCACTTAATGATGTCACTAGCATACAACAGATTTTCACTCACATAGTTCACTACATGCTTATTACAGACTTTTTTTTCTGGCGAGATTTACCTTTCTTGTTTTATGAACCAAAGCTATTTTATATTTTCTATCTCTTTTATACAAAATCTCATAAATAATTACTGGATTTTAAAGGTTTCTAGCAGCTGGTCACTTGATGATAGCTCTTTCTAACTGATGTTCAAATAAATATGACGGCGGGTTAAATTAAAGACTTACAAAATAGCCTTTTAACCAACTTCTTTTCTTTCTTCCTTCTTTCTTTCTTTCTTTCTTTCTTTCTTTCTTTCTTTCTTTCTTTCTTTCTTCCTCCCTCCCTCCCTCCCTCCCTCCCTCCCTCCCTCCCTCCCTTCCTTCCTTCCTTCCTTCCTTCCTTCCTTCCTTCCTTCCTTCCTTCCTTCCTTCTTACTTTCTGCTTGTGAGTTGGCATTTGTGGCATTGAACACTTGTGCACAAAAATAAAGTGAGATGTCATTGATTTACAGAAGTACGACTCTAGGCAGAGTGCATAAAAAGTAGAAAGAGGAAAGGTAGATGCGTGACAGTTCCTTAGAAGTTATGTCTGAAAGAATGACGGGGTTGACTAGAAAATCAAAAAACAAGTTTCTCCAGAAGACAGGGCTATCAAAGCGCCTGGTCTCGCATGGGCACTCACCATTGCTGAGTCTTCCCAGGAGGCGTTCCTGACCTCCCACCAGCAGGCTGCCAGCCAACGCCAGGCACCGTGATAGGCCCCCGGCTCTGCCTACGCGGAGAGAGATGGCCACCCAGCCTTCTTAGGAAGCAGCTCTTCTTAGGAAACAGCTTTTGGCCTGGAGAGAGAAGGGCATTCCTTACACAGGGATCAAAAGCCACTCTGATTTCACTTGCATTATTCACACATATAAACTCAATTTCTATTGTAATTCCTATGTTTTAACATTTATAATTACATGAGTTGTAAAGCCTTTTCTCTGGAAAAGAGAAATAAATAGCTAAAACTGATATAATTGTGCATTTGTACCTACAAAATAGTCACTAAAGATATAAGTAAAACACTGAAAGTATAAGGCTGTTTACAATTAAATATCAGATCCACAAAGGCCCTGGTTTTGATCTTCCGGGCTCTGGTTTTAATTTTCATAAAATATCCAGGTTATAGTATTCAACTCTAGTGAATCATGTATTTGGGCATATCTAGCTTTTTCACTTTATGACACGCATTATCGTTTCTGGTAGTAACAAAAAAACCCTCAATTTTTTGACAATAACGTTCCTTTATACAATGATAGGTGATATTATGACTTCCAGGAATTGAGGGAAACAACATAACTGTCATGGAAGCTCCTTCCCCACTCCTTGGCTTCTTTCCAATTTACAGGCATTTCATTAATAGTCCTTCTGCCACCTCACTTCTCTGCCACAGGAAAGGAGAAGGGACTTCTCTGATTGGTGAGTTTAGAAAAAAACCTGGGCCAATTTAGTCTAGAATCTTCCCATCTCTTTCTTGTGGGAGCTGGCCTCTCAGCAGAAAACACACATTGTCTGCTCCTTTCCTATATTCCCTAAGTTTATGCAGGCACAGGCACTATTCATGATGCGGGGAGTGATGGTGGTGGTGACCACAGTTGGGTTTGTAAATTCAATTTTGGGGAGTGATAACAGCTTCCAACATTTGATACCACGATCAAGGTCTCCCTTGCCTACCTCTCCTAACATACACCATCTCCCTCCAACCAGAAGGGGCTTCATCCAGTTCCTAGTTATGCTGTACTCTTTACTGCATTAGGATCTTTGTCCTAGGGCAGTGATGGCGAACCTTTTGAGCTCGGCATGTCAGCATTTTGAAAAACCCTAACTTAACTCTGGTGCCGTGTCACATATAGAAATTTTTTGATATTTGCAACCATAGTAAAACAAAGACTTATATTTTTGATATTTACTTTATATATTTAAATGACATTTAACAAAGAAAAATCAACCAAAAAAATGAGTTCGCGTGTCACCTCTGACACATGTGTCATAGGTTTGCCATCACTGTCCTAGGGCGATCTTCCTGGAATACAGTTCCCATTGACTTTCACATAGCTGGCTCCTAATCACCTTTCAGTCCTAATTTGAATGTCTCCTGCTCAGCCTCCCTTCTTGACACCTTATCTAGACACCAACTCTCTCTCCATTACTGACTATTACAGTCCTCTGTTCATTTACTTCTAATTTAACTCAGTGTGTCTTTAGATTTGATCTTTTTGTTAGTTTGGCTTCCTCCTCTGGACCCCAAGCTCCATGAGGGCAGGGATCATAGTTGTCTCATTCATCTCAACTACATAGGAAGTATTTACCCAAAATTTCTAGAATAAATGACTGACACAGAATCTTACAATATATTTAACTCCTGAGAAATAGCAAGCTAGACACCAGTGTTCAAAATCACTATGAAATATATTTGAAATGATCGTACAGGAACTGTGGTGTTCCAGGGATACCATCTTCACAGAGCAACCATAAAAATGCCCAGGGGAAACAAAGAGAGGTGCTTTGCTGTGTCATATTTGCTAGCAAACAGTAAGACAACCAGAGGGTGTATATCATTTTCCAGCACATACTTGGGGAGCTTTGTCCAAAGGAAAACGTTTCACAAATGATATATTGCCCATTGACTATTATCAACAAATTCCTGCACTAAAGACACTGGCCAAAGATATTCTATGTGGCTAAATAGAAAACTGAAGACTAATTCTTTGGAAGACTAATAAGCAGCCTTGTAGGCAACACAACCTATGTTTTCAGTCCACTCAGAAGGGTTGAGAAATCAAGCCTTTCACATGGTTGTCCTCATGAGGCCACTTTAGTGGCAGCCATGACTGTGATGGTGGAAACAGCCATGAAGACGGTGGCTGCAGGGCCAACAGCACCTGACAGCCTCAAAGTGGGGAACAAAAACACAATGTGTAGTATGTCACAAGATAATACATTTGCTGAATGGCCTGATGGCAATTTGCTCTGCAGTTGAGTTTACCAAGAACTGTTTTCTCTGTTTATCATTGATAGTATTTCCTCTTACAAATCCCCTACTTGCAGGAAGAGTACAACAGCAAACACTTTTTGAAAGCAAACACAATCTGAATCTCATTACAGAGTAAACTACAGTTACGTAGGGAAGGACAGAGCCATGTCTGTCCATTGAGGGCATGGATCTGCAGCTGTCTCAGATCCCCCCCCCCCCCTCAGACTCTGGGTTATCCAAGGCCATTTGGCAGAGGTGGAATTTGGGACCTTCTTTGGTACCAGACTCTCTATGACCACAATGAAATTCTGGACGAATCTGAGCAGGAAGGCATACAGGAGATGCTGAACAAATTAAAATCGGGTTGAACTCAGTGCCAAGGGCTCAGAATTTATAAAGGGACTAACACTGCAGTTCTTTGGAAAAGAATCCAAGCAGATGTGTTATGCTCTCTAGGGCTCTGGATTCGGGTGGGATTTGGTATACGTCACTTGGAGGGGTTTCAAGCTAGGAGGCAGGCACATTACCCCTCAGGAAAGTCTTGAAGGCCTTGGAGTGCACCTCTCAATATATGTCCAAATGATGTCCAACTAAATTTCAGATCTAACAGCAACTCATGTTGTATGGATGCTTATATTATGAACATTAGCCATGTTACTATAAACTCAATGTTTTCTGAGAGTAAACTATGGTGGTAATAATTACCAACAGATGGTAATATATATATTACATACTTCATAATAACTAATAGGATAGATGATGTAACAATATCTATAACATACACTAAAGTACAAATATATAAATATATAAATTAGTTATACTTATCATACAAATATGATATATAAACATAAATATATTTTATAAACTAAATATAGGTATATATATATATATGTCTATATATATTCATGGATATATATTTTTTCATAATGAAATTACTCTGTCACTTCAACTCTTCATTGTATCTTCTTTCCTCTAAATAACAGAAATTTAAAATATTTAAAAATATAACTACATGAATGCAATGGTAAGCGCCAAACATATGCAAATCATTAGGGTATTTAGAAATATATGCTATTGGAGATAGTTTTAGAGACAACGCTTTAATACACTGTTTTCCTGGGGAGATACATGTGTGCACACACACACAGAGCACCTCAATGTGCTTCATTGACAACATTCGCGCTCCTGGAAAGATTCCCGTCCAGGAAAGTGAGCTTGGCTGTGAGACACGCGAGATTTCATGTCATCCTCTAAGAATTTGGATGTGTCGCCAGCATACTATGGAGACCATAGATAAATAAATGGCTCCTTACTCAACTTCCTAGAAAGGGCTATATGTAGCTTTTGAGGCAATGTTAACTTCACTGTGGTATTAGTAATCTCATCAACTTTTTGGTTAGGGATGGATAAATAACTAGCTTTTAGTATGTAAATTACCAACAAAAAACATTTTGCAGAAAATGGGTCAGGTTAGAGATGTAAATGAGGCCTAACATGTCTCATTAGGTTTTGAATTGCCTTTTTTTCCCTAAGCATTATCAATCTTGCAAGCTTTTGGGGTAATTTTCTTGCTTGAATAAGCTAATAGGGTCTTTTCCAATAATAAATGGACTAAAATATTTCTCAAAACTAATTCTGCTTAAAATAATAGAATAAGTTGCATGCTGAAATGTATATTTAAAGTTACCCAATTTTTTTCTATAATATTTTAGGTTATAAGTTGTACAGTCAACCTGGACACGTTTCACAGTGGGTACAGTCGCTAGGTACAGAGAGGTATCTTTCCACAGCTCTCCTTTAAAATCAATTGTATAAGTGAAGGATACATATCAGATCTTGGGCCAAATTGTTAGCCACAGAATATGTCTATGTTTGGTGAAGATAGATCTTTAATTTAGCAAAAAGTCTCTCTGGTTCTCTTCTGACAAGTTATATTTGTAATGCTCGTTACTAATCCATATTTTCAGAACAAATGCTATGCAAACCAGGCTGTTGCGCAGGGCACTGTTCTGCGGGCAGCTTATACAGCTAAATGATCCAATGCAGAAGGAGGGCAAGACTGTTCACATCTTAGGAGACGCTCATAAAACTGCGCCACTTCACAGAGCGCGACTGTCACGGGGAAGTTTCACACCCCTTCCTTTTACCACACTGGGCTCTCTTCTTCAAACCACTCATTTGCAGCAGTCTAAATTAGCCTCGTGCGAGGATGCACGAAGTGTCTGTGGGCTGTGTTAGTCTATCACAGCGTTGCCACTGTTTAGGACAGTTTAACAAATCAAACTCCAGACAGGGGGATGCATTTTTGTCATGCTCTAAAAGCTGCAAAAGTGAAATAGTAAATATGCAATTACAGCAGCTACCTATATTTAACGAGCTTACAAATCTAAAAGTAAAATCAGCCCACTGTCATCTTGTGATCTATTTCTGTGTTGGGCTTAAGGATAAACGAATGAAGTTGTTGATGATGAAAAACACACACACACACACACACACATTAGAATAGCTTTCTTTGAATTGTAGGCAACAACCCATAGTGTGGCCCCCAAAGAAAAGGAACTCTTTCTAAAATACCCATGGTAGTGCTGGCCTGCTCCCTTCATACCTTTACCTGAATGGATCTTTGCAAAATGAAGCCTTTTATATTTACCCTAAGTCTAAGTTAGAATATGGATGTGTGCCACTTTTTCTTTCAGAATAAACTTTATTGCTTCATTATATCTATACATTAAGAGAAAGAGATTGTGAAGCTAAATTCTTCACAAAAGTACCTAATTTAAATTATGCTGTCCTGGCTGGGTAGCTCAGTTTGTTTGAGTAACCTCCACATATGTTTAGGTTGTAGATTCCATCCTCCAGTCAGGGCATATACAGTCATCAACCAATGAATACATAGATGAATGGAGCAGCGAATCAATGTTTCTCTCTCTCTCTCAAATCAATAAAAATAAATTTAAAAAATAAATAGGTATATGCTGCCTACTAAAGTTTTACAGGAAAAGAAAAGATGTTCCCACAAGTTTTAGTAAAGGATAAGTGAAGGAGGTGACAGCAGTTACTAGGATGTTCTGGGTTAAAATAACAGAGCTGCTCGGGTGTTACATAGCTGTCTAATGTCATGTATTTTGATGGGAGACAGTTGCTTTATACGCAGGACAGATCATCTGAGAGGGAACTGTGAACCGGGCATGTGTTTCTATGGTCTGCATGCTGCCTCACAGCCTTTCTTTGCTGAGAACTAAAATTCTACTACCTGCCTCCCTACGTCTTGCACAGCTTTTCTTGTCTTGCCATAGTCCGGTGGCTATACCTTCCACTTTTCACCTTGGTGACATCTCAAGGATGACCTTGAGTCCTCTCTCACAGTCTCGCCATGGTCTTCTTTAGAGACCCCCTTCACAATGTACCAGGAGTCAGCAAGCACATATCATCACTCCTTCCCTTTCATTACAATTACTTATTTCTCTCCCTAATAAATACACAAAAGATGATATCATACTTTTAATTATTTCGAGTTAATAATAATGGCTAAAATTCACTGACACTCATTTTATCCTCCAAACAATCCAAGCAGTCCATCAGAATTAGCACCACTCTATAGATGAGGACAATAAGGCTTAGAGAAGTTAGGTCGCAGACCAAGATCATGTAGTATGTGGTGGACAGAACTGGAATGCAGGCATGACTCCAACATCAGTCCTCTATCTATAATAATAAAAGTGTAATATGCTAATTAGACCAGATGTCCTTCCAGACTAAGCCGGGGCTGCGAGGGAAGCCCTGTCCCATGTGCCAGAGGGAAGCCAGTGCCAGTAGCCAGGGAAAGGAAGGCCTGCTCTTGCATGAATTTCGTGCATCGGGCCTCTAGTCTATGACTAAACACAGAGTCGCTGTCAGACCCATGTTCTTTATAACTCATTCTAGCTTCTGACACATGCTGTCATCTGTGTCAGGGTGTCTAATACCAGAAGACTTAGAGCTCTGATGTGTAGTACATCTGTCTTTGCAAACAGCACCCACCCCCAGGGTGTATTCAAGGGGCTCTTGTTCCCCCCATATAAATGTGAAAGTGCTGGAGCCCATATTCCAGGAGTAGCTCTTTATGCTCCTGTCACTTATATGATTACCTAAAGTCTTTTGAAATAGAATTATATTTCTTGGTAAAGTCTTTTGGCATAATAAGTTCAAGAAATCCATTATCAGTAATAATACCATATAATTATATCAATCTTCACAACATTCACTGTTTTCATAAATATGACCTTGGTTTATTTTCGAAGTAGCTAAGTTAGGCAAAACCCATAGGTTATCGCATTCCCCCCCCCCAAAAAAAAAAAAAAAGATTAAGAGAAAGAATGGACGAGAAATGAACCTTTACTCAGAATCAACTACTTGGGTGCATTATTCTAAGTAAGTCATCGAAACTCTTCCTTTGAATTCTCATACTTCCCTAAGGGGTTCATGCAGTTAACCACACTTCACAGAAAGCAAGAGTTCAAAGAGCTTAGTTAACAGCTTGTAAAAGGAGCTAGAACCAGGACTGGAAGTCATGTCTCTCCAAGACAATCCTCTTTTCTTTGTACTTCAAGTTCATGGGAAGGCATTCATTCAATGCTTACATAATGGCCTTGTTATTCAGTATCTCTTGCTCAGGTAGGAGTCTTGTTTCTCTACACCGGTTTTCATTTTGTTTATGAAAAGAACCGTGTTTTATTTTCTCTGAATTACTCACAGCACGTACCTTTTAAATGATGGTTAAAAGGTCAAGTTAATTCAAATACCTGTGATTTGAATGTGGCCTGAAAATCAAAGAAGGCTCTTTTTTTGCTTCTACTTTTATTCATTCTCCCAGCAACTACATCTCAACCAATTGTGCTCTTGTACTGTGCTGACCTAGAAACCCACTCAGGCCTGCGTACTTACTCCTTGATGAACTACTTGGAGAGTCATAACTGAACTCATATTATCCTATGACCTCTGAGGCTCAGTGAGTCTAAAACACCTTGTCCAAGGTTTGGACAAGCAAATAGTAAAACTAGTATGAACTAGTGTTTGTAGTTGTTATCTTTATCATAGATCTAGAAGCATACACTTCAATATTTATGACATAAAATTTACTTAGTAAACAACCAACATATCATGATGATATATGAATTAAAAAGAATAATGTCAACTTGGTTATCAATGACACATCAATTGAATATTGATTAGTTAGAACAGGAAGGAATATTTAAGATCCATGAGTTAGATTCAGGAAAGACATAACCATTTTTCTCATGGGTTTAGTCTGTGCATATGCATGTCTTTATAAATGAATGAATATATTTTAAAAGTATTATTACAAATCAGATTTGTTCATGGATTTAACTTCATTTCTTTCTGCATCCCCCATACAGTTGTTTTGCGTAAAACATAATGTTGGGAAAAACAGATGAAGGCCAGCTGTCCCACAGCACATGGCATATAACAGACAAATAATAAATGCTGTTGAATAAGTAAATGAGCCAGGTAGTTTGATGTTATTGGTTAAACCGATCATTGCATAATGTACAACATGATGAAAAGAATTGTGAAGAATAAATATAGCCCTAACCAGTTTGGCTCAGTGGATAGAGCATCGGCCTGCAGACTCAAGGGTCCCAGATTCGATTCTGGTCAAGGGCATGTATAGGGTGTCCCAAAATTCACGCAAGATTTGAATTTTGAGTGAGCATTAACAACAACAAAAAAAAATAAAAGCCTAATTTTACTTAGTTTATTGAAGCAGATTCTAATATCTGTTGCCCTTTGATTTCAATCCCTTCAATTTGATAAGCATTCCCAAGGACCAATTATGGCCCAGGAGCAGGGACAACGAAGACCAATGAAGACCACGGCTTTGCATAAGTGCCAGCAAAGCCGTGGAGGCCATTTACCTGATGTGCTATTACATACATAACCCTATACTATATTCTTTATGAATCAATAAAAAATTTACAATTTTTAATTATAAACCGTGTTTTCTATCAAAATTACTTCTTGCATGAATTTTGGGACTCCCTATACCTTGGTTGTAGGCACATCCCCAGTGGGGTGTGTGCAGAAGGTAGCTGATCGATGTTTCTCTCTTATCGATGTTTCTAGCTCTCTGTCCCTCTCCCTTCCTCTCTGTAAAAAATCAATAAAATATATTTTTTTAAAAAGAATAAGTATATCATTAGCCCAAAGAGCCCATGGCTAAAGTCTATAAGGCAGTGGTTCTCAACCTTCCTAATGCCGCGGCCCTTTAATACAGCTCCTCATGTTGTGATGACCCCCAACCATAAAATTATTTTCGTTGCTACTTCATAACTGTAATTTTGCTACTGTTATGAATCGTAACGTAAATATCTGATATGCAGGATGTATGTTCGCGACCCACGGGTTGAGAACCGCTGCTATAAGGTCACAGAAAATATCTGACTCTCTCATGTCTATACACTAGCATCAGGCAACATACTGGACCCATGTTAGACATTCTATGCATATGTACTGTATTCTTGAAAGCTCCTCCCTCACAAGCAGCCTGTATTCCAGGAGTCAAGTCATGGACAATATTTTTTAGCTTATTTCTCAGTTCTTTTTTTCCTTTAATATATTCTTATTGAGTTCAGAGAGGAAGAGAGAGGGAGAGAGAGACACATCAGTGATGAGACAGAATCATCGATGGGCTGCCTCCTGCACACTCCACACTGGGGATTGAGACTGCAACCTGGGCATGTGCCCTGACCAGGAATCAAAATGTGACATCGGTCGGGTTCATAGGTTGGTGCTCAACCGCTGAGCCACACAGACAGGCATCAGATCACTGGGAGGAAGCCCTGCCTTTTCCCTCACTCACTTACCTGGCAGGCACCAACCTCACTTGTTCTCCTCAATCTGTCTGGCCTCAGTTTCCCCTCCTGCTGCCTAGCGCACGACCTTCCAGGTCTGGGTGAGGGCCACGCTCCTCCACATTGGTCAAGGCTATGCACTGCACTTGCAACTATCCGCAGCCACAGATGGAAACGTCTAGATTTGGGGGCAGAGGGGGAGGACAGAGTAAAATGTCCAATTTGGGCCTCCAGTTTGAGCCACGTTTGTGTATCCTGCCTCGCCACTAAAACCTCACTTGTGCCCTTCTCATCTGATAACTGTGCATATTTCGAATTATTTTTCAGGATGCAGAATGCAGAGCAGACCACAGCTGAGCGCTTACACTTGACTCAAACCCAACAGTAGACATGGCATATGCTTCAACGGGTTCCATTCCTCACAACAGGCCAATTTGATTTTGTTGCTCAGTGGGAAAGCTTGTGTTCATCTATTTTTTTTTCCCAAATCATCTTTTTGGCTTTTAACTATTGTTTTAGCTATAATACTGTTCAAGTGCTGAAACAACATTATACCTTTCAGAATTTTAAGTTCCAACCTGTCCCCTCCCAACCTCACCCCGAGCCCAAGTTATACATTAACATGAACTATTATGCCTTATAGTTTTCACCGATTAAATCCCAGGACTTGGTGATTAGGATGGTGATGCCATCATTCCTGGGAGTCAATTCAGTTACAGAAGGAGAGAAAATGGAACAACTACTGGACAGGAAGTCAGGAGGTCTGGCTTTGCCCCATTTAGGTCTATGACCTTGGCCTAGTCATTTAATTTCTCTGTCAGTTTTCTCATCAAAGACTATTTGTCTCCAAGTTGAGTTCTGGACCTAATGTTTCATTGTAGAAGCTTCCAATTGCGGCATAGGAGACTAGAAATCTGACTGCTCCAAAATTTGCGTTGGTATATAAATTAGGTTGTAAAGGATTTAAAAGCTTTAGGGCACACAGTGCTATCAGTTAATGGCCCTTAATTTGTTTATTTTTCTATAATACATTATGAAAAGTTATCCCCTTTTTTGATTGCTAGTTTGGTAGGTTTATTTGTGTGTGTGTTTTTGTGTGTTTTTTTCCGGTATAACTATTTTTTTTAACCAATAGCAAAACAAAACAAAACCCAAACAAAATAAACACACATTATAAGAAGTGATATTTGGACATTAGGGGTTCAGGCAAGGACATATTTACCAATTTTCTCAACACAAAAATTGCTAATCAGAAAATTAATTTGAATCATACACGATGTTTAAATGAACCCAGGATGCCTTGCTTTGCATAGGTCATTTTAGGAGGAAGACGAGGAATAATAATTTTCCAGCTCTTTGGTCTGATTTGCATATGCTATTTCCAAGTTTCTAAGGGGCTCTCATATTTGCCCTTATTTTGTCCTGATGGTGTCTCCCCAGACTACAGCTTTGTGTTCTGTGTGCGTGTGTCCTATGACACACTCAGAAGAACATATTGGTAATATGTTCGACATGGAACCACATAAACCTTGTATGAAAACAAAATTTTCAAATGAGAATCACTCGGTTTAAGCCACACTAACTTTATGATATCAATAAATCAACTAACTGCTTCATGACTATAACTTTGTTTTATAAGTTCAGTTTGAATGCAAGGAATACATGAGCTCGAAAATAGTTTAAAATTAGTAAATAAGAAATATGTTATTATATTAACTTTTACACACAAATTATATTCATGTTCAAATATTTTACTTGTAAAACATGTTTTCACTTCAATTATTTTTTTAAAAAAAATCTGTGAACATATTTTGGAGTGTGTTGGCTTGGGACAAAATGGATCATAAATTTACCCATACAAATTAAGAGAAACTATTATTTTAATTTCACAGTTCTTGCCTGTTTGTTTTTTACTTAGTGGAAGGTGTTCAGGAATGAATTCAAGTTGTAAAATCATAAAACAGGTTGTAGGTATATTCAAGTCCATCCTCTGACCTGGGTAAAGGTTTACCACAGTTTGAAGATTCAGATTAAAAGGAAGATATATCTCTCTTCAGCAGATGACAAAACTTCAAAGCTAATAGATGCACTTGTGGAAATTCCACCCCGTCAGGGTGAGTGTGTCTGTCCGGGCGTGTGTTGTGTACGTGCCCAGTCACATTCATTGAGATATTTCTAGGCTACACTGAGCTTATGTATATGTTTAGAGAAAAGAGACAGCCATCCCTTTAATAAGCAAAGAATTAAGAATTAGGGAACATAAACCCAGCTGGAAAGAGCTGAGACTGATGAAAATTCAAGCTGCCTTTGAACTCATCAGCGCAACTTCCCTCTGAAGACTCTTACCCATGTTGCTGTATTTATCCACAGCTCTCTAGAAATGCAGGGGGGAAGGAGAGAAAGGGGAGTAGGCACTTGACTTCCAGAAATTTGCCCTTCAGTCTCTGACCGGAATTGACAACAGCTATTACAAGTTCATGTTCTACCAATAGTAACAGGGTTTTGCCCTAATGCTTTCTATATGAGAGCCTACTGGTTCTATCAGCCTGACCTATTATTATATATCATGTTCTGTATATGCTTCCTGCTTCTAATGCTGTCCATTTAAGCCTTCCCCGTTGATTTGGTTAACAGCATCCAGCTGAACTTTCTTTGGGAGGGCTGTACCATCCTCTATGCAGGTTTATTTGAGGTATGCAGGTTCATTAAATCTCTTTTATATACACTTCTACACAAATACAAAAGATAATCAGTTTCTGTTGAATAACACAGAGATGCAGTTTATCTATTTGAAAGTTTCATGTTTATCTACTTCATTAAGAATAATTTATGATCATGTTTTTCTATAATCAGGACCAATATGGCAAAGGTGGAAACACGCAAATAGCATAAGAAATAACCACTTGAACAGTACTATTTCCCTTTAAGGCTGTGTGCTGCAGGAAGGGAGGAAAGTCATCAGATTTCACACTCACCTATTAAAAACAAATTGAAATAGAAACCTACAGGGGTAGGCAGATTAGGTTTATAGTTGTTCATATAGAAAAAAATATATTATAAGAATAAATAATGATACAAGAATAAACTGTTTTGCATATTCACCATCGTAAGCCTACTTTTGCCTCCCCCACCCCTATAAATATGTCAGAAAAAATAACAGCTATAAATGGCAACTTTAGAAACCACCCAGACATATTCTACATGAGTATACAATTTTTAAATGATCAAAACTCTCAGGTTTAAAAGACCTGCTGTATTTTGTACATAATGGTTATTTAAAAATACCTAGTAATGGTCCCAACCTTTGTCCTGTTTAATTGCAGTTCAAGTGCTCAAACTATTGCATGTTAAGTCTATCTCCCCCATCCCAGGCCCAAGTCCCACTTGGGCTGAACTTGAACTATGTCTTGCAGGAGGTCAAGGCACTCACTGGCAACAAGTGTTTTTACGGAGACTGTGATGCTGTCTAATGTCCCTGCTGCAAACAGCGAGCTTGAACAAGCGATCCCATTTACCCAGCCATGACTGCAAGCCCAGCCTTGTTCAGGCGGAGAGAACGGTGGCAGGAAGGCGGACCTCGGCCTCATGTCCCTGTCCCTTCACACCCCTGTCTAGCAGGAGGCAGCCCTCTCCTGTCACACCTCTGAAGGCAGCTGTCCGCTGACACGATGCCCAGCAAGGAGAGGGAGAGGCTGCAGGGAGCCCGCTGATGGCCACTCTCCAAGGACTGGGGAGGAATAGAAAATGAGGAAATTGAAAGGAAATAATACAACTCACTCTCTGATGTAAAGTGCCAAGGAGCTCCAAAGGGAATGCAAATCCAGCCCAGAAGCCCTCTGTTTCTTTCTCTCCTATTTTGACGTTTGCCTAGAATCACTTGCTAGCCTTCGCATTAAGCTTCATTCCAGATTCCCAGCCCACGTCAGACTTGGGAGGCAGCCGAGTGTGACAAAACTTTCTGAGAAAAGCGCGGAGTGAGTACCTCTGTCCATGTTTCATTCGCTGCATTCCAGAAAAGACCAATTAAAACTTTAAAGGTCACATTAAAAGCAAACTTTATCCTAATAAAGTACTTTTTCTACTATTATGAAAATATGGGATAGAATATCCAATTTTTACAAACTCTCCATGATTCTTTTTTTTTAAAATATGTTTTTATTGATTTCAGAGAGAGAGGGAGGGAGAGGGAGAGAGAAATAGAAACATCAATGATGAGAGAGAATCATTGATCAGCTGCCTCCTGCACAACCCAACTGGGGATCCAGTCTGCAACCTGGGCATGTGCCCTGACTGGGAATTGAACCTTGACCTCCTGGTTCATAGGTTGATGATCTGGCTCTCCATGATTCTTATAATTGAAGTTATCTTGGCGTGGGCTTTTTCTCCATCACTAATGAAGCTTCACCAGCCATAAAGGAACTCTACAGATGAAGACTCACACTGTTAGCTGTCAGATTATGAGGGGTAAACTGTCAGATGCAGGAGATTGATCACGGGGCAGGGAGCAAAGCCACAAGCATGGCTAGTCCTTTTTACACTCACAACCATTGTGAAATGCAAACTTCTTATAGACATTCAAACAGCTCATTCTCAAAGCATGAAAGTGTGTTTGAAGACTAATGCTTAGCAACATGAGCTATATTTTCCAAGGAGTGACATCGAGGATCTAAGAATAAAGAAATAAAATCCAGAAAGCAGAATGTTAAACCGTATTTCCTTTCTGGGGTTGCATTAGAGTTATAAAAAAGAAAAAGAAAAAAAAAGGCGAACAAACAGGAAGGAAATTAAATTTCTATTTTCACAGGCAATAATGTGTTGTACAATTTGCAATTAAAAATAAATTAGGCACAAAATCTGCAACAGATTGTTTTTAAACTTTCATTAAACCTCTTGAGTTATGCAGCTCAATGCGACGTGCTAACAGAAATGCTAGGGTTGAAATGAGTTCCTGGCATATGAAATAAAATTATGTCTTCAATCTACAAAAATTTAACTTACAGCTTAGCTGATTGGAGGTAGCATTTCTACACAATTTTGGCGGTTTAAGGACAGCAAATGCCACAATCCTCCGGGTAATTTGATCACTAGCACACATGCATGGAACAAGCTTTGTGTCCAAGGGGAACCTTTTTCGAGGTTGCAAAGCTGGTGCTGAATTATAATCATGTTCAAAAAGACTGCACGCCTGTGGGTGTTAAGCTTTGCACCCTCAAGTTTAGTCAAGAAGACGGAAGCCACCTACTCTGGGACCTACAGCAGACCTGAGGAGAGTATTCTGAGACCTTGAAGTTCATTTTTATCAGGATTTTTGCATTCAAAGTCTCCAACTTTAGACATTGTTATGCTAATCAAAAGTACAGTGGGGCCTTGACTTACGAGTTTAATTCGTTCCATGACGGAGCTTGTAACTCAAATTACTCGTATGTCAAATCAAAAAGTGAACCAGTGAGACACATGATGCTGGGCTGATGTTGTGGCATTCACTGTGACATTCGCTGCCCCAACTAGCGGTGGGGTATCTGAAGCTGGCTTGTAACCAGAATTTTAGCTCGCAACTCAAAGCAAAAAATCGCCCGATGGCTCGTATCTCGAAAAACTCGTTAGTCGGGACACTCGTAAGTCAAGGCCCCACTGTATTTCCTTGCTAGCTCCAGCAATGACACTTACAAGCAGATGAAATTCAGCAGAAAAGAGAAAGAGGAGAGGGGCAGACACAACAGTTGACCCCTCCAAAAAAGAAAATCTCGAAGGCCTTAAAACAACTTGAGGCCATGACTGTTACTTCAGATTTTTTTGCTGCATTTGTCTGAATAAGTTTTGTCAAATATTTCGATACTCAATTTAAATAACTTAAGTTATTAAAATGACAGATGCCATCTGTATCATAAAGCAGTCAACTGTTTTTGCTGAACTTTTTTTGTTCTGATGAATCAGTGAGTAATTTTTGGAGCAGGTGTTGCTCACATTCAGTCTCTAACATATGATATCAAAATAAAATAAAAATAGAGTTCAAAATTTATTTGTATATTCTCTTTCAGAAAATAATCATTGAACATTTATAAATTAAAATGTGGTTGAAAAATAGTATCAACTATTCTACATACATTTCTCTCCACTGTGGATATGAGAAAGGGAAGGTATAGACAGTGCAGGGTCTCCAGGATACCAGGATCAAGAATCTTTTTTTAAAAAAACTAGGTTTTTATTGATTTTAGAGACAGAGGAAGGAAGAGGGAGAGAGAAATAGAAACCTCGATATGCTGCCTCCTGCATTCCCCTTACTGGGTAACAAGCCTGGGCATGTGCCCTGACGGGGAATCAAACTGGCGACCTCCTGGTGCATGGGTCAACGCTCAACCGCTGAACAACACCAGCTGGGCTGGAACAATAGTCTTGACTCTCCCATCACTTAATCTTTCTTTGCTCTTTTGTAATCAGTGACTACTTGGGGAGCTGTTGCTTTTAAATTTGTGTCATTTGGTTTAAAATTATAAAGACCTACAATAACTTCACAGCAGTCTATGCCTTCCCAATTTTCATTTATGTTTTGTACATTTTTTAAACCAAGAAAACATGGATATAATTCCAACTGCAATATTTTGATAAGGGTCCAAGAGAGAAAGGTTTTTCTTTTTCAATTAAAATGAAGATCAATTAAAAAGAGGTTTTGAGTGGGGGGATGGGGGTAATGTGGGGATAAGGACACATATGTAATAACTTAATCAAGAAATTTTAAAAGAATTCAAAAACCTGGGTAATAGTTTTGTCATGTACTTGCTATATAATCTCAGAAAGAATGGGTTCTGGGGTCAGATGCCTATTTGACCTTGGTTAAGTGACTTTATCTGTAAGTTTCCTCATTTTTAAAGTGAGTTAATAAATGGTAACTATCTCACAGGGTAATGATAAATAATAATGAAGTAATTTATGTGAAATGATTATAGTAGTGCCTGACACTTATTAAATATTATTATTTTTTTTTTAAAAAAAGAGGTTTTCCACATGAGTGCTTTTGGAAATCACAGAGCAAGAAAGACATGGCATCTCTCATTTATGGTCACTGAGACTCAGTTTGATCTATTGGGGTCTATTTTGGCTTCTTTCATCAGTGAAACTATATGACATGGTTGGAGCATCCATACTTGGAGCTTCAACTGTCTGGGCAAGGACGCTGGCATAATCTAGTGAAAGTAAGGAAGAGGCAGGGCTTAGGCTTAGAATGGGCGATCTAGGGAAAGGTGCCAGAGACACACACAGGATGGACAGAATGTAGGTGACCTGACATGACCTTAGCAATTCCCAGAGTGAACTGAAAAGCCACATGGATTGGTCAGGCCAGGTGGGAGGCCCATAGAAATATATCGGGGAATACAGACTCAGGTAGATACATAAAGATCTGAGTCAAGAAAGAAGAGAAGGCAAGACCCAGTTGAGAGTTTAGAATTCAAACTGGCCCTAAGAATATAAATAGGGATATAAATGTTTTCATAAGGTGATTGGGAGGAGTTTCAGAACCTTGAAAGAGAGACTGGTGAAACCATTGCACACAGGTGACTATGGTCCCAGGGACAGTATGCTTTCAATTCCAGAGTCTCGTGGTCTTTGAGGTGTTGCCAAGTAGAGGCTTAGAATAACCTTGTTTTTTGCCATCCCTCCCTTTGCCCTGGGAATAAGACAACCTTCTTCTAGTGTTCCAAGTGGACTAATTTCTCAGGGGTAGTTTCACCTTTAAGGAGATGAACCTGGTGGCTATGAAGGTTTCCATAATTAATTCAAGGATAAGGACAAAGGACTTGTGCTGACAAAGTGTCAGCAGTTAGTTGGATTAGGGTCTGACTTAATAAGTAATGGAGTCCAGTTAATTGTCGCAGGCCTGCTTTTGGTTCATGTCATGGTTGATCTCTCTAAAATACTTGACACCATAGATTACTCTCTGATTTTTAAATCTCCATCCTTTCTTATTTCTTGGAACGCAGCCTTCTGCTAGTTCTTCTATGCTTCAGCTTCAGGTTATTCCTTTATATTTCCCTGTTCTGGCTTCTCAATATCCTCTTTGTTTATCTAATTACGAGAGGCCCAGTGCACAAAATTTGTGCACTGCAGGGAGGGGGTCCCTCAGTCCAGCCTTGCCCCCTCTCACAGTCCAGGAGCTCTCAGGGGATGTCCTGCTGATGACAGTGGGCCTATGCCGCAGTCTGGCCTCCTTCTGCGGGAGTCAACCAGGTTGATCAGGGGAAGGTGCCACCCCCATCACCCCACTGCTTCTGCCACTGCCAGCCGCTGCAGCCGCCAAGGTGTTTTCATCAACACAGATTCCAGTCCCTTCACCACAAAAAAATGACAACATTCTTTAAGTATTTTCAAGATGTCTCTTTCATAAGATATGACATTTATTTATTTATTTTTTTTATCCTCACCTGAGGATATTTTTCCAATGATTTTTAGAGAGCATGGAAGAGAGAAGGAAAGACAGAGAGAAACATCAAAGTGAGAGGGACACTTTGATTGGTTGCCTACTGCATGAGCCCTGACCTGGGCCTTGGCCAGGGTGAAGCCTGCAACCTAGGTACATGCCCTTGATCAGAATCAAACCAGACCCTGCGGTTCGCAGGCTCAGGCTCTATCCACTGAGCCAAATCAGCTAGGGCAGGATATGAAATTTCTTATCCACTCCAGCAGCAGACCTTCATTTTTCTCCCAGGAGTGAGGTGGAAAACCCTAGATCACCTTCTTGGATTCTTATTACCCAAGTTACCAAGAACACTGCGAGTGGCATACAAGGAACTTAGCCAATGAGCCGTCAGAGAAGGTGTTTCCTCTGCAGCTCACTCGCAGAGGCGGGACTGCGTCGCAGTGTGTCTGCTCCAGGCCTGCTCCAGCCGTGCCACGGCAGTTTGGGCAGGCCCGTGTGTGTGTGTGTGTGTGTGTGTGTGTGTGTGTGTGTGTTTGCTCAGGGCCTGTGCCATCCGTGGCTTGCCTCACCGTGCGTGCAGCCTCCTCCTGAACTAGTTGTGACTGTTGCTGCGCCCTGGCTAATTTGCATATTACCTCTTTATATGTATAGATTGAGTTATTTCAGGATTCTGCTCTGGGTTCCTTGTCTTTCTTATGAAAATACTCTTCCCAGATGTTCTCATTTTATCAAACAGTTTCAACTTTATTACATCCTGTTGATCCCAAATATCAATCATCTGAGATCCAGGGCCGCATTTCATTGGCTGAATGGACATGTAAAATCTGGGTGCTCTGTCCTCTAGTCTCAATCTTAGATAATGAGGCAATTATCTACCCAAAATATATATGTTGTTTCCATTTTCAAATATTCTCTCATCTTAACATCCAATATCATAAAATCTTGTCACTTCAACTTCAAAAATGTTTCTTGGTCTTTCACTGCTTCTCTTGCCATTTTGCTTTAGTTTTAATCATCATCTTCCCATCAACCTTTTGCAATAACTCCAGTGTCTCATTCCATAAGTTCAGTGTTTCTCAAAATGTGATCCCAAGACAAGAGGTATCAGGTTCACACTTGTTAAATACAAAATCCAAGTCTCCAAGTGCCCTGCGCCCTCCCAAAAAATCTACAGAATAAGAAACTGGGTGTGGGGAGCAGCAATCTGTTTGTTTGTTTGTTTTGTTGGATGTGTTTTGTTTTTAACAAGCCCTCTAGGTGATTCAGAAGAATGCTGAACTTGAGAATCATTGACTTAGTTGATCTCTGTTCTGCTAGACAAATAGTTTCCTGTGTCAGGAATCTAATTGCGTGTCATTTCTTCCATTCAAGATTCACATCTCCGGATTACCTGTAAGATTAGGCCTGAATCTCCAGCAAGGTTATGTTGTGGTCAATAGTTCTATTTACAAGCATTTTCAGTTTTCCTTTAGGGCATATGGGAGAGTTACACTTTCCTTCTCTTTCAAAGTTAAGTGTACACATGTACTTGCTTTGGCTAATACTAGTAAAACGTAAATAAGCAAAGAAGCAAACAAGCAAATAGATAGATAGATAGATAGATAGATAGATAGATAGATAAATAAATAAATACATGCTTCAGTTCGATGAGTTCCCAGTGCCTGATTTGTGATATTTCTTATTTGCCACAAAGATGACAGTGTGTCTCATAGCCTCAGCCCCAAATTCAGTATTAGTTGAATGTGTTAAGGTCTTTAGGAAGCAGCCTGCAATAATTCCTAAATCCTTTGCTTAGGTGGCAACAATGGCTTTGTACAATTAACCCCTTGAATATTGACACTACACATTTATTAGCAAAAGTGACAGCTTCATGAGAGAACTCATCCGGCTAAAATTATAGTTTTGTTCTCTTTCACCCGAATGCATTATCTTGTGTGACCATAGCATCATTCATCTGCCACTTTCTGTCCACTTTGCAATTTTGTGAAGACTTCTTTCAGGTTGTTTTTTTTTAATGTCAGTTACCCATGTGACTGTCTAATACAGTGTGGTTTCATGTGATAACAGGTATTTCATCATGACTCTGCCTTAGATCATTCGTAAGACTTTAATATGTATCTCTAAATCTGATCCCACCCAATGCCTCCTCCTCTGGATTTAGCTCTTCCCATTGATGACAGCATCATTTTTCTGAGACATCCAGTCTTCTGTCAACCCTTTGTCTTCCTGGCTTCCCATCACCCTTCTAATATGCAGTGCTCCTCACATTTATTCCTTTTTGTTCATTCTATTTTTAAAAGTTTATCTCTCTGAGTTCTCACATACACCAATTAATTCTAACAACAGTGAGACCAACGTCTTAAAACAATGCTGGGGTGGGGCCTGCGAGGAGACCTCGGATACCATGGTGTTCAATACTGGACCAGTGCAATCAACCAAGTTCTTTTTTTCAGAAATTTAAACTTAAGAGGTAAAAAGCAAAGAAAGTCATGTAAGATGGTAAACTCAGAGTTAGCCTTTCGCTGCAAATGGGGAGACCTGGAACCTGGAGCAGAGCATGTTTGCAGGGAGGGGACAGCCATGAAGCGGGCTGTGTGTGGTCAGTGCCCCAGCTCCCACAGGCCTGGCTGCAGACTGAGGCCTATCCTCTCACTCAAAGCAGCGGACCTTGGGTTTATAAAACTGTATGCACCTAAAAAAATACTTGAAGCCTAAAAAATAGAAGCTTAAAAGCAAACATAAAACTAATAAAATGTATGTGAAACATCCCAAGAGCTGAAAAAATTGTAATAATTACATGGCTTTTGAAAACAATTTGCCTGGTAGATTTTTTCCACTTTTTAATGGCTTTTCCCAATGTTTGCTGATCGCCAAAGAAATATAGCCAAATGTAAATGACTGACTCACGGACCAATTACTTCCAAAGCAGAATTATAACAACACCTCCAGTTTTTGCAAGCTTTTATTTACTGATTCATTTCTGCTATGATATGGAAGTGTACTTAGATTCTGACCCCAGCTCCAGAACCTTCTAGCTGCGTGACCTTGAGACAGATCCCACACCTGGTGAAGCTCACCCCTTTCTTATTATAAAATGAGAAACAACCTCTGAAGACAGAAGGGTTGTTTTAGAAGTACCTTAAGATCACGCATGTGTTTCCACTGATTGTGGCACAGAATGAGTGCCCTTTTGATGCTAATTGGTGCTATCATTCATCCTACAAAAAAATCTGAACTGTAACAAGAAATAAACATTTTGTTAAAAATAAAATCAATGACAGGATGAACAAAGCAAAAAGAACACAGTGTAGAGAGGGAGCCAATGGGAGGAACCTAGCACAGTACCCAGAATGTCCACTGGGCAGACCAAGAACAGAGGTGGCAGTACTATTTACCCTTAAAATTCCACCAGACACTGAGTAGATGTTAAATTAAATGTCAACCCTCAAGGAAAGAAAAATTAAACAAAGGGGGCCACCCCAGAGGCTTAGCTATAAACCCAAAACCCGACATACTCCTGGGACACAGACACATGGCCTTTCTGATGAGGAATCAGCATCAGTTGCCAAGCCAATGCCATTGTGCAGCAAATCTTTACAAATTATTCCCAATTTATTTCAAGATAGGTGGTTATTTCATGATAATTCCTTTGTTTCCAGAGTCCCTAGACCAAGATTCCCTTTCAGGAACAGTGCAGAGTGCATGGTCCTATGCCTGTGTCACATGTCACCACCTGCATCACTCCAGGTGGCTGCACATCCACAGTTCAGTCATCCTGCCCAATGACATCCTGACTCTATTCCTCCCGAATAGAATGGGCTAAGAAATATTGCCCCGATGAGGAAAATTCTAGACTGTGTTTTCCTTCATCTCTGCTTAGGTAACGATGTCTCCCAGAATTGATGCCCAAGGTGGAACATGTTGGCTACATGAAGACCTAAAAGTGATGAATAATATTCCTGAAATGAACAATCTAAGAGCCTTGCCTACAAATTTTCTGAAACCTCCATCACCAATAAGTGCTTCCTGTGAAGTTTTTACATCAAAGATCAAGTGTAGCGTTGTCAGATATTTATGAAACAGTTTTCTTAAGGGAGTTTTCTTTCTTAGATGTTCAGGAGATGGATACTGCTCTGATAGAGGAAATACCGAAAACAGCGCATTAATTCAAGGTGGTGAAGGGAACACATTCTTTAACCTCCAAGCAATATGTTAGAGGTTCTGCACATTCTCCAGGAACTTTAGTTAAAACAAATAAATATCCCCTTTGGTGAGGAGTAGTCAACAATGAAATATATACAGTAATTTTCAACTATTATTTCCGTTTTCTTCTTCTACTTGGAAAGGAAAAGAACAGAAAAAATAGAAAATTAAATTTAGCAAAGTGGTGTATGGATGCGGAAATTATAGTCTCTCAAACCAGAAAGTGCCCTGATGCCCCTTTATTTTTACTACCATCAGCAGGTAACAAGCACCTAAATTCTTTTTCTTCTCACAGTTTTCAAGCCAGCATTCAAAAGTATTTCTGTAATACAATATGATGACAATCACCTGAGGATGACAACCCCTTTTAAATAAAGATAAATATCCCTACTCTAAGAAGAGGCGTTATTTGATATGAAAAGATTATCCTATTCTCCATCATTCTACCCTTTAAAAGAAGACATTATCAGAGAGTAAAGGTGCTGATTATGCCCATTTTACTTTATTGTTATAGTAAGATTGATGAGATAACACATTTACCCAAACTCTTTAGAGAACTCCCAATCATTTAGCATAGATACCACCTTTAATAAAAAGGTAAATTAAAATTACAAGGACACACACAATGGGATATTTTACCATGGAAAATATAGGGTAAGCCCCTCTTATTAACTCAGTGAAACACCCTGTGTGAGACAATAGTAAATAGACAGCCTACCCATAAAGTCCTCAAACTATTTAAGTTGTATTTGGTCAGACTTGTGAGCTGAACTTTAAGTTCACAGAGTAGAAAGGACAAGAGAAATAAAACACTTCCAGAAAAAAAAAAAAAAGACAAATCCAGATCATAAAACACAATACAGGCCAACAATGGATCTGATGCTGTCTTGGACATGTCAATGTCATGAACGAACAAGCAAGAAGAACAAGAAAACAAGGTGAGAGAGGCAGAAGGACCCTCCTGGACTAAAAGAGATATAACTCCAAATGTGGTGCATGGACACAGAATGGGTCCTTCTGTAAGGGAGATTTAGAGATGAGTAGGATGTCATGAACATAATCTGAATATCAGTTGATATTAAGGAATCCTTGTTAATTTTGAAAATTATGATAGGCATGCTAGTGGATTAGTGATGCCATTATATAATGAAGTATATTGTCATGAATCTACACTAAAATTTTCAGGAAAAAAACACCAATAGGTATTAAATCTGGTGTATGTGGTATTGAGGTATATATTCATTATTCTCTCTACTTTTCTGTATACTTAAAAAGTTGTTATAATTCGAAGTTAAAAACATCACATGGGCCCAGAAGAACTTATTGGAATTGTCTTTTTGTAAGCCTAAATAAAGTATTTCATTTTGTATTTATGAGATAAATCCCAAAAATCACAGAATTTGCACACTAGAAGGATACTTAGAATATTTCATATGTTTAGAAATTGATGGCCACAGAATTGCATTGATTTGCCTAACATGACAAAGCAGGTAATTTGCAGAAACAATAGAAGTTTGAATATGTCTTTTTCTCTTGATGAACAATATTTCCTTGAGAATAAATTCACACCTAATTAATCTCTATCATTTTTTCATTGCCTGGTATACATCCTTGGATTTACAATACATCAATAATTTATTTATAGAATAATTTTATCTGCATTCCAAATCATTTTACACAGAACATATCTAATTTCCATCAGTGTAGAGAAATGAATAAAATCAAATAACTTTCAAAACAAACAATGTAGTTGGCCAAAATTATTTTTCAATTCATAGCTGAAAACAGAACAGTGAACAGCAGCTTCAAATACTACTAGTAAAAAAATTGACTGTATTATTCATGTGTGTTGTTTGTTTTTTTTTTTTTGGGGGGGGTGGCAAATTTATGTACATGTTGTTACATTTTCTATCTACCCTTTAGTTTTAAAATACCAGCACTTAAATCTAACAATATTCAGTTGCCAAACCAGAGATGCTAATTTTAAAAAGTGTGATTCTTTAGAAGGAAGGTCAACATTCTCATCAATTAATCCTCATTTTTCATAATAAAAAATGTGGGCCAGCTGCTGAATCAGGTATTTGGGCAAACATTGCTGCCTATTTTGTAAAATCAGCTGTAGCACATTTGTGCATGGGAAGAATAGCTGATTTTGCAAGATGTTGAAATAAATGGTTCAACTACATATGGTGCGGTGTATTTTCCACTGTATTGTTATTTTCAATCTTGAAAACACATTAGGCATTTATACCAACATTCCTTACCTAATGTTTTCTTCATGCAGGGTATTGTCTTGACCATACAGAACTTGACAATTATAATAATTATAGAAAAGGACTATCTATTTTCAAGGTATGTTATAACTTCCTAAAGTTTCAGTGGTAAGAAAAAAAAAAGTTAGTTTCATGGGTTATATATTTTATTTTATGAAACAAATATAAGTTGAGTATAAACCAGATACTTTCTATCTATTGATTCCTGTTATATATGTCACATTGTCAAAAGATATCAACTAGCTATTTACAAAAATTAAGTATAGTGTCCTTATGGGATGTTAGAAAATTAATTTTTAAAGAATTCTAGAAAATTCCATGTCCTAAAAGGAAAAAGAAAGAAAAAAGATGCAATACTAGACTCTCTTTTATAAAAAGTGAGGAGGTAATTTTATTACATTTACCACTGTAATTTCTCCTTTCTAAAATTTTCACTCTTTTCTAAAAAGTAAGTCAGTCCTATTTTTGATATTTAGATATTTTAAATTGGCTACTCACATCTATTCTTAATATTAAGATATTTTTCAATAAATATGTTATTAATAATGGATTACTCCATTAGAAAAATAGAGGTGGTAAAATTGGGGGCAATTTTGAACATTTTGATATCATATAGTGGATTATATAGTTATATAACACAATAATTAAATTAAAATATAATATGCAAAACAAAAATATTAAGGTCATCAGATTATGGAGAGGAAGAATGAATAGATGAGTTTAATGTATAGTATTCAGAACAAAAGTTAAAATGATGGTTACCACAGGACATGAAAGTGCCGAAAACATTGTGAAAATTTTGGTTTATGTTTTTATCAGGTATTCAGAACTACAGGTTAAACACACTGAAGTACTCTCCATAAGCAATAAACCCCAGGACAATAAATTTTCATTTACTATTTAATTTTTTAAACATAGAAATGTTCAAGTTGATCAGTGGCTTTGTATTTTTTGTTGTTAATAATTGATAGAAATATAATAATTGATAATATTTAATAAAATGAGAATAAGCAAATATAAAAATCCTCAGGCTGAATCAGAGAGGAGTATATTAAATAATATCTCCACACTTGAAATATCCTCATCTTTGCAAAGCTTAACACAATGTTCCTGAAAGGAACTAAAGAATCAATTGAAGCCTCAGATCTATTAATAGTCCATAGATTTTAGAACATTCTTGATAAGATAGAAATGTTTTTTCAGGTTTAAAAATATATGTATAAGGGCTTATTCTTATACATGGATTTTCCCAACATGTTTGCTTACTCTAATATTCTTTCAGGCAATACATTTCCTGAGGATTCTTGATGATATATTTGGCAACTTAGTATTACAAAGGGAAAAAGAGGAAAAGAAGTAGGTATATTTTTAGGATCATGGGAAGTTCTCAGGAGATGCTAGACTCTCACTGATGGCAGTGCTCCTCCAACATGCTCTCTGGATAGTGAGGCGATTGAGATGACTGAGCATCAAGGGATAGAACCAAGGACACAGTCACCAGGTGCTCCAGCTATGACTTGAGTAGAGTGGTTTGTCCAAGAAATCCCAAAGCCTCCCAGAGGCAGCCACTCTCCTTGGTGGTTCTGGCTTTTTTGAATCAAGCCTTGTGAGTATTGAAGCTATTCTATTGTTAGCAAATGCTTTTCAGGACATGTGTCATCCTATATAATAAAAGCCTAATATGCAAATTGACCGAACAGTGGAACAACCAGGGGAACGACCGATTGCTATGACACACACTGACCACCAGGGAGTAGGTGCTCAATGCAGGAGCTGCCCCCAGCCTGCAGACCCCAGGCCAGCCAAGGTGGGTGCCAGCAGGGCCCCCCGATCACCCCACCAGTTGCCCCACAAATTGGCCCTGATCGCTGGCCAGGCCTAGGGACCCTACCTATGCATGACTTTCATGCACCAGGCCTCTAGTTAGATATATTTGGCCAGTATTATAAAGAATGCTTTGTACATTTTGGCTGATCGTTTACTTTACAGTGTTATCGAAATCTCCCAATGCAATATTCCAAGATAGTGGCAATAATACACATTGGGGAACTTATGATGAGGGGGAAAAAAACAAACAAAAAAACGCCAAAACTTTAAAATAAAATGATTAGATTTGATAGTGATATGAGTGAGTGTTCGTGGCATAGACGCATTTCCTATATGTTACCTAGCAGGTTACCCTTATGAGACACTTTCTGTGTTCACACATGCCCTTTGAAAATGTCATGGAAACAAAGACAGGAAGATGGCCAGGTTTTCTTCCAAATGAAGCCCTTCATCTTTTTTCCCCACTAAAGCTTTTAGGAACATTGACTATCCAGACATGCAACAGACACTTTGCTTGCTACAGGAACAAATGCTCAATGAAAAAGAGCATCAGTATAAACCCTACTCTTCAAAGAGGCTAATTGCCTCACCTCTACCATGAAGTCCTCCCTAGAATCCCAGCCCAACTTAATTTCAGCTTTTCTTGAATGTCCCTTTTCTGTTCATATGAAAATATTTAATTTTTTATAAATCATTTTTATTTTTTAATTACAGTTGACAAACAATATTATATGAGTTTCAAGTGTACACCACCGTGATTAGACATTAAATAACTTACTAGATCATCATCTCAATTAGTCTTGTACCCATCTGACACTATACATGATTATTAGAATATTAGTGACTATATTTCCTGTGCTATACTTGACATTCTCATGACTATTCTGTAATGACCAATTTGTATTTCTTAATTCCTTCACCTTTTTTTTACCCATCCCTTAACCCCCATCCCATCTAACAACTGTCAAAATGTTCTCTGTATCTACCTATCCTTTCATCTTTTCTTGATTGTCCCTTTTCTTCTCTTATGCAACTATATATATATTTTTTTTTCTTGCATGTGAAGGGCACTTAAAATCATTCAAGTCCCAACTTCTTCATTTGACTGAGGCCAAGAAAATGTACATTACTTAGAGAATTAGTAAAAGAGCTGGAAGTAGCAACCCCTATCATCTGTCTCTGCTTTTAAATGTTTACACTACCTCGCAAGCAGTCAGAGATTTACTGTGTCACTATTTAATGTTTTAAGTTTTCTTTTCTGATCAGACTACCAGTTCACTTTGGGGAAAAGTCATGTTTTACAATTCTTTAGAATCATGTACAGTGCCTGCCATAGTACGGTGCCTATGATAGGTTTAATTGAAGTAAGTTGAATGAATTGAAACATCTTCTTATCACAAGGTAAATATATTGTATTAAACGGATGTCAGGGGATTGTCATTGCCCATGAGTCATGCCCTGAAGCTTCTGAAATGTCTTTTCTCCATCATTCTGGAGTAGTGGGGGAAGTTCTTCAATTTTTATATTCTTATCAACATAACTGAATACTGAACAGTAGTAGCTATAAAATACAAGTTTTGTAAGATATTGGGATGCAGAATTTAGATACTGTCTTGGAAATGAATATCAACATTGAGGGCTACAAATTATTAAGAAGAAGAGTCCTTTAAGCAAGACAATGTAGTTAGCTTTCAAAAGGGTGATCCTAGGAGTGCATTGTTTCCTGGAACAATTATATCTTTTACCCAACTAATCATGAAAGGGATGCTTTTTCTGTTTCAGATGCCTACAGTTTCTTGCTTATTACGCATTTCCATGTGTTCCTTTTATGATGCTTCTACATTTCAAAATCAGTTGAAAACTTCCATTGTCTTAGCTTGTGTTCCTGGGCCTTAAAATAAAACAAAGGGGATTATCAAGTATGAATGCCAGTCTGGAGGCTGTGCTTCTTTTGTGTCATTATATCTTGTTTAAAATTACCACAGTAGTAGAACTTGGGGGGATCTTTCTTTTGTTAATCAACCTAGAAATCATTGTGGCATTACCCTATGATTATAAGTGTTGAATTTTAATTCCTCCAGGCTCTACCATAAATATGTTACTTCCAGAATAAGATGTATTTTACCTCTAAAAATTGTAAATGTGATCATTAACTTACCATCTAAAAGAATAAAAAAATAAATTCTGTAAACAATCCAGGCCATGACCGACCTGCTGTTTGCCAGGATGTTTAAAAACTGCCAGCATTTCCTTTCTTCTTTTGATTCCATGTAATGGAAAAAGACAAGAGATTAGGAGCCTCAGAGGGCTGTGTTTTTTGTTTTTTTCTTATTTGGGAGAGAACAGTGCATTTTTAGCATCCAAAGCTGACAAGTTAGAAAGCTGACAATATGGACCCTAGTTCATTCTGAACAAAGGGGCCAGTCGAAAGCCAGAGGGGGTGTACCCTGCACCCCTGCTGTTGTCCTTGGTTCGAGTGGGGAGCAGTCTCGGGCTGCTGCGAGCACAGCACTGAAAACACACGGGGTAGAACTTCCTATGTGAACCTTCACACAATCACTTTATAACAAACTTCTCTGCGGCCTTCTACCTTGAAGAGGAACGAGATGAATTACCTTGATTGTTTTTGCTTAGGAGGCAAATCAAATCGTCTGGAGACCAGGCTGAGAAAATTATTTTTGTTCTTTCAGGGGTCTTTTTACGTGGCAAAGCAATTTGCACTACAGCCTGCCCTCCTATGATTATATGAAATACGGACTATGGCGATAAATATATATTTTTTAAGATAGAGGAAGGAGGGCTCCGTATCTGTGTTCTTTTGTCCTCCAGCAAATCTTTTGGAGGCTGAGTACAAAGAGAAGACATGTTTCCTAGAGCTCCGTGCAGATGGAAGCATATGGTCGGAGTCCACGTGTGTGTGGGTGTGTTCCCACGTCTTCTTCACAGGCAAATGTGCAGGGCGGGCTGGAGACAGGTGCGAGCGGTGTGCTAGCAGCTGGCCCCTGCTCTGGCTTCAATCCTAAAGGTAGCTTTACTTGAGCAAAGCACATTAGGAAAGGATCCCGGGTCTGATGCTAAAGAAACCTGGCGAGCCTAGAGGAAATTAGGGGGGGGGAAGAACAAAACACCCCTGAAATAGTGATCAGTGTCCTGAGTCCAGAGAGCCTCCCTTTCCTCTGGCTCTTTAGCCCTTTTCTCCATGTGCCCGTCCAAGGGAAGGCCCATACCATTCCATCCTCAGTGATTTATTTCGTTTTCCTAACTCCTCGGGCAGCTTCTGTCTGTGTCTAACAAGTACTCACATATGTGTCCTCAGGGCACGCTTTGTGCTGGTGGGCCTTCCTTTCGTTTCTGTTCAAATGCTAGTGCTAATGACCTTATAATTCTTCTGGCTTTTCAAGGAAGGTGAAGTACTCAAAGCACATCAACACACTGTCAAGTGCAATTTGAGATATCGTCATAGTCTGTGTGCCCAGAATGTTTAGGTTTCCTGTAACAAGAATTATGACTCCTGTACCAAAAGATAGATTAGGGCAGATGATTCTGGTGAAGCAATAGCTCTAGGAAATAGTTTTTGCTTTTTAAATGAAGATTTATAGAAGAACTGATGTAGGGGAGACATTTGAGGATTATATTTTAGAGGGGTCAGAGGGCTAAGCATCTCACATGTAGGAAATCCATTGGTGTCTGCTCGAAGCTCTGGGACAGGAAGCCTGACTGAGCATAGTGACTGGTATAGACATGGTGTGGCAATGAAAGATGGAGAAGGAAGATCAAAAGACACTTATTGCTCCCTGCTGTTACTTTTTAGGATGCATACTTGGGTAGCTTTATTGGTTCAAAGGCACCAAGGAGAAAGCAAGAGATGAAAGAAATGCAGGGTCAGTATCAAGTTGTAAATGGAATTTTCTATGACACGGAGAAACAACATGGTTTTCATCACTGGTGACAAGCACTGCCTGAACACCTCTTCCGTGACGTTTAGATAACCCATTCAGAGAGCGATCAAGGCAAGAGCGAAATGGGGTGGTGCTCACAACCAGCACTAAGCTGAAGTCCTTGCCTTGCCTGTGACTGGCTGGCCACCTTGACGGAAGCACTCTGAGCATCAGCTGCTTAATGGTGGCTGAGATGATTTGTAAGGGCCTTTCAGCTCTAATATTACCCAATTTTATGAGTTCAGGAGTCAGTGGGATGATTTTGATTGCTCTTGCCTACTAGAGAAAATTCACTGAGAAAAAGGAATGCAAGGTATCATTTCACACTTACTGTGAAAACATATTTTTTAAAGACCCATATCTTCTAAATCATTGTCAAAGACCCCTACATTTTAAAAAGATAAATAAAATAATCATTAAGTTAACCACTTCATTATAGTAGATTATTGAACATATTTTGTTTTAAATATTTTTGAAAATGCACGCATTGGCTATATACAATTTTGAATTCTGAGGCTGCTGTAATTTTTGGCCCTCAGTCTACTCACCTATAAAGCAACAAGACTTGTTTCATAAAGATTTTCTGGAGATTCAATGGTGTCTGCAAAGTGATTAGCAGAGTGACAAGAGCATTAATTCTTAATTAGTGTTAAGTATTTTAATATTATATGTCAAAATTTTAAAACAGTTTATTAAAATAGGAAATTGATGTCACATTTAGGTGTCCTGGACCGTAATTTTTATTATATACTATATTTCATCACATCAAAATTATTGTTGATTGTAAAGTTCACAATTATTTTACATATCACCAGGAAAAAATAAAAAATAAAAATATCTGCTAACTATAATGCAATGCTAAGATACTATCATATGTAAGATGAATCCAAATTTCAAATGCTAGAATTTGAGAAATGATCTTAGAATAATAATATGCAGTAATTCTAGGGGTTCTCATTTTAAACTCTATGTAGAATAACTTTTATGTAAAGTTGCTATTGCGTTCTTAGACCACCTATATGAAGATATATTCTGTGTTATGGTAAAATGGCTGAAGTATTTAAAAAAGGAATGGTCAGACTGTAATTTTAATAGAAATGGTGCTGTCCTACTGTGATGTTTATCAAGTCGCAGATTTGTTCTCTTCACTTTTTGAAGTATATGCAAAATTTTTAAGGGCAAAACCCTATCATAAATTTCCAAATATTCTATCATTAAACAATAGGACTCATCCATAATATGTATTCAATACCTACTTTTAAATTGATATATTGTAAGTATGAAAATACAGAAATTCTAGCCATTTGAGAGGGATTGAATCACCTCAAGGTGGGAGTTTTTATTTCTTTAATTTTTTTCACCCAACTTTATAATGTACATGAGACAATATCTCTTTCTAATAAGACTCAATGTCAGTGTCATACACTGGGATCTATTCATTTCTAGTTCCTGGAGTAAATGAGGCACTTGGTGATTACAGGAATGCGATAAATGTCCTCCTATGGATAAACACATTATTCTTTACTGTAGGATGTATCTGTGTCTATTGGAAGTCAGATGTAATGTCAAGCACTGCCTAAGTAGGCCATAAAAATAACACCTAGCACCTCATTTCCTATTTTCACCTAGTTCCTTAGGAAGTAGAGCCTTTGCTTCATTGTGATTATACAGCTCTCAATGGCTGCTGGATTTGGGGGGGGGGGGCAGGGAAGATCAAGTAGATAGGTTATGATGATACTAGACTTTGTAATTATACTTTTAGCTTGATGGAAGAAAAGTATCATAATGCCAAATTTTCATTGTGTTTAAAAGTTATCCTTATCACCCAACTCAGTTACAACAGATTGATGTTTCTCTCTCACATCAATGTTTCTCTTTCTTCCCCTCTCTCTAAAACCAATAAACCTGAAATTAGTATCTGATAAGAAGACAGTAATAGCAGGGGATAATTTATAGATAAGATAGTGGATATTTGGAGTCACAGCCTTAAAATGAATTTTTGTCACCTTCTTGCTCTGTGATCTAAACCAGGCCACTCAATGGCGGCAAGACTTGAGTGAGATGCAGGTAACACTGTTAGGTAACCTGTGAGGTTGAAAATAGAACGATGCATTTGGAATCCAGTGAGCAATAAACTGCTCATTTTTCTACTCTTAGGTGAGAACAAAATGATCATTTTAATCTGGTACAACATACAAAGTCACCTCTAATTTGGGTACATAATTCACTTCTCTGGGTATGGTGAAGCTCTGAGTACAAATGGAGTAGTATGTCATTGAACCTTTCTATATAAACACAATTATATTATGTACTTTAATGATTTCAAAGGGATATATAGTCTAAGGTTATCTTCTCAATATACATGATGCATGATATTTTTGAAACTTGAAAAGGCAAAAAATTGCCGGAGGAAGTGAAGCAGAATCGGTTTTCATAGAGGCATGCTATTTCATGACCATCAGGTGGAAACCTTCCAGGTTTAATGCTTATAACTCTCCCAGCTGAAGCTTTAGAACATCAAAGCACTATAGATCATTTCAAATTTCTCTTCTGCCCATGAGAAAACCCTTTGCATTGAAAGTTGCTTTCAACTGGAATCCTACATTCGGTATTACACAACAGCAACATATTTAAATGGAGATTAAAATTACACACCAAGAATGTAAAGTTGCCCAAGCAAAGCCATTTCTACTATTAAAAATGCTCCACTACACACTATGAAGAGCTATGACCTTCTCTTGTCCATAAATAAGGCTTAGCATAATAAATTTTAAAACCATTTATAAATTCCATACTTGCCTACGAAATATTCATCTTCTAACCACCTTCAATTTACAAAGAAGATTTACTTAAGCATAATTATGTTTCCTTTAACTAGGAGACAATAAATCTACCACCAATTGCAAAGGCAGGCGATCAGTGGGTATTATGAAGAAAATGACATGAAAATCAATATGTAATTCCTGGGAAAAGGGCATGCTATACTTTTAATTTGAAATCTACCAATGGTAAGTCATGAATATAAAACTTGCCTCTGTAACAATAAATTGTTTGCTGTGAAATTAGAACTCATCTTTGGCTAATTCTTCAAGAAACAGGGTATTAGCCCTCGCAGAATCTGTGTGAAGCTGCACCCCTTTGGAAACTAAAAGGGCTCTTTGAACCATAGAACAGATGTAATGAAAATTGGTTCCATTAAATGCAGCTGGCAAATTACAAACTGAGAAATTAATGCACCATACCATGGCTCCCGGGGCTAAAATGAGTCAAGGTGTGGATGCCAGATGCTCCTGTTTCCTCACCGCCTCCCCCAATAAAAACATTTCTTTTTATGGATCTGTTTAACATAATATAACTGATCGATATAGGCAATACAAATTATGAGATCATGATGACAATTAATCAACTAAAACAATAACTGGATCGTATGCCAGTAATGACATTTTTAAAGGAGGAAGACCTGAATTATGTCATCCCTACACACACTACTGGGCTTGGGAAAGGCACTGGGCCTCCGGAAGTCCTCACTCCCCCATGAAATACTGTCTCTCAATCCCAGTGGGAACGGCAAGTTGATTCCATACTCTTCATGAGCAGCATGATGCTGCTTTGTTGATTTCAATTCAGTTTATTTCAACTTGGTGTGCTGCGGATGGCTGCAGCAGCAGAACCTGACAGGAGTCCACTGAACGCCTGTGTTTAAGGTGCTCTCAATAGTTCTGTGGAGTCCTGAGTCATTGGCTAAACACTGTTTCAAAGAACTTCACATACAAGTCCCCCTCACCCCCCACCGTGAAGCCTAAAGGGGCAGGAACTGAAAGCATATTCCCAGGTGTTTCAGGCCCCCCCCTCCCCCCCCTGGGATATTGCTCTGCTTCCTTGGGAACACTTTAAAATGAAGGAAAGAATGAATGAATAATTGCCACAGGCTTGGTCTTGTTAGATGTCTATCGAGTTGTAGGTACCTAAGCAAAACATTCTGCAACTAAGATTGTCCAACTTTAGTGTCTCTGAAAATATCTAGGTTGCTCTTAGCCATTTAATGTATGGGGGGCAAATGTAGGTTTACAATTTGTTCCTATGAAAAATACAATAATTAATAAATAATCATATAAAGTCTGTGTTGTGCATACTCACAACCATAACTATTTTTCCCCATCCTGTATGTAATTAGCTAGTTGATTGCTTTAAGAAAACTGAAATTAGTCATTTAAAACATGTACTTTTATGATACCTAATGCAATCCCGTGGTGGAGGATACAGGAAGTGACTTGAAAGGGTTCAAATGGAAATTGAATCAGTGACAGAGTTTGATTTTAAGTGGTGTGGCGGGTGTATATATGTCATTGCACTTTATTTTTTTATATGTCTAAAATGCTGCATGATTATATTAAAAATTCTAAAAATATTTTTAAGAGTTTATGTCAAAAGTTTTACAAAGGGAGAATATGGGAGGAGTTAATTATTAATTTTCTAATTTTCTTCTCTCAGTGCAGTAACGTTGCTTTCTCTGGAATTCAAACAAAGAGCAAAAATTTGCTGGAATAAATGGGTACATGTTTGTTCTATTTTGCTCTGCCTAAAATCAGTGGCAACATGTGTATTTAGCATGGGTGTTTTATTTACATATATTAGGGAGCTTATAATCTCTATATCATCAGAATTAAAAGCTATTTCATAAATATTTAATCTACAAGGGTGGACTGGACTAAAGCATGATTAAGTATTCTGATTTAGGAATCACAACAATAAATAATGACCTAATTGCAATAGCAATGTACTCATGTTTTCTTAAAGCTAAAAGGTATTGCATAAACAAGCCCTCTCCTATTCATTTAAAGCAATTGTTTGGCAAACTACAAATGACTATTTTTGATTCATATACATAAGAAAATATTAGAGTAAAAGTAATGAACATGTCCAATGTATGCGTGTTACATGCATTACACATTCTATAGTAACCGATTACAGTATGTAGGTGGGGGTGGCCCATTTACTTTTCTGTCCAATAAAGCACTGTTCTAATTAGAGCACTGCATCATACAGAATTATGCTGCTTTCAGACAAAGAACTTTCTATAAAGTGCACAGGTTCTGCAATATGCATGGTGTATACTTTATAGTTATTATAAGCATGCAACAATGACAATTTTCCATTGCCTTACAGTAGCATTATTTCCACATGCAGAGACATATACACTAAATACATACAATTACCCACCTACTCCATATGCTTTACAAAACGTATATTCTACCATCAGCAATTTCTCCTTGAAATCACATCAAAATTGTTTGGGATGCAAAGCTGTGTTATTTCTATAATTCTACTAAAGGTCAAGCAAGTTTCTATAGGAAGGAAAATGAGTTGATGGTAGCAAGCAGGGAAAGAGGCGGTACAACGCTATGCACACCTAAGCACTCTTTTTCCCTTATAGGTATTCACTGGAGAATTTGTTTAGGAGAGATTTTGATGTGTGTGGTAATTAATTGAAATAAATGAAAAATCTGCCTTATATCCAGACTAAATTTGCTTCCACAGCTGCTGATCCTCAAGCTCTGAATGTCAGCCAATTAGTGGAGAAATTTGACGTGGCTGCTGCCCTAACCAGACTTCCCGTCTGACGGCTCCATTTTTAGCCTCAACTAGAGAGGGTAGATTTTCTTTAATTTTATTATTTCTTCCTTATTTTATCTGAAGTAAAACCAGCAGATAAAAGATGTTGAGTTTTCTTCAGAGAATAGCTCACCTGAAACAATACAACACAACACATGACCAATATTACTAGTATTAGATGTTTGAGGTTAATTTTATCTTTAACTAAATGTCAGCTAACAGCCTACTCTTCTCCCTGGACAGAGTGTATAAGGGATTTTGTTCCTCTGCCTTCATACAATGGATTAAAGATGGAGAAATTTGCAGTGCCCTTGGCGGACCCTGGATCTGTCTCTTGCTTCAATAGCATGCGGATGGAACAGGTTCAAGGACATCCCTTCTTCCAGCCTCTGACCACCTCCAAACTCTTTTCCAGTCACCACCTTCAGAACCACGACAGCCATCCTCGGCCTCTGAGACCAGCTAACACTGTTTTTGACTTTAACTCCTTATTGCCAAACAACCATGAGTTCAAAAATGTGTCATAATTATTCCACCGAGGTGGAGGCTGCACCAACCGCCTGGCCAGCCTGCATCTGCAGGCCTCCCACACCTACCTCTCTCTGGGCTTCTACTTCAATGGTGACCTCGTGGTGCTGGAGGGCAGGAGCCACTCCTTCTGAGAGTTGGCAGAGAAGAAGCTGGAGGGCGCTGAGCATCTTAAAGATGCAAAACCAGCCTGGTGGCCGCATTCTCTTCCAGGACATGCTGAAGCCTCCCCAAGGTGAGCGTGGTGACACTCAGGACGCCATGGAAGCCGCCATGGTCCTGGGGAACCTGAACCAGGCCCTTTTGGAGCTGCAGGCCCTAGATCCTGCCCTTGCAGGCCCTCGGTGCTGTGGCTTCCTGGAGAACTGCTTCCTGGGTGAGGAGGCGAAGCTCATCAAGAAGATGGGCCACACCTGGCTCACCTCTGCAGCTGGGCGGGGCCAGTATCTCTTCCAAAGGCGCAAAGCAGCCTTTGAGCCCAGAGGCGTCTGAGGGGCCCCTCTGCACCCCCTGGTGTCTGGCTTTTGCCTGAGCCTCTCCTGAAACCACTAGCCATTATTTTAACCACCCTGGAGCCCACTCCCATGCATTGGGTCAAATGGAAACAACAAAGCTTTTTGCAGAGAAAAAAAAAAAAAAAGGAGGAGGAGAAACAGAAAATTTAAGATTTGCATATTCCGAGGCTCTTAGCAGTTTCATTTAAATGAAAAAGTCAAGGTAGAAACTGCCCCTTTGGGTAGTTGGTAAGCAAATAAAACACAAGGATGTACAGATAACATTATTTTACCTTTTTCAGACTTTCCTTTCTTCAAATCTGATGAGGCATTGAAGGTTTATTGCCATATTACCTGCACTCTACAACTCAATACAACATCTTTATTTTAAATGAATTCCTGTACATGAGCAATGGGACAGGTAGGATAGAACAGACGATGACCACACAAAAGGTTATGTTGTTGGCCATTGGCAGTTAGAAAACTGATGACTTGCTTCACCTCTGCTGCCCAGGAATAGGTCAACCCTGACAATTAAAATAAGGATCAACAAAAAGCTCCCTGCTTTCAGATGCTGTATACAAAGAGCTAACATGCTTATCCCGAGACCAGCCCCTTTGTGAAAGGGTCACCTATGTGCAAAGTGAGATGGGAGGTTTAGCCACTTGGAGAAAGCAAACACGATTCAGAGCACGATGAAGTTAATGGGAAGTAAAATGCATAACATTTATTGGACTTTAAAACAGTGAATTCCAAAATAATTAAGTTAATAAAAGAGTTTCACTCTTTTCTGAACTAAATTAAATGACTCTAAAATTAATTTCATTGGTTTTTTAATTCACTGTTAACTCAATAAAATGAGCTTTTAAAATTAACTTCTTTGTTTTTGAACTCAACTGCAGTAAAAGTCTATAAACGAACTTTAAAAAAAAAATCATGAGTTGAACTCTTTCCAGATTTAGGAGTAGTCATCGGATACATAGATAGAAAAAGCATACACAAAATCTAGTAGGTCTTGCTCAGTATATTCAGCCTACCACTTTACAGGGCCTGGTTAACCACATAACAACTGCCCTATGGCAATGACAAGTGTCTCTTCTCAGAGAGACAAAATATGACACAAGTGAAATAAAGTTTATCTCCAATAATTAGCTAAGAAATAAAAAATGTAGAAAACTAAATCAAGATTCCAAACTCTGGTCAATGGCATTCCAAGATAATTAAATGGTCTAAATTATAAAGATTTTTCCTATATATTCAAGATGGCAAGTAAATATTTTATAATCTCCAATTCATCCTGATGTGTATATTCAAATAAAGGCAGAAGGAAAGGAATTTTGCATGTTTTTCGTTAGCATACTTGAATAACAAAATTGTGGAAAATGATTTACCTGTAACCACTTACATTTTAATACTGGAGATTTCTGAATGTATATTTGTAACTTATTATTATAATAAAATAGCTTTCAGATTTATATTTTAGTTTCCCTTCTTGTTGCTACCAATTTATCTTAGACTATTATTAGCTCACTAGAGGCCTGATGCATGAAAATCCGTGCAAGAGTAGGCCTTCCTTCCCCCAGCTACAGACACTGGCTTCCCTCGGGCACCCGGGACCTAGGCTTCCCTCTTCCAGCCCCCAGCAGGCAACTGGGGACCCGGGCTGGCTTCCCTCTGGCCCCAGCTTCATCAGGAAGGACATCTGAAATGACATCTGGAAAATGTCTGGTCTAATTAGCATATTGCCCTTTTATTATTATAGATAATTATAATAGCATACTGTTTTGTGTCCCTGTCTCATCTCCCTTTCTCTTTGGAACTATAGCAGACACTGATCCTTCTCTCTAGACCCTCCCCCAGCCCCATACACACACACACCACTACCACCACCACCCTTCGATCATCTACCTTTTCTGGTTAATTTCAATTTTCCAGTTTGTAAACAAAGGCCACTATTTTCTTGAAGTCTTCTCTGACCCTATCTCTAAGATTGGGGTAGGTGTCACCCTAAAACATGGAGTTTATTGCATCTGACTCTTACCACTGCTATATCCTGGGCCTTAGGATGGTGGCACAGGTGTAACTACATGTTCACATACAAATTTTCAGTGCTTGCATATAATGTGCATTCAATAAATATTCATAGAAAGAACAAATCTTCACCACTGTTCCACTACTATTTCTTAAACATGGCTTTCATTGTGTTACTGTTTTATTTAAGAAACGTCTCTCTGAGTACATCATCAAATCTAAACTCCTTTGTTTTACTTCATCTCTAATCTGGTTTACTTCCTCTGAGTTTACATACCTCCAAGTGCTTGCAAACCTTTCTTATGGTCATTCTCCTGCCTATACTTGCCTCCCTCCTCAGCTCAAAGTCCCCTGTGTCTGACATCTCCAATTTTATGTCAGTGAATATGGATGATTTCATTGTTCTATGTAGATTTGCCATTCAATGTAGCTCTGGACTCCTGTATTAATTATGTTCCCTAACTAAGCCTGCACAAGATTATAGGATCAGAATCCAGGAAACAAGATTATAGGATCATAGGGGGTTGAACAAAACATCACCAGATTCACATTCATTTTAAAGAAACCATCAAATTAGTGAGGCCACAGAAAGTGATTAGGTCACAGGTCAAATCATATTCCTGGTAAGTAATGGGGGTGACAATACCAGGCACAGGTCAAACATGCCTGTTTTACCGTACATTCCGTCATGCCATTGATTGACCAAGAGAGAGCTGTACTGATTATCCATTTAATTCAAACATGTTTGGCTTTAAACCCTATGTATTGCTTTTCTAGATACCCCTTTACTGCATTGTACTATTTCTGATACTTTACTTATATGAATTAGAATTCAGAATGTTTTTGTAAATTTTGAACACTTCTTTATCTGTTTTCTCCTACTTTAGTAAGAAATGTGCTTTAAAGATGGCCTAACCTGTGGTTGGCAAACCGTGGCTCGCGAGCCACATGCGGCTCTTTGGCCCCTTGAGTGTGGCTCTTCCTAAGCGTTAGGAGTACCCTAATTAAGTTAATAACAATGTACCTACTACCTATATAGTTTAAGTTTAAAAAATTTGGCTCTCAAAAGAAATTTCAATCGTTGTACTGTTGATATTTGGCTCTGTTGACTAATGAGTTTGCCGACCACTGATCTAGCCGAGTCTCAACTGGGATGACTGGGCACTTCAAGTCTCTGCCACATATCTGTTCTATGCCAGTAGGCTACCTCAGGAATGTCCTCATGGAGATGACAGAAACACAAGAAAGAGCAAGGCCTCTTGAGTTATAGACTTAGAAGCAGCATACTTGTACTTCTGCTTCATTCTCTTACCTAAAGCCAGGCACATGGTCAAGTCAGGAGACAGAGGCAGAGGACACTTCAAAGTTAAATGCCCAAGGGGGTGGATGCAGAGAGGGTAAAAGATCATTCAACCCATCAGCAAGACCTATCAATTCTACCTTGGAAATACTTTCCACACCTGTCCAATACTCCTTCTATCTTATTGCTACCACCACTTCAGTTCACCATGATCTCTCTTACCTATCACCACCTGACTGCTCTGTCCAAATCTTTCTTGACCATTCCTTCTCAGACCATTCTCAATGCAGCAACAAGAATAAACTTAAAAAGAAAACCTGCTCTGACCACTCATTTAATTAAGTCTGCCAAATGGTTTCCTATTGTTCTCAGGATAAAGGTGAAAATCCTGAGTAAGGCCTGAATTGTTTTCAATTTTCAATTGAGGGGTTGTTTTAAAGCAAATAGATGACCTGGCGAAAGGGAGAAAGGGAGTGAGGAGGGAGTGTGAGAAAGAGAGGCTTTGTAATGACTTCCATGTGAGGACAGCCTGGGAGCCCTGTCTCAGACCTCATCTCCTTCCATCCTTTCTTTCACTTTATGGTTGGAACACATCATAATTCCCCAACTTGTACACTATGTCAAGTCTCTGGGGTCTTACTTGGACTGCTCGGTGTCTAAGTAGAGTTCTTTATTCCTCCTTTTGGTACGGATTGAAAACCCTCTGCTTTATGCCCTAAGGAAAAAAAAAGAGGAGAAGAGCACAGATTGGTTTGGCTCAGAGGATAGAGCGTTGGCTTGCAGACTGAAGGGTCACAGGTTCAGTTCCACGAGAGAGAGGGAGAGAGGGAGAGCAAGAGGGAGAGAGAGAACGAGAGCGAGGAGCAGGTTTTTGGTGAGGAGCAGGTGACACTTCCAAGGTTGTGGCCATTGTGCATAGCCCATGAATGCAGACAATAGGGTGTTGAAGGCCTGGGGTGGGTGGGGACCTGGCGGGAAAAAGGGGGGTATCTCTAATACTCTCAACAATAAAAATAAATTTTAAAAATGATTCTAGAAGCTAAAGACACTTTTCAAGCAGTTCAAGAGTTTGTTCTCAGACCTGCGACCATAAATGTCCTTGTGTGGGAAGTTTAGATGAGATTAAAAGAAGACTGAATTAAGTCTTTTGACCTTCATCCCAAACTGACCAAGGAGTTTCTGCTAGTACCCCAAATCCTGATTGTGTTTTTTTAAAAATCACTGTTATACCATCTCTTTGGGTCTGTTTTTAATAATATGCACCTGCAAGATATTAGATCAGGTAATTAATATTGCCTTCAAGGTCGGCCACATCGGTGGTCATTGGAGAGGTAATTAAAAAATCAATCTAACATTCCTAAACTCAACATAAAGGTGTAATTGGGAAAAGAGGATGCAACCATGGGAAAATGAAATGCATGTCTTATTTTGTTGAGTCACTTTAAATCTTTAATGCCTTAAAAATTAATTACATTAATTATAGAAATAGGCTCTTCACTTCCTTAGTGTTCATTTCCTTACATTGTTCTGTCAACATGAGAAGAATATTTAGAGGAATAATTCTGTTTCTTAGCCCCCAGACTCTCACATTAGGACACTACATTTACTATACTAAATTACCTGGTTTGGGCAAAACAAGAGGTGCACATAAAACAATAGAAACAAATTTAGTGCAGGTCTAATTAATTTTTGTATTTTTGTGCTTGGGGGTTTCCAAATCAATGTAGTAATTTGTATGTAATAAATGTTTACATTATCTCATGGCTGTACGTTAGCAACTTGAACTTTATAAAGAGTAAATGTATGTTGAGTTTCTGATAGGCTATTTCTCTCAAATCGATTATTTTTTTAAAAAAATAATTTTTATCTAAAAAAATCTCTATTTCAGATTTTCACAGAAGATAACATTGGTTCATAGATGCTTCTCAGTTGTTTTTGTCTTTGCTTTTTTATTCTGTTTTAGCAGTAAGACAAAGGATTCAAAAGAAGTGTAACTAAAACAACAGGAAGGTAAGCATCACAATCAACATCATTTATGGAATTGAAGGTTTAATCCAGATATTTTTAACAGAGAAATCCAAAAATGGACAGTAATGGACTCTTAAAATACCAAGTTTTACTATCTACTGGTATTATGTTCCACATTTGCTTTGCATAAACATAATGAACAATTTTATATGTCATCGAGAATTTGAATCACATCCACAGAAAGACTCGAGGCACAGGAGATGGGCCACACATAGTGGTTAAGGTAGAATTTTTGAAGATGGGATGCCACTGGAAATTTGTCTGTTATTACCATTCTATGTATGCAATGTACTTGGTATGACTTTTGGCCAATACTTTCACATATAATTGTATGGAAGTAGTTGACTTAAAAGAAAAAATATCTTAATATGGAAGTTTTTTAAAAAATAATTTCTTGTTGGTAGTATTATAGATGCCCCCCCTAAGGCCCTCCCCACTATTGCCTGTGTCCATGGGTCATGCATATATGCATATATGCTCATTGGTTAATCTCATCCTGTCCCTTCTACCCTCCCCATAGAAATTATCATAATGCTACTAACATAGTACTAAGCATGCAAACTAAGACACTTCCAAAGTCAGACACCTTTGTACCTAATAAAGAAGTGAAGAATTCACATGCGTGTACTGTCAATAAGCCACATTGCTGAAAAATCAAGGTTCAGGCAACGATTGCTCATGTTTAGGTATCAGAAATAAACACTGGAACCTGGTAAACTAGTGTTCTCATCTGGGTCTTTACCACTTAGTGACTTATATTTTGAGAAGTTTATTTTCCCTATCAGTGATTTAAGAAATTATTTGACCTCAGTGACACACATGCATACTTATTCCATAATACATTGTATTTCACCAAATAAACTATGAGTTCATTATTACAGGATGAAATAGTTCTTATGATTTGGATATGGAATACATTTACTGTGTAATACTTATTTAAAAAGAAAGGTATTATTTGTATCTAGGGACATTAGTCTATATAAGATAACTGATCTACATGGTTTGAAGCTCGCTCTATGAACTGAAAGCATGAATTAAGTGTGTGGACCAGAAGCAAACAACACAAGACCGCAAACTATAGGGCAGGGAGCTAGTCTGTTTCCCTGGCTCTTTCATCCTCTAAGCCTAGGACAGCTCCTGGCAAGCAGCTCCTCGGGTTTGCATAAGAGGGATTGCAGGGGACAAGCATTGGTGACCATATGACCGAGTGATTTTGAAGTTTATTGAAAACAGTATCTAATATCAATTAAATAGATAATACATGAGCTAATTTATTTATTTTTTCAGTAAAGTAATATTTTTATTAATATTTTATATAATTTCCTGTGGAACCCTTTATTCATTTTAAGAAATTTAATGGCCCTTATGACTAATTCATTCCTTTCTCAGAATGAAGAAAGGAATTCTGAGAAAGTTCCTTCTATTAAAAAGTCAGGTGTTTTTTTTTAATGGACTGAATTAAAGTTATTTTTTAATCTCTTCAAGGAGATTTGACAAATGTGTACATTTCAAAAAAAAATAAGCCTTGCCCTAGACAATTTGGCTCAGTGGATAGAGCGTCGGCCTACGGACTGAAGGGTCCCAAGTTTGATTTCGGTCAAGGGCACATGCCTGGGTTGTGGGCTCAATCCCCAGTAGTGGGTGTGCAGGAGGCAGTGATCAATGAGTCTCTCTCATCACTGATGTTTCTATCTCTCTCTCCCTCTCCCTTTCTCTGCAATCAATAAAAATATACTTTAAACAAACTAAGCTTTGCCCAGCTAGTGTGGCTCAGCGATTGAGCATTGACCCATGAACCAAGAAGTCATTGGTTCGATCCCTGCTCAGGGCAGCCACATCGCTGGGTTTTAAGCTTGATACCCGGTGCGGAGTGTGCAGGAGGCAGCCTGCCAATGTTTCTCTCTCATCGGTGTTTCTATGTCTCTATTTCTGTCCCTCCTCTTCCTTCCTCACTCTTTAAAGACAAAAACAAAACAAACAAAGAAAAAACTCCACATATTTTTTTAAAATTACCCTTAATTTTAATATATACTTAATCTTTGAGGATTTCTTTTGGCTTTTGCTCTTTTTTAAATGTTTGCTTCTAATAAAGTTCTTTAAACCAAATCTGTTAACTCTGTTGGAAATTCCAGAGACTGAACAAAGGTAAAGGAATTTTATTTTTTCCTTTATTTTAATTTATTTTTTCCCCTCATACCCTCTTCCACCTCCACCCACCCCATCCCTTTGCAATCACCACCCTATTGTCCATGTCCATGAGTTTTTTCTTCTTTTTCCCTTTTGTATGAGCTAATTTTATAATGAGAAAATGTAATTGAAGGATTTCACTGAAGAAATATTTTTTAAAAATGTATTTTTATTGACTTCAGAGAGGAAGGGAGAGGGAGCGATAGAAACATCAGTGATGACAGATTGATCAGCTACCTCCTGCACGCCCCCTACTGGGGATCGAGCCAGCAACCCAGGCCAGTGCCCTTCAGTCCACAGGAGGACGGTCTATCCAGTGAGCCATACCAGCTAGGGCTGAAGAAATATTTTTGAACACCTATTATTTGCCAGACATTGGACTCACAATCATGAACATGAAGGTACAATTTATAGTGTGTGGAGACAGAAACATCTTCAGAGCTTTTATAAATATTTAAGATGCTAACACTTCATAAATACTTAAGATGCTGAGAGAAAAATAAAACAGTGTAAAAGGGATAAGGAGTTCCAAAAAGGAGTTCGTTTTCATCTTGGCTATTGAAGAGAAAAACCTCCCTAATTGGCAGATACTTGAACTGAAAGTGAGGATGCAAACTGTGAGACCATATAAGGAAGAAACAGGCTGGGTGAAGGGAATGGTAATGCAAAGGCCCTGAGGTGGGAATGTTTTTAGATGTTTCAAGAAGGAGCAATGAGGTCAGTGTGGCCAGGAGAGTGAGCAAAAGAAAGTTGAAATGCAATGGCGGTCACATCCCCCTGGGCCTTTGAGGCCATGGGAAGGGTGTGGCTTTTCCTCTTCATGAGACAGAACTAGGAGTGGGTAGAGAGCGGAAGAGGGTCATGAAATGTGTTCTGTTTTAACAGAGCCTCTGGCTGCTGTTCAGAGGAGTCTGCAGAGAGAGGGCAAGGCTGGGCGATGGTCATTGAGATGGGAGACAACGTGACCCCCATGCTGAGGGTGGTGACAAGTGGTTGGATGCTGGTTTTATGTTGAAGGCAGAGAAAACTTGCTGTGTAGACTGAGCTGGCAGTGAAAAGCATACCTCCAAAAATTTTGGCTTGAGCAATCCCCAAAAAAGTCGTTTTCATTTACTGAATCTTTCTGAAGAAGCAAGTGTGCAGGTAGAAAATTGGTACATGTTTTTAATGTACTGAGAATATAGTCCAAAATGAGTTCCCATTATGGCAGCTTAAGAAGCAAAGATTGATACTAATAGATGGGGATGCTCTTGAATTTCCTTTCTGTGTGACTCAGGTCAGCAGGTGATATTACACAGGCCATTCAGGAGCAATTACTGAGTCAAGGAATGGACTATGGAGACACCCACTGCACTGTGACACTTGATTAAAGTTAAATCATAAGTAATAGTGATAAAAATTTAACTTCAGCAATAAGTACATGTGAAGGTAAAATTTCATTAGCTTTATTAATAATGTGCCCAAATCTCCAACTGAGAAAAGCAAGGAAAATGCACTCTCCCTTGGTCACAAAATGATCCCAATTTGAAGTAAAGCACCTTCTTCCACATACTAGATGGTCATTTATGATTTTAGGTACTAAAATGAACATTAACATAAAGACCCTCATCCATACATTTTCAATAGGATAATACTGTTCTCGAATGGGAAAAAAAAATGCTTAAGAATAAAGGGTTGCACAAAACTTATAATTTCTGTCCCTTAAGAGGGTACAATACACAGATATACAGTGGCACTGAAATCTAATATGTGTGTGGTAATGAGGAAAAGACAAAAGTCTAAAAGAACTCTTAGGAGGACAATCATAAAAAAAATGTTTGGGAAACATTGTAATACTAAGTTTAGGTGCAAGGTTTATAGAGCTGAGTACTTTTCTTAAGCTATAAATACAAAGTGTGTGTTTTCATCAAAACCAAACTAAACAAAAGTAAAAGCGGACACAATGACAGGAAACAACTTGAATCTACTGCCATTGTCATCCCGGCGGCCCAGAGGGCCAGCCTTGTTTACCGGCTTAGTCTAATAGACAGAATCACTAACTACCCTCATGTGCACAAGAGAGAGGGAAAAAAGCAGTCACGCAGAACCTTCTGGTCTACCGAGACCATGGGTCAGGTCTAACAGTGACAACCACAGATATGTATCATATGGGTCAGTTTCCAATATAGTAAAATTATACTAGATTCTCATTGTCCACAAGGAGAGCCAAACAAAGAGCTAGAGATAAACAAAAAGGGATGAAACCCACACATTCCTAGACAAATTAACATCGAACCGGTGAAGAAGACAGCAGTGAATGGTCACTGTGATTCCTCCTATTAGCATGGCACCGAGCTGATTGCTGGTAATGTTACAAAATAGGCAGCTTATGTTTGGCATCTTCCTGCATTTCCTGGGTTCCCTTCTTACACCCCCAGATAGGTAGCACAATACATCATTTCTTTTCTTTTCTGTTAATGCTCACCTGAGGATATTTTCCCATTGATTCTTAGAGAGAGTGGAAGGGAGGGGGAGACACACAGAGAGAGAAACATTGTTGTGAGAGAGACACATTAGGATTGAGTCTGCAACCAAGGTCCATGTCCTTGACCGGGAATTGAATCTGCGACCCTTCAGTCTGCAGGCCAACACTCTATCCACTGAGCTAATCTGGCTAGGGCCACAATCCATTATTTCTGACTGGCACAGACTAAGCACTCCCTTTCACTTTATCTTGAGAGCTCTCCTGCCTATTTATCAAATGAAAGTAAGCCCAATGGTTTCTCTCTTTGACTTTCTCACCCCACAGTGGTTATTTCTAAGCTCCTCTTAACCCAACTAAAACATTCCCAGAACTTCACCTTATATGCCCAGCTGTTTCGAAAATCACTATTTCCAGTCCTGACTTCATTCATTAAGCATCAAACTAAAAATCTGAATACACATAAACACTAGCATGCCAATATCAAGAGGTCTACAATAAAATATATCACTTCCTTTCTTTTTCTCCCCATATGTCTCTCTTTCTATGTTCTTGGCTTCAGTTAATGGCCCAACTTAACTTCTAGTCCACAGTCCACAAATCTAAGGACTGTTTCATATTTCATATTCCACTGCACCTTGGGGTACATCGTAGCCCCCTGTAAAGTTATGTCTAAGTTCTCACTCTCAGAACTCATGAATGTGATTTCATTTGGGAAAAAGTGTCTTTGCAGATGTACTAGTAATTCATTTGAGGATCTCACAATGAGATCATCTGGATTATCTGAATGTCCTTAATCCAATGACAAGTGTCCTTAGAAAGGACACACAGAGAAGAGAAGACCAGGAAGAAGGAAAAGGTTGTGAGAAGACAGGCAGACATTGAAGTTATTCATTCACAAAGCAAGAAAGTGAGGAAGCAAGGAAGGATTCTCCCCTAGAGCCTTGGGGAGCGGAAGAGGGAGGGAGTATGACCTTGTCGACACCTTGATTCTGACTTCTGGTCTCCAGAATTGAGAGAGAATAAATTTCTGTTGTTTGCAGCTACCACGTCTGTGGTAATTTGTTACGGCAGCCCTAGGAAATGAATACACTTTTGCACTCCTTACGGCCAATCAGCTAAAATAAAATCTGGTTTACAACGAAATATATTTATTCATTGCCTAATTTAGGGTGTTATCGTCAGATAAGCTCTTGTCTACAACAGCTTACTTCATGTTCAAACAGAGGTAATAAAAATAGCTTACTAATTTATCAAATTACTTCATAGAAACACCATAACCTATTGAACATCATTTTTCTTTTTTAAAAATATATTTTTATTGATTTTAGAGAGGAACAGAGAGGGAGAGATAGGAATAACAATAATGAGAGAGGCCCTAACCTGTTTGGCTCAGTGGATGGAGCGTCAGCCTGTGGACTGAAGGGTCCTGGGTTTGATTGCAGTCAAGGGCATGTACCTTGGTTGCAGGCACATCCCCAGTAGGAGGTGTACAGGAGGCAGCTGATCAATGTTTCTCTCTCATTGATGTTTCAAACTCTCTATCCCTCTCCCTTCTTCTTTGTAAAAAAATCAATAAAATACATTAAAAAAAAACAATAATGCGAGAGAATAATTGATCAGTTGCCTCCTACATGTGCCTTATTTGGATTGAGCGCACAACCAGGGCATGTGACCTGACCAGGGATGGAACCAAGACCTTCTGGTTCATGGGTTGACACTCAACCATTGAGCAACACTGGCTGGATAACCTATTTTTTATTGTTCAAATGAAAATATCACCTTCTTGTTGTTCTTCTCAGTTAAGATGAGGCAAACTCAGGAAAATACCAACCTCTTCCTCTGCCCTCTCAGTTTACCTGCAAACCTGAAATTTAGGAATGTTGTTAAATGTAGGATACAGTGCCTAGAATAGCTGCAAACACTAAGCGTTCAGTAATAATGCCTATATGGGCACTTGACCATTGTCAATATTTATGTATGTACTTTTCAAATGTCTGAAGGCAAGAAAGAGATAATAAACTATCTTTTACATCTGTAAAATTCCTGTTAATAAATTTCTTCCCACTAGCAGAATACATTCTGTTTCTATAGGGTTAAAAGAGAAAATAAAATCAGAAGGAAGTGAATCTCAGTAAATGTTTCTAAACAGCTTGCTAGAAACGTATCACTAGGTGCAATGCCTATGCCAAGCCTTTTTTAATTATATTGATTTCCAGGAGCAGTTTGGTATAATTTTCAAATTCATACCATGTCACCAATAATAACCTGAGATCAAGTTTTTCACAAATGTTGATATGATTTAGACAGTTGAGTTTTGATTTATAAAAATAAATACACCTAAATAGGTTTATAATCCATCATTACATTAGTGGGCTTCAGAACTGAATCCTGGCTAAATAGCCTGTTCTCACAACTATGACCCTTTTTAACTTGTGGGATTTTAAGGTCAATTCTTGACACATGATTACAAAAATTCTCCATTTTGACATGTGTTTGACATATGGTTCTATCAATTCTAAAATGTGGTGCCAAGCAGCATTTTGAATTGGAAAGAAGAGGAAGCTGACAAGAAAATATCTGTATGTACTTGACATTGCTCTTGGCCTCAGCATTGCTTGGGTATAGTACAAAGCTCCCCAAATATCCAAAATCATGGAATAGATCTTAAAATTCTCGCCATAATAAGCTTAATTTTATAAAATGTCTCTTAAAAATATGTATGTTTTTATTGATTTTTAGAGAGAAAGGAAGGGAAAGGGAAAGAGAGATAGGAACATAGATGAGAAAGAAATATTAATTGGCTGCCTCCTGCATGCCCCCTGCAGGGAAGGGATCCAAAAACCAGGGCATTTGTCCTGATTGGGAATTGAACAGGGGACTTCTTGGTTCGTGGATCAATGCTCAACCACTGAGCCACACCAGCTTTGCTATAAACTGTTTTTGTTTGGTTTTTAATGGCATAAATAAATGTAAGCAAGTGCATATGGTACGAAGATACCTAGCACTCTGGACCCAAATGTCCTGCATTTAAATTTGGGCTCTACATTCACGAAATAAGACATTGGGCTAGTGCTCTGATTTCTCTGTGCCTCAGTTTCTCTGTCTGCATAATATGGCCCCTAATAGTATTGCCTATAAAAAAGATTGAAATGAGTTAATACATGTAAAGATTTTACAATAGTACCTGTAATATAGTAAAAGTTGTGTGAATATCTTCTATTATGTTTAATTTCTTATAAATTGGGACATTGCCTCCTAATCATTAATTAATAAGGGAAACTGGAATAAATTACATACATGATAAATTGGAAATTGGCATAACTATAGCACAGGGAAATAAAAGAGTCTAATTCTATCATGTAACCTGAATATTCCATAAACGGGTAAAGGGAGAACATTTTGGAGACAATAGCCATATTTCAGGCAATACACTAGGCTATTTAAATAAGGAAGTGATTTAATCCTCATAAAATATATGAGGAAAGTACTATTGGTCTCATTTTAAACATAAAAAAGGCAAACTCATGATTTCTATAATCAATGATCAAGAACAAGCAGCTTAACATCAATGCTTCACCCACAAATCCTTCCCCTGCAGAATGCAGATGACAGTAGTAAATAAAAATTATTTTGAGCAAGAAATAAGTTTGTGTAAGAAATGATGCTTAGAACATCGCCTAGTTATTGATAGTCACTCTGTGGGTATCATTGAGTAGACACACACCAGTCTTAACTACTTGTCTACAGTTTCTTCTCCATTTATGTTTGGAACAACAATTAAATCTTTCTATGCAAGTCATTTCTTATATTGTCACTCAGTGGTTGGAGAGTCAGCCCAGGAACATAAGGGTTGCAGGTTGATTCCCAGTCAAGGCCACATACTATGGTTGCAGGCTTGATCCCAGGCCCTAGTCAGGGTGCGTGGGGAAGGCAATCAATTGATGTATTTCTCTCACATAGATACTTCTCTCTCTAGCTCTGTATAGGTTTCTCCCCCCCCCCCCCCCCCCCCGCTCCACTCTCAATTCCATTCTCTCCAAACATCAATAGAAAAATATCCTCAGGAGAGGATTAAAAAAAAAAAGGAGAGGTAGAAATTAGGAATGGGAGGAAAGCAAGAGATTCCTAGCAGGCTCATTGGTGCCAAATTCTGCCTAATAAAATTAATTATTAGGAGGACTTCTGGTAGACCCCACCTACAAACCAAGCACTAATGAGATCCTTACATCCATCAGTACTATATGTGGCTTGTATAGTCTTAGCTACAGTTCCGTTTTTATGGCCACAAAATGTGGTCTTTTCTCTTTATTTAATTTAGCCAAAATTATGAGAATCTTCAGTTGGTGGAGAGAACCCTCTGCTCCAGGGTTTTTTCTGCCTTTTCCCAATAGAAAGGCAAGGGTGGACACAAATGGGGTGCATTGCCAATTCTCCTTTTTCCTCTCATTGCTTGTCTCTGTTTCACAGGGCTTTCAGGAAGCTCAAATGATCCCCTAACAAAAGGTGGTGGTGAGGGTAGGGAGGTAGGGTAGGGACACGCCAGAGAATCAATATTTGTAAATGAAGAGTGTCGTCAGCTGGGTGCCCTGAGAAATAAAATCTCCTGGTTCACCTCAAGCTCTTGGGCAAATAGAGGCTCACCAGAGTGTGGATTTTATCTCTCAACTCTTTACTGGGCTTGCTAATGTGGGCTCAAATTCTTCAGCATCATCTCTTCTGTAAGGATTTGATTTCCTATCTAATATCTAGGAAATGGTATCATATGATTGTTAGAAGGAACAGAAGCTATTTTGCTTTCACAAAAGAAAAGAGAGATGCCACATTTAGAAACCCTGAAAAGTGTAAAAAAAAAAAAAAAGGGGGGGGGCACATAGAATAATGTGAACATAGACAAGGCAAACCCTGTGGTGTGAATTCAAAGGAGCTGAACCATTACAGCATGAAGTCCGTTTATATGATTCTCATTCTCAGTGTTCAGGCATTTACAAGCAAACGACTAAATATAATAGATTACAAGTTCGCTGAATCAGAAGAATCCCAGCTTTTGGTATGATTAAGTTTTAATTGTATTTCTCCTTCGGGATCACTAGCAGCTAATAAGCTCGTGAAAATAGGTCTTTAAATAGCAGGAGTAGTAAAAATCTCTCCATGCACTGTATTTTGATATGCCTGGTTGCCTAAGGCATTCTGCTGCCTGTAGTCTCAAGTGTTCAGTTTTCATATCAACGAAATATCTAAATAACACTCAAAATATCCTTAATTTCAAAATGAGATATCAGACGTACAGCTCATGAGTGGAAGTTTTTTTTTTGTTTGTTTGTTTGTTTTAGTTAAGCTAATCAATACCCTGATTTTAAAAATACTACCAAATCATATGTATTAGCAAGGCCAATTTAGAAGACATATATCCAAAGATACCTGTACTATAGCTTGAAATAAATACATGCGACTGAAACAGTCCTTTCTTCTTGCCGTCTTCTTTAATGCTGTGATACAGATACCATGCCTATGCTAAGCCTAACTTTCTAGGATGTTCAGTGTACTCTGATAATACATTAACATATTTTCATGCTATCTGGGTTTCATCTGATAAGTTATAAATGCCCCCAATGTTTGAATTAAATAAAGTTGATTAGTGTGAGAGAAATACGTAAACCTTCATGATAAGCTTTCTAATCCAATACGCATGTGTAGGAGGCATTTATGTAATTTATCAAATTGCTCATATTTTCCAAAAACATGCAAACGTATCACTGGAAGGAAGATGGTTATTAATATATCACTTCCCTTAGAAGTCCAATAGTTCTCAGAGCTACTCCAAGTATACCTTGGGGCCAACTGGAACAGACAGACATATACAGGAAGACCCGTCATCACCTCTTTGAACGTTTGCTCAGATCAGCTCAATTATGGATACTAGTCTGGCTCTCTTTCCCCCTTTGCCTAAAATCCTTTAGTGATGGCCATTGCCTGCAGGTAAAGTCAAATTCCTTACATAGCAGGACTTTTCACACCATTCATGAGCTTACTTGGGCTCAGTTTCAGGCTGATTTCTCTCTACTTTCTCAAGTGACCCTATATGATCTCGGATTACTGAGCTCCCTTTGGTTAAATTGCCAAGATATTTCTCTTCTTTGGACCTTTTTCATAGGTGTCACCTTTAGCTTTTACCTATCTAATAAGTTTCTATTCAATTTTGCATGTTCATCTCACATTCTGTCCTCAGTAAGTTTCCCTCATGGCCTTCCCTCTTCTTGCACAGATTACCTTTGTTTTGATCACAATGTAGTGAATATGAATAAATAGACTATGGGATCTCTTAAAGGAATGGATTATATATAAATCATTATAGTTTAATCCTAAGCACCTAACAAAGTACCTACCTAACAGTAGCATGCCAGTATCTACTTGTTTAATAAATAGCTGTACTAATCCAATGAGCATAAAACACAGTAAATAATTCTATCAACACAAAATGGGCATTGGGAAAACTTTACTGTAAGTACAGATACAAATGAAATATATTTGTCAACCAATGTTCCCACAATAGAGAAAATTTAGTTCTTGGATGGCCATTTTCACTCCTGAAAAAAGTGTGAAAAATGTAACTTGATTCTTTCTCAGATCTTGAATTTGAGTTAAGAACTCTCAGTGTTACCTCTCTCCATTATATAACAAATATAAGTTTATTTTATTATTTTAAGAGTGCCCTTTAAGAGCTATAGCCCCTAGGCTAAAATATAGTGATGATGCTCTTATGGCATTTTTGACCTGATATGAAGTGTGTGTCAACTGAATCCTTGCAAAAAGTAGCTCTCCTAGGATTCCCTCCCAATTTTGAGAAGGCTAGAGGTCCAGAGAAGCATCTCAAAGCTCAGCCTTTGGAGGTTATCTGGTCATTACTACATTTCCTGCCCCGATCATTTTTTGGCTGCAACTGTCACTTCATTGATCACGTCCTTTTGTCTACAAAATCAATAGCATTGAGTGCCAAGAGAAAACATTTGTTATAGAAATATGAGACAGACCTCCTGACCTCGCAGAGCAAAATATATCAAAGCACATTAACCATGGAATGATTCCTTAAGTTTATGGTGGTTAACAGGGATAATTTAAAGGAGAATGATGGCCCAGGAGAGAGATTATCCACAGTTTTATAGATTTACCAACTTCTCTCTACTTAGGAACCCTAATTTCCCACATGCTCACAGCTTTCCCCGGTGACTGCCTGTGCTTTAATAACATATGTTGCCTGAAGGGCTATGGAAGAGCAGAGAAAGTTTCCAATCTGATATTCAATTGTAGGAACTGGAAAGGAAACACTCCATTGTATCGCACTGAAAAAAAATTTCAGGTAAAATTCTAACACTTCTCAGACATACAACAATTCTTAAGATTATTAAAGCATGAAGCATTAGCAGAATTCATTTAAAGAAAAAATTCCCATATTTAAAAAAAAACAAAAACCTTATTTACACTAGTATTTCTTTACCCTCAAAACTCTTTTACTCAAAAACTTCTTAAATAACTTTCAAATATCCAAACTAATGCAATATTACTTCCATAACAAAAAGATAAACAGCTTGCAAAGTTTGATGACTTCCTCATCAAAGAGCAATCTATTAGATTCCTGATTACTAATGAAATCCATTTTTATAATAAATTTCAACAAATTATTATTTCAATATGATAGTAAAATAAAATGAGCTGTCAGCCTTGTCTTCAAATAGGAATCAGACCTGCTTATTTCTTAGCTTCTCATTAAGAATTTGCCTTTCTTTGAATAAAACTCAAGATTACTTTTTTAATCCCTTATAGATTTGGTTCCAAAATAGTCGACACTGAATTGCCAAGGATTAGAAAAAAAGGAAGGCCTTCAGAGATATGAGAGCAAGTTTAATAGATTTTAATTTCCAAATGGATAGTAGAAAAGCATGCCTTTGGCCACAAACCTTAATAGTGTGCACATTCCCACAAAAGCAAAATTGAAGATTCATGGAATTTTTTTGGACCAGACTCAGCACTTTAGCAAATAAACCCCATATATAAACATGCAGGCGCATATGTGCGCACACACAAAATACATCCAGGGATAGTCTGTGTTAGCCAGATTCTTCTTAAATTTAAGGGAAAGGCTGCCCCACTGGTCTTTACTGACTGGCTGAGATTGAAACCAGCAACTTGCAAAGTTAGCTGCCCCCAGAATGCAATGCAGGTAACACGGGCAACACTCATCTGGGGAAGCACGTCTTTCTCACTAGGAAGAAACAATTCAGACCTTTTGCTTAGCTCAGATCTGGGGCTCTTCTCAGCAGGGGGTGCCAATTGTGCCAACCAGTGCTGGATTAATTGGGGTTGTTTGGCTCTGTCTCCAGTTCATTACCAATACTTACACAAAGAAAAGGAGGAGGAAAAATCACCTTGGTATTTTGTTCCCTTATACCACATGTCTAGCACCTTCTGTTCCTCTTGGATAGTTAATAAACTAACTCCTCTGATGCTGGGAGCTTTAACACAAAGCAGAATATAAGTTCCTGTTTCTTGTGATTTATCCCTACTCTACCCTGTGAATATCATGTTGGATATAATCTCGTTGAAATGGCTAATTCTTCATGTTTTCATTTAATAACAACATTCACTTTGGATGCATAGAAATGAATTATACCCTAGCACTCACATTACTATCTTTTGGGGGCTTTTTAGAAAAATACAAATGTCCATATTCACTAGGAAAAATATGCAGCATTCACTCCTGGGAACATTTTTGAACAATGCTGTCCATGGAAAATAGATATAATACTTTCTAATAGACCATTTAAACAAGTTTTCTCAGAGTTACTAAGTCCAAGGAAATTCCCTACGACAGGGAAATTCCCATTGCCTTACGGGTTCTTAAGGGCGGAAAGTACATTTCAATGTATATACTGCAGTCTCAATGTGGTCCCATTAAACATATGCCCCTGGATTTTTACCTTTTGGCTGATATAAAAACCTATTTTTAGCCAGAATACTTGATATTTCCTACTGTATTTACCTTATCACTCTGTCTCTTTGGACTTCTTTTGATAGGAAAAGGCTTCCTTGAAGTCTTGCCTCAAGCCCACCTGCTTCCCGAGGCCTCCTGGCTCCGGTCCTCAGTGGCCTCCCCTCCCCATCCTCGGTGTTTTATAGAAGATGAAGCACCTGGTTACATCTCTGACTACTCTCTTCTATTTCTTTCATGAGTGTTAGCCTCGCCTGCTCAGAGAGATGGTAAGAAACATGCGCATGCAAGTAAGTGTTGAACATTCTCTGGTGTTCCTGTGAGGACACTGTTAAACGCAGAGTAGATGCCAACTGAAACATAAATAGATATGAAAGTATTTTGGATGAAGATTACACACCCACAGTGCTGTCACATGTGAGAGGGAATCCTTGCACCAGATGCATAGTTGAACTACAGTCTATGGGATCTAAATTTTATGTGGGCCCTACAATTACTTCAAGTACTTTATTAGAAAGTATATTTATATAATGTCACTTGAGTCGTTACAGCATCTTCTTGTGTGAAGTGTAATACACCTATTTATAATTGAAAAACCTGAAACCTAGAACATGTGATTTTCTGAATACATGTAGAAAATACGGAACATGCATACCAAAAAAAAAAAAAAAAGTACCTCATAGAACAAAATGTTTATCTTCTGGTTTATATCCTTTGTAAGAGACCTATTTTTATCTTCAAGTATTTTGAAGCAAATTTTCATTACTTTACTTTTCTAATCTATTATTCAGTATTCCCTCTAATTTAATGGAGGAGAGTGAAGCAATAATCTTGCATGCATCTTTGTACCTACATATTAATCATGTTTATAATGTCCTTATACTCTAAAGTGAAATGCAGACATTTCCAAGAAATGTAAATGAAGACGAAGGAGCTATTATAAAATCTATAATGAAATTTATACAGATTAATCATATTTCCATTCTTAAACACAGAAGAACTGCAAGATCACACATATAAAATATCAGAGAAGATAACATTCTCTATATGTTTTGATGAACAGATTGAAGTATATATTGTTTTCCTTTCAAGTTCCAAGTAACAGAAAGAAGGTAAAACACTGTTTTAAGTTCACTGGAAAACCAGTACTAAGTCTAACAAAAATATTGTTGAGAAGTTTATGCTGTGACTTCTCCTTCACTTGTTCAACTTGAAAACCAAAGGTATAATATGATGAAAAATTCAGTTATTCATTTTCACAATGTATACATGGGGCATGAGTTTACTACCAAGCTGCTCTATTTAAATCTCCGTTTATTTTTTGTAAAGAAATAATAAAGAGTCAATTAAAATAATGAATTTGATTTAAATTAGAAACACACTTAAAAATTGATAAAAAAATTAAAATCAGTTGAAGACATGTTCTCATCCTACAAACAGTACAGAAGGTCAGAGAGGTTAAATGATTGGTCCAACAATAGAGACAGACTCCTGATCATTTCTTCTGCTTAATCAAAAGCCACACAGATAGTCAAGAAAATTAATTAGAATCCAAACTCCTTGTTTCTTTCCAGTGCTCTCCTTATATGGAGAGACAGACATGCAAAATTCTTATGGGGTTCAAAATACTCTGCTTAAACCAATTTTAAATAAATTCTCAATGGAAAAAAAATATTTTGAAGATACTTCCATTTAAGCCAAACCAAATATGAAGTGGGAATTGCATAAATTCCTTTCTTTTGACTTTAATTTTAAAGGACTATACCATCTTTCAAGTCTGGTTGTACTTGGTTTCAATGTGTAAAAGACAATGATGCTCCCTCAGTTGGAAAATAGATGCCTGAATGTTGGCAGTGATAACTTCTTACCCAGTCCCCTGATTTACATGTGTCTGAGTACACAGACCTTGGCCAATATGTGTAACAGCATCAGCAAGTCTGTAAAATGGGACAACCACTTTAGAAAATTGCTTGGCATGTCTTATCAAGCTAAATGTGTACTTATCATAAGACCAAACAATTCCACATCTAGGTATTTATCCCAGAAGAATGAAAACATATGTCCATAAATAGACTTGTTAGTGGATATCCATGGCACCTATATTCATAATAGTCCCAAACTGGAGACAATCAATGTCCAGCCATAAAGAATATATACTATACTAGAGGGCCGGTGCACAAAAATTTATGCACTCATGGGGGGAATGGGGGTCCCTCAGCCCGGCCTGTGCCCTCTTGCAGTCTGGGACACCTCGGGAGATAACGCCCTGCTGGCTTAGGCCTGCTCCCGGGTGGCAGAGGGCAGGCCCAATCCCTAGGTGCAGCCCCTGGTCAGGCTCAGAGCAGGGCCGATTGGGGAGTTGGGGCACCGCCCCCTGTCATGCACAGAGCAGGGAGGATTGGGAGGTTGTGATGCCACCCTCAGTCACGCTCATGGTAGGGCCGATTGGGGGGTTGGGGCACCGCCCCCTGTCACACTCAAGGCAGAGTCGATGGGGAAGTTGCAGCGCCACCCCCTGTCACGAACAGAGCAGGGCCAATCAGGGGGTTGGGGCTCCGTACCCTGCCACGCACAAAGCAGGGTTGATCAGGGGGTTGGGGAGCTCCCCCCTGTCACTCACAGAGTAGGGCTGATAGGGGAGTTGGGGCACCACCACTCTCACACTCAGGGCAGGGCCGATGGGGAGGTTATGGCTCTACCCTGTCACACGCAGAGCAGGGCCCGTGGGGTGGGGGGGGATTAGGGTGCCGCACCATCACACAAAGAGCCGCAGGGCGATCAGGGGGTTGGGGTGCTCCCCCATATCAGGCACAGAGCAGGGCTGATCAGAAGGTTGGGGCGCCTTCCCCTATCACGAACAGAACAGGGCGGATAGGGAGGTTGTGGCCCCGCCCCCTGTCACACACAGAGCCTCAGGGCGATCAGGGGGTTTGGGCACTGCCCCCTGTCACACTGATCCCAGTGCCTGGAGGCCTCTCAGCTCCGCTGATCCCAGTGCTGGGAGGCCTCTCGGCTCTGCTGATCCCAGTGCTGGGAGGCATATTACCATTTTATTATATAGGATAGAGGCCTGGTGCATGGGTGGGGCTGGCTGGTTTGCCCTGAAGGGTGTCCTGGATCAGGGTGGGGGTCCCCACTGGGGTGCCTGGCCAGCCTGGGTGAGGGGATGATGGCTGTTTGCAGCTGGTCACACACCCTTCAGGGTGGAGGTCTCCACTGGGGTGCCTGGCCAGCCTGGGTGAGGGGATGAGGGCTGTTTTCAGGCTGGCGGGTGACTGAAGCTCCCAACTGCTCCTTTTTTTCTTCTTTTTTTTTTTCATTCTGGGCCAGCTTTAGCTCTGGCTCCAGCTCTGAGGCCTCTGCTGCTGAAAGCAGGTATCTGGTTTGTTTGGGTTCTATAATAGAAACAATGTATAACTCCAGCTCTGAGATCCCGGCGGACTGAAAGAAGGTTTCTGGGGTTTTGTTTAGCTTCTATATTTATAACAATGTTTCAAACTGCAAGCTCAGAGCCTGGCAAGGCAGGCAGGGAACGTTGGTTTCCTCCGTCACTGAAGCAAGCAAGCCTCATGTTAGCTTCGAGCTGCCTGGCTGCCAGCCGCCATCTTGGCTGGCAGTTAATTTGTATATCTCGCTGATTAGCCAATGGGAAGGGTAGCGGATGTACGCTAATTACCATGTTTCTCTTTTATTAGATAGGATTGTACTATACAATGAAATACTACTGTACAATTTGTACTATACAATGAAATACTACTCAACAATCCAAGGGCGTGGCTACAGGTAACAATAAGAAGAAAGGATGGGGTTCAATAAACAAATACTTTCATCTTTAAATAAAAAGTGTTGAGGTCAATTAGAAGATGATAAATCATTTTTTCCTCTTCTAGTAATGTGTACAAAATCCAGTGGCATGTATTTACTTATTTTGTATATAATTGTATCTTTTTTAAAAATATATTTTATTGATTTTTTACAGAGAGGAAGGGAGAGGGATAGAGAGTTAGAAACATTGATGAGAGAGAAACATTGATCAGTTGCCTCCTCCACGCACCCTACTGGGGATGTGCCTGCAACCAAGGTATGTGCCCTTGACCAGAATCGAACCTGGGACCCTTCAGTCTGCAGGCCTAACTCTATCCACTGAGCCAAACCAGTTAGGGCTATAATTGTATCTTTAAGTAATGATGAGATCTACTTAATCTTCCTCTTCATTTTTTTTCTTCATTAAAAAAATAATAATAATAACCTGGCAGCCCTAACCGGTTTATTATTATATTATTTTCCCAATAACTTTGACAGTAAACTTGTTTTTTGTCTCATTTCTCTATGTCATTTATTTTCTGCATCATTGCTGCTGGACTGATTGAAGGTCCATTCTATGAACTTCAAAAATTCTAGATTCTGGAATCATTCTGGTGATAAAATGCAAGCTACCTCAATTAGATTCTGGTCACCACACAATACCTTAGCACTAAGCAATACAAAGGTCAGGGAGGGGATCTCTAAAACTTTAATCTTTCTGATAATTTAATGGTCTTTGTTTACAATCTTCCTTTAATATGCTCTGAATGAACCTATTTTAAAAAACCCTTTACTCATCTGGGGTACTTTGTGGTTTCATCAATTATTTAGAATTTTTGAGAGTCAGTTCAGCATGTGACTTTCTAAACTAACATCTATTTGGTTTCTAAAAACCAATATGCATATTTGAGAAATTTGAGGTGACATTCATTAGTTCCTTGACCAAAATTTTACTTCTAAAACTGTATTCTGCTGTAGAAGATTTGTTTTAATGGTTCTCTCTTTTATTATTATTTTATGATATCTTAAAATTAGTGCCAATAACTAAGTTAACAGAAACAACTGATAGTCCAAATTGAAGATTAAGAATTAAAGAAGATACTTGTTGTGGTTAAATCTGTATTGATTTTTAGAGAGGAAGGGAGAGGGAGAGAGAGAGAAGCATCAGTGTGAGAGTACATCAATTGGCTGATTCCTGCACACCCCCTACTGGGGACTGGGTCTGCAACCTGGGCTTGTGCCCTGATCAGGAATTGAACCAGCAACCTTTAGGCGAACAGGATGTTGCCCAACCAACTGAGCCAAACAAGCCAGGGCTGAAGAAGATGCTTCAAGTTTTAGTGACAAGTAGAAGCTTTCCCAATGTTAACATTTATTTTACAATGCAATATTATTTCCCTGCAACATTATTTGGGCTACAAAAGAAAAAAACTATGTGTGAACTCATATCCCCTAGATTACCATATTTCATTAAGAGTTCAATAATTATGTTTTCTCATCTATATTTACCTATACAAATGGAAATATACATATTCTTATTTTGCCAGGGCATTATCAAAAGAGACTATCTGAGATACAAAACAGAGATGTGCAGAAAATTTCAAATAACGTTCCATGGAACATCTCTGATGCACTATAATTGGACTACATGCATTATGTCTGCAGCTGTCTATACAAACTAATGTTTTGGGTATAATGAATGCTAATGCTTCCTGGAGGTAATTGTCCTATTATATTCAGAGTTGAGTAGTTAGGTTTATTAATATTATGTGGTGCAATGTTTTTAGGCAATCATGTTTTCTTCAAAGTGAGCAACTTCAGGTTATAGTGTTTATTGACTATCTGAATTGCAATTATGAAAATATCATTGAATTTTCAGTGTTCCTGTGGTTAAAATATCCACTTACTGCAGGATTGAGCTTCTACTATAAAACACTTAAAGCTACTGACCCTCATTTAGCAAAGTTTTATTTGGAAAATGTGTATTCTTTCTCACAGCTTCTACAATTATTAGGCAAAATATTCTATCAGGTTCTTTAATCAATGTTTGTTTTCTACTTGCAGAAGCTGCTGCCCAAGATAGGATATTTGGTACCTGTAGACTAATTTTGGGCTGTGTTTGCCTATGAGGTGTTCCTGGGCTCTTTGATGGCAAGGGCTGTGAATTGCCTGGCTTTCCTTAGAAGTATTTGAACCTGAGAGCTTAACCCAGAGTGAAAATGAGAGATGAAGAGACTTGAAGAATAACCAGGTTCATTCTCCTGACAATGTAATTCTACTTCCTGCATGACAGAGATTGACTAGGACCCTTTTAAAGCCTGATGCTCTGGCTAATGACTATAGGTCCTTTTACTATCATCTTCCCCTTCCTCCCTCACTCCCTCCCTCCCTCCCTCCTTCCCTCCTTCCCTCCCTTCCTTCCTTCTTTCCTCTCTTTGTCCCTCCCCTCCCTCCTCCCTTCCTCTCCCTTTCCCCCTCCCTCCTATCTCTCTCTCTCTCTCTCTCTCTCCCTCTCTCTCTCTCTCTCTCTCTCTCTCTCTCTTTCATTTACTGTGGTAAAAATTCTATTAATGATGGGAAATATAGCATTTCCAAGTCAAGCCTCAGTAGTTTAGAGTCTATTTATTTAGCCATAGAAATTCCTAACTAGATTCAAATCATTGACTCCATAAAAAGGTAAATGGTTGTGGTTTTTTGCTTCTTTGTTCATTTATTTTTATTTTTTTTTTATTTGTGCTGTTTTTGGTTGACCTTTTGTTCTTTGTATTTGGCTTCTCTGTGTTGGTGAGGAAGAACTCTAAACATTGATTGCTCCTCTTCATCTCTGGCAAAAGTCGGGAAGAGAGTAAAACTTGATAAGTTGGCCTTAGAGAGTAATGTCCAGTGGTAACTGGTACCACACTTATAGATTAAAACCTTATTAGTTGTATAGGGCATGGTACCTAAGTCTTTACTTTCCGGAAAAGCAATGTCAGAACATCATATTAGATACTTCAGAAAAATCATGACCCCTGCTCCTTGTGGCTTATTCTAGATATTTCTGCTACCCTTCATGTAGAAAAAAAAAAATAGTAACCACTACCACCTTGAGAAAGAGGAGAGCAAATAAATAAATTGATTAAGATCATTGAAATTGTCAAAAAAAAAGCATCTATAAATACCTTAAAACTCAGAAGATGGACAATTTTGTATCCCATGGACTGCTTCTCAATTCAAGGAATAATCATGGGAGAGGCTCCAGACTAAGAAAAGGCTGAGGAAAGCATAAAGACTACATATGCAGTAGTTCACCATGTGTCTTCAGGTATATGCTTTCATATAACCTCCCTAGCAACGTTCTGAGCTAGTCTTTATCATCACTTCACATAGAAGAGGGGATTGAGGTTCTGACAGATTTAAAGCAAAACTGTCCAGTAGAATTTTTTTGTAATGATGCAAATGCAATCTAAATCTCTACTTTGCAGTATGGTAGCCTCAAACCTCAGACTGTGCAGTATGGCTGTTGAGCACCTGACATGTGGCGAGGACACCAGAGGAAATGAATATTAAATTTTATTTTATTTTAATTAACTTAAATTTAAATAGTCACACAGTAGCAATGTCTGAAGGCTAGCGAGTATTGCAACCAGTAAGTAGATACTCAAGGAGGTAGCATGTTGCTTTTGTTTGTTTTATTTTAATTAAATTCAGAGGGACATTACAGCATGTACACAGGCACTCTGTTAGATCTGATGGAATACAGTGTTGTTTAAAATTGCAGATCCTGCATGGAATAAAGTTATAAAGGAAGTTTTCAGTGAAAATGCTGATTACCCACTTGGCCATTTTAAAGACATGGTCCTTTTATTTATTTTTTCCTAAATTTTGTTTGTGTTCTTTTAATCTTTGAAATAATCTTAACTGATTTCTTTTTAAAATTAGATTCATTTACTCAGTTTCATGATTTTTAGGTGAAGGATTTATATTAAGGCAGAAAATATTAAATCATCTAAATCAAAATTACCAACAAGTGTGCAAATTTGGAATGTAATGCTTTTCCTTCAGATTGGAAAAGATCTAGTCTCCATAAACTGTAAGGAAAGAGTGAGTGTCAATGTTCAAGAAAATCCAAACATACAGGAAGGGCCTGCTGCTATAAAACCATTAAATTGGAATGATTTACTGTTGATCCTAACAATCTGGAATTACTTTTAATAATGTAGGGTTTAGTGTCATCGGAGGGAGATTGTGGGTAATAGAGGGAACCAATTGGTAGAATAAGATCCTAAAGTAAAAAAGAAACAAAATATTGAAAATTGTTGAAAATATGGGACGGATGGAAGCAATTTTACAGAAAGAGAGAGAGAGAGAGAGAGAGAGAGAGAGAGAGAGAGAGAGAGAGTGAATGGGAAGGGGTGGGAGAGAAAAGAAAGGAGCTGAAAATACAAATCATTTTGGAAAGACACATAAACTAATGAGAAGATAGTTAAAGTGTCTCATTTGACCAGTCTTAATTTTTCATGTAGGAGACCAAGTCAACCCTCATGCAGGAAGAAGCCAAAAGAAGAATCTGGAGGCTTGAGACAAATAAGAGTGAGGCTAAAGTATCAATCACAGGATCTATTTAACAGGAGACTTCTCAAAAATCACTCTCCAATAGGGTAAACATGTTTAAGGAATTAATTTTAATTCATCTTAAAATATAAAAAATAAAAATAGCCTACCTATTTACATACTATTTGGCATTTATGCAGGTTGTGGGAAATCCTCCAAACCAGACACAAATGGTTTGGTCTAAGCTATATGATCTGCTGCCAAAGCTAGTAGGTCTCGGTTCTACCTGGCACCTGTGCAAAGACCAACTGGGAAGGAGGGCAGCCACACTGTGCCCACCCTGTTTGCCAACCGAAGTTCAGTCACCAACTAGTGGAGAGTATCCTTCTCACTTTCTCCACCAAATCTTTTTGGATACCAAGTTTAGGTAGAGAAATTTGTATAATACCGACTGGGCTAATGTTTGTGGGCAACCGAATTAAGCTTTTGCCCAACTTTCTAGATTTGCTCAAGTAAATACCTCAAAAATGCCTCAAACAATTAATGCAAAGATCATAGTACTTGTAAAGCATAATTTGAAAGATGCCTCTAAATTAATGTGTAGAGTACATTAATAAGGGAGACAATCATGTTCTCTTTTATGGATTTTTTATCTATCTGTAAGTAAGTTACAGAAGATTTTAAATATATGGTTAAATTCATTTATTCAGAATTGTGAAATAATAATCTGAATAACTGAATAGTTTGCTTAAAGGTAATTGCTATGTATTGTACACATGATTTTATATTAAAACGTGAACTTTAAAATACTTTCTACTTACATTGTAGTATCATATTTGTAACAGGAAAGATTAATCTTATGTGATTTTCCTATTAAATAAGTGTGTTTGATTTTGCTGATGGTTTCATAGGCACCCTGAGACTCTATCTGTAGCCAAGTCATCTTCTGCCCTACAACTTTCCACTGAATTTCAAACTTAATTTTAGCAACAACACCGTTCCCCCAAACACAATATTGTGAGGACACTGATCACAGAAAACACATTTTTAAACATACCCCACAGTGTTTAGAGTGAGGCGGCTGAGGACCTCTCTCTGCGGGGTGTTCACAGGAGTCTCCGGACACCAACTGGAAACTACCCTCTCTGAACTGGCACTGATTTTTCTCTAATTTGCTTTTATCAGCATGACACAATTAACTTACTATTTGTATGCTTTATGTAAAACCACAAGCTAGAATATCAACAGGGCAAGATGGTGAGATTTGAAACAAAATGTTCCTCCTTCTCTCCTTTTTTTGGGGACTAAAATTCAAAAATAAACTTTTTCCATTTAAATATATATTTTCTATTGGCAGATTTATATGGTTAAGGATAGATACAACAAAGTAAAGATTTCTAGACGTTTATCCTACCTAGTAAGTCCTTTAGAAAGCGAGAACCTTCGCTTGAACAAAGGTTTAAAATACACCGTACATGTGCCCAGTTCATGTATCCCCGAGAGCCAGCGTGTGTCTTTCCTGTGACTGTTACATGGAGGTTGATGGGAAACACAGGCCCATCTGGGAGCTGAGAGCCCGCAGAGCGCCCGGCTGGCCACGTCCTGGGAACGAGTCTGTGATAGAAATTCCGCGACGCCGTGCTGAGTGTGCAATCACCTGCCCCCATTAGTCCCTGCGCTCGGCATGGATTAATAGGCCGAGGCAGGAGATGGGCAGAGCACAAATTGAAAATAATGGAGCATTTTGCACCAAAGGAGTCGGAGGGCGAGGGGTACAGTGGGCGGCGAGGGGAAGGTGAGCGGCTGGAGGCAGCGGCCTGTCAGCGAGGCTGGGGACAGCTGGGCTTGGCTGGCTCACGCTAATGAAGACGGGCCACCTGCCGGATGTCACCGTGCAGGCCATTTACAGGACGGTCTAATTACGCTCCGTGTGAAACTCAGGGGCAAAATCTATTTGGACGATGCTGGTTAACATTTCAGGAGAAATAATGTAAACATCCCATCCTATAGGAAAAATCGAGGTTGTCATCCGAAAGGTGGACTCATTGAAAACAATGGATACATCATTGAGAATTACAGTGTATGCCCCGCTGACAAGCAGTGATCTCTCAGGCGCCTTCATTCCAGAGTCAGGATCGAAACAAGACCACTATCCTCCCCCAAAAGTGTGTCCATTGCCTGTTGGTGAGGGCTACAGAGTAGGCACTGATGAGCTGCAGAAGCTTCTAGATCCCAGAAGAGTGGCTGGGTGTAGTTCAATTTAAGTTGAATAGAAGAAAATGAAACAAATCTATACCCATTTGAGGATATAAGTCTTGGATCATTGGAATAGAAAAATGGGGGTGGGTAGGAATAAGATCTGGACAAAGGGGTCGAGAACTATGACTACGTGTTTGCTACTCTGTCCTCATGCAGCACAACGAACCATCTCAGCTGCAGTCTCACTTCTGAGGAATATGTTGAACCAAGCCAACAATTAAGGGCTCTAATACCATCCTCTTCTAGATTGCACACTCCAGGAGCACACAGACTGGGTCTTCAGAGTATCCACGGTGCCTAGCTACTACTAACCCCTGCAGATACTCAAGAAAAATTTTGTTGTTTGTCCAGCCTGTGTGGCTCAGTGATTGTGTATCAATCTCTGAACCAGGAGGTCATGGTTGATTCCCAGTCAGGGCACATACCGGGTTGTGGGCGTGATCCCCAGTGTGGGGCATGCAGGAGGCAAACTAACCATGATTCTCTCTCCTCATTGATTTTGCTCTCCCTCTCCCTTCTTCTCTGAAATCAATAAAAATATATTTCAAAAAAGAAATATTTGTTGAATGAAAGAACAATGAGTTTTATAAAAACAGACTAGAGGCCCAGTGCATGAAATTTGTGCACTGGGGGGGGGTGTCCCTCAGCCCAGCCTGGACTCTCTCTAATCTGGGACCCCTCAAGGATGTACGACTGTTAGTTTAGGCCCAATCCCACAGGGGCCTAAACCAGCAGTCGGACATCCCTCTCACAATCCGGGACTGCTGGCTCCCAACCACTCGCCTGCTTGCCTGATTGCCCCTAACTGCTTCCGCCTGCCAGCCTGATCACCCCCTAACTACTCTCCTGCCAGCCTGATAGATGCCTAACTGCTCCCTTGCCGGCCTTATTGCCCCCAACTGCCCTCCCCTGCTGGCCTGATCTCATCCCCAACTGCCCTCCCCTGCCAGCCTGATCTTGCCCCCCAACTGGTCTCCCCTGCTGGCCTGATCACCCCTAATGGCCTCACCCCCACCACCAGGGCTTTGTCCGGAAGGAAATTGGACATCCGGAAGATGGCCGGTCGACCTGGTCTAATTATCATAGTACCCTTTTATTAGTATTGATATTTTTTGTTGCAAAAATGATAGATATTTTAGAAGAAATGAAAATAAAAAAAAATAGAACCCTTGGTACATCTAATATAATATAGTGCATGAAAATAAGAGTTAACTCTAGATAAGTCTCTTTACTGATCTGGGAGTGATTCTTCACTTGGGATGTGAGTGCAGGCCCTTCCACTCTCTGAATTCATAGCTCAGTGATTTAGTAAAAGTGGAAAAGTGAGAATGACTAGCTGGTCTTCGTTTCCACTTAGTCAACCTACTGGTGTGATTGCTCTGCACACATCTGTGGATCTGTGTGGTGTGAGAGAAACAGGTCTTAAAGGGAATGAGAGCTCTTTGTTAAACTTAAAAAAAATACTATAATCAAAGGATAGTAATATGGAAATGGATATCTTGATCAGGAATAAAACTATTTAGAAAATCATTTGTGGGAGCCTTTGAATAAACTATTTCAAAACTAAAATAAATATTTTTAAAAAATGAAATATTTAATTCGTAGGTAAGATTCACTGTGTATATATTTAGGGTGGGGCAAAAGTAGGTTTATAGTTGTTCCTATGAAAAATAATACAATAATTACTAAATAATAAAACAAGAATACACTTTTTTTTCAGACTCACAACTCTAAACCTAATTTTGTCCCACCCTGTACTATACTTTAAATAGGTTTTAATAAACATTTGCTATTATGGATCCATAACGTGTAGCTATTTTTTGTTAATTTTGTGCAAATTCACAGCTAATGCCATTAAAACTCTAAATGAGCAGTTCTTGCAAGCAAATGCCTGCTAAGATTAATACACAAAATCCTGGTATCTCTCAACTGTCTCATTAACATGATAACAGGCCCAAAGGAGTTTCAAATCCCTTAACACACAAAAGACATATTTTCTCCCATTTTTTCTTCATACCACCATAAAAATGGAAATTAAACCTCATAAAAAATCTTCCAAAAATATCAAGGGGCCAATCCAAATACATAAAATATACTTTAAAAAAAATATACGTTAAATTACTAAAGCCTAGTTTGGAATGCTACTATGGAACCGACTTACATTTACAAAAACCAAGCCAATCTGAAATTAGTTTCTATTTTATCCCAAAGCCCAAACATTTAGGATACAGAAGATGTTGGGGAATACGAAAGGACCTAGTATATTAAACTATCTGTTCTCCATAGTAAGTAAGCACCACGTATGGCGGTAAGGATGGACTTGCACACATTGAACGTGCACCTGCTTTCCAGGGTTCAAGTGAAGGCTGGGTGTCGTTGCTGCCAGATTCTTTTGTGGTCTAATAAGGGAGAAAATAAAAACAAATTGTCCTCTTTGGTATGGAGAAGATGCTTTACAATATCACTGCATGGTGACAACTTCTTGTCCTCCTGTCACTGCCTGTCCTTTAGACCAGGCTGCAGAAAAGCAATTTTCTGCCTCAAAAGCACTCTATTTTTTTAAAGTTTGTCTCTGGGCAATTTTCAGGTCTAGTAGAGCTGCACAACTGTATACAGATGAGAAAGACCCAAAATAGGGCAATTTATTTGATGCCTCCTCTTCAAAACATTTAGCTGAGATTGCATATCCCACAGAGAAAGCTCCCCACCCCTCAAATATTCGGGAGTGACCCCCCCCCCACACACACACACACCCCGGCAGCATATATCCTTTTTGTAGATTTGCATTAAACCTAGTTTCCAAATCATATCGACATCCAAGAGTTGCTTTTTTGTTTAATGTAAACCTTTAACACTAAAATTTCCCTAGGACATTCAAAGTGATTTCCACTCAAAAAGGGCAAATCCCCGGAAATAGGTGAAGGCAGCATATGGAGTTCGCAGATGAGGAAGCCCTTCATTCTAAGTGGTAGGCTCATTTGAATCAGCAGTTCGGTTGCGGAGTAAAGGGCACCTTTGATGCAAAAATGTGTCCCCCAGTGTTCGGTTGCTGATCATTTCACACTTATCAGTGCCCGGTGCCAGCCCGGCCAGCACAGCCTCCTGAAACAGCTCTGCCCTGACAGTGTGGGCTCAGCCGCAGGGCCTCGTACCCGGGGGGAGGGAGGGGGACCCACAGGTTTTACCCATAACAGCGTCTGCCCAGGGGGAGAGGCTCAAGTTGTTGGATTTCAGACTTAACAGCTGCTGACACACTTTTGAAGAATGTAGCCCTCTTTTATTATTAACCCTGGCAAGGTTGGATTACTACCCTCTTTTCATTATTAATGTTATTGCAACTACAAATGCTTGCTTTCACAAATATGTTATGGCACATTACAAATTATGAAGTGAGCAAATACACGTTTATTCTGACTAACCAGCAAATTCCCATGTCCCAAACGGAGGATTTTTAATTAGAAAATAGTTATGAATGTAAGCATAGTTTCTAGGAAAGCAAACTCATTGGCCCTATTATTATTATCTGCCTTTCTTCCTACTGATGTGAGTGTGGGTGCGGTTTGTGGTCATGTACATCTGTGTGCTTGTGTGTGGTCATCTGTATCTGTGTGTGTATGTATGTGTGTATCTGTATGGTCATGTGTGTCTCTGTGTGTCTGTGTGTATGTGGTCATGTGCATCTTTGTGTGTTTGTGTGTGCATCTGTGTGTGTGTGCATGTGTGCTGTCATCTGCACCCCTGTGTGCTTATGGGTATATATCATCATGTGCACCTCTGTGAGTGCAAATACGCACATCTGTCTACTTATTAATCTCCCTCTCTCCTTTTCTTTTTCTCTCTCACATTGTTGCTCTCTCACTCTCCTTAATTTCTCTCTGCTCCTGTGTATGTGGGCCACTTTGAGATTTCCTGGAGGCAGTACTCATGTCTTCTTAGTCTAATGATCAACAGACAAATACAAAATTAAAAGGACTACAGTGGAAAGAATATACCTGGGGAGAAGGTATATCTTGAACACAAATGAAGTTAATTGAAGTCCAGTGGTTTATTTAGCATAACCTAAAAGCCTTGTTAAATTTTTACAAGCACCATACAATTATCTGATCAGTAGATTCTTGATCTTAATTCCTTGCCACACATGGGGTCCTCAACGAGGTTTCCTTGCGCTGCCTCCATTGCTTCTCCCAAGACTCATTTTTCAACTTCAACTAGTCCAGCCGGTGCCCTTGTCACTGGGAGACACTGACCTCCCGGGAGGTCTCTGACGACCTCATTACAACTAAGCCCAAGGGCCAGTCCAATTTTCAAACCGCGTCTTTCCTCAACCTCTTCGTAGCATTTGTCACATTCAACCGTCTCCTGCTTCTCAAAATGCTTTCTGATCTCAGCTCCTGACTCCTACTTAGTGGAGTCTGGTTTTCTTCCTCGTCTGCAATTTGTTTACTTCAGTCCTTCTTCCCGCTAACTCGGGTAAAAGCAGCAAAGTCCACAACGCTCTTTTCTCTCCTCACCTGGTAGACCGTTTCAGGCCTCACACCTAAATTGAAAACTCTTCACCATGTTCACCATCTTCTCTGTTAGGCTCTCATTTGCCTATGTTAGTAGACAATACGCATCATAGCTGCCTTTGGTCTTTGCCACATGCCTCCTCAGAGATGGAGATTGGGTGTCACCACCATGGCCAGCTTTCAAGGACCCAGCCCTAAAAGCAATTTTCCTAGCAAGTCACCAAGTCCTTAATTTTAGGCAAGCCTAGTGAGTTCCTCATACACAGTTGTCTCCTGTTGGCCGCACACTTTCTCCTTGCTGGGACCAGCTCTCCTCACTGTTCTCTGGCTATACACTCCTTTAACAACTAAATGTGAGGTTTGTCTTCAATCAAACTTCATTTGAGGACAGTCAGAGTGTTTAGTCTCAATGCAGTAGAAAGCTTTAGTCCGCGCTATCTAAAATTACTCCAAATTTATATGTATATGTATTACATACAGGATCTGTCTTTACATTCGATCTTTCCTGGCTTTGTAGAATTTCGAATTTTTGGCCTCCTCGTGTTATTTAAATTCACATAGTATCCTCCTAATTTACAATACAATAACATTGAAAGAGAACTTGTTTGCATGCATGCATAACCCATGGACACTGCCAATATGGTGGTAGCGGCCTGGGGCAGGGGGCAGGGGTGGGCCAGAACAGGTCAATGGGGGAAAAAAGAGAACATATGTAATACTTTCAACAATAAAGATTAAAAAAGAGAGAACTATACAAGATATGTATTTATATAACTCACTCTAGCTCTCCATGATCATGAGGGAAGAGAGAGCATACATAGCTTGATTCTAACTGGATCTGGTGCCTTGTGCTAGCTCATAGCTTAGATCTTCTTCACCTATATGTGCCTTTGAACAGAGAAGGGTTAGAGTTTTTTTAAAACGTGGTAAAATGGGATGATTTGAGCATCCCTTCTCTCCCCACGTCTATGTGCCCTTTGAAAGGCAGTCCAGTGGGTATAGGGAGCAGAAAGACGAAAAAGGATCAAGGGTGCTGGATAAATTACAAAGGGAATCAGTGAGAGCAGCTTGGCTAATCAATACAGAGTCACAATCCTTGGCCTGGAGCAACACAGACAGAAGGCGGGGGTAACTAATTTCCATGAGGACCGGCTCTGTAAGTATGTGAAAAGTACCCGAGGAGAGAGCAAGAGCACACACTCAGAGCTCGCTTTCCTTTACCATAACTAATTATGCAAGTTAATACACGGCACTATGGATTTCCAAGTGATGGATAGCCTTTCAGCCGGGGCTGGTGGCATCAATCAGGCCTCAGTGGTCATAGGCACTGACAGTTTAAGGCCCAGCTGCATGAGGGTGCAGATTCATTCGGGTTTCCTTAAAAGTGCTGCTGTGGGGGTGTCAATCAGACGCTATCAGGAGGAGCCGGTGGAGAGCCACTGATGCATACACTTACACGCCTGAGATCCCAGGGAGCTTCGCCTCACATTTGCATGGTATTGCTGGTTTACTTTTGTTGCACAATAAATGTTTCATTTTTGCATATGTATGCGTAGAAAGAGCTGATGGAAATCAAAACTCATGGCTGTGCGGGGTATGGAATCACTTGCCTTCACATAAAAATAGGAATTTAGAAGGTTTCTTTGTTAGTGGGCAAGTCTGATGGCTGTACATATTCGAATGATTTTTCTCCAAAACTCTTTTTAAAAATATTCAAGTATTATGATATTTGGTTGTAATATCAGGGAGCTAGTCTTTGTAACTTCCTGCGCGTCAGTTTCACAAAGCAGACATGTTTGTATATTGAAAGCACTTGTCCTCAATAGACTACAGTCTGCAAATGTTTGTAGAGTGTCAAAGTCAATAAATGGTTTTAGTTTAGGTACTTCTAGAAGCCACATGACCCTCTCAGGTGTTGGCTAATTCATTCCATCCTCAAATTATTTATGATGAGATCAGTCCTTATGTCTGCCACTCTGACTTATTTATGTCAGGAGATTCATCATAGTGATCAAGTGGCCCACATCCTATACATCTTTCTCCCACACATATTTTGCGTCTGTCACTTCTTTCTATTTCCTTGATCATTATTAAAGCACAAGCTTTAATTCTGCCGCTGAGCCACTCCGTCTGAAGCTGTCTTCACATGCTGCCAGAATTCTATAGTATGAAACACATATTTCTCACCCTACCAGTGAAGGGTGTCTGCACCCTGGTGGAGCCTCATCTCTCACAATCGTGGTACAAAACCTTTAGCCCAGGCATTCCGATTAGCAGCCTTCCTTTCTCATCCCTGTCCCTGAAACTCTCTCACAGTTCTTCCCACCTGAGAGACTCCCCTTCCTTCTAGCCATCTATCTAAATTCTCCACATTATTCAAAGATCAGCGTTAGCTCCACATTCACTGAGAAGTCATTCCTCTTAACTCCAGTCTTTAGCCATTTTCTCATCCTCAGAATTTGATAGCAAATCTTCTACTTAATCAACATTTCATCAGTCAGTTGTTCATTGTGCTTTACTATCAGGACAGACTGCATAACATTGGGCCCCATGTAAAATGAAAATGGGGGAAAGCTTAGTTCAAACTTTTGAAGAATTAGAAGACAGCAAGAAGACCAGTGCAACAAACCACATGTGGGCCCTTCTCATGCCTGGCCCCGTGAGATACACAGGCAGCATATCTGCGTGGCTGGCCCTGTTTGCAGGATTATGTTGTCATTGACAGACATTAACATCATTGGCATTATAGTAAATCTAGCTTTAAGAAGCTTCTTGTTAAATAAAATATCTTTTCAATAAGAATTTTCTACCCTGTCCCTCAAAAGAATAACAATTATATAAGATGTACATTCATTATAATTAAGTAGCGGTTATACCAGCCGTGGGCAAACTACGGCCCGCGGGCCAGATCCGACCCGTTTGAAATGAATAAAACTATTGAAAAAAAAGACCGTACCCTTTTATGTAATGATGTTTACTTTGAATTTATATTAGTTCACACAGACACTCCATCCATGCTTTTGTTCTGGCCCTCCGGTCCAGTTTAAGAACCCATTGTGGCCCTCGAGTCAAAAAGTTTGCCCACCCCTGGGTTATACCATTTTACACTTTTTTAAATTGAAATATAATTTGCATATAACATTGTGTAAAAATAAGGTGTACAACATGTTGATGTAATGCGTTTACATGCAGTATTGTAATATGATTGTCATTGTAGAAAATAATGAAGATCTAGTCTCTTAGTAAGTTTGATGATTATGATACAATATTGTTGTCTAAGTTCACTATACTGTGCATTAGATCTCCAGAACTTAATTTTACTTCTACTCACAAAAGATTATACCATTTTAACATCAAGGTCATGTCAAAATCTTTCAGGCTTCATGTTATTTTCGATGGTCTAAATTTTACTAGGCTCCGACACAGTATCATGTGCCTTTAAAGAGTAATGAAATTGTATTTCTCACCTCAGCTAATCAAAGCACAGCTCCTTATACACCTGGTACTTCAGCTTTTGAATAATGATAGAAAACAAAAAGAGGAGAAAATAGGTGGAAAGGACAGGCAGGAAGAATATGCCGGGTTGGTTAGCATCTTCTGAAGCTTCCATAAGAGCTCCAGATAGGTCCCATTTCATTTGGTGCCTCTCCCCTCACCTGGAGCACTTTCCCAGTGGAGGAAAGAAGTGAAGAAAGGATACTTTGCTAAGCACAGTAGAGATTCTCATTGAACCTGTTCAATGACATGATATGGTATTACTCTTAAAACTAATCTATCTATCTATCTATCTATCTATCTATCTATCTATCTATAGCTATATCTACACTAATAAAAGAGAAAAATGGTAATTGGCGTACGGCGATACCTTTTTCATTGGCTAATCAGGGCTATATGCAAATTAACTGCCAACTAAGATTGGCAGTTAGCTGCCAACAAGATGGCGGCTAATTTGCATATGTAGGCACAATGCAGGGAGGCGAAAGGGAAAGCAGGAAGAGGAAGAAGCCCCCTGCCACTGACAGTGATCTGAAACCCAGGGGGGAGGTAAGAGCTGGGGGGCAGGGCAAAGGCGGCCCCAGGGCCAGTGATAGCAGGAAGTAGGGGTGGAGCCAGCGATGGGAGCTGGGCACAGTCAAAGCTGGCAGTCCCAGGAGCTAGGGGTCCCTTGCCTGGGCCTAAAGCGAAGCCCACGATCGCGGCGCCCCCCACTGCCACTGCAGGTCCCCGCTGCCTGGGCCAGACGCCTAGGCCAGAGGCATTAGGCCTGGGCAGGGGCAGAGCCTGCAACCGCGGGGTGCTGGGGGTCCCCTGCCCAGGCCTGACACCACTGCCGGAGGCCTCAGGCCTGGTCAAGGGGCCGATCCGGTGATTGGTGATCGGAGGGTGATGAGGGTCAACTCCTCTGGCTGAGGCATCAGGCCTGGGCGGGGGGCGGAGCCGGGGATTGGTGGGATATGATGGTCCCCTTGCCCAGGCCTGAAGCCTGGGTCAGAGGCATCAGGCTTGGGCGGGGGGTGGAGCAAGCGATCAGAGGGAGATGGGGGTCCCCTGCCCAGGCATGATTCCTGGGCCAGAGGCCTCAGGCCTGGGCGGGGGCCAGAGCCACTGATCGGGGGGAGATGGGGGTCCCCTGTCCAAGCCTGACACCTCTGGCGGAGGCGTCAGGCCTGGGCAAGGGGCCGATCAGGCGATCGGAGGGTGATGAGGGTCAACGCCTGAGGGCTCCCAGTATGTGAGAGGGGGCAGGCTGGGCTGAGGGACACTCCCCCCCACACACACCCAGTGCACAAATTTCGTGCACCGGGCCCCTAGTATATATATAAAAGCCCAGTGACCATTACGGTGGAATGACCAGAATGACCGGTTGCTATGACACACTCTGACCACCAGGGGGCAGACACTCAACGCAGGAGCTGCCCCCTGGTGGTCAGTGTGCTCCCACAGCAGGAGCACCACTCAGCCAGATGCCAGACTCACCACTTGCGAGTGCAGTGGGGGTGGTGGGAGCCTCTCCCACCTCTGAGGCAGCGCTAAGGAGCAGCGAGCCAAGCGGTAAAGGGGCAAGCAGGCGGGCAGTAAGGAGCGAGGGGTCCAAGATTGTGAGAGGGCACAGGCTGGGCTGAGAGACCCCGCCCCCTGCCCCGTGTAAGAATTTTGTGCATTGGGCCTCTAGTAAGACATAAATGGCCTATCTTCCCCCCAAAGAGGGCTTCATTTCAAGGAGACAGTGCTAAGCATGGCCCATAAATCCATCTCTGGCTTACCTTTAGACAGTTATAGGATGTGGTAGGTTTCTTTGTTCCAATCATTGCTCTAGACCCATGGTCGGCAAACCATGGCTCGAGAGCCACATGCGGCTCTTTGGCCCCTTGAGTGTGGCTCTTCCACAGAATACCATGTGAGAGCGTGCATGTACAGTGTGATTAAAACTTCATGGCCCATGTGCAGAAGTCGGTATTTTGTGGAAGAGCCACACTCAAGAGGCCATAGAGCCGCATATGGCTCGCGAGCTGTGGTTTGCCTTCCATGGCTCTAGATTAACCCTTGTTAAAGGTATTGCTGTAGATATTTCAGTACCTCCAAAAAATGTCAACTTTGAAGTTATTTTCCTGCAAAATTCAAGCTACATTAATCTTACTTACATGGATATTTGAAGTTTGGGCTTCCCTCAGTTAAGACATTTCTCATAACACTAAAATAAAAATCAAAGCTCTCTAACCTAAATGTCTCAATAGTGACAGGCAACAGACCAAAAATGACCCTAAAAATCACTGGTAGGTGGGGAAATGGCAACTGAGGAAGGGAAATCAAGGGACAACTCCATCTCCACATCAGTGACGATCTAAGAATGTCTAAGTAGAAATCTTGTCATTCGTGAGAAAGTTTAATTGTATCATACTTTGTTTAGATATTGTTGAATTATCAGCTCACTTTATTTTGCAAGTGCTTTGTGAAAGTTCTTTTTAGAATAATGACTTACAAAATGTTTCATTGTAGAACAATTTGCATAAAACTCATTTTAGATTTTCTTGGGTAATCAGACACAAGAAGCCATCACACATTGTCTGGAATGACAGAGAGCTACTTCTTATGATTTGAAAGGTTGAAGTTGAGTTGAATGTTTTTCTCTATTTTGCTTCCAAGATGACCACATAGTTATGAAGCTTTATAATGACATTATTTTTATACTTTCAGGTATTCTAAAAGCTACCTTTTTGCTTGAAAAAGCATTTTTATAATTATTTAGCAAAAATGAGATACGGTAAAATTTCTACTTTGAATGCCATGAGAAATTGCAGGTAATCATGAGCATTGAAAATGCGAGCCGCTCTCCTCAGGGCTCAGACAATGACACGTTAGATAAAGGGAGGCTCTGAAAGCACGAGCATATAGAGTTTATTTTAACAATGAAAACAGAAACAAAGCAGCCATTTTCATATGTATTGGAGGGAAGACTGACTAGAAAGCCTGTGCAGCGATTCAGGGATCAGCACCTTGGAATTCAGCACCTGGTCATTTTATCAGGTGCTTTCCTGATTTCTGATCAATACAAAATATAAAAATCGAACTCACATCAAAGTCAAATACAAAATTGAAATAAAATATAAAATACATTGGGAATTTAAAGGGGCATAAGATGGAATGCAGCAAAATGTAAATTATATAATTTACTGGGTGCTGATGGCTGTTAGCCTGACAGAAGGAAATACATGTGCCCATGAATAGTTTAGGGAGGAGGGAGGGACAGTGTAACTTGAGACTTTTTGTTTATAAACAGACACTACCTTTCTGAGACAACTGATCCTAACCTCTAATTCCTCGATAACTACATTTAATTGCCCCCTTATGCCTGACCGTCAGTTCCTTACCCCTGGATTTATGGGTAACACACATATTATTAAAATTTTATATCAAAGGACTATGATCACATATAGACTTCCATTTTGCTGAGTGCTGGAAGGAGGTTCTGACCAGCCTCCCAGGGCCAGCCTGTGGCTATCATTGTCCCTGGACACAGAGAATAAGCATATTATTCTTCTCTGTCCCTTTCTGCCATTGTCCTGATGGATAGTCTTGCCAATTAATGTATGTGTGTACTTTTTCAGCCAGTGTAGAGTTCTTCTAGCCCAAACTGGTTGTCTATTTTAGTTGGAGCTTTGGAGCTGCAGCTAAAGAGGTAGGGGGCACATTAGAAATTTCCCCTTGAGCTGTCACCTGTGGTAGAACAATACACGCTACCATGGGGTGGAGTATCTAGGCTGTGAGCTAGGCGCTTTTCCTCACGACAAATCTGGAAGGTTTGAATCATCACTTTGATTCTATATGGAGGAAATCCAGGCCAAGCATCTGGTAAAAGGCAAAGGTGCTATTCACACCCCACACTGTTGACTTCAATGAGAAATCATGTTATAAATAAGGGTTGACATCTCTGGTTCCACTTTCTTTAGTATAAACTGATAGACCAGCCTGAGGACTGGAACCCCATTTCTAATAATGGGTTCATGAAAAAAAATTATGCAGCCCCTACAACAGTTGCAGATGATTTTCATAATCACTTTTAGACTTTAGAGACATCGCTCAGCTCATGGATATAAACAAAATATGTTGTTTGCGAGTTCATTTTTGGAGTGTGGATTGCAGAGAAAAGCCACAGTCCCCTTCCTATGTGTGTACATATCCATTTCACAATTTTCTATATTTTTGGCCAGGAAAATGTAGCCTCCATTTTCCAGGCTTTCCGTTATAAATCAATGTCCCCACATGAGGTGCTGCATTTTAAGAAGCCAAGGATTTCCATATTGGTCAGACTCATGGCTCATTCAATCTAGTTAACAAATTATCCCCCTGTTATGTGAAGCCCCACTGTTGACCTGGCATTGCCTACCTTTCTTTTTCTCTTGGGAGCCTTCCATTTTCTACTCCATATATATATATATATATATATATATATATTAGTTAAAAAGAATGTCATGGGGGGTGGAGAAAGAGAGGTAGTAAAACAACAAAGTTTGTGAAGACAAGGAAGCAATAGAAGAAGGTAAGAAAGGAAAACATTTAGGAAATGGGGAAAATGGGTATGGAAGCATGGATCGAGTGTGGAAAAAATTGTTATAGTCAATGACTGATTTGCTGCTTTCATTTATTCCAAAAATATTTCTTGGTTCTCCTCTATAACCACTTTTCATGGCCCTTTTTCTAAAGAATTCTGTATGGTAAAAAACACAATAGGTTCCCCAGATTTCCATTAATCCTGCAGGAATTAGTAAGCCTTTGCCCTCTCCTCATTTTCTTCTATAAGCTTCACAATAACGAATAAGTCTCAGAATATTTACCTGAGACACAAGCAATCTTTGAAATCTCAGACACGGCACTATATGTGTCACCTCCTCAGTCTCTGATAGGCTCTTCATTAAAATGGAGGTAATGCATTGTCATTTATGGGGTGAAGTGTGTGGAAGAGAATGGTCAAGTAGGAGCTATGTATCGACAAGAAATCCATTTTCAAACTTGCAGTGCTCCTTCCATTCTGTTTCCAGAGAGGCTGAAGGCATTGAACTGAGAGCCTTGTTTTGTCCTGCCAGACTTCACTTGCTTGGACGCTGCACTAATCTGTGACTCTATCCGCAGAAACCTCCTTCTTCCTCCATGGCCTGAGGTTGTCCTGGCCCCCACCGCATCCTGTTCCTTGATGCTCTCTGAGGTGGCTCTGTGGGTTTATCTTCTTGCTTTACTAGAGACATCATTTGTAACCCTCTCCTCCGACTGTCCCAACAACAACAACAGAAAATCACAAAAATCACCAAGGTGTATTTTTACCTTTGGTCTTAATGTTTCTATCTACTACACACTGATCTATTATTTTGGTGAGCACCATTAGGGTGCTCAGTGTCTGGAAAGATGCAAAGGCCTCATAAGTTGAAGAGGAATAAATGGTGTTTTAGGCTTCTGCCAAGCTTTTAAAAAGCCAAGTTGTGGTTGGATTACACTCCTATGTGCCCAGGAGTGCAGTTCTGATCCTCAGCTCACCTTCTCTGAAACAAGGGCTCAAGCGATATATTCATTCGCGTGATGGCTCATCACGCACATTAGGATGTGACCCTTATACAATGGTCACTCATGCAGTCCATTGCAAAGGAACACAATGCAATAGCCAAAATTCGCTCCCAAAGTGCTTCACCTGGCTTTCTCAGCAAAGCAACGAGGACGGATAAGTCCCAGTGCTGCTTCTGAAACCCCCATTTCTCTTCCATCCCATTTGCCTCGGCAATAGACTCCCCCATACCTGCAGAAACCCAGCTCCCAGCAATGCTGATTGCCTTGTTCCGCATGCCTCTCCCCTTTTCCTCTAGATCAGTGGTTCTCAACCTTCCTAATGCCGCGACCCTTTAACACAGTTCCTCATGTTGTGGTGACCTCCAACCATAAAATTATATTCATTGCTACTTCATGTCTGTAATTTTGCTACTGTTATTAATCGTAATGTAAATATCTGATATGCAGAATGTATTTTCATTGTTAGAAATTATAATTAAAGCATAGTGATGAATCACAAAAACAATATGTAATTATATATGTGTTTCCCGATGGTCTTAGGCGACCCCTGTGAAAGGTCGTTCGACCCCCAAAGGGGTCGTGACCCACAGGTTGAGAACCGCTGCTCTAGATTCTACAATCTGAAAGCTCCCCAACACGATGTAGCAAGTACCTCCTTAGAATGAGGGAGCAGCATAAACGGAGGAGACAAAGAAAGAATCCTCTTTTGCAAACAGGAGAACAGGCAACCTAGAAAATGCCTTCATTGGCATTCTGGTCCCATCGTACAAATCACTGTCAAGTGTCCTTGTAGTCAATAATGCAGAAACAAAAACTAGATACATCCAAGAAGTACAATGGCTGTTTTTCATCCCTTTGCATATTGAGTTTTCAATTTTGTTACATGAGACTCAATGCCTCTCCCCAAAATGTTGACTTTCAAACAACCTAGGCAATTGCAACTTGATTTTCCCCTCTGACATGAACAGCTATAGATATTAAGCAAACTAAATTTATTTACCATGCTGGGGTTGTTCAACTTGATTTATTATTTTATTTTACTATTTTGGCATATAGACTATTTGCATATTTCCAACCAGTTCCCCTAATTCAAAATAATGCCACAACTGTAGATGCCTTAGGCATATTTAGATCACTCATGAAGAATGCTAGGATATTAAATTCCAAGAAATTTCAAATATAAGCATATCAAATGACATCAATCCAGCTTCAAATAAAAACTGTCCCTCACCAACAAATTAGGAGCTAACTTGGGTGCTCAAGTCACTATTTGACACTATTGTGAAGAGAAAATGATGGTATGTTTTCAGTATAATTACTTAAGAATTTTCTTCCATAACTAACAAGGAGAAAACATTTTCTTTTATGAACATATGATAAAAACAAAAGAAAAAAAATACCCACTGAGCTCAGAAGTTTGGTATAAGATATTTGAATGACTTAAGATATAATTTAATTTAACTATTGAATCCAGTCATCTGCTGGTCATGTGAATGATCTGATTGCCGTCATATTACTTTAAAGAAATTCCAAGTGCCCTAACTGGTTTGGCTCAGTGGATAGAGGGTTGGCCTGAGGACTGAAGGGTCCCAAGTTCAGTTCCTGTCCGGGGGCATGTACCTTGGTTGCAGGCACATCCCCAGTAGGAGGCAGCTGATAGATGTTTCTCTCTCATCGGTGATTCTAACTCTATCCCTCTCCCTTCTTTTCTGTAAAAAAAAACCAATAAAATATATCTTTAAAAAAAGAAAGAAAGAAATTCCAAGTGAACGGAATGAGTCACATAAACTGGGGTCTAAATGCACTACGCAAATATTTACAGACACTCGTATTGATTGACAGGTATGGGGATGCAAACTTTGACAGGAGCAAAAAATGAATGTTCCTGTATTTCCTTTTATGGGGCCACTACTGTGAATGGCAGACCCATGGCAATTCTGGAAATTCCGATGACACAGGAAAAAGCACTAAGCATTTCCTAATCATTAGGAGTCAAAATATGATTTTAAGATGCCCATGATGGAGACTACTCATACTTCTATAACACTCCTGAATATTCTCTTGCCTCTATTGCTCATTGAATTTTAAATAGAGATTGCTCAAAAATGAAAAATCCATAGATCTCAGCAGGGGTTTCATTGAGAAATTATATATATATATATATATATATATATATATATATATATATATATAATGTGAAATAAAGGTATGGTACATTGTCAATTACATATCAATTTTACAATTATATCACTTTCAAATGTATAGATAAAGCTTATTCAAATGTATTACCAGTGAGTGTGAAAGTGAGATTAATTATGTTAATTTCGCATGCTGAGACAGTCAAACAAATAACTCTCCTTCCCCAGGGAAAGTCAGAGAGAGTGAAACATAGATCCAGTCTAAGGAAAAGAGCTGGACGATCTCCTCATGGTGCTGTTGTCCGCTGTGGTAGTTATAACGGCGCTGTGGTGGCAGTGGGGGGTGGAAGCAAGTATGCTGAACTTGCCCTGCCAGGTCTGCATAGTGTGATTGAATTATTGTGTCTAAAGGACACAAATAGTTCCATAAGGAGACAGCCACCTCTACACTGATGAAAGCCCAGTGGTTGAGCATGGACCTATGAACCAGGAGGTCACAGTTCAATTCCTGGTCAGGAACATGCCCAGGTTGCCGGTTTGATCCCCAGTGTGGGGCGTGCAGGAGGCAGCCGATCAATGATTCCCTCTCATTGATGTTTCTCTCTCTCTTTCCCTCTTCCTTCCTCTCTGGAAAAAAAATAAACTGATGATGAATGGCTGCTTTGCACTTTGTTCAGTGTTGGACGATGACTGCTCTTGCTCTTCTCTGCGTGTAAAAGTGATCATGAATCACCCCCAAAGTGTGAAATCCCGAGGCCACGTCTGCGTTTGTGAACAGCCTTGTGCCTTGCTTGCACTTCATGGAAGTTCAATTAATATGAATGAGCGAACGGCATATCTGCTGATGCTATTCTATGGATATTTGGTTAGGGAAGCTGTTACCCGGCCTGGTGATTTCCTCTCAGACTTTTGATATTTAAATACAGCCCCAGCCTAGTTTGTTTGTGAAGTGAAATATCCTTAAGTATGCCCAAGTCTGATGAGGTACTGAATTTTTTCCAAGTTGCTTTTGCCTGCAGAGTTTTCCTTCATTGATTCCATTAAGAAAAAAACAACAGAAAACAAAAACTGCAGCTGTAAGCATCACACTATGCTTAAGTTTCCATAGTTAAAAAAAAAATAAATAAATACATCAAGAACACTTCCCTTTAAATGGCTCCACTTTCCCTGTGGTCACTCACTGATATCTGCAAGGCAAGGTCACTTTAATGCCATTGAAAATGGAGGTGGGGGATGAGGGGAAAGGGTTTTTGTCTTCACGGATTCTGCCGAAGGGATCGCAGACATTGATGTTACAAGAGGGAAGGGCTGCCACGGTCCCTTATTCCCAGCTCTGCCCTAGAAACAGTGAAAGAGGGAGAAACAAACATGTTCTTTCCCACCACGTGTACCGAATATAATACAAAATCTTAAAATACGATATCCTTCAGGAGAGCAGCCCGATTGTTAACATTTGCTTTGAAAACAGCTTTCTGAAACATCCTTAAAAGACCAACTTTCCCAAAGAGCCTTAGAAACGGAACAGGCTCCTCGAAAATTAATTAATCACTCTGAGGATTTAGCAGGAGGAAATAGCCATAAACATCTTATACGCTTGGCGGGTGGTAGAAGGTAGGCTGAAATGACAATTGCGTTTAAAATTAGAAAGAGAGGGGGAAACAGACTGAGATTTGGAATAAATATATATATGTTTGGGACAAGCAGAAAGCACACTTAATATCTACAGGCAGCCTACAGAGAAGTAGAAGGAAAAGGTGAAAGATTAATGAGGATTTTTTTTTTTTTTGCATTTTCTATCATCTATGTGAATTATTACCTAGATGGATATGTCCTAGAAGAAAAACTGTGATGAATAAATAAACAGCTCTCGAAATCTTCAATAGGCTGCTTTACCTTGCAGGGAATATTATCATTGGCTTTTGATACAATTTCTGCTGCAGGGAGAGACTTTCAAAGCTCCAAAAGCTGAAGCATTGCCAGGCGCTCAAAGACCCCCCGCCGAGCGCGTCAAACTAAGAAATCTCTCTGAACTTGTGGAATTAAAAGTCATCTCCCCCTCTCTGCAGCCCGGGCGCAAGCTGGGAAGCTCTGTCCTCATTTTTTTTGAGGCCCCTCCATGATAAACAAATGGAGCCTACAGCATCTTTATTCTTTGCAGCCAGGCAATTAAAATTCTTTCAAAAACTGTAATTGAAGGCAAGGCGTTTCAAAAGGAACTTCCACTGAACAATGAGACCAAACAGTTTGAATGGGCCACATTCAATTGAGCCCCAAAAGGTAAAAGAGAAGAGCAGCTTGTTAAGGACCCGGAGAAGTGTCCTTTTTTATTTTTATTATTTTGATTGTACATCAAGAGGCTCTTCTCAACTTAAACAGCTCAGCGGGGTTTATGGCTTCTGGAATGTCATAAGACTTAATTACTCAGACTGCAAAGAGGGGCACCCTCGTAAAATATGCACAAAGCCATAGGAGACCCCTGGTTGCTGCAAATCATTATTAGCCCCCCCCCCCCCCACACACACACACACAAATTAAAGAAGTCTAATTGGTGTTTGCATTCTTAGGCACCACGCTGCACGGTCTCTTTAACTCCCCTATGGTGTGTTCATTACACGAACACCATTGTAATAATTTGGTAATTTCGCTAGCATTGAATTGGTGGGTCTTGACTACTATGAGCAAACACAGTAACAGACAGTGTGAAAAGTCCTTTGTTCATTAGCAAGAATGAGGAAAGCATTTCGAGTGCTTTTACCGTAGAAAACCAGAATGGAAATGATTTATCAGTTCCTAGTGTCCACGATAAAAAGTATTCGTTTTGAAAAGGCTGAGTGTTGCATGAAGTCTTGGGGGAGCATCTCTAATGGTCATGTGTCCCTTTGTCCATATCTTCCTGAGTTCTCCCATTGGTGTAGTTCATACTCTCCATGTCTGAAACAGAATCTTGATGGTAGATATGAGAAGGGTGTCAATATTGAACACTGTATCATTACCCCATGTAGCAGAGGTTGAAAGTGTGTGTGTGTGTGTGTGCGTGTGTGATTTTTTTTAAAGCTTACTTTTAAAAAAATGTTTTCATTGATTTCAGAGAAGAAGGGAGAGGAAGAGAGAAATAGATGAATAATGAGAGAGAACCACTGATCAGCCACCTCCTGCACACTCCCTACTGGGGGATGAGCCTGCAACCTGGGCAAGGGAATAGAACCATGACCTCCTGATTCATAGGTCGATGCTCAACCACTGAGCAACACTGGCCGGGCTTAAAGCCTACTTTGTAGGGCCGATCTTTCCAAATTGAGACGGTTGGTCAAGGGGACAGTCAGTCAATGAACCTGAATATTTTGTAGTATGTTGTTTCCAGGAACAGAAGCAATGCACTCAGGGGAACAAACACATTTTGTGGAGCACTACTGCTTGAGTTACTTTGACTGCAAGGAGATGTTTAAAGTAGAAAGTGTTCAAACAGAGAGGAGTGGGGACCGGGAGAGATGTTATAAAGGAAGAAAGAAAAGGTGGGGGGTAACCAGCAAGGAGTCCCGGAAGTGACAGCAAGTTTGTGAAGAAGGAAGGAGCATCAATAGTGTGAGATACTGAAGAGAAGCTCATGAGAAGGAGATTAAGGAGAAGGTGGTGGCATCTATTGATTAGCAGCATCTTCTTGCTTAAAGAGGAAAACATTTTATTTAAGGAACTAAGAAAAATATGTTTTAAAATGCAAATAATTAGGAGATTACATTCATTTGGGGTATTTTTTTTAAGTAGAGAGACAATGGGATTCGGTGGGAAGGCTTGTCTTTGTTTTCAAACATATTCCAGATGGGAAGGAGGTAAATGAGGACACAGATTCCAGAGGATGTGAGTGGAGGCGAAGGTCCTGGGGAAGGAGGGGATCCGTTGGAGTACCCAGGGGCAGAGATTCTGGGACCCAGCAACTTTGTGAAGAGGGAAGGGTGTCTTCTGTTTTCACTTTAGTCTAATGCAAAAATACCACATTAAACTGAAGCAAAAGCATTGAGTTAAGAACCTTGAGCAATAGTTCAAGTAAATTGTGACATAAATGTGTGTAATAAGTAACTTTACTTTTGACCATACAACGCATATTTGTTATTTCAGTTGAATTTTAAATAATATCAGTTGGTCGATTGGACCGCAGTAGATATTAGAGATGGACAGGGAGATTTCCTTAGCATAAAGAAATATAAATAAGCACTGTCACATCTTTCAAGGTCAATTATTGGCAATGATTGAAACATTCCAGTCATGGAACATAAATTGATTTAAAATTTTCTTTCATAGTATTTGGGTTATTTCTGCCCTTCATTTATTTTAAGCTCTTTTAATGCTCTGAACCTATATATTTAAAGTAGTTTGAGTTTCATTTTCACTTTAAAGGATCCACGCATGTTAAAACCATAACAAACATTATTTTGCTTTAAAAAGATCAAATAAGAAACATAACGTCTAGATATCTATTGAAAGGATGACTGTAATCTACTCAGAAGACCTTGTTGATACATCCCACGTCTTAAGTCACTTCAGAAGACTTCCCCAGAAGCTCTTGTCTCTGCACGTGTGTTCTTCGGTCAGAACAAAGACGATCTCATTTTCTGATATTGCAGTAAAATGTAAGTGCAGCCCTGTAGGTTACATTATGAGAAATCCTTTCTTTGTAAAGGGATTCCGGGAGAAGCAAGCAGAATTGAAATTGACTTAGCTACAGGAGCCATAGCTATAATGCCCAGTGGATAATAACGATCTCACTGGATTTTATTTACCCCCATTTCTTCGTTAATGCTTGAGTTTGGAACAAGTTTGATTAGAACAAATAACAGTCCAAAAGCCTTTGTAGTGAATCAAGGATGGGGAAATTAGCCCTAATAGTGATAGTCATAACATAATTTGTGGGCTACGTTGCATTCCATTTCTCAAACTATGTACTTTAGTCATACTGCTAACACTTGGAGCTGGTTTTGATCTAAATGTATATTTGTATATATATCAACTTGATGGCGTTTAAACAAAGAAGTGATTATTTCACTACTGTTGCAGTAAGCAAGATTTTGAAACATTTGACTCCCTCCAAAATGGAGTAGGGATTACTATTATCTGGTCTTCATTCCAGCAGGTTATTGGGAAATGTAAAGAGAGTGTCTCATCTTAAGTAACTTAACATTGAACTTCGGACTAACTTTATCTCTATTTCAATGTCTATGCCTGGAGTTACTGTTCGGCATCTCGGCTTTGAACTGTTTCTGAATGCTTGGGACATTTTCTATTTTACAAGTTTTGGGGGAAGACACCCCCATAGAGGCCAACAACATCACACGTTCATGGCAGCCATGGAGGGCACCATGCAAATCTCCATGGCAGGGAGACCTCGCTGCCGAGAGGGAAATGTGGCTATCATGCCTCCAGCTGTTGCCACCCTGGATTCTTGTGGCCTTCACGCTCAGGCCCAGGGAGAGCTGCTCTCAGCTGGGGCCTGACCACAGGGGAACCAGAGCCTGGCTCTCTACCCAATGGGGAGTCCTCCAGAGGAGCACCCTTTGCCCTGCAGCCCTCCATCAGCCCAGCTGGGTCAGCCTCAGAGCCTCTTGGATGTGGAGGCTCCTCCTACCCAATCCTGTCTCCACACTGTTTGCCTTTCATGCAGGTCACGCTTCTCCCTGCTCACACTTGCCTTCACTCCCCTTTATTCTTCACAGAGGGTTTCCTCAATAAATCTTTTGCACGTGTAATTCTATTCTGACCTCGGTAGCCTGGAAGACCCCGCCTGATACAATGCCTGCCCTCCGACTCTAACTTCATATCTAGGATTCTTGGTCTCCTCTGAGAGGGTCAGTGCATCTCGTTAGGGAGGACCGCACTGAGATGTACACAAACAGAAGGGGGATCCAGCTTCACGCTCCTCTATGACTAGATATTAGGAAAAGCCAGCATCAATTAATCTGCTCCAAATGCAGATCGTTGGTGTTAGTCCAGGGAAAGTGTGCAGAGCCTGAGTCGAATGCCATCACAGGCTCTGGGAAATTTCCTTGGCTGAAATATCCATTCTTTTTCCAGAAATTCTCTGAGGAGAAGTATGAAAATGCCAGTGCTATAAATCAAGGAATAAACTTCACAACACCTGGGATTTTTTGTGTGTCCTTCATGTGACATGTAGTTGTACTGTGCTCTCATGTCATTACCTTGTTCAGAATCTCTTGGACTCCAAATGAGGCTTAGAAGGTAGGACTAGAATGTTGAAAGACCCTTTGATTTCTCCACTTTGGCTACATACTGCTGTTAGCTTAGGTACTTTTAATATCGAGTTCATTAGACCAACCCTATTCACAAGCTTCAAAAATGTTCCCCGGGCCCCTGGAAGGATTAAAGAGCATTAACCTATCCTTCGTATTCCCATAGTAAGTTTTGTAAGTAAACTTCCACTGTCTATCCAACCATGCATATGCGGCCTCTTGGACGCAGTATATAACTCAAAACCCAGCATAACCGGAAAGAGCTCTCAAAGTGACCAGGTAGGTAAGGGGGCCAGGAGAATACGTGCCTTAGGATCTGGAATAGGAACTCTCTTCCTGTTTGATTAGAAATGGTGGGAATCAGTGTCCCAAAGAATCATGAAGTATGAACATTACAACAGGCAGCTCCTCCACTCTCCAGGACTTAAACAGCTTAGTAAAGAGTGCATGTAAATGTGTGAGCCAGAGTCCTAGAGCTGCTCTCTTATTCTGCAATTACTCTCCTGGGTAGTGGCCCCACAGGGTAGAGAAGTCCTTTAGGGTGGCTCAACGTCCTGCACTCAGAGGCCAAATTTCCTGATTGCAGAATTGTAGGCTCCCTTCTGTGCTGTCTCCCAGCTAAATATCCCAGGTATTAAAATCCCAATATGGCTCTATGGACCAGTTCATCGATGTGTGGCCAATCCTGCCATGAATTCTAAAGGCCTGTGACTCTCCCATTCAGGGCATCACCTCAGATACATAATATTAAACAGGAGGCTGTAACACTAGTCCTGCATAACAGCCCAGCAGTTTGGAGTTAAGGTAGTTCATAGAAAACATGGTCCTCATGGACACACACACAGGTCAAATCAAATTTACAAAGCAAGGGAAAAGTACAAGCATTTCAGGGCAAGAGTGGTTCACAGAGTCAGATGATTCTGAATTGTGGAGTTTGAATCAAGAGACTGGCCAGTGGCTGGCGATCAGAGAAAACGGCCAGACGTCTAGGGACTGAGGTCCAACAAGGACTTGCAGTTTGTGGGAAACCAGGATACCGGTGGCATTCAGGGCAGGGCTCTGCCTTATGCCTAAAACTTTCATCTCTCCATGATTTCTCAATATAATTAGAACTTTCCCTGCTTCATACAGAGCCTTCTCTAATAAGTTTGGTTAAACGATAGATTTTTTTTTTTTGTGGAGCTGATCCAAATATCTTCTAATTGACTCTGTGTGTATATACATCTATATCCTATCTAATAAAAGAGAAACATGTTAATTAGCATACATCTGCTACCCTTCCCATTGGCTAATCAGCGAGATATGCAAATTAACTGCCAGCCAAGATGGCGGCCGGAGCCAGGCAGCTTGAAGCGAACATGAGGCTTGCTTGCTTCAGTGACGGAGGAAACCAACGTTCCCTGCCTGCCTTGCCAGGCTCTGAGCTTGCAGTTTGAAACATTGTTACAAATATAGAAGCTAAACAAAACCCCAGAAACCTGCTTTCAGTCAGCCAGGATCTCAGAGCTGGAGTTGATACAGTCTTTCGATTATAGAACCCAAACAAACCAGATACCTACTTTCAGCAGCAGAGGCCTCAGAGCTGGAGCCAGAGCTAAAGCTGGCCCAGAATAAAAAAGAAAAAAAAAGAAAAAAAGGAGCAATTGGGAGCTTCAGTCACCCGCCAGCCTGAAAACAGCCCTCAGCCCCTCACCCAGGCTGGTCAGGCACCCCAGTGGGGACCCCCACCCTGAAGGGTGTGTGACCAGCTGCAAACAGCCATCATCCCCTCACCCAGGCTGGCCAGGCACCCCAGTGGGGACCCCTACCCTGGTCCAGGACACCCTTCAGGGCAAACCAGCCAGCCCCACCCATGCACCAGGCCTCTATCCTATATAATAAAAGGGTAATATGCCTCCCAGCACTGGGATCAGTGGAGCTGAGAGGCCTCCAGGCACTGGGATCAGTGTGATGGGGGCAGCACCCAAACCCCCTGATTGCCCTGCGGCTCTGTGTGTGACAGGGGGAGGGGCTACAACCTCCTTATCTGCCCTGCTCTGTTTGTGACAGGGGAAGGCACCCCAACCCCCTGATCAGCCCTGCTCTGTGCCTAATAGGGGGGAGCTCCCCAATCCCCTGATCGCCCACTCTGTGTGTGACAGGGTGGGGCACCCCAACACCCCCCCCCCACACACACAGGCCCTGCTCTGTGTGTGATGGGGTAGAGCCATAACCTCCCCATCGGCCCTGCCCTGAGTGTGAGAGTGGCAGCACCCCAACCCCCTGATCGGCCCTGCTCTGTGGGTGATAGAGTGTGGCACCCCAACCCCCCTCCACGGGCTCTGCTCTGTGTGTGACAGGGTAGAGCCATAACCTCCCCATCGTCCCTGCCCTGAGTGTAACAGTGGCGATGCCCCAACCCCCTGATCCACCCTGCTCTGTGCGTGACAGGGGGGAGCTCCCCAACCCCCTGATGGGCCCTGCTCTGTGCATGACAGGGGGTGGTGCCGCAACCTCCCCAATGACCCTGCCTTGAGTGTGACAGGGGGCAGTGCCCCAACCCCCCAATCGGCCCTACCCTGAGTGTGACTGAGGGTGGCATCGCAATCTCCTGATCCACCCTGCTCTGTGCATGACAGAGGGTGGTGCCCCAACTCCCCAATCGGCCCTGCTCTGAGCCCGACCAGGGGCTGCACCTAGGGATTGGGCCTGCCCTCTGCCACCCGGGAGCAGGCCTAAGCCAGCAGGTCGTTATCTCCCGAGGGGTCCCAGACTGCGAGAGGGCACAGGCTGGGCTGAGGGACCCCCTCTCCCCCCCCGAGTGCACAAATTTTTGTGCACCGGGCCTTTAGTATATATATAAAAGCCTAAGCAATCAGCGACTGGCTGGTAACTGTGATGTGCACTGACCACCAGGGGGTAGATGCTCAATGCAGGAGCGGAAACTACAGGCATGGAAACATGGGACAGACTGATGAATCTCAGAGGGAAGCAGGGAGGGGAGAGGGCAGGTAGAGATTAACCAAAGATATGATATGCATACTAGAAGCAGGGTACACGGATTTGTGCACCAATGAGGTCCCTCAGCCTGGCTTGCTGGGATCAGGCCTAAATCAGCTATCCAACCCCCCCCCCCCACACACACACCCGAGGGTTCCCGGATTGCAAGAGGGCTCAGACCAGGCCAAGGGACCCCTCTAGTATGTATATAAATATGTGCATAAGATCATATTTTGATTTTAATTTCAATATTCTAGTGATAGAACATAAGGTAGGAAAATTATAGGAGTGCATGTATTATAATATAAACTATAGAAATAATATATATGGAGCCAGATAAATATAGGCTTGAATCCTATCATTTAGTCCCTGAATAGACTTAGATAAGCTTAGATAACTGTTATAGATCTCTTTATGTTAGATAGAAATAATAATAGCTACTTCATGGCTTCTTGAAAAAACTTAGTTAAAGTAACATATGTAACATTTTTATCAGAGTAGTGTAGTAACTTTTCTTCTTAACCTTGGCATTATGATAATGTTCATAATCAGTGAATTGATCCCCAAATGAAGAAAATGTTCACTTCCAAATCTTGTTCTTCTTTCTATGGTTTATATGCATTTATTTGATATGATAGAAATGACAAGGGCTGCTATTAAGGTATTTCTAGACCAGGAGTAAATAAACTATTGCTGATTGGCCAAATCCAGCCTGCTGCCTGCTTTGTAAATAAAGTTTTATTGGAACACCATTACATCCATTTGTTGGTATCACTTTAAGAAGAGGAAAAATTGGGCATAGAAACAGAAAAATAAGGAGAACCTTAGGTGAAGATGGAGACAGGGGTGAGAGTGATGCATCTACATATCATGAATGTCAAGGAATGTCAAGGAGCACCCACAAGCACCAGAAACTAGGAAGAGGCAGGGAAGGATTCTCTAGAGCAGCGGTTCTCAACCTGTGGGTTGCGACCCCTTTGGGGGTCGAATGACCCTTTCACAGGGGTCTTCTAAGACCATCAGAAAACACATATATAATTACATATTGTTTTTGTGATTAATCACTATGCTTTAATTATGTTCAATTTGTAACAATGAAATTTGGGGTCACCACAACATGAGGAACTGTATTAAAGGGTCGCGGCATTAGGAAGGTTGAGAACCACTGTTCTAGAGTCTGGTGAGGGAACACGGTCCTGATAACACCTTGACTTCAGTCGTCCAGTCTCCGTAAGTGAGTGAATAAGTTTATGTTGTTTTAAGCCAACCAGCTGGTGGTGATTTGTGACAGCAGCCAAAGAAAACTAATATACCTGCTTATTTGAAATTTCTAGGGAAGTTCTGTGTTTTGTGTTTTCCATTGGCATATTGTCTCAGTCCATTGGGGCAGCTATCACAAGAATACTATGGACTCGGGGCTGAAAGAAGAAACGAAGGGCATGGGCTTCGGAGCCAAGATGCCTTGGCTTAAATCTAGGTCCTCAACTTGCTAACTGGGTAACCATTTTGTGCTCCAGTTTTCTTATCTGTGTAAAGGGGGAAATAACAGTATCTACCTCCTAGAGTTCCAAAGATTAAATGGCAAAAAGAAGTGTAAAACCTCTGGCAGCTATGGCTTGCCGTCATTAATATACTGTTTTTGAATAATTCCAATCCCCAGTATTTAATTTTGTATCTACATTGTTTGTAAATTGGCATATATATATGGCATATATATATATGGCATATATATATATATATATTTCTATATATATATATATATACATATATATATATATATTTCTATATATATAATAGAATTATATCCTATGCCAGTAGGATATAATTAGCAATATATTAAGTATCTTCACATATTTCTCAACATGCTTACCAAAGAAGATCAGCACAGATACCATCCTGAAATGAGAAACCCTGAATAAGATTTTTCTTTTAAGATTTATAATTGATTTTTACAGAGAGAGGAAGGAGAGGGAGAGAGACATAGAAACAGTGCTGAATGAGAATCATTGATCAGCTGCCTTCTGCATGCCCCCACCGGGAATCGATCCCACAACTGGGGCATGTGCCCTGACCAGGAATCAAACTGGCAACCTCTTGTTTCATGGGTGGATAATCAACCACTGAGCCACTTCAGCCGGCCTTGAATAAAATTATTTTTAAAATAAAAAACCAATGCCAGTATCAAAACTAAGGAAACATGGGTATCAATATTTTGCTTTCAGTTTTCTTCTGTCAAATCTTTATTCAAATCAGTTACATTTTAACATAGCATGAGGACTTTATAAACGTCCCGTATTTTATCAGTTCCATTCACATTTGAACCACTCTGAAGTAAGAGAACAAAAACATCTGCTTCCTTATTGAAAATGCTGAAATATATTATCTTGAAAATTGTAATTATCTGCAAAAATTGTTTGTCAGTTCAATCATGTTTAAGTATTATTTGGCAAAACAACTTTATAAACCATCTATTTTAGGTTAAATAATTAGTGGCAATCCTTTGTCCCTTTGGAAGTGTTAAGCTTTAACAAAACCACCGACTCAAACAGATGAGCTCCACTTTCCAAAGGCAGAGATGAGAGGGTGAGAATGAAACCTCAGGTCTCCATGGAAGGCCTGAGCAAGCTAGCAGTTCAGTGATCATTTTGAGAGAACTAAATGAACTGCCCAGAATCCTTTGTAATCCATGACTGGGAAAGGCAAGTTTTTCTCCGATTTTTTTTCCCTGACTGCATTCATTCTCTAGTTTCTAAGGTTAGAGTTCAACACAGCTGGCCAGAAGGTGAATGACTATATTTTCACGAAGATCAGAGAGTTGTTCTACATGAACTTTCCTCTGTTTTGATGAGTTGATCAAGAGCATCTATGAAAAGAGAAATGACTTCCTTGCTGAGCTCAATGTGACATCCCCTTAGCCTTCAGAAAACACCCCTTGCGTTCACCTGTCAGTAGCACTGCCCCTGGACGACTGCCCATGTCAGTGGCCACGAGTAGAATCTTGCTATAACCACTGCAAGTCATCTCTGTGCAAGCCAGGCCTGAAAGTGCTGAGGCCAATGCCTCCAGTCCTGACCTAGTGCTTAGCTTGGTCAACTAGTCAAAGTTCTTAGAGTACTGGAATCCCAGCATTCAAAACTATGCAGACTGTACATTGATCCTAATAAAGAGACACAATTCAATATTCCACATGCCCTGCTTTATTTGTGAACAAATACTTAATTTGCTGCAAGTCCTAAGCTTTCCTTACATTGATGCTGCCAATCTACAGACAGTCATTATTTTAGTGAATAATACACTTAGAATGTATGGAATGCCAGCTATAATATCAAAAGGGGAGTTGCAATATTTCAATATTCAGTGCCAAGATTGTCCTGGATAGCCTTGGATAAATCGTCTGGACTCTGTGGATCCTGGTTTACTTAAACAGGAGAAAGCCAGATCACCTGGCTTTAAATGTCCCCGCCCTGTACGTTTTCCTAATCTGTCATTCAACTTTGTATAGAACAGGGGTGGGCAAACTTTCTGACTCGAGGGCCACAATGGGTTCTTAAACTGGACCGGAGGCCTGGAACACAAGCATGGATGAAGTGTTTGTGTGAACTGATATAAATTCAAAATAAACATCATTACATAAAAGGGTACGGTCTTTTTTTTTTTTTAGTTTTATTCATTTCAAACAGATCCGGCCCGCGGGCCGTAGTTTGCCCACGGCTGGTATAGAACATCTCTAACCATTTAATTCTGCAAATTCGCACCATTTTTTAATCCATATTCACACAAAAGGTGGCCTTAAGCATTAAAGATATTACTGAATGATGAGTCAATAGAATAGTCTACAGAAATCAGCTCAAGATTATATTTAAAATAAGTTGTAGTTCCACTTAAAACACACTAAACCAAGGTAAAGGACTAGTCAAGAATATCTTGACTGAGCTTGCAAAATGAGAAATAAGACTCCGGATGCAAAATTGAAAAGGGGTAAGAAAATCACACTTGCAAGAAAAATGAGAAAGTTCTAGAAATGTCAGCCTCTTTTTTTTTTTTTTAATAAATTTTATTGATTTTTTTACAGAGAGGAAGGGAGAAAGATAGAGTTAGAAACATCAATCAGCTGCCTCCTGCATACCTCCTACTGGGGATGTGCCCACAACCAAGGTACATGCCCTTGACCAGAATCGAACCTGGGACTCTTCAATCCGCAGGCCAATGCTCTATCCGCTGAGCCAAACAGGTCAGGGCAAAATGCTAGCCTTTTAAATTATATTAATAATCATATAAAACTAAAAGAGTATCAGGTGAGGAGTTACAGAGGTTCATGAAGACCCTGCCTTGAGACCTGTGTTTGATAACAGAATTCCTGAGGTAGGGTTTCCAGCAAGCCAAGGCGTGGGGCGCAGGTGGGTGAGGGGAGAGGCTCTCCAGGGGAGAGAACACAGCTAAGTCATTCCAAAGGGTAGAACACAACCTAGATGTCAAGCGGTGCCTTTAAACACCACTGGAGCTGTTTCCTCACACGGGGGCTATAACCAGACCCATGCCTAGCCATTTGAGGTCTGTTTGTGTTTCTTTGGAACTCTTCCTTTCTGAGAGGCAACAGATGGTCCTGAAATAGGTTTCTTAATACTAGTATATCCTTTCTAGAGAATATGTGCAGTTGAGGGGAAGTTTTCTCTGTTCTTTGAGAAAACGGATAAACAGATGCTACGTGCTTATAATCTACCGCAACCCAAATGATGGCATAATGTTGACGTGTCACAACTAACCTTCTTACTTTGTAAACACCAGGAACGGTGACGGGTTGGAGCAAGGAGACGCGCTGAACTTGGGAGAAAGTGCCTGCAGCTTCTCACAGCCTGTTAGAACAATTTATTGTGAAGTAACATTGCATAATTCATAACAAAAAGGCCCCTGAATAGTGACAGTTAAAAAAGGTAATAAGCATGCCTACTGCACAAAAAGCAACAACAAAAAACCCCGAAGACAGAACTAAGCCTTGTAATCAATTGGAAATGATTTCCAACCCGCCTCAAAAGGCAAAGCGAATCCTCTCTCTGCTGTCACACACATACTTCCTCCCCACAGTAACATCTGATGGTGTCTGCCTTTAAAATGTTTCTATCTTCGCCACAGAATATACACTCCAAACTGTTTTCCTGACAGTCTGGGTTGCATTATCTGATTAAGAAGAGAATACACTAGTCAACAAGGGAGCTACATTTTCTCTGCATACATGCATTCCTCCAAAATTCCAAAGACATGGTATACTCAATAGTATAATTAGAACTTTGACAACAAGGCACATGAATGCAGCGGTCCGGGTGGATGTAAACAATGGCTGAATGCATCTTAGAAAACTGCTTCCTGCCTCATTAAATAGGCTTGGCCAGCCAGCTACCAATCCAGAGGCATCTTGGGAAATGTATCATAACTCTTCATTGCTCTTCTTAAGCACAGATAGAAAACTTTTCAGAAAAGGCAATTTCCTATCTGAAATGATGGGATAAAGGTGATGAAAGGAAGGAGGCTCACTTGCTGTGAACTTTCTGGTTGCTGAGGTCGGTGGCTAATGTACCTGGAGGAATATACTCAGGTTTCTCTTTGGTTCTTACTGCCATCAACCCTGAGTATGCTCAGGGGCCAATTAGTGAGGAAGCAACTATCAACTTAGAGGAGAGTCAGCTGCCAGTCAATTACCTCTCTAATCCTGTAAATTGACATAAATAGCAAAAGTTATTTAAGTGCCAAACAGCTTGTACAGTGAGCAATAAACTTATCTTTTTTCTCCAAAGGCTGAAAAAGAGAAATCAGATGAAGAAATAAAGACATATGTTTACAGACTGAAAAAAGGTAATTAACTGATATGTTAAAGTTTTTATTTATGTTTTTATTTGTTTGTTAATCCTCATCTGAGGATATTTTTCCCCATTGATTTTTAGAGAGAGTGGAAGTGGGGGTGGGGTAGAAACATTGATTGGTTGCTACCTACAAGCACCCCTTGACCTGAATCAAACCTGCAACCCTTCAGTCCAAGGGCCGACTCTCTAACCACTGAGCAAAATGGTTAGGTCTAACCTTTGTAATTTTAATCCTTTTTTACTCAACTTTCCTCGGAAACATGTTCTCCTGCTATTTTGGGCATGTGGCCCAGTGGTTATAGTGTCTACATTGTTAATACATAACCTATGCTGTAATGTATTAGCTATCCTGTCAATAGAAATAATATTTAAATTAAAACAAAATGTATTCAATAAGTTACTTTAAAAAGTAAAACATGTGCAATTAATTACCTTAACAATCTCATAAAGTACTTTTGGATTTCTCACCTAAAATCCCAATTTATACACATAAAGGTCTAATTATATTCAGTAATATTCTAGCTATTTAGAAATCTGGTATTGTTGACTTTAATTAAATAAATTCCTTTAAAAGTAATCACATCTTTAGCTAATGTTGACCACAAATTTGTTATTGACTAGTAATGGGAAGAGATGAGATTATGTGTTATAGGGGAAAAAATAAGGGAAAAGGGTCATTTTTCCCCCCTTCCAAGTACTTGGATCTTTTCACAATATCCCAGATTATAACCAGTTTTCCTCCTTGTCTGCAATGACTAGAAATTTTGGATCACATTAAATCAAAGGATGTTCACACAGAGCTTCATGTTTATTGGGTTCTTAACATGAGTCTCAGGTGAGGTGCTGGGCACAGAAGGAAGAGGGTACATCCTTGCTCTCAGGAACTCCCAGGCTGCTGCTGTGGGTAACAAACCAGTGAACTCTGCTGAGAGAAGAGCTGTGAAGGAGGAAAGCATAGACCTGTGGCCACACAGGAGGAGGGCCTTCTGCTTGGAGATGAAGGGAGGGGGACAGAGGTGAAAGCCAAAGCCACTTTGGTCCTGAAAGATGCAAAAGGCTTTGCCAAATGGACAGGGCATGGGGTCTCTACCAGGAAAGCAAGATCTAGACATGCAGAATTGGGCAATATATCTAAGATTATTAGTAAGTTGCTTGAATATGAAGACAAAAATAGGTATCTCAAACAGGGAGACTCTAGCAATAAAGAGGTAAAATAACAACCATCACATGAATAACAGAAAGAGAAATAAAAAGGGAAAAGGATGGCCCTAACCAGTTTGGCTCAGTGGATAGAGTGTTGGCCTGAGGACTGAAGGGTCCCAGGTTCGATTCTGATCAAAGGCAAGTACCTCGGTTGTAGGCTCCTCCCCAGCCTGGGCCCTGGTCGGGGCTCATGCAGGAGGCAACCAATCAATGTGTTTCTCTCACATGGATATTTCTCTCTGACTTTCCCTCTCTCTTCCATTCTCTCTACAAGTCAATAAAAAAATATCCTGTGAGGATTAAAAAAAAAAAAAAAAAAGAAGAAACAGATGGAGACAGAAAATTGAAGGAGAGTCTAGGACAGTGGTCGGCAAACTGCGGCTCGCGAGCCACATGCAGCTCTTTGGCCCCTTGAGTGTGGCCACGAAGTTTCAATCGCACTGTATGTGCGCGCCTGCTGGTGGTATTTTGTGGAAGAGCCACACGCAAGGGGCCAGTTTGCTGACCACTGTTCTAGGAGATGACTCCCATTGTTATGCATTTTTTCCATCTTTGAAAATTTTTGTGTTGAGCTACAAAATACAAATCAATATTAGACAAAGAGTAACAGAGGTCTAGGTAACATAAAGAACACACTCAAGCCCTAACCGGTTTGGCTCAGTGGATAGAGCGTCAGCCTGTGGACTCAAGGGTCCCAGGTTCGATTCCGGTCAAGGCCATGTACAGTGGTTGCAGGCACATACCCAGTAGGGAGTGTGCAGGAGGCAGCTGATCAATGTTTCTCTCTCATCGATGTTTCTAACTCTCTATCCCTCTCCCTTCCTCTCTGTAAAAAATCAATAAAATATATATTTTTTTAAAAAAAGAACACACGCAAAGCACTTCTGCCACAACAAATCTAACTCATCCCTTTTCATGATGTTTTCCGGTTCTTCCCCATATAGCCACAGTTTTTGAATGGGAACATAAAAATAGAGAAACCATATTTTGCTTTTTCAGTAAACAATGTAATGATCATATATTAGCCTTATGTCTACCATATATTCCTAAAAATATTTTTCTAATCTGTGGATATGACATAAAGGTTTTAAATATTTTCAGAGGTTGCATAATGTTTAAGTAGATTTGCCAAAATCGACTTGACGCTTCCTTATTTATGTTATAAGCAATATTTTGTTGCCATAAACAAGCTAATAAACCTGCTTATGCATTTTCCCTTGTGAATTAGTTTCTTCTGATTCATTCCTGGAAGAGAATTATAGGTCAAAATATGTAAATATTTTAACAGCTTTTGATAAATATGTTTGTATTGTCTCTATAAACTATGTAAGATTAACTATCTTCCAAATAGCCTCCAAATTATTTGAGGCTAGGGACCATGGTTTTTATTTATTTTTTAAGTGAATTGTTTCTACAATATTTCAAGACTTCCATCTTTAATTTGTACTTTTTTAAAGGTGCATATGTCAATCTATAATTTTTTTCAAATCAAATGAGATTTTTTTCCCAGAGGAAAGCAGGTTTCACTATGGCCAGCAGCAGTATAAGGGGACACACAGTTACCTAGTTAATACTCTTCTAACTAGATAGGTGTTTCCCCTATTTTCCAAAATATTTGGAGGTAATTAACACCTATTCCTGGGAAATTGGTAAAGATTGCTGGACTCTGGATTTTTTAGTGAAAACATTTAACTGAAGAAAGCTTCTGAGAGGTAAAACATTCATTTTTCTTTACATTTAGTTCCCAAATGGAGACAAATAGCTTAAAAGCAATATTAACCTTGATGTGCTTCGGCTATTTATCTTCATAAGAAACAGTCTGAAAACAAGAAAACAAAGCCCATAAAAATGATTTTATTTAATCACACAAGTATATCTCACCAAAAATCTTTAGTTATTTCCTTGGGGCTTAATTCCAACCTCAGTAACTCATGCACAAATCCTATGGATGTCATTGGAAACTGTGCGTGTGGAACTCTGGGCCAAACTTGGTTGTCATGGATGAATTAGCCAAGAGGGCTTTAGATCAATTTTTTTCAAACATAAAGTGCTCTCCCTCTGTAATCCTGTTCCATCTTTCCAAATTTATTGACCTAATCCAATCATAATTATTGGATATCCATAATATACATCAGCCCAAACTTCCACGCATGCATCACAGAAGCAGTGGCCTTAAAACATTTACCTTTCCACATAAATGTTAATAATCCTGCAGTGATATTTCATTGTGGCCAAAAGAGACTATTGTGACATGCTGCGCGACAAGGTCAATTTCACTTAAGGAAAAATGCTAACATTTTCAAGTCAGCCTTTAAATTACAGTTATTATTGCATTTTCGTTATCTTGTTACAGGGCAATAATCTGATTTCACTAGTGCCACAGTTATTTAGGTAGGCGCAATATATTTCTTGAAAGTCAGGATGCATAAGTGCAAAATTTTATATCATTTCCTAAGTCCCAAATAAATGGTGTTTCAGAAAATCTGCCTTTAAAAATGTTTATTTAGATATTTTTAGCATGTAAATGTTTTCCTTTAAGGGAAAACTTACTCTTCAAATTGCTTGCAACTGGTTATAATAACACTGCTTCCTTCAGGGCCCTAGCCCCAATGCTCTCTCCGTGAGTGAGTGAGTAAATTTAATGCTAAGTCCTATGGACCTTGAGCTACACATCACGACTGGCCTTATAATACCATCCGCAGCCCCTGCCGTTCAGCATCTGAAGGGAGATCTTAATGACTCAACCACTCTGCCGGAGTCATTTGCTGTCCTTTTCCTCAAGTGCAGTGCAAGAGCTGTCCACAGACACTATGGTGGACTACACTCAACTGTACACTGAATTATACTTGTAGCGGCCTCGGGAGCGTTCAAAGCCCTTTAAAAATGCAGACAATTAGCCCTGGCTGGGTGGCTCAGTTGGTTGGAGCGTCCTTCCGTGCACCAAAAGGTTGAAAGTTCTACTCCTGGGTAGGGCACATATCTGGGTTCCAGTTTTGGTCCCTGGTTGGAGTGTGTAGGGGAGAGAACCTATCAGTGTTTTTCTCTCTCTCTTTCCCTTTTCTCTCTCTCAAAAATCAATGAAAACATATCCTCAGGTGAGGATTTAAAAAATAGTAATAGCCCTAACTGGTTTGGCTCAGTGGATAGAGCATCGGCCTGTGGACTGAAAGGTTCCAGGTTCGATTCCGGCCAAGGGCATGTACCTTGGTTGTGGGCACATCCCCAGTGGGGAGTGTGCAGGAGGCAGCTGATCAATGTTTCTCTCTCATTGATGTTTCTAACTCTCTATCCCTCTCCCTTCCTCTCTGTAAAAAAACCAATAAAATATATTTTTTTAAAAAGTAATAAAAGGCCCTTGACAGTGTTGCACAGTGGTTAGAGGGTAGCCCCATGATGGAAGGGTCATTGGTTCAATTCCTGGTCAAGGACACATGCCTCAATTGCAGGTTTGATCCCTGGCCCTGGCACCGGACTCCTGTTGCAGGGGGCACACTCTCCTGGCTCCCTGCATCTGCCCCTGTGGTTTGCAGCCATGTGGGCCCCACACAGTGGCCTGAAGGACTATACCCAGCCTCACTGGAGGGGGCTCAGCTCCACCATGGAACAGAAACTCTTCCAGAATTCAGGGAAATGGGACTTAGGAAAAGGAGGATGTTAATTCCACACAAATAAAGCTTCCTACCACATCTCCTTCTCCTGTGAGGGCCTCCAAACATGCTTATTCCAGCGGCACGCCAAACCTTCCCCCCGCCCCCAGCAACGGAGAAGGCCCATCCACCCACTTCTCCGCTCACAGATGTCCACACCCAGGATATAGATTTTTGTGGCTAGGACTTTTTATTAATATAAAAATACATCTGGGGGGCTTCCAGGAATGGCAGCAGTGGGAAGCAGTCACGCAAACCCTCTCACAGATAACATGATAAAATTTGCACACAACTGTAGCTACTACTTGCAGGCCTTGGCACGCATGCCGAGTGAATGGTTTCTTGAAACACAGCCGCTGGAGGAGGTGGTTGGAGCACACTTCCAAACCCCAGGCTCACAGGCTAGAGAACCACAGACAGCCTCCCTGTGTTGGCTTGAGGGAGCAGAGGGAGGCGAGGGCTGGAGACAGCTGAAAGGTCTGGAAAAACAGTATGGAGCACAGAGAGCAGCCCTGGAGGCGTCTACGCGGGAGCAGTGGACGGGAGAGCCCTGGAACTCTTAGCTTTCTTGACCTGCAAGCTCCCTGACAACCTTGGCTGTGAGGACAGACATGTGCAGCCTTGCTCCTTAGCTAAAGACGGCAAGGAGGGAGGCTGGAAACATCAGGGGGAAATCTGCAAGTGAGAGGAAAAGAGAAGGGACAGGCCCCCAATCTGAGTATAAACCCCTGTCAAACCCCAGGCTGACGTCCACACCTGGTATGTGCAGGGAAGGCCTGGGGGCTTGGGCAGAGGGCAGGCAGACACCAGAGAGACACTTGTCCCTGGAAGGTATTGCTGCACTGGGAGGCATGTTGGGAGGTTGCTGCTTTTTGAAGGGAAGGCATTTACTGAGTCTACACACAGCTCCCGGGCAGAGCTGCTAATTGGTGGAGAAGATGAAGTTTCAGGAGGATTTCTGAGAAGCAAGGAATCCAGAGAGACTATATGAACTACACAACCTGAATATAAACTTTGCTCAAATGCTTGAATGATCACCAAATTCTATAAGCGTGTGTGTGTGTGGGGGGGGGGGGGGGGCAGAGGGGACTAGGCTAAAAAGAAGGAACAAGATTTGAAGTTGGAGTCCAGACAAGTTAACTGCCTACTTAGAACAAGACGTGAAACAAGAAGCCTTTGCCGGCAGAGAGAGTACACAGCCGGGATTGGAATGAACCCAGAAATGGGATGCAGAGGTCAGCTGGGTCCCTGGACTAGACCCAGCCGAGGCGGAGGCCCAGCCCCGCACCGGCCTTGGCTTCACTCCGCATCACAGGGCACAGACCATGGAGAAAAACTGCAGGGGTAACTCTATTTCACAGTTTACTGCTGTGTGGACTTTAGACAGCTGTTTAACTTCTCTGGGCCTCTGCTTTCTCATCTCCAAACTGGGATAATAATAGTACTTCCTGTTTGAGGCATTTGTGAGCAATAAATGAGTTATTACACACTTACAAGCAATTCCAGGGTGTGGTCGGAGGGAGAAACCTTGAGTTTATTAAAAACAGTGAATTGGCTTTGATAATGCTACATTTCAGAGTAACAGAAGAGAAGCACAAAATGTAGTTACCTAGAGAAAATTATACTTGTTTTTCTTGTATAACAGAATTTTTGGTTAGGTTTGTGCCTATTGCTTACACACACAATTACATACATGCTTACATACAAATATATCTGCTATTGGCTTCTAGAGGGTACACTCGATTATATCTTGCTTTTTTCCATTCTGACCATTTTATATATAGCCCAATTGAAATTCTGACTTCCTTTGTGTTTAATCCAAAAATTTCAGAAAGTTATACAATGCTAAATACTTTGTTTCATTTCTAATATTTCTGCATTCTGATTAAGAAATATCCTATATGATAAAAGGCTAATATGCAAATTGACTGAACAGCAGAACGGCCAGTCACTATGACCTGCACTGTCACCAGGGGGCAGATGCTCAATGCAGGAACTGCCCCCTGGTGGTCAGTGCACTCCCACAGTGGGAGTGCCACTCAGCCAGAAGCTGGGCTCACAGCTGGCAAGTGCAGAGGTGGTGGCAGGAGCCTCTCCCTCCTGTGCAGCGGTTGGACATCCCCTGAGGGCTCCAGGACTGTGAGAGGGCACAGGCCAGGCTGAGGGAGCCCCCGAGTACACAAATTTCATGCACTGGGCCTCTAGTTATCTATAAAATACATGAGAATCATTTCAATTCCATTTATTTATTATAGAGCTAAGATTTTTATATCACTTTTTTCTTCCTTGATTATTCATGCGCTTAAACCCTCACTGTTGCCTACCATGGGTGTCTTGTCTGCTAGACATGGGGATGCAATGATAAATAAAACTCAATTTCTATCCTTAAAGGCCTTACAGGGCAATAGAGATACAGACAGACAAACAGCCTTTAAATAAGAAGAAATCATAGCAGAATTAGATGTAGGCGGACAGGTATAGTAATAGCATTAAATACAGAACAACCAATTCAAGAATTGGATAGAATTATGAGGACTTCATGAAAGAGATGGTTATGTACCATCTCAAACCACAGGAAGGTATATTTTAAATAGAGGAGAAAGGAGTGTTAGGAATAATGAAGGTATATGAAAATCACAGTAGCATAAAACAATAAGCAAGTTCAGGGAATTGTAAATAATTCCAAATATTTAAGCACAGTGGGAGGTAGGGAGGAAAACCATTAGATTTTATGGGAAGACAGGATTCAGGCTGTATTTTGATTTAACTCATATGTAAGGAGATCTTGAAATAAGGCCCTAGAGTGAAAATTGACAAAGGGAACCTGTTTTGAGGCATGCCTGCATTAGGACTTGGTAACGGATTGCTCTACCAGTAGAGAGAATGTGGTGTGGGTGGGGGTTTGAGACTGTAGAAAGGTCAGGTGTTCAAGGGAAGGGAAGGATGGCTCAGGTTTCTGGCTAAGGTTGCTAAAGACTGGATTCCTGCCCGACAGCTACATGGTGCTGTCAATCAGAGGCTGGGCATTGGGATTTGACATTGGGAATTCAAAACAAAGATAGGGGCTGGACACCTGGGTTTGGAAAAGATGGAAATTCTGTCAATTCAATTATGTGGAAAGAGATGAGCAGAGAGCTGAAGACAGAGCCACAGGGGGCCCAGCTATTGAAGAGATGGGCAAAGAAATGGGAATTGGTAAATGAAACTGTACTCGTCAGGGTTCCCCAGAGGAACAGAACCAACAAGATGTATATCTCTATGCATACAGAGCTACATATCTGCATATCTGGCCAGTACCAAAATTCATAGGGTAGGCTGGCAGCCTGGAGCCCCAGGGGGAAGTTTCAGTTGGAGTGCAGAGGCAGTCAGCTGGCAGAATTCAGTTCTCCTCAGGAGACAGCGGTGGTTCTTCCTAGGAAGGCCTTCAACTGATGGGATGATGATAGAGGGTAATATGTTTTATTCAATGTCTACTGATTTAAATATTAATCTTTTCTAAAGCAAATCTTCACAGAAACACCTAGAACAATGTTTGACCAAATATCAGAGTACCGTGGCCTAGCCAAGTTGACATATAAAAGTAACCATCACAGAAACTGAGATTCAGTCATGAAGATAGAGCAATTGAGAAAGAAGAGGGAAAGAAAGGGAGGGTGAGAGAGGACAGAAGGAGAAAGAGAGAGAGAGAAGAAGAAGAAGAAATTTCATTAAGCTAAGAGAGGAAAGAATTTCAAGAATAAAACAAGCAGATGTGAACTGGAAATATGCTACAGGGAGAAGCAGTAGGAAGTCATTGTGATAAAATAACTGTCTTTTCGCTAAAGCCAACCAAAGAGTTGAGAGTGATATACAGGAGACATCATCCGTCTAGTGAATATAGTTATAGAGTGATGACCAAAGGGAGATTAAGGGGGAAGGGCACTTGCTTTTTCAATAGGGCTTGGAAAGAAAATCAATTTGATATGATTAACAACTTGGCTAATAATAGTAAGAGTGACTGTAGCTCAACACATTCATACTCTAGGTATAATTGCAACAGGAATCATAGAAACAGGATATTCTCATCCTAAACAATGATTCTCTAATAGTGAAATTTGGGGGAGGAGGAAGTATTTTGAATGGCATTGAGCTCATATCAATCAAAGAAAACCACCTAGATAGCTGCCTCCTCAACAAGGCAGATGGGGAAAAAGTTGGCCATAAGAGTGCATTGGGCAATTTTTACTATTTTTACCAAATTATTTCTCCTTATTGATTGTTACTGTAATCTCTAACAAAGAACATTTAACATTAATAAGAAAATTCTTACTAAAAGTAATATTCTCATTTATTTTACAGTTCCCTGTACTAAACTTTTTAGAAGGTTAATGCCAGGTAGTATGCAAAAAAAATAGCAATGAAATATTTTGATGCCTGGGCAAACATTGTCAATTGTGAGATCTATGCTTAGCTTTTCACATCCAGGTCAGTACTCTTTCTTTTGATAAACCTATTCCGGTCTTAAAATTAAGAAAAATATGTCAAGGATGCACAATCCATAGACAAGTCTATCTTTTTCCTATTGTCAGTCACTCTGACTCATGTCATAAAAGAAGTCATATGACCCATGTACTGTTTTGTTTTCTTCAAAACCTTACCATGGCTAACAGGGGAAGAAACTATAGTTTGAGGTGCAGATTCTCATGCCATAAATGTATGGACAACATAAAAAGTCTCCCCCAGTAGGATCTCATAAAAATATAACACATTTTGATCGTTGCCACAAAATAAACTTTCAGGGGCTGACAAAAGCACATCTAATTTGAAGCAGAGGAGTAATCTCACTTGTTCCACTTGAGTTGGGCAGCCAGGTGCTTTGCTGCATTTAAAGAACCTCCATTCAGTGTAATGGGTTGGGGTCACTTCATCTAATGGATCTCATTATATTGAGGGAATGTAATCATTTCAGTGGCTTGCTTTCAGTAGGAGAATGAGGACTTTCAATGCAACAAGGAAACTAGTATCAATTTGTTTTCAGTATCTGATAAAATGCTAGTTCACGAGATTTCAGGTTTTGAAATGGATTTGGAACAGAGTTAAAAATATGATCCAATCAATACTGAAGAATTTAGTGCCAAAATCTGTCCTTCATCTGATCAAGAGATTGGGGGAAGGTGGGTTTTAGTGTTTTAGATGCCCTTCTGTTCCGTCCCTTCCTTGTCCTGAAACAACTATTAGCATCTTATTTCCGGTATGGCTTCTTTATGTCAATGGCCAACAGCCAACCCAGTCTTTTCTAAGGGATAGGATAGGGTCAACGTAAAAGGCAATGACTTTTATACAAACCAACCAAACCAAACCAAACCAAACCAAAACAAAACAAAAAACCCAAAACATAAAATTTTGCATGCGTGATTTCAGCATATCTTAACAATAGTCTCACAAATTCAATAAAACTAGTTTGACCATATGAAGTGACTGCTTTGTAGGTCAAACATTGTACAATGCTGGCAATTCCATGTGGTCCAGACCAAAAGTGTTCTTGCCTTAACAATAAACAAACTGATGCTCACAGGTGTTAATAGTCTACTCGAGGTCAAATAGCTAGTATACTGCAGAATTGTACATCAAACACTGGTTTCTTTACTCTCCCATTCACTTCCTATGAAAAATAATATGCTAAAAATCAGACTTTTAGAAAATTTGGAGTTGCAATGGTCTCAACATCCACTGCTAGATTTTATCTCTAGTCTGTGCTTAGAGGTAGCCCAACCAGGTATCTCAAAGGGATACAAGAAGAAACTGAAAAAGTTCACAAAGGCCAAAGCTGGAACAGTTTAAGCAACAAAATAAATAAAGTAGCACTGAATTATAACCCACAGTATAAACTCCGTACCCATTGGTCATATGGGTATAAATAAATGATTGAATAAATAAACAGAGGACAGAAAATAGACAAATCTCCTGCGCGGAATTTTAAATAATTTATGTGGCGACTCTGACTTCAAGGAGGTAGAGCATATCTCCTGACTCCTTAAAGGAGCGCTGTGTACAGTGACTTCCTTTCCAAGAGAACCATATGAAAAGGGAAAAATCAGGAAACTGGACAGTGGAGAGACCTAACAAACACCACCTCCAGCCCCATGCCCAAGGTTAACATCAGTGGCGATACGCCATGCTGATAGCATATACCTTTGACATGATGTGATGAGAATGGCAGTTTATTGCTGTGATCGTCTCACAGAAATGTATGGCCCCATTCTAATCATGAGGAAAAAAAAACAGACAAATCCCAGCTGAAGGACATTCTCCAAAATACCTGACTAGTTGTAGGTCAAACATTGTACAATGCTGGCAATTCCATGTGGTCCAGACCAAAAGTGTTCTTGTCTTAACAATAAACAAACTGACGCTCACAGGTGTTAAATAGTCTACTCGAGGTCAAATAGCTAGTATACTGCACAATTGTACGTGAAACACTGGTTTCTTTATTCTCCCATTCACTTCCTATGGAAAACAATATTCTAAAAATCAGACTTTTAGAAAATTTGGAGTTGCAATGGTCTCAACATCCACTGCTAGATTTTATCTCTAGTCTGTGCTGAGAGGTAGCCCAACCAGGTATGTCAAAGGGTGACATACAGTGAAGGTCATCCAAACGGTGAAGGTCATCCAAAACGAGGAGTCTAAGAAACTGTCCGAGTCCTCAAGAGCCATGGAGGACATGGCATCTAAATGTGATGTGGGGCCTTGGATGGAATCCTGTCATGGAAATACGGACATTGGGTGACAACTAGGAAAATCTGAATGACATATGGAGTGTAATCAATAATAGTGGATCCATATTGGGCATTCATTGTGGCCAATGAACATGCTAACAAAAGATGTTAATAACAGGAGAAGCTGGGTGGGCACATGCCCTGACCAGGAATAGAACTGTGTCTTCCTGGTTCATAGGTGGACGCTCAAGCACTGACCCATACCAGCCTGGCAAATAATTAGAATATTTATAAGTAACTTCAAAATAACCATTTCGAATATTGAAATACTGCATCAATATTTTTGCCACAAGCATTTAGAAAGACCCAAGCTTCTTGGTGTTCCCATAATGCTATTCAAGGTTTATTTGCTCACTGTGACCATGCTGAGGACCTCACAGTCCAGCACAGAGATCAGTAGATCTCAGCCCCACGGTTATTTTTTCAGGATTCTTGTTTCAAACCCTGTATGTGAAATACTTTCAGTCTGGTTAATGCATTCAGACTTTCAACAACTGCAAAGGGCGCCCTTGAGAACATGAGATGTCTTCAAAAAATCCCAAAATAATTAGAGTGGCCTCCAAGACTTCCTGAAAACTCAGATGTAACTTGATTTTTATATGAAACCATATAATACACAAATGCTTAACATTTATCCAATGATGTTGCTAAAGTAGGCCATGGAGTACTTTACTAACATTCTCCAGGTTAGAGAAAAACCCAGGAGGTACTTATCTCAAATGCAACATGTTTCCTTTTATATAACATCTTTAGAATGTAGTCATTTCATAGCATCTATCACCTCTGTCACAATTTTCTTAAATCTCTAGCCTCTCAAACTCACTTCTCTTATTACAGACCACATGATTTATGAGCACCGATGGCTGCAAGACAGCTGCGAGATTAGCACTGTAACCCAGTGCAGATCACCTCGGAAGTAGTTCCTTCTGAAATGTACTGTCACCCTGAATGGAATTACAACACATTCTGGGGGCATTTCTGACATGTATTTTTAAACTTACCTGCTCACTTCTAAAGAAAAAAAAAAGTATAAAAATCAGAAAAAATCGGGCTACTTTTATGCTGTTTCCTTCTTGTGAGAATAATACGTAGACTTTTTTAATCAAAAGCTTATCATAAACTTCTATTTATCTAAGATTTTATACATGCATATATTTTAAAAATATAAATATGATATTTGTTTATATAATTGACAGTCTAATCTATATTAGAAAATAAAGTAAAACCAACCCAGTTTACAACAGATACAACTATGATATGGCTATTAAAAAATAACTCAAAAACTATATTACCAGTTATATTAATAGCATCTGAACTCCCAAAAATTTTTTCTTCAACGATGAGCCTTGTAAAATCAAATCTCAAATTTTATATATTTATATTTATATTTATATTTACACAAATGTGTCCTTACTCTCCTTGTATTTTTAAATGAAAGGTTTTGGAGTTAAAGTCCATAACTAGCTAGAGGAAGAACTGTCTCTAACTAGTTATTTTGTTTTTTCCTACCAACCATTCAGGATATCCCTGGCACATTTCTATAAGTGGGCATTGTATGTGAAACTTACTAACAGGCATGCGTTTGTATTAGTTCCTGTGAGATGACCACCTCTAAGAGTTTAAGAACCTGAAAAATCACCAGAGGTGACTATTCTTCATACTTCTAGTCCATAATCAGAAGAAAAGGGCATTTGAACACCTCTCCTTGGACTTCCTGTTGTATTTTTGAGTTTTTTTTAAATTTTTTAAATTCTTTATTGTTTAAAGTATTACATGAGCTTTCTTTTTTCCCCCCTTGACTTCTCCCCCGCCACCTCCTCCCCCAAGCACAAGCCCTCAGCCCCCACTCCTGTCTGTGTCCATTGGTTTTACTCATATGCATGTATACAAGTCCTTTGGTTGATCTTTTTGTTTTGTTTTGTTTTTTGCTGATTTTACTTGGGTACATTGTGAGTGAGGAGAAGTAACATTCTAAGGGTGCTTCATTTCTGCTTTCTGTTCTTCTCCCTAAAAAAAAAAAAGAAGCTGGGCCTAAGCTGGCAATCAGACATCCCTCTGGCAGCCCGGCAGCCCTCGGGGGATGTCCACTTGCCAGCGGGGAGCAGACCTAAGCTGCAGTCAGACAGCCTTAGCGCTGCTGAGGAGGCAGGAGAGGCTCCCATCACCACCGCTGTGCTGGCAGCCATCAGCCTGGCTTGTGGCTGAGCAGAGCTCTTCCATGTGGGAGCTCACTGACCACCAGAGGGCAACTCCTTCATTGAGCATCTTCCCCCTGGTGGTCAGTATGTGTCATAGTGACCAGTCATTCCCAGTCTTTCTGCTGTTAGGGTCAGTTTGCATATTACCCTTCTACTATATATGATAGAGGACTGGTGCACGGGTGGGGCCTGGCTGGTTTGCCATGAATGGTGTCCCAGATCAGGGTGGGGGTCCCGCTTGGGTGCCTGGCCAGCCTGGATGAGGGTCTGATGCCTGTTTTCAGGCTGCCTGCACCCCCTTTAGGGTGGGGGTCCCCACTGGGGTGCCTGGCCAGCCTGGATGAGGGGCTGAGGGCCGTTTTCAGGTGGTCCAAGCCTGCAACTGAAGCTCTCAGTCTCTCCATTTTTTCTTTTCTTTTTTTTTTTTTTATTCTGGGATTTATTTACCTTCTGTAATTGAAACTTTGTTGCTGCTCCAGCTCTGAGGCCGGCTGGCTGAAAGCAGGTATTTGGGGTTTGTTTAACTTCTATAATTGCAACATTGTTGCTTAGAGTGCAGCTCAGAGCTAGGCCATGGCAGGCGGGGAACCTTAGCTTCCTCCATCACTGGAGCAAGCAAGCCTCATGTTCGCTTCAGCTGCCTGGCTGCTGGCCGCCATCTTGACTGGCAGTTAATTTGCAAATTGCCCTGATTAGCCAATGGAAAGCGTAGCAGAGGTATGGTTAATTACCATGTTTGTCTATTATTAGATAGGATATATTCATTATACGTAGTAAGTCCCCCCCAAAGGTTAATAATCAGTCTGAGTATAGTTTGAGTTCTACAGTCTATAAATTTACTTTTTCAGATTTGTGCTACTTTTAGTAGGTAATAAACACTTTAAGATAGTAAAATAGTTTTTTCCTAAAATAGGCAGCAGGACTAACTTTTCTGTTTTCCTTAGGGGTTGAATTCATGCAAACTGCATTTCCTAGGCCCTTCGCCACTTAGCTGCTGATTACTTTCAGCCAATGAAGGAGCACTAGCCAGTGACGTGAAGGAAGACCCCACCCCCACCCCCCACCCCCCTGGTTCTGCTTCAGGTGTGTCCTGGACAACAGGGATAACACATCCCTGTGATGTCTCAGCAAATGGGCATAGGCGACACCCTCATCCTCCTTTGCCTCTGCAGCCTGGTTTCTTGGTATCTACAAGTCTCTGGCTTGCCTCAGTGTCCCCTGCTTGGACTTCCAGCTCTTCTGATCACTGTCCCAGTCTCTTCTATGGAATCACATGGCAAGGGTTGTATTTTTCTGACTGACTGATGTCTGACACAATGGTACAGTGACAAAGAATGAGAACACAGGTTTGACGCTTGTCTGCTTTACACAGGCTTTGGATACTGGGTACACCCCCTAGTCTTTTCTGATAATATGTCTTCAGAACATTCTACTTACATCTGCTTTGTTTTCCCTCTTTACTTCCTCACTGCATTTATGATACCTGCCACTGTAAATCTGCGACTCAGTTACCCTAACATCTCACAGGAGACATTAAAGATCACCTGGTAGCAGCAGTGACAAGAGTTGATTTGAGTATATTATGTATACCCAGTCCCACACTTAATATGCATATATATATATATATATATATATATATATATATATATATAGCCTCTTTACCGTTCACAAAGAAACATAAAGCTGATACTAAATTATTGCCATCGAACAGATGAAGAAATGGAGGTTTAGATAAATCATACAGCCAGCTCAGAATTTGCCCCAGATCCAAGCTGTGTACCCTATGCCTTGTTGATACAACTTCCCTCATTCGACCTTAAGAAGTTCAGATTTCTCTGAAGCTTTTACAAGGCTCATCTTTAAATAAAGGTTTCTGGGAGTTCAAGTGCTATTAATATAACTGTTAATATAGTTTTTGAATTATTTTTCTAAGAGCCATATCATATGATGTAAACAGGATTGGTTTTACTTTCTTTTCCAATATAGACTAGACTGCCAATTATATGACAAATATCATCTACATATTCTGTGGTGCTTATTTTTTGAATTAAAGAATTTAAAATTAGAACATACATTCTACAGGGAAAAAACATGATGGTAAAATATAATAAGGCAGTGAAATTGTAGTGGAAGTAATAACCTAGGAAAACAACCAAATTAACAAAAACCAATTAACAGCATTTTGATGTAATATCCTATTTTGTGCTTAGCTATCCAGGGTAAGTATTGTGTAGTTTGATGCTGCTTTATTTGATGTGGGCCAGTGGTGGGGATGGTTGACTCGCTTTAAAATCAACTAGTTAGGTTTCTATGTCCAGATTCCATGTCTGTGGGCCTCTACCCAGGGAGAATGCAGACACCTAGGAACCATATATGACGTTTACTTTAAACCTATCCAGCTCAGCCACATTATGTACTGTTTCCAGCATTTTCATGCCCAGGAGAGTTTCACATAAATTATACTCCATCACATCTTGAGTGGCGTAGGGGAGAATAAGCCAAGTTAGCTCAACAACAATTGACTCTAGACTGCCAACATTCTCCCCTGCTACCTACTCTCCTCAAGAGTGAATGCATTCAGGAAAAGCCAAACTGTCTGGGTTGGGGATTAGAAACTGCTCCTTCTTTCTTGTCCTGGGGGGGGGGGGTGGGGAGGGGGGCGCGGGGCTGAACCAGCCGAGTGTCCTTTTGATTTCACTGTAATCCGCCTGACTCAAGGTGGAGCATCTGAATTCTTCACCACCAGATCTCCCTTCCACTTTAGGAAATAATCCTCTTTCAATCTCCTACTCATTCAAATAAAAATACCATCTCATATTAATAGCATCTCTCCCAAGGAAACTCAAATCATTTTTCAGAGATTTCTCTAATCCTCACAGCATTCCTATGAGGTAGGTAATGTCCATACAACAACTCTTCTCAACCAAGTCAGAATGATTATGCAAGGGTATTAGGTGCCCGTAGATATTGCTGAACGGACTTTCATTTCCTCTAAAAATGTATTTCCTGGGATTGAAGCAGTGCATTGATTTGAAATACGTGTGTGTGTGTGTGTGTGTGTGTGTGTGTATTTAGAGAGAAAAAATTTGACTAGGAATAGTGACTAGTGACTGTGTCGTCCACAGTACTTTTGACATTGATACAGATACACTGCTTCTAGCAAGATGCAATATAGCTCATTTGGCCATTGTGAGTACAAATTCCTAAGTTGGGAGGTATTTGTTAGATTGAAAATAGTAAAGATACAATTTATGGATTCCATAAATAATATTTTTGGTATAATCATTACATTTAAAAATCATATTTTAAGATTGCAATTACTATAAGGGAAAGTAAAGAAGTTTAGATGGTTATGAGGTAGCCTAATACTTTGATCTTTAAGTATACTGTATATACTTCCTAAGACTGAAGTAAAGGATGTGGATTAACGTTATATTATAAAAGATTTGAATTGGCTAAAGAAAAATTATCTGAACATTATAAGCACATTCAAAACACGTTTCTAGGTATTTCCTTAAGCTAAAATAAAGACAGCCTCTCCCCACTAGTATAGTATCAATATAATAGTATATAACATATAGTCCTGATGATGGACTAGTGTGGTTTTTAGCAGTTAACTTATTTTCCCCCAAATAATTATCATCCACCTTTCCAGATGAGAAAACCCAAGGCCCAGGTTCCATCTGTCATCACACATGGCAGACTAAGATTTGAATCCATGCAGCCTGCCTCCCTGAGTCTCATTCCCTAACCCTACTCTTCTCCATACAATTGTATGATATACTTAAGGTGTCAGCACATCTCCAAGGAGATTTTTTAAATTGAAAGATGCGCAGAGACTAATATAAAGTGGGAGCAATTGCTAACTTTGATACAGGATGTCCTTCCTTTCTTCTTGGGGAAAGCAAGCTAAATAAACGCAATTGGCGTCATGTGCACCGTTCAGAGTTGGCGATACTCTCCGCAGAGACCCCTTGGACCTGCCAGGCCAGCCCCACATGGTTTCTACTGGTGTGTATGGCTCCGCCTCTTGACCTCAGCAAGTGGTGCGATCACATTCTCTAGGGAGGATTAGAGGTTTTGATAGAGAAATGGAAATATTTAAAAACAGCCTGGCCAATCAATAAAACCCCCAACTGCTCCTGTACCGCAGTTTAGGAAGTAAAACTTTTCAGGAATGGTCATTTAGAACATAAAGATGAATACCCTAAATGCCCTTTAAAAATTATAGATCAATCAGTTAAGGTTTAGAAAAGCATAATTTACCACCTAATTTAAAATTTAGAAATATAAATGTGTTGATCAATTTATGATTAAAATATAATTTACACAAATGAAATTAAAATAATAGAAATAGCTAACACTTGCTGAGTGTTAACTACATGTCAACTACTGTGTTAGGTCTTTTTATGTATGATGTGATTCAATTTTAAAACATTCTTATAAGGCAGGCATAATTATTATGCTCATATTTCAGGTAAGGTAACTGAGGCTAAGATAAAGGAATCAATATATCAAGCAAATAGAGCCACTAAGTGATAGAACTAGGATTCAAAATCAGTTTGCCTAATTCCTAACTTATAACCACTGTATTATTTTTAAACACTCATAAATTTCAGCAGTTAATGAATATTCAGTGTAAGGACACTTAAAAACAGCACTTCAAAAAAAATAGGTACTTCAATTCTAATCATAGCTAATATTTCCTTCATTCTGGCAAAACTTCCCTCCCTTCTCCTGCATGAAATGAAAAGACCTCAGAATTCAATTTAGGTTTCATTTTTCACTGAAAATAATAGTCCAATCTCACTCATGAATATAAATGCAAACATTGTAAATAAAATATTAATAAAACTATTATGACAATTAAAATATGTCATACCAAGTTGCCTTTCTTTCAGAAAGACAGAAATAAAAAATATATTAATATTTTATATATAAAAATATATTTGTTATATTACATATAAATAGATTAAAGATGGGAAAAATATAGCCTTATGTCAATAAATGCAGAATATATTTAATAGGATTCAATATCTATTCATGACTAAATCTATTAACAAGTTTAAAAATAGAAGAGTACCTATTTAAGTTGATAAAGGACATCTACAAATACCCCATAGCAAATATTATTTTAATAATAAAATGTTGAAAAATATTTTCATTAAAGTCAAGAGTAAGATAAAGTTGCTTGCACTAAGTATTCTACTCAGTCAAGTAGCAATAAGTAAGTAACAGAAATTAGTATGTTAGAAAGAAAGACATAAAACTATCAATTTGCAGATAAAATAACTCTAATCCCTTAAACTGTAAATATCTGCTAGGGAAAAAAAAAAAACAGATGAGAGGGTATAATAAAGTGACTTGGTAGAATAAATAAAAATATTAAAATCAAGTTTATTTCTATAGGCTACCAGCAAAAAAATTATATAAATTATAAAATAGCACTCAAAATAGCAGTAGTATCTTGAAATATATCTGATCAACATCTAAAAAGTCTTTTTTGTTAAACTTGGCAAGATGCTTTCGAAATGTATATGGGAGAACTGAAATCTCCAAATAGCGAGACACTTTCGCAGAAAAAAATGAAGTTCCCCTGAGACATCAAAACGCATTTGAAACTTGGGAACGGGCTATGAGTTCAGAAATAGATCAGCCAGAACCGAATCTAAAGTCTGAAACATACTGACGTGTGGAATGACTGCAGATAACTGATTACAGATCAGGGGTGGGAAGAGAGATTGTTAATAAAAGATGCTTGAACAACTAGCTATCTCTACAGAAAACAAAAGAAATCAGATCCTTACCTCACACCACACATCAAAATCAATTTCAGATGAACTGAAAAATCCCAATGGCAAACTTAAAAACTAATAGATAGAGGGAAACAAATGATAGCTTTATAACTTGTGGTAGGGAAACAATTCTTCAACACAAAATTCACAAATCATTAAAGGAAAGGGTTGATTAATTTGACTACATAAAAATGAAAATTCTGTTAACTAAAGATAACAGAGGCAAGTGAAAAGGCAACCCATAGTTTGGGAGGACATAGTTTAGTTTTAAAGTATATAACCACAAAACATACTAGTATAAATTACATGAAAATTATAAAAAAAAAAAAAAAAGACAAACAATCCAAGGAAGAAAAATGGGATGATACACAAAGAAGCCCTTCTCTACACCAGGTGTCCTAATGCCCTTAGGTATGAGATGAACATTAACCTTCAGAAGCATGTTAAAATCACAGTGGCATGCTATTTTCTGCCACATTAGTAGAAATTTACAAGTCTGCTAAAGCCACTTCTGCTAAAGTGGTGGCAAAATAGAAACTTGTGGAAATACTAATTTTCTGAAAACAAATCTGGAAAAAAAAAATGGGTATTATCTTAGAAACTTTATGTGGTTGTGCCCTATGACTCAGGAATCCTATGTTAAATTAGGAATATTAGAAATATACCTATATTTCTATATTTTACATATATTTAGCACAATCCAGAATACACATATGTAAAACACAAACAAAACTTTTAGAAAACAATACTTATTCTTACTATGTATTATAAATTCTTATATTTTCTGTTCTCTTCAAAATCAGTTCTTTTAAAATTATAGGTTTTAATTCAGGGAACTGATTTTACAAGTACTATTTAGTAACTAAGTAAGAAAGCTATTACACACTATTGATATTTTCTTCTTGTCAATCAATGAGTACATTTTTGAACTCTTGCTGAACATTCGTATGGTACACAGTATAACCATTGTATGAGGTATGTGATGTGCTTTCAGACTGTAACACTTTTAAAAATCATAACATGTTATTAATAAAACATTGAATTTTCCCAATTCTGACAGTCTCTCCAATGTAGTGCTTCTTGCTGAGTAGACTATCAGGGGCAGTAGCTCAGTGGTTTTTTACATAAGCCTCCCCTACCTCGCCATGCCCTGCAATGCCTCTCTGTTTGTAAGAGGTTGCTCTGGGAGCTCTGGAACAAGCCACGCAGATAAATAATATTGTCTTCATGTCTAAAGGTAATGCTTCAAGCCCAGCTGGCGTGGCTTACTGGTTGACCATCTACCTCTGAACCAGGAAGTCACGGTTCAATTCCCAGTCAGGGCATATACCCTGGGTTGCAGGCTCTATCCCCCAATCTGGGGGCATGCAGGAGGCATCTGATCAATGATTTTCTCTCATCATTGATGTTTCTATCTCTCTCTTTACCTCTCTCTTCCTCTCTAAAATCAATAAAAATATATTTTTAAAAATAATAATAAAATAAAGCTAGTTCTTCAATTTCCACTGAACTCGTAAGAAGGTTGGGGAAATTCCAGGTTTCCTTTGGAAGATCAAGAATTCGTTTTATAGATCAGAGTCGACCTGGGCATTATCAGACTAGAGCAGTAATCCTGAACCTTCTCCATAGCTCAGGTGCTCCTAAGATTGTTCTGTCCCTGTCCCCCACTAACCTATGGCTTATTCAGGGGAGTCCAGATCCGCTAGGAGTGAACACATTCTACCCAAGCAAGTAGATCCTAGCAAGTGCCTGCTTGTCAGGGTATATTCCACTTGATGTTGATGAGTTACACCTGATTCTTCTTTTCTGTGCCTCTAGATTTTGTTTTAAGCAGTGCCTCTCTGCTTTGGGACAGATTAGACATAAATGCTACTTAAAAATAACTAAAATATAATCTTTACACTTTACAATCTTTAATATGAGATCTGTAAATGTCAGAGGGATGAGATTTTTCTTATCGGTAGAAGTTTCCTTAATATTTTCAGCTCAATTAGTGGCCTTTCCTATGGAAATAGGAGATGTGAAAAGTCACTTTATCAGCACGGAGAAACATAAGAAATCCTGACTAGTTAGGGCTGTTTTACCAGAAGAAAATTAAAAAGATTTGAGGGATGGGAATGTTAGAGAATGAAAAATGTAGAAAATCACCAAGTAGCTAACAACAAAAACAATAGAAATAATCATATTCACTAATTAACAACAGAAATAAAAAATAGCATGGCCACTAACATTTCAGGTTCCATGTTGGCCGGATGGCTTAGTTATTTGTAGCATCATTATGATACACCAAGGTTGCAGGTTTGATCCCTTATCAAGACGCACATAAGAATTAACCAATGAATGCATAAGAGGGACAACAGATCGATCTGTATCTCTTTCTCTAAAATTAATTTAAACAATTTAGGTCCCTATCTCTGTACAGGTGTATGCCAAGGATGGATGATCAGGGCTGAAACCACTGGCTGAAGGAAAGAGAGTTCAATGTTTCTGTGCAAGTTACCAGGAAAAGGGGATCCAGTGTGGCTGTGCCTGAGACCTCAGGGATCAGGGCCACCAAAGCTCCAATTAACTCATTCAATACGCATTACTGGCACTGCCATGGGCAAGCCACACTGCTAGACTTCAGGGACACAAGGGCAAAGCCCTGTGCCAATGAGTGTGGCAATGGAAACTTTCAAGGCATAACTATAGACTAACTACAGGGATGTGTGCACTTTATGATGGGGACGGTATTCAGAACATAGAGAGGGGCCAGAGACAGGTACCAGGAGAGAGATCGGATGCCTAAGCTGGCTTTCAAAGAAGAAGCACTGAGATCTTCCTCTAGGAAGAGTCAGGCCTATCCTGGAAGAGCAAGTTCACAAATGCAAACAGACAGTGCCCGTACCTGGAATGGAGGGCGGCTTGAACAAGAATCACCCACTGTCTCTGGCTTCTAGAGGCCCTAGAGTCATACTCATTCTTCCTTTGACTTTATCTCCAAATGCTCTTGTTATTTATGCAGCTTTTACGAAGTCCACAAAATGGGGATTTTGCAAACTATTCTGAATATATATATATATATATATATATATATATATATATATATTATATATACAGACTATATATAGTATATATATTTTCACACCATATATATAGTATTCAGAATTATATATATATATATATATATATATATATATATTCAACATTTTTCCTATAATCTTGAGCTAAATTTGCTAGCAAGTTTAATATTTTGTCTGCATTTAGATATAGTTAAGATCTAGTCACAGGCATAGTGGATAATAAAGGGGGCTGGAGAAAGTTATGCCTGCACAAGCCAAGTCCTGAGCCACTGGCCTGGCAGACTGCCCCTTGGGATGATCGAACGAGTAACCATTCCACCTGATTAGAACTGTGCACACGAGCTCGCCTGCTCCAGGTGAGGACTGAAATGCTGGTTACTCCATGAATACCAACATGTTGGAGCCACTCTGAATCTACTTTTGAACAGTGCCCTGATTCCAGTGGACACTTATGGCTGATAAGGAGGGTGAAGCAATAAATCATAGATGTCTACTGAGTTTCTTTCATTAACAAAGTCAGCCCAATTTGACCTTCAGCTGCAAAAGTATCATTACTTATCTTAGATCCTGGGGAGAATTTCTGGGTCACTGAACAATTCTTTAACTTCAACTAAACAATATTGCTTCTCTATTAATTACTATAAATAAGCGAATTATCCATTTTGTATTTAGACTAAAGGTGAGATAGGTTATTTTTACTCCTCCATGGTAACTCTAGGTAGCTCGGGCTCTGAGCTTGCTCCAGCCCCGTCCTCATAGATTAGATGCAACTCCTCTTGCTTAATGCAGAACAGATTCCAGTCACTAAGCAGGAAAAGAAATATGCTAGTCACAGTCAGGAAAACTATATTGTGAATTCTGCCCTTTACTCTTGTAAAAAAAAATAAACACGCAGTGATGATCACTTTGGTGGTAAAACAATTTGGCATTTCCTCTGTACTTGAGCCTGAATACATACAAAGTTGTGCTATTATACAGCGTACCCTGAATTTCAGAATTAAATATTAACAGTCTAGAGCTTGTTCTTCAGAACAAAACATACATAATTTCTTTTAGTTTTAAAATAGAATATGTTTATGTATATTTTAATATATATTTTTTATTGATTTCAGAGAGGAAGGGAGAAGGAGCGAGTGGTAGAAACATCAATGATGAGAGAGAATCATTTATTGGCTGCCTCCTGCACTTCCCACACTGAGAATCAAGGCTGCAACCCGGGCATGTGCCCTTGCCTGGAATCAAACCTGGGACCCTTCAGTCCACAGGCCTAAGCTCTATCCACTGAGCCAAACCGGCTAGGGCTGTTTGTATTTTTAATATCAATGAACATGTCATGTATGAAGTTTCATGCTATGAAAAATTGTTTTACTATATTATTGTTTCAAAATACCAATTCAACAAATGAAACCTATTTCTTAGCAATTTAGAAAATTCTTCAGACTAATGGAAAACATTGTCTATATTAAGTAAAAAAATAGTTAAAAGTGTCAGCTATTTTAAATAGTGCTGTTCTGCCACCTCTGTTCTCAGTCCTATGAACAGGTAGCATCTTAAATAATAGACAAATGGATGTGTTGAAATAATATCTATCTAAGCTATTTCTCATGATAAAGACAGAAAGGTAAAGACTTCAAAGAGCCCCACTTGCTTTCTGTGCACGGAGGACTTGGGCACTGGAGGGCTCATCTGCAAGTGTTTAGTCTATCAGAGCTTTGTTAGGTGCCCGGCCAGCAGCCTGCAGAATACGCTAACTAGCGCACACCCAGACTGTAGGTGTTGATTAGACATTTCTGCTCAAAATGAGAATCACCAAACATACTACAGCGAAATTGGCCCTATTTCACTCTAGACATAGTAAATGAATTCTGTAGGGACTCAGAGATTCACAAAATTTACATGTAAGTTAAAGTGTACAAGTAGAAAAAAGGCAAAACAACTTAAATGAACTAAAATAAAAAAGAAAATTCAGTGACCAGAAATTCATTTTTAGCCTAGCTGTCAATAGCTTTATACCAATGTCGATATGTTAAATTAAAAAACAGATGAAGACTCTCCTACTGATTATTAGTCAAGACCTAAATTAATATGCCTTGATGACATGTTCCTTTTTAATAGTTTGCAATTATGGATTCCCGTCTACTCTGATGGAACCATGAAGCATAATAGATTTCCATCCTGGAATCTTTGTAAAATGTGTTTTCAAGATTCCTTTGTTTTCCAATAACAATGCTCCTTGCCCAAAGGTCTTAGCTTTCTAATGTGTTAAGGAAACTCCTCAGTAAATGATATTTTAATACAATGAAAGAAGAGATACCATGGCTTATGCATGCACATGGCCTCCTGGGAGTAATAAAATACACAATGGAATAGTGGTTGGTGTGGTTGAGCCCCATGTGTAAATATTTACAATGGTGGAAAGGCTTGGATCAGATGGGTGGGGATTGCCTTCTCTTCTTCCTTCTGTGAAGGTTTTAGGTTTGGTCCCAGCTGAAAGTTTGAGAGACATTATTGTAGACAAATTACCAAAAGAGGGTAAATGGTACATATTCAGCTCAGGAAATCTTTGGCTATTGTCCCCACCATGCCCCGGGATCACCACCACTCCCATCCCAGATAGTCTCTTTACCAAGGCCAAACACACATACCCATAGACACCAATTATTGTGTGCTTTCACAGGTCAGACATTCTCCCCATTTAATGTGAAGTACATTGTAAACATTGCCTTTTCTCTTTCTTACACTATCCCAAATATTTTACTCCTCTTCCTCTCACCACAGAACTTCTGATAATTCTCCTAGGTCCCTCTCTGCAAGGCTCCTCACGCCTAAGTAAAAGGCTAAACTCCGAAACTGGAGAATGAGTAAGCTTGTGGGGAGGGTTCACATCTCTTGATCTTTTGGGGAGAGCCTTGTGCCCAGCAGAAATGGCACCCTGACTTCTGGAACTCTTAGAATAGCATCATCTCTTTACTTTATTCAAAGTAAAGATTTTGCTCCACTTTTATCAGCGTTCTTCATCCTTTGGAGGATGTGTACCAGTTGAAGTTTAGCAACTCAAAATACAACACACACAGGACAATTGATGTTTGAAACAAAAGGAAGCAACATAACAAAGATGGAGACAGAGATGGAGACGCATAGCTATACATATGAAACAGATGCAAAAATGTTCACAGTGGTTTCTCTTAGAGCAGAGAAAAGTAGGTGGTTTAAATTCTCTTTCTGGTGCTTTGTTTATTTCCTACAAAACAAAGGTGTTTCTTCTGCAGGCAGGTAAGTCCTGTGAACGGCTGTTATGTTTCACACATGGGAGTAGAGGGTGGGGAAGGTACCACAGCTGTGAAGATATGAAGATATTCCAGAGAAATTATTTCTAGATGAAAAAAAAAAGTACCTGGTGCAAGGCAAAAAAATCATATGAGAAAGGAGGTTAGAAGGCAGTCTGGTTCTTGGACTCCCGTTCTTTGCATTTATGTTGTTTTGGAAGTCTGCTCAAGAGTAAGGAGTAGTTTTGCATTGAGTTTTAAGATACAGGCCCCATTTCCATGCAAGCGTGCATGTGGCTGCCTGTGAGTAATGGTTCACATGTACTGACCTCATGGGCCGAGAGAGAGAATCAGCGGCCTGCTCCTGTTCAGCATGGCAGCCCTTGCAGAAGGTGTCGGTAAACACGGCATTCTCATTATAATCACGCACTAGCATTGCCAAGCAGCCTACCTTAGTGAAAAGCAAAGGGTTTTGGCCTTGGATAAAATAGTTTTAAATCCAGGCCTTTTTTATGATTCTGTTTAAAAACCTGTTGTTTTACAAACTCTAAAATGGGAATAGTACTAGAATTATGTATGTAAAGTGGCTGATATAAAAGGGCTCAAAATGGGCATAATTTTTATTATCGTCATTAGTTATTCTGGGTATGAAATATCAGTGAATAATTAAGATCATTTTCCTTGATCAAAATGGCATTTTTTTGTGGGATAATTGTTGCAGAGCAGACTCTGTGTACAGCACGAAGCAGAGCATTTCAAAGTTCCACCGGCAAGGCAGCTGTCTGGAGACATAAGTTTTCCTACTTTTGTCTGTTTGACATTTTACTATTCCTCAGGGAGGAGATACCTCACAAGGGATCCCATTGTTCCTGGGAATGCAGTGTCTAGTGGGGTTTTTTAGTAATTTAAGGATCAACCATGTTATACAAAGCCCAACATCAATAACAGAAGTTAGGTCTCCACACAAAGTCCTGAAAAATAAGATTTACCCCCTTCAGCCCCTGGTGTGTTTCTCATCATGTGGTTCACTTCATGCTTCCTGGCCCAGCTCCTTTTTGTAAATATGAGAAAGTAAAAGCATAAAACAAAATTAGCCGTTTCCCCTCCTGCTTAAACTCTCTTGCCCCCTTACACAGCACAGCAACATCTCTGTGTGAGGCCCCAGACAGTTTGGTTCAATGGATAGAATGTCTCCCGCAGACTGAAGGGTTGCAGGTTCAGTTATGCTCAAGGGCATGTACCTTGGTTGCAGGCTTGATCCCTGGCCCAGGTTGGGGCACCTGCGGGAAACAACTAATTGATGCTTCTCTCTCACATCAATGTTTCTCTCTCTCTTTCTCTCCCCCTCCCTTACTCTCTTTTAAAGAATCAATGGAAAAAATGTCCTCAGTTGAGGATTAACAACAACAAAATCTCTGGGTGAGGGACACACTAGCTTAGCTTGTGTACCCAGAGGCTTTCCGGGGGCTCCTGGGACATAGGTGTCTGAAGCTCAGGATAGCATGAGCCTTTCCTTAGGTGGTGCAGGTGATGCGTGTGATTTACAACTCTGCCCAGTTGGGAAGGCTGTGTATACAATGAAAACCAGCAGACAGGAGTGGCTATGCTCCCTGCTTTCATACAGTAAACACTTTTGTGCAGTTCTGATCTATGAGCTGGGAATAACAGTGACTACTTCATATATTTACCCTCTTCAATATATGCCTTAATCTATGCATTGTACTTAGTATATCTAGCCAATAGTAGGTGGTGCATAGATTTTGATTCCTATTTCTCAATTTTTTCAATATCCTGCCATTGAATTATTAAGTTTAGAAGAATTTCAAGAGATCTCATGGTAGGTAATATGTTTCTCATCAGGGACAATTAAATTTTAACTAGATTCCAATTCTCTTTTGAAACTCTTAATATCATTTATCTCTGTCTATTAATAATGGTTATTTTAATGTTCCTGCCAGCTAACTCCAATATCTATATAATCTGTGGGTTTGCTTTTTTTTTTTTTTTAAGTCTTGACTATCGGTCTACATGATGATATTTTATCCCAGAAGAAGTTATGCTTTGCTCTGTTAGACACAGAACTTAGATCCTTCAATCCCAAAGACTGTGTCTGGTCTGGAATCAGTTGAAGATTCATTAAACTCAGCTTCCATTTGTTTCATCCCCATTCCTTAGATATGGCTTCCTGGGTCTTTGATTGAGAGTCTGGTGTATCTTTGTCCACTGAGCCCTGAAAGACTACAGGAGATTGTTATGCCCTTCAGAGGTTTTAGTTTAACAATTTAGCATCATACCCCACACAGCTTCAGATACGGGGAAAATCTTGACAGGGAGCCTGGTGTATACTTGTGGCAGGTCAGCTTTACTGGGGTCTTATTTTCCAATCACTGAAACACTGCAGGGCCATCCCTCAGCCTCCTATTCCACCCCGAGGGCCCAGTAACTATTTGCTGGGGAAACTGGCTTTGTGTTTGCAGGTCCTTTAGAGTCCTAGCCATCACATCTGAAGCTCGATTGTTTTCTCTTTCCCCCAGTGGAGAATGTTTGCCTAGGCCAAGCCCTATCCTTGCCCTAGACCTTAATTCCGCAAACGCCCTTAGGAAAAATGAAAATATCTATAAACTCTCAGCTCACCTAATAAAGCCTCCTCCTCCTGGGATTTCATTTCCCCTAAGTCCTCATTGCTTCCATAGCTTCCCATTCTCTTTAAAAATATGATTTTACTGTAATGCGTCCATGTATTTCCTAGTTGTCGTGCAAGCTTAATATATCTTAGCCAGAAAAGGAAATCTCAAAGATAAATAAATTTACATTTTAGATAAGGTGTCACTTTTGAACACTACATAATTGGAGCACATAATTATGTACTGGTTTGCCTGTCTAGCAGCTCTTTATAAGGATGGTCTCTGAAACGTGTGTTCTTCCTGCACAGACACAAGGAAGCCTAACAAAGCAGACGTAGAACTGAGCTGCTTGTGGACTTACAGACTGAACTTTGGTCAAACGTTTATTCTTACCAGAGAAATGCTCTTAGTAGTGACCACGAAGGAGTTCAGAAGCTTGGACCCTTGGGGTCCCGAGTTGGGGTTATAACACAAGCAAAGCAGATTATTCAAAGATATTCAAGGTAGGTTTGGTAATGATCTGTTATTAGTCAACCAGCAACGTCGCACGTTAAATACATTTCAACTCTCAGTTTTACTACCCATGGGCATCATTGCTAAGCGCTGATTTTTTATTATATTAAGTCTAGAGGTAGATTGATTTCAAAATAGAGGAGCACCAAATGGGAGCTGATCCTCTCACAACTTCATTCTGCTGCTTGATTAACAACTGTAGTTGCCTCCTTCTCCCTACAAATATAAAGGTACCTGCCTCATGGGATTGTTGATAACTGAATTAGTTTACAAAAAAAAAAAAAATGCTTAGAACTGTCCCTACTAAATAGCAACTTGGACTTGCTGTCATTATTATCATTAACATTTTCATCATCAAAAGTTAAAGTGAAATAATCTCCAGAATTTGACTCAGCAGCTCAACAGACTTAGCTTTGACCTACACTTCTCCATGGGTTAACTTTAGCAAGTCCTTTAATCATATCCCTTTATATTATCATCAGGGAAAGGCATACAATAATTTATCATTTATTATCATTTCCACAATAAAATAATGGCCATTTCTACAATGGAAAGTTGATATGCTAGTTAAAATGCTGCTAAATGGATTTGTCTTTTTTTAAAAATATTTTATTGTTTTTTTACAGAGAGGAAGGGAGAGGGATAGAGAGTTAGACACATTGATGAGAGAGAAACATCGATCAGCTGCCTCCTGCACACTCCCCACTGGGGATGTGCCTGCAACCAAGGTACATGCCCTTGACCGGAATTGAACCTGGGACCCTTCAGTCCGCAGGTCGACACTCTATCCACTGAGCCAAACCGGTTAGGGCATGGATTTGTCTTTTAAGGTCTGGTGATTTTTCTCTATTTACCCACAATGAAATGTTCATTTACACTAGAGAGAGCACTAAAAGCTACTGGTAGGATGAGTTATAGACATTAGACATGGCAAAGGACCACACAAATTTCTTTATCAAAATATCACCAACTTCAGAGCTTGTCCTCTGTTGAAAGGAGAATTGGAGCGATTGAAAATAGAACAGGAGCTGTTGAAATGACAATTGTTGTAGACTCAGTGATAATACGCAAGTATTACACTTGGATTGTCCAATTATTTTCTATAAACTTTGACAAATAATTCACAAAAATAAACTTGGTGGCTGATGTTGTCTCTTCAGTTTCTAGACATAGTCTAGAGATGAATGCTTTCTTAAGCTGTTGAATGAGGAATTATATCCTTTGAAGCCCTAGCGTTCTCTAAATTTCAATAGAAAGAGAATATAGGGCAGTACAAAGCCTGTGACCATTAGTGTCAATGGCTTATTCTAGCAATGGAACTGTCTATCCATGGTAGCAAGCAACAATGGCACCTTTGAAGGACAAACCAATGCATCTATTTACTGGTAGACTGACAGATAGAAGATGCCTTTACCTTTCCTCCAACATACGCAGAGAAGATAAAAGAATCAGACAAATGAGGTAGTATCTATATTATCTGGCTCAGAGGTGATTTTATCTGGCTCATAGGTATACACCTGCATAGCTGAGTTAAAAAAAATTACATATATCGAGTGGACAATCTCATTGAAGTGAAGCATTCATACCCAATTCTTCTGAATTCAATCCACTTCAAGCATAATACTGAGAACTGCAACCATCTTCAGTGACAAACCTCACTATCTACATTAATGTGAATTTACTTTCCAGGAATATCTGGGCTCTACATGATTATGCTTTGTTTCAGGAACTTACTAAAATTCTATTTAGCTCTAATGTCCATAGACCTAAGCTGAAGATAATAAATAAGAATGGAGGGAGTTATTGTACAATTTAAAGGTCTTCAAACACAAACGGAAATAATTAATTATGCATGAAAATGAAAGTTCATCTTTATATTATACAGTTTAAAGGTCTTCAAACAAAAAGGGAAATAGTAATTAACTGTACATGAAAAAGAAAGTTCATCTTCCTTTTATAACTACTTAAAAATAAACTAAAGACTTTAAACCTGGCCCATATGAATCAAAAGTACATACGATTAAATGACTTTCAAGTCAGGATCCTGTGTCAAAACATGAGTTACACCTAGAATCCCAATTCACATTTCCATTGTTCTTATTAAAAGTCACTTTATGAAAGGAAATTAAAGATGTGTATTATTTCAGTCCTTTCCATTAAGGGTAATGGTATCTATCAAATGATTTTAAATGTTTCAAAAAAGTTAGGTCTTTTAAAACAGACTCTTCTTTTTAATGCAGAGGTACTTCAAAGTTGTAAGTCAGAGAAAACCGTCTCAACAAAGGTCTGAAATGTAAGTGTGGTGATATATTTAAGGTGGCTGAGGATTAAAGATGGGGGGGGGGGAGAGAACTTAAATTAAGACATGTAAGAAGTGTCAACACACTGAACAATCCACTTGCCCAAAGGTCCTCTCTACAAAACAATCCTGTTCTCTTAGTGTCCCAAAGCAGCAGGATGTGAATTGATGCTCATCATATATGACTAAATAAGTATATATATATATACATACACACACACACACACACACACACACACACACACACACACACATATATATATATATACATGCATAATATGCAAATCAACCAGACGGTGGAATGCCCAGTCACTATGACACACACTGACCACCAGGGGGCAGGTGCTCAATGCAGGAGCTGCCCCCAGCCCACCTTTCAGTCCCTACCCCCGGCTGGCAGGCTCTAATCACCCAATTGGAATGGGGAACCAGGGATGGGTGGCAGCAGACACAGGCAGCACCAGGCCAAGGTGGGTGTGAGGGAGTAGGACCCTGATCACCCCACCAGTTGCCCCACACACAGAGGGCAACTGGTGTCCGTGGAAAATTGGCCCTGATCACAGGTGAGGCCTAGGGACCCTATCCATGCACGAATTTCGTGTGCTGGGCCTCTAGTCCTATATAATAAAAGCCCAGCGACTGAAAGGCAGAACAACCAGAATGATGGGTCAACCAGTCGCTATGACATGCACTGACCACCAGGGGGAAGACGCTAAATGCAGGAGCTTCCCCCTGGTGGTCAGTGCATTCCCATAGTGGGAGCAGCGGCTCAGAGGGTGGGTCCACAGCCATTGGGCTGACCTGGATGAGCAGTGCTCCCACAGCCAGCTGATCTCTGCAGGCCATGCCCCCCACCAGTGCACAATTCCCATGCACAGGGCCTCTAATTCTTGATAATATCCTTTGTCATTCATTGATTATTTCAGCTTTGCCTGTGGCTGTCCCTTTCATAATAATAAAAAAATCATTCAATGCTAAATAAGTTCATACAGTTATGACCAGTGATAGAACATGGATACATGAGATCCACAGTCAATACCAAAGTTTTAGGTTAATCAATACTTTAGCTTTCTGACTACCGAAAAAGAGAAAGCTGACTTGGATTCTGTTTGTTCTTCATAACACTGTTCATATTACATTCCGGGGGCTAACGAAGCGGCAGACAGAAACAGAGAAAGAAGAGAGTGAGAGATAAAGGGAGAAAGAGGAGAAGTGGATGGAGGGAGAGAGAGGGACATTGATCTTGGCTGTTCAGACTCCTGATCTAAAACCAGAATAATTTCATGAGTAAAATTATAATATGCCAAAACCTAGCGCTCATGCGAAAGGAGCTATATAGTTAGCAAAGAACATCTATTTGTCCATGTGTTTTTGAGCCTGAGTAAGCCATACCGATAGATAATTGGATATGATTTTGAAAATTAATGAGTCAGAATCCCATCCTTTGTAATTAGGTCACCAAGAAGAAAATGACTTCATTCTTGTTCACTGTAACAGTAACCTTTTGCTTCCCCTCAATCCCAGAAGGCAACCAAATGATTCAACCTTCCTAAAATTTCACCTCCCCTCATCCATTATATCTTAACTTACACATTAAGATTTTAAAACCTCCATCTGGTGGACATAACTTGACCCCTTTTGATTTATAGGCAACCTGTTTTCACAGGTAAGCAAATATTTTTCCCTTTGACCACCTGGCTGGGGCGAGAACAGCTGAGGCAGGTCTGCTCTCTAGTGAGCTGCTACCTGACATGCATGGGAGGGGGGGATGTGGGGTGATTTCAGGTCTAGGAAATTAGAGCTGAAGTTACCCCTGGAAACCGGAGGCTTAGGAAATGACTCCTTCTCCTTATCAGTTGGTAGATCTCAAACAATGGTCACATCAGCAGTGGGGGAGTCAGTCTCCTTGCCTGACTTGAAGGGGTAATAGTGCTCTGGGCTGTTAAGTGAGAGGTCCAAGGAAAAATTCCAATTATTCTCAGAGGGTTAGATGGATGGTATTACAGGCCAGGGTGTCTCAAAGTGCAGCCCGCTAACCACTCGCTTTGGCAGCATCTGGAGTTGGGATGGAGAGGGTGTCTGTTGAATAATGCAGCTTCTCCCTATTCTTGTCCTTCTGAAAGTGATTATATATATATACAGGATACCCCCTAAAAATGTATACACACTCCCACAGCTGGTAGCTCAATTTTGAAAATGAAATGTATTTAATAAACACTGCTTTATAGAATTATTCAAAGTGTGTGTATACAACTTTTAGGAATATATATATATGAGAAAGAGAGCGAGTACGTGCAACAGAGTACATTTGGGAAATGGGCATTTTGTCCTCCTTTCATGTGTGTGATTAATTTTAATATAAACGTAGGACATAATTTTACTGACTCAGTGAGTAGTGACAATGTGAAACTTTATCTGAGCCCCGCAGTCCTGGAAATTAGTGAAGGTTAAGATATCTCCCCATCCTTTTTCCCAAAAAAATACCCGCACCCTTTGATGTTCCCAGGAACGGTCTGCCTCCAGAGATACTTTGGCCTCACATCCGCCCATCCCTCTGTCTGCAGCAACGGGGACAGGACTCATCTCCGTGGCTCCCTGAAGGCACGTGGAGGAGTTTCTTGTCCACCCACCTCTCTAAAACCCCAGCTTTCTTCCTGTTGCAGTAGTCTGAATGAAATCATCTCCTGAACTGTCCGCTGCATTTCATCTTTCACAGCAGCATGATGAATCATTGTTCTTAACAAACACCTACTTGTAAGAGAACATGTGGATGACAAACTTCCAAGTGATAGAAATTCATGGCAAATAGGGCCCAAGGAGCACAGCGTCTTTGAGTCAGTAATACTTCATTGTGCTCTAACTGTGCCATGTGTAGTCGGACTTGTCTTTTCGAAAGGCCATTTTGGGAAGAATCGCAAAGATGGTTTGAAGAAATGAGACACCTGACAGGCCACATGGCAAATTATTTGAATATCTAGACAAAGAGAATGAGACACCATTAAAGAGAAGCATAGAGACTTTGAGAGACAGAGTTAAAAACTCCAGCTTTTTATGAGCCATTGAATGTGGGAATGAGAAAAGGATTCTCAGGTGACCGAGAATCTTAGCTTCACAGTCACTGATTTGGATGGAGAATGTGGGAAGACCATGGGCCTTCTTGGGATGGATTTATGGACTTATTTTTAAGGCTATCTACACCCAAGTGTTTCAAATCACAGTGATTTAATGTGCCATGAATATCAAGGATAATAAAATAAAATTTACAAAGTAAAACAGGTGAGCAAATTAGAATAATTGGAATATAAGTATCAGAAAAACAACACAAAGCCCAGTGTGAGGTGATAAACGAAACACGTACGTCAGATCCTATCCATTTATCTCACAAATGGGTTTTCTGGCAGCCAGTGCAAAGCAGGGAACAGATCAGCGTGTGAGACGGATTTTTCTTCTCTGGAGAAGGATAATTACCCGGGAAGCGAAGTACTGAGTGACTGAGAGGTTTCTTTCAAACATGTTGAGTTTGAAGCTATGAAGTAATTTAGACAGAATATTAGTTATAAAAAAACAGAGAATTTTGTTCAATTTAATAGTTTAACATGCTGACAACTTCTAATTGCCATGAGGATTGGATAAATGGAAGCCAGAATTCCTGTGTTATGACAGAGAGAACGGGCTGGAAAAAGAATATTTTTGAGTGCTGTACTTATTTTTAAAGTTGGCTTTACCAATTTATAGTTGAAGCAGATGATTTTTGAGACTTAAAAAAAAATCTTGGTTTCTATCTGATTACGTGTGTGTTTTTTAACTCCAGGAAATTGCCTAATAAAGTGGTTAGAATATAAATAAATAAAATAAAAAGATAATCAGAACATTGAGGTTTTATTTTCTTTTATGATTCCTGTTACATTCAAGGGTTACATAAAGGGCAAAATGTGGATTTAATCAATGTTTGGCAAGGAGCATGTGCAGGAGGTCATTCTAGTGGGCATATTAATCATTTTAAAGCTCCGAGTTTTATGAACCTCAATGTAGCATATTAGACTAAAAGGATTAACTCTGTCCTTATGAGGAAAGGGACTTTGCTTTACTGACAAACTGTAGCCGAATAGAAGAATGGACCTTTTCACTCTTACAGAGGAAAAATAAATTATTGTAACTTTTTGTGATAAATTGTCATGGAGGTCATATTTCCATCTATGAAATCCATTGCTTTTTTAAAAAATCAGAATAATCGTTCTCTTAATTCCTTAACATTTATTTGCGATGGAAGGGAGAGAGTGAGAAAGACAGGTTAACTGTTCCATATTGAACACATGCCATGCACCAGACAGGATGCAGGGAATGACACGGATGGTGAGGCTTTGAATGAACACGTCTAAGTGATAAGGTTTCCATCATACAGATGAGGAAACCCAAGCTCAAAGAGCTTCAGGACTTTGCTGTAGGTTCTACTGTTCACAATTTTAAGAACTGAACTTTCAACTCATGCCCCTAATCCCAAATCAGTGTCCTAGAAAACCATCAAAATGGCCCCCCTTTCTTTCTTTTCATTCCCAAATTACAAGATTTCATAGGAAAGGAAAATTTTATTAATGCATGGTAATGCTAGAACAGCATCTTATCTTCAATAGAAAATATGACAAATGAAAATAAAAGCAAAGGCAGATGCGAAACTGATTATTTGACAAAAACTCGCTGAGTGCAAGTCACTTTTTTTCAGGCCAAAAGAGTCTGGAGGTACAAAGACATGACAAAATCCATACACTCAGTTTTGAGTGTAAAGTAAAACTGTCCTAGGTATAAAACTTTAAGGCACTATGTTATTTTCCACCACGATTATTCTGGCCCTGGCTGGTGTGGCTTAGTTGGTTGAGCATCATCCCTTACACAGAAGGTTGCAGGTTCGATTCCTGGTCAGGGCATCTAAAAGCAATAATAAAGAAAAACAAACCTAATTTCTGCATGTGAAATTGAGATATGACCTTTTACAAAATGCGTGTATTTCACGTATTATAAAATGTTTTTAACCCGGGAGGTGAGAGTTAGGTAGAGTTTAGGAGCATGGGGTCAGGAGTCGGTGGGGTCTGATTGCCAGCTACAGTCCACCCTCCTTCCTGGTTGTATTACTCAAGCTTTAAGGGGCTTACCTGCAAGGGGAGAAAAAAGGAGACATATATAATACTCTTTGTAATACTTTAGGCAATAAAACAATAAAAAAGGGGGCTTACCTGTACCATGGCAGTAGGTGCCGACGTGAACCATGGAGGTAAGACAAGCGCCTGCCCCTTACTGTAGTGATCAGCCTTTAGTGAGATGGTATGCTGCAATGGTTAGCAAAGGGCCCAGCCCGTGGGAGTCATTTCTAATGAGCGTCTAAAGGTTGTACTATTGGCAGTGTGTGGGGTCCAGAAGGAGAGTGTTTATTTGCCACTAGGATAAAATCAGGAGTCTGGGCTTCCTATTGTTCCAGGCTTTCATGTCCATTTTTCCCCTTATATCTCTGCCCACTCTTTCCCATATTTCTGAAGAATATCTAAATATGTATACAACATATAAGGTAGCATTTAATATATGAGAGTGAATATATGTGTGAGATATAGAATATTTTATATATGTATATGTAACTTCTATTAAAGTCTTATATTATCATTTATGTCCTAATCTACTTTGTCTTATGTTCCTGATTAGTTTCTACACTCTTGGAGGATAGGTGTTGAAATCATCTTATTTTGGGTAGAAGATTGGAGTTCTATCTAGAACAGTTCATTCATTTTTTAATTTGGGGAGTGTAGATGCATTCAAGTTGACTTTTTTTTTCTTTTTTTTTTTAAGATTACAGCATGTGAACACAGAGCAGATCAATGGTAATAGGAACATCTTTAAAAAGAAAAAGAAAGACTGCCATGTAACTATGTTGGCCTCACTTTCCTCTCACTTTTCTACTCTCTAGTTCTCCATCACCTCTCTCTCCTCCACTTCAAGGACCAGCACACCCAGACGGTGAAGTATTTTTAGCTTTTGAGAAAATGCTGCCATATTTGGAACTCATGGAGGAGAAGAGACATAAGAACAACCAAGGTTCAGAAATTAAGTGATCAGTCACTCAGCTATCAAGATGTGGAGTCGCAATTAAATTCCTCAATAACTAAAAATGAGTTCACTCTTTATGCATTATTTTCTCTTAACAGTAATGATTCACACTGAAGATTCCATCTGTATTTTGAAAATAACGGGTGTCTTAGATTAATGATGTGATCTATTGGTGTTTTCTCCATTTCTCAGAGAAAGGGTGGGCAGGTACAAGCCCGGCCCCTCTACTCAAAGCTTGAGTCACTGGTGTCTGAGAGGAGGTGATCCAAGGCCAGACATCCACAAGTGGGAATTCAGTCAAACCAGCAGAGAACAATGGCAGTCCTTGTAAGGATGTTGAAACTGCAGCTGTAACTTGTTAAAATTCTATTTTTTCATACATCATAGATGTCTTAGATCAGGTTGAATTAATTTCATGATCCAGGGTCAACACAAATACAAATAAAAAAATAAGCAAGCAAAAACACAAAAATAAATGCAGGAGATGTCTTTTCATACATTCACCTTAACCTTCCAGACTACCCTTAAGGAACCGCTTGCTGTTCCTGATATATTAAGTGCCGGGAAAAGCTTCCAAGTCCTCATACAACAAATGGCATTCAAACTCAGATGTACCTCCTTCTCAGCTCATGCAGAGAAACTGACTACCTTGTAGCTTTCTATTTTCAAGGATCCCTCCATCAGTCTCCAGACCAGTGGTTCTCAACCTTCCTAATGCCGCGACCCTTTAATACAATTCCTCATGTTGTGGTGACCCCCAACCATAAAATTATTTTCATTGCTACTTCATAACTACAATTGTGCTACTGTTATGAATTGTAATGTAAATATCTGATATTCAGGATGTATTTAGGCGACCCCTGTGAAAGGGTCTTTCGACCCCCAACGGGGTCGCGACACACAGGTTGAGAACCGCTGCTCTAGACTATGTTGAGAAATATGGTAACTTGAGTAAAAGTCAGATGCCTTAATGCTAGTCCTGCAAAGGTGGGCATGGGTCCTAGCAGATTCTGTTGCTTTGGCATTTCTTTCATCCTTTCTGCAGGGTTTGTCCTGCTCCCGCCACCACCGGCCTGGATTGGCACGTGACAGCAATCTTCTGCAAACATCCAATAATACGCAGCCTGGCTTCATCTGCCTCATCTACTTTCCTTTCTGTGGTCCAGGAAAGCACTTCATTCCTCCTTGGAAATACTTGCTTCGCTAACATCACTTCCACAACCCTCTGCTCTGCCTCTGTGCCTCCTGTGGGCACAGTAACTCAGGGCTCAGGTGTGAGGTGTCTATCCTGTGGTCCTTTAAAGGCATTCTAAATGACAATCACCCCTACCATGCTTCCTGCTGACTAGGCACATGACTCAGCTGAATGAACGAATGGAGTAACCATCACAACCAAGCTAAAAGCAGCTTAGGCGGGGGCCATGACCTCATGAAGTTCACCTAACCCATTGCAAGGGGCATCTGATGTCACAGACAGACCACACCTCCAAAATCCAGGTAAAGTGGTCATTCAAGCCTAATAAAGACTTCTCAATGGGGTGTTAAGAGGGGTGAGTTGTGAGTTTGTCAGTGATGGTTAGGCTAGCAGTGGTCAGCAAACTGAGGCTCGCGAGCCACATGCGGCTCTTTGGCCCTTTGAATGTGGCTTTTCCACAAAATACCACATGCGGGTGCGCATGTACAGTGCGATTGAAACTTCGTGGCCCATGCGCAGAAGTCGGTATTTTGTGGAAGAGCCACACTGAAGGGGCCAAAGAGCCGCATGTGGCTCGCGAGCCGCAGTTTGCCGACCACTGGGCTAGGGGGTGCAGAGGAGGAGAGAGAATTCTGGGGATAACTGCCGAAGCCTACGGGCGGCGGAGCAAAAGCACGGGGTGTGTGGCTGGCAGTCCACTTGCCCCGACACGGTGCCATAGAAGAAAGTACAAAGTCTTCAGAACAGAATCGTCCAGACCTGCCCTGCCCTGGCCTCACTCCCACTTCCACTGGGTCTCCCTTCTGCCCCTCTTGCTGCTTCTCCATCCCCTCCTGCCCCCTGTGCTGCCCGGGCCCCTTCCCCATGAACACCAGTCCTCTCCCGGGAACACATGGACCCCTTCCAGCGCCCAGCTATCGGACAGCTCAGGGGCAGGAGTCCCTGTCCTTACTCAGCTCCACACAAATGGCCCGCTGGCTCACACTTGCCAGCGCTGCTGGCGGGAGCAGGTGCTGTCTGGCTGGGCGGCCTTAAGAAGAGCCCCCTCCTGCTCTTGCTTCAGGCGAAACAGGGAGCAGCTCCATCCAGGGCGGCAGTGACACAGGTAAGGAATGACTGTCCCGTGGGCTCTAAGTCCGTGCCTTCGCCCCGCCCAGACCCACAGCTCGGTGGTGGCTGAGTGTGCCTGCGCGAGTCCCCCGGGAATTACTCATGAGGTTGGACACAATCTCAGCCAAGTCATGCTTTGTCTCACTGTAGCCAAGCGTTTCTTTGAAAAAGTTCAGGTGCCGTAATTGCATTTGAAAGATACATAATGCATTGCCATCAGGCTCTGGTGAGGAGGTTTGCTGAGGTGTGAACTGGCCATTTTGTTCCTTTCTCTTTTATCAATCTTTGCTTCAAGCCCCACAGTCTTCAGAAGACAAAAAGATGCCCTGCATATCAAAGGCTGGAAGTTTATTACTATACATTATGAATAATTTAATACAGTAACAAAATAGCACACTGATAAAAGCCAATGTGTAATATTCTATTCATAGCTGACTTGATAATCAAAGTCATTGTAGGGGCTTGCTCTAATACTAATTTAAAATTTGCATTATAGCTCTCTGCCTTCCCCCACCACCAGCTCCTGTTTGATGAGGTGCACTGAACACCCTTTAAAGGCCTTTACAATTGGGTTCAAAAGGACACTTTCACTATATGCAGGGAGGGAAAATAATTCACAGATAAAGGGCTATTTTGCCTTAAATATTTCACCTTTCCTCATTCTATTGGCCTAGTATTTGAAATGCTACTGCCTATGGCTTTTCTGTAAAGTTCCACAATGGCCCTACTGGCCTCGGAAAACACAATGTAACATCATCGCGCCATAAAAGAGTTATAATTAGGTCGTGAAGAACTGGCGATCTTCATCTATATATTTATTGCAAAACTGGTTGGTCACACTTTACAGACTGGAAACCACCCTCGATTGCAGTTTTCATTGAAGTACAGGTTACAATCCAAAGTGCTTTATCCTTCTCCACAAAGACTGTCTACTAGAGCAATGAGGCGGCTCTTCCAGCCCCTCTTAGATGGTTTGCTTCGTCTCTATAATCAGAGAAACATGCCCTTTACAATCTTTGGCAACAGGATATAATCCTGCTGGAGAAACCTGCACTGAGCCCACTGTCATCTCGGAATGGGTTCTTAGATCACCGGGTTGCTTTGTTTTATTGTTTTGTCTTCAAAACTTTGGTGTCTGTAATAGACAAGCAGGAAATGTTCAAGGTCACTTTTAGAGTGATAGAGATCCTTCGGATCCTTAAGAACTTAGCTAACATTTAACATATTAATTAATCATAAGGGACTAATTGAGGACTTAGAATATATATATATATATATATATTTTTTTTTTTCCCCATAATCTTTCCTCAGACAGAGAATGTGCTTGATGGAGAGCCGAATCCTTGAGCTCTAATCAGCAGCCACACAAAACAAAGGCCAGAAAGGTTAAGAGACATTTTCTGAGAGCAATCTCATGGGATCACTTTGCAGGTGGAGGGGGAGTAGAGAGATTACAGACACAGCGCTCTCCCAAGGACAGGGCACGGGTGTGAGCTGCTCATCCCCTCTCTGGGCGGCTTCTGCAAGCCTGGCTTTCTGCTGGGAAATTACTAGCACTTTGCAAAGGAACCCAGGCCTTGTTATCTGATCAGCTTGCATTCTTATCTGAGGGTTTACATCTGTACATCAGCCACTGACAGCATCCTAGAACTGGGCCATCTTCGAAGTAATCAAAGCAGAGAATCTCAAAATCAGGCGATAAAATATACAAGTAATGAGGCTGATTTCAATCTGTTTCTCTCTGAGCGGCTGAGTCAGAAAAGACAGCACAGAAGCAAGCTATCCTAAGCCTGTTCTGAAACAGGGTTGTGCGGTGTGCTTTTTCATTTAAATGGAGACATTAGCTCAAAAATATGTTCAGATAGCTCATCAAAAATAGATTTATCTATAGAGGGAAGTATTTGGGTGCTATTCAATATGCTGGCCACCAGACCAGAAACATGGTCATGACAATTGCTCTCCTAATTTTCATTTTTCTTAAGCAAGCTTCAAGTTGAATTGTATACTTAAATATAGGTATTTGAACTTTTTGGATCAATTTTCCATGACAATGAAATCTGAATCTTATTTTGTAAACCATCAAATAGTTTGTCAAAGAGCAACAAAGGCCAAAATATTTTTCCCCTATTTAAACTTTTTGAAGCAAGAAATTACGAATAGTTTATATAATCAGTAGGTACTTATTGAACATCTGGTTTGTACAAGATCCCAAATTATTCCCAGAGGATAAAACAAAGATGAAGAGAACCATTTTCTTCATGATGAAGAATTTATGATCTAATAAGACTCCTGATGTGCTCATGCTATTCTCTTTTTTATTTTGTTAAACACACACACACACACACACACACACACACACAAATAGCAGAATTCACATCTAGTCAGTTATATCTAACTGAAAGTGTAGTCGCTGTACAATGGGGACGGGATAGAAGAAAAGTGCCATTTATTTAACACTCCAGTCACTATGCTAGATACTTTATAAGCATAATCTCATTTTTTAAAACAGTTTCTTTTAGAACAATTCCAAGTTTACAGAAAAGTTGAACACATACCAAAAAATTGGACAAGTATGAAAAACATGTTCAAGTATACGGAGAGACCTTGTTCAGAATGCATCCGCTTCCTCAGTGACGGCCATTGAGGCAACAGGCCCAGGATGTATGACCTCTCTTCTCATGTCCTCTCCACCCCCTTCACTCGGGGATAGTGCCTGGGCCTTTGTGAAACTTTCATGACTGACATTTTTTGAAGGATGCAGGCCAGTCATTGTGGAGAATGCCCACCAGCTTGAATGTGCCTGATGCTTTCTCATGATTACATTCAGATGATGCACTTTGGGCTGGAACAGCACAGTCAGGCCGCATGCTGCTCAGGGATTCTATGGGCTCATCATATCCACTGATCCCATTACTGACAATCTCACTTTAAATAGAATTAATTTTCTGATTACAGTAGAAATATATATTCTATGCTAAAAGATTGCAAATATTACTCATGTGCCCACGGGAAGCTAATTCTGACTTTCCTGCCCCATAACTACTTTAATAGACTGGCATGAAATCATCTTACCATTTTCTATTTGCAGATCTTAATATGCAGTGATCTGGCTGGTATGTTTCAATTATTTCTCTTAATTCCACAAACAATCATATGAGGCCCTTTTTGATCACCATTTGCTAATAAAGACAGTTGCCCAAGGTCATTCATATAGGAAACTAGGACACGAAAAGAGGTCTTTTGACACCAAATCCCATGTTTTATTATTTATTGCTATAAGTTGCATTGTTATAGAAAGGCTTTATGTGTCAGATATTAAACCAAACACTTTAATATCTGTGAGTGAATTGTTAACTATGGGAATAATATTGTCCAGTTTTGGTGAGGAAAACAATTTCTTGTCATCTTTACAGTATTAATCACAGTACTTCAAAAATATAGGACTGCTTGATCCTCTGCATGGATTCCCATGTAGATTTTTACTTTCACTTTGCCTATATTTTGTTGCTATTTAAAATCTTATAACCAGTATGTTCTATTTTATTAGTCCAATGGTAAATATTAAAGAAGGGAGATCCTCTATCTAGTCTGTCACCAAATAGCTACAAGTTCTGAGATAGTTTTTGCCTTTCTTTTGTGCTTCAGTTTTCTATAAAATCAATAGATGCTCCCTTCTTGCTTTCTCACATATTATGATGAACATTAGTACAATGGAGAAAGCAATATATGAACAAATGGGAACCATTTGTTTTTAACTTTCCTTTTCCATCTTCTCATCTTCCTCAACTTTTACCCCGTTGTCCCATGACAAATTGGGCCCTACTCCTTAGGATTCAGGGCCCCTTACCCAGCATGATGCAGAGGTCTCCCCGCTTTTCCTCTGAAGGCTCTAGGGAGCCATACAACTGACTGATCCTTTAAACCAGACTCTTTACTCCCTCTCTTTCTCATAAATGATGTTTAAGTGCCTCAAGGCCACAGACCTTAGATAAAGCAAGGCATGGAATAGGGAGGGGGTGCTGGGTGGTCTGGAGAAGAAAGTAGCTTTGATTCCTGCCAGAAGGGTTTTTAGTAGCAAAATGCAAGCTTACTATCATTTCTCACTAGGTGACTTCGCTTAGCTAACTTACTCCACATGCACCCGCTGCTCCTCCCCATCTTTCCACACCTCTGTCTCATCTGCCTCCTCCCTCTCCAACCCTCCCACCTGACTGTATCTCCTAGAATAAGTCCTGGGGTTCTCTCTAGGGAGGCTCTGTTGCCTTTTCACTCCAACATCTGAACTTCCTTCAGCAGGAGACAGAAATGAGTTACAACACAACATAGTGTTGCATGGAGTTCACACTTGAGCTTTTTGAGAGACACTGGTTATTTTCTTAAGAGTGGATTCTTGTAAAAGGAAAATGGTGAGAACATAAAAAACCTGTTTGCTTGGAAGACACAGGGGGCACAGAGCAGATAGAATAGGCACCCCTGAGAAAGAAATACTAGTACAACAAGAAGTTCTTCTGGGAGTGGCCTCGATTATGATGAGTCCATCAGTGTGTTACTATAGACTAGAGGTGAAAGCATAGACACCTCTCTCTCTCTCTCTCTCTCTCTCTCTCTCGCTCGCTCTCGCTCTCTCGCTCTCTCTCTTTCATTTCCTCTCTGCCTCCATTCACATATTGGATCATTCATCTATTCACCAGATACTAGGCATTACTAAGAGAGTAAATCTTAAAAGTTCTCATCACAAGAAATTCTGTAACTACAAAATAAAATCAGGGTTTCTGGCATCTCTGAAAACAAAATGGAAGTGACCAAACTGGTCCCATGTCTCCATGGCCGGGAGTAGAGACCCCCTGTAACGTGGTAAAACGTGGATGCTGGCTCTACTTCCTGTTTCCACTCCTTAGCTGTGTTCCTTAGGCAGGTTCCTTGCCTTCTCTATGCCTCAGTTTCCTTGACCTTAAAGTGAGGATAATAATTGTACCCTCTCATTCAGGCTGTTGAGGAGATTGAATGAATTAACAGCTGTAAACTAAACAGAGAGTACCTAGCCCCTATAATTAACATATGTTCTAGCAAGTCCACATGCTCTTCTTGATCCATCAGCTCTCTAGTCTGCCCCCTAAACCATCTGCTCTATTTCATCAATTATGTTGTTACTTTTGCCCTGAAAAAAAGTGGTAGATCTAAACTAGCCAGACTCCATAAGGCAGTGATGGCGAACCTTTTGAGCTCGGCATGTCAGCATTTTGAAAAACCCTAACTTAACTCTGGTGCCGTGTCACATATAGACATTTTTTTTGATATTTGTACCTATAGTAAAACAAAGATTTATATTTTTGATATTTATTTTATATATTTAAATGCCATTTAACAAATAAAAATCAACCAAAATATGAGTTCGCGGGTCACCTCTGACACGCATGTCATAGGTTCGTCATCACTGCCATAAGGTATAACCCACAATTCAAAAGTTAAAAACAAAAGTCTTAATGAGAAAAAGCCTACATCCTACAAATTATTAAAATATTTACCATTTGGAGAGCCAGATACATATTTTGTAATTAATTTCTATGCCAAAGGTAGCCAGATTAAAGAATTTAAGGCTCACATTTCACCATAAATAAAAATAGCTTCTGAGTTACAAAGCAAGATTTGTTTACCATTTTACAATTTTTATTTATTTTAAAAATATCTTTATTGAATTTTAGAGAGAGAGAGAGAGGGATGGAGAGAGAGAGAGAAACATCAATGAGAGAAAATCACTGATAGACTGCCTCCTGCTGGGGATAGAGCCTGAAACCCAGGCATGTGCTCTGATCAGGAATGGAATCTTCGACCTTTTGGTGCATGGACAACACCCACCCAACTGAGCCAACTGTCCAGGGCCCATTTTACTATTTTTGGATTAGTTGTGGGACTTCTAGAAGCAAAATGTAGATATTTGTCATTTAAAAAGATTGGATTTGAAAGTGGTAATGTTTCATATTGGAAAAGATGTAAAATTGATTTTCTGATAAGAGTTAAATTCTCAAATTAAAAAATCATTAAAAGTGATTATGATAAGTAACCATAATACATTTTGCAACACTGTGGTTCATTGGCTCTTTCCCACCGAGAGCAGAGGCTTAGGGGAGCACTGGATGGAGAGTCAGAAGCCGTGAGTGTGAGCCCTGACAAGGACACCCTTAATCTTTCCAGGACTCTGCTGATTATTCTATAAATAGAGAATCCCTGTGTTATGTCTTACAGGCCTGGTTTTAATAAGCTGCACAAGGCTAGTGTTTGTTTTGGCATTTTATACACAAAGTCCTAGAAGGTAAATGAGTCAATCAGCTAAGGAGTTTTACATTTTCCAGTTTTCAATGACTCTGCAGGTCTGCTGGCATCTTAAATATCCAGCATCTCAGGTTACCTATATTGCATCCTCTGAAAAACAATGTGATAAAGTACAAAGGACCCGCATCAGCCTCTCTTCCCAACAGCGAAACTCTATTTTGCACCTACTGATACTCAAAGCTAATAGAAATTGATGCTGGGCATCAATGTGCTCCCCAAAATAGTGTTGTCAGTAAAAAAATCTGTGCTTTCTGGCGGTAAGATGCTGGGGGGGAGAAATCGCCCCATTCATTATTCTGGACAGATGAGAAACCTCTCCTGGGAAGTCTGCAAAAATCGACTGCGAAGAATAAAGCTATAATATACCGTCAGCAACAATTTGCCCTGGCAGGAGATGGGCAATGTGACCTAACAGTCCCTTTTATTTCTAATTTCTATGATTCTGTTTTTTCAAGCCTTACATAGTTCTCTTAACCCAATTCTGTTACATACTGAGCCCGAGTCTCCCAGTGTTTGAGCTGCTCCCTGGGTTACCAGTGCTTCTGGGAAAATAAATGAATACTTTTGTGCAGTGGATTAACTCTTTTCTGACTTAGCATCATTACAAGTTGACACAGAGAGCTGAATTATGAGGACAAGACATTAAGTTATTATCTACATGAAGTGGGGCTTTCAATGCTTGACTTCTACTTCTCAACACACTGAATCCAAGTTCAATTTCATATAGAAAAGAAACACTTGCCCTCAGCGGTTTGGCTCTGTGGATAGAGCATCAACCTGCTAACTGAAGGGTCCTGGGTTCGATCCTTGGTTGCAGGCTCCTCCCAGGCCCGGGCCCTGGTCAGGGTGTCTGCAGAAAGCAACAAATTGATGTGTTTCTCTCACATAGATGTTTGTCTTCATCTTTGCCTCTCTTCCACTCTCTCTAAAAATCAATGGAAAAATATCCTCGGATGAGGAAGGAAGGAAGGAAGGAAGGAAGGAAGGAAGGAAGGAAGGAAGGAAGGAAAAAGGAAAGGAAAGGAAAGGAAAGGAAAGGAAAGGAAAGGAAAGGAAAGAAAAGAAAAGAAAAGAAAAGAAAAGAAAAGAAAAGAAAAGAAAAGAAAAGAAACATTTGATAACCTAAATGTCTGCACAGCAAAATTAGCTAATTGCTTTCGCCAACCACATGACCTTTGGTAGTATTCATTGGACTGTACTATGTTTGCAAATGGAAGCAACATGTATTCTGAATTCTCCTTTCATTATAAAAGTTCTCCACTTGTGACAATTAAATCCCAAGAAGCAAAGACTAAAACAAGACTGTTTTTCTGAATTTGTTACACACATTGCACTCTTCTCACCTAAAATGGGTGTTACACATATAACAAATAGTGAACAGACTCTCATTATCTAGCTATCAATCATTCACATTTATAAAGAACCCTTCATGTGTGTGTTTTAAAGTGATGCACTAAAAAATGGAAATTATGCTTTCAGATAAAAGCAGTTCTAAAAATATGTTAAATGTAGGTTTAAATTTAGATAATGTGGCAGTAGATTTCACTGAAAAGGGAGAGAATTGAAAGTGAAGGACAATGAAAGAAGCCCTACCAGACTTTACCAGATTTGTGTTCCATGAACTACAAGACCGATCAACTCGATGCATGGAGGTCTTGTGAACTGCATCTTAATGAAAACATGGGCATCAAGACTGTGACTTTGACACATCTTCTCTAGTCTTGGATGTCACACATCTGGTACTGAGTGTGGTTGGTACTTTAAAACTGTATGAAATGCCATTATATATATATATTTAATTATTAAAAAAACTTGATCTTTATTGTCCAGCTGGCATGGCTCAGTGGTTGAGCCTCGTGCTCTGAACTAGGAAGTCACAGTTCAATTCCCACAGAGCACCTGCCAGGGTTGTGGGCTCAATCCCCAGTAGGGGACATGCAGGAGGCAGCCAATCAATGACTCTCTGTCATCATTGATGTTTCTATATCTCTCTTCCTCTCTGAAATCAATAAAAATATATTTAAAAATTGTATCTTTATTGTTAAAAGTATTACAGATGCCCCCTTTTTCTTCTCCATTGACGCCCTCAATTTTTTTTAAAGCTACTGTGAACTCCCTCTTGTTTCTGTAGCTTAGGGAGTATTGCTAGAGAAATCTGTCTCCTCTACCCTCCAGCAAGTCTACAGATAGTTTCTATTCACTTGAACAAAAGAACCAGAAGACTTTCCACCTGGGACTTCTAATTCTCCACCTATTTTGCTTCTAAGGGTGGTCAGTTAAGAGGAAAAAAAGTCTTCAAAGGATGGAGAGATGCCTGGAAGCTCCTATAAGTGTTTTAAAAACAAGTAACAAAACTCCTAAGTAGATATTGCTGGAAATAATATTTTGCAGTTTACAATGAACCGAGCCCTGATTATACAACTAGTGGAAGGCTTACCACAAACGTAGACCAAGCTGGTCTGAGAATGTATTGATACACATTTTTAATATATTTTTATTGATTTCAGAGAGGAAGGAAGAGGGAAAGAGATATAGGAACATCAATGATGAAAGAAAATCATCAGTAGCTGCTTCTTGCATGCCCCTTCCTGGGAATCGAGCCTGAAGGGCATGTGCCCAGACTGGGAATTGAACCATGATCTCCTGGTGCATAGGTCGATGCTTAACCACTAAGCCACACTGGCTGGGCTTTGGTACATTCTTTTTTTAATATTACAGAGGATGAAGAGCCTTGATTCCAAATAATGGCAGAAAAAGTGCTACCAAAATCATATGTCAAACAAAAATGTTTGCCTAGACACCAAATGGCTAACTGCATTAGTTCCATGGTAGAAGTAAAAAAGAAAATCCACAGCAATCCTATTTAAAAAAGAGCTAATACGCTAATAGTTGTGATGCCCTCCCTCATGCATAATGACTGATCAGTAGGAGGCTGCCTGAGCAGCAGGCACAGGTGGGTGGGGACTTGCAGCATTGGGGAATTGCCTGAGGCTGCATCCAGCACTGGCCCAGGAACCTGAGGCTCAGGGAAGTTTGCATCCCTACCCCAGGCGCCAGCCCTGGGGACATGAGGCTCCCATCCCTGCCCCTAGCACCAGGCGCAGGGACATGAGGCTTGCGAAGGCTCATGTCACCGCCCCTAGCGCTGGGCCCAGGGACTTGAGGCTCACATCCCCTGCCCTGGCACCCGAGGCCACGCCCCCTGAGCCCACGCCCCCCTGAAGCCATGCTTAGTAGTTCTACTCCTACTGCATGTTGGGGGGGGGGGGGGGGGAATATTGACTGAATATGTGGCAGAAATGTTTTAGGTGGCTTTGCATTTTATTTATCATCACATCTATAGGCATTAAATGGTATTACATAGAGACAAACTAGTTAGTTTTCAGAATATGCTTGTTGGAGGGATCCATATGTATACTAAATTTGATACCTTCCTAAATATCTACAACTCACAGGTTGAGAACAACAGGCATAAGAGCAGTACATGCTGAAAATCAGAAAAGTCTGGCTTTCAAATTGCACTAGATAGAGAGATGGATAGATAGCTGACAGAAAGATAGATAGATGATAGATAGATATATGGACAAATATATATCACCTTGTGCAAGTCACTTAACTCTTTCCATTCTAGAGTGCTGATTTCTAATAGTGTTTTGGTAGGAATGGAATGATATAACTTGGGAAAAACTTGTAGAACCCTGCTGGCACATTGTAGACATTCAATGTCTCTTAGCTTTTATACTTTCTCTCTATTAAATGTTTGACATTTTTAGATTCTCAATATATATGTGGAAGCCTGAATCCTCTCAAAATATAAATCAGGGAACAAATACTCAGTCCAGAGAAAGATTCATAGCAGGTTTACTTTACACAGCAAACGGTGCCTGTGTATTTAATATATTGCCCATTGTAAATGTCTTACATGTGTACATCTGGTCAGAAGTCTGCCCTTTGATTAGGGGTGAACGCCTCTAGATAACTTAGGTAAGAGATCCTTTGCATTTGATAGGATGCTTTTAATTGAAAACATGATTTAAAACATGCCGATGCTTATCAGAGACCTGAAAAGCTTATCAGCGACCTGAAAAGGTAAATGGCTTTGTAAATATGGGATCGATGCTCTAATAATCTGTTGGGGTCATTACAATATGATGCTTTTTGTTGGTTTGCAAGGGACGTATATATTGAAAAGACCACATCATGCAGTTGCACACAGCTGCCCTGCCAGTCTTAACTGCGGCCTCCTCCCCCTGCTTCTCAATGTGGAGAATACATTTTTCTGGAGCAGCATGTGGCTCAGCAGCTACACCACAGGCAGTTATGTTGGTAGTTTGGAAGCTTCCTGTATATTAGGATGCTCTGCTGGGCCGGATTGTCCTGTAATCACAATGCCAAGATTTCATCTTAGCTCTCCATTGGCACTTCATCTCTGGGGCAACCTCTCTCTCAACCTCTCTCACACATTCCCTCTCTCCCTCTCTCCCTCTCTCTCTCTCTCTCTCTCTCTCTGTCTCTCTAATCATTTAGTGGACTCAGCATTATTGTCTAACATTATATATACACACATTTTTTCAAATGTAAAGTTAATATCATGGTCCCATATTTAATTTTTTAGCCCATACAACAATAGAAAAAAAATCACGAAAACCAATTTCTAAAGATATTTTACATGATATACCCAGCAGAATAGCAAAGTTCTTACATATATACATGGGAAAGAAATAGTCTTATGACACTTTAATTTAGTTCACTTTATAGTTTGGTTTTGAGTATGCCTTCATTTAGTAGCTGTGTATTTGTGCTGCACCAATTCTTTGAGTATCTTGTTGGGTGTCTACTATTCAGTCATTGTAAGAGTTGCTGCTAATTAAACACTTACTGTGTGACAAGAGCTTGTGCCCAGTTCTGCTTAAGCATTTAATTCCCCCCTCCCCAGTGTCTAGGGTTAGGTACTATTTTTAATCCCATTTTACAGATGAAGGTATTAAAACTCAGAGAATGTATCTGCCTAAGGCCATTCAATAAGTGTAAGTCAGGATTTGAACCCAGAGCTTTGGATCTAAATTATTTCCTGATATTCACTGTTTTAGATGTTTTCAATAGCACAGATGTGGCTTCAAAAATATTCTGGGATGCTTAGCCAGCATGGCTCAGTAGTTGAGCATCGACCTATGAACCAGGAGGTTCGATTACCAGTCAGGGTACAAGCCTGGGTTGTGGGCTCCATCCCCAGTGTGGGACTTGCAGGAGGCAGCCAATCAATGATTCTCTCTCATCTCCCTTCCTCTCTGAAATCAATAAAAATGTATTTTGTAAATGTTTTGAGATGGAATGGTGTGACAAAGCTTACTTTCTGTAGTATTTATTGACAGCAGTTTGGAGAGAAAAAAAAAATCTCCAGTCAGAAAATAAAAAAATGCATATCATTAAATTGGCCAAATTATCCTCCCTTTAATTTTCTCAGTTCTTTTCTTAAACTAGAATGCTAAGGTGTAAAAATCAGAAAGATCAAGACTGTATGCAGCCATACAGGAAAGCCTAGATTCCTGAGGAAATGTGTAAGATTGCATTTGAATAATAAGCATTTGAAATAGGAAGTAAATCAAGGTTTTCTTTAAAGTGAAAGAACACTATTTCCCATCTGAAATTAAAAAGTAAATAAGTTAATGGATTAATTCATTAAAATCAGTACTAAACCACCTGGTCTTTGACCTTTTATGCTATATTTTATCCCAGAAGATAATGAAATGCCAACAGCATCTTCACTATTGTGGCACCAACAGGGCGTTAGAAGGTACAAATAAGCTTTCTTTCTACTTTTTTTTCCCCTCTTCTGAATTGAACCCAGGAGGGAAGAGGTGAGCTTTTGATAGGATTCTTGGGAACCACTGTTTGCAGAAAAATTAGGCGAGATTTTTAAATTGACAATTTTTAGATTGACAATTTCAATTCCAGATTGCCTCTGTGTTTCTGTGCACGTTTTAATTATCACTTGGAGTAAGTGTACTGGCTATACACTTATCAGCTCCTCATTTCCCCTGTGGACCACGCTGTGGGGTACAAAATACAATTTCCATTCTGTCTGCTGATGGCCTACATCAGGTACACACAAAACAACAAGGATGGGCTTCTTAATTTAGCAGGAGAAGATGCTCATATAGCAGTGGCCCTGGGGGTTAGATTAGAGGAGGAAGAGAAATAGATTCCACCTCAGTGGAGTTGAACAATTTCTAAAAGATTTAGCACAAAAGAACTGGGCCATCCCACACTATGAACACTTAGGAAAATCAAACAACAAGATATTATTTTTTCATATTTTTAATACAGGGATCCATGGCGTGCATGCAATTACATCTTATGATAGTTTAAGCAAAACTATTATAAGAACAAAATTTCAAAAGAAATGTTGAGGATCTGAATAGCATGGCAAGGCTGTATTAAAAATATATGATACTATAAAATATGAAATACATGTCATACATACATCACTTTATTTAATTCCTATAGTTAGCATCTTCAGTGTATAGGCATAATAAATATGGTAATGTTTTATCTTAACACAAAATATATTTTAATTTTTGAATAATTAATGCTTATTTTAAAAATATAGTTCACCAATGAACTGTATTATTCAGTTTCTGCATTGTATTTCCTCTGAATGAGAGATGCCTTTCCATTCTAAGCCAATACATTGCCCAAGTCAGAATTCTCATCATAATCATTCCTATCATTAGCAGAAAAATACAGAAACCAAATATGTCAATATGTATAAGTATATCTACATGCTTTTTCTCTTCCTAGGTCTCATTCTCTCTGTAATACAATGTCCTCAGCACTCACTGCCTACTGACCACTGCCTCCTCTAGGCCATGGAGCTACTTCCATCCACACACTGAGCCTGAGCCTTTGCCATCTCCTGAGGCACCGGCCTAATTCCCAACCTTGCACGCCCCTCCTCTTTAAAGAGCAGATGTAACCCAATAACCAGGCTAAACCTGGGAAACACAGCAGCTTGAAGCAATGCACAAATCCATCTTCAGTCCCATTCAAGGCAGGCCCTGCCGAAACAGGTTCTGCCTGAGCACCTGGGTCAGGTAAGTGAAACAACAGTCTGTTGTCAGGAAGAGGCTGCCTCAGGGAACTGGCCAGAGCTATGTCTCTGGTTTCTCATGCCTATGTTCCCTCTCATTCAAATGTTTGTCAATTACGGGTCATTCTCTCTCTCTCTCTCTCTCTCTCTCTCTCTCTCTCTCTCTATCTATCTATCATCTATCTATCTATATACTAGAGGCCCAGTGCATGAAATTCGTGCAAGAGTAGGCCTTCCTTCTGCCAATGCCCACTCCCCTCTTCCAGCACGCACTTCCCTCTGGCACCCGGGACCCGGGCTTCCCTCCAGACCCAGCTTTGTCTGGAAGGTCATCCAGAAGGACGCCTTGTCTAATTAGCATATTATGCCATATATTTATATTTATATTTCAGAGAGAGAGGGAGAGAGAGATAGAAACATCAATGATGAGAGAGAATCATTGATCGGCTGCCTCCTGCATGCCTCCCATTGGGGATTGAGCCCGCAACCCAGGCATGTGCCCTTGACCAGAATTGAATCCAGGACCCTTCAGTCTGTAGGCTGACGCTCTATCCATTGAACCAAACCAGCCAGGGCAGGTCGTTATCTTTTAGGCAAGGTGCACAGATGCGCAAATGCAGACGGGTGGACTCTCCATCCCCACTCCTTGCTCCTCTCTCCACCAGGGCAGGCCTGTGCACTAGCCAACAGACCCGGGCCAGGCCCTGGGCACGCAGCTGAGCCCCAGCCACCGAGCCTCTCGCAGACACACCAACCCCGTGCCTTTCTCTGCTTCCACCGGGAACGACGGATAAGCAGCTGTGTCTGCAGGGGAACGCCCCTGCCTGCTGGGTGCTCGGCTAGGAGTCCCCGGTTATCAGACGCAATGATATTCAGATGTAACTACAAAAAGTCATTTTGACTCGAATATCAATTATTCTCGCTGCCATGTTGGATGATTACCCACTCGATTGCTCCTCTTCATTAGCAGTGATAATTGAGCAATGACTCTGCGTGTGCTTAAATAATAGCATGATTAATGGCGTATTTACCTAGCGCGCTGGTGAGCTTCCTCCAGTACGGGGCATGTTTTCTACGTGTGTTATCATCATCCACCAACACAGGGCCCTCCGCCCGCCCCTGTGTGGGCCAGACCTGGAGGCTGAGGTGAGTTCAGACCTGTGGATGGTCCCTCACTTCACCTGTTGTCTCTTGGATGGGGGGGGGGGGGTGCGGGGGGAGGATGTCATCCTTCTAGTAAGAATTAATGCTACTGGATGCAGGAGAAGAAATGTAAGTCGCTGATCTTTCCTTTGTGAAATCACATGCATTTTACATGCTTCTCACCTCTTTTATCTCAAGGGCACAGTGTTCCTTTATCAGCATATGCAATTTAGAGTGTAAAGTTTGTGATTTTTTTCTATTAAATTATTTTTCAAATACTACCATTATAATAAGGAGCCAAAATAACCAGCCAGAGATGGAGCCAACTTATAGAAGAGGTAGTTGCCTTTTTAAAAATAAGATCTGTTCCTATATATATATATATATATATATTCCCAGCACCTGGCCTACCTTGCATTAAAATTCACCCAAAAGTTCTAATTAACGATGCGACCCTGTGTGTGTACCTGACACCTTTACTAACTTAAATCCATAACTTAGAGGTGAGAGTAAACAGAAGAAGGTCGGTGTGTAATTAGCATATGAGGTCCCTCAGCAGAAACTCAGACAGAAAGTGAAATGTCACACTTTCTTTTCTCCCCTCTTTTATACTTGGAGGCTTTTAAAGAGCAGGAACTGCAGTTAACACTTGGAAAAAGTCATGTCGGGCAGGATTGCTTTTTTATGTTGATGCGAGGAAGAAGCGCTTTTGTGAATGCGCCTGCCTTATTGCTTTAATTTCCCGTTGGCAGATCTGCACCCTGGGGCCCCATGGACCTGCCAGGCGGGAGTTCGCCTTCTTCCTCAGCCCCCTGAGCAGGCCGGTGACAACTGCAAACACCCGGGGACCACGAATGCGGAATCCTGGTTTCCCAGCCAATTTTCCGTGGTGACAGACTGCGGCAGGTTCATTTGCGCTGCTGATTCCGAGGAGCCTTTTCTACAGAACCCCCCTCCCCGCTGGTGTGAGACACTGGAGGTTAGTAGGGAACCTTCAGACGGATCATTCAGCTTGTCTCTCGCTTTCCCTTAGTCCTCTGAAAGTAGTGTTTGCATGCTCTCTGCTCAAACTTAACACAAGAAAGCAAAACTTAGGTAATTCAGATGATCAGGAGACTCATTTCTTTGGCAAAGCAGAGCAGGTGTTTCCTCTGTTAAATTCAGAGCAAAGTCCAAGGCATTCAAACAGCCTCCTACCCACCCCCACCGAGCAGGGGGCATTTGCCTCACTGCCTGGAAGAGAGAGTAATGAAGAAAGTGTGCCTATGATAGGACTGTCCTTAAATATACGCATGGTATTAAAGATTTACTCACTATTCAATATTCACCCAGCAGCTCTGCGAGGTCAAGTATTTCCCCATTTTATGGAGGAAGAGACCCACACTCAGATATGATAAATAAGGTAACCAGGCTACTAGTACATAGCTGGTAAGAAAAAGAGCCAGAATTCCAACTCAGGTCTGAGTTCAAAGGCCAGCTGTTCGCCCTATCATGTCAACATATATGCGAAAATAACTAGCATTATGAATAGTATTTGACCTAATTAGAATGTTTTGAGCTGCTAGGAATTAGGAGAAAAGCCAAATCTATATGTTATAAAAATTCACTTCGCTCCATTATCAGAAGTAAATTTAACCTTTTTTCCTTATGGTGCTTAAATTTGAACTAATAGTCATCAGCCATCACCGCTAGTCTAGCTTTGAGTAAAATAAGAAATCAAGAAATGTGATGAGAATTTGAACCTGGGAATAAAAGAGAAGACAAACCCCCAAATGTTCTCATTCACAAAGTGAAAACAGTCCGAAAGATGGTGATGACATGAAATAGTAGAAATAGTTGCTTCATGGTGCTTTTATTAAAAACTAAAATTAGCTCGGCTGACATGGCTCAGTGGTTGAGCATCGACCCAGGAACCAAGTGGTCACAGGTTCGAATCCCAGTCAGGACATATGCCCAGGTTGTGGACTCAGTCCCCAGTAGGGGGCGTGCTGGAGGCAGCTGATCAATGGTTCTCTCTCATCATTGATGTTTCTATCTCTCTCTCCCTCTCCCTTCCTCTCTGAAATCAATAAAAATATATATTTTTTTAAAAATCTAAAAACTAAACTTACTTAATATTGAGGGTCCCAAACTCCATTAGGGACTTCCCCGAGGTCAGTGAAGAGTCTGAAAACACTTTGTATCCTTGGAATGTCCTGGCAGACATGAGAATGTTCACAGGTGCCCATGAGAAACCAAGATATTTTACATCATCGCACCCACAGGCACACTTCACACAAAACAGTGAAGAACCTCATTGCCACCAATGCATAAGGTTAGGGATAAAGGATGTGAATTATACACCAACTCTCTCAGCTGCCAGCAATGAGACCTGCACCAAACCGGTCTCCTGCATAAGCCTCCTTGGTGAATGTATTACATGGCAACAACCCCCATCTCACACACTCAGATAATCTGAGGGGCTCCAAGAAGGTAAAATTCATGGGAACACCCTATAATTGTAAGAACTGTCCAAATACAAATAGCATTGCCTTGGCTACTTCTTTCTGAAATTCCCACTGCCATGTTGTGGCTGAAATAGCTGACCACCAGGAGGCGCACCCTCATCCCCTCAGCCACCTTCCAGAACAGTCTTCCTCCTGTGTGATTGGATGATTGCCCTCACGGCTGGCCACTTAATTCTATTGTTGTAGTTTTAGGAGTCAGTCATAAATATGAGGTTTCTTATAAAGGAGGGATACAATGTGATGATAGCAATACTTGAAACTCATGTGAGGTGAGGTCATACCCTGATTACAAAAAAAGGTAGAAAAAAAAACTGGGTGGAGGACAGACATTTAGGTTAAAATATTTTAGGGTAAACAAAGGAAAAAATTTGGAATAGCACCATTTTCATAAAAATAATAATTATATAAATATTCTCCAACAAAATTTTGGAATGAGCTGGCTTTTGTCAAAAATAAATAAATAAATAAATAAAATCACCCCCTTGCTTTTTGTCTTACTCCATTTCCAAAACAATAGTCTTTTTTTCCTCCCTCTTAAAGAGGTCATAAATATTGGCTTCAACCCCCTCTGATTTTCCTGCACCAACATAGTCATTAAAGTGCTTTAAGTTCGGAAAATGTTTTGTATTTAATCTACATATCTGTGTTCTCAACCCATTTCCTACTTCCCAATGCCATCCAATAATGATTACTTTTTAAGCGGCTTAAAAGAGATTCTGAGATTTTCAACCTTAAACCGCTCTGAGTTGGCCAGAAAGGATTTGAGATTTCAGACTGAGCCATAGCGCCATCTCCCGGAAGTGCACATCACTAGCAACACCTAGAGACCAAGACATGGCCCCTCTGAAGCTCACAGGCAGTCTGGGTGCAAAGGCCTGTGCCTCTCACTCACGAAGGGAGCTTGCTCTTCACTCAATCAGAATGGGAGGAGCACACACGTCTTAGAAAACCTTCAGTTGCTGGGGAAAACGACTTGGCTTGAGCACAGTACAAAGCAAGCCCACAGCTCGCCACAAAACCATCTCATGATGCAGGTTGCAGACACCCCAAAGCAAGCCGATAGCCCATATTGATAAACCAAAATCACAGGTTATTTTATTAAGTCCAAACTTTGGAAAAATTCAAACTGCATTTCACTTTCCGTTTTAAGTTGAAATTACCACTTGTACAGAATACCTGGCTTCTGGTTACTAATTTCCATACCGTGTTTTGCTACTGAGCATCTGTTTTTCTATTCTCATGTTAGAAAAATAAGGTATGGTTATGCCAACTTGATTTATAACCAAGTTATTTTTGCATGCTTATGTATCTATTTCAAGTTTTAATGTCTATACTGGTCCACATACTTTTTTCCCCCCAAACTTTGTAATAGTTACTGTCCGTATTGCTCATTCTTGCTTAAAAAAACAACAACACAAAACACAAGAAAATGGATTTTATTGCTTCCAATTATTTGTTCCATGTTTTCTCCCCTAAGATAACTTCAGGCTATGATAAGGTTTGAGGTGCTCAGATTATGGCCAAATATGTAATAGAATCACCTAGTTTTATTGGTCCTATTGCACAGATTATGGCTACCTGTGCTGTCACGTTGGAATGTAGAAGGAGGGAAGCTATTCTATTCAATATGATCAGCTGTTTCTGTACAGATTATTCTAAAGATCTGAGCAAACGGGGTCAATTAGGAATTTTGCTTTACTTTTCTTAATATGTCTCTCTCTTTTTCCATAGTAAGTGCTCTACAGAAGCTAGTCAACCAGCTTCCGCCTGTGCTGTAGTCTTTAAAAGTGTGTTAACTTTGAGACTGGGATCAGTTTACTGCATAATAAGGTTCTGATTTGGAAACAGAAACAATCTGTACCACTATTAATAGCGGATGAACTGAAGCCAGCACTCTGATATTTTAAAAAATGAGCATAACGCATAATAAAATACAAAGTCCAAATTATTCAATATGAGAGGGAATATGGCCTTTTGAAAGGATGGATATTGTAAGAATACTAAAATCACCATATGTATTTAATTTTTTAAAAAATTAAATATATATATATTCATATAGGACTACATTTAACATTAAAATTAGTTTGATCGTGATATAATCTCACGTTGATGCTACAAAAAGAACACTCAGGGCCTCGGGGACATTGTGATGAACACCAAGTCTCAGTGTCAAGTACTGAAGGATTTAGAAGATAGGAGAGATTATATTAATTTTCCCTGGATTCAGGACACATTCCTTTAAAAATATTTCTGGATTTCTGTTTCTGTGCTTATAATATGTCTTTTTGTTCCCCATGAAAGTGAGGTGGAGAAAATGTGTGTGTAAATCTGGCTATTTCTTTGGGACTTCATGGATGTTGGATAAAACAGAAAACTTGTTCACAGTGAAAGTATATACCTGAAGGCCCCCCCCCCATCTCATGTGTGGCTTTGCTTGATTAACGTGCCTCATTCAGTGGCCATAAAGGAGCATGCATTTTAGATTAGAGTTTTCTGCAGGCTTTTTGATGACTGGCTTACAGCCAAAGCACTTATCCTGCTATTCAGGATATATTTCAGAAAACCATATAACTGCACCTAAGAGTCTTTAATTGCTAATTGTCCCCACTAACTGTTTAGTATATAATGCAAACAATAATACACGATGTCAGTTTGCATTTCCAGGCTGTTATTCAATCCCAAGTTTCTGCTGTGTTATGTTCTCTTCCTGTGGTTAATGATGTCTGCAAAACCTCAGCGGAGTAGCAATCCTGGCTTGGGTAAGGGGCAAGTCTGCATTAAAAGAATAACAATAAAAAATAGAAAATAGAGGTTTGAGTGATAGCCTACTGCCTGTCTGAGTACAATATTGAGTACTGTGCAGAATGAAATGAAGGGCTACTTGTGTGTTTCCAATTATAACATGCATCTCAGTAACCTAACCGTTCAGAGATTAACCAAACTGTGGATTATCAGTGGAATTTGGAATCCTCTACTTTACTGTCACCTGCATCCAAAGGAGCTCTCTGGTAATTGTGGTAATCATTGTGTCTAGGTCTTATCGGTAAAGGACCGAGACAAGCTTTCATTATTTCTGAGGAACTCTCTCGCTGCTGCTCATTGATCCATTCTCCCTTCCACTCTCACTGGCTTGAGCAAGACCATGGGAGCCTTCTTATAACAGGCAATGGAAAAGGTGCGCCGGGGCCAAGCTCTGGCTGCTAATAGTCTTTCAAGCACTTCTCCCTCTGTTCTGTCCACAATTTCAGTCCGATGTTCAGCACTTGGACTTGAAACATCCTTGAGCTCTTTGCAAGCTGGCATCTAATTGCTTCTTCATGCTGCCAAATGACTGAGTGTTTTCTGCATTGACTTGGTTTCTGCCAGAAGTGGGAGAAGAGAGGCTGGGGAGGAATAAAACTCATGCAAGGAAGGAAGAGAGCAGATCTGAGAGTCAGGGAGTGAGTAGGGGGAGAGTACAGAAAAGCCAAAAAAAAATAATAATTGACAGACTGTAGACTGGTCAAAAGAATAGAGAAACAAGACTAAAGTGGAGTGTTGGTAGGGAACAAATTCTCCTTGTGTCTGATAAATAGTTAATGGGAGGATCTACATATATGTGTGCGTACTCTCTGTGTATGTTGACCTGTGCAAAACATTGTTTCCTCCTTCTCCTCCTTCTTGGATCACAAAAGGCACAAGAGTGCATTCGGTTCATCACTCTCATTCCACATTGCTCATTATCGAATTTTTGTGGATGGCAAATTGCCCACAATCCTCCACTTTTCCTTGCTTCTGTGCCTTTTGCATTGGGATTCAGAAGCTCCTCTCATCAAAACATGGGTGCTATTTCCCTTCTCCCTAAACCTACCTGCCTGTGACTTGCTTTGGACCGTACAGTGTGATGGAAGCGGCATTAGGCCTCTCTTCTGCATTTCTACTGGCCCTCTTGGATCCTGCCTGGCTGCCACATGACCGAGCCTGGCTAACCTGCTGGAGGACGAGAGACCATGTGGAGCAGAGAAGAGGTGATTCTAGACTAGCTACCTCCCAGCTGACCTGGCTGCAGACTCAAAATGCATGAAAGAATACAAATGGAGACAGAAGAACTACTCAGCTGAACTCTGCCCAAATTCCTGACCAATAGAATTAAGAGTTACATAAATATTTGTTAAGACACTAAGTTTTGGGTGATTTATTAGTATCAAAGCTAATTGTTGCAGTAAACAACTCGCATTTCTTGGGTAGCTTAATCATTTACTATGTGTAGTGATAAGAATATTAAGTATTAAACCTATATTTAAAATTCACTCTTTTCTTACAATCTTCTTATGTAAATCTCCCAAGAATATTACATGTAAACATGGCTATCTTAATCATATTTATGGTTCAAGATATACTGAGATACTAATTTATAATTCTTGTATTTTTAAACTTCCATTATGATTATGTGTATGTCACAGAATAATGTCAATTATTCATTTATTTGTTAATACAGACACTAATTGTTATTAAATATAAGGCCTCAGGTCTTGAATCTTAGCACATATTTTAAGATGTAGATTTTTGAAAAATGATGCACTTGGGTTGAAAAGTTCCCAATATGGGACAACTGAGATACATGAGTTCTACTCATCTCCATTCATAAAGGAACCAAAACTCCTAAAAGAAACATTTTGATTGTGCATCTCTTATAGTAGCACACGGATGGGATTTTCATCTCATCTGTGTTCTTCATAGCACCTGAATAACTTCAGGATTCAATAACTACTCAAAAAATTATTAGTTCTCTCAACCTCAGGCAGTCAAGCAGTTTGTTCATCACAGAGAGCCTCTTGACTCCAATGGCCCTGGTAATGTACAGAGATGCTAATGACATTACCTAATTCTGTCATGCACAATTAATTTAATTTTATATGATAAAATGGAAAGTACTCACAACTTAGATTTGCTGTTAAATAAAGGCCTCAAAGTCCACTTGAGTTTTAGAAATTAGAGCATATGCTTATGAGCAGACACTTGGTAGAGATTATTTCGGTTCAAAAATGTGGATAAATGGTTTTCAATTGAAAGAGTAATATTAAATGGGTAACTGTACTAGATTGCAAAGGTTTCTGTTTCCATCAGGGTTTTGGCAGGAAACAGAGAGCACACTCATGCTGAGTAACGGAGGAGAGTGAAGGCATTGCTTGCAATGGTGTGGGTAGATGCTCTATGGGAGGACTCTGGGGTTAGTAGTAGTAGGGAGCATTATCAACCCCCAGGGAGGAAGTAGTTGCTAACCCCTCCCTCTGCCCCCAGCTATTTGGAGAGGGCCAGCTAAGAGCTGTGGAGCCTTCAGGCAGCCAACCTGAGGGGGATCTGTCTGGGAAGGAAGCAGGATATACCCTGGCTCCTGCCCTTCCCATCCTTTCATCTGTCAGTGCTGCAAACTGTCTCAACTTCACAGGAAGCCAAGGGGAAGAGTGCTCATCAATCTCATCCATTCCATTCAGCCACCTAAGACATCAAAGGTGCAGGAGAATGAGAGTGCTCCAGACAAGCAGATGGAAGGTGACCAGCAGACTTCCTTAACAAAGAATTAGGGCTGAAAAGGCATTTTTAATAACTTTTAGTTCATCAAGAAGAGTAATTTATTTAGATCAGGAAATGACTATTGGATGCATTTTCATTTACAATTGTGAAGAGACGGGAATTATAAAATGTTGAAAATGCTGGAAACATTAAAAATAGTGTGGGATGCAAATGTCTACTCAACTCTCAGCGCTCTTAGAGTTGTATTTTTATTATCACCTATTCATTTCATTGCCATTTTCTTTTCTTTTTAAATCTTTCTATTGATTTTTAGAGAGAGGGGAAGGGAGATGAAGAAGGGAGAGAGATAGCAACATCGATTGGCTGCCTCCTGCACATCCCACACTGAGGATTGAGCCCATAACATGGGCAAGTGCCATGACTGGGAATCAAACCAGTGACGTCTTGGTGCATGGGTCTATGCTCAACTGCTGAGCTACACTGGCCAGGCATCATTGCCATTTTCTTCAATGGCAAAACTTTCTAAACTTACAATTATTAAAGTAAAATACTTGACTTCTCTGCTATAGAAATCTATAGATCCATTAAAATTCATGAAATGGAATGAGGCAGTGTTTTTTAGTGTCCTTTCAGTTATGCCTGTAACAAACTGCTAACCTCAGGCAAGTTGATAAACACTTTTTGCCTAAATTTCTCCATTCACATAGTAGAGATAATACCAGTTCCTACCACAAAGGGTTGTTGTAAAGATTAAAAGAATTCTCACAAGTAAAGCACTTACAACTGTGCCTGGTACAGAGTAAAAGCCCCCAAAATGTGAGCCAGTGGTTATAGTAATGAAGGAACATGGCTTCCAAATTTTATTATTTGATTAATTCTGATTTTTTTCTTTCTAATGAAGATCCAACTGGGCCTTGTTATAACTTGTGACTTGGAAAGACTCAGTGTGACTTGGAACTAAGAAACAGTGAACTACCTTCCCCAAACCCTTAGCCAGACCTTAGTCAGACAGGCAAAAAGCTTAAGAAAGAGGGACAGATCTGTTTCATCAGGGGCTTTACATGATTTTAAGAAAAGATTCTGCTGCTTAGCAAGGTTTTGCAAGCAGGATAGAATGGCCCAGAGTCCTGTGGAAGCTGACTTCCCCATAGGCACAGCTCATAGCGTGCCTCCTTCCTTCCTGGAATGTATCCAGGAACAGAAAGAAGTCAAATCCATTTGAAAATCTCATGAGTTAAATATATTCCCAATCAGAATGCAAGCTTTGTGGCTTTCACACTCAGTGCTTTAACCATTCCTTGGATGCTCCAACAACCTACAGAGCTTCATCTAAACCCCCTCCTCCAGTCAAGCGGCAGTCCCAGCTCATTTCAGAGGCTCTGGCTTCTGCAGACAAAATACCCTTCTTGATAAAAATAGATTATTAGCTTTCTTTGTTTAGAGGCAATCAAACAAAGGAAGAAGTGAAAGGACTGTGCTAAGGACAGATAATCAGCTAATTGAAGCTGTCTCCACCAAGTAACTCGAGAAATTCAAAGAATATTGATGGAGGGAGAGCGATGAGGACATGTGCACAGGCACTGGATTGGAATGAGGATTCTCTGTTTGGAGGTGATGTGAGGACAGTTGTCAACCTGTGTGTGGGTCACCGGTGCTTCTCTCTGAACTCAGAGGTACTTGAGAGTGCTCTGGAATCCGCACGCAGATATCTGTGTCACTTTCATGTTCTTTGCCAGTCTTCTTTGAGCTGCACTCAACTGCTCTAAGACAGAAACCCACAAACCACCTTTAATGCCCGTGGACTTTTGTGTTTCTCCATCACCAGAATATCATGCCTACCATCCACCAAATGAATCTGATGAAATCAATGAGCTTTCCTAACCCCATTCTCAGCAACAGGTCTCCCACATTGTCTATGGTGCTGAGAGCCCCAGGAAGAAGAGTCGTGCGTCCTGACAGCGGGGGAAAAAGACTAAGAGAGAGCGAAGCAACAAGAGAAGCGGCACATTGCATAGGTGTAACAAAAGGAGAGCACTGAACAGAAAGATGGGTAAATGCAGGGCGTGAGGTTAGCACATGTCGATGTCTTTAAATCTGAGGAAATTTGGTCACCACTAACCCTTTTGACTAATAAGAATAAAGGACACCTGCTAACATGGACACACCCACAAATAGCTTTAAGTTATTATAACACTTACAAATATGCCGGCTGTTATAGGTACAATGGCCATTCTAATTCTATATATAATTATTTAAGTTTTTCAACCAATTTACAAGGTAGGTACTATTCTTGCCCCATTCTACAGGTAAGAAGACTGAGATACAAAGAGGCTAAATAACTGGTTAAGGTCAGACAATCTACTCCAGTGTCTAAACTCAACTTCCCTTCCCTTCCCTTCCCTTCCCTTTCTTCCTTCTCTTTCTTTCTTTCTTTCTTTCTTTCTTTCTTTCTTTCTTTCTTTCTTTCTCTCTCTCTCTCTCTCTCTCTCTCTCTCTCTCTCTCTCTCTCTCTCTTCCTCCCTCCCTCCCTTCCTTCCTTCCTTCCTCCCTCCCTCCCTCCCTCCCTCCCTCCCTTCCTTCCTTCCTTCCTTTCTTCCTTCCTTCCTTCCTTCCTCCCTCCCTCCCTTCCTTCCTTCCTTCCTTCCTTCCTTCCTTCCTTCCTTCCTTCCCTTCCTTTCTTATCTTTATTGTTGAAAGTATTACAGATGTCTTCCTTTTTCTCCCATTGACCCCCCTCTAGCCCACTCCTGCCACCCACTCCAGGCCTTCACCACACTATTTATTGTCTGTGTCCATGGGTTATGCATATATGCTACAAGTTCTTTAGTTAATCTCTTCCCACCCACCTACCCCCACCTCCCCCCTGAGATTTCACAGTCTGTTCCATGCTTCTATGTCTCTGGACCTACTCCGTTCCTCAGTTTATTTTGTTACTTAGATTCCACATATGAGTGAGATCATATGATACCTGCCTTTCTCTGACTGGCTTATTTCACTTAGCATAATACTCTCCAAGTCCCTCCATGCTGTCTCAAAGGGTAAGAGATTCTTCTTTTTCACTGCTGCATAGTATTCTGTGGTGTAGATATACTGTAGCTTTTGTATCCACTCATCTAATGATGGGCACTTGGGCTGTTTCCAGATCTAAGCTATTATGAATTGCACTGCTATGAACATAGACCTGCATATATTCTTTATAGTCTGCATAAGAGTTATAATACTTTATGAATTCAGGCAGTGGTATTTCATTCTTTACTACATATGTAACCACTAAGAATGGGTGCTACAAGGAAAACCACACACATAAATAGAAGATCCTTGAAGACAATAGTTTTATTATTTTAGATCAAAATGTCATATGTAAACATGAGAGGAAGGGAGAGCCACCACAAATTGTCGACAGGTTGCATGCTAGTTCAAAATAAGAAAAGGAGCCGAAACCGGTTTGGCTCAGTGGATGGAGCGTCGGCCTGCGGACTGAAGGGTCCCAGGTTCAATTCCGGTCAGGGGCATGTACCTGGGTTGTGGGCACATCCCCAGTGCGGGGTGTGCAGGAGGCAGCTGATCGGTGTTTCTCTCTCATCGATGTTTCTGACTCTATCTCTCTCCCTTCCTCTCTGTGAAAAATCAATAAAATATATTAAAAAAAATAAGAAAAGGAAAACTGAGCCTCAGGTTGGAATGTGTGGAGGATTGCTGGAGGAAGTGCATTTTAAAGCAAAATTCTGAAAATATTCTAGAAGGGGTGATCTTAAGAAAGCTACAACTGGGGGACCGGAATGTCACATGCAGAAGGAAAGCCATGTGTCAGTGTACTTTTCCTGGGAAAAATCCTCATTTATGACCCAGCTTTCCCCCTCTTTCGCTATTAAATTTAAGCAAATAAATTCACCTTTCTGAGCCACAGCTTCCTCATTTGTAACTTGAAAATTCACATTACAGATGAGGTCATTTCTAACTCATAGGGTTTGTTGTAGGAATTTGCAATGAATATAAAGCCCTTGGAATCTCACTAGGAATAGTAGCTTAGGAAACTGAATGTAGCTATTATTAGAAGAAGAACAAGATGAATTGGCTTAGTAGTACACTGAAAACAGCGTTAGAAATAGGAAGAAGTAAGATTTGAGAACCCAGTACTTAGGATAGTAGCATGCATATATATATACATATATATATATAGTGGGGCAAAAGTAGGGAGATAGTTGTTCATATGAACAATAATTTATAAATAATAATACAAGAGTAAACTGTGTTTCATGTACTCACAACTGTAAACCTTTTGTCCCACCCTGTGGGGGATCTAAGGGTTTTAATTACATTGGAGAGAGGAGAAGGTCTATAAAACTTGGCACAAGTTTAAAGAAGTAGATGATGATGCAATGTTGATGATAGCAGAACAGTAATGGTGAGCACTTGAGAAAGATCATGGTCTTTCTCCTTACAGGTGAAGGTACATTTAACACACCTCTGATTTCACATTCAGATGTTTCAAGTTGACTTGAGAAAATTTATCCATGGTCTAGAACAAAAGGACGTATTTACATTTCTCATGGGCCAACGTCTTCTCTCAGATGGATTTAGGCTGGGAAGGGCCAGAAGGAGGCAGAATTGGCAGAGTCAGTAAATCCCCAGCCCCAATTAGAAGAATTTTTACTTTTTTTTTTTTTTTGTATATTGGTGGTATACTTACTATCTCACTTGAAATATTCTGGGGCTCCTCACATGGGGCACTACGTTGCCATGGCTGACAAGCAGCCCCTGAATGACAGATGAACAGATCACTCTGACACAGTTTCACTGTGGGGGAGAGGGCTAAGGGATGGCCCATCCAAAGAAGCCAGGCAGCCTCCATTACCTGCCTTGTCAGGCTTTTATTGGAATTTTTTATCTTTAGATACAATCAGTAGGGTGAGTAATCGTGAGAGGACACTGTGGTTACATTGTCTTCTAGGCAAGGGCATCCAGGGATTAAGCATAAGGATTCCAGTAAGCACGTGGGGGCCTGCATGTGCACATACTTGTTTGGAAAGGTCAAGGAGTAATTAGGGGCACCACCTTTCACACTCTCTTACGTCTCCCCTAAGTCGGAATTCTGATAAACAGGGCAGGCGGCCTTCCACACACTTCCCTTTTCTCAGACTATACGCTTTCCAACCAAGTCTCAGGCTTCCCCACAGAAATAGGTTTATCTGCTTAAAACATGGGACCCACTGACTTAGAATACCTTGAAATGCACACTTATAGAATATTTGGGAACAAAGGACCACAGAGATCATCTGGTCCAACCACCCATCTGAGCTCTAAATCCCAAATACCAACTCTTTCTTTTTTCCTTTCCTCTTCTTTTCTTTCCTCTTCTTTTCTTTTCTTTTCTTTTCTTCCTTCTTTTCTTTTCTTTCCTTCCTTCTTTTCTTTTCTTTCTTTCCTTCCTTCTTTCCTTCCTTCTTTGCTTTCTTTCTTTCTTTCTTTCTTTCTTTCTTTCTTCCTTTCTTTCTGCCTTTCTGCCTTTCTTTTCTCTCTCTTTCTTTCTTTCTTTTCAACAATTAGCATGGTGTCAGGTTCAAAGTGACATACGAATATTTCCGGAAAAAAACAACAATTAGATGAAAAATATTCAAGACAGAATCTACCCTCACTAGGAGTGACCTCTAATAGACAACACATACCAATCATCTAAGAATGTTCCATTTTGAAAAGCAATTCCAACTACATTTCTCTCTATAGTGACATGCATTTGGCATGAGACTGATCTTTTCAGGTAATTTTAAATAACTAGATTTTTTTTTACTCAGTGACATGAAAAGGATAAAGTAAAAAGCACTAAAACCAGCCTTCTTGTTATTACTTGCACTAGTGATAGTGATAGCAAAGCCTTAGCATTTGGGATGACAGGTCTCAATAATGGAAGGCATAGCCAAAGTTGAAGAAACCATTGTTTTTAAAAATGAGAGAGAGAGTAGATGAGAGAGCAAAATATTGAAATATCATAGTATGATCTTAGAGTTTATTTCACACTAGTTTCCATTTAATTTATGAAAAGAAAAATTACTGTGTTAGATATAAGTTGGCAGTTGTGGTCATTAACAGCGAGCTATTGCCCAGGGGTCTGCAATAAAATGTAGTCCATATTGATTCCTTTTAACATTAACTATGTTGAGGTTGTGATTGAAAATTACTGTTGAATTGTAGATAACACTAGCTGGGTTCCAGAAATGATAAATACTGTAAACAGGTTATAAAAGCAGTTAAGGTATTATTATGTTTGTGTCATTAGATTAACTTTACTGACATAAACAGTTCAAAACAACCCACGTTTATATGCAATTTAAGTACTATCTGTTCAACTCACTTTAACAAACGGCAGCATACCCAGCGCTTTATGCAAATACATCTGAGTTCAGGGTCTTTCAACACCACTGAAAATACACTCTGCTATCAAAATGACTTTTTCTATCATTTCAGTGGTGCACTTTCAAAATTAACTTCTCTGGTTAGAGTTGTTGCTCCTCCAAGGAGATTTAAAAAAAAAAGAGAGAGAGAAATAAGTAAAGCAAAAGGAAGGAAGGAAAGAAAAGTAGGTTTACAGCCTTTGTATTCTACAGAACAGATGAAATAAATTGAGAGCCAAGCATCAGACTGGTTCATCCAGTTACTAAGGAGATGTTTTCTGCTTGACATCTCCTTAGTAACTGGATGAAATCAACATTAAAACCATCCAACAACTGTTTCCTTCAAGCATCCGTTTTAACAGAATGGCCGACTCTCAATGGTGTCACATGAAGGGCAGAGCTCTGGGCTATCTCATCCAGTCAGGTTCTGAGCTGGCGTCAGAGGCCTCCTGTGCTGTGAGTAGTACTCCTGCTAGAAGATGCCGTAGGGAAGATATCTCAGACCCATCCTTTCCAATGTTCACATTCAGAATGCTTCATGCACAAAGTGAATGGAAAAGGCTTCCTTTGTGTTGTTTAAAAGCTCACATGTATCCTTAGCTCACATTTACCCCTTCAACTAGAGAGAGATGCACTTCATTTCACACTCTAATGGCACTTGAGATACTACTGTCCTATTCTGTTTCCACCTGTGTAAAATTTATAAGGGGATGATCTTCTTCTCATCCTTGAATGGCCTTCCATGAGGTGGCTTGGGTACCTCCCAAAGTGGATTCTCATTTGAGAGATAAGCATTGTGTCATTCATAAAAGCATGTCAAACCTCAAAGTTGTTGACGAGTTAAGGTGTCTTGTAGACTCCTTCACGTGAGGAGAGAGTCAAATATGGATGTCTCTCTTGGTGAGAAAATAAACATATTTCCCTCTACCAAACCCCTCCCTCTGTTAGAGCTTAGCTTTTTAAAACACAGAGTGGGGCCCTGAACAGTGTTAGAGTATTGGCCTGAGGAATGAAGGCTTGAGGGTTTGATTCCTGATCAAGGACATGCAGGTTCAATCCCCAGCACCAGTTGGGGCATGTGCAGGAGGTAACAAATCCATGTGACTCACATTGCTGTATCTTTCTTTCTCTCTACCCTCTACCCTAATCCCTTTAAAAATCAATGGAAAATATCTTCAGGTGAGAATTAACAACAACAACAAAAACAACCCATAGAGTGGGGAAATTTAGATTCTTATGAATGAACACAAATGATGATGTGTGGATATAATTCATAATTAAAACTCTCCGAAATAAAATGATGGGAAATAATGAAAAATCTCTGCATAGGCAGGCTAGCCACACTGATGTATATATCCAGTCAGAAAGGAGACCTGATTCATTATTCAGGAATTCAAATGTAAGCTCCACAAGGGTGAGATCAGAGCTTGACCTCTCCTGCAGCACCTCCAATGGCCAGCATTGGACACACAGAGCCACACACATACTATGTATTTGGAAAAAAATATACTGAAGACAAAATCAGTATTTTCTAATTCTGAAAAATCAAAACAAAACAATGCGTGGCACTAATCCTTGTCCTATGCATATGGAATGCTTTGTTTATGAGTACTTCTGCAAAAGCTAATTTGAAGTGTGAAGATCATTTTAAGTGGATGTGCATATATTTTGATACATGACTTATGATTGTGGTTGTCAACCTGAGGACCTGCTGTTGGCTGCTTCCTTCCGTTGTGCCATGTTTTTGCAAATGACAATTGCTCCTCCTTTGCGCTCTGCAGGCTGCTCAACCTCCCAGCAAAGGCTGGCTTTCCCATGTGATTAGGAAGTGCGTTCACTCTGTCCTTGAAGCGGTTCTTGTGTCCCTATTCAGTCAGAATGCCCATCTTCCCTGGCCCACCTGGAAATTGCTTTGATAAACCTGCTGTCAGCCATTCTCTTTACAAGACCAACCTATTGAAACTGAATTAACATAAGTATGACTTTCCTACCAGTGTCCTGCCAGTGCTCTGGGCTCTCATTAATGCAGATCATTTTGCCACTTATTTTAAGTACGGCATACAGGGGAGAATTGCGCAGGAACTGGATACCCTATCAATGACAGGCCTGACCAGAGCGCAGGGAAGTAGTGGGCTCTGCAGTCTGCCATGCCTGAGTTCTCAATTAGAGTTTCAGGGAAGAAAACAGAACTGGACCTGTCACAGCCAGGCTTTGCTTTTTCCTGCTGTTTCCCCCCCCTCCCCCCCCCACCTCCATATTCCAATTCTACCCTTTCTAACACAGTTCTGTCCCTGCTCATCTTACCATCAGAGGGGGAAACAGAGGGATGTGAAACAAACTTCTAAATGCCATCATTACAGGTGGTTCTTTAATCAGTCTTCATTCAGATTTCAACTGTCCTAGAGTCTACTATTCTCACAAAGGAATAAAATGATCTTCATAATCCTTCTGTGGTCAAAAGGATGTAGCTTGGGTATACTACTCATGACAATAATTTTATATTTTATGTCTATTTATTCAGCTATCTCCTTATCTTTCTTTTTATTGAGATGTAAATGACATATAATATTAGTTCCAGGTATACAACATAATGATTTGATATATGCATGACTGTGAAATGATCACAAAAGTAACTCATGTTAGTATCCATTGCCACACATAGTTACACATTTTTAAAGTGAGTGGTGGGCTGGATTTGGCCCACCAATAAATAAAAAAAATATATCTTCTTTTATTTATATATTAATTCCCTGTATTATGTTAGATTTCAAGTTGGAGGAGAAGGTCATGGGATTACATAATACATTTTTAAAGATATATGTAGATGTGAAATTAAAATAATGAGAGACAGAGAGAGAGAGAGAGGAATGAAAGATAAAACGATGGCTCAGAATTCTGTTTTTGGGGAGAGAACAAATAACAGTATCTTCTTTTCTTACTCCCACAATCATCTGCACACCTGTAATAGCAGCTCTCTGGTCTTATTAAGAAGTTAAAGGTGAAAAGAAAAAGAAGAAAAAGATCTTGCCTCCTCTGATGGGAAGCATGAAGTAAAAGATTTGAGATATGCACCTTCAAGAATGGTCAATAAAATTGAACACATGAAAAATTTTAAGACGACAAAGCCGTGGTTATCTAGCAACCTTGGAGCGTGTCACTCCGAATAAAAACTTCCCTTGAATAATTGAAGGTAAGCTGCTGTAAGTACAACACTCTTTCACTTTAACTACCTGTGATGGAAACCTTTTTAAAATGCAGGGACATGTCCCAATCTTCTTAAGCAAGACCACCGAACATCATTTCCCCTTCCCTTGCTGCCCAGGGTGATTACGATGAACATCAGCTACTGCGTTTAGCTGTAACGAGACCATGCCCTGGGGACCACTGAGTGCACATAGAGCGGCCCCATTGACAAAGTGAGTCCAGACTCCTGATCTCTGAGAATTTTAATTCAATTTCATTTCAGAAGAACATTGCAGGCTTTTCTGTAGTATTTGTTACCACAATCAGATGGACCCCGCTTATAGCAATGTCCCCGCTTTGAAGTTTGTGGTGGACTGGTAAACCATCTCATGACTGTGTGTGTGTGTGTGTGTATGTGTGCACGCACGCATGCACACTCACACACCTCCAATACATATAATAGTATGTTGATATATACAGATACCTAATTTAGATAAAACTTGGTTCTGAGAGAGACCTAAAGGGCTCTTGTACTAATAATCGCACGCTCTCTGCGCGTACTTGTGTGGTCTGTGCTCACTCTACTCCCAACAACTGTTATTTCCGTTGCTCTTTCTGATTCTTATTCGTGTTTCAGATCAAGACTTCTCAAATGTAAATGAGGACTAGAATCAGCTGGGGGATTCTGATAAAAACACTGCTTCTGAGTCTATCAGTCTGGGTAGGGCCCTGAGATGCTGCATTTCTAAGAAACCCCCAGGATTGCACTCTGAGTAGAGAGATTTGAGATTTTTCAGTGACTTAGGGAAGTGATCTAGATCAGGAATCAGAAAACCCCAGCTTGTGGACCAAATCCAGCCCACTGCCCATTTTTATATGGCCTGTGAGCTAACACTAATTTCCCATCTTCAAATGTTTGGGGTAAAAACATAGAGAAGAATATTTTGCCACACATGACAATCATATGATTTCAAGTTTTCATGTCCAAAAATGAAGCTTTGTTGAGCCATGGCCACACCCAAACATTTACTCATTGTCTGTAGGTGCCTCTGCGCTACACAGAGCTGAGTGGCTGCCAGGGAGAAGGCAGTGGCCTGCAAAGCCTCAAGGTTCACTCTCCGGCCTTTTACAGCCTGTGATCTGGATGACAGTGCTTCATATTTGAACAACACTGTCTAATTTACAGCGGGCTTTTGTTTCCTGTGGTCTTGTCAGGAGGGGCCATGGATGCTGCTGGTGCAGGAGCACCCTGTGTAGTTGGCAGGCTCAAGGATGCCCGGGGGTTTGAGGGAAGACTTCTTTAAAGTCACACAAAGTAGCATACAGGCTAGAAGACACCCATCAGAGATGACAAATGGCTAGTCCCAGATTACATGCCTGACAAGGCAAGAGGCCAGAACAGAGCTCAAAGTCAAGTGTCTTTGCACTGCAGAATAAGGCGATATGCTAGGGGAATTGTTGTCGTGACATTTCCAAGTTTTTTCTTCAACTAAATTGTTTCCAAAATAATGTCATTTCAATCATTTATCTATAAATGATGGCCTTTTATTCTGCTTGTAAGAACATCCTTCAAAATGATAAAGTAGGCCCAAACCATCTCAACTAATATTTCCTTCCAAAGATTTAATATCCAAATAAAAATGGAAAAAGGAGAATTCACAATCATAGAGAAACATCTATTCATCTTTTAGGTTCAAATGAGATTTACTGGCTTTTTCCCCAAACACTTACTTTACATAAAACAGATTCCATTAAAACTCGAAACTCTGCTCCCTGGACTTTTAAAGGGCAACTTTCAAAATAATGGTAAATCTTGGGCTCACCAATAGTTGTTGTTATTATGAAAGAGAATTTGGATCTATTGAAAATATTTGTTTAAATTATATTTTAATTATTTAAAATATTTCTTAATGGTTTATAGGGTCTAATACAACATTTTCTCTTCCATTCTGTGATCTATATAATTTAAACACCATGGATTTACAAATAAGAATAAACCATGGGAATAAAATTATTTCTTTATTAAATATATGGGAGTAGTTTTGTCTTTGTATCAGCCAGGAATGTTCCGAGTTTGGTTTCTTTCATTTCCCACCAGTAGAACTAAGAAAACAAAGGAATCCTTAGCTTCAGAAAGGAAGTATAACAGGCAACACAAATCCTCCTTTATTTCATGCATATCTCTACACTCTCCTCTGAGGTTCCCTATGAGATTTATCCCCCAATGGATGACACATTAAACCTTACTAGGCTGGAATGTGAATACAAAGAAAACTTAACTCATAGCACAAAGAGGCTAAAAAGTTGGCCAACCAGAATATATTTTAAAATGTACAATACTGGCGATGTGTCGAGGGCCAAATTATTTGTTAGTGAACACTCTGCTGTTAGAAATGAATTTTTCTGTTTTCGGTACTCTCTTATAGAAGAGCACTACAGCATTATCTTAAGGATAACTTAAATGAAGTCCAATAGCTCTATGCGAGGCTTCTTTGACTTGCTTTCTTGCATTGATATTCTTGTGATTGAGATGTTCTTGCTATCTTGATGGAATTTGAGCTGAGTAACTGTCACGGACACTTCTGAATCTTACAGTAAAATCTGCTAGTTTGGGACATAATGGCATTATATATATTTTTCCATAATTATCTTCCTGTTGTATTCCCAACTTGCTTTCTTACTCACTTCATAGTGAAAATGAAGGGTCAATTGTCTGATTGTGGTGTCTGCTTGTTTTCCACCACTCCCACACAAAAATACTTCAGTTTCCAGGAAATTGTTTCCTCTGCCTGGAATCAATCAATCTCAATCTCTCTCTCTCTCTCTCTCTCTCTCTCTCTCTCTCTCTCTCTCTCTCTCTCCGACCCACCCCCATCCTGGCACAATCACTCTATGCCTCATGTGGTAGAGACTGGCAGGTTGTTAACCAAGCATTTCCTTTTCCTTCTGGGAACACAACTAGATTACATTCCAGAGATCTCTTCCAATTAAGTGCTGTTCTGGTACTAAGTTCTGGCCAATGAACTATGGACAGAAGTGATGGAGGTCATTTTCAAGCCTTCCCATCCCGCTGAGCCTACTTCCCATTGAATTAATCTCCCTCTATATTTGATTTCTCCCCAGTCCTAGATGAATGAATAAAATTTCCAGAACCTAAAGAGGGGCACTATTGCAAAATGGAAGAAACCTGGGTTCTTATGGCCACTTAGGAGAAAGATGCCCAGGGGAGATGCTCTTCCAGGAATACCCATTTTAGACAGTTGTGCAAGTAAAAAATAAAAATTATTGGGGTGAGAAAGACCAGGAGACTTTAGTACTCTTTAGTAGCTTAAAACAACAGCATTACAATGCCATATTTTCTGTGGGTCAGGAATTCAGCCATGACTTAGCCGAGTGTGCCTAAGGGCCAAGGACTCCCACGAAATTGCAGTCAGACTGTATGTAGGTCAGGGCTGTGGACTTATGTGAAAGCCCCACTCGATGGATAAGACGTCTGCTTCCAAAGTCACTCACATGCCTTTGGGCAGGTTTTGGCCCTTTGCTCTGTGGGCCTCTCCTCAGGGCTGCCTCATGACCTTGCAGCTCACTTCCCCTGAGGCAAGCAATCTCTCTCTCTCTCTCTCTCACACACACACACACACACACACACACACAGACACACACACACAGAGACACACAGAGAGACACACACACACAGAGACACACACACACAGACACACACACAGAGACACACAGAGACAGAGAGAGAGAGAGAGAGAGAGAGAGAGAGAGAGAGAGAGAGAGAGAGAGAGAGAGACAGAAGCCAGCCTTTAAAAAACCTAATCTCAGAAGTTCCACCCCGGCAATATCTGTTTGTTAGAAGACTTACGCAAGATGTGAACACAAAGGTAAGACCATTGGAAGCCATTTTGGGAGCTGGCTCCTGTGTAACATACATTGCCCTGATTATTCTGTTTTTCTGGAGAAGAAAGAATCACAACCTCTGCCTAATCGTGCAATAAAACATGCTCATGGACACCGAGTATGAATGGGGAGGTTTTGTGTTGCATGAGAACACCTAGTCAAGAGTTCCAAGTGCCTGAATATTGAGCCTGTGCTCCTGAGGCTTACACTCATGATGACACCGTATCAGCTGGAGATGGCCTAAATAGGAAAGTCATCACTAAACTCTAAGTAGCAGAGGGCAGTGTCAGGGAACTCATTCACCCTGGTGTGTCCGGCACACTGTCTTAGGAATTCTACTTGGTATTTACTCAGTATGTACTTGTTGATCAAAAGGAATGAGTGCTTAAATGATGGATACATTCTTGAATTTTAGATGGCTAATTTGCTACCAAAACTCTTATTTGAGGGAAATTGGATCAATAAATACTTGCAAACATCAAGTACTGACTCACATCTCACAGAATGAAATGCACAGGGCTTTTTGAAAATTTTTAAACTTTCTCAGTGGAGCTCTATATAAAACAAGTCATGGGTATTTATAAACTTTGACTATAATCGTTGGACTATAATTGGAAATCATGAAAAGCATAATTTTATAAAATACAATTCCATGATCATGTTTGACTTTTATGTATGTTTATTCAAAACAATATTCATATCATAATTATTTTCTTAATTCAAAGGTTATTCTGTGAATGGGTTCAGCCTCTCCTGAGGATAACATAAAGACTATGGTCAATTCTAGCCACTTGGATTGACTCCATGGTGATAAATTAGTTGTCTGGTAACTATTATTATGACTGAGAAAAAAAAGAGTGTCAAATAGAAAACTGTATATATGGGCATGTGTATAAAGATGGATGTGTCTTTCTTTAGTATTCTCTCCATTGAACTCTCAGTGTTCAAAAGAAAATATTGAACCTCTGTAAAGACATTGATGTTTACAAAGGTCATAGAAAACAAACATCGATACCTTGTCCCAACTATTGAAAATTTCTGGTACCACAGATGCAGACAGATAAAACTTTCTCTACAACTAAATGTTGAAACATGATACTATACTTATAACATAGCATATTAACTACATTTTAATTAGGGAAATAGATGTAATTATTGTTAATTTCATTTCAGAGAAGCCTGGTATTCTGAAACATGTTTGTTTTGACTTTAGTTAATGATTCATTTGTGATTATTCACTTATCCTTGAATTTTGGGAAATTTAGACAAAGATATTTATCATGGAAAGAGGTTAGAATTAGATAAAAATTAAGAAAATTATACCATTTGAAGAGATAAAAGATTACTAAAATAAAAATTCTTCCATACTCTGTATCTTAAACTTATATTTGCAATATAATAAATTTGATTCTAAGCAAATTTTAAAAGCCATTTCCCTTTAATGTCATCCATACAATAAATAATAAATATCCTTGTAATTGTGCTATTAAGGATCTTAACCACAATACTAATTATGATGTTATTAATCCTAAGGGCAACATCTAAGTATGTCTACCAAGATGGGAGGTGATATATAGGAAACTGCTTTGGCTGCTTTTTTTAAAGATAAGCATTTGAGATAATGACAGTAGTTCATTAATCTTTGATTTCATGATGTCTGACACAGAATACATGTGCACAAATATTTCTTAAAATTAATGGATGAATAAATGAAAGGAAATACAAAGGAAGAAAAAGATATGAGTGAGGGTCTATGTAGGAATCTCAACTCATCTAGATCAAATAAGTTCTGTGAGCCAATCACACATGTGACAATTTGGACAAATATTCCAATAGTTAGTTTAATTTTTTTTAAACATTCACTCTTACCTCAAGGAAAGAAAGTCTACGACTCTAAGTAGTTAATTCCATCAGTTGCCAGGTAAGAAGTATCATCCTCCCAAACATTATGTATAGTGTATTAGATCGAGCATTTTTCATACACATAAACTACATTTCTCGTGAACATTATCGCCTCTCAGTACATTATGTATTTCTGATGTTCAATAAATAATGAAGAATAACAATAACAACAACATCAACAGGGGCTCTGGGGACTACAAGGCTTGCACTCAGGCGAGGGTCTGAGCAAACAGATGGCTTCCTCTGTGTGCCCTGAAAGCAAGCCTCGTTGCCTTCTATAGAACTGCTCAGGGCAGTAAATCCCTGAGCAGTTGGCCTTCCATCAAAAACAGTCTGTATCCGGTCTCAGGAGTTCTCAACGAGGGACTTTTCGCAATGGTGTCTCAGTTGATCACGCCGGTAATAGGGCAATTATAGCCAGAGAGGTGGTCTGTGATGTAACTCAAACCCTCATTTCTACACAGCTGTGCAGACCATCAACTCAAATTGTACCAAGAAGTCAACTGGGAGCCTATTCAGAATATGGGGTATTTATTGGCTGAGGATGAGGAAAGCCTATTTGTTCAGCCACAGTGGAGTTTGTCTTTGTCGGCTCTGGGCACAGACATTCCAGCCTGTGCAAAGAGCAGCACCGCTCCTGCCAAGCAGGCTCTTCTGGGCTCTCCTCTGACCTGGCTCTCTTGGGCCCGTCTGTCATTCCTGTCTCAGACCAGCCTGCTCCAGGGTTTTGTTTGGTCCATTCTCTGATTCCAAGAGCTTGCATATGCCAACCTTTAAACTTCTGTGACCACCCAAAAGGATTTTTCAGAATGCGGATGCTTAATCAATATATAAGGTAAAAGGACTGCAAGAGGCAGTGAGGCCCCAGCTGACACTAGGTAGCATGCGTTTTTATTAGGTGTTTTCTTGACCTTTTTCCAGAACCTTTGGCCATTTAAGGAAGGCAAACAGAGAGTTGGTATTGGGATTTCCTCAGAGCCAGGGACCAGCTCACTGGGTGAGCCAACAAGGCAAAGGTGTAGGGAGATGTTGAATACACTATTATGATGCCTGCCCATGGGTCACAGAGCATGGCACGAGTCAAGGGTAGACAGGGCAAAAGTGATGCCTGGAAACCAATAGAGATTGCAAGGAAGACCAATGACAGGCTGTGGGTCAGGAAGTCAAAGTGGTGCAGGGACAGAATCTTGTAATTAGAGGGGGATCAATCATTGAATTCTGGAAATAATATGGCTGTGACTGGTGAGAAGTTCTAAGTTGACCTGGTTCTCTCCCCCTTTCACCCATAATAAATGGTTGATATTAACTTTCAAAAACATTTTTGCAGGATTTTATCATTATTTTTCTCCTAGTACAGTCAATACAAATAAGACCTTTAATAAAAATAATGATGTATTTAGCAGCAGTAAAAGTTAAAGGGATAGAATAAATGCTTTCAAATAACCTAGGTCACATCGATGAGTTAGGGCTCTAAAGAAAGATAGTAAACGGATCTCTCAATAAATTATTGATATCCAGTGAAACAAACAATCTCCAACAATGACTACGTAAATAGTATATTGGAAACATTTGTTTCTAAAGTTCTTTTAACACTTATGGAATAAAAACGGTTAACTGCGACACATGCGCTGGGTATACTAGTAGTTTCCACACGGCCTCACATGATACTTCTGTAGTTGAAAATGGCTTCGTACAATTAAGGTGAAGCTCTTTTCAAATAATGGACAAATATGGTAAAGAAAAGCACTTTTTGATGCATTAAATATAGATATTGCATCTTGCTATTTTTCAGACCCTTCATATACAAGATTTGAAAACAAAATGATAATAAGAGAAAAAATCCTGGAATTATATTGTAATTCTAAAATACCATAGAACTCAAGTTCACTCCCTTATTTTTAATAATGAGAACATTTGAAACTAGGATCTACCAGGACCATCCAGTGACCTGAGCACACACAACTAAAATGTGAATCTCCTGGCCCCGAAGCACAGGGTTATTTTGGTTTTACTATGAATAAAAAGTTGGAGTACAAGTTATACATTATCAACTGATCTTATTAAGGAGACAACAACATTTGACAAGGTAAGCGCACTAGTAGAGAACCATAACTTTTTCTTGGGAAAATGATCACTTCCTCTTTTCAAACCCGGCTCTCCACTCAGAATGTAAAGAGGCATTGATCTACTGTCTGTAATTGTCTTAAGTTGTAGACACTCAATAAGGCACTGACAATGTGAAAACATTATTTAGTTAAACCAGGGAGTCAATTCAATCTTAGTTCTTAAAAAAAAAAAAAAAGTTCACAAACTGGAGAGATCCATTATAAGCTTATATTTAATCACAAATTGGGGGGGGGGGTGGAGATAACCAGATAACCGGTCTCTTTTCAGGAGAAACACAATTATCAATAACATATCTGATTTGCATTGTAGTTTAAAGGCTAATCTAATCATCACTTATTGAAACTTTCTGACAATTACCTAAAGACAGTGAGGCATATACAGAGCACCAGTGGATGTTCCTAATTCCTTTAATCACTGGGAAGACATGAGATATATTCCTAACACTACACCAGGGAGAAAGTTACAAACAGATCTGTGATTAAATTCCTCTTTTAAAATGAATGCAGATTTGGTGAACTTTTCTGTCATTACAAAACGGCTTATTTATGTTGATATGTAGTAAACATTCAATTTCTCCTGAAAGAAACCATGCATCCATGCTCTGACATATGCATTGTCGTTGAAAATAGAAAGGATCTGACTGAATAAAAAGAAAGCCGTGTTCTTGAGGACTTAACTCCTATGTAAGCATTAACAGTACTCACGTAGAGGTGTACCTTCATTAAACTTATGCAGGGCTGTAGTGATGCTAAATAAGTGACTATGCACAGATTTCTTTTCACTATAGCCAACTATTAACAGTAATGTGTACTTAAGGAAAAGCAAGAGAAAGAAAACCTGGACTTCAAAGCGATTTGAGAACAGAACACAAGTATCTACGCTTCTACAAATCCCTAATGCTGCTTTCATTAGGCTTATTTATTTCCAGTTTTAATAATGTTGCATTAATTGTGTTATCAGATTAAAGTGAACCTCACCTGTCTGATGTTTATTTGCATTGCTTCAAATTGACAGAAACATAACTACAGACGTAGCAAAACAAAACCTGACAAAAGTATCAGGCTCAAAATTCAAACAGACATGAGGATGTTCCAGCATTAAGTGCACCCTTCAGACCCAATTCATCACTTCACTCTTCCAGTTTTTTCTCCTGAACAGATTCCAAACGCAACTATTCCTTCCTGCCTCCACCCTAACTCCATCCACCACCATCCTTCCCCCAGACTATTATTAGGGTTCCCTGCTTCTATGTTGCCTCTCAAAAGCCATTCTCCACAAAGAAGGTCTGATCGCTGACCCATCCTCACTTGTGAATATCGTTAAATTATCAGGGATTTTGTGAGCCAGTTGACAAAAACACAGCAAGTATTAAACTTAAATTATATAAAGGCAATTAAGTTATGTTAAAAACAAAAGCAATTACTCCAACCTCATCACCTCATCCGTGTAGGAGTATGTTTTACTATTCTCTGAGCTCTTAAGATTATTTACACCTTCTCTGTCTACATGGTGTAATTCAAACAAAACAGCCAGCTGCTGTGGATCTCTTCCCAAATCCACACTGTGGGATTGCACACTGACAACTTGAAATTACCCATGATGAGGGGATTCACACCATGGAAACTGCAAATGTTACAAGTCAGGGCTTGGCCTACTAGTTTATTGATCATAGACCTACCAAAAGTAATAGAGAAAATATTAACAACATAGATTATGCTGAGGAGTTCGCTGAGTCTGTAGCCCTTGTATTTTGAAGAACACAAAAATCATTCAGGAATTGGTCTCCCCATATTATACAAGGCTTATCTGTTGCAGCAAAGATGTGGCTCAAAAAATTAACGAAGGAGCGAAGTTCTAAGATGCATCTCTGCTGTTTCAGTTTCTTCTGTCTTGTTATTCAAATATCAACCAACTTTCATGGCAGAATGACATATTTTTTGAGCACCTATCATATTCCTAGAACAGTAGGTGCCCCAAACATCTCTTGAATGAATGTATTAATACAGACTGACATCTTCTCACGTCCTCTCCTCCCCCCATTCCTTGTTATTTTTCTGAGTTGAATGGTATCAGCTTTCATTAAAACATAGGAATCAGGGGCAATTCCATTCCTACAAATGCCTGAATCACTGAGCACCTTGGCTGGTCCCTTTTTCATCTATTATTTCTGCTTTTCCTGCACAAAGCGCCACGGCCCCTAACCATGACCTCAGAGCTTTCATGAGACTCATTGAGAACTTCACTGTGAAAGTTCAAAATGACACTGAACATAGTATTTTTTTCTGGAACAACTGCAACCTATGAAATTTGTGGGGAGACCTCAAAATATGACATTTACATATTCTCTTTAACACTTAAACACTGCAAAATGCAAGTCTGTTGTGCAGGAGACTGCTGTTAAATTGTGAATGCCAATTAAAGCTTAATGGTTAATCTTTACTAAATAAGCAGTGCTTCATATACCAGGCAAGATTGTCTGCTGTGCATTAACAAAAACCGATTAGTTAACTAGCTAAACAGATTAAATGCAGACATTCAAGTTTAGGGGGGAATGAATAGGTCTTAACTGTAATAGTATGGAATATTCTTCTGTTTAAATTTTATCACTTCTCATTCGGGTTTCATTTCAGATGTCAAAGTTGTAATGGTAGTGACATTCATTTTATAATAGTGTTTGAAACATATGCAGTAAAGGGGGTTGTAATAATAATACTACAAATTACATGCTTATTTTTCCAGATCATACCTAATAGACTGTAATATCATTTCCAGTCACAGTTCACCGAAGTCAAATTTAAAGCATCATATTAAAGTCAAGGTCCCTTCGCATCTAATTAGACATTAGAAACAAATGTGGCCAGGTCTGCATTCTGTTAAATAGAAGCGAAGAATCCCTCAGAGGCGATGGCACCATTTAAGGACGTTAGAGGTACTAACCGGCTCTGAAGGTACACAATGAATTCCTGTAGATTTAGTTTCAGCATTGTGCAATGTGACATCTCAGTTGCGGTAGGACACTGGAGCATAAATTGTACCCAGCTTGTAAAATATTCAGGACAAAGAATATTTTATGCTTAGAAGCCTAACTTCTAGAAATTATGCCAGCGAGGGAAGCAATTCAAGAAAACACCTCTCACGGGGGTATGGATGGCACCATCGCAAATCTTGGCAGAGGGATTTATTTCAGGAGCGTTCAGGAAACATTAGAAAGGGTGCATTTTGTTCATTCTCTAGAAATTCATATAAGTCAGTCTCAGCTAGAGACTATGTAAATGTGAGAACTGTGGATTTTTTCAAAGTCCATCCTCACTAATGGCTTTGCTGTATTCATCCTCAGAAATAGATAGGGGGGGATATTTCCCTAGAACTCCATCTCATAGGATCATAGTTATATCTTTCTCTGCTTCTGCTTTTTATTACTTTGCGAAAGAAAGAAAGAAAGAAAGAAAGAGAGAGAGAGAGAGAGAGAGAGAGAGAGAGAGAAGAAAGAAAGAAAGAAAGAAAGAAAGAAAGAAAGAAAGAAAGAAAGAAAGAAAGAAAGAAAGAAAGAAAGAAATTGGGAAGTGTAGGTGATTTTATGACATTATCTAGCTGGCCCTATAATTTGGTATTCTGGCAGAAGTTTTCCAGACAAAGCCTTCTGCTTGGTTCTCCATGGACCAATCACATTTTTGTCCTGTGTGTAACTACCCTCTTGCTTCATTTAGAGAAGAAAAGCAATAGGGGCCAGCAAGATCATGTTATTTGAAAATGCTTGTCTTGAATACTCCTGTAGTAATCCAAATGCAAAGAAAATGATTCTTTCCCTTAAGCACCATGTATGTAGACACTGAAATTACTATGAGAAGGGCTGGATTTATAGATATAAGTTTTAGTGGATTAAAATATTAACTAGCCCCATCTGATAGATTAGAACTTTTGAAAATAAAACTTTGGGTTTTTCTTATCAGTTTGTAAAGAGCTTAAGTAGTTGCCTTCCACTCTTCTGGGGCAGGTTCTGAACAAAGAATCTGCATTTTCCCTTTTCTGCAAATCCACCGGTTACAGAGGAACTTGTATTGAGAGGCATGACCATAAAATTGGGTTAATCACAAGGTTTGGACACTCCAGTGTACCACAATTTCTTTCAGCTGAGAACCAAAGATCTGTATGTCTTTTTTAAATATAATATATAATATATATTTCAGAGAGGAAGGGAGAGGGAGAGAGAGATGGACACATCCATGATGAAAGAGAGCCATTGATTGGATGTCTCCTACATGTGCACTACTGGGGACTGAGCCCACAACCGGGCATGTTCCCCGACTGGGAATGGAACCCCGACCCCCTGGTTCAGAGGTCGACACTCAACCACTAAGCTATGCCAACTGGGCAGTATTTATTTAAAAACAACAAGATTTTTAAATTTATTTTTACAGAGAGGAGGAAGTGTGGAATAGAGAGAAACATCAATGTAATAGCAAACATGGATTAGCTGCCCCCAGCATGCCTCCTACAGGGGATGGAGCCTGTAACCCAGCCACTGTCTGTGCATGGGAGGACATCTAATCAACTGAGCTACATCAGCCAGGGCAAAATTGTATTTCTTGATATTTTCCTAGCAATATTTAGCCACCAGAGCAAATTGTGTCTACAGAATATTCCATATTCTTCCTTTCTATTGCACTTAGTACTGTGATTGACCCAGGAGGGTCAGCACCTTACCTCCACTGAACTTGGTGGACAGGATTTTGGGACATAGAGGAAGAAGATTCTACCATAGCCACAATTCACTTCGCTTGATAGGAGAGCTTTGCCACTAATATGGAGAAAAATTCCAATTAAAATCTATATTCATTTAAGGATCATCTTTGCTATCTTTCAAAGTATCTAAGAAAAAAAAAAGAAACTAAATTTGTATTTACCCACTGAATGGCCTGAAGGTATACTTTATAAAGGAAAAACCTAATTACTTGCTATTATTCATCAGTGAAGGATTTCATGCTGGCAACAATTTGGGCAAAGATCCCTTCATCAGGTGAAACAGAACCTTCCATATCAGTTCTGTTTCTGTTAGGTCTTGATGTTTTGTTTTAGGACAACCCATGTAACAGATGAATTCATTTTAGGATTTATACTTCTCCTGGAAAATTACTGCCGAAGAGACATAGGAAATAAAATGCTATGAATAAGAAGATTTAAAGAGAAAGCTACCCTTGCAAAAATAAAAATACTAAGATCTGCACATCTAAGCACTTTCAACCTACTAGCATTTTGGCTCCTCATCATTTCTCCAAAAGAACAAGGATGCGAACATTAACATTTGCTCTAACACCTGAAGAGCCCAGGCATGTGGGGAGGTTTAGAGCCGACTCCGACTCCCGGATAATATATGGAAGCCCGGGAATGAAGGGAACCGTGAGAGAGGCATGCTTGCTTCCTAGTGAGCGTGATGAGCACAGCAGAAAGAGGATGAGGAAAAGAGACACGCTAATTGCGCCCTGGCACCTGCACAGTCCTTCCTGTGTAACAGACCTGAATAAATAGGCACTATTTTCCCAGTGAAAGATCATGTTTTTCAAAGATGTTGACATGAAGCGAGACACAATAATGGATAATATGATATCGCCTCTATGTATTGGCCAGAACACTAAAATACAGTTGATTCTGCAATATCCAAAGAGTACAGAAATAAGAGGCCATACTGGTTCTCATTCCAGCTCTACCCAGAACCCAGCCTGCCCACCCAGCATGACTTAGTGCCAAGGAGGGAAAGGGTCACCCGGGCCAGGTCCCTCATCTCTGTGAATCAGTTTCTTGATTATAAAAGAGAGAAGAAGGGCCCAGAGACTGTCTGAAGTCTGCTTTTGTTTTAACACTTGATTATGCTTGTAGCAAAGGGATCAATACGTCAAGAAGCTCTAGACCTAAATCAGAAAGGGCTTCAAAAGCCAGAGGATTCTGGGCCACAGAAGTGTGCTCCATCCAGACAATAACACTGTAAAAGCCTTGGGAAGGAGACTTCTATAAATTGCTTAGAAATAACAATAGATCAAATGTTAAAACAAAGAGCTGTTATTGGCTATTGATACGAGTTTTTCATAAGAAACATCACTTCTGTATTCATCTCTGGATTGCAGGAAGGAGACTATAGATAAATTCCACCGCAATTCCCAAACCGTATTTCAGACTGGAGTTTCGACATTTTTCTTTGCAAAACCTTTTTTCAGAGCTGATAACACGTGGAACAATGGATTGATCTTGAGTCTCAGCTCTTTGTTTTCCCGGGGCCCTCCCCCTGGCTGAGCAGCTGGGAGTCAGGAGGAGGGGGGGAGAGGGGGAGGGATGACAAGCAGGGAGCTCACACCTTTCATAATGGCTGGTGAACAATCAAGAGCTGATGGTATTAGTGAAAGGTTATTATTTGAATTAATCACACAAGTTTAAAACAACTTGGCATTTCAAAATGTTTCTGCGTGGGCGTAGTTTCCAAACTGCAACTGCTGGGAGTGTAAGGCTGGGCCTGTGGGGCGGGTGTGAGTCTGCCCATGCAGGGGGGTGGGGTGAGAAAATGTCCCCGGTGCAGCCTGTCACCCTTCAAGGGGGAGGTCACAGGGTCCTGGACAGATCTGAGCACTGAATGATCCTTCTACTTCACGATTTGGGGACAAAGGAGAGAAGGGAGGGAGCCCAGGAAGAGAGGACCCAGGAAGAAGCCAAAGGAGAGGGAGAGATGAGAGAAAGTAGAAGTGGACCTGAGACCTGGGAACAGCTCTGTGCTAACTGATGATTCAAGCCAATTGCTTCCTTTCTCTTTGTTTCTGCTTTCCCATCTGTAATAATGGCCTCGTTTATTACTACATGGAAGTATTGGGTGAACCAAATGAGATAATATATGGCAATACTATATCATAAAGAGGTGATATGCAAATTGACCATCACACCCTCACAAGATGGCAGCGCCCACGGGGTTGGGAGTGGCGGTTACTTTGCACACTTGCTGCCGGAGTCCCCTCAGCCCCGCCGGGAGCTTTGGATCCTCCTGCACTCCCCACTGACTGACGGCTCTCCCAGGCTCCTCCAACCAGCTGCCCATTCCTCTCTTCCTCCCTACCCCAAAGCTGAAGCCTAACTGTGGTGTCCAACAAATTGGAGGTTATAACTCATGTTGTTGAGAGTATCCTCCATTCCTCAGCCAGGGCAGGCACTCCACGCACCTGCCACCAGAGTCCACTTAGCCCCACCAGGCGCCTCGGGTCCTCCTGCACCCCCCACTGAGGCTCAGGCAAGCAAGCTTGCTGAGGAGCAGGCAAGCCTCAGATAGCAGCTAACCCAGGGCCAGCCTGAGGCACAGACAAGCCTCAGATGACGGCTGTCCAGCCGCCCAGGGCCAGCACAGCTCAGGTAACCAGGGTTGGCTGAGGTTTGCACTGCCAGCAGTGGCAGCAGCAGAGGTGTGATGAGGGCGTCACCTTCCCCTGATCACTGGGTCGTCTCCCACCTCTGAGGGCTCCCAGTCTGTGAGAGGGGGCAGGCCAGGCTTAGGGACTCCCCCTCCAGTGCATGAATTTTCATGCACCAGGCCTCTAGTCTTTATATATAAAAGCCTAAGTGATGGAACAACCGAACAACCGGTCACTATGACACACACGGACCATCAGGGGTCAGGCGCTAAATACAGGAGCTCCCCCCTGGTGGTCAGTGCGCACTGGTGCTGCCAGCACAATCCCAACAGTGCTGCTGCCTCCTGGAAGTTGGCCCCGGGCACCACGGTCACTTCTCCTCCCTAGACACGCCACAAGGAAGAAATGATATAAAAGTGGCTGCCAGGTAACTCCCAACAACTGGTGCGAACATCAGCTGGAGGGATCCAGATCCCGGAGCCGGCAAGGGAGTTCCACCACCCACCCAGAGGGCAGATCATGTCCCACGTCCCTATCCCCATTGAGATGGGTGCTAAACACAGGGCTCACAGCTGGCGAGTGCAGCTATGGTGGCGCGAGCCTGTCCTGATCAGGCCCATGGCAGGCGCAGTGGGGCCAGAATGAGTGGGAGCAGCAGGCAGGAGTGCCAGGCAGCGTTGGACTGCTGGTTTCAGCCCAATCCTTGCAGGCCACATGGAGCGACCCCACCTGTGCATGAATTCATGCACTGGGCCTCTAGTAAAGGAATAATCAATGATACAAATGTGTTTGTAAAAGAAGACAGTAGTAGGTAAAGTGGAATATAAATACCCTCTCTCTCTTTGAGCTGAGCAGTGCTTTAATATAAGAAACATGGGATACCTACTGGGAGCCAGGCACTGATCAGACCACTACACTAACCAAGGTCTTGTGAATAGAAAGATGGACAAGGTGGTCTGACAGTGAGGCCCTCTTAGTCTAGTGAGAGAGACACATACTTTAACAAGCCATTTTTGATACATTAAAGGAGCTGATATGATAAAGTCTGCCTAGATTGGCGCAGAGGCACGCAGCAGACCTCATGCCTGGTCCTGGGCACGGTCTGGGACTGAGCCTTTCAGACTGAATGTGAAGAGAGCCAGGGGCTGGCCCATAAACTGCTCAGCCAGAGCCCAGGCTGAGAGGGTATGGAAGGTGCCATGTGCCTTGCTGTCAGGGAAGCATGATGCGGGATATACTCCTGGGAGGAGCAGGGCTGGGGTAGCACATAGGGCCAATTCATGTAATCTTACAAAGGAGTTTAGACTTGCTCTACCCAGTTTAGCTCAGTGTATAGAGCATTGGCCTTCGGACCTAAGGCTCCCGGGTTCTATTCCGGTCAAGAGCATGTACTTGGTTGCAGACTCCTTCCTGGTCTGGGGCACTGGTCGGGCTTCCTGCAGGAGGTAACCAATTGATGTGTTTCACAGATATTTCTCTGTCTTTCCCTCACTCTTTCTAAAAACCAATGGAAAAATATCCTTGGGTGAGGATTAAGACAAACAACAACAAAAACAAACAAACTTAACAAAGGAGTTTAGACTTGATTCTGTAAGTTTTGGGACACATAGAAGCACACCCATGACAAAGGTATCTGTGTACTTTATGTTATATAAACTCATGTGAGAAAGATCAACCTGGGAGCAATACAGGCTTAAAGATGTTCAGAGGGAAGGCTGAAGGGTGCTTTGTTATTTATGGTCAAGTCCCATGTTATGCCCATACCTCATTCCGACCATGCTAAGAGTGTACCAGCCCTAGAATACACACTAGAATAGACTCTAGAATACACATTGATATTCTCTTTTTTTATCTTTGATGCCACGTAGGTTCCAAAACAGTGAGGTGTCATCATCAGTCATTGTACACAGACTGTCCAGCTCTTATATTAAAAATCAACATGTCCAACATCGAATGCTAAATAGAATTGGTAACCAGGGTGTCGGTGATGAATCGCTGTACCTAGAACTGAGTGTGCGCAAACGTGGGGTTGTGTGTTTTGTCCCTAAATTAAATACATTGGAGGATTAAAAGTAAAGTAATATTTCAGATGCACTTCATTGGGCAGGGATATTAATGACAAGGAGAATAGTTCTTTTTTGGTTCATGCACTTAATCACAAAATTTTGAGATGGCAACATAATTGCATTAATGCCTTTTTTGTACCCACTCCTTGATTTTCATGTTTTCAGTAAAGGTGCATTAATGCCACCAGCCTCCAGTGGTTGTCTGATGAGTCCATGAATCAAAAAAGAAAAAAGAAAACAAAACAAAGGTAATGGTAGTTTAATGGTCCTATATTTTAGCATTGCTGGCACTGTCTATTGTTGTGAAGTAATTCATAAGTTCTTAGAACATTTTAGTATGAAATAACTCAAAAAGAGCAATATTAAAATAAATGTTTTCCAAGGGACTGGAAGGGAATGAATTCATCAAAGGTTTAAAACAACTGTACATTTCTGGAGCATCATATATTAAGGACAAATCATTTCTAGAATGTTACTATTTATGCATGTCTGTGTGCTTTCTTGCAACATATCTTCATATATATATGTATATATATATATATACACACACACACACATATATATATACATATACATATATATATATATATATATATATATATATATATATATATAGTCATATGCACTCTATAACGGCATAAATATTCAGCTAGCAATTTAAAATGTGTTAGCAAGCACAGCAAAAAAAGAATGGTGAAAAAAACAAAACTCCTGAAAATTTCAATATCTTTGAAGTCACTCTGAGAAGCAATATTGTGAATGGGTTTAAAGTTTAAAAAACTTCTCAGGAATATGTCCCTAGGCTGGAGAAAGAGGAAATATCTTAATTACAACACCTCCACCCCCTTAGAATTTGTTGAGCTGATGTCTTTCCTGCCACTTTAATATTTATCAGTCAATCAGCACACATTTATTACCCATTTTAATTCTCCAGGATAAATCACTTTGGCTGAGTGGAAGCACAAAAAATAATTTACAACAACTTAACCAATTATTTAAACAATTTAAAAGGCTATACACAATATCTATACATTCTTAGTTTAAATCTGAAAGACAGATTGTTTTACTGAATGTTCCTAACTGTATACTTAACACCGTAAGATGGGGACAGAATTCTTCGGGCTGATGAATGAAATAACTTTCCACATTGCACAGTTCATAACCCCTTGCCTTCCCAGGCACAGTGATATTTCAGACAGGAAAAATGAACAGAATATTAGGATGTCAAAGGGCTTAGACTGTCATCACATCACAAAAATTAAAATGTCTTCTTAAGGCTGTGTCTGTCACATGATTTTTTGCTAGTGCGGTGCTCACTATGACCAGGGGCTGATATTTAGAACATTATAACCTAATGAACATAAAAATAGATACAGAGGCAGAGAAGCATCGAACAGACTGTTAAATTATAGCGGGAAGTCTGGGGAGTGTTGGAGGGTGGGGTAAGAGATCAATTGAAGGACTTATATGCATGTATATAAGCAAAACCAATGGGGACAAGACACTGGGGTGGCGGGGGCGGGGAGCGTAAGGGCATGTTCCAGGGATAAGGGAGGCCGGGGGAAGGTCAATGGGGGGAAAAAAAAAAAGGAGACATCTGTACTACTATTTGTAATACTTTAAACAAGAAAAAATAAATAAATAAATTATATATATATATATATATATATATATATATATATATATATATATATAAAATTGATTTCAGAGAGGGAGAGGGAGAGGGAGAGAGAGATAGAAACATCAATGATGAAAGAGAAGTATCGATTGACGGCCTCTTACACACCCGCTACTGGGGATGAAGTCCACAACCCAGGCATGTGCCCTGAGCAGGAATCAAACGTTTTCCTCTTGGTTCACAGGTTGACGTTCAACCATAGACAACACTGGCTGGGCCTCACCTTCCAGTTATTGGTCAGTCTACTCCAGTGTGTCCCCTGCCTTCCAACATAACAGTGTTGAAGACAGAATGCAATGGCTATAACAAACTGATCCAAAAAACTACTATTGCTAACATCAATAGTCCTTCATCTTATTTAGACTCAACACCTTGACAATGTTTCTCTCTCTCTCTCTCTTTCTCCCTTTCTTTCTCTCTCTCCCACTCAGTTTCCTTTCTTATTTGAAATTTTGGTTCCTCTGTTTTTATTGGTCTGTATTTTGTTGGCTTATTTATTTCTAAATGAATTATGCTTATCAAATTTGTAGTTCTAAATATACACAGGTTTCTTTTCTTTAAAATCTATCCTCTTTGGGCATACCTTCCCATGACTTAAATTGCTATCTGTACCCAGATGACTCCAACTTAAGTCATATGCTCAGACTCTTCTCGGAGTTCCAGATTCATGTATATGTCTGCTTAGTTGACAGCACCACCTTCCATTGATTTTTAGAGAGAGTGGAAGGGAGAGGGAGAGACAGAGAGAGAAACATCCATGTAAGAAAGACACAGATGTGAGAGAGAGAGACACACCTATTAGTTGACTCTTGCACACACCTAACCAGGGCCAGAGATGAAGCCTGAAAGTGAGGTACATGCCCTTGACCAGAATTGAACCCAGGACCCTTCATTCATCAGAGCGACCCTCTATCCACGGAGCCAGACTGGCTGGGGCTAAAAGCCTTATTTTTAACACGGCCTACAAGGCACTAAATGGCCTGGCCTCTGGCTTGCATTCAGCCTCAGACGAACCCGCCTGCTTCCCATACGCCAGAAAATTAGCCTTTTGGTCTCCCAACGCTTCATTCTCTTTTTTGTTGCCTGGACTCTGCAAATATTGTTTCCATATCTGAATGCTTTCTCTCCTCCTACTTTCCCTTAATTAACTCCTACAAATTTGGGTATACTATTGTCATTTTAAAATTATATTTCTATTCCTTTCTAACCTGCTTTCCAAAGTAGGTCAGAAACTTTTTCATTACTCCAGCATTTTTGAGAATACAGTTCTATATGTATTTGATATTTTTGATTAGCATCTTTCTAACTCATTAAAATGTAAATTCTGCGAATAAAATGGCTGTAAATGTTTTGTTCACTATTGTGACCCCAGTGTCTAGGCCTAATGCAAAATATGGAAATTCATATTTTTAGATGAATAAATGAATGGATGAAATAGCAGGAGTAAATTGACGCTGATTACTAAATGCTCCGGAAGCTCTATGCTATTTAATGTGTACATTGAATATTATTGAGCTTTTTAATAAATACTGAGTACTTTGATTTAATTTGATAATAAGTTCTTAAACATATCTCTCATTTGCTTCTAGACCTGCTCTTAGGGTAGGAGTGAATTTCTGCTATTTCTAACTTTCCAGCCATTAGCACTGAATTTGTTTCACAGGACACTCACTAAATAGACATATAGTCTGTTGACTATATGTCAATAGGTAGAAGAGAAGGCAGTTGCACAAATTTAAAAAACACACACACAATAACTCAATGCATATTTGGTTTCATTTGTAAAAGTGGAAGTGAGATTAAAAGAGAAAAAAAGAAGTAAGCCACCCTTTCTTTAAGACAATGAACAGGAACAAACAGGGTAACTGAACATCCTTAAGTTTATTAGTTGTTTCATAATGGTAGTCTTGACTCAAAGTTGCTATTCTCCAATAATGTTAAAAGAAAAAACCAAATAATTTTAAAGAAAATGGTTTTTTTGAGAGGGAGAATGAATTCTTCACACCAGGGCCTGGCTACTGTTGAGTGTTGTAGGTTCACTTTCTCTGAAGAGTGTTAAGAACTGATGGTGGTTTAAGAATAGTTCTGCCTAGAGCTATGGGGACTAATTGGAGGACCCTTCTACTGATCAGTTCCCACTGTGAAGAGTGCTACAGAATTCTCCCTGGAGACAGCCCATAGCAACCAGGACCAAATAGTCGCTGGTCCGGGAACTTCAATAATCAAATGTCACGGAATACATCCCAAACAAAAGCTTGTTATTTATCGCCAATATCTGAAGAATCTAGAAATGTTTACCTTGTATATAACCTAATCACCCATCATAGTCACCTCCTCAATGGAATTAGAATATGGCTATTCCAGTCCTTAGTTTGATATAAATGAGTCAACTATTTGTGGCGTGGCCACGGGGTGTTTAATGCGGCATTAGATACTTGGAATTAGTAGTTGCTCCTTCAGGACTTATCAATGAACAGGAGAGGTAACACCAGTGAAATTGAAATCTTTACAGACGTACAGGCGAAACTAGTACATGCAGAGAAATGCAATTATGGGAAGGTAAACATGAAATTCTGTAAGCGCAAGGGGAAATATTCCCGGACCAAGTGCCGAAGAAGAGCTTGGAAGCTGTACAGAGGGGAAATACTAAGTTTGTCAGATGGAAGGGGATTCATTTAAAGCCCTTGGAAAGGTTTGTAAGACATGCATTTCCAGGAGTGGGAGGGGAGATTGTGTAAGCAGACAAGACGATGGAGGGGATGAGTGGGAACAGAGGGTGCAGATTTGGTTGATACGCATTCAGGAAATAAATTGATCCTTCGGGATGTCTGTCTGGGCTACTTCAACATATGCGTGCAGTATCCCTGGCTGGGTTCCAGCCGTAGTTCCCGGGAGCTCTCTCCCACTCCGTGCTGCCTGTGCCGGAGCTTCTGTGTTGGCATAAGACCAGATTCAGGCTAGTCCAGACCTGAGTTTGTAACTTAGCTCAGCCATATTCGGTGCTGCCTGTGGGACTCCAGGTAAGCTACCAACATTCTCCAGGCTCCGGTCTCCTCCGCCATAAAAGGAAGGTGTTGAATTAGGCAGAGGTTCTCAACAGAACTTGCATGGCCCCTGGGGCTGTTGAAAGTGTGTGCACATGCAGTTTTCATGTGACAACCACAGGGGGCACGGTCCCCATCCGGTGGGTGAAAGCCAAGGATGTGAAACACCTGGAAAGGCACAGGACACTGGGAATGGAGGGAGGTCCTGTCTCATATTGTGTAGGACGTGCTAGTGTAGATTTTCAAGGGAAATCCTGTTTAATTATAACCTAACCCATATCCATGGGAACACAAAATATTTGTGGCTACATTTTCATATCATAAACATTTCCAGGAGCGCAACAACCATAGCATGAAAGATTGTGCTCCGTTTGGTTGAGAATTTTATTAAGGGTTGTTCGCCATGAAAAGAAAATCATATTGGCAGTGGTAATGTTCCTCAGGGTATTTGAGTAAGAATAAGCTTTCAAGATTGCACATGTGGCTGTGCATTCACTGTGCCCTGTGTGTAGGTACCACATGCAATGGGCTCACCAGGTCTCGGTGGTATGGCGCATGAGCATTCCCTCATTGGCACATGTGTTCTTCTATTATAAATCACTCTCATCTCTCCTTTAAATGAATGTGTTATATTAATTTTTGAAATGATAATACGCAGGTTACATTTCCTATGAATTTCATTTCACCAAGTTTACACAATAAATGATTTAATGTAAACGGGGGCTTTGTGTCTAACGGGATCCAGAATCAGTGGATTGGACATTCTCAACTTTAAGCTGTCGAATCCCTGGGTTTATGTTTCACTCTGATCTGCAAAGAAGGAGAAACTCTTCAATGATTTTCACTAGTGATTGTCAACTCAATGTTTAAATTCTAGAGAAGACTAACTGTAGACAGCTATATATCTATTGTACTACCTTCCCACTTAGCTCAACTGAGATGAGAGGTGGATGTGTAATCAGGAGGTGAATTCTAGTTGAGTACACACCATGTCTGGTACTAATAACAACTGTAAAGAAATGAGAAAGTAATTGTTGCCCTAATGGCACTTTTCAGACATGAACAGAAAATAGATTTCATTTTCTTTAAAGAAGGAAGAAATGTACTTTTATTAAAAAGTTAATTGCTTTCCAATTATACTAGAATTCTGTTCAATATTAGAAGGGGAAATGGGAAACTGAGGCATACTGATTTTTCCAAGAATGTGTCATATTTCTGGATTTTTCACTGCTCTGACTCCTGTATAATCCATCTGCCCATCCCCCCTCCCCCCACCCACCCCCACAAACACACACACACACACCAATCACAAAAGTAATTAAGTCAGGCAAAGGCAAAACCATATCAGCTCTACGGGGATGCTGTTGAAAGGGTTTCTAAATAGGTTGGCATACAAATATTTTAGTAGGATAATCAATAAGTTCCATTCTATAGGGATTTCTAATTTGCACATGTCACTCCTGGAGAGTAATGCACAATGCAGTTAGACTTTGTACAGTCATTTTACAGTCAAATTCCTCGATTTTTGTTTCATATTTCACCTCTGAAGCACAGCCATCTACTAAAAACAAAACCTCTGGGGCAGAAAGGCTCTTTCCGTTTTTGCAAATCAAGCAGAAGCAGGGGTGGGTGCCATGCTCCCCGGCAGCTCTGTGCTGGGTATTTCTCATTCCTCCATTAATGTGACCTTCCAATGACAGAACTGGATCAAGAATAACACATTTTGATGGTCCTTGTGAAAGTAATGGAGCTGCTGTCAAAAACGCCCGGGATGACAATGAAACCTGCATACATAGTAGGTGCGGTGGGGATGAGAGCAGAGCTAAAGTTTTCACTGTACATGCTTCCCTCTTATTAGTGTTTAACTTGCAGAAATTATTGACATCCAGTTTCAAGTGATAAAAAATTGGTCCAATGGAACCACTGCAATTGAATGGAAGGTGTAACAGCTTAATAATGCTGATTCATGGATGCTGACAGGTACATTCATTTATTCATTCAAATAAGTTTATTGGCTACCTACTCTATGAAAAATGATGTTAGTTGTTAAGGATGATAAAATAGGGTATAACACTTTATTTACACTCATAGAGTTGAGTCTAAGGAGCTAGAAATATTCAGAGGAATATATGCTTAATGTCCTGTTTCATACCACACATTTGTCCATTGAGAGGGAACAAATTCAGTTTCTGGAATGATCATAGAAGTCTTCTTGGAAGAAGTGCCATTTGAACTAGACCATGAGAGATGAGTAATAATTCTGGCAAGTGGCATTGCAATCAGGTAGAATTGCATAAAATCAAGAACCCCAATATGTTCTCTGGGGAATAAGGAATAGTTAGTTCTATAGGACCCTTGGGTAGTGTTGTAATGGAAAAGAAGGCCAGAAGTTAGGTTGATGACAATGCAGAGAAGGATAAAGAAAGGATAACAAATCTGGGTTATACTTAGTAGGTAACTGCAAACCAATAAAGTATGTGCTCCAAGAAGATTTTAGAAAGACAAATTAGCAATGGTGAATGAGACATTTCTATGCTCAAGCATGTGCTTTGGGACTGATAACTTTTAATAATTCTCTGTCATTTTGTCACATTCTAATCATTCTCCAATCCTGAGCAAACTAAATTATGATCTCTCTCTCTGTTCCTGGTCCCTGCATAAATGATGTTATTACTTCACAGAAGAGTCACAAACAGCAGTGTGGCTGTTTCCAGAGGGAAGGGGCGGAGGGTAAAGTGGATCCTAAAATATGGTGACAGAAGAAGATTTGACTTTGGGTGGTGGGCACACAGTGCAATATACAGATCTTGTTACATAGCAACCCACACCTGGAACATATATGGTCACATTAACCAATGTCACCCCAATACATTTAATAAAAAAGGAAAATAAATAACGAGTCTATTATTACCTGAGAGCTTGTCATGCAACATTTTGAGCAATATTCAACAGAGCTCTCCACTCAAAGCTGATTGGACCAATCACATGCACAGGCTTGCCAGAGGCCTCTGAGTGGCCCACGGTTAGTATTCTGCCTCACAGGACCCAGGGGGACCAGGTGAACCAATTAGGCTGTCTCTTCAAGTGAATGCACTAGAAGACTTACAGATAATGAGCAGCAGGGAGCGGAGAAGCCAGAAAAGAGAGAAGTCAGAGAAGTTAGGAAGAGCCAGAGTATCTAAATAAGCAGAAATCAGGAGGCATAGAGAATGGGAAGAGAAGAGGAGGAAGAAGAGTAGATTGTGCAGATAAGAAGTTAGCCTAATAGGCTGGTCTTCCTGTGCAAGGAAGGTCTGCTTACAAGGGTAGCACTTGAATGGCATCTGGAAATGTGGATATCTAAAGGGCTCCCAACACCCGAACTTGCAAGAGCAGCTCACTGTGCCTCAACTGTCTGTAAAACAATATAGTTTATGCTGAACACCTGCCTTCCTTCCGGGAGTCTGGAATCTTGGGACATGCCAGGCAGTGGCTGACTGTGTGAGCCGCCTCCCATAGAAGTCCTGCTGCTGGGTCTCCAGGAGCTTCCCTGACAGACAAGATCGCACATGTGTCCTGGGACCTTATCGTTGGAGGAGCAGCAGGGCCTACATGACCCCCCTGGGGCAGGACCCCTGGAAGCTTGTGATGGTTTCCTTCTGACTTCATCCCATGCAGATTTTCCTTTGCTGGTTTTGCTTTGTATCTTTTTTCTTTTTCTGTAATAAATCTACAGTGTCCCTATAGGCCAGTGATGGCAAACCTTTTGAGCTCGGTGTGTCAGCATTTTGAAAAACCCTAACTTAACTCTGGTGTCGTGCCACATATAGAAATTTTTTGATATTTGCAACCATAGTAAAACAAGGACTTATATTTTTGATATTTATTTTACATATTTAAATGCCATTTAACAACAAAAAAAATCAACCTAAAAAATGAGTTCACGTGTCACCTCTGACACAGGTGTCATACGTTTGCCATCACTGCATAGGCTGAGCCATGTGAATCCCAGTGAAATATTGAACTTGGAGGTGATCTTGGGGATCTGGACACACAGAGCCCTTACATGTTATGCCAATACAGATGCCTTTTTATTTGCCTGTGTCTGTAGCTGAGAAAAAAAAAAAAAAGCATAAAAGCAGACTTGGGGAGAACCAAGATGGCGGCATAGGTTAACGCTGGAGTTTGCTGCTTTGAACAACTACTTCAAAAGTGAAACCAAAAAATGGAAGGGACATCACCCAGAACCACAGGAACGCTGGCTGAGTGGAAGTCCTACAACTAGGAGGAAAGAGAAATGCATACACTCAGAGGAGGCGCAGTGCTGAAGTCAAATTCTGAGGTGCGGAGTGCGTGGAGCGGGCTGGCGGTAGAGGGCGCGGTTGGCGTTTTCAATCGGGAGGGAGTCGCAGACTCTGAGCTCCAGATACAGGCGAGTCTTTAGGGACCCAGACTCAAACGGGAGAAGCGGGACTGTCTGGCTTCAGTCAGAGCGAGTGCAGCTTTCTCTCCGAGGTTTGCAGCCATTGCTGGGACTCAGAGAGGCAGAGGCCCTGGGGACAGGACTGAGAGCCGCCATAACTGCTCTCTCTGGCCCACCCTGTTGATCCTGTGCGACCCGCCCCGCCCAAGCCCTGCACAGAGGCATTTGCCGGATAGCCTCAGGCAAAGGCTAGATTAGCACCTCCCTAGAGGACAGAAGTTCTCTCACTGCAGACACAGCTGATTCTCATAGCCACTTGGCCTGGAGGTCAAACCCTCCCTGGAATTAGCTACAACAATCAAGATTTAACTATAAGACTGCGAACAAAGACCACTAGGGGGTGCACCAAGGAAGCATAACAAAATGCGGAGACAAAGAAACAGGACAAAATTGTCAATGGAAGATATAGAGTTCAGAACCACACTTTTAAGGTCTATCAAGAACTGTTTAGAAGCCGCCGATAAACTTAATGAGATCTACAAGAAAACTAATGAGACCCTCGATGTTATATTGGGGAACTAACTAGAAATTAAGCATACACGGACTGAAATAACGAATATTATACAGACTCCCGACAGCAGACCAGAGGAGCGCAAGAATCAAGTCAATGATTTGAAATGCGAGGAAGCAAAAAACACACAACCGGAAAAGCAAAATGAAAAAAGAATCCAAAAATGCGAGGATAGTGTAAGGAGCCTCTGGGACAGCTTCAAGCGTACCAACATCAGAATTATAGTGGTGCCAGAAGATGAGAGAGAGCAAGATATTGAAAACCTATTTGAAGAAATAATGACAGAAAACTTCCCCTACCTGGTGAAAGAAATGGACTTACAGGTCCAAGAAGCGCGGAGAACCCCAAACAAAAGGAATCCAAAGAGGACCACACCAAGACACATCATAATTAAAATGCCAAGAGCAAAAGATAAAGAGAGAATCTTAAAAACAGCAAGAGAAAGAAACTCAGTTACCTACAAGGGAATACCCATACGACTGTCAGCTGATTTCTCAACAGAAACTTTGCAGGCCAGAAGGGAGTGGCAAGAAATATTCAAAGTGATGAATACCAAGAACCTACAACCAAGATTACTTTATCCAGCAAAGCTATCATTCAGAAGTGAAGGTCAGATAAAGAGCTTCACAGATAAGGAAAAGCTAAAGGAGTTCATCACCACCAAACCAGGATTATATGAAATGCTGAAAGGTATCCTTTAAGAAGGAAAAAGAGGAAGAAAAAGGTAAAAATACAAGTTATGAACAACAAATATGCATCTATCAACAAGTGAATCTAAGAATCAAGTGAATAAATAATCTGATGAACAGAATGAACTGGTGATTATAATAGAATCAGGGACATAGAAAGGGAATGGACTAACTATTCTTGGGGAGGAAAGGGGTGTGGGAGATGCGGGAAGAGACTGGACAAAAATCGTGCACCTATGGATGAGGACAGTGGGTGGGGAGTGAGGGCGGAGGGTGGGGCGGGAACTGGGAGGAGGGGAGTTATGGGGGGGAAAAAAGAGGAACAAATGTAATAATCTGAACAATAAAGATTTAATTAAAAAAAAAAAGCAGACTTGGATGTCAAGGATGAGGCTCAATTCTGGGTGGTGGGAACACGTTGTTGGATACCTGTGGTCTCCTGAATCATTCTGAGTGACTGTTTTACTGTGTTCTTCATGAAGACTCCCTGGGGAGGGCTGAAACCCCACATTCCTTTATTTACAATAAACTCTAATAAGCCCTGTTGCTTACGGTCTGTCGGTCAAGCACGGGGCTTTAATTCTTTCCTAAATGAGCCTAATGAACAATTGCCAAAGCAAATCAGATATGCAGGTAAAATGATTCTGCTATCAATGTATAGTTTCCAGACTCAATAGAGCATTTGGAGCTGCCTGGACATGCATTTCCTGTCCTTATTCAGCAACCTTTCACTTTATCACCGTATGTCTTCTAACTTTAAGCTTCAACCCCACTCCTGTGGCTCCTTGCAAAGGAACTTGATCTCTTGAATGAGGATTAAATCCATTCGAGGGATGTCTTCCACCTTCAAACCTACCTATAGGAACCCTATTCTAATCGTCTTATCCACCATTCCAGAGAAGAAAATACAGCTCTTTTTCTCCAAGTGGAATTGAGGACCTAATTTCCGCATTGATTTCTATCTTTTTCTCTTGTCCAAGTCCTGACTCCCTCCATTAGAAGCTCCTCTTCCCTATTGCCTATCATTTGTCTCTCCTCTCTACAGTGCCTTTCTTCTATGTACACAAAACATTCAAAGCCCTTTCACCCTAAAATAACAAAACAATACAATAAAAAAAAAAAAAAACAACTCATTTGACACAAGCTATCACTCTGCAAACATTTTGAGAAATGGGCCATACTCAGTCTCCACTTGTTGAAATCTTACTCATTTTTTGACTTTCACCTTATATCTTTATTCAAACACCTGTTAACTACACAATTTAAAGGCTTTTTCCAATCCTTGTCAAGACTGTAATGACTCCAAGGGCCCCACTTCAGTTCATGAAATTTCCTTCTCCCACCCATTCCCAACCCCTCACATTTCCTACTTTTTCTCTGCCTTCTCTTGTGTCCTTAGCAACTCCCTCTGCCTCTTCCTCTTTAGCTTCCTTGAAATCATTGAGGTCCCTGTAGGTCCTCCCCTCTGCTTTCATGAGGCATCTTCCTATGTGCTATTCATTTTCTCCCAGAGCCCCTACACTTCCTGTGATGACACCCAGGCTATATATCTCCAGATCTTTCTCCCTCCCATGTTCAGACCCATCCTTCCAACTGCTCCCCAAATATTTACACTCTGATAAAAATTTTAATGTAACATGTCTACAATTAGATTCAGTATTTTTCTTCTAAGATGTATCCCTATTCTTTTATTTTTATACTCGAGGTCCAATGCACAGAATTCGTGCAAGGGGCTGAGCCCTTGCAGCCCGGCTGCCGCCACCCTCTGCAAGGCAATTGGTCATGGCCCTACCCTCCGCACACTGGTCATTCTGGAAGGTTGTTTCACCACTGTCTGGTCTAATTAGCATATTAGCTTTTTATTATATAGGATGATTAATGATATAACATCTATATTGTTCTAAAACAAACGATGATAATACACATTCTCAACATCTTTCTCTCCCTCACACATAGCCAATGAATCCCCAATACTCTCAGCACCACTGATCCAATGACAAAAGCTCCCTCAAACTTGTTACACTTCTCCATCACTACTACCACATCCTTAATGTATGCTCAAACTATCTCCACCTAGGAGGTCCCTCAGCCTGACTTGTGCACTCTCACAGTCCAGGAGCCCTCAGGGGATGTCCTACTGACAGCTTAGGCCTCCCTCTGCGGGAGGCGACCAGGCCAAACAGTGCCAGCTGGCGCAGCCCTGCCCTACCCCCCATTGCCCCTCTGCCACTGCTGGTCGCTGCTGCCTCCGCCCCATTGCAGTCCCCTCCCTCTGCCTGCTGGCATGTGCCTTGGCTGGCCTGGCATTGCCTGCTCGCCTGTCCCTCCCTCTCCCTCCCTGCTGACTGGTCATTCTGTCATTCGGTTGATTTGCATATTATGATTTTATTATATAGGACAAGAGGCCCAGTGCATGACATTTGTGCACTGGGGGCGGGGAAGGAATCCCTCAGCCTTGCCTGTGCCCTTTGCAGTCCAGGAGCCCTCAGGGGAGGTCCAACTGCCATGGCTGGGGGAGAGGCTCCTACCACTGCGGTGTGCTGTGCTCACGAGCCTTAAGCCTGGCTCAGGCTGAGCAGTGCTCCCCCTATAGGAGTACACTGACCACCAGGGGGCAGCTCCTGCATCGAGCATTTGCCTCCCAGTAGTCAGGGTGTGTCATTGCAACTGGTCGTTCCACCATTTGGTCGATTTGCATATTAGCCTTTTATTATATAGGATATCATATCTTCCTTCTTATCTGAAAAACTGTTACATGTCTGTTAATACTAAACAAATATGTGACATCTGAGGAAAGCTTACTGCTGTCATCCTTAAAAAAATTCCTGAACTGAAGTCTCAAGTACATGATTTCACATTGTCATCAGAGAATAGACCACACCATAGACCACACCACAGTTCTCCTTCAGGAGAATGTAAGCTCTAGATCATATTTCCAGAATGAATGAATGAACAAATAAATAAATGAATAAATAAATGTTGAAGGCTTTTTAAAAAGTCATAGTTCATTTCATCATATTGTGACTTAGGTATTACATTTCTCATTGTCTGTGATAGATAAAAGTATCAAAAGGCAACATAATATTAAGCAAACAAATATCAAATCAGAATGCAGACTCAACCTGTGACTATTCAGAATTACTATGCAGGCCTTCTCTAAATCTTTCAGAATTTATACTGTTGAGTATGGAAAGTTCCAAATTATTGTAAGGACAACTGAAATACTAATGTAAATAAATATTTTCTGCATACCTACTGTGTGAAAGGTGATGCATGAGATTTTCCTCACAGTACTGAAAATATAATTGGGTGAAAAAGCTAGGAATAAACAAGTCCTAATAAAAGGCCAACTGTAAATACAAGAAATGTCTTGAAAATGCTCTCATAATCAGGAGAAGAATGGAAGGCTCTGTTAATAATAGGAAGGGACAGCAGGTTCTGCTTCTTGGAAGAGCCTGATGTTTGCTGAAGGCTTAAGGGATGAGCATGATCTGAACAGAGGCAGAAGGCAGAGAAAGGCTGCTCCAAAAGAGGAAAGAGCACATTAAAGATACGCTAGTATGACACCGCTTACCATGTGTAAAACTTCCCAGTGGTCGGATGGGATGGGAAAGCAGGCTTTTGGGAAAAGACACAAAAGAGGGCAGAGGAATGAGTCCCTTGCATCAGGGCTGAGAAATCGTGGGGGGTACCACCCCTGGAGCATCTTTGCATGTGATTCACTTTGGAGCTACCATTACTGGTGAGTGGAAGAAAATTCACTGATGCGCACGAAATTTTAGAGGAAAGAATTTGGATGCAGGAAGCAGACTGACTAAGAAAACAAACGGTTGAGCTATTTTTTTTTGGTTGTGCCATAAAGCACAAGGCTGACAAGAGACAATTTCACTCAAGATAGAACAGGACTTGATATTTAAGTGAAGCATTCAAAATAATGCCCCTCCCCCCTCCCCCCTGCCCCAGACTGAGGGAAGGCAGGCATGAAAAACACAAGCTCATAACATGAAAGGCTCACAGGGATAGTCAGTCCTATGCTCCATTGGAACAGCTTTATTCACTTAGTCTCACAAATTTACAGCCAGGGCTTCCAAGCAGTAAATTCATTAAAACCAGGAAATTGCTTAATTAGTTCAAAGTGACAAACACTTTTAAAAATAAATGTTTGAGCTCCATGGACTCCAAACAAATCTATCACAATCAGAACAGTTACAGAATACCTATAAGGACAAGAAAATTAATTAACGACAATAACATGTCAGGTATCATGTTTCTTAACTTGTTTTCTTCCCCTTCGTAAGAAGAACTTACTTGCTTAAAGGGTGTTGAGTTCCCAGCCATCGTTACTGCCAATGCTCGTATCATTTTGAGAGCATGCTGACTAGTTTCCAATTTGTTTTGCCTTCTTCTTTATTGCCCCCAAATATCTATAGATGTGATTACGGACTATTATACATTAAAGATGCTCTTGTGTGTTTTAGGAACCTGATACAGTCTAGTCCATTTGCAATGTGTTAATATTACCCAAGCTCAACGTTTTTTAATTGTTATTGATTAGTGTATAATTTTTTATTGTTTTAAGTATTACATATGTCTCCTTTTTCCCTGATTGCCCCCCTGCCACTCCCGCCCCCCAGAAAAAGCCCCCACCACCCCAGTGTCCATGTCCATTGGTTATTCTAATATACATGCATACAAGCTCAACATTTTTTAAAACATGTAAAAAAATTTACACTTTTATGCTTAACTATGTGCTGTTTTGCAAAAAACACCAAGAAAAGAAAAACAACAAAACAAAACACAACATTTGTAAATATACTGAATAGAGGAATGTTGTGTTATTCCCATAGACATTTATTTTAGAAAATTAAAAATCACACAAGTAGTAAAATGACTAAATGTTTTTTACCACAGAGGATCCCCGCTCAGATTCTTTGATCTCCCTCCAAGACCATCCACACCTTTCACAACAGCTTGACCCCCAACCCCTGGAACTTTCTCTTGAATGTGACCTAGCAAATACAGCCAACGAGATACAGATTCAAGTTGCTCCTGGTACCCAGATAATGAATAAGGACAATCTAGAGCAGAAGATACAAGAATACCCTGCAGGCTAAGAATAACAGAAGCCAACTGTAAATCCAATTAGGATATTCAATTTGGTCTTTAGAAAAAACTGTCATCACATAGTAGATCCCTCAGTTTTCTAGAATTTAAGATGCCATTTTTACCTTCTTCCAGGATCACCACTGGGAAGCAGAATGTGGCCAAAGGCAGGGTGGGAAGGGATGGAACAGTCAGGACTTGTTTCTCTTCCCATCCCCCAAACGTCTCCTGGGGGAGGTCCCTAGTCCAGTCTCAGAGCTTTCTTACCAGGGCCTCTTAACGGACAGTGCCAAGCAGCAGCCACACCAACAATTCATACAACGTAAGTCTCAGATTGATTATGCCCACACCATATTAATGCTTGGCCATCAACTTTCAACTTAAAGCTGTTGTGTAAGATTTCAATAGTGAGTATTAACAACAACCTTAATGATTCAGTAGAATATAGCATACTTTTTGTTAAAAAATATTCTAAATGGGTTATAAATAGTTAATTTAAAATGCACATTCATTATTAATGGATTATAATAGTGTTCTTTAAAAGTGCACCTATTGTCCAAATAAATAGCAAAGAAATTCCTTATGATTAGTATAATTTCAACGAATACCAAGTGGATAAATGGTAATTGGCATGAAGATAAAAGAAAGAAAATGTGTTGCTCACTATTGGAAATTGTCAACCTGAATTCATTTAGTAGATAATTAATAGTAATGGTATTCATTATAAATTACATTACTTATTGAATTTTTGTAGAAGTTTGACTGGCATAAGGCTTTTACAGGGTTACTTTCCTGACCCTGATTTTAGGAGAACACATGTATAAACCACATTTGTAAAGTCACCAAGCAAGTCTCAGCAAATATAAATAATTGCTCAGAAAAACATATTCCTCTTAGAATTATTTTTACGTTTTGTGTGTAAAAGTAAAAATAGAACATTTTAGTAGCTGTCAGTTTTAGGAAAAGGCCATGTATTTACTTACAAGAATTCTAGAAGTCAAAAGAATGAAATTCCATCACCAGCCTGCAAATTAACAAAATAACAAAGCCTAAGACAATATGATTTTACTCAAGCCACTTAATTGAATACATCTGATAAAACATGATTGCATGATTCATGACTTAACGATATGCATTTCTATAGCATTGGTGATGGTAAATAATAATGTGACAACAATAATAATAAGATGCTGATAATTAATAACATAACAATAATATTATAATCCTTCTTTCCAAAGATTAAACTGGGGCATATCATAAATCTATTATTTTTTTTAAATGCTATTCTTTCATGTTTTAAGCATTTTAAACTGCCAATTTGTTTATATGCATGCTGAGGACAACAACCAGGAGATTGACATATTAATTGAGAATAAAACAGTGGAGTTGTAGTCTGAACGAGCATCACCATGTATTCAGAAATTCAGTAACAATCACAGGGAAACTGAAATTCTACACCATTGTGTTTTTTCCCAACAAGTCTTTACAAGTCCTTCTGGATATTAGAAAGACCACAGCCACGGATGCAGCATTTGCAGTCTGGCCAAAGGAAGGGTGGGAAGGGATGGAATGGTCAGGACTTGGTTTTCTGCCAACAACTTGATGGCAGCACTGCTTTTTAGTACTCTACCCAGATGCTCCAGTGAACTCAGAGCTGAGTCTGGTTGCCTCAGAGCATTGGCAAGAGTCGTGGTTAAGGCAGGGCTGCAGTTGTAGGGACCCAGCATCGCCGGCATTGATGTGCAAATCTAGAACTGGTGTGGAAAGAGCATGGCGGTCCTGACTGGACACTCATATGGCGAGGACAATATGCAACATATACTATGAATTCAGGTGTTTCTCTCTCCCTTGTCCTCATGGTCTTCTCTTTTCTATACCATCATGGCTCAGTGTACAATGATTTTATAAAGAAAGATATAACTTTTATAGAGAATCCGTTTTTTCATAGCAGACAGTCTGACAGGGATTTAGATGTGTCTGTGTGTGTGCTTATAGATGCATAATGATGACATCCTCAGGTTGACCTATATATGTCATCAGGAGATCTAACATTGGGTTTTGTGCAATTTCTTGAATTCTCTACCTCTGGAACTTATTATGAGTGTGATGATACACAAAGAAGCATGGCCACAGATCTTTAATCTAGGAGGAGTCTGCAACAATGAGATGAGTTTTTAAATGGGTAGCAGCTTTTGTGCAAGCTGTGTGTCAAGATCCTTGACAGAGTTAAGTAATACGATTGTAAAGTTAAGAGGCAAAGAAAAGATAGAAAATTCGTGTTTTCAGATGAGATCCATGAGGGGGAGGAGAGTAATCTGAGTAGGGAGACATAAGAACCCTCTACAGTTAACAGGAGCTGAAGAGACATTGATTTGGGAAGAATGGGGCATAATCACCATGTTGAATAGTGCATTCAATAATGAGCCTGATTCTTGGAAATGCTGATCAGAAGGCGGGGCTCAGAACTCCCAGAGTGACACATGCCATAATTTCCTCCAAAATAGAGCTACTCCTTACCTCTGATGCAAATAGTCTGCATGCAGTTTCAGGAGCTGTGTTGAGTAGAAAAATTGAGGCAAGAGTTGACATTGAGAAGTCTGAGGAATACATGAAAGTGATTTCAGGGAACAATAAGCGCAATGGAAACATGCCACAATTCAGAGTTGGTAGCAATGCTGGAAAGTGAGGATAATATCACCACCTGTTTAGCGGAAGGCGGCTTGATGTAGTAGCTCTATATTTTGCAAAGCCCCGAGAGGGAGAAGATAAATGAAAGAACTTGAAAGTAGAGACAATTTGAAACTATTACAAAAATAAGGAAATGGTGATGATTTAGTGACAATATATGTTTTAACAAAACATCAAGTGGAACCTTAGTAAGTCTCAGTGGAGTCACTTTGAATACTAAAACCATTGTTTACACAAACTAAACGGTGACCTTAGAGCAACCCAGCTTATATGCAGGTGACTGGTGTATTGCTATGTGTAACTGGTGGGAGGTGGGACAGGTGTGCATAGCCACAGAACTCTCAGCTTTTCATGACAGAATACACCATCCACCCCTCTGCTATTTAGGAAGAGTTTCCTACTCTCACAAAGTGTACTTCCCACTTATCACATCACCTCTCAACTCCTCTCCCCTTTCTGGTCTTCTCTGTTTCATGCCTTCTGTGCAGGTTTCTACCACCCTGTCTACATGATTGGGCTAACCAGCCTCTTCAGAATAAAGTTTAGCTCTTCTCAGTGTGTTTTGTGCTTTTGTGTGCCAAGTACAGATAAGTATAATTTTCTGATTTTGTTTATTCTTATACCTTCTCACTGAGGTCCTCTAACCAAAGCCCTTCACTGCACAGCTCTGTATACACACCCCTCTCCTCTGGCCAGTCTGTTACACCATATGGCGGGAGAGAGATGAGGTAGCCTGTGTGTGGTAACTCAACATACATAAATCATTTTAGGCTGATACTCCAAATTCCAAATACATATATACATATATTTCCCATTCATTCATTCACTTATCCATTCACCTTTGGGTACACCTCTGAACTCGGCATGGAGGTTGTTATATATATATATTCATTGATCCTAAAATATTCCAGGATTTCACTTTAAATTGCATTATTTTAGAATGAGGCACTTGGAAATTAGCCTATTTAGGTTCACATTTTGTTCCAGAATTGTAATGCCTAACCTTTTGGCATATAAGAATTGATTCGGTGGGAACATTAGTGAAATAGAGAAAAGAGCACAGTCTATCTGGGGTCTGTTATTTGTCTCAATTGCTTAGATTGTTTCCATTTTTTAAAATTAACTGAATGGTGTCTGGCATCTGCCAAATATAACTCTGACAAACAAGAGGTTTGGCAGGAGAAAGCTGGCATGTGGATCAAATACTGAATTCATCAGGGGAACGGTTTCTTTTATTTCTTTTCTTATTTTTAGATTTATTTATCAAATTGGTCAACATGAACATATTGCACAAGGTGGTGGGCACATGGCACAATAAGCTATATTTTGTTTAGATGGAACAATGCTCTTGTCACTTCACTACCCATGTTAGGTGCCTATAATCCTTTGCCTTAATATTCAAATTTAAGTTTTCCTTTTCAGATTTCAGTCTCCCATGCTACCCATTCACACTGTTGGCCTCCACAGCCCATCATTCACCAACCCTGCTGCACCATCTGGTAAATTTCCCATTCATTCATTCACTTATCCATTCATCTTTGGGTACACCTCTGAACTCGGCATGGAGGTTGTTCATAAAAAGACATCTTTATTCTTTCCCTTGATATAATGAGTTTATAATCAAATTGAGAATTTCAAGATATTTTCTCATGAATAGTTACAAAAGGGCAGACTATGATTACGTTCCAAATGAATGATATATGTACATATACAGAACTAGAGAAGTTAGGAGGGAGTAGAGATCATTGTAATTTAGATTAATTAATTCATTCATTCAACACAAACTATATCTGGCACTGTCCTAGATGCTAAGAATACTGAAATTACAAAAAATGTATAAATTGTTTTTAGCTGGAGGGAGACATGAATAATGTTAAATAGCAATAAAGGCAGAAAAATAGTGCAGGTGAGTGTAATAAAAATAGTTGAGGAAAAGTTTTAGTTTTAGATGAAATGTCAAGGAAAGTTCTCAGTGAGTTTAGAGTTGCATAAATAACTACAAAGTGAGTGAGTCATATGAACATCTGAGGCAGGAGCACACATAGACCTTGAGATAAGGGAGATCTGGATTATTAAAAATTAAATCTAGAAGGCCAATGAGTGACCAAGGGGGAAACAGTAGAAGATAAGATTGGAGAGTATGAGGACCAAGATCATGAAGGAGATTGTAGGCCTTAATAAGAATGTTGGCTTTTACTCGAAACTCGATGTCTTTGGAGCTTTTTAAGCAGAAAAGTGACATGATCCAACTTCCATTTTGACAGGATTATCCTGGTGGTGTGTTGAGAATTATCTGACACAGGGGAGGGGAGGACAGAATCATGAAGATCTAGGAGAGAGATGATGATGGCTTAGAATAGGATGGTAGCCATGAAGTGATCAGATGTTTTCAGACTTCGAAGGTTTTTGAAAGAAAGATCCTAAATATTTTGCTGACCAACTGAATACTGAATGAGAGGAAAAGTATTATTAAGGATGAAACCAAAAGTTTTGGCATAAGCGATTAGAAAACTAGAAGGGGTGGAAGTATCTCTGAGTTGGAGAATACTGGCACATCTCAGCTCTGGGCAGACCATGTAACTCACATTGGTCAGCCTGAATTTTCATTTCTTTTTGCTGCAGTTGTGTTAGAAATGTGCACATGAATCACACCAGGGTAATAAAACCCAATCTGGGATTTTGATGAAATTATTAGAAACAGAAGCTCTCTTTCTACTTTAGTTGCTTGACTGATAAGAATTTAAACCTGGATTTTACTAGTCAATTCTCTATCACAAGACAAAGAGGTGGCTTGAGAATGAAGCTCACAAGGAACTCCCAGGAGGAGGAAGTCCGATTTTTGATGGCATCACTTGAACACCTGCATCCATATGGGTCATAAGGCAACTATTTTCCTGAATTTTTTACTCTGTAACCCCAAATAAAACTACTGGCCTCCCGATCTTTTTTCTTTTGCACAAGTCAACTTGAGTTAGAATTCTGTCACTTTTAGCCATAGGACTTCTAATTAACATAAAGTGGTAAAAATATTTAATAAAAAATATGCTGGTGTGGTGTGTAGACTGGAAAGAAGGAAGATAGTAGAGACGGGACATCTGCTGGAAACTAACCAATCAACCAGCTCAGAGTGATTCGGTCTCCTGAGAGAGGTGGCTGCCGGGAGGAAAGGGGCTATACTATGGAAGAACAGTTGAAATGATTTCATGTTTGGATAATGGATGTATCACAGATGACTTAGGGTTTTACATCTGTGCACATGAGAAGGAGTCAGTCAGGAGGAGGGTTAAATTCTGAAGGAGTGGCTGGACTATGCAAGTGACTACCACTGTAACTTGAATCTCCTAAATCTATTATATCCTAATATGATTGTAACGGACAGCTGCAAATATAGCAAAGCATGGGACCAACTACGTTCCCTCAATGCTTGCATATTTTCTTATGGTAATAACTAAAGGCCAGAATGTATAGAACATATTTGCTAATTAGCTGGTGTCGAATCAGAAATTCTCATTTCCCTTAGGCAATGTTTTTTCAAAGTCTGCCCATTTGGGGGAGATTCCCAGAGTATAAATCCCCTGTTTTGTGATTCCTGTATTTTTAAATAGCTTAATAGAAAACAGTTGTAGTATACTGGAAAGTGTATTGGCCATATTTTAGAAGATGAGAGTTTTCACCCAGATTCTGTAAAACACTAGTGAAGATCCTTATAAAAGTCAACGTATCTCTCTTAACCTCAGTTCCTCATCTGTCAAATGGAGTCAATATTACCTACTCAAAGGGCATATGGAAGATGAACAAGATAATAAACATGAAAAATGTATATTCTGCAAAGCACTATTCAACCATGCAGCATACTATAGTTATACCATAATAATTAGAAATAAAATGTATGCATTTCCTGCTGAAAACTAACTTCCAACCTGTCTTGTAAATATAATTACTTTCAAAATCACTTTTTAAAAGTAGATGAAGTAGGCATCCATTTTTATGGGAGAGAATGTAGCACAGTGAATAAAAATTATAGGCCACACAGTAGTTAGAAGCATGGAGTCAGGTAGACCAGAGTTCACATCTCCATTCCACCACTTACTACGTAGGTGACGTGGGGCAGGTTACTTATCCAACCCTCATTCATGAAAGAGTCAGCGCTGTAGGCCTGGAGTGCTGTGACTGGGAATGAGGTCGCCGTGTAAAATGGTTACAGTAGGATCTGACACAGGACAGGTGCATGCTGAGTGGTGAGATGTCAGAAATACTCTGCAAACCCAGATGCTCACAGAAGCAAACACGGGCATGAAGCCAACTGGAGGCCAACTCTTTTGAGCTAATTTTAGACCTTTAGAAATTTTTCATGAAACTACAAATATTTTGAGAAGGGGTCACCCACTGAGCCTGCATGAGACACCAACAAATAGAATAAATGTATTCCCTCCACGCCTCCAGAGGCAGATGCAGCCTGTGGTTTGGTAGCAGGAAAGGGTTTCGGAAAGATGTGGAGCAGATGTAGACTTGGGAGGGGTGTCACACAGAAAGCCTCTGAGCAAGGAGAAGCACATCCATCATTAGTAGGTGATTGGGGTGGGGGAGGCAGGGAAGTGGGGAGAACAAGAGCCATGTCTAAAAGGAAAATGAAATAGTGGATAATCAACTGTGAAATGACTTATCATGAGTTAAAATAGTAACAAAATAAGTATTTTACAGGTAGGCCAGTGTGCCCTATTTTGCGGATTATGGGGTATATAAAAATCCACCATTGAAATGGATAAATTTGGGGACCATTGTTTGCCTTATTAAACATATCCCAAGTTACACAGAATGGATTAACCTTGGGGTGCTGGTGCTTATTAAATTTCCTAAAGCTTATTCAGAATAAAATTCAGTGGTCAAAAATAACATGTATTCATTGCCTTTCAGGTAATCTTTGCTATTAAAAATGTGAGAGTACATAATTAGTTTCTTGTTGGTCTAAGGGTCATAGGAAATCTTCATGTTACACATAATTTTGTTGAATTATGTCTCTTATATACTCCATTAGCTCTTCTTCCTCCCAAAGTAGAAAGAAACTGTTATTGGTGATAAAATGGTTGGAAAACTAGCAGGAAGCACTTTACATTTTATAAGCCTCACTATTCTAACCTGAGAATTGAAGTTATCGGAACATACTCTAATTGCTTTACTGGTTCATGGTGAGAGAAAGAAGACAACACTTATTAAAAAAATCCATACAGTGTTGTGTCTGGTGGGTTCTACCGCTATACCCACCTGGAAACAACAGTGTAAATGCTATCTTTGACTCAGAGCGGATAACTTCATCTTGATGCATGCTTTTTTTTTTTATTATTAACTATCTGCACATTAGCTTTACACATACAACCTGAGAGGGATTTTGTGAAGTTTATCAAGGTAATATTTATAAACTTCCCTGAAATCCCTAGCTGAAAGAGAAAATGTCAGGTAATATCACTTGTCTAAAAATGAGACCTTTTGTAAGCTTTCATTATAATTTTAAATTTCCTTATATTAAGGCATGTGCATCAATCAAATATAATGAGCAGTGAGTATTTGCACATTCTAAGTTCTTTGGGGCCAAAAACAGAGTCACTTATTAATCCCCCCCCACAAGTTATAGTTCTTAAAGTTGTTAGTGTTAATGATGATGGTAGTACTATCCGTGGCACTAGTAGTAGTAATAATAATACTAGTATAATTGTCTACGTCATGGCATATACTGCTCTTCTCTCGGGAAATTATTAAGTAGGGGTGGTGGTGTCTTTTATGGTTTACTTATAGGGCTCAAGGCACAGTTCAGCATTAAAAAAAGTTAGCATTAAACTTGGCTACATTCAAGGAAGCCAGGATCTGAAGCAGGAACATAGATAGCGGGTCAGCAACTTAATTTATATATAAACATTATTTTGTAACAACGGGCAGTGCAGTAGGCCTATCTTGATGATTCTGTCCTTAAGGTTTAAGTTACCTGCCCTTATCAATACAGTCTAATCTTACTATTGAACAGAATCCCCTTATGTGTTTAAGATCCAGTGGCATGCAGTTGCAAATAGAGTTACATGCCCTAGTGTGACTGGAGTGATTTGGGGGAATGTTCTGAAATGACCAGGGATATGAATCATGCTCTGCAGATTCATGTCTAAATATCCAGCACCTAGTAGAGTGTATGACATGCATCAATAAATACATGGGTCATACTTTACCACCTCTGTCTCTGGGGGTGGGAACGGGACATACAGAGAGGGATGTGTTTCCTTTCATTCTTTCTCAGACTCAAATCTCCAGGCTTTTTATCACTTTACATGATAAATAACTTAGGCAACTGTGTTTAGCTATTATAAATGTACAGATGTATTCATTTATATTTTTCCAGATTTTTTGAGACATAATTGCACATAAGATTGTGTAAGTTGAATGTGTACAATGCGTTGATTTGATGCACATATATACTGCAAAATGATTATTACAATCAGGTTAACACATACATTCATCACCTTACATGATTACAGTGTGTCTGTGTATGTGTGTGTGTGATGAGAACATTTAAGAGCTACTATTTTATTAACTTTCAAGCACATAACACCGTGTGTTAACTATAGTCACAATGCTGTACATTACTTCCCAGAACTTATTCATCTCATAGCTGGGAGTCTGTACCCTTTGGCCAGCATCTTCCATGTCCTCACCCCTTAGATCTTGGCCACCACTATTCTGCTATGTCTCTGTGAGATTGATGTTCTTAGAAGTTTTTAGATTCTACATTTAAGTAAGATGAAACAGCATTTGCCTTTCTCCCTCTGACTTATTTAACTTAGCGTAATGCACTCAAGGTTCAAGAATGTTGTAACAAATGGCAGTGTCTCCATCTTTTTCCATGGCTGAATACTATGGCTGAATGATATTCAGAATATTTTAATGGAGTAATATTCTGATTATGTTCAGAATGGTATTATATTCAGAATAGTATTATATTCAGAATAGTATTCTGGATATAAATCATATTTTCTTTATCCATTCATCCATTGATGGGCACTTAGATTGTTTCCATGTCTTGGCTATTGGAAGTGATGCTGCAAAAAACATGGGGGTACAGAAATCTCTTCAAGATAGCGATTTCACTTCCTTTAGCTATGTACCCAGAAGTGGGATTGCTGGACCACATGGTAGTTCTAGTTTCAATTTTTGAGGACCACACGTACTGTTTTTCAGAGTGTCTGCACCAATATACATTCCCACCAGCAGGACACGAGGGTTTCTTTTTCTCCACATCCTTGATAACACTTATCCCATCTTTTTGATAGTAACCATTCTAACAGGTGTGAGGTGATATCTCATTATAATTTTGATTTGCATTTCCCTCCTGGCTAGTGATGTTGAGCACGTTTCCATGTACCCGTTTTCCATATGTATATCTTCTTTGGAAAAAGTGCCTCCTCAAGTCCTCTGCCCATTGTTTAATTGGATTTTTTTTTTGCTTTGAAGTACTTGTATAATTTGGAATTAGTTGTATTATGTAATTAGCCACATATCTGATTTCCAAATATTTTCTCCTATTTCATAGGTTGCCTCTTTATTTTGTTGATTGTTTCTTTGCTGTGTAGAAATTTCCAATACTTAGATTGTATTGTAGAATGTTTCTATAGTTTACTCTCCAAATCAATACACTTTTACTTTATTATATATTTTTATACATTTCAGAAAGGAAGGGGGAGGGAGAGAGCAATAGAAACATCATGATGACAAAGAATCATCTATCAGCTGCCTCCTGCACACCCCCTACTGGGGAATGAGCCTGCAACCTGGGAATGTGTCCTGACAGGGAATTGAATTGTGACCTCCCAGTTCATAAGTCAATGCTGGGCCAAATCAATACACTTTTAAGAATGCAAAGGGTATCAGCTGTGCCAAGGCAACAAGCATCCTTTGTTGGTCTCAACAATAATGATGGTTGCCCTGATTATATGCCCTGAGCATGGGAGAGCATGCCTTTTGCTTCTCTCCCCCAATATTTGTTTTTTTTAAATATACTTTATTGATTTTTTTACAGAGAGGAAGGGAGAAGGATAGAGAGTTAGAAACATCGATCAGCTGCCTCCTGCACACCCCCTACTGGGGATGTGCCCACAACCAAGGTACATGCCCTTGACCGGAATCAAACCTGGGACCCTTGAGTCTGCAGGTCTATGCTCCATCCACTGAGCCAAACTGGTCAGGGCTCCCCCAATGTTTAATGAAAGTAGATTTTATGTATGTTCCTGAATAATTCTTTCTAAATGGGTTTTATAATAATTGAATCCCACTTTAACTGCAAGGAAGGATCTTGCTATTTAAAGGAATTGTATGGTGATTCCAATTGCAAACTGGATAATGGTAATTCTCCCCACTTCAAATTTCTCTTTTATAAGCATTGTTATAGGTTGAAATGACTTAGCTCCCAGTACATCTGAATAATAATTAGTGCCTAATAGCTCTGTAAAGAATTTGTATTAACTAATTTCCTGGCAATATGGTTAGAGCCTTCCTGTACTCTCTCCTTTCCCCCAAATTGTATATCCAAGCCATTAGCAAATTCAGTGGGGTTTTCCTTTAAGATAGATCCTGAATCAGATACTGCTCACTTCCCAAAACCAAGGGACCATTGCCTCTCACCTTTTCTACTCCTGTGGCTTATAGTTCTGCAGACCATTCATTAGAGATTTTTATCTGCAGATTATTCAACAGAGATTATTCTGTTCACAGATCACATGGACATTCCTACTTGAAATTATTATATTATGAGCAAGAGAAAAGGCATTACTATTGTCTGCAAGGTTTTTCCTGGCCCAACCCTGCTGTATTCCTCTCCAACCGCACTTCCTTTCCTCCATGGCAGTCAGTCCAGAGTGACTCAAGCACACGAAGCATGTCTGAGCCTTCCTGCCTTTGCACTTGGTGACCCCCATCTATTCCCAGCTCATACCTCTGCCATTATTTACTTCTCTGGTTAAATATCACTTTTTGAGAGAGACTACCCTAGATCATTCTATCCAAAAATTAAATATCTGACTTTCTTCCATGCTTTTTTTCAAAGCACTTATTCATTTTTCATGTTCTATCATATGCATTTGTCTATTTTTTGTCTTTCTAAGTAGGCCACGACCTCCATCCAGTGAGGGGCTTCTTCTACTACTATATCTGGAGCCTTTAAATAAGTGCTCGTACATCGTAGGCGTCCAATTCAGATTTTTTTAGGAATAAATAAATGAATTTGTATAAATGTATACAGAGTAGGTCAAATCTCAGGTTGAAAACTCAAAAATAAGTAAAATCTTGCATTCAAATCTCTTTCTCATTCAATCATTTACCCTCTAAATGGGAGGAGAGACAGCAGGAAAAAAAATGTCAAACATTGGAGAATTAGAGAAGCCAGCCAGTGAATGCTGAAGACTTAGACTAAGAAAGGAGAGGCTGTGCTGTTTGTATTGTTTTAATGCAGAGCTTTACTGACTCTGAGATGGTTCTCTTTGGGTGCACTGCTCTCTTCAAAGAGTAGAAATTGCTGCTTCTCAGCTCTGATTAAAAGATGGGCTGCCCAGCCAGTGTTGCTCAGTGGTTGAGCACCAACCTATGAACCAGGCAGTCAAGGTTCAATTCCAGGTCAGGGCACATGCCCAGTGTGCAGGCTCAATCCCCAGTGGGGGGCATGCAGGAGGCAGCTGGTCAATGATTCGCTATCATCATTGATGTTTCTATCTCTTTCCCTTCCTTTCTGAAATCAATAAACAATATGTATTAAAAACAATAAAAAAGATGGCCTTTCCTCCATGCCCTAAAGATCACCAGATTACTTCTCCTCTGGCTGATGGAAGGCAAAGTGGTCCACTCCTTAGAAGATTCCAGGGGATGGAAGCTGAGAAACATGAGCAGAGCCGCAGCTCTGACCTCAACTGCCCCGAAGTTGCCCGGGAGGAAGGCTGATCTCTAAGTGACGAAGGAGGAACCATTTAGTGCTTTATGGACCACAGACCATCGCACTCCGAGGCAGGCAGGCGGCATGGGTGGTGGAACCTGAGGGACCACCTCCCTGCAGCTCAATGCACACAGCAGCCTGGCAGCCCTCTGCCTGCCCTCCTGAAGCTTCTGGACTCCTTCCAAGGGGGAGCAGTGGCTGTACCTGCAACGGCTCTGAAGTGGCACCAAGCCCAGCGTTGCTAAGTTGGAGGAAGTGGACTTAGTCCAGGACCAGTCTTTTGATGGGAATCATGGCGGTCAAACGACCCTTTCACAGGGGTCGCCTAAGACCATCCTGCATATCAGATATTTACATTATGATTCATAACATTAGCAACATTACAGTTATGAAGTAGCAGCAAAAATAATTTTATGGTTGGGTCACAACATGAGGAACTATATTTAAAGGGACAGTAGGTTGAGAACCACTGCAAATTATTTTTAATCTTGACACCTTCCTGCCAAATAGTCGAGTTGTCAATAATAATGTAAACCTTCAAACTACATTTTGACAAGTTTTTCTTTTGAAAAAATCAGAAAAATAAAAACCCAAAAAAGAAATGTGGATGCTGTTTGAACAAAGCTTTCAAAGACCTTTGCAGTTTTTACTAAGAACTGAGGTGAGGTTTCCTTTTTAGAATTCCCACACCTGTATCATAGTTTGCTAATTAATACACAATTTTTACTGTGTGCCTATATTTTTATTTTTATTATTTTTTGTGTTAATAAATACCTGGTGAGATGTAAGTTGAATATAACAGTTTATTAAAACTGAGTAACTTTTCCTTTAATCTTAGGCAAGTATGAAATGGGTAGATGAAGGGAGCTTGTTATTATCCAGATCACAGTGACCCATTCCTCGTGTTTGGAAATATTAGAATGCAAATGCAGTCATGACATCTTCTGCGTGCCTTCTTCTCCCTGTTTAAGAGCTGCTTCTGCATGCTTTATCACACTTGACCTTTAGAGCAGTCTTGGGATTCTTATCTTTGGGTTGGAGGGTACTTCTGATGTAGAGAGTCTAAATAATTTGGCCACAGATAGTGAATCAGTGGTGGAGTTGAGACTGGGCTGCACATCATCTGACTCGTCATCTCTCTCCATGTCACCATCATCTGTGTGGCTGCGTTGGTTTTCCCTGGCACTTCCTTATGTGCTGGGTCCCTGTGCTGAAGCTTGGCTCTTATAATTCATTTAAAATTGGCCTTGAACCCCCATATCAGAACACATAGAAATTAAATTGTCCACAGATACATATCATTAAGTCTTTTTAAAAAACTCTTAAACAATAAGAATGTTTTCTAAATATGTAAGTGCATATTTCTGAAAATATTAGTAAAACAATTGTCTTATTAAGGTATGAGCCATAGATTATCTTCAGCATATTCCACCCATGTGAACTTCTAATTGCAACAAAGACTCAGATGGCTTGAGCAAGTGCATTCTTATTTTGTGTATGGTTCCTGGATATATTAATAAAATATTTATATTTGAGTTTTCTAGATGCATTAAATTAGAAACCATAGCCTACAGCAGTGATGGTGAACCTATGACACACGTGTCAGAGGTGACACACGAACTCATTTTTTTGGTTGATTTTTCTTTGTTAAATGGCATTTAAATATATAAAATAAATATCAAAAATACAAGTCTTTGTTTTACTATGGTTGCAAATATCAAAAAATTTCTATGTGACACGGCACCAGAGTTAAGTTAGGGTTTTTCAAAACGCTGACACGCCGAGCTCAAAAGGTTCGCCCTCACTGGGCTAGCGCTGTTTTGTCCCGTGTGGTGGTCAGCGACCATATGTGGCTACTGAGCACCTGCAGTGTGGCTACTCTGAGTGGGGATGTGCTGTGACAGATTTTTTTAAAGAATAACATACAATATCTCATTAGTATTTTATATAGATTATATATCAAAAAAACTTTTATATGTATTAAGTAATAAGTATTATTGAAGTTAATTTCACTTGTTTCTTTTTACTTTTTAAAAAGTGGATACTTGAAAATGAGAAACTACCCATGTGGTTTACAGTATATTTCAATGGGATCATGTTGCTCTAGTATCAAAGATACCTAAGATATGGTTTATGTCTCTGAAACATTTGGAGGGGGGGGGGGCATAGATCTGTTTAAACAGCAAGTGATTTTGTAAAGGAAAATAGCATCTTCAATTAACCTCAAAGAAGGGGAACTCAGTGTGGTCTACAAGACTTGAGGGGAGTTTGATGTGAAGAGCAGCAAGTGAGACTTTGATAAGGACCGGGGAGAAGGTGGTACCACTGTCGGTGACCAGCTAAGAATGAAGAGAAAGGATGAAAAGGTGGCAGAGGACAATGAAAAGCCTGACTCTTCTATGAGCACGGAGGGGATAATTGCTAATAAAAAATTAGGTGTCTTTCTGATTTTCATTTAAATTCTGAATTTTAAAATCAAATGTGGCAAGTGAAATGTACCATATGTGTTTTATTCCTTCAAACAAATAACATTTGTTAGTCAAAACTCGAGGAGTTCTCTCTACCTGTTTCTCCCTCCTAGATTTAAGGTGCCCCTTTATTTCTGCCACAGCACCCAATCTGCAGTGGCTTAGTAAATAACTACGGAATTTCAGTATTAGATGGCTCATTGCTCCATGCACTTGTCAAAAATTCTGCACACAGCAAGATAACCTTAGGACATAAAGCTTAACACATGTGAATTAATCACTGCTTCTAGTTTTGGTTACAAAGTCAATAAGAAAAATAAATCAATTTTTAACTTAAATTAAAAAAGGCCTACCCAGAAGAGGGGTAGCTCATAATCTGACTTGTTTCAATAAGAACATGTGTTTAACCATATGTCAAAGAGAACACCAGCTTGAATGTTTTGTTTTTAAATTTGGAATCAAAATAGTAGAATGAAAGTTATGTTTTGTTGTTTTGTTTTTTTTTTTACTCTGAACTAGTTGTCTAATTTGTAGGAAACACTAAAATAATGATGTTGTTTCTGGGTTATTGGCCTCTTAATCTCATATATTAGTCAGGTAATGCGCCGCTACCACACTCTTCTATTTAATTATTTTTATTTCTGTGCCATTATTTTTGGAGTACAAAAGAAGGACAAACCCCGGGTGTCTGGGCCCTGATGTCACCTCCTGTATAACCCTCAGAAGACCGTTTTCTTGGTGGAGAATACAAATGACATTTCTTGACCTTCTTTTCTTTTTAATTTCTATGGAATTAATTGGGTGACATTGGTTAATAAAATTATATAGGCTTCAGGTGTACAATTCTATAATCTATCACCTGTATCTGATATTATATGTTCACCACCTAAAGTCAAGTCTTCTTCCATCACCATTATGCCTGCCCCCTTTGCCCTCTCTTACCCCTCTCCCCTCTGGCACTCACCATACTGCTGTCTGTATCTATGAGGTTTCTGTGTGGGTTCTTTTGTTTGTTTGTTGTTGTTCTTTTGCTTTATCTCTTCACCTTTTTCACCAGCTCCTTAACCCCTCCCCTCTGACAGCTGTCGGTCTGTTTTCTGTGGCTGTGAGTCTGTGCATATTTTGCTTGCTTATTTGTCCCACATGTAAGTGAAATCATACAGTACTTGTCTTTTCTGACTGACTTATTTCACTTAGCATGATACTCTGCAGGTCCATCCACGCTGTCACAAAGGGTGAGGTTTCCTTCTTTTTACTGCTGAGTAGTATTCCATGGTGTAGATGTAGCACAGCTTTTTTATCCATTCATCTACTGATGGGCACTTGGGCTGTTTCCAAATCTTGGCTATTGTAAATAGCGCTGCAAGGAACATAGCGTTGCTTGATATGCAACAACACTGCTTTTGGCCCTTTTCATAGTCTGCTCTAACCCCTTGGTAATTACCAAGGCTGTCTCTGCAACAACAGGAAAATCCAGGAGGAATTTTCATTCAGTAGCTATGCCTCATCCGTGAAATTGTAGTTGGTCATTTCATCTGAATTTGCCTCCCAGGGGCCCTAAATTAGAAAACAGTGCTATTGGAAATGCTAAAACAGAGAAGCTCAAAGGTGTGGTGAAAATAATGTTGTGTCAGTGGAAAACACTGCTAAATAAGGTAAGGCAATGGGATATTTAATTTAATAGTGTGTAAATCCTAACCGGAAAGGGCTCAATTCCAGGACAGCAAATTCTCAACTACTTCACACTCCACCTATCACAACATCTCATCCTTGCCGGTTTCAAGCCGGGGGGAACCTGTCCTTTCTCTCTTTGCTTTCCTGTAATTACTTGTATAATTTTTCTTCCTTTTCTATTCCAGTTACTGACATAAAAACCACATTAGAAATTTGTTTTTTAATTTATTATAGAGAGAGGAAGGAAGAAAGGAAGAGAGAAAGAGAGAGAAACATGGATGTGAGAGACAAATATCTATTTGTTGCCTCCCATATACGTTCCAGGCTCAAACTGGAAATTGAACAGGCAACCTTGGTGTGAACGCTGATTGGGGATTGAAACCACTACTTTTTGGTGTACGGGATGATGACCCACCCCCTGGGCCAGACTGGCCAAGGCCCATATTAGAAATTCTTTAATGCCACACATTTATGAACATCAAAACATTAATTGTGTAATTAGCCTATCTTTGGCTATTTGCAATTTATCTTGTCACTAACCATCAGTAGTTGGTCATAATTATTGATTTAGGGTAGAGTTTTATGTGCTTTTCATTTTTTCCCATAAGTCACAACAAAATACACAGTTCACAATATACTTTATTACATTAATATTTGGGGGATTTTTAAAATCCTCACTCACCAAAATAATGGAAAATGGCCTTGCATGTTTTGTTAATCATGGCAAATACAGGATACACCTTCTGAAGTTCTCTTGAAAATCAATGGTTGTGATGTAATATGTAGGTAGTGAAATAATGTATGGCTCTTGCTCTCTTACACTAAGGTAGATTAAATTGGTTCATTGATGTAATAAAGGAATCACCTAAATCAAGAAAGTGGGAAACTAAGAAATGCTATTTGATGCTTCTTCATGTGCATTTTTAAGAATCTTCCTAATTAGACTGATGTTTCAGGGACTGGTTAATGCTCTTTTCTGTCCCATTCTGCCCAACACCTATGGGCTAAGCATCACCTGTGATAGCTACACATTTCATAAAACACAAACAGAGAAGGAACAAAATCATGCCTTTTAATGGCTAGCAGATGGGTAATGAGGAATAAATAGTATTAAGGAGCCTAGAATGACTTGCTTCTGCTTCACTGTAGGCTGAAGTGAACACAGGGATTTTCAGACAGATACACCCTGAGACATAAATCAAATTCATCCTGCAGTCCCAGGAGTCTTTGACAAAGAAGTGCGTGTCAATAATCCTAACATGACTACTGAACTACCGGAGTGGAGTTAGAGAACGGGTCCTCATCTGGTCCTTTAGATCCCCAGAATTTTCAGGGTACCAAGACAGGTTTTTAAAAAAGAAATCTCAAAATACTCTGGAACTCAGAAGGACTGTAGATTTGGAGATTAAAGAGGAGTTAAGGCACAGGCCTATTGTAAAAGGGGAGTGAGGAAAAGTCAGGTGACATCCCTTTGTGTAACCAGACAACCAAGGGGTCCGGGCTGCCTGCCACTACTTCAGCCAATTAAGCAGAAGCGGGGTTTAATCATATATGAGTGTTTATTCTAATATTCTGCCCCTCGCATTCGGACGGTTATGTCTACACTCAGCAGATGTGAAGCAAACAAACCTTTAGATATAGGACTAAAGCTCAAGCAAGTGCAGAGCCAGAGAAAGAGTTAAATGTCATAGTTAAGCTTGGAGTAATACGATGTAAATGGCAAAGAAAAACAATTCACTATAAGCATTTATGTTCACCACCCAATGGGCTTTTCAATAAATCATTCACGAGGAGCAAATGCACAAAAACATGTTTCCATTGGCAAAGGCTTGTTAAATCTCCCAGAGCAAGTTGTTGCTTTACCCCCTGCTTCCAAAGGACTCAGCTCAATCCTACAAATTGGTTGAGGTGGGGAAAATATTAGTTCCAGAGGTCCTTGTAAACATTTCATTTTTATTTTTAGAAAAATATTATTTGTCAAAAACTGCAGGTGTGAGGAAACTAATATTGAACGTCTCCCATGAACTACTCTACACCTCACCCCATCAGGGTGCCCTTGGACTAAACAAATGGCATGAGAAACACCAACCTTGTAACTTCAGATACTCCAAAGCTTATTACAGCTGAAAATGAGTAAAATATGACATCCTCCCGGCCTATTACAAGAGAGAGCAGATCTACCGCCTGCTCAAATGGAAAAGCAACCCCATTACAGCCTCCAGTAGCGAGCACACATGTGCCCAAGCTTCTACATGTGCTAACCTTCGCCACTCTACACAATATAGTCTAAGTTCTTAGATTAAATTCCTAGTTAGAAGAGAATGATAAAAGTGTTTACTGTGAGAAAACAATCTTAAGATACTGCAGAAGAGATATTGTTTTTATTCCATGTTTCCATGCATACACACAGATCATAGCCTCTTCCATATCCTGTTGAATTTTGGGTTGGACGGGCAACACTAACCTTACACCTAGTTCTCCGGAAACAGGTACCAAGAGATGCTCTCTGTTTGCCAGAAGATAAAACCCACATCTATGCAAGATTTCATGGAGAGCTCATGTGCAAACAGTATTTTTTTTCCAGATTATCTAAAGGGTAAAATTAATTGAAACGTATATGCAAATATGGACTTGGGTATTTGGGATTGGCTAGGCTTCCAGTCAAATACAACCTTAGGATTCCTTTTCTGACTTGTATAAAGAAGTCATCTCTGACTACACACGGAAATGTCCAGGTTTCAGAGAGCAATGTCTCCCTTTGACACATTTCTTACACAAACACATACAAATACACATACACACACAGTCACACACACTATATGGCTGCCAAATAAGCACCTGGATGATGATAAACAAAATGAAATCAGTTGCTGCTTAGGTTTATGGAGCCTCCTGGCAGGTACTATAAGAAAAATAAAAGTAGCAAAGACCCACACTTAAGATTAGACCTTATAGGGAAAGCCGAATTTAGTGGACCCCTAACTTTGCTCTTGCTTTTGAATATTCATGAGCATCTTCTTCACTGAGCTCCTATGGAATTAGGTTTGAGGTTAAGTCTACTCTAAACATACTCAAATAAAAAGATAACTTTGATTTTCAAAGGCTCCTTTATAAAGCTTGCTTTCCAATAATTTAGTTTTTACAGTATTTGTTCTCTGGGCACTTTCAAGGTTTTCACATCGTTCTTGCAGGTGAACTCAGCCCTTGGACTACTATGAACTATAGTGGAGAGAATTTTCCTAACTATGACATGCTATCTCCTGCATGGGACTAAAGGTCAAAGACCATTAGAATGGGAGTAAATTCCACATATTTCATACAGAAATGAGGGGAATAAGCTTTAAAGGGACTAAATGATGTCCCTAAAGTTGACAGAACTGAAAACCATAATATATTTGTGAACTATCAGGCAATGTTTTTTTTTTTTTTTCTGCTGTATTATACCCCCATTTATGGTAACACTTCACATAAATGTGTTATATTCTCTCCCTCTCCCTTCCTCTCTGAAATAAATAAAGGTTTTTAAAAAAGAAGTCATTTGTATAACATTATACATTTGCCTATTTCTTTAACAAAAATTTGCCTAGTGTTTACTTATTTCCTGACTTACTCTCAGGAAATTGAGACCAGAGGTGACTGGGAGAGTGATGGAAGCGGTCCCTAATGCCATGGTCTCAGGGGAATGGCTGTTCCTTGGAAGAGCAGGACAGTGTCCCTGTCACATCCAGAGACTGTGTCTCCTGTTTCAGACAAGCGAGTAAGAAGTCCAGCGGGATGGGAATATTGGCTCAGGAGCCAAGGGAAGACCTATGTGTAATGGAAGAGAAGGTATCTGAGCAAACCCTTCAGACAAATGACCCTCGTGTGAGTCTTCTTCCTGTTCCTGGGGCAGGTTAGTAGAGCACCGGTTCCAGTTCAAGGCTCAGAGTGAACCACTAGAGAAACTACCATGATAATCCCTGGCCACTGTTTAGTGGCCGAGGAAGGACATGTAGGGACAAGGCACAGATAAATAATAGAGTACGCAGAGGGGCGCGCTAATGGATGAGCGTGCAATAATACGGAGGCACAGGAGAGGAGTGGAAAAGTGTGCCAAGGGCTCTGTGTATTAGTTTCCTTTATGCTGTAACAAATTATCATGATTTTACAGTCTTAACACAATAGTAATTTATGATCTTACAGTTCTAGAAGCTAGACATCAGAAATGGGTCTTACTGTGCTAAAATCAAGGTGCTGACAGGGCTGTGTTCCTTCCTGAGACTCAAAGAGATAAAGCATCTCCATGCCTTCCCTAGCTTTTAGAGCAGTGATTCTCAACCTTCCTAATGCCGCGACCCTTTAATACAGTTCCTCATGTTGTGGTGACCCCCCACCATAAAATTATTTTCGTTACTACTTCATAACTGTAATTTCGCTACTGTTATGAATCATCATGTAAATATCTGATACACAGGATGTATTTTCATTGTTATAAATTGAACATAATTAAAGCATAGTGATTAATCACAAAAACAATATGTAATTATATATGTGTTTTCTGATAGTCTTAGGCGACCCCTGTGAAAGGGTTGTTCGAGCCCCAAAGGGGTCGGGACCCACAGGTTGAGAACCGCTGTTCTAGAGGCTGTTCACATCCCTTTAGCTGTGGCCCCTTCCATCATCAAACCCAGCAATGGCTGTGCGGGTCTTCCTCATATCATATAGCTCTTAGACACCTCTGCCTTTTTCGTTCACTTACAAGGACCCTTGCGATTGCATGGGGCCCAAGCAGATAATCCAGGTTAATCGCCCAACCTCAAGCTCCTAAATTAATCACATCTGCAAAGTCCCCTTGGCACACAGGGTAACGTATTTACAGGTTCTAAGGATTCCCATGTGGACTTCCTTGGGGGTGGGAGCATTATTCTGCCTCTGCAGTGTCACAGGAAACTCAGGTGACCTGAGAAGATTTCACATGAGATGGTGTTGGTGGAGTCTCACAGGATGAGCAGGGGCTTTCTAAAGAGGGGGTGACTATGTGGGGGAAGGAGGAAAGATGGGTCCAGGCATAGAGAGTCCTATAAAAAATGGAGCCCAAAGCCTTCCATTCATTGCTTCCTTGTTAAATATACAATTTGCCATGTAAGCAAGCTGCTCTGACATTCCTAAGCATTGTGCTCACCTGCAAATTTTTAAAGATTGATATCATATTTCTGGAGCTACCTAAATAATAAGGTGAAGCCAGTCAAACTATTCAAAAGGTTCATTCATTTCTCTCTCTTTGAAAATGAATGCAACGTTTTCTCTCAGTTAGTGTTTGAAACATCTTTTTAATGTTCAGGAGGACTGAAAGCTATAATTACAAACAGCACTGAAATACAATCTGCCTCTTCCTTCAGTCAACAAGGACCTCCATCATCCTGCCCTGGGACCGACATACACTACTTACTAAGTAATCACCTCCTTCAGAGGGCTTTGATTTCTAAACCTCCCATCATGTCAAATGGATTGAATGTGATCTGTTGCATTTGCCTTTCAACCTTCTCTAGTCTTGGTGAGGAGTCTGTGAAAGTGAATCGCAAGCAGAGTTAAGAGGGAGAAGTAGGGAGCGAGATTTCATGAGCCTATGCTCATCCTTCCAGATGATCCACAACACACTGTGAACAAATGGCTGCCTCCGGTTACACAGCCAAGATCTGGGGACACTCTAGCCATCCCAGGCACCAGGGTCATGCATATATGCTGAGGACCATCCAGAAACAGACACAGGATGGGTTCTGGGGATGCAATCAAACTGCTTCCGTGGCATAACTCAAAGCCAGTCGCCATGCTCTAGTCTAGTCCAAAGCTCATCTGAGATGTCCAGATGGTTCCAGGTGAGGTTGGCTTACTTTTTCTGGGAGTGTTCAGCAGGATGCCTGCATCTGAGAGTTACACAGAGGTTTCTTATCACTTAGGGGTCTCAGATCAAGCTAGATAATTGCATGTTCCCCTAAGAGAGATGCTATTTTGTAGTAGACTCAAATCCTCTATTCTTAAATATCCCTCAGGTATGAGCAAGCCAGAAATCTAACTGAACCTCCAAAGTAATGTGACCAACCTCAAGGGAGGCACAGTGACACCATGAGGTCCTTCCTCTTAAACATTACTCTTCACAGAGAGCTGTCTTATTTTATTTTATTGTGGAAAAAAATTCAACTGACTTAGATCATTTAAGAAGTTTTTGTGTAGCCTTTTTATAATAACATTTTTCTTCCTTTTGTGTCATGTCCCTCTAAATATGTCCCTACACTCTTGTGCTATTTCTTTGGATCTTTCCTCGGTGACCTAGCCTAATTTCCAAGGATAGTTGCATTCCCACTTGCTTTTCAGGTTTCTTATTGCCCTGATTTTTGCAAAGTTTGTGTTTTTCTATTGTTTTAGTCTTGTCTATGCATTGGGAATTCTGGCAAGAGTAGAAGTTTCCCTGAAAAAGCAATAATGCCATGAGGATTTATTTAACAACCCATCTGGAAAAGACTGTAAAGTATAGCCTGTGATTGCTTACACCTCACCATTCATGGCACTGGCCATGGTTTTGACCCACCCTAGGCATTTAAGCAACAACTAACATTTAAACAGTGCCCATTCCATGCCAAGCACTGTGGTGAGAGGCGGGGCTGAAAGTAAGAGATGAGAGGAAGGGATTTAAGGATGAGTAAGAGATGGTACCTGCCACATAGAAAAAAAGTCCAGAAAGGACACAGATATGCAAATAGTTATACTGCAATGTGATCAGTGCCTTTGCAAATGTATGAAGTGGCTCCTTTGGGAGCACAGATAAAGGAGCAATTAATTCAGCCTGAAGGAGTTCAGGGAAGCTTCAGATAAGAGGTCACATTTCAATTGGGCCTTGAAAGAAGAGTAGGACTTCACCAGGGACTTCAGGATGCGGAAGCGAGAGAAGGGAACGAGGAAAAGTCTATGACAAATGGAAGTAGCAGTATGAACAGAGGTTCAAAGTTCATGGCTCAGTCCCTGCTCATGTTCTATATAGTAATCCTCACCTGAGGATATTTTTCCCATTGACTTTTAGAGACAGTGGAAGTGAGGGGGAGAGACAGAGAAAGAAACATCAATGTGAAAGAGACACATTGATTGGTTGCTTCCTTCCCACACATGCCTAGACTGGGCCCCGGGATCAAGTCTGCAACCAAGGTATGTGCCCTTGACAGGAATCGAACCAGCGACCCTTCAGTCCATTAGCTGATGCTCTAAACACTGAACAAACTGGCTAGGGCTCCAATAAATATTTTTGAATGAATGACTAAGAATCAATGCATGCTTGGAGAATTGGCTACCATCTTTCTACCCTCTGAAGTTTCAAAGCATGGATATTCAGGGATAAGAAGAGGTTGTCATTGTGGCTGATTGCTTACTACTCATGAGGGGTATTAGTTGGGGTTCCCCTGCCATGGTTATAATGCTTGTGTGTGGAGATGGAGGCCCTCTAACAAAAATCTCTTTTCTTTTTCTTTTTGACAAGTAATGAGTGGTGGCTACGCAATGGAATTGCCACCTTAGCGTTCCTTCACTAGGCACTGCAGCCTCTTTCTGTGCTAACATGCTGCTCCAGGGCAGTGATGTAACACTGAGTTTAGAGCCAGGTGGTTAATAACTCGCTAAAGAGCAAGGGGGTGGTGGGGTGGAGCATGCCAGGGAGTCAGAACAGCAAGTACAAAGTCGTCTGAGAGAGGCAACTTGCAAAATAGTGATGGGTGCTGGACCTCTCATATCAGACGAGAGCACAGTCAGAGAGGGCCATGGCGAACAGGTAAAGACCAGACACCCAAAAAGACCTTGGAGAACAAGTTGAAAATATAGGCTTAAGAGGGATGAGAAATTTCGAAGTGGTTTAAGTAAGAGTTCAACATGAGATGGTTTGAGTTTCAAAATAAAAATTACTCACCCAGCTGGCGTGGCTCAGTGGTTGAGCATCCTCCACCTATGAACCAGGAGGTCACAGTTTGATTCCTAGTCAGGGCACATACCCAGGTTGTAGGCTCGATCCCCAGTGTGGGGTATGCAGGAGGCACCCATTAATAATTCTCTCTCATCAGTGATGTTTCTATATCTCTCTCTCCCTTCCTCTCTGAAATCAATAAAAATATATTTTAAAAAATCACTCTGCCTCTGGAAGGCCTGTGGACAGGGAAACATTTGTGCAGGTTGGTATTTCAGAGGGTATTGGGACAGGAGTCTATGGCATTGTCCAAGTACCAGGAGAAGGGGTGTTGGGGTTGGTGTTGGCAGTGGAGTTGAAGAGAAATGAACATGTTTGAAAGAGAATTAGAAGGTAAAATATAAATTGTAAAACACCTATGATAAATTTAAGTATTTACTGAATATTTGTAGACACATTGAAATCCTTCCAATTAAGGCATTAATTCATTCCTTCACCTTTTCAATAAATATCACTGAATACCAATTGTTAGTCAAGCAAATGTGGCCAAAGCACTGAGGACGCAGCTAAAGGCAGACAAACAAGATCTCTGATCTCATGGAACTTATATTTTGGTGGGGAGACAGACAATAACCTAACTCTGTAAATAATAATCTCCTACAGGGCTGTGTAGTAGGCTGCAGGAAACTGCTTTAGCCCAGGTGTTCAGTAAAGGAGCGCTGAGGAAGAAGACATCTGAAGTCACTTGAGCACAAGAAGCCCGCCATCTGAGAATGGATATACATATCCTCACCTGTGAGTCAGGTTTCCTCCAAGGCTCTCTATCACCTTGCTGATCTCCCTCTTTTGCAGATTCAAACGTCTGCTTTAACATTTGTCTGTTTGCAAGGGTCTTTATCTACGTGTCACTCCTTGGTGACATAGCAGTGAAACCACTAGGGTTAGAAATACCTCATAGAACATCCTGCTACCTTCTGTCTCAGGGATAGAAGGGACTCCGATTAGTCTTAAAAACATCAAACAAACAAATGAACAAAACCCATGAACTACAGAATTCCCTATCACACCACACAAATCCTTTCTAAATGCTGCTTATAAAACAGATTCAGGTTTAAAAATGATTGGTTTCATTATCAATTTCCTCTTTTTAAAAAATGAATAGCAGTTCAGCATACATTTAACTGCTGATTAATATAGTGATTTGAATACTTGAGATTAATAATATCAGAGCTGTTATTTGTGGAAATAACCAGATATCTGGAGCAGTTGCTCTCTAAGGGCTATATTTTTTAGAGTTCTGTCACTTTTTAGTAATTTATTTTTAAATATTAATGTGACTCTTTTTTAACTTATTCTAGGTTGAAATTTTGAAGACATATTGCATATTAAAGGGTTAATAATTAGAATTCTTATAAATTTGAAACTCACAAAAGATAGATGCCTGCCTATATGCCTATATCTGCATAGATAAGGCTTTATAGTTAAAGAAGACATTCCACTTAGAAAATACCGCATGCAGTATCCTAGAATACAACCGCATGGCTTGGGCTACTTCTATGATGCTGTCTGTGATGTTCATTCTAATTTTCCATGTTCCTGCAGAGAAGGAATCTGAAACCTTGGGGGAGAAAGAAAACACACAAATGCTATGAAAGCTCACACTTCCGAGCAGCAGGCGGTCGGCATAAGTGTCAGAGATGGATCGGGACAGGTTCCATGTACAAACAATTGCCATCAGCGCGCCCTGGTGCCCGGTCATCCGCGCACCCACGCAGTCATTGGAGCAATTGAGAATTTCAGGCAGCCTTGCCAGGGGATTAATTATTGAAAAGTTTAACTCCAAGTGCAAAATGTATCTTTATGGCAGAATTCTCAAAGAAACGCATTCTGTCCTCTCCTATTAAATTAGATTTGTTTGTCAGATACAAAATATTTTAAATAATTTATTTAGACACACACACACACATAAACACACACACACACACACACACATTGGTGTACTATCCGTTTTGCAGAAGGGGGAAATGATCCAACAGTGGAGAATAGATATACATACGTATTTGGCATTTCCAACCTATAAAATATCCTATTTCCATAAAATAAAAAAGGAAAGCTTTATTACTGAGGAGATGTTGACTTTTTAGTCCAACTCTGCTGCTATTTTTCACATTTTTTTAAACCAAAGCTAATAAATATATAGGTGCTGCCTAAAAATATGAGTCCTACTTTCTTATTTCTAGACGGCTACACTAAATCACACTGACTCTATTATTTAAAAAATGTAGTTACGAATTCATTCTAGAACCTAGAATCCGACAGATTGCCTTTTTATTAGCTTGGAATCTACATGAATCAAATGTAGCATTCCTCACGTCAAAGAACTCCCAATGGCAGAGCTTGCCGGTCCTCTTTCTGCACACACTTTTCTTTTTGTTTTCATTCATGTCAGAATTCCACAGTTTTTGACTACATAACCATGTTTCCAAACTTCCCGTGAGCATGTGGACACATGACCAAGTTGTGATTAGTGTGGTAAGAGAAGTGATGTGTACCACTCAAAAGCTGCACTCCTAAAAAGAATAGAATTGTCCTGACCTGGCTCAACCCCACTGTCTTCTTTAACTATAAAGCCTTATCTATGCAGATATAGGTATATAGGCAGGCATCTATCTTTTGTGAGTCAGCTCCAGCTGTATCTGGAGCTACGACAGCCTTCTTGAAACTAGAGGCAAAAGCCTTATGTTCCTGTTAGCCCTTTGTGGGCACATGAAACATTCATGAACACACATCACATATCCTATTTAAATCACTCTATTTGGGGATCTATGTTGTCTATAACCTAGTACATACATCTGTCTCATCTTCCAGCTAATTCCTTTAAAAATATGTATTTTTTTATTGATTTCAGAGAGAAAGGGAGAGGAAGAGAGAGCTAGAAACATCAATGATCAGAAAGAATCATTGATCTGCTGCCTCCTACACACCCCACACTGGGGATCATGTTCTCAACCTGGTCATGTGCCTTGACCAGGGATTGAACCATGACCTTCTGATGCATAGGTCGATGCTCAACCACTGAGCCCAGCCAGCTGGGCCATCTAATTCTTTCTGCTGTTCCCCAACTTCAAAGATCTCACTATTTTATAATTTATGAAATCATCATTGTGTTTATAAATAAATGTTGAAGCATTTATATGAATTGTTAAATTTGTTATATTTTAGAGACTCATGTGCCTCAAATGCAAATGAATGCTCTATTGATTTAAAATTACAGTGCACTTTCTCTTTCTAGGTAATGTTTTGGGTGAATATGGAAATGCTAGAGGTAAACATATAATTCCATTGTGTGAATGACATGCAGCTTTTCAAGAGGGTGATTTTGACATGTGGCTTGCCAGTGTATCATAGGACAGTTATGGAGCCACAAGTCATCTCAGAGGTTTCTTCTGGTAACCAGAGGGCATGGCGGCAAGTTAGAACTAATCAGAAACTAGATTGAGCAAGAAAAGATGCCTCATGATCCAAAAGTGCATGTAAACAATTCACACTGGAAAACGCTGCAATACAATTCATAGCTTTCCAAAATAAAAATGGGATCTAGAGGATAAAACTCACTCCCCTTGTTTGCTTTTCAGATGGAAAATTATAGAAGGGTAGGGAGTGTACCTGTATTCCCAGTGCTTAATACAAAGTCAGCTCAAAGGGACTTAGTAACATTTGTTGAATGACTGAATTAATGCCTCACTTTTAAAGCAATACTTCATGTTGGAATTCATCTTGTCTCTCTTTGTTCTGCAGATTGGCATCAAAAGGGAACATGAGAGTAGAGAGGCACCCCCCAAAATATTCTGAGTCTTAAAAAGTGGTGCTTAAAGTGAATGCAAAAGAGTAAGTAGAAGGAAGATGGAAATACCAGTAAGATAATTCTATGGAGAAAACAGCATGTAAAAATGACCTCTGTATGGGATGGGGACCAGTATGGATCCTACTAGTTGACTGCAGGAGGATACAGGGCCTGTCTAATTGAGTAAAAAAGATCATCTCATGACCCCACAATTTCACTCTTAAGTATACAGCTCACAAAACTGAAAACAGGTACTCAAACAAGTATATATGCAGTGTGTTCCTAGCAGCACCATTCATAATAGCCAAAAGGTAGAAACAAACCAACGTCAATGAATAGGTGGGTGGATAAACAAATCATGGCATAACTATGCCGTACAGCCCATACGCATACAGTGAAATGTTATTTAGCCATAGAAAGGCATAAAGTGCTGATACATGCTACAACATGGGTGAACCTTGAAAGTGTTACACCAAGTAAAACAAGTCAGACATACTAGGTCAGGTAGGGTACAATTCCACTTCTAAGAAAGATTTGGACGAGATACATTCCTAGGAAAATAATGTAGAGAGGCACTTGCCTGGGACTTCAAAGAATGGAGAGAAATCACTAACAGGTAAGGGGTTTACTTTGGAGGCTGAAAGTGTTTCGGAACTAGTTAGGCAGGTGGTTGGTTGTGTAACATCGTGACTATACTAAATGCCACACAAGTGTTCACTTCAAAGTGGTCAAGGATATGTTATGTGAACTTCATCTCAATAACTTTTTAAAAGCAAACCCTTTGAAAGTCTGCCTTGGAAGGTCATCAACCACTTTTGAAGACTTTTTTCACCAGCAGTGCAGCATTTGTACTATGATTCTTATAGGTTATTCTATTTCTTGAATAAAGCCATAATCAGCTCATTCCAAAGTTGAGTCACAGATTTTCCCCATTAAAATATTAAGGTTTTTAAAGTATGAGACTGAGAAAAAGATCATCTCAGGTCTACTGATGAGGTAGCTGAGTAAGATGGAGCACACAGTGATCCCTCTCCTGGAGATCCTACTGGATGGACAGTGTGACGGGCACGCAGAACAGGGTCTGAGCAGGGGCCCCTGCAAGGCAGGTGCTGCCCCAGGGGAGCAGAACCCTTTCCCCATTCTCTGCTGCATTTCTCAGGCGACAGTGGGTGTCCTTTACCCTGTGCTCCGGGGAAGGCTAACTGCACTGTTAGTCACTAAAGGAACTGGAAGATCCCACTCCCTTTCAAAGAAAGACGCAGCTCACCCGCTGGTGTGGCTCAGTGGTTGAGCGTTGGTGGACCTAAGAACCAGGAGGTCACAGTTCAGATTTGATTCCTGGTCAGGGTACCTGCCCACCTCACACAGGCCTAGTCCCCAGTAGAGGGCGGGGCGTGCAGGAGGCAGCCAATTGATGATTCTCACCATTGGTGTTTCTATCTCTCCCTCCCTCTCCCTTCTTCTCTGAAATCAATAAAAATATATATATTTTTTTTAAAAAAGAAAGCAGCAGTTCATGAATTCTCATTACATGCACAGATGCAGATTGGGGTCAAGGGAAGTGTGTGAGTGTCTGCGGCAGCCTCCACACCCATATTCCCCGAGGAGTAATGTCGGAAAAGGGGCACTTGTAAGTTTTACATTTTCAGTTACACTGTCAAAAGAAATTAGGCATAGTAGGAAAAGGGAAGCAACATTTTTAAGTTGAAAGCTTAAAAATAACTCTGTGTCATTAATACAATTACACAATTACAGGCATTTTTACTCAATAATAATATGCATGAGAAAAGGTAAGTTGGCTATTAAAGAAATTTTCTATGTAGCTTATCACTAAATCATCTTCAGTTGAGGAGAATGAGTTCTGGTGGGGTGATCAGGAGTGCTGCTGTGTATACTTCAACTTATCTAGACCATTGCTTTATGAGAATGTTGACTGCAGAGTCCACAGTACAAATATAATGATAATAACAACATCAACAGGAAAGCTCACCATGTAAATGCTTTAACTTCATAGCACTGAACTAAGTAAATATTATTTTCTTGTCTAATATAGCGGTTGAGTGCATAAACTCTGGAACCAGATAGTTTGTGGTGTTCCAATCTTAGCTCCAACCTTACTTTATCTCTATGCCTCAACTTCCTCATCTGTAAAATGGGAGTAACAATTATGCCTACTTCATAGGGTTCTTGTGAGGATTAAATGAGTTAATATACATAAAGCATTAAGAAGGGTTCCTAGCACACAGCAAGCACCATGGAAGGAGCAGCTCTTGCCCTGGCCAGGCGGCTCAGTTAGTTGGAGCATCATCCTGTGCACCAAATAGGTTGTGGGTTCCATTCCCAGTTGGGGCTCATATGGGAGGCAACCAATGTTTCTCTCCCTCATCGATGTTTCTCTGTTCTCTCTGCCTTCCTCCCTCTCTAAAAATCAATGAAAACATATCCTCAGGTGAAGATTAGAGAGAGCGAGAGAAAGAGAGAGGGCACTCTCTTGTCATTATTCCTCACTAGAAGTCCTACAGTGAATTTGCTAAACATTCTCGGAATAAAACAAGGAAATCAAATTAGGTGAGTGACATTTGGAGGCCTCAGGAATTTCCACATCAGTCCTGTGCCCTGTAGGGTGGATACGGCTCTGAACTTGCCATTTTGGGTGGTGGCCCTGGTATGACCATGACCCAACCCTCCTATGCCCCCCTGCTGTGGTGCACCCCGCAGCTCACAGGAAGAGTGATAAAGCAGTCATTTCCGATTAAAAGGGCGCTGCCCAACACAGCTTCCAGCAAAGCACCACCCCCCCTGGTTGGGATGAGGCATCTTTTTTTCAATCACAGATGTCACTTCCACAAATGTGCATTTTGGCAGCTGGCAGCGGCTCACGACGTGAGAGCAAAATCGCGCATGTGCTGCCCGCTCCCGGGACATTCTTCGGGGACTGCTTCACACAAATTAGGTGAGAACGGATCTTTGTCAAAGAATGTGTGTCACTGACAATTATGGTGATGCCCAGCCAGTGCCCACGGTGCGGACGCAGGCCGTCAACATGCATTTCTCAAGTTCTGTGATTCAAAGAGGGAACATCAGGATGAATGGAAAACACCAGCTCCATCTCCCAAGGGCCACACTTGTGCTCTCATTAATCATGGGGGAGCCTGTACCCCATTAGTTAGCATAAGTCACTTGCAAATAAAGGCGTGAACAGGCCACAACCCAGCACCAGAAAATAAATGGGTCACTGCGTTAATGGAAGAGAGCCTTGTCTGAAGTGTATTTGGAGACCAAATCAGATTATGGGGTGTTAGAGAGGGTGGCGGGTTTGTGTTTGTTTGTTTTGGGGTTTTCTGGACTTAGCAGTGGTTTTCATAGCTTTGGAAAGGCCTACATTTGCGCTGAGCTGTTCAGCGGAATTTCTTTGTTAAGAAGCTAACCCGGACATTTAGCCGTACACACTGGCTTTCTGCAAATTTTTCTGTGGAATATTTTAACAGACATAAGCAACCTGGAAATGTGCGCTTTAGGTTTTGAGTTGAATATAAAAGCTCAAACTCAGAGTGATGTTTAGTTTATTGTTATTCACAGTGATGATATCTTTGTGTTTCCTGAAACTTTTTATGAACCTTGGCTTTTATAATTTAAGGTTAATACTTTAAGGCAAAACCCCAGTAGCAAATATTTTAAAGACTACCATCAGCATTCCACTATATGGGATATTACCCTTGTAATTTCTCATATGATTTTTAAAGCTACAGTGTGACATATGCAATGCACCAAAGGAATGTTTACTTATTGTAAAACCAATGTGATATCTGCAAAAATATTTTGAAAGACCTTATGAAGTTTTAAAACATTACTTTCAATGTTCACTAACACAACCCTGTGAAACTGGCTAAATAAGTAGATTAGGAGAGCAACTGGGGTGAAATAATGCTTATTAAGATTCAGAGGCTATAAAATGTAGTGTTCTGGCCCAGCCAGCTTGGCTCACTAGTTGAGTGTCAGCCTATGATCCAGGAAGTCATGGTTCGATTCTTGATCAGGGCATATACCTCAGTTGTGGGTTCCATCCTCAGTGTGGGGCATACAGGAGGCAGCCGATCAATGATTATCTCTGATCATTGATGTTTCAATCTCTCTCTCCCTCTTCCTTCATCTTTGAAATTAATAAAAATATATTTTAAATAAATAAATCTATAATAATAAAAGCGCAATATGGTAATTAGACTGGATGTCCTTCCGGACAACCTTCCAGATGAAGCTGGGGCTGCAAAGGAAGCCCGGGTCCCGAGTGCCAGAGGAAAGCCCAGGTCCCGGGTGCCAGAGGGAAGCTGCTGCTGGGAGCCAGGGGAAGGAAGGCCTACCCTTGCATGAATTTCATGCATCGAGCCTCTAGTAAGTAAGTAAGTAAGTAAGTAAGTAAGTAAGTAAATAAATAAATAAATAAATAAAATGTAGGGTTCTGCCTTGTTTTCTCTTTCTCGTTCTGGCGATTGTGATAATCTGCTCCTTTGAGCTAAGAGAAATGAAGTGATGCACCCTCTTCTTCCTCCTCCAACCTGAGCTCTCGGCCATATAATGCTCTAATGATCTAAGCCACTAGCTTAGATCATTGGAGGTACAAGATAAAGCCATTTCCTCAGCTACCATCAAAGGCTGTCTGCAGGGTGTAGGGTAACAGCAAAAGCCTCATCCTAAGTAAGATCATTTTGACAATTCCACTCCCACTGATGTAGTAAAAGCCCAGTTAGTCGCAGTGAAGGGTAGCTAATAGTGATGGAGCACTTACTATATGTTAAGTGCTTTGCTTGTAGGATCTTATCCAATCCTTGTACCAACAGCAACTCTACTGCATTTCCAGGGTGAAACTAGGCTATGTTACAGCTGTGGGCAGCTATTTACTGAGCACTTATTATGTGCTAAGTGTTTGTGTTACTTTCACTGTCTCATTTAATCTCCATGCCAACCCCAAGGCCTTGCAATCATAGATTATTTTAGTTCATTGTGTCTTATTGGGAGACCACAGTCACTTGCATTCTTTTCTCCCCTCATGCAAATCTGGTTTATACTGTGCTTCAGCTAGACAATGAGCTGGTTACAGGGCTGAAGAAGAAATTTAAAAAAGAGGTAAAGGGGGAAGAAATAAGGAAGAAAAAAATAATTTATGGACTTGCCTACTAAATGTGAGGACCCAGACTTAATTTTTCTTAATTTTCACTATAACATTTAAGGTAGGTATGTTTATTCTTTCCATGTTAAAAATGAGAAAGTCAAAGCTTGCCAAGGTTAAATAATACTGGCCAGTTCCTAGGACCTGTAAGGGAGTTGTCAAACATTGGAACCCCTTGTTCAAGCCCCCAAGTTCACACATCTGGCGGACCTTTGCTGCCATTGGCAACACCTGTGGGAGCCACCTGAGCCATGGCCCTTCCTGAAAGATGAGGAACGGGGCTGGTTCCACAAGACACTGTGCTGGGGAGGAGCAACAGGGGGAGGAAATGAACCTTTTCCCACAGAAACCTCTTCTGTCTAGTGGGACACAGCATTCCTGGGAGTGTATCGTTGCACCATAAGGCAACTCATCTAACCAGAACCAACCAGCTGCACCATAAGGGGACTCATCGCACCAGAACCAACCAGCTGCCACCATAAGAGGACTTGTTGCACTAGAACCAACCACCAGCTGTACCACAGGCAATTCTTGCACACAGAACGAACCAGCTCCACCATAAGGGGACTCATTGCACCAGAACCAACCCATGGTTTTGCACAGATAGCTCTGGCAATGAGCTCGGTTTTGCAGACCTAAGAGAGGCTGAATTCCATGCTGACTCTTAGCATGATGTAGCTGCTGTCTCCCTTTCCTTTCTCTCCATTAGTGTTGAATTGATTTAATTATTGTTTTTGTGCCCAATCTTAACATGTAAGATGCCTCCATTATCCTTTTAAGGAAAACGGGGAGTGGTCAGTGGTCCCTGAAGAGGATCATGAACTCAGTAGGTTACACTGACCTCGGCTGTTTAGTTTAACTGCTCTCCCTGGACTGTGAACCTCTTGAGGGAAGGAATTGCCTTTGCTTATGGATAAATCCCTCAGACTCTTCACTGGGCCATGGTAGACCCCTGTACAGGTTTGTTAGTGTATCCAATTTATACAATTCAGGGTTAACACAAATACTGTCTGTGAAAAGACACACAGAGAATAGCTATTCAAATAAGAGATGAAATATGCTTGGGGGGAAAGTCTATTTATTTATACAATTTAATGTATGCCTTGGATTGAACTTTCAACCTACTTTTCTCCCCACCTCTCTGAAGCTGCCTCCTCTTCTTCAAGCTCTGACGGGAAAAGGGTGAGCTCCGAATGAGATCTGTCCTTGTCCCCTGGGCACGGGGCCTTCCGGTGACTAGCCTGGCTCACTCCGGCCTTTGTACCATGATTTGAAGGCAAACCTGTTAGTCATTTAAACTCAGGCATCAATTAAAACACATAAATTACACCCAAATTATGAAAGATTGTTTAACTTTGAGCAAGTGTGTAGCGCTGTGTACATAATCATCTCTGAAGACGTAAAGCGCCACAGGAAGCTGATAAATCGCTTTTAAAGCTGAGCATCGGCATGGTCTAATGCAGACGGCATCGATTCCCTTGAAACATCCACCGTGAAACACTTAAGAAGGCTATTGCTTCCTGCCCCTGAGCCCTGAGCGGCCGCCCTGAGCAGTAAGTTAAACTTAGAACTTGTTCAAAGTAAGCAGTATGTTTACGGAAGCTAAAGGCTGTTTGAAAGCAATATTTAAATATTTCAAAAAATATGTCTGATGCAGAAGATTTCACTTTCTCTTCAGAGTTACTGAGGCGCAAGATCAAACCAGGAAAGTTCAGCCGGTCATGTAGATATTACTGCAAACATGTCATCTTAGACATCTTTCAAAATGCATCCGGGATCTGGAAAACAATCCTACCGCGCTATTGCTTGGCACAGCTCATTGGCATATTTATGTTTGCAAAATCCATCAGACCAGGGCCACTATGGGGATGGTTGGTTTTGATTTTTTTTTCTTGTTTGAGGAAAAAGAGTCTAAAAATTTTTAGTAAAAACAAAAATGAAAGAAATGCGTAATGCATCTTGCCTATTATCTACCCTTAAGAACAGAGATAGAGAAATCTGGAGATATAGAGTATCATGTTGACAAAGACTGGAATGGCCATTGCTCACTTTCAAGAAGTCAAAGGCTAGCAACACCCCAACGTCTCTCTTCCAAAACAATGGAAACAAACAAAGCTCTCTCCAGATTGGTTACAGGGATCAAACAGCATAAAGAACATATCTAAAAGCACTTTTTAAAAAGCGTGTTTCAAGGATAGTTGTTATGTAGTAACAATGCAATAGTGATCATTATTTAATTAGAACAAGCAATTGTCTTGGAAATTCAATATCATTTAAACTTGTGTTCTCTATTTATCATATTCCTACTCTCTACATTCTGAGGAGAAGAGAAATATGTGTTTGAAATCACATTTTTAGGAAATGGTACTGGAATTAAATGTGTCTTCTCTTACTCCACTCACAGCAGAAGCGGGTGAATGCTCAGCTTAACAAAAGCAGGCTTTCTTTTAAAATTAGAATCTCAAAGGAATAGACTTTTTTTTTCTTACAATAGTTACAATTCTTAGCCAAGATATAAATTTAATAATGTTGGGGACAAAAGGAAGACAGAATATTCGAATCATTATGCAGAAGAAACCAGCAGAAGATTTCGTTATAAAACCAAGATAAACTGGAGAATTGTCTCCAGGAAGCAAAGAGCCCTATCAAACTAGACCTTACAAAAGTTTTCCCAAGTTCTCTTTCTTTACTTTCTTAAACATCTCCTGGTCTATCAATGCCAGCAATATTTTGGCAGCCTAACATTACACCCTTCTGACCTTGACATTAGTATTCAACAGCGCCGACGAGGGGATGACAGCTTCTCCAGCCCACTGGGCGATCCTGCAGCTTTTCCCTCCATGACTATGGGGCTCCTGTCAGGTGTGCTTCCAGCTGAACAACCATGTTCCTCTGCATCAGGCAGTGGCTGTGGACTGTGCTAACTGGGTCCGCACTGATGTCATTGATACGGATTAAACAGCCTCAATTGTCTTCCAGGTACAAACACATGTAATTGGGGTATGCCCGCATATCCCCCTCAGCGTCGTCCGTAACTGTAGCCGGGCAGAATTGTTTTAGGCAATTAAAATCATCATTAAAGACATCAACATGAATTAGAGGCAAGTCGTAAAGAGATGATGGTAATCGCCAAGGGCAGCTCTAATGAAAGGTTAAATGCCGTGGTTATTTTTTATTATTGATGAAGTGTGAACAGTGTGCTTGGGAGTGCAGAAAATATGGGGGGGGGGGCGCTCTCTTTGTCCAGACAGAAGAAGGGAGCTATAAATGCAACAGAACAAAAGGCACATGTCAAGCCACAGAAACCATAAGAAACCATGGCTTGAACTCACATCGCTGTGTCCCTTTTGGCATTATAAAGAGTTTTCTGCATCAGAAGTCTCTCTATAAAAGAAGGGATTCTTATCATTTACAACAGCGTGGATGGAACTGGAGAGCATTATGCTAAGCGAAATAAGCCAGTCAGAGAAAGATAACTATCACATGATCTCACTCATTTATGGGATATCATGAACAACATAAACTGATGAACAAAAACAGATCCAGAGACAGAGAAGCATCGATCAGACCATCAAACCTCAGAGGGAAGGTAGGGGAGGGTGGGGGTAAGGGGGAGAGATCAACCAAAGGACTTATATGCATGCATATAAGCCTAACCAATGGACACAGACACCAGGGGGGTGAGGGCGTGAATGGGGTGTTGTGGGAGCAATGGGGGGATAAGGACACATATATAATACCTGAATCAATAAAGAAAAAAGAAAAAAATAAATAGTAAGCTCCTAAAAGGCAGGGACAGGGCTGGACAGAGTTTTGTTCTGTGGCCAGTGCAGTGTCATTTGAAACATGGGGGCTATGAATTAATCAGTGTCTGACTTAACAGCCAGTTGTGATTCTACAGGACAGTAATGAACTTACACATCACAGTTCAAATTATACTGATGTTTAAAATTGGTGGAATTTGAATAGAATAGTTAAAATTAGTAAATTACTAACATAAGGTACTAAGCTGTTGAAAAATCAGAGTGTAATAAATTACTGTACTATATTAAGAAAAAAATGTCATGCATTTAGTATACTAGGTATGTTGGGATTATTAAATAATTTAATTATGAAATACTTCATGTGAAGACAATGCAGAAATTGCTATTTTAAAAATTAAGGTTAATGTGTAACAGCCAGGTTTTTAAAATGCTCAGATTTCATCATATTTGATTTTTTAAAAAATAACATAAAAGAGAGGAGCTTACAGTTGCCTCTGTGGTCGCTGGTCACTTAATCTTTCCCCCAGGGGAACTGCTTTCCGTAATCTACCCGTCTTTCTTGTCCATGTTTTGATGCTTGCGTTTTTGTTTGTATTCTCCATAAACAATCTACAATAATTTACAGGTTTTGTAATTTACATAAATGATTTTACAGTTACATGTTCCTGCAACTAGACCTTAAAAAAGGTTTCCCAAATTCTTTTCATTCAACATTAATCTTGAGATCGTCAATATTGATGTAACTGGTTCATTCATTTTAGATTCTTTATAGCATCCCAGTCATTCATTATTCATGTATTCACTTAATGAAGTGTTCATTGAGCACTTACTTCATCTGGCCGTGGCTTAGGAGATGAGGACATAGATGGAATGGAGGCTGTTGCCACACGTCCTTCTAGTGCAGTGGTTCTCAACCTTGGCTGCACATTAGAATCACCTGGGAATCTTTTTAAAATCCTGATTTCTGGGCCTCATCCTCCAGAAATTCTGTTTCTTTGGTACTCATGTTGTGGCCCCATCCCATAACAAAGAAACAGAATTTCCGGAGGATGAGGCCCAGAAATCAGGATTTTAAAAAGATTCCCAGGTGATTCTAATGTGCAGCCAAGGTTGAGAACCACTGTTCTAGGGAATAGGTTGCAATGAATGTGTACTCTCTTTTAGGGATGTTTGCAAGTTTCTTGTGTTACAAACAGAGCCCCCACCCCCAAACAACTGTAAACTTTAGTACTTGTGTACCTGCATGAGAAGAGAAATAAAAGAGGTGGAATATGGTTTTGTAGGTTGGACACATCTTCAATTTCAATACATAGTGCAGATTATCATGTAAATACCGGGTATTGTTAACTTTACACATGTACTAGGGCTATAGGTGAGCCCATGTATCCATAGTGTCCCTACACTGGTCTTATCTAACTTCATAGCTTTTGCCTCCAGGTGGATGTATAATGGTTCTGCATCTGCATTTGCAACAGTATCTTATTTGTAAAAAAATATGGAAATCTGCAAACAAGTAATATTTTTACAGTCTTTCCACCTTCATCTTTATTGTTAGGTAACTCAAAAAGAATCTGCTCGCTTTCTAGAAAACTAACAGCACATTCTACCTCTGCCATGTTACCTGGGAATAAATGTCTCCATTCATAGACTCAGTTCCCATGTCCCAGTAGAGAGGGTTAAACCCAGGTAGAGTTTTACATAGTCAAAAGTGGGGCCTAAAGTATTTTTAAATGTTATGAAAAGTTATTTTATTTTTTAAATATATTTTGATTGATTTCATTGGGATAGGGAGAGGGAGAGAGAGACGGAAACATCAATGATGAGAGAGAATCATTGATTGGCTGCCTCCTGCATGCCCCCCCACTGGGGATCAAGCCTACAACCTGAGCATGTGCCCTTGATTAGAATTGAACCTGGGACACTTCAGTCCACAGGCTAATGCTCTAGCCATTGAGCCAAGCCAGGTAGGGCAAACGTTATGAAAATATTTTAGATTTTGATTTCATGTCATCTAAAATGTATTTTTATCTTTTTCTTGAGATTTTAGAAATAATTCTTCCCATTTCAAAATTAATCAAATGATTTTTCTTTGCTTATTTGACTTCTTGTGGAATGAGAAATGCCATATCTGAACAGCTCTCTTTTAATTTCATAGGTTCAGAGCAGTTAGATTATTTTTAAAGCTTACAAATTGTTAAACAATAAGCACGATGCATTTATTAGAAATCGAAATAAGGATAGTTGGAATACAAGTCAAAAAAAGATGAAAGACTTGTGTAGTGATTAAATTAAAAGACTACAGGATTAAACTCATCCCAAGAACTAGCTAATGGCAGTGACTGTGCAGGGCTCGTTATTCAAGGAATTATTCATTCATTTTCAAATAAGGAAAGTGTGAGACTTAATTAATTTTTACAACATGTTTGATGACATTATTAGAGGAAGTGTGGATCAATATTATTATTATCACTTTAATGATTAAATGCGATTACAGCCTTCCCTAAACCTCCTTAGTTTGGACATCCTTTTTAAAATAACTTTCAGAGTGAGTTTTAATATATTGGTCTGTGTTCAATAAGAAATAAGCATGAGACCAGAAAATCATCAATATTTCCATACAGATATCTAGCAAAGTTAATTTCACTGCCAGATCCGTCAGCCTGCTCTTGACTTGCGAGTACCACTGTGTTAACGCCTCACCTGCTGGCTAAGGCCAGAAACCCGGGAACGATATTGCATACTGCTGAGCCACGGCTCGGTGTGCCACGTGCTTTTTCGGCATTGCTGCGTGGAGTCTTGGCCACCTTTTCTGAGGCAGGTAGGGAGATAGGGCCCCCCTATTTTATGAATGAAAGACTGAGGTTTAGTGAATTGTCCGCAGATCCACGGCAGAGAGGCAGTGTGAGGGCGAGAACCATTTCCCTGTTTCCTGCTGGGTGCTTACGCCACCGTGTGCGTCTCATGTTTCTTCAAGTAGATTTCCCTGGGAGCTCAGAACGCTGTGTGTATTGCTATGAAAATTTAACACATTTAAATGTGTGTGTATGTGTACGCATATGTAAATACACGCGATTGCATGTATGTATACACATGTGTATGTTTCCTTCGCCAATGTGAACTGTGACCAAAAAGGAGTATACTTTAGGACATGCAGAAATTAACTTTATTTTTCAACAGGGCAAAAAAATGAACCCAAGCATGGTCACCTTCAGCCAAAGTCCCTTTGCGTTAATAAGTGTTTGTGTGGATAGCAGAACAAGGTAAAACCAAAATAATTCTAAATCTGAAAGATCAGAGAAGCTTAATATAGCACCAAACCATCCCTTGTTAAGAGGTTCCAGATGATAGGGGAATAGGGGCTGCAGAGGAAGCTGGGGAGAGCGTGACGCCCCGAAAGTCCCCACAGTGAATATTAACAGCATGACAGTGACATTGCTTTTACTAAAAGTGGAACAACCCAAAAGGCATGCATCCCTACGAAGTGTGGACTTTCTTAAGCACAACTTCCACCTCTGATGGAATCCTTCTGATCATGATAAATGTCCATTCCACCGCGTCTCATTTCCTTTCATTTATGTTAAGTGACTAGAAATAGAAAGTACATTCAGTACCTAAAGTACTATCCTTCCAAAGGTTATACTTATGAGATTCACTTAAAGTAGAAAAATAGATTCCATATAATGTTAATTATTTCTCTAAAAAATAATCAACACTGGGTTTTCCTCATTATCTCAGTGAGTCAACGTGATAACTGGATAATTCGTTAATGACTTAATTGCACCTTTAAAGATTTCAATCGTATCTTAAACTAGCAAATGATGCTTTTAATACATGATTTAAAAAATTGACCTCTTCTGAGATGGTATTGATACGGGGAGTTTGCCAGATGTACCTGTCATCAAAACTGTACAGGGAGAGTATCGAACTGTGCTGATGGGAATGCAAATAGCTTAAGAACTGTGATTTACAATTTATCCTATCTTTCTTACAGTTTATTTTCCCAAGAAATATTTCAAAATCTCTTTTACATTCAAGTCATCAAAAACTGTCAGTTAGGTTTCTAAGAACTGAAAACAAACTAAATACATTAAATTGTGATCAGTGTAAATAATACCCTTTATGGTCCTTACCCTATGAAACCATAGGGACTTGAAGGTGTGGGAATAGTGCAAGCTTTCAGGAGTGATGTCGACTCGTTAATTTGGTTAGTGCATGGGCCCACTGAGGGGGCTACATACTCTGACAGTGGCCAACTCCCATCCACTGTCTGCACAGACTGGATGCTGGGAGCTACTTCCTTCAGCCTCTCAAGAGCTAGAAATGACTCTCTTTAGCATGCTTTTCTCCCTTCTGCAGTAAAAATGATTGGAATCTTATCACCATTGGCACTTGCTCTTTAAGAGGCAGTAATTGGAACAAAGGTTTATGTAAAACATATTTGTTTAGTGTAGTTTTTAAGGTCAAGTTTCGATAAGTGGGATGTTGAACCCATTTGAACTCTCTTGAGAGGGCTGCCCCATTCAGAAGTAAAATTAATTAGAATCCCATTCATTCTACTGCATCGCAGCGACACAAGCACACTCCTGAAAACACACCTCTAGTTTTTGTTGTTCAATGAAATGGAAAGCTTCTACTTGCTAAGAGGCACACTGTCTATACAGAAGGCTTGGGAGGGAGACCTAATGATGAGGAAAAGGAGGAAGAGGGACCCGCCTGGTGGTCTGAAGGGAGCACAGGGAGATGGAATTAAAGAAAAATTTTGTACCAGATGAGCTGTTTCAAGGTACAAGGAAGTTGTGTCAAAAAGGACAAGCAATGAAGAAATTCCAGGAGGCAGGAAGGCATCATCAGGGAAGTAAGAAAGGAAAATTGTGCCAGCAGCTGCATCCCAGGCAGAGATGCTGAAAGGGGAAGCTAGGGAGCACATGCCATTGGTACCCACTGCCATCCGGTCATTTTTATAGGAAGCAGCACAGGCCCCCCAAGCACAGCCTGGCGGTTTCAGGACTCCTCTTTATTTAAAGGGTAGTCCCAACTTCCTTCCGGATGAACGCACATTTTATCACGAGCTTTGGCAGTGAGCTTAACCTGCACAGTAAACGGATTGCAAATTAATTCACAGAATATTTCAAAGGAACACCTCTGCCAGCTCTGGAATAATGAAAAGAAAGGATAATATTTTTCTTTTAGTGTTTCTGGGCAAATAATGTTTACAAAATGTTTTACACAAAAGTTCTGACTAAAGGAGAAAAAATAAAGCATGGGGCTGCAGCTCCACCGAGACAAATGTCACTGATAATTTTTCGAGGGGGGATCAGAACAGTGTGATCTAGGGCTAAGATCATGGGCCTCTGGGTCCTTAGAGTCAATCTTGGCCTCATCAGCTTCTAGTTACGTGACAGCAAGCCAGTCACTTGCTGTTTCAGTTGCTCAAATGTAACACGAAGGTAACATGCATCATTTCGTGAGAATTAAATAATACTGATTAAGCACTAGGAGCAATACTCAACTCATAGTGACATGTAATCATATCTGTTAGACATTAGTAGACATATCATCCAAACAGCATAATTTAGCATCAACTATTTCCCATCAGCACCCATACTGAACACATTTAGTACATGTATATGCATATACATGCAAAAAACATAAAGATTACTCAGACAACTCTCATTCGGACAGCTATTATGAAAATGCCAATGCTTTGAGTGAGGCTTGTACATAGAGTTCATGGCATTATTGAATATAGCATCCTTTTCTTTTAATTACTAAAATACTAAGAATCCCTTCCTCAAGTCACTCATTACCAGTTTCCAGACCAATATTAAAGGTCACAGTCCAGGTTGCTAAGCAAGTTCTTGGTATGAGAATAGTACATTTAAACAGCACACCGTGGACAGGACAGATAAAAGGGAAAACAGTGCCACAGGCCATCTTAATTCACTTTTTCCTTTGAATTAAACCCTGAGTCAGAAAGCAGGAACTGGAATGCTTAAGAAACTCGAGGTTATAATACCATCCGGTTAAAAGGCCCTCATACAGAACCCCTGCGTGAAACCGTAGAAATCTTTATGTGTGTTACCCAAAATGGGTGGTTAGAAACTGATGAATGTCATCTCACTCCCTGAGGTAGTTGGTAGTTGATAAAATCTAGGGGTTTCTGATGAGTAGCATCAATTCTATTGTGGACATGACGGCATCCCCTGTGATTGTATCAGCCTGTTCAGTTGAACTGGTACTTGCTATATCTAGTTTGGACTACTGTACTATCACATTGGTGACGGACACACAGGAGGGTTTAATATTTTCATAGCACTGAGCCATGCTATTGTCAGGATCTGAAGGTAAGTCACTATTCCAGGGCTCTTGGTCAATTTTAAAAGACTTGGTGCTCACCAAGTACATAAGACAAAATGAAATAAGGTGAGAGAACATGGTGTGGATTATAAGGGAGCTTGTGGATCTGGAAGGAGACATGAAGCCTACTGATGTGATCTAGAGACAGCCCAAGGAGAGTGCGGGAAAGAAACAAACTTTGGGAGAAGAGATGAAGGAACCCATAGAGATCAGATGTAGCAACGCCATCCAGGGTTAACCAGAGCCATTTGGCAGTTAGGAGAGTTGATCTGTGGAAAACTACGCCAACAACAAAATCAAAATGCACCTAGTCTACTTTCTTAAGACCTGAGGGACACCGAGCCAGGATGATGAGTGCTCATCAGAGAGAAGAACCTGCGGAACGCTCTATTACAGAATTCTGGAGGTCAGTCAACAAAGCATTAACCAAGCAACAGAGAGTGCTGCCCCCCACCTCACCATGCATGGCACAGTAGCACCTGTTCCCATGGAACCGCCCCCCTCAGAACTGAGTGCAGATGGCGGCCGGGACCGCCATGGCTCCTGTCTTAATCTGCCAGATTGTCTTTATGAGCAAGGCATGTCAGGGCTAGAAACTGATGAGGTAAGTGGTGATTAAGGCTGAGTGGATCTTGTTAATTCAGCAACACTTTAAAATAATTGAACATGAATAAAATGGCAAATTATAATCAAAGTCCTTCGGGAATACATTTGAAAGCTACATAATGCAACATTAGTTCATCATGACTAATACTATTATAATTAATTTTAAATGATAAAATAATGACTGTCTTCTTCTTTGCTGGAATTTTTATGCCAGCCAAGAGATGTCCTGGCATTTTACCTGAGAGTGAGGGGTGTGGACAAGGGAGATGGAGAGCAAAGCAATCATTTCGCACTGCAATTTTTTAACTCAGTATTTCCTACTGGATTGCTTCGTTGGCTTTTTCTGTATTTGGACCAGGACATTCTCCGTTATGTGACCGTGCTCAGAAAGAATAGGGGCGATGCTAATAGTCCCCTGATGTGGGTTCTGAGGTTTTAAAGCCCAAAGTATACAGGAGACAATGATACGTTTGCTGTAAGAGCTTCTGCGGTGTAAGTAGTGAACTCCGTGTTCCCAATAACGCCTCATAATTGGATGTCGACACTGCATATTGGAAAGTAAGGCAGTTGGAAGGCAAGCATCCTATTCAACTAGCCCTTGTAACTGAGGGGCACAGTTTATCTGAATTTGGGAGCCCTGCCTGGGAGAACAGCAATAATCATGAGCAGTGGGGGAGGCACACTCTCCATCACGAGGGCGGTGCAATGCTTGCAGCAGGGCACCCCGACAGCAATAAAGAAGCACACAGAGGCAGAGGGTGTTTACATGACATTACCCCTGAGAAAATGGGTGGCAACACCGAATTCCAGAAAATGGAATGAAAATAAATCAAGTAATTTTAGTATACCTTTGAGACTGGTTATAATCTAGCAAATAACTGGCAGAAAGAGGAGCGGAAAAGCACAGAATAAAAAGCTAAATTATAGCCCAGCTCAGTGGGTGAGCATCGACCTAGGAACCAGGACATCATGGTTCGATTCCCTGTCAGGGCACATGCCCAGCTTGCGGGCTAGATCCTCAGTGAGGAGCATGCAGGAGGCAGCCAATCAATGATTCTCTCTGATCATTGGTGTTTCTATCTCTCTCTCCCTCTCCCCTCTGCTCTGAAATCAATAAAAATATATTTTAAAAACCACTAAATTACAAAGAAATGAAATGTGGGGTAGGAGGAGGTAGAAGAGTGTGAAGGGGGAGAAATGGTGATGGAAGGAGAATCGACTTGGGTGATGAGCACAATACAATCAATAAACAGATGATGTGTTATACAACTGCACACCTGAAACCTACATAATTTTATGAACCAATGTCACCCCAATAAACGCAGTTAAAAATCAAATGCAAAGCCTAGTAGAGAGTAGCGAGTTGGGTGACATCAAGAAGAGTGCAACTGGTTTGGTTCTGCTCCTTAGAAGGAACTGATGTTCTTTGGCCACATGGCGGTGAAGATGGCTCCCATTCGGCAAAGCAGAGCTGACAGTCCACAGCCATTTGTTTGTTTAATGACTGTGATTTACCACTTCCCTGCAAGTCATTTATTACTGTGACACATTTAGGTCAACCTCAGTTCAAGTGCAGGTTGCTGTCCTTTAGTGAACCACAGCCATGAATCTCACCCACTCAGCGATTCCAAACCTCGAGATAGTAATTGGAGTTTCAGTCATGTGTCTCATATTCCATCCACATCCTTTCTGCTGAATGTACTTGATATTTTACCTTTACTATGGTGTGTCAAGCGGTTCAGCTTTCATCTAAACAGAATGGCTGCCGTTGCATGCCAGTTGTACGCTCTCTATTTTCCAACTTCCTAAAATGATCAACAGGGGCATGCCATCTGTGAGTCCCATTTACCTAGCTTCTGAAAAATTTCCCCCCTAAAGATAAAGAATGTGGTAGATTTTACAAGAGTCTAAATTCAACTTTGGAACTCAACAGGGTGAGAAGCTTTGACAATTTGATCTTTGCTTGTATCTTCTTTTTCTTGAGTGCTCTCCTTAGCTCTGGAGGTAATCTCTGTGACCCCAGATCACTCCTCCAGACTCTTTTGATTGGCTAAACTCCAGTGTCTTTATTAGTTCTTATGGGATCTTTGACCTCCTCCGCAGTGTTCTCAGTTAATTGGACCATAGTTTTGAGTTGTTAGCTTGACACCGTAGGTGGCTGTGCTTTTAAGAAATGCAATGTCATGTTCCTTTCAGGTGCAGTTATGAATTCATATCCTGTCTTAGGAATACCTCAGGAGGAAGCCACCTAAGCAAACCCTGCACACAGAATAGCTACCTAAGTAGAGTAATAAACTTTTGATGGTCATAGATGAAAGAGGGCAAACCTTCCTGAAAACTCAACTGAAATGAAATAAAATGCTGCATGCATGGCATTGAATATCATACATTTATATTAAATTTCAAGGCTGATAAAATAAAGACTTAAAAATTTTAGCATGTTGCAATGTCTCAGCATATGGGAAAATATCTCACAGCATGGTTATGTCTCTTTAATTTTATTAAGTAACTAGAGGCCCGATGCCTGGCCTGCGCCCTCTCATAGTCAGGAAGCCCTTGGGGGATAGCTGACTGACGGCTTAGGCCTGCTCCCTGTGGGCCATCAGTCGGACGTCCTTAGCGCTGCCACAGAGGCAGGAGAGGCTCCCGCCACCACAGCTGTGCTCTTCAGCTGTGAGCCTGGCTCCAGGCTTCTGGATGAGTGGTGCTCCCTCTGTGGGAGTGCACTGACCACTAGTGGGCAGCTCTTGCATTGAGCATCTGCCCCCTGTTGGTCAGTGTGCGTCATAGCGGCCGGTTGTTCTGCTGTTTGGTTGATTTGCATATTAGCCTTTTATTATATAGGATAAATGATTCAATATGGCCAACAAAGGACCCACCCTCCAGAAAGAGGAGCTCTAGCCTTGAACAAAAGGTGTAGGCATTGGTCATAAATAACATCAGATAATGTGGAACTCAGTATAAATCAAGTGTATTTCTAGAATGCTTAGACATCCAATTATAAAACTACATTCTCTCTATGTAATGCATCACATCAAAATAATTTCTTCTGTGAAATTTTCTTTATACATACTCCAGCTTAACTCATTCCTTGTACCTCTTAGTAGGAATATGAAAAATATGAATAATAAAAAAGGGCCTTCCTTCCTTTTCTCCCCCCCCCCTTTCCTTTTCCCAGATGCCTACATAACTGAGCAAAATTATAGGTGTAGAAAGGATCTCAGACACCAGCTAATCCATCCCTATTATTGCCCAGATGAGAAATGGAAGCAAACAGGATTAGCAGCTTGCTCAGGATTCCATAGGTAATAAGATTCATAATCAGAATATGTATCTCCTGCCTTCTGCAACATTGTTTTTTCTTTTATAACAAACCATCTGATCGCTTTGATTTCTCCCAGGTTTTCGAGTGTTTATTACTAGAAGAAACATTCCAAGACACACTTTCTCTCATTAGTTATTCAAGCATTTTCCTCAAAGGTCCCTTTATCATGCGCCCCCCACAACTGCATTCCCAACCACATCATTTCAAAAAGGGTATCAGTGGCAAGACTGTTGAGCAGATCTTGATCCCAATTAGCCATCTAATCATCCTTTCAATAAATACTTATTGTGAACCTGTTATGTGCCTGATACTGTCTTAAATATCAAGTTTAGAGTAATAGACAGAAACAGCTGTCATTGATCATACATTTTCATAGGAGGCAAAACACAAGCTGATTGAGAGAATGAAGGTCAAGTGGTGGTAATCTGAAAACTCTATGAGAAAATAATAAAGCCAGGCAGAGGATTAGGGAGCATGGGGATAGAGTTACTATTTTATATGGGGGGCGGGCAGTGGTTAGAGAAGGATTGAGAAGATGACTGAAGAAAGAGTCATGCAAAGATCTGGTTGGCAGATGCTCTCAGCAAAAGAAAAGTCTAAGACTGTCATGTGCTCAGCATGATCAAAGAATGGTGTAGGATGTCAGAATGATATGAACCAAGGGAATGGGAAAAAAAGAACTGTAAGAAATTTGCTAAGAAATAGAGGTTGAGAAGAAGAAGTATGTGGGCAGGCAAGCCTTTCAGAGCTGGACAGATCAAAGTACAAACTTGAGCTCCTTCTGAGAAAGGTGGGAAGCCATCTGAAAGTTTGGAACAGATGATTAAAATGATGTGACTAATGTTGCAAAAGAGTTACTACAATTATTGTGGAATAGACTGCAGAACTCCAAAAGAAGAAGCAAAATGTCTAATTCAAAGGCTATTTCAATCCAGGCAAAAAGTAGCTTGGACAAGGGAGGGAGAGTTGGACATGTGTAGAAGTGGTGGGGTAGGAAATACATTTCGAAGGCAGAGCCAACAGGATTGGCTGCTGGGATAGATTTGGGATGTGAGTGAAAAGAATCAGAGTCAATGCCTCCCAACTGGACATGTCAAGAAGGCCATTGGATAGATGAACCTGGCATCCTGTAGAAATTTTAGATTAGAGATGTAAAGTTGGGAGTCATCAAGTTTAAGTGTAATTTAAAGCCAAGGGACTGAATACCATCACCTAGAAAGACTCAACATAGACAAGACACCCAAGGGACACTCCATAGTGTAGACACCAGGGAGAAGAGGAGGAAACAGAGAAGAGGGGAGGCGAGGCAGGAGGCAAACCATGAATGAGGGGTGTCCAGGGTTCCCAGTGGAAAATATCAAGAGATGGAGAAACTGATCCACTGTTACTGATAGAATGAGTAAGATAAGAACTGTGTGTTACAGTCAGTTTTTCAAGGTGTGTTAGTGACCTTGTTCAGAGGAGTTGGGTAAAGTGGTGGGAGCAAAACCTGATGTCTTGTATATTCAGTACAAGTGGGGAGGGAGGGATTGGAGACGGGGATGGAATAAATTACATCCCTTAAGGGTGGTTAAGGACGTTTTCTTAGAGCAGCTGAGACTAAACTAGGTCCTAAACTTTGAACCAAACCTAGATAGGTAAGCATCCTGGGAGGAGCAATGCTTCAGGTAAATGAAACTGCTTGAGGAAAAAAAAAAATAATGGTAGGGAGTGCAAAAGAAAGTACAGGTTAAGGTAGTGGCAGCTGAAATAAATAGTGAAAAGCAACAACTAAGAAAACTACTTTGGAGGTGTGTTTGACAAGATTTGTTAACTTCCTCGATATAGTCAGTATGAGATGAGGACATTTTCAGCCTAAGTGTGTAAATTTTTTGCTGATGCCATTAATTTATGCAACAAACAGGCCCTGATAAACAAAGGCTTTAGGGTCAGAACTAAATGTTCATTCAGCCTGTGCTGTTCACAAGGTTTAGGCCGTTCCTTCATCCTCTCCACCCTAACTCTTGTTTTCACTCTAACTCAACTTCAGCACCATCGCACCATCACATCGGTTTCTCTTCACATATTAGTTATAGTCTGAGATCCACTGAGCTGCAGGAATCCATAATTTCAGTCACAATTATAAAGATTTCATGCTCAGCCTATTGAGTCTGAGGTATCATCAAGAAATCGTCAAAGAAATGTGCAAAGGGCATAGAGCAAAGGCCCTAAGGAGAGCGGGTAAGAGTGGCCAGAACTTAAAGAACTGAGGATCAAGTAGCTGGAGTCGGGAAGGATCTAACTGAGCTCCTGCCGATGGAGAAGCTGTCACAGCGTAGGCTTTCCGGAGCTGGAAAGGGTTTATGCCTGGCAGCCCCGAACAGCCTGCGAGCCTCTAGCGGCACTCAGCTGCTCCCCTTCCAAGCTTTGCAGAAGGTGCCAGTGTACACAGTGTCGCCCGGTGCCCCCCGGGGAAGCAGAGCCTCGGTTCCTCCACACATCCTCCCACGAAAGCCTATGCTCAGGCCTGTTTGAAAGGGCATTAGGCTGGAGTGTTTATAAAAGAAAACGTTTTCCCACCAAATTTAGAGGTCCAGTGACCTCCTCGTTCCTACGACGTGGCGTTGTTTATAAAGAGAGCTTTCCCTAATTTCTGTATTTACCTTTTCTCACTTCTGCTTTTTATTCCTACTTCTAAACAAGGACAAATGGAACGGAAGAGTCACATCACACACAGGAGCTGCTCCTTGGGTGAGTAGGGTGGCTGGCAGGAGTCAGCAGTGACTTTTGAGATGCTTGCCCCTCAGTTCATGAACAGATTTCCGAACATCCACAGGAAGTGCAGCTTTTGGGTGGGTGGGGAGTGTGATGGGCACAAGTGTTTCTAAAGGTAAAGTATGAACGTCTGTGTCTACTTGTGAAATATATTTGTACTTTATAAATCTTACTGTGTGGTTGTCAGATTGAGGCAAGGTAATAACATGTGTTGCAGACTTAACTGTGTAGTGGGCATTGTACATAGTGGATGTATCTATACTAATAAAAGGGTAATATGCTAATTAGGCCGGGTCAACTGGACATCTTCCGGACATCCAACTTCCTTCCAGAGAAAGCCATGGTGGCAGGGGCTGTGGCGGTTAGGGGCAATCAGGCCTGCATGGGAGAGCAAGCAGTTAGGGGGCAATCAGGCCGTCAGGGGAGGGCAGTTGGGGGCAATCAGGCCATCAGGGGAGGGCAGTTAGGGGAAATCAGGCTGGCATGCAGAGTGGTTAGGGGTGATCAGGCAGGTAGGCAGGTGAGTGGTTAGGAGCCAGCAGTCCAGGATTGCGAGAGGGATGTCTTACTGACAGTTTAGGCCCGATCCTTGTTGGGCCTACAGTGGCAGTTGGACATCCCCTGAGGGGTCCCAAATTGGAGAGGGTGCAGGCCGTGTTGCCTCTCCCCCCCCCCCCCACACACACACACACAAATTTCGTGCACTGGGCCTCTAAAATATATATATATATATATATATATATATATATATATATATATATATATATATCTTTACTAATCTTGTGCTGGTGCATTATAAGTCCCATTTTGCAAATGAGAAAAGTGAGATTCAAAGGCATTGGTAACTTGCCCAAGGTCACAGACTGTCTATGGTGAATCTGGCACGCAGTCAGACTCACAGCCAACTGTAGGGTACTTGGGCTGATCTATACCATAACCCAAAAGCAATATGAGTTTGCTCCAGGAGGTCTTGTCGTCAGGCACTTTGATCCTTGGGATTTTGTCACGCTGGAGTGGTTTCCTGGCAGGGGAGAACAATTAGGTTCCCGTGAAATACCCTGGCGTCTGTCCACCCTGCATGGATGAAGCGTGACATAACCCCCTCCACAGCCTTCACTGAAGACATACTGGGTTTCAGGCTAATATGTTATTTTAATAGTTAATTCTGGACGCCTACCAAGAGCAGCCATCACTTGAATTTGGCATGATTTCCTTGATGCTTGTTGCTCATAATTTCATTATTCTCCAGATGTTAACATATTTTTCTGGGATGCTAATTTTTCTTTGGCCAATTATCTCTGTCAGAATTGTAAGGCAATTATCCTTTGGATTATTTATTTACACATTTCCTCAGTTAAAATGTAAGCTCCAAGAGGGCAAAGATCTGTGTTTATCTGGCTTAGCCACTGTCTCTTCAGAGTCCTAAGACAATGCCTGGTTTGGAGGAGGGGCAGATAATTACCTATTGAGGGAATAAATAAGTGAAAATTGTGCCCACCATTTTCCTGTTGTGTGGAAGCTATTAAAGTGGAATGCTTTATAATGTTTTTGAACAATTAGATGGTTGGGGGAAAAAGTCAGTTCTTATGTTTCTACCTGAAGATCAGCTAGTGGAAACATTGAATCCCTGATGACGGACGACTTGGATCTTATCCCTGGGCAGCTCCCAGGGTCAATATGTATGCCAAGAAAGCAAAACATTTGTTAAAGCAACTATATTAGTACAAAATGACTGAGGCGAAAAACCGTCCTATATATTTTAAATTAAAAATAGTGCTGTGAATTATCCACTTTTTATTATCTATATCACCTCTCCAGTCTGTGTGCTTCATTAATTGACAATTTATCTCTATTTTTAATCACCCCATAAGAAATGGAATTAATTTTTGCTAAGTCTTCTTTCATTTTCTTGGCTAAACACACACATTTTAATGATTTCAAAATATGGTCCCTGTTAGTCATCATTCTGTCTTAGGAGCTGAGTTTTATGGGGACGTTTGGGGGCCTAGGAGGCATTTTTGTTCTTCTTGCTCAAGTCTGACACTATCCTTTTGCTTTCTGTATGAGCAACAGAGCCCATGTGATACTGGGCATGGCGTGTTTAGGAAGTACTCTCCAGAATTACTGCTGCCTGGGGGGGTGGTAAGTGATATTATGTGACGTGTCATTGTGCTGTGCAAATAGGGAGCTCATGTTCAGTTCAGACTCCAAGCAGAAAGAGACCTTTCCCTGCCAAAAGGGTTTTGAACCCCTCATTCATCGAGTGTGCAGTGGGACTTGGCCAGCGGAGGGAACAAGGTCAGTCACTAGAGTGAACCCTCGGAGCCTAGGCCCAGCACCCAGATTAGAGGACTGGGCTGCAGAGCAAAGCAGTTGCTAATGAGGTCAACAGGTCCATTTTCTGCACTCACAGGCCCTTGCTTGAATAAACTGTAAGCAGAGATGAAAGGAGCGGCCATCTCAGCATACTTCTCAGACTGGAGCCGGTGTGAGGAACAGAGTCCCTTCCCTGTCACTGTCCTGAGGAGACACTGAAGGCAGATGGGGGAACCCAATGGCATCCCTTTAGTTCTACTGTACGGGCTCCATGGTAAAGGTTAAGGGATCAGTTCATATTAACATGAAGTCAATCGGAGTATAACGTTTGCAACCTCTGTGAGCACTAAATATAAATTCCTGGATGGGAATTTATATAGAAGAAGACCCTCACTTCATTCATTGCATCAAGACTATTTCCCCAGATGGTGCAATCTACATACACCATTTTGAGTGTCCCCTTCGTAATGAGTGGTCTCAGCCCTTAATGTGCATAGGAATCACCTGGGAAATGCAGGCTAGGATTTAGGAGGTCTTGGGAGGGACTTAGATTCTGCATTGCTGAGGGGAACTGGACCCACCTTGGATGACAAGGCTCTGCACATATCCACAATCTTATACACATGCACACATATGATGACGCCAACCATGCCTTTGCACAAGCTGTTTCCTGCCCCAGGAAATGATTCCTCCCAAGCCACCCATGAGTGCTCCTCATTACATGGTTTTCGCTCCTGTTTTGGAGAGGGGGTTATCCCCTCCTCTATTCTGAGGCCGACTCTTAACTCAGCAACACCTAAGAAGGTGTTGGTTCACGCTGACTGCCTGTTGGTTTTTGCTCTTATTAAAATACCTCCCGAAATCATGGGTCTTGAGGAGACAAAGGCAGTCACGTGACTTGGAATTCCTGGGGATCTTGAAGATGGCTGTGCTGTTTCACCAGCAAGGAGTTGGGTAACATATGGCTGTAGTGCTGGGCTGCCCAAGCCATAGCCCGACTTGCCAGGCCACGTTGTCAGGTGCAGCAGATGGCCAAGCAGCGGGGCGAGCCAGGCGATGCACTCTGGAGGCCTCCACAAGGTGCAGAAACAGAACGCAAGAATCTGCTCAGGGCCTTTCACGAAGACAAATGATGCGGTGGCTCCTCTGCTGGTGCCACTGAAGTCACCACGTAGGGTGGAAGATCCGCTCTGCTGAGCTCAGGCAGCTCAACATTGTATTAGGGAAAAATACTTATTCCAAGTCTTCAAATTAGGAACTTTCTTTCGTGGGCTTGAGCAAAAACTGCTGTTCTCTGATTATTTCATCCCACGCAACACAGCAAAGGAGCTCTAGCTCCTATGACCTGTGAGGTCCCCCGGTCCCTCCGCGGCCTCCCCTCCCTCCCAGGTTCTGTAGAAGCCTCTGTCCCTCACAGCTCCCAGCCCTGACACCACGGCACACTGCGTCTGGCTTTGAACAATTAGGTGTCTGGTGTTCCTCTGAGGTTTTGTACTTTTCCATCTCGCCCTGCCCTTTTAGGTCTTTCAATTCTACTCACTCTTTAAGACACATCCCAAACGCCAATGCTTCTTAACGCTGTCACTGAGACTTTCCCGCCCAAATACTGTCTGTCTCCGCACTTCCAAGACTCCTTTGGCAGGTAAATACATCTCTTCAGGACAATTAGTTTTGTTTTGTATTTCATGCTTCACATGGGCATCATTTCTCTCCTCATTGAACTTATAAGCATCTTAAAATCAGCAAATATTCTTCGCATGTTAAAAATCTTTGACAACAGATGAATGCATTCTTACTTAAAAGTAACCATGTGACAGGTATAGATAGTCAATCACATGGCAGGTCCAGACAGTGGCCTCCCACCCAAAGGCCAAGGTCACTGAACCCTCAAAGATAGAAGTAGGAATGTCCAGGCAGCTGCCCATATTCCCTGAGCTCACAGGGATAAAACAAGGTCACACTCCTTCTTCTTGCTGCTCTAGAAACTTAACTATGGGCTGCCTGCACCTCTATGGAGTCAAGCACATGGTCACCTGTGCCTACCCAGGAAGGTAGTGCTGCTGGCCACTCTCCCTCTGACTACACAGGAGATTGGCTCTCCTCAGAGTTCCACAACCTGTGTCTTGATCTACGTGGTGCACATTTGATTAAGAAATGTACTGTTACTTGCCACAAGAATGCCAAGGAAAGTTATTATTTTGTTTGGAATCAAATTTGAAATCCTCCCTTGGAATGAGCCCCCACTCAGTTCATGCCAATTGGCTTAATGTCTCCATCACCCAGTCATTCCACACAAGTCTTTGCCAAGCGGTGCCATATTCTTGGAGTGCTTCCCCTTTCTGTCTGCCAAGCTATCGCTCCTCCATCATCCAAACAGCTCATGCAATCCCACCTCCTCCACACGGCCTTCCAGAACTGCTTGGAAAAGGTCTGATAGCTCCCTCTACACCACCTGGTATGAGCATTAGCTACTTAAGGCTCTCCTCCTCCTCGCGGCTCTACAAGTGTACTTCATCTGGAAATGAACATCAAGTACTTACAGTGCAAACTCAGATCTGCATGGTTCAGTAGTTTTTATTTCCTGCCCTTGCCTTTGCTATCTTTAAATTCAGATATTTTGTCTCATAGTCTTCTATTGACAGATTCTACATAACGAGACCATCACTAAAGCCCTCCGTACAGTGCCAGTGTAATATCATGTAAAAACAGATACCTAATACACAAGGAGAGTTCCCCAATTTGACTTTTTAATACATAAAGAAGATGGGACGCATTTAATATTTCACAAATCCACCAGGACTTGCCAGGCGGAATCTGTCAGCCTTGGGCCAGGAGGGAGATGTCCCTGGGGGTTCCTTTCCCCGGTGGCCATGCAGAACTTAATAGGACGTCCTCCATGCGCAAGGACAAGATCACAAAGGTCACCCATGAGAGGGGGACACCGCCTGGCTTAGAGTCACAAGCTCTCAAAACATCTCTTCTTTCAGAGAAGGATGAAGAAATGCTGCTAGGAGGGCTTGGGAAATCGCCTAGGATTTGGCAGGTGCCTCCCACAGAGCGGGTGCTCAGTGTGGGCTTATCCATTGAGAGGTGGAGTCTATCTAGAGAACTGTAATGTGAGTGACAAGCCAATGGGTGCATGCCAGCCAATCTCCATGAGAAGTTAGTGTGCTCACGGAGCTCTCTGTGGGCAGTCTGAGAGGTTACAAAACGGCCCAAGGAGGAACAGGCAGTGTCTGTGTTTAACCAGCAATGATCAACAGAGAAAAAATCATCTCCATAGATAGGATTTTCAGATAGAATCATCTCTACAGAATTTGCAGAGTGCAGAACAGAATGAAAATGCGGAGACCCTGTTTAGAAATGTGTGAACCAGCCGCAGAGTCCTTCTAAGACGGGTCCTGAGACACGGCCCAGCTTCCGTGCTGTGGAGATGTCCCTGGCAGCAGACACCACCAGTGTGACCACAGATTGGGACATGTGTAGAGTGCTGGGCTCGTCCAAAATCTGGACAAAACATCCCTTTTCACAACCAACCTTTGCCTCTACAAGATGCATTTTGATGGAAAACTCCCTGTTCTAAACACCCTTGTACCAGAAAGTGTAAATAAAAACAATTGTATTCAATGCGGTAGCGCCTCTTTTGGTTTCTGTACTAGACATTGGAAATTTAATTAGTAAAATAATTTTGTCTTTATCTCCTTATTTTCTTTGTAGTTGGAAGATCTCCTGCAAACCCTCAAACTTTCCATCTCTATGATTTTTAATGTGCAAAGGGGGATGATAAACATATCTTGGGTTAATAGGTATTTACTAGGGTCAGGTATGTGGATTTTCTAGTGCATGCAAGTCACTTTGTTCCTTTATTTCCACTCATTCGTTTTGGGCTCATAATTCCCCAGACTCCTGGCACTGCACGCAAGCCTGTCATCCGGTCCTGGATGAGTAACCAGTTTCTGGGGTGCAGTGCTGCGGGCCGACCCTGACTGTCATCTGTGAGGGGCCAGACGAGGCAGTAAGATGGCCCCTTTCCTCTTTGACACCCATGACTGCAATAGAGCCTCCCCATGAAGGTCAGCAGACCTTGCAGCTAGGAGAGAAGAGGATGGGATACGGACACTATCAACTTCAGCTCCTGACAACTTAACACATCCAGGAGGAGTCCCGGATGAAAGCATGGAGAGGACGGGGTGACGCTAGGAACACAGAGAGATGGAAAACAGATGCAGCACTCTGACAAGCGGGGTGCAAAGACGCTCTGGTCTATTTGATCAAAGTGGGTGAGAAACACTTTTGTCAAACTGTCTGCTTTGTTTACGAGCAGTGCCACTCTCGCACATCGTTTGCCTCTTTGCATTAATGCAGCGTCTACATTTTTTATTCACTGTTGGATCAGTGTCCAAAGTATTTTTTCTGCTACAGATTTATTGAAATTTACTAAACTCTGAAGCAGGCAGCTTACAGCAACCACCCTAATCTCTTCTTTACTCATAACCAGAGACACATATCACACAAAGAATAACACAAGTATGAGGAGGATTAAGAGAATTTGTGTCACGGAGAACAAAGCACAGCTAGCATTCTGCTTTTAAAATAATGGTTTTTCTGTCTCGTGGGCATGGAGAAGTAACTTTTCCACTACATAATAAATTTATTAGCCTTTCCGACCTCATCATTCCCACCTTAACTTAGATGCGGCATCAAAGACAAGAATATGTTTGGCAGTGATATTTCACAATTCAGCTTTTTAACATTCACCTCTGCGTGGCTGCTCCAAAGCTACTACAGGAGCGCCACCTGGTGGGAAATGTGTAAGTTGCTTAATGTAACTTCAAGTACAGGTAAAGGATAATAGTTTAAAATTCTCACTACCCGAGGACTTGATACTAGGCAAATATGTTTTGAAAGACCAATAATAAATCAGCACCCCGTTCTACACACTTAAACAAAAAATCCTGTCCTTCAGGTGCTGACTGAATACACTTCCCATACTTTGTCTCTTTTCATTGAAGAGTTCTAGTTTTCCCTCAGTTCCTTCTTGTTTCACACTATTTTCCTCACATGCATCCTTAACTTTTTCAAGATGTCTGTTGCTCATCATTTAATTCCTCCATAAAGCCTCCCTTAGACCTTATGTCAAGGTCCCTGTAGAAACAGATGGCACATGAAAACAGTCATTTGAGGAAAGTTTCATTTAAAAATCATTGACAAAAGGCTGGGCAGGGAATGGGGGACCCACACATGATGGTGCAGAATCCCAATACATAGTAACAGAGGCATCTACTACCCTAGTTCCGAAGGTGCAAGGTGACAGTGGGCTGTGTAAGAGGGCAGGTGGCACAGGTGTGATCTCTACAGAGGAATCACAACTTCCCATCTCCTGTGTCCCTCGTTGATCAATCCCAGCAGCAAACTACACAACAAGGGAACTTGACAGAATATATCTGCACCTTTTCCCACAGTCCTGGGCACCTACTAGACATGAATCTACATATACAAATGACATTGAAAGATTAAATGTAGAGAGAGAAACAGTTACCTTGAAGCACTTTCCATTATCCATAACTTAATCTTGACTCTCCGACTACCCATTTGAAGCTGACTCTACCACCTTCATTGAATATGCTCCCTTTCGGCATTTTTCCTGTCTAAAGGTGTGCTGGGGGTAAGTTAACAGCACCTCTGCTTCTGGTTCTGCTCATAGTGACCCATTTTTTGTTATCCCTTGGTTGGACTAGGGGTTGGAGGATTCAGTGTGGGTAAATTCATGTTAATTAATAGCTGTCATATCTGGCCTCTCAATTTTTGAGGGGATCTCAGACTTCACTGAAATCCTTCCTTCCTTCTTTTTTTTCCTACTCCCTATGTCTATCTCTTTTGAAATTAGCATATATTTGGAAGGTGCACAGAGTCATTAAGTAGGAGAAAGTATCAACAACTTTTATGATTTTTCAAATCATAAATGAAGAGCCTGACCTTTGGGAAGGGTTTTGCTTGTAGGTGGGTGTAGAAGTCCCAAAGAGAGGGGAACCTGCTGGATTAACATGGAGGTGCCATGCATATACTGAATTGGATCTGTGGGACATTACCCAGTTAGAAGAAAGGGATACATCAAAGCTTGTAAGAAAGTCATTGTTTACATTTAAGTAAGTTGACATTTTGTAGAATATTTAATCCATACTCATACTTTTCTCTTTATAAATGAAGAAAATGGGATCTGGGTTTTGAGTCACATCCTCCAAGACAGAGGCAAATTAGCTTCAAATTGAAACCACAATCCATGTCTCCTGAGCCCGCCACCCAGTGAGGAGAATGTTGGAGTAAAATAGGACTTCACTGTGTGACACAGTGACTTGAAAAACAGAAAACAAAACATTTAGTTGGTATTTTCTTTTTGTTGTTGTTGTTCTTCAGTAGAATAAATAGAAAGGCTGAAATAATCTTCTTTCACCCTTTCTTCTCACCCTCATGCCTCCCAACAACAATGAGCATGTAAAAATAAACAGCAGTTTTGTGGTTCCGATTCAGAGGAGAATTCTAGAGGGAACGTATCTACTCCAAAAATGGGCATCTATTGAGATAGCATCGGTTCCTACCAGACTGGAAATTGGGTAAAGGGGAAGGTAGGGATGGAGAGTATCGAGGAGTGAGGGAGGTGTGTGTGGATGTGCGCATGAGCATATGTTTTTCGGGCATCCTTGAGGGTCAAGAGACCTGCTCCCATTCATGAACAGGAAGAGCTCAGATGTGCTGATAGTAAACATGGGAGCCTCTTACACTTTCCATTACTGAGGACAGCAGGGGTGTCAGGGGTGGTGGTGATTCTGCCATTAAACCTAGCTGCCTGGACAAAGATCAACAAGCCACCATGTACCTAGCTTCATGCCCTTTGCTCCTTATCTGGACTACGTGTGCCCTGAGTTCTAATACATTGCAGGGTGGGAATGGGCACCCCAAATTGACTGATGTTGGACTTCTTGTCAACCTGGATGACAGCCTCCCAGTGGATTTAATCTGACTTAGAAAAATAATGGGAGGTGACATCGCTTGCACTCTGAGTACCATGGAGCAAGTTGTACCTGTTATAAGAGTAAGTTTCTGTCGTTATCATCTAATAGTTATTTCGATGGGGGAGGGATGAGAGCTAGGTACCAACTAGATCATTTTACCCACCAACTTTTATTTTTAGAAAGTGTAGTTTTGAAAAGACAATATTTCTTATGGTACCATTTTTCTGGTCCTCCTAAAAAGAGAAAAATGGATTTTTACAATTCTTTTTGTAGTAACAGAAGCTCTTCGGGGCATAGGGCTTGTGCACTGAATTGCAGCCCAGCATGAAATTTTACAGCTGAGTTATGACCCCCTGCCAATAAAACTTTACAACAGAGCAGCCTGGCTTTTTGAGCTTCCTGCGCGGGGTGGAAAAAATACACATGCTCCAACAGACACTGTGATCCTGGAAATATGATATTAATGATTGCACACTTTGAGAAAAGAAGAATTACAATGTGAGCATGAAGCTAATTAAACGTACTTGAGAGATACGTCATTTATTATCCAAGTCATGTGCACCTTATTTATTTTATACAAATGTAAATGCAAAGTGATTTGACATCTCTTTCAATTTCATAATTAAATTAGAAGATTTTAGAATTCACAGGTTTTAAAATTAGACTACTATTGACTTTCAATGATCCCTGTTAAGAGGGAAAGTAATAGAATGAATAAATTACATTCACTTCACAGACTATGATGCTGTATCATTAATTTCCATCCCTAAGTCAACCCTTTGCCTATTGAATGCATGTATACCACAATTACCCAAATATCCAATATTCCAGGGAGATATACCCACTTAGGGTGGGGGGCAGACCCAGGCAATTGAATAGAGCCATTAAGTAAAATACACTTGCCAGATAGATAACAGTCCAGTAATCTTCGTGTTATGTAGTTGACAATATCTTGAAAGGTCCTAAACAAAAATCTTCGTAAATGCAGCCGACTTGTTATGAGAATCACCTAAACAGAACTGTGCTCTTATCTGCCCAGCCTTCCTCATTCTTTTTTTGTAACCTGATGGTGATGGATTGAGTGTACAGTCCACAGTGACCTGGTCAGTAGGGGAACTTTGATCCCATCAGTTCAGCTTGCTTAGCATCTGGGGCACTGAGGAGTTCTGACTTGGCAAATAGAGCAAGAGGGCACCAGGCATGGAGAGACTGCGAACCGCAATGCCAGCGTGGTTCATTCGTGGCACTGAGGTTAGGCGGTCACCCAGTGCTGCTTCTTCAGCCTTCTTCCCAGAAATGTATCACTACTCACCCTGACATAGACGACTCAGGGTCTCGGCTAAAAGACTTGGGCCATCAAACGGATGTTGGGAGGATTGGGATGAAACGCTAGAGAAAGGCACTTTGTAGATCAAGTACAAAGGCCTGTTTCATCATTGCTTTTCCTCAGGGAAGGTCCCAAATGACTGTGAACTATAACAACCAGAATCATTTCTTTTGCAGACAAAATAGGAATAATAACCACCATCAATAAAGGCCATGTTTCCCCAACATTCCACTGGACAAAGTTGTTTCCTTAGGCTGGTGAGGAGCATCCATGCATTCATTCATTCTTATGGTCACCACCCAGTAATTTAGCCTCTGCTATGTGTCAAACACTGTGCTGGGCGCTGGGGATCCTGAGAAACGGAACTCATCTCTGCTCCCCATCTTAGTTGGAGGAAACCATGTCAGTAAACATACACGCCTGGGAGATAATGACCTGAGAGGTAACGATAGGGTAAAACAGAAATATTTAGGAGGTATATGATTAAAAAAAAAAAAGGCTTTTTAGAGGAAGTGGCACTAATTAAGCCTTAAAAGTTCATTGATCATATGCCCATGGGCAGAGAAAACAGCAGTGTTCAGGGAAGTGTAAAATGGCAGCTGATGACAAGCCCCTGGGAAAGGACTAGAGAGCTTCAAGGGGTTGGATCTTTTGCTAAAGACATTGGGGATTGGTGCAAGGATCAGATTTACATTCTACAAAGATCATCCCAATGAGGTAGAAGAGTGATTAAAGGGGAGAAGGAAGGACCCCAGGGAACACTGCTTGTGATTTTTTATTTCCACAATGAGCATGGATTATTTAGATTTTTAAAACATTAAGGTACAGACCCTGGTTTCAGTGGAGATAAATTTATGCATATATTAGAGAAACAGGTAAGAGGTTGTGGGTCTGAAGAAATCAGTAAAGCCAAGAGAAAGATGTGTTTGGAACTACCTCTCAACTGAGCAAAGACCAAATGATGACTGCTTCTGATTCACTTTTGATAGTACCGCGATATATTGGGCAGTAGTCACAGTCGGACTGAGAAGTTGGTTAACATGACCCTCAAATGTACTAGGGGGTAAGGTCTCTGTGTTAAAATTCTCTCACATGCTTCTGAGTATAAGCATCTTAGCAGGTGATGTGGTGGACAAGGCATGGAAGTATGTCAGGCTCCACATGAGGGAAGAATGAGCTGATATGTTGAGGACTGAATGTTTGTTTCTCTCAAATTCATATGCTCAAACCCTGCCACCACCACCACCTCCATGTGGTGGTATTAGGAGTTGGGCCTTCACGAGGTAATTAGGATTGGATAAGATCATGAGAATGGAGCTCCCATGAATGAGATCAGTGCCCTTAAATGAGTCAGGAGAGAGCTTTATTATCTCTGCTTTCTACCATGTGAGGCTGCAGGGGGCAGCTGGTGATCTGCAACCTGGAAAAGAGTTCTGACCTGACCATGGTGGCCCCCTGAACTCATACTTCCAGCCTCCAGAAATGTGAGGAATATATTTCTGTTGTGTATGAGCCAATCCATCTATGATAGTTTTAGAGCCACCCAAACTGATTAAGACAGATGCTGTGGTTCCCATCATTTATGCAAAAAAAAAAAAAACCCAAAAAACTACAGAGCATTTAGGTGATTGTGTGCTGTATTATTATTAGAGAGCCTTGAAGGTAGATTTAGAGAGGTGCAGGGAATAAAGGAGATCTCTCTAGCTGGGTGAGTGTATGGAGTGAGAAAGGATAGCAGGAATGAGTATAATATAGACAGTGCCAAGACAATGAGAAGAAGTCTGAGAGAAGCATATTAAATAATATTCTATGTGAAAACCAGCCTCAACTCAAATAAGGGAAGAGTTATTAGATAAATAACATTATTTAATACTAGAAGTCAGGTGCAAAAAATTTGTGCACTCAGGATAGTAACTAATAAGTTTATTGTTATGATTTACTATATCTAATCAATTACATCACAGACTGTGATAAAAACTGTGGCAAGGAAAAGAAAACATAGACCAGGTGAGGAAGTTAGATTACTGAGAGGGAGCCAGCTGGAAATTTTGTATAGGGTGCCCAGGTTGGAACTCTCAGAGAAAAAAGCATTTGAGTAAAGACTTGGAGAGGAAGAAGTGAGCCTTGCAGGTGCCTGGGGGACATGGGAGGGACCCAGGCAGTGGACACAGTCAGGACATGGCCCAAGGCATGCCTAGCCTTTAGAAGGCTTGGACAGTTCTTGAATAGGATAACAACTAGGTGAAAGGAAGGCCAGTCTCTTCGCAAGTATTCTGCATTATTTATTCTACTGTTTGTTCCTTCTCCCTCCTACATCCCCACCTCTATGTCAACTACATTCTTCCCATCAACATTAAAACTAGTATTTTGAATGTTTAAAATGTATCCCATAATCTTATACTCCCTTCTAGTTTCTGACATAATTTCTTCTGTCTCCTTCATAGCTAAGTCTCTCGAAGGTTTATCAACCCACACTGCCTCTTCTTCCCCAGCCACCAGTCTATCATCCAGTTCTTGTTTAACCCCTTCCGCCATCAGAGTCTAGTGATTCTTCCAAACATCGCCAAAGGACTTCAGGTGTCTAAATCCAGTGAAAACTCCTGTTTTCAATTTACTTGACCTATCAAAAGATCCTTTTATTTTCCTGAAAACTTTTCCCTTGGATTTCATGACACTATGTTCTTGTTCTCCGCCTTCTTAGAATTCTACTTCTGGGCTCTTTATTTTTCCTTCCTCCTCCTGAATTTAATCATTAGAAAATAGAATTCTTCAGGGCTTGAGCTTGGATCATCTTATCTGTTTACACTACACACCCCTCTATAACATTATTTCAACTCCAGTGGCTTTAAACACTACCTATATGCATATCACCCACAGATATACTTCTACCTCAGACCCATAGGTAAGTACACCCCTATGCCTTCTTGATATCTCCACGTGCTACCTCACAGATACCTGAAACATACTCAGGAGAGCTAAATCTCAACTCTGAACCACTCTCCTACAAACACCTATTCCCAAATCTATTCTATTCTAGGGCCCTACATTCCAATGAGTGGTACCTTTATGGAACTCTTTGCACAGAGCAGAAATCAAGGAACAATTACTCATACTTCTCTCTCCTTCACCACACATATTTAGTCCATTAAAAAATAACTTGATTAACTTTCCAAAACATCTGTGTCATACCTGTCTACTTCATCGACTTGCACAGCTATAACCCTATCCAAGTCACTATCATCTCTCACCTGAAACATTGCCATATCCTTTCTCTCTACTTGACTCTCTACTCTTTACCCTTGGCTCCCTTTCATCCATTCACCACATAGTCACTAAAGTCCTATTTTTAAAACACAAAATTCTTTATGTTCCTTCCTCTGCTTACAGCCCTTCAATTGTTTTTGAATCCAAAATCCTTAGCATGGTTTACAGAACCCTGGATGATCGAGTTGCCTATTTCTCGAGCTTCATCTTGAGCCATTCTCCCTGTCACTAAATGCAAGTCACACTAGCTATTTGCTTGCTCATTTTCTCAATCTCTCTCCCCACTCCTTCTTTTTCTACCTCCTTTCCTCTAGAACTTCTTCCCTTTTTTCTTTCTCCCTTCTTTCCACCCTCCTCTCATTTATTATACATGAATCTTTTTTTTTTTTATCAGTTGCTATGTGTATTTGAGTGAAAGAGTCCCTGCAACTCCTCAGCCAGCACCTGTTGGTCTGTGTTAGCTTTGCTATAGGAGTGAAAAGATAAGAAAATTCAATGACAATAGCATGCATTTTGGTCTTGGGGCCTAAAGATTTTACTTCAAGAGGAGAAATTGAGTCATTTTATTGTTACGTCTACCAACTTTTCTACAAAATCCTTGGATTAAGAAACTGTCATTGGCCACATAATTAGCAAAGATTTAAATTTACAAAGGGAAGTTGCTTTAACTATTTTCAACTACAGGTTAACCAAGCATAAAAAGGTTTCAATTAAAGAGAGTCCCTTAAATAATATTTTTAACTACATGTATAGAAATTTTCATTATAAGACTGAAGTATGGTGAGGATCTACACCTAGCAAAGATACCACAGTATTAGTGTTTGAATCGGTATCATTGTTATTATTATGTCAGTTAATAGCTCTTTGGTACAAGCAGAATAACACAACAAATGGTACTTGGTGTGAGCTCTACACCAGGCACAGTGAGAGGCATCAGGTCTTACCCACAGATGTGCTCATCCCCTGAGCAGCCAACTGTCTCTGCCAGTTCTACTATTATGCCTGATTGTAACCTAACTTCATACAATAATAAACCTATCAGGGAAACATGGAGAAAAAATATAGAGGAATAAAACCTAGCCGAAACCGGTTTGGCTCAGTGGACAGAGCGTCGGCTTGCGGACTGAAAGGTCCCAAGTTCGATTCCGGTCAAGGGCATGTACCTGGGTTGCGGGCACATCCCCAGTAGGAGATGTGCAGGAGGCAGCTGATCGATGTTTCTCTCTCATCGATGTTTCTAACTCTCTATCTCTCTCCCTTCCTCTCTGTAAAAAATCAATAAAATATATTTAAAAAATAAATAAATAAATAAAACCTAATGAGAGTGGTATTTTTGTTTGTTTGTTTATTTAATTCTCAACTGAGGATATATTTTTATTGACTTTTTTAAAGATAGAGGGGGAAAGGGAAGGAAAGAGGTAGAAGAGAAAGAGAAAGAGAGAGCAACATCAATATTGATGTGAGAGAGAAACATCAATCAGTTGTTTCCTGCCCTAAGTATGTGCTCTGACTGGAGATCAAACCTGCAACCTTGGTATGTGTCCTGACCAGAATCAAAACTGCAATTTTTTGATGTATGGAACGATGCTCCAACCAACTGAGCACCTGGCCAGGTCAAGAGGTGGTTTTATTTTAACAGTTAAATTAATGCTTTATGTATTTCAAGTCATAAAAGATGTTGCCATAGATACTCAGGACCATTTCTCAGAGTTCCCATGGAATTTATGAATTGCTAATGAAATAAATGCTTAAAGACAGAAAATGCTACTTGTAACTAACTTCATGACTTTCTGTTTATTCCCCAAAGTCAGTTTGGCTTCCTGGAGCATGTAAAGTATGTCCAATGCTGGACAAGGAGTGGCATTTAAGGAACTGACATTGCATTTTCAACTGGAAACTTCTCGAGGTTGTCACTAAGGAGTTTATAGAGGCATAAAATTACCTTTGTAAAGAAAATATTACATTGGTTTGAAACAAGTGCCATACTAGTGGTCTGAACCAAATGGTTGGTCTATGGTGGTAAAATGAGACCGCCTTAGGGATTTTGTCTTATCTAACTTACACATTGTGGTGTTGAACTTTCATTATGCATTTGTATCAGACATACTATATCTTTGAGAATATTTTCCTCTTAATTGAAGAGAAAATACCCACCCTGAAAAAAATAGACTTATTTGTACTTTTCTTTATTAATTGACACTCATTAAATACTGCCTGTCGAAAAGAAACGCTAACTACAGTATCTCATAAACAAATAGAATGGACAGGAGAAAGACTGCTAATAGGGGTTTCCATTTAAATTTGGAATTTGGTTTTAGTGACGCCTCAAATATTGACAGACACTGTCTTTAATCATACATTTTTATCTTCAAAATTGAACTGGAAATTGCTTGTCCACACCTAGTTCACAGTCCCTTATTCCCCCAAAGCTAAGAAAAACCACATTCAGAATAGAATTAGCTAGAAAATGGCAATCCTTGGAATCCATGGCTCCTAGCCCATCTCAGTTGTTACTGATCAAATGGAATAAAAGCTGCATTCACTCTACAGCCCATCTAACCTCATTCCAGGTACGTATTTAGGTCATTTTACATATTGTAAAAGGAAAAATAAAAGCCCATTTCTTGTCTTCTTTTCTGTTCCCTTAATTATGGAAATCAAGTTTTTCTTTTTTTATTCTGTCAGGGCATAATGCTTCTTTTTCAATGTGTCAGCTAAAGATACTATATCAAAACAACATTTAACTCTTACAGAAAATAAATATTTATAAATCATGTGGTTCTTTATTGCCTTTTTTAGGTTTTATATTTCACTCAACTCCAGTTTGAAAGAAAATCTTACCTAGCACTTCAAAAACAGTTCACAGAATATTTGCACATTATAAAATCACACTCAGCCCATCAGGGGCAGGACCAGTCAATATGCATAAAGGCAATTATTAGATTTGGAGTTAAGACAAGGAAAAAAACTGTAAACCGTAACTTGTCAACCCACATCCATACACCTCCCTGCTTATAAAACACATTTAATTACTCCCAGAATATAAGATGAAGAGGCTATTTCTCCCATTGTATTATCTGTGCTGTTGGCCCAAAGATACTTATTTTTCTCTTTTTACTTCAATCCTGTAAATCTCTCATTGCTCTGCCTTATAGCAATCGATAAATCATATCCCAGAGATTAGGGCTCAAGGTCCATTCTGAAATGACCAACAGTGCTCTGTCCCTCTGTGGAGTTGCTGTGATATATTAAGTGAATATGAACTGCTGGTGGGATAGGACTAATGTGTTTTAGAAAGTTTCCTGTGAACATTCCATCATGAATCTATTCCTGGTCTTTGTCACATCAGGAAATTATGAAAGTTTGCCAAAAGTAAGACCAAAATGTTTATTGTACCCTATAACTGGAAGTCTAAAAGAGTTTGTAATAGATTGCAAACTCCTAAGAGAAAATGAAGCATGTTTACATATGCTTGTGTGCTAACTCAATGAGGCTGCTTGGGAAAATGAAACGAAGGTATGATTTTGAAATTCAAACATTATAGGTGGGAATCTTAGGTGAACTATTGGGTAACTCAGTTTGCTTCTTGGAACGTCAGTTTCCTCACTTGTCAAGTTGGAAAAGTAATACAGAATCCTTGGAGCAGGTGCCCGCTCCCTCGCTACGGCTCCCTGGCTGCCCATTTAAACCTGTCACCCATCACATGACCTCATGCATAGGCGCAGTCTAATGAAAAAAATTACACTGAAGAACAAATAGATCCAGAGACACAGGAGCACGGAATAGACTATTGAACCTCAGAAGGAAGGCAGGGGAGCGTGGGTAGGGAGAGGTCAACCAATGAACTTGTATGCATATATGCATAACTCATGGACACAGACAATAGGTTTGTGAAGGCCTGGGGTGGGGGATGGGGACAGGCCAGAAGGGGTCAATGGGGGAAAATGGGGCATATGTAATACTTTCAACAATATTTATTAAAAAATAAATAAAATTGAGCTCTGCACCCACTACTTCCCACACATTGAATCATTTACTATGCATCGGTTGCATCTCTCCTTAAATATCACTTCCTTGATAAAAGTTTCACTAACTCCTCCCTGCTCATTATAGAACAAGTTCATATTTTGTACTTTTATGGACTATAATTCTTTTCTTTCAAGTAGGATTGACAGACTACAATCCAAGAGCCAAATTCAGACCATCACCTGTTTGTGTAAACCAAGTTTTATTGGCACATGACTACATCGTGCAGGTATGAGGTCTATGGCTTATTTTGAATTGAATAGATGCAACACAGACTGCCAGTACTAGTATATGGCTGCTAAAGCCTGAAATATTTACTGTCTGCTACTTCACTGAAAAGGTTTGCTAACACCAGCTTTAAAGAATGTATTTTATTTCCAATGTTGCATGCACTACTAGTGAGGCTATTCATAAAATGATTCTCTCCCCTGTTAGGAAATAAACAATAAATTCCATAATAAAGTGAATTGTTTATCTTCTTAATCTTTACTGCTTCCTTACCACCAGTTAATCATAATATCTAGACCAGTGATGGCGAACCTTTTGAGCTCGGCATTGAGAAAAACCATGTCAGCATTCTGGAAAAACTCTAACTTAACTCTGGTGCCTTGTCACATATAGACATTTTTTGATATTTTCAACCATAGTAAAACAAAGATTTATATTTTTGATATTTATTTTATATATTTAAATGCCATTTAACAGAGAAAAATCAACCAAAAAAGTGAGTTCGCATGTCACCTCTGACATGTGTGTCATAGGTTCGCCATCACTGATCTAGACTATAGTTACCATTCAATAAACGTTGAATGTGAGTGGATAAAAAGGCTGTGGTACCTTTAAACAATGGAATACTACTCAATCATACAAAGAAGGAAATCTTACTCTTTGCAAGATCATAGATGCACTTGGAGAGCATTAAGCTAAGTGAAATAAACCAGTCAGAGAGAGACAAGAACATATGATTTCACTCACATGTGGAATGTAATGAACAGAATAAATTAACAAGCAAAATAGAGACAGACTCATAGACAGAAAGCAGGCAGACAGCTGTCAGGACTGGAAGGCTGGGTTGGAGGGTGGGATTATTGAGCAAAACAGAAAAAAAGGGAGAGAGAGAAACAAACTCATGGACACAAACAACAGTATGGTGACTGCAGGGAGGAGGAAGCTTGGGGAAATGGAGGAGGAGATAAACGGGATGAATGGTCATGGAAAAAACCTTGACTTGGGGTGGCGAACACATACTAGTAATACAGTGTACAGGTGGGACATTGTAGAATTTTGCACCTGGAACTTGTATAATTTTGTTAACCAGTGTCACCCCAATGACTTCAATGAAAAGGAAAAATAAATATATGAATATGGATGAATGAAATGAACACACACATGAATGAATGCATATACCAACAGATACATTAATTTGATTTAAAAATTATCCTAGTTACATAGTAATGAGCATACCATAAATTAAAGTGGACAACACTTTCATATGTCATCTGTATATTAAGATAAAATGCACTACAGCTATAATCAGTTTAAGTGTTATGAATTACGTTACTGTACATTCAACATTGTCTAATCTATATACAATGGTTTGAAAAAGGACCTGGTTATGAATGAGCAATTCATGAAGCTCATACATTATGGACTTTATAAAACATGCATAAATTAAACAACCACTTGTCCCATATTAAAATACTTCAGTGACATATCAGTAATATCTAGGCAAAGGCTAAAGAACTAATTATGATGAAATTACTTTTTATTCAATTATTTTTGGCATCATGTCTGTTGCATTTCTGCTATCTGGTATATTATTGCCCCCCCTCCCTATCTCTTTTGCATAAACAATATATCAGAAAGCATTTTACAGTGAATGCCCAGCAGCTCCTGGCCTTGAAGAGCTCATTCGCCTAATTGTGCATCCCTTGTGGATTTTTCATAATACTTTACAGATCTAATTTAAATACTTTTACAAATTCATCAAATACATTCTCCGAGGCACATTTACTCAGCTTACTTTTGAAACTTCTAATGAATTCTCTCGATATGTAATTTTAGACCCAGCATCCTGATTTGAATTAAATATTATTGAACAAGGTGTTCATTATTGGATGTGAATTATAATTAGAATGATAGGCAACCTTAACTATGGTAATCGTTTAGTCAATTTCCTATGGGACTGACAGTTTTCAATCCAGTACAAAGACCAATACCCTCTGCTAAAAGGCTGTTTGTTATCAGGGTTACAAGTAAATTAAGCAATGTCAGTCCTCGCTGCTTAAAAGCTAGGATTAGCAGATACCATTTAACTCTTAAGAGGCAAATAGCAGGCTGTCATGCACTCCAAGTCAGCAGTACAGAAAGCTGACCTGCTTTCTACGCAATTTAGCATCATTGAGAGATGACCTAGATTTTCCAAGAAACACATGTGAACCTTGTACACACTTGCCATATCCATCTATTTCACATATGCATGGATGGCAGAGGACTTTCTACTAAAATATGTTCATGTCTTTATATTATCAAGAGCTATCTTGTGTAGATTTAAAAAATGCTTGTCTTCTAGTAGTTGTTAGGTAGAATTATTACCATTTTTCCAACTACTTAAGATGTAGTCATTAGACTTAATATGGAAAATACATTTATAAATGAAGGGCAAAATGTACCATCATCAAATATCATTAATTTATTTATAGTTAATGGACATTTTAATACGATGTGATGTGAATCTTTAAGAGCAGAGTGGTTTTCAGTTCACTGGGACTAGATTGGGAGGGCAGATTCTAATTACCTTTGTAAGCTCCTACTGCCTCATTATAAATGACCTAGGATGATGCGTTGCTCATAATAGGTGCTCATTAAATGTTATTTCCTTTCCCCCTTTGTGGATAATTACTCATTGGTCATGGTTGGTGAACATATTAATTCTTCCTTTCTGTAACTCTGTGTCATTGTGTATAATTAAATTACCTGGTGGCAAATCTGCCTTTAATAAACAACACCTCCCAGTATTGTTCGCAGGAGATACAACTGAGGACTAAAAACCCAACTCCTGTCAATATTGTTACTGTACTCCTTTTTCATTGTTATTTTTCACATTTCAGGACTCCCTGCAGTGGAGTGAACCATGTTTATGGCATGTTTATGACCATACCTGGCAGATGGTTTTAAACACTATAGCTGGATCAGCTTAATTGCATTTCATATCACCCTTTCCTGTAATGTGTCAATCAGGTCTATTTCCTTTTACCCTAAGTTTCCCTCTAAAGAGACCGCAAGTCCAGCCTATATAATGCTTGTCCCTTTCCCTCTTTCATCCCAACTATCTCCTTATTCCTCATGTCTGTGGTCTCAATTTTATACCAGAACTCAGATGAAAACAAAATTACTCCTATCTTATGATACAGAAATCATCCTTCCATTGCTCTTTTTAGTTGCCCTTGTTTGTATGTCCAAGAATGTGTCCTTGTATGTTTCTGCATGTGTGTGTATGCGTGTGTGTGTGTGTGTGTTTGAATTAATGCTGTTGTATGTGTGAAGAGACACTACAACTTGTTGGAAGGAAGGCAAATTGGGAACTAGGTAAAAAAGAAAAAGTCCCATTCTGAGCAATTTGAACAAGTCGTAACTAGTCATATTCTAAGGATAGCAGTGATTATGCATGCATCTCTTGTCAGTAGATCAGATTTGTTGTAGTTTCTCACATTTAGCACATTTTCCCCATTTCAAAGACATAGGTTGATTAGCACAGAAAATAGAAAAAGGTTTACTCTTAGCCCATATCCTATTAGATATGACTCATTTGCTTATTTCTGTGAATTTGTTTTTGTTGAAGCCAGTAACCGGACCAACGTGCCCACCATCAGAACCCGGGTCTCACATTGACAACTGGGTTTCAGTATTTCTCCAGGAAGGCCAGTAGGAGGCTCCTGTTCTTGCTGTTTCTTTTTAAAACTCTTTAAAGAGAGAAAAGAAATTCTGAAAATTCTAGCACAACCTCTGTTGCCTGAGTTACTAGAAAGAAAATAAAACCTCTACATTTTCCTTCACAGCAGGGTCCCCAGATATGTGGCAGACATTCCTTAAAAAAGTGTCTTAGCATTTATAACCACATGACAGACTGGGCCGAGGCCGACTCCCTCACAACACTTAGAAATGTTGGATAAAATATAATAAACATTTATTTTATATGCATAAGAGCTATGAAAAAGAAAGAAAAACCAAGGAAAGAGAGAAAAAAATTCTCTAAGTCCAGGTAATGAAGGGCAACCCTAAGCCAGAGCTGTGAACAGATGAGTAGCTGCCTCAGGGACTAAAGAGGGTGTAGACTGAGCAATAAGCCCTCATGGGTAGGAGCCTGGTGTTAATGTCCACCAGGAATACAACTGGTCTCTCTACACCAGACTGGTTGCTGGGAGAGACACCCCTACAGACAGTTGAAACCCCAAAAAATCTTCCTTAAAAGAGAAATAAAGACTGTCTACCTACAGATGCTAAGAAGCACCAAGGAAATTTTTCCTCTGCCCTGGCCCTGGCTGGAAGTTGAAACCTCAGCTATACCCAGACCAAAACCCACATTATACAAATGGCGGAGTAATAGATGCTAAAATGAGAAATTAGCATAAAAATATCCCATATTGGTAAAATAACTGGGTTTTGGAGAGAAACAAATGTAGAACTTCTCTACAGGAATATGTCTCCAACTCAGGAAGCATAGCAGAAAAGAAATTTACTGGCAATAAAGTCACAGAAAAAAGCATTTACCCATACAAGTAAAAAGATCATCATGGCATATGGTATACTGACAAACAACCAAAACAATTAGACCTTACGTGAACTTGAGATGACAGAAGTTTTAAATCATCCAAACTACTAAAATGATTGCATATATAACAACAAGGACAACTATGAATTTAACTTGGCAAATTTTTAAAAGAAACAAGTAATAAACATGAGAAATATAGTCACTTGAATTTGCAACTCCATGGATGAGTTCAAATTACATATATATATATATATATATATATATATATATATATATATGCGCCAAGCAACCAGAATGACCATAATAGGTCATCTGTCCATTGCATTGTGTCTTCACCACACAAAGTCAAGTCTCCCTGCATCACTGTTTATCTCCTCTTTACCCTCCTCTACCTCTTCCACCCACTTCCCCTCTGGTAATCACAACACTATGTTCTGAACTTTTTCACTGAGACCATCATCAAACTCCTCTGCCCTGCTTTGCCTATAATCAGGCTTTTTTGACCTTTTTCCTAAAGAGGCCAGTCCAGATTACATTTTTTTCAAATGATTTGGTTTTCTACAGAATTTCATATTCCTGGATTATGGGGCTCATTGCCTTCCATACCCCAAGATCCACTCCTCTTCTCTCTCCCTCATAAACCACTCAAATGCAGTTCTTTATGACCATGTAATATTCAGTGGGGTGGCCATCAAATCAGACTAAATCTAAAGGAAGACCTACTTAAGTACTTTCTGAATAATTATTCTAGGAAAAAGCACATTAGCAACAGTCTAGAGTATTTATTTTAAATTTCTCATATATTCATGTGCCAAATGCCCTAGGTCTTTTTCTTTTAATTTTATTTTTATTGTTTAAAGTATTACAGATAGTAGTACATATGTCTCCTTATTTTTTTTCCCCATTGACCTTCCTCCAGCGTCCCCTACCACCCCCTCTGGCACATGCCCTCACCCCACCCCACACAATGGAATACTATGCTGCTGTAAAAAAGAAGGAATTGTTACCATTTGTAGCAGCATGGATGGAACTGGAGAGCATTATGCTAAGTGAAATAAGCCAGGAAGTGAAAGAAAAATACCACATGATCTCACTCATTTATGGATAATAAAGATTATAACCTGATGAACAAAAAGATACATACAGAGGCAGAGAAGCACTGAACAGACTGTCAAACCACAGTGGGAAGGCTGGGGAGTATTGGAGAGGGGAGGTAAGAGATCAACCAAAGGACTTGTATGCATGCATATAAGCATAACCAGTGGACACAAGACAGTTCCCTAGGTCTTTTATTGTCTTATCTTAGTTCCCTAACTAATCAGTAGTATCATAATATATCCCCAGTCATTTTTCCTGAAAAAACAAACAAACAAACAAAAAAAAAACACAATTCCATTGGGTTGGTACTTTGCCTGAAATCTTAATAAACTGTATTTATACAAAAGAGTTTATTTGATTACGGGTTCTACTTATACAACACTTTAAAGCTATATAATCATTTCTTAAGAAACATAAAGAACAACTTCTAGAACAACATATACCATTTTAATAACTCATAAACCACCAATGCTTTTAAATGTAAATAATTTTTCTTTATGACCAAAATACTCTTCTTTTCTAGCAATAACCTCGGAGCACTGAACAAGACCTAATACCCTACCAATCCCCAAAGCAGGCTGTTCTCTTGGGAAAACAATCTCCATGAGCCTTCAGCAGTGTTTCTCCAAATCAGAGTCCGTAAGATCATCTATTAGTAATATCGCGAAGCAATAGTCCAAAGGTCTGGAGAGGGACTAGGAAGCCAGCGTTATCAGGCCCTCCCGGGGCATTCTGATTCACACCAATACCTGAGAACCACTGAGTGAGGCGCTGCCCTGCACAGGTGCTAAATGGCTTTGCGCCAAGTCACTAGAAAGAGGATGGGACTCATCCTTTAATGAGACAGAAGATTCTTGCTGCTGAGGCGAAGAATCACATTTTTCTACTGAAATCACATTTTCCTTTTGTCCTGCTCTCCTGTAGAAGTAAAGAGAGGCCCTGTGGAATTACAGCTAAAATGAAATCCCTGTAAAAATAAACAACTTAAAAATTTTAGGAATAGATCACCAAACACAGAATTACAAACATTATTTCATCCATTGAGATTAAGACAGGGAAAGTCAAATAATAGCTTCTCTTGAAATCAAATGGTATTGTCCGTGATGGCACAGAGTCCCTGTGATTTAAAGGGCGACAGAGCCACCTAGCCACTTGCTGAGACCGTTGCCGGGAATTCTACCTCTCTCCCTGCCTGGGTGTCAGTATTGTGTAATCAGAGAGACAGCAAGGTATCCCACTGCTGCTGCTTTTCCATTTCTCTGAAATGTGTCCTTTTCTTGGAAAAGGTGATGAGCAGAATTCTAAGTGCAATATTGCTACCGACACTTAAGGGTTCCCAGAAGAAACAGGAAGGCGTGGCGAGACAGTCCCTGTTTTCCTCCGTGCACTCGGAAGCCGTGATCCGTTGGCCTGGGGATGCTGCACGTATTCTCTGTGCCTCCAAACTCGGAGCGCTCCCACCTACACTCGAGATGACGGCGCCTATTCCTGAAGAAGCAATCCCCCTGTGACACAATGTGTGCCTGGCTTGTGCTTGAAAAATCAGGGGACGCATAAGTGAATGAGGTTTGAGAGAAATGTAAGAGTTAGAGAAAGAAAGCCATAGCTAAGTCATGTTGAAACAAAGAGAGGGATGTCTAAAGGCTGCAGTGCCCCAAAGCATTTGGGTACTGAACCAATGTGGGCAATCGGCAAAGCTAAGGTGCTCTTAGCTGGATGCCATAAACACAAGTTTACCTGCAACGGGAATGCGTCAGACACGCTGGTTTCTGGTAAAGCCCAGAATTGATGTCTAGAGCCTGAGGTGGTAGCATGGCTATATAAAGCTGAAGCTCATGGAAAGATCAGCGCTGTAGGTGACCATTTAAACCTCGTATAGAAATACACGATAACCTGCCATGCTCAGGTACGGCGTTCAGCAGATTCATCATCCCTCTTTGTCATAAACCCTTGCGCCGGGGTTATGTTTCTTCCTGCTTTCGTTTTGAGAAACTTGCTTGCCCAGGGCCACATCATGATTTGCACATCCATATCACGGGCAGTTAGGAAATTCGTTCTGGACATTTCTGAATAGCAACGGAAATCACAGGTCTGACTGACACCAAGGCCCACGCTCCCTCTGCTGTCCCACACGCCTCTCTCCCACTGCTTTTCTGGTTGTGCATTTGCACAGTGGAGTTCCAGTGGAGGCTGGTGGAGAGGAAAGGGCTCACGGGACCCTGGGCTGAGTTCTGTGTGCACGTCTTACTGGGACAGACACTTCTCCCACATATTCCACTGATAGTCATGCTATAAGGATCATTGGGAGAGAAACATGAACAACTGTAGATTCTCTGAGTTTTCAGAAAAAGAGCATAGTGCAACTCAAGGTGGTTAGTATCTGCGTATCATGCCCATTTCTTGCATTAAAAATAAATACACTAAATAAAGCTAATTTTATATCACTGTTTTCCCAACATTTAGGATCCATGAAGGGGGAGAAGGAGAGTTCATTCCATTTCCTATTCTCTGAAGTCACATACGTTTTAAGACTACTTCCTATAGGAAGCACTACATAGAATATACTGAAATTTCTGATTTTCATTTAAAACGTTTTTCAGTGTCTTTTTCTTTGAGCAGCTCTCTTGATCATTCCTACACTTTGGAGTCCTTGTATCACTCGATGTTTTCCTAATTCTGAAAGCTACACTGTCCTCAGATATGCAAATTTTCTCCTGGTGCACTATTAGTTTATTCAGTATTTAGGGATTTCTTCCATGTTTGAGAAACTTCCACTTCATACCTAAATATGCCATTACCAATATGTTATCAGAAACAAAATTATGCTCAAGAATTATTTCTTCATTGTAATGCTTTGGGCAAAAATTCTACATACATAATCATAAGCTTAAGAAAATTTCAGAAACCGATGATTCAGGTAGTGGCAACAGCTGGCCGAATGTCATACAGCCAGCTCCTGTATACACATAAAACATCATAATACCCAGTGTTGTCAGAAGTGTGGGCAGGCAGCACACATCACACTGCCAGGGAGAATGTGAATTAGAAGAGATACAACTCTGACACTCGTCTGCACTGAAATAGTGCACTCCCTTTGACCAGGCAACCTGCTTCTAGTTGTCAGTGTTAGTCTAAATATATAAAGTTACAGGTACTAGCATTTTCACTATAGACTATATAAAAATAGCAAAATGTCCACTGGTGGAATTATAAAATGAAGTGTGGTCATGGAAAATATGTAATGGGATAGTATGTAATAAATCTATTTATATAAAAGTCTAAGCGACTGTCCCAACTGGTAGCTATGACGTGCAATGACCACCAGGGGCCAGACATTTCAACTGGTAGCTATGACGTGAACTGACCGCTAGGGGGCAGGCGCTCAACGCAGGATCTGCTGAGCTGCGGTGACTTGGCAGCTGCAGTTCTCAGATGATGCACCCAGAACCAGAGAGAAGGGAGCTGATTCCGGGGTGTGTCACCTGAGAACCGCGCTCTTGCAATCCAGGTCCCCTTGGGGGATGTCAGAGAGCTGGTTTCAGCCCGATCCCTACACCCAGGCCAAAGGACCCCACCAGTGCACGAATCCGTGCACTGGGCCTCTAGTCAGACTATAAAATGAAATGGAAAGATGTCCACACTGTATTACAAAATAAAAACGAGCAAATTAGAGGACATATTTTACAGTATAAAGGCATTTAAAAATTTAGATCTCTGTGTTTATATACTTGAGTGTATAAAGAAAAAGTATGGATAGATACCCAGTGAGCCAGCTGTGATTACTTCTGGAGAATGTGATTGGTTGGGAGAGTCGGGGTTGGAGACCTCATTATACACCTGTAAACCTCTGTGTTATTTATTTCAATTGACATGTATTGCTTTTGTAATTAAGAAACTCAAACCATATAGGGGTAAATTATGTACCTTAAAACTCTTAAAAGTATGAGAATGAAAAGACCTAAGTCCAAGGATAGATATAGATATATATAGATATAGATATATATATATAGCAACGCAGTGTCTTAGAGCACTAGAGAATCACCTGGGTAAACAAATATGGGCATCTGAGAGTTCGCACATAAAGATGATCCACACTAGCTTTCCCTTTCAAAGGCCTCGCTGACCTGGACTCCTGGGAGGGAGAAATATTGCCATGCAGGGTGCATCCATGTGGACAGGAGGCAGTTGTTCTGGTGACAGAGTGCAGGCCATTCCATCGGCCGACGTGTTCTACTTCTTTGTGCCAGCATGTCTGGGCTGTTTCCAGTTTGTCACAACATAACACACGGCATCGTTCCTTTCCTTTTCCCATTTTTCTTCCTCTCTCTTGTAGGACCGATATAATGAATTCTCCCAATGTGAGTACTGGAACCCCACTCAAATATTTTCCCCAGACTTGAAAAGTAACCCCACCACTTTTGAATAATGCATATATTATATAGCATGAAGGCACTCCTCCTAAACATATTAAGAATATAGTCATCAACCACCTATTTCTCCTATGATTTTTAGTGCAGATTTATCTACATCAGAGAACTTACTTTATGCCATTCTTACATGTTGGCATATGCACATGTAAACATATTATTTAACAGTGAATAAATTATCCGCATACCTTTCCCACTTTCCATTGATTATCTCACTCCTGGTAAAGGGTCATGAATTTAGGGCTATTTATTAGCTGGAACTGATCGATTGACTCTTAGTTATTTCCAGGCTACATCTTACAAGCTATTGCTTTTTAAGTCAGGGAATTATACCTTGATTTTGTAAATGTGACTTTAAAAGAAGAGGAAGAGAAATATTTTTTTCACAAAAGACAGTTTTTAAAAGGTACAATTCAAAGTGATTACAGCAGGCAATTATAAAAGGGCTACCTCACCAATCTAACTAGATTACCTATGATCACATAATGGGATTGTAGCTTACACCTATAAAGCTTAGCTGATAAAGATTTAATGTGCTCTCACACCCGACCAAACATGGTCATTCTTTTTAAACATAGAAACAGGTACAAATGCCATTGTAATCTCATTATTCCTTTCTTTTCTGCTTCGATTTGTTTCTACATCATTAAGCTTTCCTAGGGAGAGGGTATCATTGTCTCATGCTTGAGGTTTCTAAAGATTTCTTTCTATAGGAGCATCACACCTGGCAATTTCTGGGAGGTGGATTATGACGTCAAGTCCTTGTTCTCATCACTTTAGGTCTCATCGGACACCTAACAGGTCAGGTGGGATATTCTAAAATGTAATTTTTTCAATTGCTTTAAGTACTCCTGACCAAACCCTATTAACCTTCACACATCCCCACCACAAAAGCAGGAAAAGCTTTTCCGAGTCTTGGCCATACTGTGCCAGCCACGTGGTCCCAGACCTTGGTGGCAGGTCTGGTTGATTTGAGATAATGAGAAAGATGCCCATTATGGTTGCTCAAAGTTTGCAGATTAGCAACTAAAAAAAAAAAAAAAAAAAAAAAGGAAGAAAAACAAACTTGCTTTAAAAGGCAGCTTATATTTGTTTGTGTGCTTTAATTTTTTAACAAGTCAAATCTTAGCTTAATTCTAATTTAATTAGCTTATATAATAGAAAGATTCAAGGTTATTTTTTTGCCACTATCTTCAATTATCTCAGTTTATGAAGTAAATAGCTCTGGTTGACATTCTAGAAGTATACATAATTATTGCGGCAAATGTGAATGTGAGATTTAAACATAAGTGAATATGCCACACAATTTGCATATTTACTCATATCCTGTGGTAAAAATGTATGCATACAATTGATAGGCATGAGGTCTGTATTTTGTTACAAAGTACCTAAAAGGTGAAATTATCCTCTTTGCACTTTAATTCCTCTAAATAAAGCCATTGAAAAACCACCCTGATCATCTCTTGCTGTTCTTAACCCGAGACACTATTTGGCTAAAGTTCTTTCCCTAATTTATAGTGATCAAGTCATAGGCAGAAACAAGGCAACGCCTGATGAGTAGCTAACAAAGGAGAGACTTAATTCAAGCACATGTGGAGCAGAATATAGACAAAATGTCCAATTACACAGAAATTTAGAAGTAGTGCTAATTTTTCTTGATATAACAAAGTGAATCATCATCTCAAACTTTAAAGAGACAATGTTCTCACTACAGCAATTTATAGACTGAGAATTTTGTGTGGAAATGTAATGTAGACCTCTGACCACCCCTTATAATTTATATTTAAAATATTGGTGTGATCCTGAGACTTCTGCACTGAACCTGCTGCCTAGCATATGCTCCTTTAATTAGCTAAGAAGACTTGCTGCCTCGCTTTTATTGGGCGGATTCCAGTTTTATGTCGGTTGGAACATTGCCTGTATCTAAAAATCATTTAGAAATAGCTGAGTTAGTCTCAAAAATATTAATAGGTACTCTAATGCCGCATGCATTATTAATACTGCCTAATGCTACCCCTGGTCTCTAATACATTTTGTGAACAACAAATGGGTAATCATGGAGCTGAACTGACACAAATAAACAAGAACAGGAGTCCTATTCATGGCATAGTGCCATCTATGAAATAAATTGACGAAAGATTAAAATTAGAATGTTTTCATTACAAACTTCACTGACGTATTTCATTTTTGTAAGTCGAAGAGCGCTTAGATCTTTGTAGCCTCAGAGTAATCTTTTAATACTTATTATAAATGTGTATAACTGCTGTTGAAAGACAGTTCCACTTGAAGGAATGTAAGCGATTTCACATTTATTTTTCATAGGACCAAAACTATTATGAATTTCAGGTTAAGAAATTTCAGCACGATTAGATACCATGCACCTGACATACCTAATTATTCTGGTTTAGTAAGATTCAAATAGCTTGAGTTTCTGTAAACCCCACTAAAATCTTGTTATTAAGCTGGCCTATTTAACTGGTTAATTAAATATTTTTTAACTACAGTTTTTTAAGATCCCCCTTTCAATGAAATTAGCATATACGTAAACAGCACTTACAGTATTTTTAAAAACATATAAAATACAGTCTAGTCACTAATGTTAGGCTAATTTTACTAAAAAATATATTAGTCAGATTTGTATTTGATTCAGAACAATATGTAACCATGTCCTAAGGAAATTCTAATACTTTAAAATAATTGAATGGTGTTTGCTTTTAAAGAATTATGCTAAAATAACCTAACTTTATTAGGGAACAATGGTTGTAAAAAGCTGTTCAAAGGAGACTGGTATTATAAGGATTGTCTAATTATAGACAGGAGATATATTTTCAGTTTTTTACCCAGGAGTAGCTGCTTAAATATGTATTGATTTCACAGAGGGGGGGAAAAAGGGGAGAGAGAGAGAGAGAAACATCAATGATGAGAAAGAATCATTGATCAGCTGCCTTCTGGCAACCCGGGCATGTGCCCTGACTGGGAATGGAAGGGTGACCTCCTAGTTTTTAGGTGGATGCTCAACCACTGAGCAACACTGGCCAAGCCCCTTTGAACAGGTTCATATAGACCCTCTCTTGGGCATTAACTCTTTCAAGCACAATGTGATCATTTACAAAAGCCATATCTTATTGACCAGAAGTCAGGTAATCTATAGACTTAATACACACTTCCTGATCTTAGGGTCTCCCAGTTCGTGATTCTGGGGTTATAAATTACAATAGACTGGATGACATTCAAAATCAGTTCTTCTTGTTATGCCACCCTCGGAGAACAATGGGAGTGCTCACAGAGCCATGTAGGCTACACAGATCTCTTCATGTGTGTGTTTCCTTAAAGGTAATAATAACACCAAAGCAGGGCTGGGAGTCAGGGACTCTAGTTTACAAACACCCATTTACAGAAGATACTTCCCACTAATAACTAAATTCCAAAATGAGTCAAACAGAAATGGAATGCTGAACAATTAAGATTCTCTCCCCATAAGCCCATCTCGATCATTTTATTAAAGGCTACTGGGAATACCCTTACTGAATAACTAATTCTAAGTTATATTCCATGAAAACAAATTAATGTAATAATTTTCTTTCTGAAATTAATTTAAATCTCTGTGGATGCTGCAACGAATTTAGTCTTTACTCTGCATACAAAAGTTATGAAAGCCTTATTGCACTCACTGCTTTAGGCAAAGATTCATTGCTTCACAGTCACTGGTAATGGCCATTATTTCAATTGAGCCAACTTGCTTCAATCAATCATTTTTCACTGTTTGGCTCAAATATTTAAAATTATTCTTCATTTTGTCATTATAAATAGCAAACTTGCTGAGATGCTACTGGTACAATGTGTATTGCTTCCAAAAGGCTCTCCCTCCTCCCTTTCCTTTCTTCCTTCCTTCCTTCCTTCCTTCCTTCCTTCCTTCCTTCCTTCCTTCCTTCCTTCCTTCCTCCCTCCCTCCCTTCCTTCCTTCCTTCCTTCCTTCCTTCCTTCCTTCCTCCCTTCCTTCCTTCCTTCCTTCCTCCTCCCTCCCTCCCTTGAAGGTCTATGGACATATAATTTAAGATTGTGGGCTGTGACAAAGCTTAAGCCACAAAGCTTCTTTTAGGGAAAGAGGAAGTAACATGGGTAGTGCATTCAAACAGGGGTACAAGAGAATAAGATCTTATTAGGGACATTGAAGACTTTAACAAGACACCATCATTCTCCACCATATGCTCTTATTTACTTTTATTTCCTTCTGCTTTCTCTTTTTCACTTTCTTTCTTTTTTTTTTTAATTTTGGGGGTTGATGTTCTTTCATAACTAGCCTCCCATTTTGTCCTTCCTGGTTCTGATCATAAAAATGAACACTGCGAACTGGTTTTATGTAGGTCCACTGAGTCAATAAAATGGAAGACACATATCTGACTTGTGACCTGACCCCACAGTGAGCAAGGAAAAATTAATGTAGTATTATATGTTCACCTAATTATCCTAACATAATAACTTAAGCATAAAATCCATATGAGTAAGAAATTCAAAAGAAAATTAAAAATCTTATGTTAAAATAGAAAAATAGAGTTGGGGTCAAAGATTGAGTGAGTCATTGGAAAACCATACAAATATACATTTTATAATTAGCACTTTTTTTAGAGTAAGCAAATCTATATTATTTTACCCAATTTTTGCTTAGTGATAGACAACACTATATAGCTATTTTCCATTTGTCATGCCATACTGAAAGGATGTAGCTCATAATATAAATAAATATAACTCTTACAAATCTGTGCACTGTGTGTTAAGTGGTATGCATAAAGACCCTCCCTTTTTGTGTAAGAGCTTCATTCAAATGTTCAGAGCCTGCCCGTGTGACTTACAGCTAAAGGTCTCTAAGTCATGTGTGCTAGTTCAGAATTAAGAATAGTTACAACTTATATATTGAAATAAAAATGCAGGCTTAGATATATGATAGATAGATAGGTAGGTAGGTAGGTAGGTAGGTAGATAGATAGATGAAAATAGATAGATAGATAGATAGATAGATAGATAGATAGATAGATAGATAGACAGACAGAAGTGTTCTACACTTGATATAATTTAAATTTTACTTAAGGGAAATCTGGTCTGGAGAAAGATCAGCATATTCTAGTCGTTCTAGTTTTGAGTACTTTCCTCAGTTCCCTGCCTATGAATAGGTAAGAGTCCATTGTATGAACATAGGCCTATATTTCATGAACATCCAGAAACTATCAAACATTATGCCACTTCATAGGTGCTAATGTTGGCCCCAGAAGAGCCCTGGGTCTGAGTCTTGGCTGTGGGAGGAGCACTTCCTGTGACACCTTGACCTTTGCAGGCCCCAGGCCTCACACTCATTTTCTGCAGCATGATGGTGAAACTCCTTCACCTGCTTAGCAAACCTCTTGAAGGTTGGAAGAGGGTGGGATCAGTGGGCTTTGATAAAACAGTACTCCTTTTAGTTTATTATCAGCTTATTTATGTATTTGGCATCATGTCCCTAGAAGTATATAAGTTTTTGAATGAAATAAACACTAATATATTGTGATTTTTCTTAGTAACATGGAAAATTGCTAGAATATCTTCAGGTATATTTGAAAAAAAATAATAAGCTCCCATATATGAAAGAAAAGAATATAGTTTAAATACAGTTTGGTCATCACCATATTAGAACTTCGTTCACATGTGCTTATGTAGGTCCTCTACTGAACAGAAAGGTAACACTAACATCATGTCTCAGACGCTATGCTGTAAAGTATGATGTTTGCAGACATTATCATAAGCCTTTAGGTAAATGAGGCGATGTTTTTCAATGGCATAGTGAAATATTAACAATAATTAAATCAATTTAAATATATGTGATACAATCGAATCAATATGAAATATAAATAATCTATTTTTCAAATATATGAGATTCTTCATATCTTAGGGGGGAAATCACCACATCCTATATAATAAAAGGCTAATATGCAAATTGTCCCCTCGACTGGGAGTTCAACCAGGGGGCGGGGCCAGCCAGTAACTGCCTGCAGCCCCTCCCCCAGCTGGCCTGGCCCAATCAGCCCCAATCAGGGAGGGCCAGCTGGATCCCACCCATGCACGAATTCATGCACCAAGCTTCTAGTTAAATATATTTCACATTCTGGCATACAATTTTTCTAGATATTTTAAGATGACATATTGCAACCAAAGAATATATCAAAACAGGTAGGGAAACATCTCTGAACTCATATTTATGGTGCAGCTTTTGAGACATGGTGATAGTGCTGCTGTGCTGTTCTATGAGTTTGACCATGGCCTTGGAAGGGTGGGAGCGTGTCCTCGGCCCATTGCAGAGGTGTGGCTACCAGACTGCAATAATTACTACCCGGATGTGTCAGTTACAACATCACCGAGAATACGAAGGTCTATGGGAGCAACATAGTACTTAATAGGAGTAGTACCTTTCCTTAGTCAACCTAGGTTAACCTTGGAAGATTCCCTTAAAAATAATAAAATTATAAACACAATAAAAGGCTAATTTATCCAAATTTTCATAGCAGTCTTGATCTTTAGTCAGATAGAAAGTTGGATTTGGGGAGTGGGAGGCTGTTAAAGAGCTTAAAGGAGAAAGAATCACACCTTAACTGTGGAGGTTGCTGCAGGTGCACGTGGTCACAGCGGCCTGTGAAAGTTGGATTACTGGACAAGGTGGGAAACAGCGCAGGCCCTCTCTCCCATGAGAGACACACCCACCAGACTCTCAAGGAGACTGATGAGAATTAAGATCTCTCTTAATAATCAGTTCTAAAGTTATTCCTAACTGAAATGATCCAATGTATGACTCCATATGTCTCAGTAATGACCATGTGCTATCATATATAATAAAAGCCTAAAATGCTAAGTTTCCGGTCAACCAATTTAAGTGTAATATGCCAGTGATGTGCTAAGGCTTCTCAACTGCTCACTATGACATGCACTGACAACCAGGGGGCAGACACTCCAACTGGTAGGTTAGCTTGCTGCTGGGGTCCGGCCAATCAGGATTGAGCAAGACTGGCCGGATATGCCCTGGAGCCCTCCCATGGTCCCTCCCCAACCCCTATCTTACACCTGTGGGGTCTTTCGGCCTGGCCTGCACCCTCTCCCAATCTGGGACCCCTTGGGGGATGTCAGAGAGCCAGTTTCGGCCTGATCCCGCAGGCCAGGCCAAGGGACCCCACTGGTGCACAAATTTGTGCACTGGGCCTCTAGTAAAATCTATAAGATACACTCACAGAGACAAGCAATTCAGCACCCATAAAGCTATAGAAATTGCTGAGGGTAGTCAATGAAGGAATGGTGAATGGAATTGCATATTTCTTCAGATAAATACTGCACCCATTTGTCTGTTAACTACTTTTTCCGGGCTCTCTGTCAATTATCTCTCAGCAAACGAGGATGCATTCCTTGCTTTAGACCTCTGCATTAATGACAGTGTTCATTTCAATTCTCAGCACATGGGTTCCATGGTGGCAAGTTTATTAGGGAAAGATGCACAGAGTCACTTCATCAACCAAAGTTAATATTCTTTGTGTATTTAATTAGATTTGAGAAGAAAAAAAATGCAGGTGAAATGTTCGGTTTACTTTAAAAATAAATCTGAATGTGGCCTAGATTAAATGTGGAGAGGGAATAAATTGATGAGTGAGTGTACAGTGCAGATGTTAGATCATTCAAAGAATACACTAGCGAAAATGGTGTTAGCAGGCTTACAACTTTAGATTACACCCTAGCAAAGCCTTGGCTCAGAAGGAGTTCCTTTAAGTGTAGGCTATTGCGGCACTACTCACTCTAGTAAACAGCCCATTGAGACAACCAGAGCGTGTTCACATTGGTTGTAAGAATTCAAATGAAATAAATTGCCCCAAAGAGTTATGCTATAAATTAGCAATTTCATGATAAATCACATTTTAATAATAAAATATTTAAACCACTGGTTTAAAAATACAACTTCTTACGTGAATATATCCTTTTGTTGTCTGAAATGTTCTGGTCCCGGTGTTTAATAAACAGAGACCAGGGCAATGTTTTGACGTGTTGCTCAGAAGGTTGCCACCAGCTGCTCACATGGAAGAGTAAAATTAATCAATTAAATGCTCTTAGAGTTGATGTGAAATATCACCAATTTCTCATTAAGTGTCGTCAAAGCTAAAAATAAACCTTCCTTTGTCCCATTTTCTCTTTAAGATAGCACTCTGCTCAGGCAAGTGTCTTAGACTTCTCTCCAGGCTGAGGACTTGTTACTTTAATTATATTTTTATTGATTCAGAGCATAAGGGAGAGGGAGAGAGAGATGGAAACATCAATGATGAGAGAGAACCATTGATTAGCTGCCTCCTGCAGGCCCCACATGGCTAAGGTTTCCCTCCTCCATATGCAGCCTCAGAGCTGCATTTGGTCACCCAAGTTGGCTTTTGTTTTGGTTGACAGTTAATTGTCATAAAAGCAATAACTCGTGTGGTATTTTCCTTTGTACCATGTGATTTTATTTTCTTGGAGAAGAGGTCAAAATTATCTCTAGAAACTCATTAATAAAATGTGAGGATATAGGAGGGTTTGTCTGATTACTTTTTAAAATCAAATGGTCCTTTTATTACCTGACACCAGCAGTTCATATTATTTCAAATTGTTTTCCAAAGTACTGCTGCGAATACCATTAATACAGCTATGTCTACAATTTTCACAAATAATGAAAATAGATTCCTTCACTGAGAGCTTAATCAATAATGAGCACTTTTCAAAATGTTTAAATGTAGGAGGATGTTGCATCCTCACAACAATTCTATGAAGAACTACGGTCATCTCTATGTTACTAAGGAAGAAATGCAAACGTACATTAAGTAACACGCACACAGCAAGCAACCGGCAACTGAGTACTACACTTGTCAGCCTAAGCTACCTTTCCATAGATTCCTGACCCACAGCTACTAAATTTTGGAGTCTTTTTTTTTTTTTAATGCAGCAGCATAGAACAAAGATACCATGCATGCATTTTAAATATACATAGAGATGTAGGCATACATATATGAACTCAGCACAAATATACTGTAAATAGTACTAGAATTCTATTATTATACTTATCAATGAAATTGTATTTTCCCAAATTATTTCAACTCACACCAAAAGAAAAAATATATTTTGTCTAAAAATTAGGTCTAAAATTTTTGTCTAAAAATAAGGATTAATAGAAAAATGTTATTCTTCAAGAAGGTGAAGCAGTTGTTGAAGAGATTCCATTTTTGCAACTTGACAATAGCCAAATTTCTTCCCAAATGTATGAATTAATTCCTCCACCTCCGCATTCAAAGACTAGTCATGCCAATGTTCCTATATTTATGCAAATATAGGCACAGCGTAAGAAATATGTTTTTTACTATTACAAATATGCTGCAATCTTTTCCTATAATAAATGTAATGTAGTTGTGTTAGGGAGGGAAATATATTTTGAAAATGATTCATTGCCCCATCTCAACAAAATTAATTTCTAATAATTTGTATCATATCAGTCTTTTTGTCACTTTTTTAACATCGTTTTTTGAGATCAAAAGCAAAAAAATATAAAGTGGATCTCTGGAAACTGAATAAATTCTGAAATGTTTTTGTTTAATTAAGTAAAGTTTCTTATGACACTTGCAAATTCATAAAACAGACTTTGGATTTCATCCCTAAGTATTGTCTTCCCAAAATGACTACAAAGTAATAAAAACAAGTCCAGTGGAAGTTTTTAACAACAGCTCATCAAATAAAATTTCAGAGGAATGCTAAGTATGTTTCCACAAATTTAAATGTGACTTTTGGAAGCCTTTATGGTGAAGTTTAATGGATGATCTGTAGCTGAAACTGTGACAACATCCAGTTGCTATCAAACTGTGTCCACTGTGTGCACTCAAAGGAAGGGAAAGGATGATGACAAAAAAATCCCTGCATTGCTTTTAAAGTTTCAAAGTTGAGCCTGGCTTGTGTGCCTCAGTGGTTTAGTATTGACCTATAGCCCAGGAGGTCAAGGTTCAATTCTGGGTCAGGGCACATGCCCAAGTTGCAGACTCAATCCCCAGTAGATGTCAGGTGGGAGGCAGCTGACCAATAACTCTCTCTCTCTCTCTCTCTCTCTCTCTCTCTCTCTCTCTCTCTCCCCTCCCTTCCTCTCTGAAATCAATAAAAATAATTTAAAAAAATAAAGTTTCAAAGTTGAAATAAAATTGTAATACACTCCTTATGTAGTATGTATATCCCCCAAATTCATTAATATTTTAAAAAATATGTTCTTAATAACCATATCTCATTTTCTTCCAAAAGGCCAGGACATGTATGCAAGAAGTACTGATTAGGGAAATGCTAAGATAGGAGGAAGCAATTCAGTTTTCATGGTTAATCGTAGCATGAAACACTTAACTAAAGGCAGGTTTCACATAAATGCAGTTTCTAATATTCTACTTTCTTATTCTCCAATATACTCATATGTGATATTAATTTTATAAGTTGTTTTAATGCCATTATACTTATGTCATGGGTTTCTAAGTATTTGGAGAAAAAAATATAGAAACAATAACTTCACATTTCAATGTTTTTGTTTGTGTTGGATGAGAACTGTTCTTTAAGCTAGCATTATTATTATTGATGGTTCATTAATATGTCCTAATTATTGCTCATAATTATAGCCAAGAAATTTTTTAATTAGAGAATTCTATGACCTAGTAAATAGAAGTTAAAAAAATCACCACCAATGTATAGATGAAATATCACCTTGGGAAAAGACGGTGGTATTATTAGTATTGCAGTCAAAGGTAGCCCAGGAACAATGACAAAGGAGGGAACTGTAGAAGGGCTGGGTTGGAGAGCAACATGGCTAGTCCCTGTTTCTGGGAGAAAGGTAGGTCAGCATTTCAAGCCTATCATTCTTGATCACGGATAAATGTTAGATTTTTAAGAAAACATTTATTTTTGCTCTGCTAAAATTGCACTAGTGATATTTGGGTAGTTTAGTAGATGAGATGAAACATTGTTGAGATATTTTCATTTGGTAGTGGCCCTACCTGGATCTGGTTGTCTGGCTTTTGCAAGATGATGGGCCTGTGGGTAAGAAACTGAGCACAGCAAATAGGTCCCCCACTCCATTTCACCCCCTCAGACACTAAGAACTTCTCTCAGAGAACATGAATCTGGTTATTTAATTTTATTATGTATGTATGTATGTATGTATGTATGTATTTGTTAATTCTGACCCGAGGATATAGTTCCATTAATTTTTAGAGAGAGTGGAAGAGAGGGAGGGAGAGCGAGGGAGAGAAACATTGATGTGAGAGAGACACATGGATCGGTTGCTTCCGGTGAGCATCTCAACCTGGACCTGGGATAGAGCCTGCAACTGAGGCAGGCACCCTTAACTGGTATCGAACCCAGGACCCTCTGTCCATGGGCCAATGCTCAATCCACTGAGGCAAACCAGCTAGGGAAATTTTACCCTCTAGACTGATAATTAGTAAATATTTTAAATAGAAATGACTATGGTTTCCGATTACTCTCTTTTAGATATCTTTACAGAAGGAAGAGATAACAGCAACAAGAAAGCCAGAACGACTAAAAGTACATTTTGGATTAGAAGACATTGGGAGGGAAGAAGAATAATTTTTTTAACACTTAAATTTTCAAGTAATGTTATCAATACAAGGGCCAGAAAACACATGAAATAATGTAAGTACAACTACATTTCTATTAACTATGTGAAAATGCATAAATATGAATATGGGACACTTTCATTGCATGTAAATATGTCCACAAGAGTATTTAAATGCAGAATAAGTAAGAAAAAAATGCAAGTTAAACCAAAGTTAAATTTTCTATTGTTTCTTGAACTGTTTTAAAAATTACTCTGTGAGCATCTTTCAAATTTACATATTTTAAAAGAGAAACAAATCCAGAATTCAGCTATTGTTATAACCAATTAAATTGATAACAATGGCTAATTGTTTGGGAGGAAACAACAAAGGAATTTATTTTGTTTCTAATTTGATATTTAATTCTAACGTCTTGTCAGCTGAGTAGCTGGGCCTTGCCTTAAGAACAATGGAGATAATTTCATTACTGAATGTTTTAATTATGCTACCATGATGTTATTATTCCTTTAGTATGTACTGCTTGGGACACGATAAGTTATTTTTTTAAGCTTTCCTTAAGTTTTTCTTTCACTTTTGGAAAAAGTATTACTTATAAATAAAAAGTTGACAACCTTCACCAAAGGACTTTTGAAATTAAAATTCATGGATCTATTATTTCTTAAGGATCTTATATTTTATGCAGACAAGATTTCTGAGGAACTTTATAAGTATGAGAGGACTATTCTAACAGGCTGCTCAATGATTTGCAATTGTATCACAGAAAGCGACAATTCTAAGAAGTTGGTAATAAAAGAGCAGATGGTCCCAATTATGTAAGTAACATGCAGTAAGCATTCAAAAGGAATTCAGAATATTTTGTGTGTGTCTAAGCATACGTGTGTGTATGCAGAAAATAGTATGAGAAATATACATTTATTTATATGTGTATATATGATATATATAGTCAGAGGCAATAGATACACATATGCATATGTATTTACACTAAACCATATTCCCTATGACAAATCATTCAGGCTTGTGATATACTGGGTAGAGCAGCATGCTCTGGTATGTAGCAGTAGATTGCACACTCATTTCTTAATCTGCATGTTATCATTTGAAAAGTGTTTTGATAATTTAGAGTGTCACATCAAAAGAGGAAGGCAGGGTTATTTGCAACCATTCTATAGCTAACCATTTGCCATTTTAAAAGATAACAAAATGTCATGCATTTAATATACATTAATATACATTTCCATTTCCCAATTTTTATAGCCTTTTAAAATTCACTTTGACCCGAAGATCCTTTTGTTGCAAAAGATATTGTCATTACTGATTGCAATGAAATTATCAAATTTTATACAGTCTTTGAATTTGCAACTGAAATCACTCAGAAATGTGCCCCTAAATACTCATTCTAACAGCCCAAAAAGATTTCAAAGACTGACATATTCTAATTAAAGCAAATGAGCAGACATGAAATCATAGAATGGCATAATTATGCACATAAGTTTGTCTTCAGTTTCTCGTACTGTGTCTGCAACTCATATTTCATAATGCCCAGTACAATAAGGAGATTATTCAAATTTGTAACAGATGAATCAGGCACCAGCTGTATAAAATAATATTCAAATTATAATTTATACATGTTTAAAACAGCTTAAGGTGTCTTAAGGTGTGAGGTATAAACTACAATAAATGTTAATAAATTATTAATGGTGCATTCTGACAAGAACTAAAGTTCGGTTTGATTCAAATAGGATTCCTGCAGGGGAAATACGCACATTTTATTTTATGATTTAAATTCTGTCGAGAGCACAGTTTGATATGCAGCACTTCAGGGAATTACAAGCCCTAGAAACAATCAACTTTCCTTCTAAATGGTAAAAATTAATACAGATGTTATTTTAAATTAAATTCGAAGCATTTTTACAGACAGAAAAATGATTATGGAAATTACGAACCCTAAAATACATGTAATCCACCAAAGAAGATGCTTTAAATTGCAATCAACCTGTCATCGTAATTTTCCTCTTTAAAAATACATGTTAAGAGAGTGATTGTGGTTCAGAAAGTCAGTTTTCAGCTCTTGTTCATTTGTTCCCCAAATTAAAGCTTGTAAGATTGATGCTTTACAGGTCAAAATGTGAAGTTTTAGAAAATAACTAAAAGAATTTTGGGGAGAATTAAAACAACACAACTGAATACAAGTGAAGGAAAAATAGTTACACCTCAGAAAGCTAATAGTTGGCAAGACAGGGAAGTGGAAAACACTCACACCAATGGCGAGCTCTGACATTTCTTACTTCTAGTGAATATTCAACTGTTATCATAGAATTCTCATAGAAAAGTAATATTTTTTTAACCTTCACACTAGGGCATGCCTATTGATTTTAGAGAGAGAGGAAGGGAGAGAGAGAGAATGAGAGAGAATAAGAGAATGAGAAAGAGAGAGAGAGAGAGAGAGAGAGAGAGAGAGAGAGAGAGAGAGAGAGATGTGCCAGCAAAACATCATCAATTAGTTGCCTCTCTTAGGTGCCCTGACCAGGAATTGAACCCTCAACCTCTCAACCTTTTGGTGTATAGGATGATGCTCCAACCAACTGTGCCATTCATCCAGAGATAGAAACATATTTTAGTTACCAAATGCAATATATACAATTTTCCTATGAGGAAACTTTGTTCTATTGAGACTACAAAAGCATTTCACTACCAAGCAACTCTACCTTAAAATACCTTTCGATTTAGCTCCGATTTTATTAAAAATAAAGGGAAAACAAAGCCACATGTTTCAGAAAGTGCCTTTTGCCACAAGGGAGCACTAGGGCACCTTGAGTGTGATGAGAGCTCAGCAGGTCACGTCCTGGAATCCTGTGGCCTCAATCTCCAGCAGAAGACAATAAAACCGCTCCTATTCTGCTCGAATTCCCAGCAGCCAACCCTCAGTGAAAGGGAGTCTGAAATTTAGCACGGGGAAAATTTAACACCGATGCTCAGCCAGGTTTCCATTTAGTGTGTTTTGAAATAGTGGGTAGAATGTGAGTGAGTCAAAGGTGTTTATGGACAATATGCTGGCTTCATAGTAGAGGATGTTATTACTTCTATACCAAACCTTATTGCTTTGTACTTTACATTTATGACAAGTTTATATTCAGGTGCTAAGACATAGGATATGTGAGGTGTTTAGTATCTCAGCCACCACCCATGCAAGTGCCAAGAGCAGAGCTCAGAAATGCAAGGCAAGTTTGCCATCTTCCACCAGTTGAGCCATTGTGCCATATTCGACTTTCCTTAAATGCTTGAAATAGATGAGCAATAAAAGCAGAATTGTTTTGATTAGTTTATTATGTATGGTAAATCACAGTTATCATATAGCAGTAATTCATCTCTGGCTCTGTGCTATCCAAATGATCTCAGACTACTTCTCTGTACTTGAGAAGATGAAAATTTGATTCAGAATTTCTCACTCTGTATTGTGGATTTTTTTTTTATCTTATCCCTGGAGGTTAACAAGGTCTATTAAGTGGGAGAGTTCTATTAGGAAATTGTATTGCATTTCCCTTAATTTTTATGGTTATTCACATAATTCGGAAATGATATAAAGACAAAAATCTCAGGAAACCTTATCCTTGGCAACAGCATGGATGGACCTGGAGAGCCTTATGCCAAGTGAAATAAGCCAGTCAGAGAAAGACAAGTACCATATGATTTCACTTATATGTGGAATCTAATGAACAAAATAAACTAACAAACAAAATAGAAAGAGACTCATAGATGCCGAGAACAGACTGACAGCTGTCAGAGGGGAGGGAGCTTGAGAGGCCGGATAAAAAAAATGAAGGGGCCCAGCCGGCGTGGCTCAGTGGTTGAGCATCAACCTATGAACCAGGAGGTCACGGTTCGATTCCCGGTCAGGGCACATGCTTGGGTTGTGAGCTCCTCAACCCCCAGTGTGGGGCATGCGGGAGGCAGCTGATTGATGGTTCTCTCATCATTGATGTTTCTAATTGATGTTTCTATCTCTCTCAAATCAATAAAATATATATATATATATATATATATATATATATATATATATATAATAAAAGATGAAGGGAATTAAAAAGAAAAGAAGAAGACCTCATAGATACAGACAACAGGATGGTGATACCCAGGGGGAAGAAGGGTGGGGCAGGTAGAAGAGCATTCATGGGGAATAAATGGTGATAGATGGAGACTTGATTTGGAGCAGTGAACCTCCAATACAATGTACAGATGCTGTGTTATAGAACTATACACCTGAAACCTATAGAATTTTATTAACCAATGTCAGCCCAATAACTTTAATAAAAATTCAAAAGAGCATAGAAACATGCAACAGACTGATGACTCTCAGAGGGAAGGGGGGAGGGGGGAAGGAAGAGATTAACCAAAGAATGTATATGCATATATGCAATGCCCATGAACACAGACAATAGGGTGGTGAAGGCCTGGGGCGGGGCAGGAACTGGTTGCTGGGGAGCAAAGGGGATAAAAGAGTGGAACATCTGTAATAGTCTCAACAATAAAGATTAAAAGAAAGAAATATTAATGTACTTCTGGCTCTAAAAGTCCAGTAAATTCATTAAACTTATTCTTGATCTGAATTACTCAGAAATCTTTTTCCAGAAATAAAGGTACTTATGAATTCAGTACTTTATCTGTGCAGCAAGAATTTAAGAAGGCCTACTCTCTCCTGGCCCCTGGATTTGTATCTCTAAACCAACAGTGGGGTAAAGGGTGAAACCCCATCTCCTTTCTAATTTGCGGGGCTCAAGCAACTCTATGTCCAAAGGAACCTGCCCATTCAGTAGACACCCTTGTCGCTGTCACCTTAACCTGAGGGAAGCCAGGTCCAAGCCCCCTACGCAGCACCAGGAGTCCTGGTTGGAGGACGGGATGTATTACATGCAGACCCCACTCACAAGGGCTTATCTGTGCCACAGATGAATGGGTTTTGCAGCTGCCTAGTCAGGCAATTAAAGTCCACCTCAAATGGCTTCTTTAGCTGTACATAGCTGATCTGATTTTCTTAACTGACAGGAGGTCCAGATGCTTTAACGCACCATTACAAAAAAGCCAACTTCAAGAAACCTTCTCAATGGAAAGGTGATGTTCCATGAGAATAGAAAGTTTTGGTAGTAATTGATAGCAAGTACCAGATGTTGGTCTTAGAACCTCCTATCTGCATGATGTTGGATGAGAGCCTCATTCTTTCTCATTAGATTAACTCTAAGTTCTGGTGCAGATGGTAGGATCTATGATGTTACCAAGTCCTTCGGATTCCATTCAAATGTGTGTGCCAGGCAGAACCAATGAATCGAGGGGAACTAGGAACATTAAACAAACCCCCTTGGCCAGTGTGACTTTAAGGTAGGAAATAACATGATCTCATGCACTTGCTGTGCCTTTACTCTCCCGTGGGTTTGTCTGATGGCATAAGCTTTAACATCCTTAAGAGAAATGAGTGAAAGAATGAAGTTTCATAGCTCAGTAAGGTCACCGCTTCACCACCAGCTGGAAGAGGTCATGTCTTGTGGCCCATAATCACAGCCCAGGCTTGACTGAAACCCGTGGCGGTGCCCTGGGCAGGCCCGCCATCCCCCTGAGCTGGACTCTCCAGGCCAGCAGCATTTTGTCTGTCTGAAGCAGCCCTGCCTGCTGGGAGGAGAGCAGTACACGGGCGCTCGGAGGACACAGGACACGCTCCCGGGGCACTGAGAACCCAGGTCCTCGAGATACGAGATACGTCGTTCTGACTCACCAAGGCCCCGTCTGTGATTTCAAAACACCTCAGTCACACTCTGAAGCACGTTCATCATGCAATTTGTAAAAGGGAAATCATCAGATTACAGTGTGAATGGAAATGGGTTGTATAGCAGTTTTGTTGTGGAAAAAGAAAGCCGAAAAGCCCAAATGAGTGGTACTTCATGAAACATGAGATTCGGTGAGATAAAACCAACTTTTCTGCCTAAGGAATCTCCAAGCTCTTTACAAACAAGGACCAGCGGCCCTAGAGCAACAGGATCAGGCATCTCTCTCTCTCTCTCTCTCTCTCTCTCTCTCTCTCTCTCTCTCTCTCTAATTTTTTTTAAAAAATGAAACAAACAAACAATGAGGGGCATGGGCTGGCATTGGCTACGCAAATGAGAAGGAGATTGTGTGATGAGCAGCCCCTCACCCAGGGCTGGGGGGTTTCAAATAGCTCCACTGTGAGAGGAGCAGCCTGCGGGTCTAGACACCAGGATAGACATACAAATCCAGGGCTTTCTAGAGGGGGTTGGTTTCTTTCTTATATTTCATTATTTATTTAACAAATGTTCAAATGTAGACTACACATCCCTTCGCCACAGTTTTCCGTGGATTAGCTTTTAATCTTCAGCCAGGGCCTGGCCTGCTGCAGGCCTGCCATTGAGATTGCGATGAAAAGTGGCGGCCATATTTCATACTGGGGTCGCCTTCTGCAGATGTTTTCACTTTATTTTCCGTTGACTCAACCTTGCAGGGAAGCCAATATTAGAAACATACCTGACATAATTCAAGACTTCTCCTTTCACTGCAGAAACCATTTAAAAGGGCATCGAATTACACTCAAGTATATGTTTATATAGCAAAATTGCACAGCCAATTCAGGCAGAACAAAAGGAAATCATTAGTTTATATGTTTTATGAATTACTTGTATAACAACTGTCAATTTTTTCATTAAAATGACAACATGAATAGCACATATGTATATATGTATACATATATCTATGTATCATACACACACACACACACACACACACACACATATATAATTGCAAGGGAATTTAATGTTAATGACTAAACTAATTTTAAAGTCTAAGAGAACTAAATCTCCACCATTTATGGAATAATCTCACTTGCTATTATGAATGTTACTGGTAGATTTATGAACATTTAGAATTATCTCATGCTATTTATTCATACTGTAATATTTTTTCAAAATCCAAAATACGATTTCTATAAAAAATGATGTATGTCCATCTATTTTCAAAGTCCAAAGTCCAAAATACAGTATCTCACAGCAATGTGCTAATATACAGAAGGAAAAAAAATGATGGTTTAGTTAAGCACATCACATAGATTTTTGGTTAATTTATATATTTTATTCCTATTATGGATATTTTATATGATTTTATGGAAATGAAACAGAAATAGTTTGATGCAACTAAGAAACTTTAAAATTATATTTTCACTTGTATTGGTGTAAAATATATATTTAAACCCATAAAATCTTCAATAAAGAAAAACTGTGTGTATCTATGTGTGGGGGAAAGAGGGGTGAGAGAGAAAGAGAGAGAGAAAGAAAGAGAGAATGACTATGCATGAATCCATTTAAAAACACAGGAAGAAACATTTTTTTTGTTTAAAAGTGACACAAATATATTTCTCCTAATTATCATTAAAAAAAATCAATATTAATCTTTGTTATGTTGTTATGGATTGTTTTTCAATATAGGTGTAGAACTGATATAATAAGTTAGATAAAGAGACATTTACTTTTACTCAGAGACTACAAAGGCCAAATATTTCTTTTCTATGTGCTGCCCGCAAAAGATAACCAACACAGTGCACAGACAAGTACAGGTGAAGCATGCCCCTAACCTGTTTGAAAAGGGGAGAATGTTCAGACACTGCTTCCAAACTTACTAATATTTAAAGCAAACCAAGAATAATCTATGCTTTTACTGTGATTAGCGATGAGCACTTGCATTTGCATTCACCTAAATATTTTTCTCAAGATGTAAAACCAAGAAGGTAACACACAATTCATATTGACTTTGTAAGGATTGCTCTTTATTAAACCCACTATTCAAATGCATAGTGGGTTTAGACAGATGCATTTTCATAAACATGTTTAAAATAACATAAAAGCAAGGCCATTGTAGAATTCTCTGACTATGTATGAGGAATATAAATAGTGAGGACTTTTCAAGTATCTTTCTAACAGAATACTTTCCTTTTTTTTAATTTTTAACAGACAACATTCAGGTGAATTTTATTTTGAACTTCAAATGCATATTTTTTCTTAATAAAGAGATAAAATACTCAACATTTAAAATAAGGGAATGGAAAACGGACCTTCTAAAATCATCTTTTAAGATTATTAACTGTTTTTCTATGACTTTAGATGATCTTTGCAATATTTCAAACCTCATTTACTTCACTTTAACAAGATCCATCCCTGCTTTCAGAGCACCGGTCTAGCATTCTGATAACATTCACACTGTTAAGTGTTGTTCCCACTTTCTGAACAGAAGCATTCAAAGACACACAGGAAGCTAAACGATTCTTCAAGAGCCCATGCCTCTCCTGCCACAGTGGTTATTGCAACCCCCTTGTCCTTTTCCTGCTCAGTACCACCCTGATGCTGGAGCCTAGGCGTGTATGGAAAGTTGCCCATCATGTCTTCCTCCACTAGCCAGCGCTGCACTGAAAGGGTTACAGTTGGTCTTGGTGAAGATGCCTCTTAGGAGCTTTTTAAAAAGTGTGAGCATCGGCAGAAATGCATACAGCTATGATGTCTGCATTCATATTTGTAGCAAGAATCTTTTTAATGCACCTATTAGTGGGAGCTAAACAGTTTGAATGTTGAAAGGAAGGGGCCTGCAATTGATGTATAGTTCAACCGTCAATGGGACGCGGAGCTCATTAAATAGAACGCATTTTCCACAGCATCTGGAATTGCCGAGGATTCTGAAAACTTAGGGCTTAAATTTTTTTTCCAACATAACTACGCTAGTTAAAAAAAATAAAGAATTGAATCTAAATGTGTGATATCTTTACTCTCCTGCACATAACTCATTAAAAGGTAGGCAAGCTAAAACTCGGAATTCAAACTCAATACAATATGATCACTTGATTTAGGGGAGAAATCTGACTGCCTTGCAACAGTTTCCAATGATGGCCGTTTTTAATGAGGGCGTATTTCCTCCTAAGAGGTGCAATGTTTCCGCAGATTCTTGGGTACCTACAGCATCCCTCCTCGCACACAGGGAACAGGCTGCTCTTGCTCCAAGCTGGCCCTAACGGGGTTTCACTGTGCTCTTGCCAGGGGCACAGGCGCCTTGGAGAAGGGGTGGGACGCACAGCACTTACAACAGGTGCAGCTCCCCTTTCCTCTGCGCACCTGCAGCTCTTAGCTGAGCTCCCAGGAGCTACAAGACTCCCTGCTTAGAAGCTGCGCTACACGTTCTGACACAGGCTGGGTACAGGACGCCTCGGGCAGCCTTGCAGGGGAGTGAGGGAAACCAGACAGAAAATCCGTCCTTCGCTTAGAAAGAACAAGGTGATTCTGAGTGGTTTCAGACCAAAAAAAAAATGAGCGGAAGTGGTTGTCCAGGCACAGGTTTACTTTCTATCAAACCTAAGCTGATGTTGTCCCCCAAGATTGTTATATTTACTTTGCACTTATAGCGTGGCGATGTTGATCAGTAAATTAAACTATTAGTTGAATATTCATGGGTTTTAGGATCATTCAGTTCAGACTCAACCCCATCTAGAACATGTACTAATTACTGTTATCTGATTTCAGGCTTAAAAGAGAGGGAAAAAAGGAAATAGCTGTCATTTTTAAAAACTGGATCAGAATTGCTATGTAAATTCATTTCATTTTTAGCATTCCAAAACAAATAGAAAAGTTATAAAACAGAAAAACATACGATACTAAATATCATTCTGAAATATGTCATATATCTAATGATCAAATGAAGGAAAACACAGAGAACTTAGTGATAATTAATTCCTACAGTAGTTTACATCTGAATTTTAGTTCTAGAGTGCCAATTTAATGGGTTTAAGGTCAAATACATGCATGCACACAGAAGTGAATGTATGCACATAAGCACACACATGCTCACATGTGTGCAAGAATGAATACACACATATATGCTCACATGCATACACACATGCAAACACCCATGCACGCACACACATAAATTAATGCATGCAACATGTACGCACATGCACACATACATTTGTACAGACAGACATATATACACACATGCACACATGCATGCATACACGAATGGGCAATCTACACATGCACACACACACACAGGATGTGGTGCCTGACTCCCTATCCCATGGCCCAGAGGCCACGCCTCTGGGAACTTGCAGGAGAAAACCCTCTGGGTTTAGGCAGAGTTGAGGAGCTTGTAAACTGTCTTGAAAGGAGCCCTGAAACTACCCATTCACACAGCCCAGAAACGCACCAACTCTCCCTCTAACGTGGGTGTAGAAGTGGATTGGAGCCGAGGACTGCTAGGCTGCCAGCTAGGGGAACACAGTCTCCCTGCAGCTAAGCACACGTGTCTGTGCTTCCGGAGAAAATGGGGGGGGGGGTAAAAGGGGAAATACTGCATCTGCTCTGTCAGGAGGGAGCTCCTTTTGGGCTCTAGAGCGAGTTCAACCTCAGGATGCTTTCTTCTTATTCTTCTGTTCTTTCTGTTTCTTTGGCAAATTAAGAATATGGAGTCAACCCTTGTCTTTCTGGATTGACCACCTACCTCTCTTCCACCCCTACCACATAATTCCCTTCTCTAATCATTATTATGGTTAAATAGAAGGAAATGGTTTTGCAGTTAATAAAGTAATCCGGGTAAACCAACAACTTTTGGAAGGTATGTTATTTTTGACATGGGAAAATAGTTGGTAGGGTGTTGAAAATATAAATAATTAGCATCCAAGATTATTGAAACGCAAACTCCTACATCTGACCTCACCCATAAAATATTTAGAAAAAAATTTACTGCTCGCTATTTCAGTCAAGCTGAATAATCTGAACTTGGATCACTGCCAAGGGCACTGAGCGCTAAACTATGACCTTTCGGTGAAAATGACTTTTGTCATGCATCAAGTTATAATAACACACCAGCAACAACAGAAAGATTCACTGGGATTCAAACATGATCAAACACAGGAGGGCAGGCGGGAGGGAGAAAGAGGGCATCTCCTCCCGGACAATGTGAGCAGAAATTACATAAGGAATGCAATAAACCCAATTCAATTTTTTTTGGCAACATTGGGTTCAACTTGCAAGTGCCATAAATAAAAAAGAAGTTTTATTTTAAAAAGAAGTTTTATTTATTTATTTGTTAGAATGTTAAATAAAATTATATAAAATGAAAGTCAACAAATATTTTGTAATAGGTTTCTAAATGCAGAAACGTAGAAACATGTTTATACATATAGCACAGCACAGATTGTGAGTGTTAACCAATGACAGTGTCAGACACTGAAAATACCGACACTACTTCACAAATTAAAATGTCCCAGGGAGAGACAGTAGGTGCATCTACATCCGATAATGAGGGAGACAGAAAGAGAAGGGGAGAGGGAAAGAAAGAGAAGCTATGAAAGTTATGTGCCCGAGTGACTGGATGCCTTCACTGAAAACTAAACCCTCACAAAAAGGGGGTGAAACTAAACCCTCAACAAAGACAGAGGAACCCTACCAGAATTAACGGGTAATAATAAAATAGCCTGTGAGAAGACAGCTGCGTAATGTACACTAATGGAATCAAGCGTTCTTTAGTGGCTGTATGAAAGTCTTAGTGAGCCATTGGACAGTGACATGAACATGTATCTGTCTTTTATTAGAACAATGAGGAGGCAGACATAAAGACTTTCAATTGGACACACACCACAGAGTTTTGCCTCTCTGCTTCATTTTAGTAAAACAGCAGACTCACTACCAACTGTATAATATATATATATATATATGTGTGTGTATATATATATATATATATATATATATATATATATGTGTGTGTATATATATATATATATATATAATTTTTTTTTCCATTCATGATGAGCACTATAAATTGGAATGTTTCCACAGATTTGGGTGGGGGAATATAAGTAAATATAGAAAGATAGTTTTGAGAAACTAAGCTCCTGCCCCTACATGCAAAATAAATTAACCATGATTCAAAATATTGATTTCCTAGAGCCATCTTAATATACAGAGCAGTGGTCTTAAGATCCATTCAGCTAAAGTGATCGCTACCCATTGGGAGTCTGGTAACAGTGAAATGATTATATATAGATGCGCCTGGGCATCCGTTTCTGTAGGAATCAAAAGAGCTCACAGCGTATTGGCATTCATTAGCCCGTGCTCAGTCTGACGTATTTGTTCTCTAAAGTCCAAGGGGAACCAGCCAAGCATTTTTACTTTGGGGTGATGGTCATGAAATTAATGAACTGACTTGTCCAGCATGATACCAGCAATAATCACAAAAATCCTCAGATCTCTGTTTCTTACCACTTGATTGTATTTTATCAAGGAAATGATAATAAGCATATTGATTTTATGCACATTCAAAATTCTTTGTTTTCTGCAACATTTGTAAGTACGACAAAAAGTTTGGTGCAGGTCTACATATTGTATTACAACATTTAAATAAAAATTGTTTGCATCATTTTTTCTCACAAAAGGATGCCTAATGACAATTTTTTAAAATGAAGATACTATAAATCATAAAATTAATATTTAAAGATTTTTAGCTGGCAACCACCATTCCTCTTAATGTTTCATTATCACACAAAATCAAATAATTTTGATCAAAGTCCAGTGGGACATGTTGTTTAACATCATAGAAGACAGTGCTTTATGGAGCAAAGACACTGCACTTTTGAACTTGGCTTCAGAAATCGGCTCTAGAGTTAGATCTTGAGCAAATAATTTAACCTCTCTGAACCTCAGTTTAATCAGGTATAAATAAGAGTAATTCTATTTCTTTTTTTCTGAATATAAGATAAAAAGAGATAATATGTGACCCTCATTCATTCAGCATTCTATGAAGGTGATTGAATATCTAGCTAGTGTCAGACACTATTTAACTGTTTTCAGTCCTGGAGGACACAGTCCTGAACATGGCAAAACCCCGCCTCCTGGAGTTTACATTCTAATGGGGGCAGAGGTGAAAGGGTAATATAGTTATCAGGAAGAACTACCTAATAGTTTACAAAATGAAAAGTAACACATATTTGATGATGCATATGTTGATGATTTTTATTTGTTTTTTTTTAACTTTTATGTAAGTCATATTTAAAATAATTTGGTTAGCCAAAACCGGTTTGGCTCAGTGGATAGAGCATCGGCCTGCGGACTGAAAGGTCCCAGGTTCGATTCCGGTCAAGGGCATGTACCTGGGTTGCGGGCACATCTCCAGTAGGAGATGTGCAAGAGGCAGCTAATCGATGTTTCTCTCTCATCGATATTTCTAACTCTCTATCTCTCTCCCTTCCTCTCTGTAAAAAATCAATAAAATATATTTAAAAAAAATTTCTATAAAGTAATTTGGTTAATCTTAATTTGAAAAGAAAAAGCAACTTCCTATGCATATTTTGCAATATATATAATTTGAATAATAGGCTTTTCTGAATATTCTGTAAAGGATAACATTTAGAGTTTGGAAGCATTCTTAACATTCTTGATTCAATATCACATATAAATTGTGGTAAAATTGTTAAAACTCCCACGGCCGGGGGTGAGATGAAATACCAATTAATGTAAACCCAGCACCGGATAATACAGTCAAATGGAGCCTAAACGGAGCACTAACAAACACATCTATTTCTTGGGATTATATTTGACAGAATCAATTCTGTTTGCTTGGAATGCAGCAAGTCGAATGTCGGCTTCACTCAAAATAAAGTATGTCTTAAGTGACTAGTAACGATATTTCTGATGACTAGGATCATAAATAATAAAGGGATACAACTCACAAGTAATAACCACCCCTCAACAGAAAAAAAAAAAACAAAAAAAAAAAACAAAAAAAAAAACGTTGTTGTTTTTTACTTTCTTTTCTTTTCCTATGAAAACCTGTGAAGATTAGGGGACATCTTTATTTAGACATTTGCTTCTTACTCAATTCTCCCAAAGCTCTCAGTTAAAATCTAGGAACTGTGAAGCAAGTTGGCACCACATAGATGTAAATAAAATAGGTTGCAAGAATCCTGGCTTCTACATATACATGTGATATTAAATGTAAAATATCTTAAAATTAATGTAAATGTCTTTTCCCAGAAGTGAAAACCTATGCCAGCTTTCCACGTGTGTATTCCTATTAATTAGAACAGAAGTAGGCTCCAGCTGTTTGAAGTTCCTTTTATTCTTTGCAGAGTTGAGACACACATACCCATTCCCTGTCCTTAGAACTCTTAATAACTGTCTCTGAATGCATGTTGTTGAGGAGATATTGTTTTTGTTTTTTCAACTATCACTGGTTTCCTTCGTTTCTACTTAGATTATTGTGATATTTGTTTCAAATTTTCATATATATATATATATATATATATATATATATATACTGATTTCAGAGAGGAATAGAGAGGGGGAGAGAGATAGAAACATCAATGATGAGAGACAAGCATTGAGGGGTTGCCTCCTGCACACCCCACACTGGGGATAGAACCCGAAACCTGGGCATGTGCCCTGACAGGGAATTGAACTGTGACCTCCTGGTTCATAGGTAGATGCTCAACCACTGAGCAACACCAGCTAGACACCCCTTCCTCCTTCTAAGAGTAGTAAACTAACATATAATTGTAATCATTTGGGTATAATTTCTTGAATGGTAAATTTCATTTTTGCCCGAAGTATATAATGTGCAGATAACCTGTGTGTTCATTTCTTCCTGTATAACACTTTGAGACAAGATGAGCTTAAAGATGTGCATAATTGGGATAACTGATTCCTCGCTGGCCTTTGTATTGGCCTTCATTTGTAAACCCAGGAAATAAACGCTTGGGTTTGAGTCTGAAAACTGTGATGAGAAGCGCACCTCAGACAGCCTCCTGAGCATCGAGGAGAAAATGTCCTTGTTCTCCCTTGACACTTTGTCTTTGGAGAGCAGCAGGGGTCTAGAAACAGGCCAAAAAATCAATAAATATGTTTGATCTATTATTCTATGTAAAGGACTCTCCAAGACGGGTAGTTTTTGTTATCTTCCCAAACAGTAGACCATGTTTTCTAAAACACTTTAGCAGACCTTGTAGTCCAAGGAAAGAGGAATTTCCCCTGAGATAAGAGCAAGTACCTGAAAGTAATCCCAGGTACGGGGATTAGAAAGATAACTTGAAGCTTCATTTCTTTTATCTTATCACATCTCTGCTTCCTCACAGAAGTATGATAAGTTCTGTTTAAAAGAACACCCCATGGGAGTTGCACAAACTGAAGCAAAATTTCTTCTCAACTTGTTATGGGCAATATAGAGACTGTCCCTCACTAAATCTGGGAAAGTTAATATACTGTATCTGACTGAACGTTCCCATCTTTAGACTATGGGGTATACCTGGCAAAGCAAGAAATGGCCATTTGAAGTGGGCATTTTCAATGCTTTATCAGAGCAATGATGCACCAAGAAATAAATTGCATTCAACAATAGCTCTTTCAATATAGAAGAATTTTAGCGTTGGGGTAGGAGACAGAAAGGCTACAAACACCTCATCTTGCCCAACTAGCGTTGCTCAGTGGTTGAGCATCCACCTATGACCCAGGAGGTCATGGTTTGATTCCTGGTCAGGGCACATGCCCAGGTTGTAGTCTAAGGTCAGTGTGGGGTATGCAGGAAGTAGCCAATCAATGATTCTCTCTCATCATTGCTGTTTCTAACTCTATTTCCCTCACTTTTCTTCTCTGAAATCAATAAAAATATATTTAAAAAATAATGAAAACACCTCCTTTTTGTGCTCAGCATTCTCTTTCTTAGGAACAGCAGCAGTCAGGTGTCCCAGAATGAGTCTGAGCTTCACTGCTAGTAAGAAGACCAACTGAAAGCTGAGCTCTGCGTCTAGCCAGGGTGCTGGGGAGATTCTGAGCCTCACACTTCCAGAGAAATGTTGGCTCTATAGTTAGTTTTGTTTTGATTTTTGGTGTTTGAATAAAGTAATATAAGTGTGAATGAAAAGGGGATTCTGTAATCAATCTGACAAAAATTAACCTCAGCTGGTGATCTGATCATAAAATTTCTAACTGGGCAGGACATAGTGGGTAGTCGTGTCCTAGGCCTAAGAAAAATGTACCTTTTACCTTTTTACCTTTACCTTCAGCAAGCCTCATTTATTATTTTTGTGCATCTAGGTTAACACACCCTTAAAAAGGCCTCTTATTAAGACCCCTCTGATCTATAACCACCTTCAAAGGAGCACCTGTACCTTCATATGAGGTATCTATGAACCATCATATGATCTTCCTTCAATTATCTTCTTAATTCCAAACATATGAAAGAAACTACAAAACTGTTCTTCTCTGTGGCATTGGAGATTCTGCTTCCCACATGTCATCAGTTAGGCTCAAATAAATTCTTAATAAAATTCTCTACAGGTTTAGAGATTTCTTATGTGGACCTACCAAATGTCATCCTATATAATAAAGGGTAATATGCAAATTGACCCTATTGGCAGAATGACCGGGAACAAAGCTATGACGTTCACTGACCACCAGGGGGAAGATGCTCAAGCAGGAGCTGCCCCCTGGTGGTCAGTGCGCTCCCACAGGGGGAGCGCTGCTCAGCCAGAAGCCAGCTCATGGCTGGCCAGTGCAGCAGCATTGGTGGAAGCCTCTCCTGCCTCCGCAGCAGCACTAAGGATGTCCGACTAATGTCTTAGGCCCACTCCCCACGGACATCCCCCGAAGGCTCCCAGACTGCCAGAGGGATGTCCGACTGCCAGTTTAGGCCCAATCCCCGGGGGAGTGGGTCTAAGCCATCAGTCGGACATCCCCCAAGGGGTCCCAGACTGCGAGAGGACACAGGCTGGGCTGAGGGACCCCCTCACCACACCCCGAGTGCATGAATTTTCATACACCAGGCCTCTAGTTTATTAATGTTTAAAAAACAAAGTTAACGTGTGATGATGCAGTGGGGTGAATGAGGAATTGTATAATGAATATTTAAAAACACAAAAGAAAGAAATGAAAAGAGTAGATGAACCCTGACTAAGAGATTTCATTGGGAAGAACAGGAATCTTGGTGAACATAAGTTGAGATAAATCAACTGCCTGTTATGGGATCTGAAACATTCTTTGGCCAAGTAAATACATTCAACATATGGTACAGTGTCATGTTATTATTTTAGACAACACACATTTTAATATTTTGTATCATTTAATAAGATTGAGTTTAACATAAATGTGTTTACTGTCTGTGAGTGGAGGAGTTTAAAAACTGAACAAGGTTTTAAGAACTGTGTAAAATTTTGGAAGAGAAATTTCAAATGTCAAGTACCAGGGAACTTTGATGTAATTCTATTACCTGGAGATAGGAAATGAGTCACATTTGTCTTGGACACCATTTGGAGCATTTAATTACTAAGTCACTAAAAAGAGCCTTGTTCTACAATGACCTTATTATAAGGCAGTTCCATGGCATGGACTCAAGGACATTCTTAGGGCAAGACTCCTAACAAATCATTCATATCCATTTCCTTTAATAATCTATTAGGAGTGAAAAAAGCAGCATTTCTTTTAAACTCTTCTATAACTCAGATTTTTATCCATGTGGGTTAACCCTGTGGTCAATTAAATATGAAGCAGCGAAGTTTTTATGTTTCTTGACTATAGTGGACTTGAAAGCAAATATTATTTTATGACATGTTAATAACACAGGAAATTTTACTAGCAGTATTTAGTGGAGCATAAAGGCACCTAAGGCTCTATCTATTTGCACGGTAGCAGACGGAGCTAAGAAAAATTCCAACCATAACTCTTAGTCAAACACATTAGCACAGCCCATTTACAAAGGAGAATGCTCAATAGAGACCTGCACAAATTCTTTAAAGGTACATTTAGAATTAGTCTCCAAAATACTGTGCTGTGTATAAATGCCAAGTCTTAACTGTGAATTAAAAAACACAGTAAAGGACTCGGATCTGTGCAATCTGTAAATAATCTAATTTGTAACTGAATCAAAATTGTGCTCCTTCCCCAAATCCCAAAAACCAAAAAAAAAACAAAAAACCCTTCATTTTTTCCTTGAAATTATTAGAATCTTACATTTTAAGAAATCAAAAACACTCTTAGAAAATCCAAAGTAACCTATTTTATTTAGTTGAGAACCCTGATAGACAAAGCAAGTGCCAAAAGTTACCACAAGGCCAGTTCCATTGCAAGGGATCCCTGGGAGTGCTCGTATCCATGCAAACTAGGATTAAATCTCTTCCAGATAAAAAAGAATGTGCTCCTCTCATCTATAGCATTTGGTAAGCTCCTTCCAATTAAGGCTGTTTTATTTTGGTTCCTTTTCCCTTCTCTAACTTCCTACAAATAGAATGTAAGATTATTTTCTAAGACCTGAGTGATTCTCTTATTAAGATAAAGATACTTTTTTTTCTTCTTTTGTACAAAACTTGCAGGGTGTTATGCATAATTAAGCTCTTGATGGATGCGACTTACATGATAAGGATATTATCATATCAAAAATTTATCATTTTTGCATGATATTTAGCTTATTATAAAGGTCCACTTAGTCTTCATTAATTTTTCCACTGTCATGTTTGTAGATACCATGATAAAACAATGTTTATGAGTTTTAATCAATATATAGAATTGAAGTAACTTAACTATTACTACTATGGTTTAATTTAAATGTTATCATAGATATAGCCATTCCATCCCATTCTATGAGTTCAAACTGAAATGGCTTTGAGAAAATAATATTTAAGACAGAACATCATGCCCTATGAACTTAAGATCAAATTTTATTATATCAAGTGTAATGTTATATAGTAAGTAGCATAACTTGGGAAATAGACAAAATATTGGAAAAAAAATTTCTGTCTAAAACATTAGTATAATAGAAACCATTTTTTCTTGGACATTATGGTTTTGGGGCTGGGAGAGGATACATTTGTAAGATCAACATTGCCTTTCATTTAAGAAAAAAGCAGAAAAACAGAGGTTGGTTGAATCTTCTATAAAGCATGTATTTTCCTTTTTGTTGTTGTTACATACTTTTCTTGTTTAAAATTTAAAAAGTATTCCAACTCCCTCGTGATTGCCTACTGTTTAAAGGAAATCCCCTGAGAGTTGTAGACAAGACTGAAAAATCAGTCAATTTCAGCTTCATTCCCAGGTACAGAGCAGGGGTAGCACATGGGGAGGAACAGGGCTTCAAAAGAATCCAGGGCATGAAAGAAAGGCACCTTGTGAGCTTACAGCCGTGATTCTGCCACAGAGAGGGAAGCTTTATTGAATATTCCTGTTGTCAATGGGCACTATTCACTCCGCCATCACTACCGATGGGTGAGTACTAGGTGAATCTCCCCTAGATATGTCACACAGATGACAGCATCGCTGCGGTTGCCCATACTTTGTTCACAGGAGAGAGGGACGAGAAAAACACACAGTTTTGCTGATTCAGATATTAAGTTGGGGACTCCAGCCTTAAAAGGGTCATGTAAAAACCAGATGACTTTGAGTAATAGACATATTCCCGCCTATTTTGTCATTCTGAGTCCCCACCAATATAGTGGGCTATCAAAATACGACCACTGCATTTTCTTCAAAAGTATATGAAGAAAAAATGTGGATACTTATATTTAAGGCTTAATTTAGTGTTCAGATTGCCCAGAAGTTAAAAATATTTTATATATCAATTTCACCATTAACTAAACAATGCTCATTGTTAATATACTAGCCTTGTTTAGGAATTTTGTAACTTACTTCCTACATAACTTTTCTGCTTTTCAAAACTTCCCATGATATTGGACTCAATAATCATTCTTCTGATGTTCTAGAAAGGGAACTTGGAGTTATACATTAAATACCTCTCATTTGGTACCCTTAATTGTATAAATTACCAAGTCATGCAAAAATTTTTCCGGCCTGTTCTACTCAAGAACTTTATCTGTTCCCTCTCATGTTACTGCCAGTATTTCCTCATTTGACTTTTCTTACCTCTTCTCATTGTCCCCTCCCTCTCTCTACCAAACCCCAACTTACTAAAATCGATTCTGCATTTTTTGAAACTAGTCTGTGTGCTGAAGATGGGGCATCAAATAAGTCCTTCCTACAAAGTACTAACGGGAGACACAGATGGTGACACTGAGGGGGAGGGACAGCACCAGGAACCAGGAAACCCGAATGTACGTGTTTCCACGTCAGACATCAGAGTTGTGAAGAGCCAAGAAGGGGCAACTGGGTCTTTGGTGTTTGCTCTAAGGATTTGTCAGAAGTAATAGTTAAGTAAAGATTTTACAACACATGGGTTAGCAAGCCTTTCCCTTCTTTGGTCATAGGTAGTTACGGAGGGAAAAGCTTCTCGAGACTTGAAAACGCAGACATGTAAGAGAAAACACGTATTCATGGGTTTAAAATCATTTTAAATATGTTTTCCTTTATTTTTGTGAGAGAGAAAGGTAGCATGATAGAGAGAAACGTCAATCGGCTGCCGCCTGCATGCCCCCTATTGGGAATTGAGCTAGCAACCTGGGCATGTGCCCTGACCAGGAATTAAACTTGTGGCCTCTTGGTGCCTGGGCTGATTCTCAACTACTGAGCCACACCAGTTGGGCTCAAAACATTTTTCATGGCCAAATCAGAATGAGTACAAGGGAGGCGTGGCTTAGGGCTGGTGAGGATGGAGTCAGATGGGTTTGATGCAGTTATAGAACCCAGGGGCACATGATGACAACAGGTTCTAAAATGGCACAGGGGGTTGAAGAAAAGTGTAGGACTTGAGGGATATAAATTGTTGGTGGTGACTTATTAAATATGAAGTGTGAGGAGGTCAAGGGTGACCCTCAGGTTCTGCCTAGGGCAGCTGGGCGAATGAGCAGTGGGTCATTTCACTGAGGTGTGGGAGGCAGGAGGGAATGGAAGGTTGGGGAGGAGGATGTTTGGTCAAAAAGGGACTATGACTTTAGAGTTCGTCATTCTTTCCCTGAGTCTTTAAAGTGGAGGGCTTTCCAACATCCTGTCACAATATCCATCTTCTCAACTAAATTGCTTGTTTCTTCAAGCCTTCATTGCCTTTGAAATAGGATCTGAAGAAAGTGGGAAGGTGTGGGAAGCTCCATTCTTAGCAAATTCTACCCCAAGTGATTTTCTCATCCCAGTCTCAAAGTTGTAAACTATAGGCCAGAGCTATGTCTGGAGCACATGTAATATGTGCCAGACAAACCCATGTTAAATCAATGAAAGGGTAAGTAATCTATTCTTGGCTGAGCACTATTTAAACCAGATTACCTAGTACTGAAGACAAATCAGCTTAGATATTTATCCAAAGATCATAAATTATTGTTTGTGAAAATTTAATCTATATGTGCCACTTTCTGTATTTTGCTAAAAAGCGATGTATCTTCTAATCTATTACTCTAATAATTGATATTGGGTATAGAGATCATTCCTACAGATTGAAAGCACCCCAGTAAGCTCTTTTATCTTCACAGGCTTTTTTTTTTTTTTCCAAAGATTTGAGCCTTTGTCGATATCAGTTAAAACAAAGAGTTCTCTCAGTGGCTGGTGGTTCTTTGATACATGGTTGGGCTATTTTTTTTATTTTTTTTTATTTTTTGTAGAAAGGACCCAGAAGTCTTTGTAAGAATCATGTATTAATATTCATGCTGTTATTTAAAGGTTTTTGATGTAAATTGGATTTTATGTTTCCTACATTAAAACATAGAGGAAAAATAAAACTCTGTTGGTCAAGCACTAATGATATATGCCATTATTTTTTTAAATTCTCTAATTACATTTGTTAATATGACAAAAGCCGATAGGAAAGCTTTCTAATATTTTCATAAATTTTTTTAGGGGAGATTTTATTGTTTTCACGAGGTGATTTGTATAGCAACAACCTAACCAGACACAAAATTCCAAAATATATGATTGTTGATCCAGCATTGTTTCTTACTTTAAACCAATATATTTAGTGAACAAAAAAAATTCAATGAGGAAATATGTAAAAAGTTATAAAATCAACATGGCAGTACCTTATCAGAATTATACAATTTCTGCTTTGAAAAACAAATATGACATTTAAAAAATTTTAATATTTGATAATTTGCTAAGTAATAAAATATTCTGACATGAATATAAATATATCTAAAGTGTTCTTTTTAAATTTTATTTCGGCCAATTCCCCTCATTATATCAGCAGAACATCGTTTTGTAATTTAAAGCTAATTAAAGTATTTCAAAAGAAGCCTGTGGGACAACACTGCTTGCTACTCAATACAGATGTTTAAGCAACTAAAAGAGTACAAGTTAATGATTTTTTAACAAGATTTTATAGCTCATTCCACATTTTACCCAAAACTGCTATTCATAGAAGTAATTTTAATGCTCACATTGTCAAGTACCAGTATTATTTTGTCTATGTAGTAGTTTTATATATAATTTTCTTTTCTCAAGACTAAAATAGATATATTTTACACAGATGCTCCTTGACTTATGATAGGGCCACTTCCCAATAAACCCATCATAAGTAAAAAAAAAAAAAAAAAAAAAAAAAAAAATGCCTTTACTAACCTAAGCTACCAGTGGTCAGTGCTCAGTCTCACCTGCCTTAAACGTTCTCAGATACACTATCCCCTAAACACTGGCAACACAGCGCACTGCAGAGTATCGTCTGTTTACCCTCCTGATCATGTGGCTACTGGGAGCTCCCACTCCCTGCTGATGCCCCGCATCACAAGAACCATAGGGCATATCACCAGTCAGCACTCAAAACTCCAATTATGGTTTCTACTGAATGCCCACAGGCCCAATGAGTCCAGGACCATCTGTATTCATTTGCTTGTGTTTTTATGTGCTCTGACATCCTCTAAAGCACTTACCTCTAAATATTTTATCATCCCTTCATATTGTAGCCTAATGCCGTACTTCTATAGTGTATATACGTATTATATATATAATGGGGACGTCACTATTAGTCTTCCTGTTTGACATTATACATTCAGGTGAGGGTGGATCTCCATGGCTTACCTGGTGAACCTAGCACCATGCACACTGTCCCAGTAAACCAAATCCCATTATTATTATTATTATTATTATTATTATTATTATTATTTTAATCCTCACTCGAGGATATATTTATATGGATAGAGAGAGAGAGGGAGGGAGGGAGGGAGGGAGAGAGAGAGAGAGAGAGAGAGAGAGAGAGAGAGAGAGAGGCACTGATGTGAAAAACATCCACCAGTTGCCTCCCTTAAGTGCCCTGACTGAGACTCGAACCCTCAACCTAGGTATGTGCCCTAACTAGGAATGGAACCAGCAGCTTTTTGGTGTATGGGATGACACTCCAGCCACCTGAGCCACCCAGCCAGAGCCAAATCCCTGCCTTTTAATGAGATGGCCACAAATAATCAAAGACTTCCTTATACTTTCTATAGCGTTTTCAGTTCATCCCTACGTTCTCAGTGTGATAGATGGCAAACCTGCTCATGGTGGAGATAAGGAACGTGAGACCTCAGGGAAGTCAGTGGATCATTTAAGGCTATTTAGTTCAATAGTGAAAAAAGCGGAACAGGAGTTAAGGGACATTAAAGGGGCAGTGTTATGCCTGGGAATCTATTCTGATCGTTATCTTTTCAAGAGTCTTGGCGGGTCCTAAAAAATTCTGTGAGAAAGAAGATTCTCTTCAACTTCTACACTGTAATAAGAACCTATAACATTTGCAGGATTTTAGATATTTTACAATAAGCAAAGCACCTTGCTCATGTGAGGCATTCAGTGATGCTTGAATTTCATTAAGTAGTGTACACAGACACAATAGGCTGATAGCTAGCTTCACTCAAGCTGTGAAATTCTAAAGTGAGTATTGTCTATTAACATTGTTGCTTGGATTTATTTTTGCAGATATGTAAAATTACACCCTGTTGAGGTATAATATGTGAATTGTATATTATGTGTATAGATGAAAACTCTTCTTTCATTGAACTCTCTTGATTTTATTAGTTCCATTAAATCTTTAAAATAACTTGTTCAACAAAATGATTTTGTGGATTTAGCCATTTGCGGATCTAAAATGGGGAATTATGTAATATGATACAAAATACATAATGGACTAACACAGTAAGTGAGCATATCTGATTGTCTTTTAAATTAATCAGAGACCATCAAACTTACAAATTATGCACCAGTTTTATTATCTAACCTTACCAAACTAAAATAGAAAATAAACAAGTAGTTTATCCTTCCCTTTTTGCCAGTTGAAATAAGAAAAAATTCATTTTAAATAGCTACTAAAAACTAAGAATTATTCACATGTTGGGTAAAAGTTTAAATGTTTAGTGTTACAATTACTTAGCATAATGCTTTTGATTTACAAATAAAACTATAATTACATTCTTGATAAAAAGCAAAAAAATAATATTTATTCTAAGGACAAGGCATTTTGGGATCAGTTTTTCCAAATAAAATATGTAAAGGCCAATACCTTTCATATAAGTAAAAAATAAAAATAATTCAGGATAAATTAAAATCAGCTCTCCTAGGAGATTCCTACCAAAAATGTGGAAATGTAGATGCTGTATCATTTTAATTATATGCAAAAATAGATATAATTCAGACATACATAAAATAATTGCACATGTTTTAAGTGACATCACAGAGATCAGGGTTAATGCATAGAAACCAGTCATACCAAAACTAATTGGTGTAACTGATGTTTTAATGAAGATCTCTAGGAAATTACAACACATCAGGGCTTGACTAGTTTTCCCACACTGATAGAAAGTCTAACCATGATATTTTGGCAACTATGTGGTATTTATTATTAGATTCCATTTATTATCCAAAAGTATAAATAGCTCCCTACTTATGAGCAAAGTTAGGGCAGCAGAAAAAGGTGGTGGGGAAAGGACCTAGTATGTGTGCCCAAGTTATCTCTAAACTTCATGCCTGAAATAAATTTTTAGATTCAGTAATTTAAGTACTATTCTCTCTCTCTCTCTCTCTCTCTCTCTCTCTCTCTCTCTCTCTCTCTCTCTCTCTCCCCCCCCCCAAAAAAAAGGGGGTTTCTGACAGTTTTATTGCTATATTATTTGCTTTACTCTCTTTCAATAGTTTTGGAAGGATAACTTAGTAGCTATTTTTGTTAAACGTAATGGAGGAGTCAGGCTTCTGATTTTTATGTAGGAATTTGGGAAAATCATTGAACAAATTATGAGTGGTGTTGAGAAGAGACACAAGGTCTTCTGGCTCCTAGTCTAGGGGCCTTTTCCCAATAAGATCACTTTCATAGCGCATTTCAGAACCCGCATCATGTTAACAGAGAAAGTATTCAACGCTCTAAAGCTAGACACATAAAGAGCATGTTGAGTGAAGTATATTACATTTTATTGTAACCAATGGAGTCTAGAAACTCTAAAGTAAAACATGAATTTTAATGCTATATGTGCCTGTGAAAGAATAATAAAGAACAATGCTGGTTCTCCTTTCATTGGGGTTAGAGAGGGGCCCCCTTTTGTCTCGTAATTTCCCTAATTAGTCTCCATTGTGTTCCCCTCGAAGTGAGTAGGCCAGGATGGTGTCTGCGTTATTGCCATGGGAGGCCAACTTGCTCTAACGGAGCTTTATTAGATACTGCGGCTCTCATTTAGAATCCTATTAAGTTTCCCCTTGGCATTTTCTAAATCAATTAGTTTTAGCCCTACCCTTCTTAATATGCTCCTTTTGGAGGCTCCTCATTTTAGTCCCTAACTCTGGTATTTGTAGTTGCCTTTCCCTTTCCTTTTGGGCAAAGATTTCAATCAATTTTCCCTGCAATACTGCTTCGCTAGCATCCCACAGAGTCATATCTGTGACCTCACCATTATCACCGTCTGCTAAATATTCAGCCCATATGTCTTTGAGCTTTTCCCTAAACTATTGCCGCTGAAGGAAGTAATTATTACTTTACCATCTTAGCACTCCCCTGTTGCTTTTCAAGAGAAATAATTCCACACCCAAGTGAATCATTTCAGGGTCCGAAACTAAAATCTTGTCAATAGAACGGCAACTTTGCCCCCGGTCTCTGGTGGGAATAGCAAAAACGGTCTGGAAAAAGGAATGAGTTTATAGAATAAAATGTGAGTTGTGTTGAGGAACGTGTGTATTTGTTTAAAAATCAATAAAGGTGGTTAGAACATTGTGTGACTGCAGAGCTAGAGGGTGATTAAATTTCAGCATCATGAAGTGCAGGAGCATTCTCCATAACTATTAGGGACTTGTTTTGGTAATTTATTTAGATATTTACTTAGTTCATGTTTCTGTTTCTAATAAAAAAACGTATAAATTAAAATCACAGCAAGCTTTCAATTCACTTAAAATAAATTTTAAAAAGACTGGAAGGGGATATATAAAATACTAGTTTTAATTTTTAAGTGAGTATGAATAATTTGGGCAACTTTAATTTTCAAATTAATACCTTTGCAACAACAACCATATATTTATGACTAGAAGGAAAATTTAAAAGAAATAATAGTTATATACATGTCTTTTGTGGTAATTGGTGTTTTGTGAGATTCACAAACTAAAAATCTGCTTATCTTACAGAGTTAAGAAATTGAGTCCAATTCTTTGCAACTATATCTCCTATGTTTACAGTGAATGCACTGTTTTAGAAATATGTGTTTCTTTTTTTCTATTAAAATAATGCATTTTCCCAGATAAGGATATGACGCTATCAGTTAACCACAGAGGACTGGAAAAATGATAAATAAATGTTAGAAAAGACAGCATAAAGAAATGCATACAGACCCACATAATATCAGTGATGAGTAAGACCATGGAAATGTGATTTTTACCCTGTAAAAAATTACAATAGGGAGTGTAAAAGGTGAAGAAAATAATCCATTATTCAAAAACTCGCTGAATACTAGACATCATGGTTTTGTAGGAATATGACATTTGAGATGTAGTTTGGAAGAAATGCTTTCCCGTATTTCAAAAGCCACTTCTACATTACTACATTCAGATAACTCATAATCTTTTGGTATGTCAGCCTTTCAAACTTTAAATGGAGATATCTCCCCCATAGAATTCATTGAGCTTAGAGGGATATAGATATAACCGAGAGGGGCATAAACATGCTGCTATTATTGGAGAAGGATCCAATAATGCGTGTGGTGGGGTGCACTGTAATCACCATTCCCCTAGACTCCGAGAGCATGCATAATGCTACAAGAAAACATGGGAGTGTTAAGTGACTTAATTGCCTCTCTGTCTACAGTGTGTCTAAGTACATTCAGGATGGACACTTCTACTCAAATTCAATTCTCCTCTTATTTTATTGGCTTCCGGAAAGTCTGCAATAGAGAGCTTTGGAATCCAACAATGATTTTGGTTTGTAGGTTTCATAGATACTGAGAACACAAATACATGAAATCTACCATTTTACAGATAAACACTGAGTGGGGGACATGCTGCTTTTTTTGCATGTGTGCTTCTCCTATGAGTTCTCATGCTGGTCGTCACGGCCAGAGTCATTGGGGAAGATGGCGGTCATCTAAATAGTGTCTTCTGAAAGGCATCACATTCCTCATCCATGATCCCATCCAAAATTATATCTGCCTTGGTCCAGACAAAAACCTAAAATTGCTTTGCCAATGACTTATGAGCATATTTTTCTAAAATGTATAAAATGGTAGAATTGGACATTATTTTGCCTTCATTCTACAAATACAGACCTTGAAATGTGGAGATGATAGGGAAATGGTACAAAGGCTCACAGAGCTAGAAGTGTTGCACCTGGAATTCAAATTTGTGGTTAATTTCTCTGTGCTATTTCTCTGATTTCTTTGTGATATTTCCACATTTAGTATGGAACAACTTACATTAATTTAGGTTAACCCTTGAAATTAATTTAATATTTACTCAATAAGTGTTTAATGAATATATATTAGATAGACAGCTTTAGGAATAATGATTAATTAGTTTCTGTTTATAATGAGCTTATGAGAAACCCTTCACTCAAGTATTCTAGGTACATATTCTCATTAACTTTCAGCAACCATCCTATCTATGAAGTAGATATGATTATTATTTCTATTTTATAGAAGAAAGTTTCTATGTTCACAAACTTCTCTAATATCATATAGCTGGCATTCCAATTACAGAACCCATACAATTAATCATTATAGTGTACTACCTTTAAACATAAAATAACACAGCTTCAAAACACATATAGCAAATATTGACTGAACTACAGAAAAAATGGACAAATCTTCCATAACACTAACTCTTTTAGTATACATTTTGTTTATAAGAAGTACCTTATATCAAAAACAAGATGTCACCTTCAGTAATTATCTCCCTTCTTGCACTGTAGGCATCTCCAAGTGGAGCTAAGTATGATATTAAATCTGTCTTGTATTTCCCTAGCAAATCTCCTGTATGTCTTTTCTAATAAATTATCTTTGTGTAGTGGATAAAATCCTGAATATTTCAGTATAATTTCTTCATTTCTGTTTATTCTAGGGCAGATAGCTGTGCCCAGTTCAGAGAATTGGGAACGAAGAATTATCAGCAAACAGCGGCAATATCACCATGAATTCATTGAACTCAAAGTAAATATGAACATTCAAATTTCAGATAACTCATATTTTGGTATGTCAACCTTTCCAACTTTAAATGGAGATATTTCTCCCACATAATTCATGGAGCTGTACAAGAATATACATATTACCAAGATGGGCATAAACATGCTGCCATTATTGGAGAGGGATCCTTCAATAAGGAAGGGATGCAGACTGCTTTCACATATATTTTGTGTTTTATATAAGATTTCCATTAAGAGAAATAATTAATTTTTAACGTTTATAATTTTTTACATATGCTTTCCCATTCTGTGCTTTCATGGATGTCATTATCAGCTATTTCAAAAGCTACCTCTGTCTCATAGTATCTCTTCTATATATATAAAAGCCTAATATACAAGTTTTCCCCGTGGGAGTTAGAGCTGGAGACCAGGAGCTCGATCGCTCGCTATGTATGATGTGCGCTGACCACCAGGGGATGGCGCGGAATGAAAGAAGCCCCTGGCAAGCAGCCAGAAGGCCCTGATTGGCCCCAATCACAGGCCAGGCCTAGGGACCCTACCCGTGCATGAATATCATGCACTGGGTCTCTAGTAGATATATAAGCATAGAACACTGTGTTATCCACCCATAAACTTATATGTTCTATCTGACTATATTATTACCACAAATTACTTGAAATGCAGTACTACACCTTCTATTTTCCACAAAGACTGCAGGCTTTGTAGCCACTGGAGTCTTATTCATTATAAATTCATAATGAAAAAAATATTGAAGAAACAAAGAAATATTTCGAAATTTAAAAATGGGAGGGAACATAATCCATCCTACTGTGTCTAGCAATTCAAATGTAATGAACTTGTCTGTCTCTTCATTTTATTTTGATTCCTTGCTTTCCCTGTTAGAGAGGTAGGTGAGATGTTTAGGCAAGAGCATTTCTTACCCACATCTTTATATTCCCTTTTTTCTGTTCTACCAAACAATAGATATAGAAAGTGAGTAAAATGACAGAAAATTTACTGTCATACAGAAAATAAAGTCAGAAAAGCATTGTTTTCCCTTTCCATTTTTAACACATTAACCATAACTGAACTATAAAGGAAGTCTAGGGGTGCCCCCTAGATCTCTCCCTTCATCCTGCCCCAGGAGAATTATTCAGCTTGCAAGTGTTTCTGCAGCTGTGACACATAGTCCATAGAAAAGAAGCCCATGTAAATATCGTTATTATCATGCAAAGTATAAGCAGATTCCAACCTCTATGCTGTCTTTTACACCTATATTAAAAAAATTCCAAAGCATGAGAAATAAATACTCCAGAGAATGGGGGAAGAAAGAACCTCAGCTTTTAAAATATTTATCAGTATATAAAACATTAAAAATCAGTGCTATTTGTACAAGGATGCTTGGCATGCTGTATTATGCAGTTCTAATGCAGTGTCTGAAAAGGGTTAAAGAACCAATTGCAGGGGTCACCATTGAGATGGGCTCCAGAACACTTTGATGGACAGCATCTCTCCCTAGTGCATTAGATACAGAGGTACAATCACTGAAGCAAAGTTTATCACGGTCATCTATCAGCTGTTCAAACAACCAGGTCTCTTACAATCCTGTCTCGTCCTGATGGACTTGGCTAGTTAAACATCACATCATTCCAGTGCATTAAAAAATGTCAGCCTCCTATCTGGTTAGCTGAGCAAGAGAATGAGGTTTTGAGGCAGCACATACCATGCGACTGAGAATAACAAAATATTTATCTACATTCTTCTTACTGAGGAAATAAGGCAAGTTCATGAAGTCAGGATGGTCAGATTTCTTATGTTCAACTAAAAAAGAGTGGAACAATGCTGAAGATAACTTTAAGACTCAAAACATGATTAAGTCAAACAGCAAAACTCCAAGAAGCTAAGACACTCAGTTAGATAGTAAATGGGGAATAAAAAGGAATTCACATTGACTGACACTCTGTTGAAAAAATTAAGGTAAGATTTTACTGGTTGTGTGTTTCATTAGTTGTGAGATACAAGTAATTTCCAGCTAGAACATGTAAAAGTTTACCTCCTTTGATGATTCAGTCCAAAGAGTTGGGCAATTATTTCTTGTGGAATTTATCCGTTTCCATCCCAACATTTCAGTTAATATTTATTAGGCCTCTCATGCAGGACTAATCATTAGATTCAAATCTATTAGCCCTAAAAAAACAAAAAAATCCCTCTCAAGAAGGCATGTTATTATTCCTATTTCACTGATGAGGAAATTGAGATATATTGAAGTAATTTGCTTGAGGTTAAACAACTAGAAAATATCAGAGCTAGGATTTAAACCTAAATACTCTGACACCAATATTACCTTTTATGAAAAGTATTTTAAGTTCTTATCGAATGCTAGTTTATATTGGCCATCAATTTTTATCTTTTACTTAATAAAGAACTAAGTTGTTTCTTATATATCCTCTGAGACTCCTCATGGGTATGTTTTCCCCAAACGTAGCCAATGAATCTTTTTAGAATATCCTAAGAACTGACATATGATGAGAGTACAACATCATTATATGTGCATTTTTTAATACCCTAGTGAAAAATAGAAGCATTTTAGTACAGGGATTCCTGCTTCCCTACTCGTTTTCTCCTTAAGTATAACTTACCCCTAAAGTCATGATCTGAATCTGAGAATGGAGACTGAAGGCTATGATTTGATAGGCTTGGTCCTTTTCTTGCTTCTCATAATTATGATGTAGTTCAACTTTAATTAATATTTAGCAAGGTGCTTTATATCTTGATGTTCTGCTGGCTTTTATACATTCAATAGCTCACACTTAAAACTTAAGACAGGTCAATAGAGCTGCCAGTTAAAGTAAACCAGCAAGTAAAGCTCTAAATTCTCATCACACCTGTATGGGCCCAAACCAAATACAGGGTGGGCACAAGTAGGTTTACAGTTGTATGTATGGAATATAATACAATAATGGATAAATAATAATACAAGAATAAACTCTGTGTTTCATGTACTCACAACTGTAAACCTACTTTGGCCTCAACTTGTATTTTCTCCCTTACCTGGACCCCTTTTATTCATGATGGGTGGAAAAAGAGATAACTTCATTTCTTGGTACATGCCTACATATAAAGATTCCACAAGTAATACTACAGAAATCAAATAACTCCAAACTCTCAGTTGCCATAGAGCTGTGGAATGGAATTGACCTATATCTGAAGGGAAATTAAGAAGAGTACATAACATGTGTGAATGTTGAATGCCCTCAGATATCAGTGGGAGCTCTGTGGGGTGTAGAACAAGATGAGAATTCATTGCAACTGTACCAATAATGTGTAGTCTCTCATTACACACTAAGGAATGTCTTGTAAATGGTACTTTATTCTGGTTATAGGTGTTTTTCACAATATAATGAAAGTGTATATATTAAAAAGTGCTGATTTTATAAGATGTGTGAAGAAAAATAACAGAACCTGTGTTTAGAGATAAGAGAATAGTGAACATTGGTTTTTAATATGAACATAGAATATAAAAGTATGATTGAAGATATTATCATAATGGAGTTGCTTATCCATAGTCAATAAAAAACACAAAAGAAAATACATAAATATTGAGCATTTATGTATTAAATGCTAAGCTATATGGGGTCTTCCAATAAAAGATTTTGAAAGTGAATAAATTCTACCTCTTATGATAAACAGAAGATGTAACATTAAGAATTATGAAACTATTTTCAAATATAGCCTCTTGACATAAATCCCCAAACTTAATTGTTATATCAATGAAGAATTATTAGGGAAGTATTGGTGAACATTTTTATTATAATTTAAATCTTATAAATAATAAAGAAGGGGAATTTCCAAAGATAAGATTTTGAGTACACATAGTACCAGAAACTTGATGTATTTATTTTCTTGTAAAACAAATATTAAATATCACCTGGAAATATGGCCAGACTTAGATTAAAGAAAGTCAGTATTTTTCAGTATAGAAATTAGTGCATGAGCACTGTGACACTCATATTTGCTCTTTCACCTTAAAATTCTGAGGAATATTTTAAAATATGAATTAGATTCTTTTTATTCAGAAATTTATAAACTGGAGTGAGTTGGCTATATTGTATTTCTTATTTATTTAAAAAATACTTTCTTTTCAATTAATTAGTTAGCCCTTAATAAACATTAAGAAAATCATATTTACAAATTCAATAACAGCTAACAACATGGATTTTACCTCTATTTTAAGTTACCTAAAAACAAAATCTATGAATCAATATCTAGACATTTGTCACCAAGATTTGTCATCTCAAGTAAAAGAAGGAAATGGAAACTACATATAGTTTTAATTTCTTACCTAATAATAATTACATTAATAATTATTATTTGAAGCATTTATTATATCTTACCACACACCAAATACTGTGATAAGTTCATTTAATTTCTGCAGCATGAGTCAGCACTCTTGTATCAGGGAAGAATTTTAGCTAGGACTAGCAGAGATCCTACCTCAAATGATTTTTCTAATAAGAGAAATGATAGTTTTACAAGAAGTCTGGAGGTGGGTGGTTTTAGAGTTGCCTCAATAATGTAACCAAGGACTCAGTTCTTTCCATCTCTCTACCCATCATCCTAGGTAGGAGTTGGGTTGGAAGGAGGCCTCAAATGGTGCCGGAGCCGGTCCATGCTTGCTGTTTCAAGGGACCTGGCATATATGGCATACTGTTCTTAATATGTTTGCCCACCTTCTTGGCACTATGTGTTTTAACCAAGGTCACCTCTCTGAGAAAGGTTGTTTGCCCAGGTAGGGATTTTCCCCTGAAGTTAGGGAGGGAATAAAACCCCTTAACTAAGTGCCAGGCGGGTAATTAATCACTTTAACTACGAACAATCATGCTTAAGCTACATAATCTTTACTCCCTGGAATGGAGATAAGAAACGCCCTAACCTTTGGAATAGAGATTGATAGGATTGGAATAAACTGGTATAAATACAGATGTAACAAGACAACAGGACACAGAACCTAGACACAGAACCTAGACACAGAACCTACACAGAACCTAGAGACAGAAGAACTTCACTGGAGAGAACATGGCAAAAGATCCTGGACTGAAACTGGCCACAGAACCTAGAGACAGAACCTAGAGACAGAACCTGGCTGAAGATCCTAGAGACAGAACCTAGCGAGAGAACATGGCAAAAGATCCTGGACAGAACCTGGCTACAGAACCTGGTGAGAGAACATGGCAACAGAACCTGACAACAGAACATGGCAGGGAAACCTGGATAGAACCTGGCTAGAGAACCTTGTCACAGAACTTGGCTGGAGATTGTGGCTAGAGATCCTGGCAAGGCTGCTGATCAACTGAACGCTGTCTCCTTGTCATTCCCTCTTCGCCGACTCCGTCCACACCTTTGGGGACCCCTGGACCTGCTGGGGTTGGACCCCAGCAAAATGGAACTATCTTCATGTTGGCTCCTGTTATAGTTGAATTATGTTCTTCAAAAAGATATGCTGCCCTGACCAGTAGCTCAATAGTTACAGCATCAGCCCACCCACGTTCATTCCAGGTCAAGGGCTCATACGTAGGTTTTAGGTTAAATCCCTGGTCCCAGTCGGGGCACTTGTGGGAAGCAACCAATAGATGTATCTTTCTGACAGATATTTTTCTTTCTGTTTCCTCCATTCCTCCCTCCCTTCTACTCAGTCTGAAAATCAAAGGAAAATTGTCCTTGGGAGAGGATTAATAAAAAGAAAGGAAAAGAATAGAAAAGAGAAAAGAAAGGGAAGGAGGAAGGGAAGGAGGAAGGGAAGGAGGACGGGAAGGAGGAAGGGAAGAGAAGGGAAGGGAAGGGAAGGGAAGGGAAGGGAAGGGAAGGGAAGGGAAGGGAAGGAAGGGAAGGGAAGGGAAGGGAAGGGAAGGGAAGGGAAGGGAAGGGAAGGGAATATGTTGAAGTCCTAATCAGCCAAGCTTGTGAATATGAGCTTATGTGGAGATAGGGTCTTAGGTGGTGAAGGCCTGGGACGGGGGCAGGGCCAAGCTAGAAGAGGTCAATGGGGGGAAAGGAGACATATCTAATACCTTCAACAATAAAGACTTTTTAAAAAGAAAGGAAGAAATAGGGTCTCTGAGATCATTAGGGGTGCCCTGGTGAAACATGACTGCTGTCCTCATAAAAAGAAAGAAGTCATATAAGAGGAAAATGCCATGTGCAGACAGACATATGGGGAGAAGGCAAACATATGAAGACAGGGGCATAGACTGGAATCATTCTGCCACAGACCAAGAGAGGGTTGAGCTATCAGAAGCTAGAAGAACCAAAGGCCCCCCCCCCTTGGAGGACTGAAAGGGAGCATGGCCCTGCTAACACTTGGTTTTGGATTTTCAGACTTCAGAACTGTGAGAAAATACATTGTTTTTGTTTAAGCGACTCAATTTGTAGTACTTTGTTGGCAATCCCAGGATACGAATGCAGCTCCTACCCTGATCGCAGACAGTTGCAGCAGGACCCACCAATCCTAGAAGGAGCGAAAGCAGGCGAAGGGAGAGAGTGATTTCTCCTTGGAGTCTCTCAGGAGGGAAGAAATTGTGTCATCTTCTATATAGAATTCTACTGTAAACCCAACTACAAGCCAATGCCCAGTAAGAGGAATGGCATTGCCATGGTTAGCTAAGGCCAATGGTTTTAGGTAGAGTGGTTATTAAAATATCAACCACCATAAATATTACTGCTTTCATTATGCTCATATTACCAATGAGGGAACTTCTGCCTTGCAAATGAAGTCATCAGTACAGTTGTGAAGCCTGGGTTTGAGGCCAGGATAATTCCCCACATGACAGAGTAGGTTAGTAAAGCTATGAATTAGTGTTTGGTTTATATAGTTATGGCATGTAGTCCTGTTTTTTATAACTTATCACAATGGCCTGTACTTTCTTTCACTTTGTTCATCTTAAAGGGATTGAACAGGAACAGTTATTATTTTGTATGAAACTCATTGAATTTCCTACATTAAATTCAGTTCTGCCCTATGCTTCTGGGAGTGATCAGCTGTTTCCATAGCCAAGTACCACAGCCTTAATTTATAAGAACAGTGTCCTAGTTGAGGAAAATGAATGGCAGGAGCAAAGTAAAAAGTAGATGGTGAATTAGAAGTGAAGTGAGAGAGAATTAGAGACAATCTACCCTAGCAAACCTAATGAAAATAATGAAAGAGAAAATAATAGAGAAAGAGACAGAGGGAGATAAGAGAAAGAACAGAAAGACAGAGAAAAGTAGGGATCAATTAAAATTATTATTAAGCTAATGACTTTTTATAAAGCCACTATATTATAAAATACATATTTTTCAGTCATAAATTAAATGATGCATTGGTTTTGGAAAATAGCTAGAGTGCTTCTATGAAGGATTTATTTAAAGTTTTAGTTGAATACTAGAAATTTGTGCAATCATGGGGGGTCCCTCAGCCTGGCCTGTATCCTCTTGCAGTCTGGGAGCCCTCGGGGATGTCTGACTGATGACTTAGGCCCACTCCCTGGGAAGCAGGCCTAAGTTGGCAGTCGGATATCCTTAGTGCTGCCTCAGAGGTGGGAAAGGCTCCCGCCACTGCCTCTACACTCACCAGCCGTGAGCCTGGCTTCTCGCTGAGTGGCGCTCCCCCTGGGGGAGTGCAGTGAGCACCAGCAGGCAGTTCCTGCATTGAGCATTTGCCATCTGGTGGTCAATGTGTGTCATAGCAACCAGTCGTTCTGCCATTTGGTCGATTTGCATGTTAGCCTTTTATTATATGGGATATATCAAGAGAAAACTGGAAATATAACATAAACACCTTCATTGTCCATGATATGTACTTCACTCACCTTTCCAGCTTGAAAAGCATAGCTGTTGATAGTCATATCTACAAGTATGCACATGTATTTGTGTATATGTGTGTTTGTGTGTGTATTTAAACAATGACTAGAGGTCCAAAATAGGGAATTTCAATACTGTAAAATGACCACACCAGTCTTACAGTAGCCCAGTAATACTGTCTGCCTACTGAGAACCCATTACACAGATAGCCCTATCTTGGTTTTTATTTAATTACTAGAGGCCTGGTGCATGAAAATTCATGCACTGGAGGAGGGGTCCCTCAGCCCGGCCTGCCTCTTCTCACAGTCTGGAGCCCTTAGGGGTGGGAGGAAACCCAGTGATCAGGGGAAGGCGATGCCCATCACATCTTTGCTGCTGCCACTGCCGGAAGCGCAAGCCTCAGCTGGCCCTGGTTACCTGAGCCTCGAGTGGCCCTGGACAGCTGGGGCTGAGAGGACTGGGGGACTCTGGAGACAGGTGTGCAGGGCGGACCTGGTATTGCCACACCTGCCACCCCGGTGGGGCTGAGGGGACTGGGCACCACCATCTTGTGGCTGTGGGCACCACCATCTTTGAGGGTGGGGCAGTCAATTAGCATATTCCCTCCTTATTGGCTATGGGCACCAGCATATTTGGGGGCAGGGAAGTCAATTATCATATTCCTTCCTATTGGCTGTGGGCACTGCCATCTTTGAGGGCGGGTCAGTCAATTAGTATATTCCCTTCTGATTGGCTGTGGGCACTGCCATCTTTGTGATGGCATGAGGGTCAATTAGCATATTCCTTCTTTATTAGATAAGCTATTTACCCTACTTCCCTAATTTAATCAAAACCTCCCTTCCTATGTCTCCACCCACAACTTGGAAAAATTCTGATAAATTTAACTATACCAAAGAGCTTATACAACTGCTGATGTCTTCATATCATAATGAGGAAGAAGAGCTTGTTTTGATGGGAGAATATGTGTAAGGTAATGATTCTCTAACAGAGGAATGAGAGTATCAGAAAAAAGCTGAGGCCACATGACACACAAAACCATGAAATATTGATTGACTCCCATCTGGGACAAGTCCAACTCAGCTGATACATTTTCAATCATTTTATCATGTTGCAAAATTTTTAGAACCAAGAATATCTTGGCAGCTACATCTTCTATATGATTATTAATCTGATCCCATTTCAAACTGCATCAATAAAAATAAATGAAATAGCCCTAACCGGTTTGGCTCAGTGGATAGAACATCGGCGTGCGGACTCAAGGGTCCCAGGTTCAATTCTGGTCAAGGGCATGTACCTTGGTTGCAGGCACATCCCCAGTGGGGGATGTGCAGGAGGCAGCTGATTGATGTTTCTCTCTCATCGATGTATCTAACTCTCTATCCCTCTCCCTTCCTCTCTGTAAAAAATCAATAAAATATATTTTAAAAAAAGAAATGAAATAAAAATGAAAAGAATGGCAAAATTGACTTTAAACAATTTTTCCTAAGACTGGCCATATTGACAATGACAATCATTCCTCTCAAAATGAAACTGAGAGTCAATATTTACATGTCATTCCATATTCATGCCCCATATTGTAAACATGACTTGAACAATCTCATTCTCATTTCAAAAATGAAGAGAAGCTCACGATTTGTCTGAAGCAAGTAAATTTGCTAAAATGAATATTTTAGAATCCGGAATTTGGTGCTTTGCTTAGTGGTCCATGAAATACAAAATAATTAATTTAGAGATTATGCATGGCTGTGGAGCTGAATTCAGAATGATCATATTTCAAAACTGTATGTCTGAATCAGGCAATGCTATCTCTAACATAGTGTCTAGTTAGTATTCTGCTGTGCACATCACATTATAGAGATCAACGCAGTCATATGATTCCTGTCATCAACAAGTTTCATAATTCCGTCTTTATATCCATAGAGATATAGGGATGTGCTTATATAAAACCTTTCCATTTCCCTCTACATAAAGTAAATTTCTTACATAATTTGTAAAATATCAATTTTTGTATGTATCAAGTATAATCGGTGATATTTATATTTTATATTTAGGGAAAACTGGCTATATTTAATTGACAAATTTAAATGATAAAACATCCTGATTTTAATCATCTTTTTAAAAAAATATTCTTTTGTACATTGAGATCTTGCTTTTGGTTTGTCATCAGTTTGACTCAAATAAACTGTTAGAAAAATTCTCACAAAAAATGTAATTAATGTCCAAACTTATGGTCTTGTTTTCTTAAGCAGATTTCATCAGTAATAATCATTTCTTTTGAAACCTTAGAATTTTCATTATGTAGGAGCAAACTTCCCACCTTAATGAAGTATAAGGACAAGTTCAGGGCTTAGGGGGCCATACAGAGTGGAGCTGCCAGCCACCTTCCCCTCCAGAGTGTCTGCGTGTGCCTGGCTTTATTGCAGCCATGTGCCTGAATTTTTACTTCTGTTTTTCACTCTCCTTTTTCCTGTTGGGCTGTAAATTGTACTTCATTCTTTCTTGTATCCATTAATCTGATTTGTTTTTCCATGCTCAAACACAGCCACACTTTACAAGCTCAACTTGGGTAAGTCAGTTCCCCTTGCAATTTGGGCAAGTGGGGCAGAGTGCGTGAGAGGAATGAATGGCGTCTGGGACATGAAAAGCTCCTGCCTACAGTGTCAATTGCATTTGTATTGACTGCCCAAAGGCTTCCCTCGCTAGTCACATCTACCCTCCCAGGTCAATGAAATGGCCAATGGTTTCAAAATATTACTGTATTTTGACTTTATATAACCACTATTATATCCGAGGACTCTCACCGCCCCTCACGCAAGGCAAGGAATAAATCCCGGGGTGTAGGTTCATTTACTTCATGAGGAGGGCATGAATGGAAAGATGACTTTCCCAGTTATGAAATAGCACAGATACACAGAGTTCAAGACCTGAGACCATGTTACTAAATCAAGTATTAGACATTTGATATCCCCTGATAGTTCCCAAACCTGTGACAAAGAATACTTTCAAAGATAGTTTATGCAAAAAATTATTGAACAATTGAACAAATGAAAACCCACTCCAGGTGAAAAAAATGTTAAAAAAAGAAAACAATTTCTAGTCCTGAACCCCACAAGTATTCACTTATCCATACACATATGTACTTACGTGTCTAGAGGGAATAGGGGACAAAGGGAATTTGCTACCCTGCTCTTTTTCTGATGATGAATCTTTATAACTGTTCTGACGATGCATCTACTGGTAAGTGTCTTTTATGTAGCTGCATGAAAAATCAATTCTCTTCCCTGAAAACTCCTTTATAAATGTAGATTCCTGGGCTTTAACTCAGAACTATTAGATCAATCTTTTGAGACTTCTGCATTTTTAAACTAGTTTTCCCTGTGATTCTCATGTATATAAAATTTGAGAATTACAACTTTATGACTGGCCTTACTGTTTTTGGATTCTATTTGTGTCAAATCATGAGAGCATAAAGAAATGCCCGACACCCTACATAAGTTCTTCAATGCAACTCATGCTAAATAGGCAAGGTTTCCTCCTATTTATTCATCACAGCAGAGAACAGGGCATGTCTCTCTGTATGACAAACTCATGCAATCCATATTCATTGACCGTCTGCTCTGTGTTTGGGAATAACACAGTCTGCTAGTGTGTGCTGGGAATAGAACAGTGAGCACAGCAGACCCTGATTGGCTCAAACAGGACTATTATTTCTGTGATGCTGAAAAACATTATATGAACACACACAGGTTTTCATTCAGAGAATTACATTTTACCCGGTTAAGTGATATGACAGTTGAAAGACCTCCAAATCAATGAGGATGAGTTTACTCAGAATATGTAAGTGGTTCTATGGAACCAAGCCTGTGAGTGGAATCTTGGCCTAGAGAATGGAAAGGCTACTATGTAAGTATGGAAGTTGAGGTTTGATATTCCTATTTGACAAATATATATTTTTATCCCCAGAAAAGCATTCAGTCCCCATTTGAATCCCTTCTGGCATTGAATTAGCAACTTTAGAAAGTTATAGTCATTTAATTACCAGAGATAATAACAGCATTTCAAATTTTCAATCCCAATACAGAGGTAGGCAAAAGTAGATTTACAGTTGCAGGCACATGAAACACCGAGTTTATTCTTGCATTATTATTTATTAACCAGTATGTTATTTTCCATAAAAACAATGTAAACCGACTTTTGGATTTTCCAGAGAAAATAACAAGAAGGTTCCAATGGGGTTTCCAATTTCAATTTCATAATGATTACAATTACTTGTTCATGTTTGTAAACCCCTCCTCCCATTAATCCTCTGTCCTCTTGTTCAGCACACACACACGCAATATATTTTTGAAGGTACCTAGCACAAGTATATATTTTGCACATCATGTAATATGAATAGAAAGTTACTTGTGTGCTAGAATATTTATATTGTATATATATTTTGTAAATCTGCACAAAAAGCTGTCAATGATATGTGTTTTCACACTCACTTTACAGATTAAGAAACTCAAAGAAATTGAATAGCTTGTGGAAGGTCAGACATCCGGGCAGTTACACATTCTGGGCTTTGTCTTGTCAAAAGCCTAAGCACTTTCACTGACAGCCATAGGAAGGAGACTCCCTTGAACAAGGACCGATAATGGATTTGTGCCTTCATGGTTTAGGCTACTCTTTCCCACTCTGATTCTCAATGTTTTATTGTGAAGACAAAAATTGAGGGGTTTAAAACTAAATGTACTAAGCAACATACACATCATCTTTAACACTACATCTCATATGCTTATTGAATCGGGGGAATGAATAATGGCTCCCAGATTTCTGAATCTGACACATTGCTTTTCTGCCTCATCCTCAAGCAATTGTTGTTCTACCTGTGAAACCTATTCTTGCCAGCTCCCTCCTGTTGCAAGTTCTGTGATTTCTCTAAAGTGTCCCAGACTGTCAGGGATATTTGTTTTAATGGTACCCTGGTAGCCTTGAATGGAAAAGTCCTGAATCAAAGTCATAATCTGTGTCCAGTGTTGAGTACCTTCTCTTTCTTTATAATATCACTAGAGGCCCAGTGCACGAATTAGTGCACCAGTGGAGTCCCTAGCCCTGGCCTGTGATATCGGGCCGAAATCTGCTTTCTGACATCCCTCGAGGGGTTCCAGATTGCGAGAGGGCGCAGGCCAGGCCGAGGGACCCCATGGGTGCACAATTGGAGCTAGGGAGGGACACAGGAGGTTGGCCAGTTGAGGAGGGACCATAGAAGGGTTCCAGGGCATGTCCGGTCCATCTTGCTCAGACCTGATCAGCCAGACCCCAGCAGCAAGCTAACCTACTGGTTGGATCATCTGCCCCCTGGTGGTCAGTGCACGTCTTAGTGAGCGGTTGAGTGGCCTTAGCATATTGTTAGCATATTACACTCTGATTGGTTGAATGGACAACCGGACACTTAGCATATTAGGCTTTTATTATATAGGCTTGTCATAGCTTCTTTTTGCATTGTGCTTATAGAACAACATCCATCTCCACATACTCCTTTTAAACAACAATCCCCAGGCAAATATCAGAAGATTTTTTAGCTATCAACAGTCAGATCTTCCTTTTCTTTAAAGAAAAATAGCATATATTTACATGGGGTATTTTTAGAGGCTGTTTTGGCTGTTTAATCATTTGCTTCTTCACCCTTTATTGGAGTCCTTGCTATAGCCACATATCCTCCTTTCAGGCCACCGGCATTGCCTTGCTACCTAAAGCTCTGTTTCCTCATACTTTTCTTTCCAAGGATTTTTCAAACTCCTCATCTTTCCACCCTCTGGGAGCTCGTGTAATAGTTCCTCCCTAGTATGTGTAATGTCCTCTTTTCTGTATTCATTTTTTCCAGACTTTGGTTCTAGCCACACTGGACCAGTTACTTTATTATCTTTAATATCTCTGTTAATTTCTTGACATTCTCTCTTCCACCTCCTTTTTGTCTTCTATGGATGTCACACAAAATTACTCCTTCTGAAGTGTTTTCTGATTCCTTTTCTGGTTTTAATCTTTTAAGTATTTATAAAAATTTCCCCTGCTATTTTCTTACTGAAACCCCTCTCATCCCAAGCTTCCCAGTAGTTGCCTTCTTCGTTGGTCCAATGCCATCACTTGACATCCATCACCCTTATCCCTTTCTCTCTCTGAAACTCCCTGTCTTGTCTCCCCTCCTCTATATCCCCAGAGGACCCCCCACCCACACTGGCCTTCCTGTGGCAGATGGTACCACTTTCTTATTTATCTTCCCCTTTTACTTGGAACACTTGAATGAGCCCAGCTGTGCCTTCCTCACTTTTGTTAGGAATATGCTTAACCTTAGGACAGGGAAGGCCCTTTTATGTGTGATTCCCTTTCTTCAGGAAGCACTGCTGCGCCCTTGTTCTCCTCAACTAAAATAATATTTCCTGCCATGCATTCATTTCATTTAAATGGTCTGTGGAATCACAGACATAGCACGAAGGATGCCTATGCCAGCTGAGTTCCTTCTTTGAGTCTAACTTGCTAACCTCATTCTGACTTTGCCAGTTTTCTTTTACCTTTAATGCTATTCTATTTAAAATTCTAAATTCAATTACTTATTTAACTAAAAATATTACAATTGGAAAAACATTACAAATGAGAAAGCTCAGTGATCCACATTTACTGCTATGCTGCAGAAAATAAATGCATATCTTCCTCCTTGACTTGCGAAATAGAATGGCACAACTCCCCCTGTACTTCTCATTACTTTTCTCTTGGTGTTGCCTCTCAAGTCAATTCCATCTTCCTACTGCTTTGAAGCTACACAACAACTCTACAACTCTATTCTTCTATTGACTTGTTTAATGGGATCTGATTAAAGATAATGTACCCTTGTGGGTCATTGTAACTGAATTAATGCTCAGGGTTTTTCCATACACTACCTTGTCGCAAAGCTATGCTCATCCTTTCTGAAGGAGAAACATACATATCCTCTCTCTCTCTCTCTCTCTCTCTCTCTCTCTCTCTCGTTTAAATATACTGATATAGTCTTAGAGTAACAGCATATTAAAGTAGTATGCTTAGCTAAAGATTACAAAGTTGAATTTTCTCTTTCTCCATTCAGTTCACGCATGAAGATTTTTCTTTCAAAATAAATTTAGACCTTCCTCCCGTCTTTATGAAATCATAAAAAGAAAACCAAATAAACAAACCAACTTTGTTTTCTATTTCTTCTTTCTTTCTCATAGTAATATTTTGAATTTTTTCATTTTATTTTAAATAAATCCCTCCTTAGTTTTGATAGGGCTACAGAAAGGAAAATATATTGGTTCTGTTCTGTACAAATTCTGCATCTCTATTTCTGTTGTTTATCTGACAGGTCCTCCACCCTCAACATCATCCTACATTACACAACACAACTCTTGTTCCACTGATTTGACTGGCTACATTCTCTCCTTTCTCAGGTAACATCACAGCCATAGGTTCTACACTGTATTGTTCTCACCACATTCAGGATATTCTTTTTTAAATATATATATTTTTTATTGATTTCGGAGAGGAAAGGAGAGAGAAATTGATAGATAGAAACATCAAAACATCAATGATGAGAGACACTGGGGATTAAGCCAGCAACTTGGGCATGTGTCCTGGTCGGGAATTGAACCATGACTTTCTGGGTCACTAGAAAATCAGTGAAAATGCATTGGTAGATCCTAGTACTTTGGATATGTCCAGAATTTTAGATCCTTGATACCACTGAAGATTCTCACAATTCTACTCTCTACCCTGTGCAATGAATGTAAATTACCAAGCTATACATACAGTTCTGTGTATGTGTTCCAAACAATGAGAGGAAAGATTGGTATAGTAAACCTACATGATTTTATTGACATTCTGGCAAATTACCAAGGAGTTGGTTCAAAATTCTATTTCAAAATAATAAATAATCCCAACTACATAGTTTTCCTTCATATGTACAAGGGCTAAAATACATATTTTATTTTGTTTTGTTTTTTAAGTATTAGGGACTAGTAATTTTAGTTTGTAGTTTGGGAGACTGTTTGAACTATTTTCCATTAAATATATATTAACAGTTAAATATATAATAACTCAATTCCATGTAATTCAATAAATGAAGTGTAGCTCATATCAATTAAATGCCAACTTCAAGCCTGGTGACATGTTGAACATTTTATATGTCCCACTTTATTGAACCCATACAATGGCTCCATGATGTAGGTTCTTTTATTGTCTTCATTAACAAACGAAGAAAATTAGAATAAAAATAATATCAACTTGACTAGGGATATACAGTAAATTCTGGTAGAGCTAGAATCCAAACCCAGGGAATCAGGTGACCCTTAACCACCAAAGAGCTATATTGCATTACAGATTTTTCTATACTGCCACCCGTATGTAAAGCGTGCTATTGCAAAGTTTCCTTTGATATCAGAAATATTTTCTAGCATAAGGCCCAAAGGTGTTTTTGTTTGTTTGCTTGCTTATTAATTTGTTGTGGGGTGTTTTTTTTTTTGGTGATTTTGTTCTTATTCATAATTATGTTTTTAAGAAGATTCATGGATTTTCAAAAGTGTGGCTCTGCCTGGTGGGCAGGTCTTATGCAAAAATTAAGCTCTTAAAGGACAGCAATTAGAGTTAGAATTTCAGCTTCTAAAATTAACATGACAATCGTTTGTTGTTTTGAATCAGTGTGTATTGTTTGTGCAACTACAATCTGTATCAAATGTAATCAAGACACAGAAACATAATAGGGTAATAACTTACAAGAACATCAGATAATACCTTGTTCTGAATCCTGAAGGAACTACCATCTGTTCACTATTTTTAAATGGCGGAAACCTGATAAGTGTTTGCTATATAACAAAGGCATGCAGAGAAGATAGAAAAACAAAGGAGTCATACACAGAGATTGGAACATATTTGAAAGAATTATGTTTGAAAGGAACTGAAAACCAGATTTAAGTAAAATAAGAATCGATTACAAGACACAAGACTTTCTTAAGAAATCATAACATGAAAAATTATAAATGCCTTATTTTGGACTCCATACTGAAAAATTAAATTTAACAAATATTTTGGAATGTGTTAGTAGAGATTAATAAAATCTTTAATATGGGGGGTTTGTTTCTAGTATCTGAGTAATAACTAGCAAAATGTAGTCAACAATCAAAGCTATTACACATTTATTTAAAAGTGCATTGAGCATCTATTTTGTGTGAAGCAACATCCAAAATATACCATACTATTATTATCTAAAAATTCCTATAGATTTTGGTAGAAGACCTCTTGACATTGCAGAGAAAAATAAAAAGAAGATAGAATTTTATGCACAAATCCTTACAACCACCATTAACAATCTCTACTCTGATAAAAACCTTGAGTTGCTACAGTTGAGTGCCCTAATGCTATTTATCGTAGCAATTAATGTAATCCTGTATGCTTGTTGGGGACTGATAATGCTGGACTCTCCTTCCTTGAAAGTACTAATGAACAATAAAATGACTCATTTGATTGAATTTGTCATACAATATGTAACACGTATCAGGAACAGACCTCAAGTCTTGATTATAAAAAACGTCATCTGCAAAAAAAATGATGGGTGTTTCAGCACTGCTATTACCATCAGACCAGGATTTCATATCTAAGATCAGTCTTTCAGAAAACACTTCTAGACGTAACATCATTTGAAAAGGCATAGCTATTCTGATAGCATAGTGAGGCTACTGCTAGTCTAATCCTCAATGAGCAATTAACCCTGGCTGTGTGCAATGAAACTAAACCATATATGGTTGAATGAAGTCAAATACCTTTATCCTAATTTTTTTTTTTCAAAATAGGAGCATATTGGGCCTTTTGTGGAAGACCGTGGCCTACTTTTACCTTCATGTTCACCCTTTAATATCCAAATAAATGCTGGTGATCCCTGAGCTACTTGGAGACTTTGCCAACAGGGGAAGGTAGATCATGACTTCTTAAAGAGGCAGCGCTCTCCCCAGGACATGAACTATTGCCTGTGTGACAGTGAAACTCTGGAGCCTAGATTAGTAGGCTGCCTGTTAGGCTGTCATTACTTGTCCAGCCTTCGGGTTTTAGGAAAAAGGCCATCATATTCTTCTAGTAGAACTTTACATACTTGGTACAAACTCCACAGGAGCACGTTACTTTTGCACAGCAGTGAACTGAGAGAATTACAGAGAAAAATGTTAGGCGAATTTTATGCTAAAGTAGGATACAATTAAGATCACAGAGATTTCCAAATAAGACCACCTTTTGTAGAGAAAATCAGTTCAAGTGAGGAATTCTGAAGAAACGTCCATCCGCCTCGGTAGTCTTTAAGGTTTGGAGCTATAAATCATTGCGGGCTTTGTTTCCTTTCCCCCAGGGTGGAAGCTAACCGCTGTCCTTGGTCTGGACAGTTACATGTACCTTGGAGCAAATCCAGAAGCAGGAGATAAGCCCTTCACCAACTGAGGTAATTACACTTATTTCTTTTGGAATGAACGTCTTTCCCACTTTCATTACATGTTTATTGAAATCAAGTATAATTACTTAAGGTTTCTTTTCCTTGCCAACCAGCAATTTCTTGGTGGTGTTTTGCACTGGCGTTTGCATCTGCATGATGATTTCAAGAGTCGAGTATTAACTGTTATCATATGATTAAATACCTGGTTTCCATATACTTTAATATACTAAAAATAATATACTAAAAATAACTGCCAGAATGGTTACACTTAATTTCCTGTTACCACATCCTAACTTATTTAAAGACAGGAAAAAAAAAACAGTGTTAAATAATTTTGAATATATTCTCTTCTGACTATATTTGATGGTATCTCTGCTTAAAGTAACAACCCTCATGCTATGCGGATTTGTTAAACAATGATAAAAGGGCAATCTGTGTTCTCAGTGTGTAGATCATTCACCTTATAAACCTGATCATTAGTTAATGGAAGGACACGATACATGATTTACACATTTGCATTTATAGAAAGTTGTCTTTCAATGAGAATATAACGTTTATAAAGAAATGAGTTGTGCTATTTTGAATGCCTTCAGAGAGGAGTAATACTTTTCTAAATATGAAAATAATGTTAATTGTTGGGCTTTTCCTTGCACAATCGCTTCCTGCCCAAGGGCAAGTGTGAGACCAAACAGACACAAAGAATCTCAGCAGCATGATTTTAATACCTGGCAGTCACTGCACTTAGCATTCGCATGTCTCAAAGGAAAACCACTACTTTCATTTGTGCCTCCTGCAGCCACCCTGTCAGGGGCGCATTCTCTGGGCTCAGAAAATGCAGCTCATTAAAATGAAGAATTTCTCCTGACTTTGATATTCACAGTTCGCTGGGGACGGACTACCTGGTCACCGAGTTACTTTGTCTGGAAGGGAGTTGCAACACAGCAGACTATACCTTAATTAAACTGCTTTAATCAAATCCATTAGGCCTCTAACATGTATAGAACATGTTGAATTACGATGCTGATATTCTCAGTACGTATTTTTTACATTGACAAGTTTTCCTTATTTAATTGGAGCTCTGAGCAGAATTCAGAACAATGCTTTCATCTGCTTCAGAAATGTCTTGCTGGAATGCCAGGTACATGCTCCTTGTATTTTGTTGCAAACAATATTGCTGCTTTCAGGTGAGCATCCTTATTTTCCCAGCGCGTACATATTTGTTTTAGAGTCATTATCTGAGAATGGAGGATTTGTCATTCCAATTTGAATTTTTTAAATAAAGCATCTTGATATTCCACTACGTACCTTTATTACCATACAGCAATTGGAGTAGGAGCGCTTAAAATCTTACAAGATATTTTAGAGTTAAGGTAATAATCACATCAATACATTACTTGGGTAGTAATGATTATAATAGAGGTATATTAGCTTTGGACTTCTAAATATTTCCTCTAACTAGTTGGCTTCTGTAGGCAAACTAAAAAAAAACAACAACAAAAAAAACCAAAACACACACACACACAAAAAAAAAAAACCAACCACCCAAACAAGCAAACAAAAAAAAAACCCTCCCTACACCTCTTTTGTGCTTTCTGAGAAATTTTTCTTCTGTCTTTTCCTGACTGTGAATAATTTTGGCTCTGTTGGCTTTTGTCACTAAAGGACTCTGTGATTCCTTCTACATTCCAGCAAAGAAAATGGAATTTTTCTGGCAAAGTTTAGTGATCCCTACAATTCTCACTTTGTATATAAATCTTAGTTTATAAAATAACAGCTAAAGAGTTTTACACAAGTATCCTCTTTTTTATTTTAAGTAACCCTTAAGTAATCACAGGACTAAAAACATAAGAAACAGAGAGGCCTTAAATTTTTGGAAATAACCTGATGTTAATAGAAGAAAGGTTAATGTTATCAAAAGTACAACAGATGTCTGTTTTGCACATCACGAACTTCTTGTTTGCAGGAAACAACCTGTGAAGCCGTCATTCATCTCAATGAAGTTGTTTCACTTGTATTTAATCTATTGCAGATACTGACATACTATAACAAGATGCACATGACCTATTGGAAGTGTTCTGGAAACGTTAGAAAAATTATCAGTGAAGGTGGGTACTGAGAGATAAGGTGATCAAAAAAGATCAGTACAAAAGCATTGAATACCATGTTCACAATTCTATAATTTTAAGCTATATACAGCCATTGACCATTTCTGAGTAGCAGAGTGACATAATTTAAATAGTTTCAGGAGCAATAATTGGGTTATGGTGAACAGAATGGATCAGAGTATTTTAAAATTACAGACAAAGAACATGAATTAGACAGACCTATAACCTGACATGAGGTGACACATTCTATATTAGAGTTAGAACAGGAGAATGGGCAGAGGCAGAAGATATTTTGAAGAAAAGAAAACGGGAACCTAAACCTTTGGAAGTGCAGAACTAGAGATCTGGAGACTGATGGTATGGGGAAAAACTGGATGTTAGAAGTAAGGAGTCACAGGAAAATAGGAGGATAGTGTAGGAAAAGGAGTTCAGTTTTGAATTCTGGAACTATTACACATGGGGTGGGTAGGAAGAAGAAACATATATAAATAAGGAGAGAGATAGTTGTTAATAAAAGTAGGAGGAAAACTAGGAAATGTAGCAGCCTCATTATGACCAATAAAGGAATAAGCTTTGGTGGAAAAGCTTATCAAAAGGGCAAATACTAGTGAGGACTAGGAAAATCAATGCTGGAAATGACCAAAGAACTTGGAAATCTGGATGCCATGGGTAATGTTAGTGGGTAGAATTCTAAGGAGTGGGGGGGGGGGAGCAAATGCAAAATTACAAATTTAGGGAGTAGTGGGCAATAAGGAAGTACAGCTAAGGTTATAGTTCCTTCTCAGAGTGGTGGGAAGTGAGAGGTAGAACAAGAGTTGTAGAATGAAATGAAGAACTTTTTTCCTTTTACGTAAAGGATATAAGTTTATTAGGATAGAAAAAGGAAACAAAATGTAATGAATGAGAGCTGGAGGCTGGTGAGTCGGTGGAGAAGGGGGTAGACAGAATGGGGTGTGCCTTGCATTATCTTTCCTTCTTCAGGTTGGCTAGCCATGCCATATGGTGGGACACCTTTCACGCTGAGCAACCATTTTTATCAGTGATTTAGAAATATGTTAGCATTGACCATCTCCATGTTAAATCCGCATGAATCATAGGATACTGAAATATATTGTTAAGGTGTGTAAACCTGAACAGATGTCTCTGTCAGATTTTTTTCCAAAATTTCTGTAAAATGAAAGTATCACCATAAATAATAAAAAAATTATTGAGGTGCATGGAGGAACACTTTTACAGTACTTAAAATCACAAATGGCATTCTTTCTGAATGTATACTTTTATCAGGAACCACAGAGAAATGAAATTATTTTTGCCTGCATGGAATCACTTAGAAAGCTTATGAAAATTAAGACGATGGGCAGATAGTAAGTTCAATGTTAATGATGTAACTTTCAGGTATTCTTGAAAACTCACAAGGGAACAGTCCCTAAGCCTGAACAGCCTTATAAGAAGGCACAGTTGTTATAGACTATGAGGACAGATGGGATATTTTGTTTGAGTCTGGCACCCTTTGAGGAAGAACTATGACAGGTTCAGATTACAATTCATTTACTTCCCAGGAGTTATTTTCACCAGGTTGCAAGGGATTTGGTATTTGAGATTTTCTATAACCCTCTCCTTGATCTCAGTGAACTCAGTTAACCACACTTCTCCTTTCTAACACCAGCAAGTCAAGCGATCTAAATCATTTAAGCTTATCTTGGGGATACATAAAAGATGTCTACAAGCTATTATTTCTGGATCCACTGAATTTCCTAACTTCTTCACCTTCGCCTGCTTCATCACTTCTCACTCTTAGCTTTCCAATTTCACCAATCTAAACACATTTCAGCTCTAATTTCAATCTGGTTTCATACACTCACTATGTTTTGACCTAATATTCTCAATTGATCTTGGCACAACTGCAGGTCACAAACTTATTGTCCACCTTTAAGTTTTACTAGAGGCACAGTGCACAAAATTCATGCAAGGAGCTTGGCTTTCGCAGCCGTGGCTTCATCCGGAAGGTCGTTTGGTCTAATTAGTATATTATGCTTTTATTATTATAGATAGGACACAGAATTAGGTAGAAGGTAAAATAGGGAAAATTAAAATGATGAGTTTGGAACAACCTATTGTCATCTTGTGTCTAGTCAGAGAAGAGGACCAAACAAGACACACCAGATCAAGGCTTTTTTTTTTTTTTTTTTTTTTTTTTTTTTTTTTTTAATAGATCTGTCCATTTACCTGGTATCATTTGAGATCACCTGACTTTCAAGAAGGTGATTGTGACTCAATTGGTGATCAAGTTTTACCTCATCAACAATAACACATCCAAACCAAAATATATAATTTAAATATGGGTAGTGGCACCTGGCCGGCATGGCTCAGTGGTTGAGTGTTGACCTATAAACCAAGATATCAAGTTGCGATTCCTGTCAGGACACATACCCAGGTTGTGGGCTCGATCTCCAGTGTGGGACATGCAGGAGGCAGCTGATCAATGATTCCCTCTCATCACTGATGTTCCTCTCTCTCTCCCTCTCCCTTCTTCTCTGAAATCAAAAATATATTAAAATAAATATGCATAGTGTTGGCTTTAGCTCTCACTTGCCTTCAAAGTTTGTACTTAGTTATACATCAAAAATCATTTTGATAACAGGCTACCATTAATCCACACACTTAGAGGAAAAGCAACCCAAACTCAGAAAATTTACATGATATCCCCAAATGATTTAGACTACAGTGTACTCGGGTTTCAGGTTAGATCTGGATTACTTTTTTTGCTAGTACAACAAAAGAATCTGCAAGTCTCATTTGCAAAATTTATTTAGTATTAATTAATACTAGCTGTAGCAACAGGAAGAAAAATAAAATTTCTAGATTTAAGTGGTTTAACCAAGTAGGAACTTATTTCTTCCCTACTAAGTCTAAAGTGGATGACCTACATTAGTGCATACATCCTTTCTAGAAGGATCAGGAACCCAGGCTCCAAATCCTTCCATGCTATAGAAGTACAGTCTTGAACATGTGGCCCTGAAGTAAAGAATGTGAACAATCACCCATGGGAATTTTTCAGGAGCCAGGGCCAGAATTAGATCACATCATTGTACTTTCATCATCTAGAATTCCACTGTTTTGCAAATGTCACCATGTAGGAACCTGGGAAAGGTTTATCAGTGTCCCAGGAATAAGAGGAGCAGATGTGGTGATCATCTAGTCATTGCTCTCACTAGATTATATATAATTATTTATGTTGCAAACTAGGGGCCCAGTGTATGAATCCGTGCACCTTGAAAGGAAGTGTGGGCCCTGAGGCTACAGTGGGTGGGCACAGGGGCGGGTCTAGGCCCATCCTCCGCTCCCCCAGCCAGCCCCTCCTGTCACGGCCCCTACTCCCCTGTCTGCCAGCAGCCCCGCTCCTGCTGCGTCCCTGCTCCCACATGCTGACAGCTCCGGCCCCACTCGCACCCACTGATGGTGCAGAACAATTGGGGCTGGCACCAGCAGCAGGTGAGAGTGGGTCCAGTGCTATCAGCAGGTGTGAGTGGCAGCCGCTGTCCCAATTGCCCCTCAGGAGCAGGGGGAATTGAAGAAACCCTCAGGGATGATCAAGGCTGGCAGCCATTGCTCACATCTGCTGATGGCACCAAGCGATTGGGGCTGGCACTGGGCGCCAACAATGGGTGCAAGCTGTGGCTCCGGCACCAGCAGTAGATGTGAGCAGGGCCAGCGCCAGCAGCAGATATGAGCTGCAGGTATGGTCCAAGGGAGCAAACAATTTTCAGTAACCACCAGAGGCTCACCTGGATGACAGTAACTGGTGCCCTTCCTTGGTCTGCGCCCTACCCTGAGCATGACTGAGGGTGGCATCGCAACCTCCCAATCTGCCCTACTCTGTGCACGACAGGGGCGGTTCCCCAACTCCCCAATAAGCCCTGCTCTGAGCCCCACCAGGGGCTGCACCTAGGGATTGGGCCAGTCCTCTGCCACCTGGGAGCAGGCCTAAGCCAGCAGGTCGTTATCTCCTGAGGGGTCCCAGACTGCGAGAGGGCACAGGCCGGGCTGAGGGACCTCCCCCTTCCCCTCGAGTGCACAAATTTTTGTGCATCAGGCCTCTAGTCCTATATAATAAAAGCCTAATATGCTAAGTGTCTAGTCGACCAGTAAGCCGTTCAACCAATCAAAGAATAATATGCTAATGATATGCTAAGGCCACTCAACTGCTGGCTATGACATGCACTGACCACCAGGGGGCAGACATCTGACCGGTCAACCAGTAGCTATGATGTGCACTGACCACTGGGGGCAGACGCACCAAAGGGTAGGTGAGCTTGCTGCTGGGGTCCAGCTGATTGGGACTGAGCGAGATGGGCTGGACATGCCCTGGAGCCCTCCCTTAGTCCTTCCCTGGCTGGCCAACCTCCCACATCCCTCCCCAGCCCCAATCATGCACTGGTGGGGTCCCATGGCCTGGCCTGTGCCTTCTCGAAATCTGGGACCCCTTGGGGGATGTCAAAGAGCCCATTTAGTCCCGATCCCACAGGCAAGGCCAAGGGACCCCACTGGTACAAGCATTCGTGCACCGGGCCTCTAGTTCTTCAATATTTAGCAGTGAACTAGAAAAAGGAGGAAAAGAAGATGGAGGAGGGTTGGAAGAGAAGAATGAGGGAAATAAGATAGATGAGAGTCAGAAAACATAGTGTCAGCAAAGGCCAAAACGTCAGGTTTGGGGGGGAATAATGTACTCCAAACATGGACATGTTGTGTTTAGTAGAAGATAAGTAGCTAATACAGTCTGGGACAGAGGGAGCAACCTTGATAAGAGCTAGAGTGGTGAGCATAAAAGACATCCTAGAACATTGCACTATGTTTTTATGAAGATAGGAATGATTCATGTGAGAGAGAAGAATTGCATATTTTATAGAGAGGTAATGTTTGCTAAGTGAATTAAAAAAGCAAGAGTGGCCCAGCAAGTGTTGCTCAGTGGTTGAGTTTCAACCTATGAAGCAGAGGTCACAGTCTGATTCTGCGTTGGGGTACATGCTTGGGTTGGAGGCTCAATCCTCAATAGGAGGCCTGTGGGAGGCAGCCTGCTAATGATTCTCTCTCATCATTGATGTCTCTACCTCTCTTTCCCTGAAATCAATAAAAATATATTTCAAAAAAAAGAAAGCAAGAGTGGATATGAGGCCTAACCAGTTTGGCTCAGTGGCTAGAGCATTGGCCTGCGGACTGAAGAGCCCCAGGTTCGATTCCGGTCAAGGGCATGTACCTTGGTTGCGGGCACATCCCCAGTAGGGGGTGTTCAGGAGGCAGCTGATCCATGTTTCTCTCATGGATGTTTCTAACTCTCTATCCCTCTCCCTTCCTCTCTGTAAAAAATCAATCAAATGTATATATTTTTTAAAAAAGAGTGGATATGATTCAAATAGAAAGACCAATACCCTTTAATCCATTGTGAGAAGGGTGAAGATGGTATGGGCATAAATGCTGTTAGTTGGTACATGTCAATAAATATAAGAAGAACAAACAGAAATTCCTTTCTTTGATCTGGATATAACCATGTTAATCTTAATTATTAATTACTTCGCCACTGTAAACACCCAGATAGCAAATGAGAAAGGAGGATCAGAGGACAAAGATTTTGGCATTATTTTATATACTGCTCACAAAGCAAAGCTCTGTTCTAGTTCATAGCTTAAATTTATTCAGTTGCATTTTATTTAATTCAATGTCCTGTAGGGGTCACACCATCAAATATTCTAATAAACTTTTATTGCCAAAGCTTGTCAATTCCATGTATACTTTTTCAGGAACTGCTACTATCAACTGTCTCCGATCCAATGTCAACTAATGTCAGCATAGTGCCTTCAACATCGTTTTGTGCTAAGTGCTCGGCGGGCGCAGTGCCAATGTAAAAATGTTCGAGCCCTGGGGAATATTTGAATGTTCAAAGTACTCCATTCCCTTACCCCCGTACTCAATCTCACTCAACTTTCACTCAATGGTAAATAAATAAACACTATGTCCTATGTAATGAAATTTTTGCATTTCTTAAGGCAATGTATAATTTAGGTCGCAAATTGTTACAATTAGGAGAGCAATCAGGATGCATACTCCAACTCCCCCAATTGCTCCCTTTAGGTTTGCTTTAGACAGAAGACTAATCTTTCTTCTAATAAATTTAAAGTGGTATTACCTTAGAGCCAGAAACAGGAATCATATCTTTATTTATGGACTTAGAATTGTGGAATGTTAGAAATGAGAGGGGGCTTAAATATTTAATACACCTTTGTAAAAGACATAGAGTATTTTAATCGGCATATTTTAAACAAAAATATTTGCAGAACATAAAATTTGGAATTTAACTGATGCGCCTATGTTGAAGCTAAAATTGTGGCGTTATCTGCACCAGATCCTTTCAGTCAGAGTCTAGATGAGATCACCTCTGGAGAGTAAATTTCCAAATCAGGACATTTTAGGAAGTTAAGTGATGTGCCTGAGTTGGGGGGGGGGGGTGGGAGCTGAGATACAAACCCTACATTTTTCCCAGCTTACTTTCAGTAGGTCATTATGACATGGGCTGCAGGTTGTAAATGTATTTGCTATTTATCACCTGCTTCTGAGTTTATCAACTGCACTGAGAGCAGTTGACTTATGTTGATGTCTCCCAACTAAGAGCAAACAGGCTTCTGAAGACCTCACACCTGCTGGCAGTGGGAGCTTAGGCCCCCTGTCCCTTTCTGTCCATTACTTGGCTGAGAACCACTGCTTTCTCTCTGACATGAAGAGTTTGAGGAATTTTACATTCCAGATTTTTATTCCAGTTAATTATTTTAAGACGAAGCGCTCTGTGTCAAATTTCAAGTCTTTAACTCATTCTGATTATTACACACACCACACCCTACACACACACACACACACACACACACGCACGCGCACACACACACACTCCCCTCAGTGATTCTCATCTCTGATTTAGTTGAAAAATCCTAGAGGGTAAAGTATGGATATTTCAGCCTGTTTGCTAAAAGACCCAGGGAAAATGTCTCAATTATGTACTTAATAATAATGTTGAGTATTTAATCGATATTTTAATATCTAATATCTAATACAAATCACAATTTGTATTAGAAGAAAGTTTTTTAAAGATTTCCAGCTTGTCATTATTTTGAAAATCAAATTTATTCATTAACTATCTAATATCTAAGAAATGTATCAATCAAATCAGTCACAGTAAACAATGCTTTAGAATAATAAAATTTTTCTTTTATGTGCTTAAGTTTTAAATGAAAGTTAACCTTTATTATTAAACAAAGTGAATGGCCTTTAAATGGGTGTTTATTTAAGAAAATTACAGATCAGTCCACGCAATATTATCATTAGTTTTCGGGGAACCTCATAAAGTATCAGTTGTAGTTGGATAAATGCGTCAACCATAATAGCCCTTCAATGACATGAATATTATATCTTCTAAGCATTAATTTTCATCTTTTTATTTCTGTTTAATTATCCACTCAACAGTTCAGCACACATTTTCAATTTACCACTCACAAATTGAAAGTAAATAGCTTACTGGGAGTTTGAGAAAAATAAAATTATTTTAAAAACTGGGAGAAGTTTGAGAAGTCTTTAAAATTCATCATTAAATGCACTGAGTAATGACATGAACAGATATAGGTGATCATAAAACATCATATATTAATCAATGGCTATGTGAATAAGAGTCTATTTTAAGTTACACTGTTTGAAATAATATTTTAAAGGAAATAATACTTTTGAAAATATTTAAAAAAAAACCTCAGAGGGAAGGCAGAGGAGTGTCGGAGGTGGGGTAAGAGATCAACCAAAGGACTTGTATGCATGCACATAAGCATAGCAATGGACACAGACAGTAGGGGTTTGAGGGCATGTGCTGGGGGGTGGGAGCAGCCAGGGAGAAGTCAATGGGAGAAAAAGGAGACATATGTAATACTGTAAACAATAAAGAATTTAAATTAAAAAAGAATATGAGAACAGAGGGAAAAACTCATATAAGCAGAGATCTGAAAGGAGCTTTGAACTGGTATCTAGTTCTTTAAAAAAAAATGATTGCATCCTTGCTTAGCAGTCTCTAGTTGTTAGCTCAACTGCCCAGCTTACCAGCCACAATAGCACTCACTTCTCAGGTAAGCCTTCCTGGGCCAGTAGATTGAATTGCTCCTGTTTTAGCTTGGTGTTTACTAAGTTTTAGCTTTTAAAAAAGCACAGCTTATATTTACTATTTACGCAAAAAGCAGTCGTCTTTCTTAGAAGACATGCCTTGAGGACAGGGATTGTAATGGGTCCATCTTCCCAACATTTGCATATTTTAATTGAATATTTCTAAACACATGTATGAGCTTATCGGAATGTGTACCTGGATTGTAACACTCCGTCTTAAATACTTCCTCTGCCCGGAAGACTTTCCTGTACAATGTCCCCACATTGAGGTTTCTTAATTCAATTCCCTAATTAAAGAAAAAATAATAATGATGCTGATAACAATTCAAAGCAGTAACACCAATAGAACTTTCTGCAGGGAGGGAAATAGTCTATAGCTGTGCTTTTCAATACCACTCCTGCCAGCTGCATGTGGCCACTGAGTGCGTAGAATGTGGCTAGAGTGATTGAGAAACTAAATTTTTAATTTAATTTAATTGTAATAGCCACATGTAGCTTATGACTACCATATTAGAGGAAATTTTTAAAGCATAAATTCCTCATCTTAGAACAGTGGTTCTCAACCTTCTGGCCCTTTAAATACAGTTCCTCATGCTATGACCCAACCATAAAATTATTTTCTTTGCTATTTCATAACTGTAATGTTGCTACTGCTATGAATCATCATGTAAATATCTGATATGCAGGATGGTCTTAGGTGACCCCTGTGAAAGGGTCCTTCGACCACCAAAGGGGTCGCGACCCACAGGTTGAGAACCACTGTCTTAGAAGGTTGTAAGAGTTGATTTGAAAAATATATGGGTTCTTGGTCAAAATTTAAAAAAAATATATATTTGTGTAATAACCTATTTTGTAAATATTATACTGTTCACCTAAAAAATGTTCTTAGGAGTTATATAGTAAAAGTATACACACACACACACACACGCACACGCACACATTCTATTTAGATAGTATGAATGTGCATGTGTGTCTATAGAACATGTCCATGTAGATGTCTTACAGACAAGATAAAGTCAGCATGTCAGAAGGTAAGCTGATGATGGCCCTCTCCAAACACTTCCCTGTTCCTATGACTTCTCTCGCAGTGAATAGCATTGTTGCCCTATTATCGTCAAGTCAGACTTTTGACATGTCTGTTCCGTCACCCCTTTCACGTGTCTTAATACATCTAATATTATATCGAAGTTATGATGTAAAAATTAAAACTCTATAGTCTTTCTGGTCAAAAGACCACTATAAAATGTAGGTTAAAAAAACGAAGTGTTTTAATAACAAACATTGGTTTTCTCAGGAAACAGAGTCTTAGTTCCTGAATCATAAATGCAGGACTCTGAGAGTTTTATGGGGCAACCTTTCCAACAGGAAGCAGGTTTGGGCAGGAGAACTGAACTTCCACACGAGTACAAGAAGCATTAGCTGATCGTCTGGTCATCCAGGATCTCTGGAGCTGGGATGGCCTTTGGCGGTGTCTCAACCTGAGGAAGGCTGGGGGCTTCCAACCGAGAGTATGTCAGCTTGGAGGTAGTCTGCTCTATGAAGGGCTGTGGCCTTGAATGAGGTGGCTCTTGCTGTGGGTGGAATTGCAGGCCCCTTCCTCCAATAAAAGATATGCTGAATCCCTAAACACCTGCACTTGCAAGTGTAACCTTATTTTGAAATGGGGTCTTTGCAGGCGTAATCAAGTTAAAATGAGGTCATACTTGATTATGGTGGGCTCTACTCCAATGACTGATATCGCAATGTATGAGTGAAATCTGGACACAGAGTCACAGGAAGAATGCCAAGTGCAGATGAAGTCAGAGATTGGAGTAATGCACCTACCAGCTAAAGGATGCCAAGGATTGCTGGCCACCACCTGAAGCTAGGAAGAGGCAAAGAGGGACCCTCCCCGAAAGCCTTCAGAGAGCATGGCTCTCCAATACCTTGATTTTGGACTTCTAGTCTGCTAGTGTTGAGACAAGAAGATAGCAGGATGCAGGTGTTTTAAGGCTCCTAATTTGAAGCAGTTTTTTATGTAAGCAATGGAAAATGAATCCACCCTTTTTGCCTGACAGCAGGTCCTGGAAGGTCTCATCTGTGAGAGCCAAACGACACATCACGTGGGGAAGGGAGAAGGAAGTGCCCTGCACTAGCCTCCAGAGCAGAGCTTCTTGATTTTGTTTTTTTGCTGTCAAGAGGCCCCTGTACAGTCTAAAACATAATTGAAAACTCTAAGAATTTTTGTTTGGGTGCTTGTTATTGATAAGAAAAATTTATGCTTGTTAAACATAAGAAAATTTTATTTTAAATGCACTTTTAAACTTAGCATCAAATATTCAGTTCTAAAATAGTGTTTTGATAAAATTTTAAAATTTAGAAAAGTTTTTAAAAAGCAAAACAGCAAAGTGTTCTGACATGTGCTTTCATGAATTTGTAAGGAGAATTTGCATGTTTTCAAAACAAAGTTTTGTTAGGCAGAGGTTGTCAAACTATGGCCTATAGCCAAAGCAAGCCTGTTGCCTGCTTTAGAAATGCCCATGAGATAAGAATCATTTATACATTTTTAAATCATTGAAAAACATTAAAAGCAGAATAATATTTCATAACATAAAATCATATAAAATTATATTTAAGAATGCCCAATGCCAAAAACATTTCATTTGAACTCAACCATGCTCTATTTACATACTAGAGACCTGGTGCACAAATTTGTTCACAGGTGGGGTCCCTCGTTCTGGCCGGCGATCTGAGCTGATCAGGCCAGCTGGCCAGGGGGAGGGACCTCGCGAGGTTGGCTGTGGGAGCGCACTGATCACCAGGAGGCAGCTCCTGCACTGAATGTCTGCCCCCTAGTGGTCAGTGCACGTCATAGTGACCGGTTGACAGACTGTTCAGTCAACCAGTCGTAATGGTCACTTAGGCTTTTATATATATAGATTGTTTACGGCTGCCTTCTGGCTCCAGTGGAAGACCTGAACACTTGTAACACACCATACAGCCCACAGAGCCAAAAATATTCACCACCTGGGCATTTAGAGAAAAAAGTTTGCCAACCACTGTGTTAGACCATGGAAGGTTATACCAAGTAGATGTGAAATAAAGGTTTTAATAACAAATGAAATGAATCTCTGAAAAATGCACATAACTATACCTAGTTCCTTAAAACATTCTAGAAAATTTAACAATACACAAACACATCCCATTAACCATCAGAGTGATATCACCATCACATAACAGGATTCCTCTGGAATATCCTACTGTGTACTCACGAGAGAATGAAAGTGAAGAAAGGTAATGACACCTGAGTAGTATTATGAAAGTAGTTTTAACTTCAGAGACCCTAAACAGGATCACAAGGACCCCTAGGACTTTCTACTTTATACTTGGAGACAACTGTTTTATTGTGTACAAGTGCTGGAGAATATGTTGCTTACAATATCAGAATAATTAAAGAGATTGTCTCCTAACACAGGATAGAATGAGGAAAATAATCTTTGTACTTTGTGTTTTGACCCTTCCTGTGTATGAGGCTCACACTCATTTCCAATTTAGGTGCAAGGAGACAGAAGAGGAGCCTCTATGTTGTTTTTTTTCAGACTTTTAAAAAATATTTCTAAACTACTAGCACTTGAAAATATGAGGAAAATGAACATATATAATAAAATGTCTTTATGTGAACATTAATTTGTATATAAACATAGATGATATGTAAATATAGTTTCATACAAAATTATATGTAACATACATAATATACAGGTTAGTATATGTATAGTATTACTGCTGTTTATCTCAACTTTTAAAATGCCTTTGAAAGTACAGAATTTTTCACTCACATGTAACTGTAAGTCAGCTTTTATTTAAGTACAGATTGGAACTGGAGTATGTTTATGTGGGATTGAGTGAGGTAAATGGAAAGTTAGAATTTAAAACATGGATCCTTTGTTGGTGTACAAGCTTGACAGTGTAATAGGCCATTTATGTCACCCTTATGTCCTCTCAAGTGGACTTGATTGATAAGATGATTTGAGACTGAGGACTTCACCTTTGGATTTAAGAGGTAGCCAAAAAACACGGTAAGACTTTTACTTCAGCAAAGATGAGGAACAGAAGAAACTGTAGGTCGCTGAATCAAAACTACAGAAAGACAGAGGCTAAGAATCCAGGCAACACATGAGATTAATGATCTACAATCAGAGAAGTGTCCCAGGAAGATACAGGAGTCTATGAAAGAAATAACTCTCTTAAAATATAGCTGTACAGAAGGTGAATAAACAGCTGCCATTGGGGTTGGAAAAGGTTGGCTACATCAACCCAGCCTAACATTTCCTGGAACAACTCATTTCCCCCAAGCCTGTTCTGCTCCTCATTGCTCCCAACACACTCCACATACATAGCACCACAGCATACATATATATCATGACATGCTTCACCCCCCTGTTCTCACGTAAGAGGATGTTTCCTCAATATTGTTATTGAGAATATACTTTCAATCTTGCTCCTCAGTTCACAAAGGCAAAACAAATTTTGAGAATGTATTTAGAACAAGAAAACAAATCTCTCTCTTTTAATTTTGGATAGGGTTCAGGAACAGAATAATAATTTTTAAAAACTGGTTATCTTATTTTTTAATTTATTTATTTTTATTTTTTAATATAGTTTCAGTTAGTTCAGAGATGAAGTGAGAAGGAGAGAGAGATAGAAACATCAACGAAGAGAATCATTGATTGGCTGCTTCCTGCATAGCCCCTACTGGGGATCAAGAACACAACCAGACATGTGACCTATCCAGGAATTAAACCGTGACTTCCTGGTTCATGGGATTGCACTCAACCATGGGACAATGCCAGCTGGGCTAAAATCTGGTAATCTTATTTTTTGAGAATCACTTCATGGTACCATACCTGAAAATATGTTTCTCTTTCTAGCTTATGTACAGAGCACAGATAGGCTTAAAAAAGATGTGCACAGCAGTAAGATGAAATATAAAAATATGTTATTAAAATATTGCTACTGTAATTACCATGTGTATGCATGCATGCATATGCCTATTTCAATTTAATTGCTCATTCCATTTTAAATTTCTATTCGGATGTATGAAAAATAATATTACTTATCTTAATCTATTTACATGTTAATAATAGGTCAGATTATTTCAAAAATAATATACAGTGTTTCTAATCCAAACTGCAGCAAACCATCCATTTTTATGGAAGGCTATACATTCAAAGTATTTTTAAGGATATGGTAACTTTTTGAAAACATAACCTATAAAGTCCACATAAATTTAAATAATCTTTTTGCTACTAAGAAGAACACAATGAAAATGACATTTTCTCTTCATTTAATGTTTAATGCACTCCTAATTTTCTTGTACCTGAGGGTTTATGATATTGGAAACTATTAGATAAATCTACAAAGAAAACCATTTCTGAAACTAAAAATATATGTAACCAATTAATAGTAATAATGAAACACAGTTCAACATTTGAAATGATTTTCTTTGAACAGATATTCATATTCTCCTTTGCCCTTTCTGTTTAAATTATAGAAATGAAACTTTTATTTAAAATGAATTAAAGGTACACATCTTGCAAAACCTAAAAGACAGACATACTCACTATTGCAAGTCAGTATTGTGATCGCTACATACCATCATGCATCATCGAAGCTTAGTAACTTCTAGAAACAGAGCTCTATGACCCTGGTCTACACTGAATGCTAGAAAACTGTAAGAGACAACACACAGAGGCTGAGTTTTTCATTTTTACTAAGTTATGATACTTTATGACAAGTATCATAGTTATGACAAGTTCAGGATCCATTATATAAACCAAGATTCTATCACTAAGAAAAAAAATAAGAACTATATCAACCTTAGTCAAAGAAAGAACAGGATATCATCCAGGTCATTTTTATTACATATCCTCATATTAATTATAATCCAAATAATGTACCAAATTCAACATTCTTCCACAAAGTCCTCTAGGCCAGTTTGATGGTGTTGAGCTGCTAATCAATATTCATAGAGATTACGCACTGCTCCTCCACCTTAAAGCATCACTAAGAAAGAGCATTTTGAAATAACCCATCTGCAAGGCTTTACACAATGTAATATGGAAACCTTGCAACCCCTGTCTCCTGAGAGAGATTTTGATTTATGAAATTTAAGAAGAAAGCAGATTTATATTTTATTTAATCCTCAGATGACATTGCAAGTGACAGTGGATGATCTACCACAAGTAATACCATTCCTAGAATAGATACGTCAGATGGCAGAGGAAAAGGACGTTTTAAAGCTCATTGCCATAACAAATAGAAGAAATGCCTGCATGTTTGTACAAAATGATTCTATGTTTTATCAAAGCAAAACTCTGAATATCGAGCCCCAGAATTAATCAAAGTGGCTACAAAGCATTTGTACAGAAGTAGAAATCTGACAAAGATAAATTGTACAAAATGGAGCTGCTTCCAATTTTAGAAGAAGAAGAAAAAAACACAACTATACAGCCACCTTAATGAAGAAAGAGGGGGAGGTGTATAAAACCTGGTAAGCCTCTACCTCTAAGCTCACTTCCTGAAAACTCTGCCTGCTCAATGTGTGTCCGTCTTTACCCTCAAGTCCTCATCATCACTGAAGTTTTATGGTACCAAAGCTGGCGTGGCTCAGTGATTGAGCATCAACCTATGCACAGGAGGTCACGGTTTGATTCCCCAAAAGGCACATGGCCAGGGTGCAGGCTCAGTCCCTGGAAGGGGGTGTGCAGGAGGCAGCCAGCCAATCAATGATTCTCTCTCACCATCGATGTTTCTTTCTCTCTCCTTCTCTCTTCCTCTCTGAAATCAATCCTATATAATAAAAGGCTAATACACTAAGTATCTAGTCGACCAGTCAGCTGTTCAACTAATTAAAGTGTAATGCTAATGATATGCTAAGGCCACTCAACCAGTCATTATGACGTGCACTGACCACGGGGGGGGGGGGGGTGCAGGGAGGCAGAAAGTTGACCAGTTATCAGTTGCTATGATGTGCACTGACCAGCAGGGGGCAGATGCTCCGACCAGTGGGTTAGCTTATTGCTGGAGTCTGGTCGATCTTGACTAAGTGAGACGGGCCAGACATGCCCTGGAGCCCTTCCACAGTCCCTCCCCACCTCGGTCGTGCACCAGTGGGGTCCCTTGGCCTGGCCTGCTCCCTCTCACAATCCGGGACCCCTTGGGGGATATTGGAGAGCTGGTTTCTGCCCAACCCCACAGGCAAGGTCAAGGGACCCCACTGGTGCATGAATTTGTGCACCAGGACTCTAGTAAAAATATATTTAAAAAAACACAACTTCTAACCTATACTGTCTACAACTATGTGCTGTTATGGACCACATCTATGTGTCCCCCCACTGCACTCCTCTCTCCCAATTCATATATTAAAGCCTGAACCCCCATTGTGACAGTGTTGGGGTAAGGAAGTGATTAAGGTTAACTGAGGTCCTAAGGCTGGGCCCCAATTCATTCAATAGCATGAGTGTCCTGATGAGAATAGACATCAGAAAGCTAGCACTCCTCTCTTATTTTCTTTCTCTTTCCCTTTCCCTTTCTCTCTCTCTCTCTCTCTCTCTCTCTCTCTCTCTCTCTCTCTCTCTCCCCACACACACACACAGGAGCACACAGCTAAAAGGGGATTCTCTGTCACCCAGAGGGAGATCTCTCATGAGACAAAAACTCTGACAGCAGCTTGATCTTGGACTTTCAGTCTCCAGAACTGTGAGAAAATAAATTTCTATTGTTTAAATCACCAGGTCTGTGATATTCTGTTGTGGCAGCCTGAGTGACGAAGACATGACATACCATACAAGTCACACACTCACATCATATATATATATATATATATATATATATATATATATATATATATATATATAGAGAGAGAGAGAGAGAGAGAGAGAGAGAGAGAGAGAGGGGTAATATGCAAATTAGGCTGGGATGCCTGCCATAAGGGGTCATGATCGGGCAGGAGGAGGTTGTGTGCGCAGGTGAGGCCCGGAGCGCAGACGGAGACAGACAGGGGCCCTGCCCAAGCCGGTGCGGTGGCCTGGGTGGCCCCAGAGTGGACACAGGCAGGGGGGCCGGGGGACGCTGCGAGTCAGGCATGGGTCCCAGCCCCCGCAGGGTGCCTCCTCGCCCGGCGGGAGGCGGGAGGCGGGGCGCCTCCTTGCACGATTTCAATCGCACTCTGGGCCTCTAGTAGATTGATAAGCAGAGATTCTAATTATTATATGGCAACGAAAATAATAATAATCCTGTAAATTAAAGCTGAGGTGGACACAGGACGATGAAGAAATCATTATGCTGCCCTAGCAACTGGGGGGGGTCTGCAATATTAGACACTGGTATAGGCATGAGACAAATACTGTTTCTGAGGAGTTTACAGGGTACAGACACAGGTAAAGACAGACCACAACACAACACAATGTGACAGCAATATGTTATGGAAGAATAAATGTTGGTGAGCCCAAAGAGTCACAAACCCTGTCTACTAGAGGAAGGAGGGCTTCACAGAGGAGGTGGCCCTTCGGTTTAGTTGTAAAGGGTGAACAAGATCTCTCCACATGGGAAAGGGGGTGCAGTAGGAGGATTCTAGGAAGAGAGAACTGATGAAAAAGTAGGAAGCTGTTAAAGAGAATGATAACTGGACAGTGGTTTGATGGCAATAGATTTTCACTGTCATGAAGGAGACAGGCAAGAGGTGAGTTGCAAAGTAAATAAATATCAGGTTCTTGGGGGAGAACATTAATGTATCAAGACAAGAGCTTGGATTTTGCAAGTGTAGACATGGAAGTCTTGTTTGGGAATGAACAAGGTCAGGTATGTTTTAGAACAACCACCCTGAGAGCAGTATAGAAGGATAAATTAGCAAAGGTAGACATACTAGATACTATTACAAAGTCAAAGGGAGTGAAGTTAAAGTTCTGTATAAGAGAAGCAAAGGAGCCCTAGCTGATTTGGCTCAGTGGATAGAGCATCAGCCTGTGGACTAAAGGGTCCTGGGTTCAGTTCTGGTCAAGGGCACATACCTGGGTGGTGGGCTCAATCTCCAGTAGGGGGTGTGCGGGAGGCAGCCGATCAATGATTCTCTGTCATCGTTGTTGTTTTTATCTCTCTCTCCCTCTCCCTTCCTCTCTGAAATCGATAAAAATATTTTAAAAAAGGGAAGCAAAGGAGGCTTGGCATCTAAATATGGAAACATTCATAGAAATAATATTTAGCATCGATCCAAAATTGCAGGCAGTGAAATAGCAAAAAGAATGCATTTTTATTCATTGGATCTACTTTTAGAAAAGAAAAATAATACATGAGCTAAAATTAAAGTTTTTAATTTCGAATGTGTAATTTGTTTTTACAGATACCTACTCAAGGGAAGCAGTCTTTTGAGAAATAATTTGCGGAATATACTCACAAATTAATAATTTAGTCCTAAAATCAAAGTTATACACACAGAGAGAACAAGATTATTTGCCTATAAGTGCAAAAAAATTATCTCCTTATGAAAACAGTCGGTTGCTACAATATAAAAAAAGAAATAAGTAAAACCTGTGGAAGAAATGAACTACTTCTGTTTGCTTTCCATACATTTCTCTACAGCATACATTTCAAACAGGGTACCATGCTGAGGGGGGAAAGAACACATGCACTAATTTATGATGGTTTTAGGCTGCGAGTAAATATTCTGAGTATGACTTACAGCTAGAACTATAAAATAAGGCTGAGCAGGATCATCTTTTTCAATTACACAGCGAATATCTAATATGGTAAGTTCTCTTTACGGTGACTCATTTTGATAATCAAAAATTATTAGCAATTTCATTCCGGAAAATATATCTGACAGGTTTTGCAGATCAAGATGTTTTGCCCTGTGACAGGCAGTAAATATCTATTAGCGAGAGCCTTCCGAACCTCTATGTGTGTTAATGGGATGGGGACTGTACTAAGCTCATACTGCCTGTCTGCAGTGGGGCGGGCTGATCTAGTTTTATTTGTTTCCTTAATGTAAATCCAAGGTCCCCTAACGTCTGCTTAGATGTGAGCAGGACCATTAGGCCTGTTCACTGTATAATCATTATTTTGAACTGGGTTCATAACTGGGACAAGAGCAATGTCAGAATAAAAATCATCTTCGAACACCAAAAGCTTGAAAATTGGCTTCCATCAGAGGGTTGGAGAGAGAACTCTAATTTCTTGGGTGGTTACCAGGGTCAATCATTTTTTTCTCCTTCTTATCCTGCACCTTCAGGGATAGGTGATATATTAGGACAGAGTTATGGCCTCAGCAGCACTAATTTCAGTGCCGTAATAGCAATAACAATGACTCAGTGAGTGCTTACTATTCAACAAGAACTGTACCTGAAGTATATACATTTTGAAACAACCCTGAAGGTAGATATGTAACCCCATTTTACAGCTGACTAAACAGAACCACACACACAAAATCATGTGTCTCAATAGCACACAACCAGAGCGAAGATCTGGCCTGAAACCCAGGCCTGATGGATGCAAAGGCCATCCTGATCTTCCCACTGTTCCAACTGCTTCTCTGCAGACTGCAGCTCAGGTGGTCACCTTCCTTCACCCACACAGACCCATCTGCAAACTCGGAAATGGGCCAGGAGGAACTCTGTGTTTCCTTGCCTGTTGCACACCTACTTTTATGTATTTTCTAAAGAACGTTCTCATCCAAATGGCTACTCTAAGTTGCCGCTGCACTTGACCATGTACAGGAACAGAACTTGTTAGGTCTTGAAGGGATTGAGAGAGGGTCTGGTCTTTTTCATTCCTCTACCTCGATTTTTCCAAAGACATAATTGAGGCCCAGAGAGAAAGTGGTTTATCCACAACGAAGTTTAGTGACAAAACTTACGTACCAACAATCCTTACTCTAGGTCCATTGCTCCCTCTTCCTTCCAATTAGCATTTTTAAAGATTTAATTTCATATGCAAACACCTAAACATTCAATAAGCATTCACTTATCGAACAGTATTTGCTGTTACACATGTTATATACACTGAGTGGCCAGATTATTATGACCACCTGACATTTGTAGGCAAATTAACTATAATTTCCCGCTGAAGTTGCTAGAGGCCCAGATCATTATAAACATCTGAATAGCACAACATAGTGCTATAAGTATCATTGCTGATCAAGTTCATCCTATCATGTTGATGGTGTATCCCAGTGGAGATGGCTTCTTCCAACAAGACAATGCGCCATGCCACGGTCCTCGTATTGTGCAGGAAGTGGTTTCAAGAACATGAGGGAGACTTTCCCTTGCTTAGGTGGCCCCCACAATCACCAGATCTCAATCCAATTGAACATTTGTAGGACGAAGTTAAAAAGAGCCATCAGGCAGTGGTTCCACAACCATCAAATCTCACAGAACTGGACAGTGCTATTCATCAGGCATGGTGTCAGATTCCTCGCATCACGTTTCAACATCTCGTGGACTCAATGCCAAGAAGAATCGCCACAGTATTGAAGGCAAAAGGTGGCCCAAAGAAGTACTGATGGGGTGGTCATAATAATCTGGCCAATTATAATCATCTGGCCACTCAGTGTATTAACATGTAATAAGTGTGCATATATATTAATGCGTGATATGCATCTTTATATGTGAAGTGTGTAGGGATATGTGTAGAGATAAGTATAAATAGAGATATTACTGCATCTGCTTCACTAAAAAATGTACAACATGTACAATATATTGTAGAGACAGATGAAAGATAATACGTCAAGTATAATAAGAAAGTTTATATAATGGAAGATTTCTGAGTAGGGGATAACAATTGTCTTGAGAGGTTAATCTCATGATGGAGTGTAGAATGGATGAGGTAGGTAGTGTCTGGACATGGAGGCATTGCATGGCATGACTGTAAGAACACATTTCAACCAGAAACTCTTCCAACTCCCATTTGACAAATATCATTTGGCCTTATTTGGCAACCACAGGTCTTAACTCACCCTTCAATAGAAGTGCTTTTGTTTTTGGATCCTGGATGTGCCAATGGCTCCTGTAAGGCTTTAGCAAGAGGATTCATGAGAAAGTAACCTGCTGTGTCATCTTTCTAACACTATTCCAACCACTACCTCGTTGATCCACACATTTGCTCAACAATCCCTGATTTCCTGTCTGCCACAGCCCAACATGAGGAAAGGAGACCGAGAGCACAGTGTCTGAGTGCACGAGGCTTAACAATTGCCATCCTGTCAAGGAACACGCAAGCACACAAAATGAATCGGGTGGTGGAAGGAGAAGAAAAAGACGGATGGCATGCGAGACATCCAATAAAAAAAAAACATTCATTTTAGAAAATGTCCCTGATAACAAATATTTCTAAATGAAAGAGAATTTACCAGGAATGCAATAGCACGACAGGAAGAAACAGTTTGTGAAAAATCAATAGAAAGATAATTTTCCTCCTTTCTCCTCTTCAGAATTTATCCGTGCAAGCCCCTAGTCACAGAAAAATGTTGGCACAAATACAGTGTGAAGCATCTGGTTTAAGGTCACCCTATGGGGCAAACAGTCTTACGCAAAGAGGTAGAGTGACAAGTGTGTGCCCTGGGCTTGTGACCGGCAACATGATGTCCCCTGACATAGAGTACCTGACCTCCACCACCACCAAAGGGAAACAATATTCAATAAATGTATCTCAGCACCTGGGATAGATGTAAATCACATTTCTGAAAAATAGAATGATAAGTAATAGCTTTTATAACTGGAGACATTAAACATAAGAACCTCAAAACAGATCTCCTATACAACGTTGGAAATTAATTTTCTATAGACAGTTGAAGGGAAACTGTGCAGTAACAGAAGCAGAACGGTGATACTCTGCCTCGATAATCATCATCGTATGTCTCATTACTCCCCAGTGAAGAGCATCAGATTCCCGCACACATACCCTTTGTACGTCCACCATCAGGGCCTTGACGAAGGCTGCTGTCCCCTGTCCTGATGCCATCCTTCGTGTCACTGCTGCCTTCCTTGAGTGAGACTTTGCCTTCCTAAACTTCTTCAGGTGGCACTGAACCTACCAGCCGTGGCATTTTTATAAAACACTGTCCCCTTTGCGGAATACCATGACATATTGCTAGATTTAATTCTGTCATAAAAATCAGCAGCAGATAAATCCCATTTTATTACATGCATCCAATATAGAATCACAACCACTAGCACACATGTCCGCACACAAAAAACAAGCTGTTTGACTGTTTCTGAGTTTTCTGTTAATATTCATTTGCTGTTTGCTCATTCATTTTGTCATCTGCTAACTTTTGCTATAAGGTAAATGCCAAGGGCTTAAGAAAATTGTATAGAAAAGAAATTTAAACTAGGGAAGGGTACTCATTTTCTTGTGTTTGTTTCAAAAAGAAGGGACTCATTGTGTTTGCTCTTGTAGCAGCTTTGTGCAACTATGAAGCAAAGATGCAGAATTCAGAATTGGATGGCCACTGTGATTAGTACTGGTGTTCTCACATGTTTTCTGTGGCTGCTCCCCAAAGGCAAGTCTACCGTGCTCACACTTTTCGGTAACTTACTTTCTTTTATTTCATGTCTGAATATAAAAGAACAAATCCTGTGAATCTTGGCTCTAACAACAGTCTCGGTTGGTTGAGGCTGACCCTGAAGATCGAGGATGTGGCATAACTGTCAGTTTTACATGAGTTTAATTAGCATTAGGAGGCTAGTGTGCAGGAACCATTCCATATCTTGAGATTGGACCCACCATTCCACCTGGAATCTTCCAAATGAGCCGAGCTGCCCTCTCCTGGCCACTATGTACAACTAACCCATCAACATGCCCACTGGGTTCTGGGAAAGTTTCCCCTTATCTTTTACTGCGTTTCAAGGAAAGATGTCTACAATTGCTATGGTCATATTATGGATAAAAATCTCACCACTCTTTATCCTACACTCATGTTGTTTCAACATCTTTGGTAAAACACAGGCATTGGCTAGTACTTAGCACATAGAAGGCACTTTTCAATGCTGTTTTCATTCATTAATGAAGAAGTCATTTTTCTAGAAAATATGTGATTTTTAAAATAATTGTCATTCTATGCCCTAGCTGGTTTGGCTCAGTGGATAGAGCATCAGCCTGTGGACTGAAGGGTCCCAGGTTTGATTCTGACCAAGGGCACATGTCTGGGTTGTGGGCTCGATCTCCAGTAGGGGGCGTTCAGGAGGCAGCCGATCAGTGATTCTCTCACAATTGATGTTTCTATCCTTCGCCCTTCCTCTCTAAAATCAATAAAATATATTAAAAAATAAAATAATTGTCATTCTATTCATAAATACACGTGCTAGGATCATGAAATGGATATTATATCCTGCTCCCCATTCTCATCGTGATTCTCAAGTTACAATGAATTTTCCCCCTGGTAGTTAAAACAAAGGACAGGCAGTAAGGAGCATCGTTTGCCTGATCTTTGTACATTACTCTGATGCTTCAGCTTCACTTTGGAACTACTGCCAAGTATCAACAGAGATTTGCAAATGAAGAGCCATTTCCCCCACTGTTCCTTATGAATCATATAAATACATTTTTCCACCAGAGCAGTGGTTGTATGGTAATAAGAGGATAATGCAAATCATAAAATACAATGCAGCAATCACAATACCTGCAAATAAGGAGAGTCAGTTCCAGCATTTGAAAAATGGCCCATTTGGTTTCAGTGAATGGGTTTCGTTTCTCCACAAATGAATTCAAATCTTCTTTATTTAGAGACTAATTTGTTAATCAGTCAAGTCGCCAATGCAAGAGAACATTATAAATGAGAATAAAGTTCTTATCTTAAATGCAGACATATTTATTTTCTCTGGTGACTAATTCAATATTCATTAGGGATATAAAGAGAGAGTTATGGAAAATAAATATTCTGGAATATAATAACAGTAATAAGAAAGAGAGGGAGAAGAGCTAACATGGATTAAATGCTCTTGACCAACAACTAGGCTGAGCATATTAAATGACTTAACTGGTTTAGTCCTAGAGCACTATTATGTAAATATTTTCATATCCCCATTCTCAGATGAGGAAATGGAGACACAGAAAATATAAAGAATTTAAATAGCTGCAGAGCTAACAAGTGGTAGAGCAATTCTTAAGTACCATAATCAATGCTTCCATAAAGACTTAGAATGTTTCTAGAACTTTCTTTAAAACAAAAGTATGTTAAATTCCAAACAACAAACTGATAAAGTATTTTCTTTGGTATTAAACCCAAATCCCTAAAGCACACATTTAAATTTATTTTCTCTTAGTATATTTTCAGTGGATAGTATAATGAGATATTTTTAAGCATTAAGCTTATATTCACTTATACCTTTCTTCTGAATCTTTTCCAAATCTACCATATTTCTTTCTGAATCTGAAGTTTAAGATGCTCTAATTAATCTAAGGATTTAATCAGAATTGTATATTATGGGCAATCCATATGTAATATTTCCCTGTAAGTGTTTACTTATTGTGTCCTAGTAGTAATTTTATATCTCTAACGCCAGATATATTTTTGTTAGTCTTTGAAACCCAAGACCATTTTTCAAAATTTTTTTTCATTATACTATTCTATCTTGTATTGGGATTTCTTGTGCACTAGTATTTTACTTTCCTATGATCTCTCTGTCACTGGATCTTATAGAAACTGGTTTCTAGTGTTCTGGGTTCTCTTACAGGACTAGATTCAGAAACAATCTCCTTCATTGCACACTGTGTGATCTTGGACAGGTAACAAATTCTCTTTTTTAAAAAAAATTTGTTTTTATTCATTTCAGAGAGGAAGAAGAGGGAGAGATAGAAACATCAATGATAAGAGAGAATCATGGATTGGCTGACTCCTGCACACTGGGGATCAAGCCCACAACCCTCCCCACTTAACCCCCACCCCAGCATGTGCCCTTACTGGGAATTGAACCTTGACCTCTAGCTCATGGGTTGACTCTTAACCACTGAGCAACACAAGCCTGGCTAGAAATATTTTTGAAAGGGTGACCTATTCTAAGCTTCTAAGAAAATGTTCAGTTCCAAACTAATTCATCTAAACAACTTTAAATTTTTCCTTTCACAGAGAGTCTCTAAGGAATCAAATAGGAATATATCAACTGCAGGATTTAAATTACACAGCATAATTTAACACAAATACATTAATTGAAAAAGTTTTAAGAAAATCATGTTCCTCTCCAATAAACGTCGCTACTGGGAGCAAAGACGAGCTGGAGGGTTTATTGAGAATAAGGGTTTTCTAAACTAATCTGGGATTTGCTGTAAATAATATATGCAACTACCATGTTAACCTTTCATTTTTTAAAATTCTAAACAAATATAGTGAGGCTTCTGAATAAATTTCTCAGGAATAATACTCTCTCATATTACCTTTAAAAGTCTTTATCTTTTTAAACCTTATAGGGGAATATATTTCCTTGATGCATATTAATATCATATAGCAGGACCTAATTACAGTGAACTTAATTTTTGGCACCCATGGGCATCATTTATGTTGAAATAAATGGTATTTCAATGTGGCTGTAAGGTCATTCTATAACATTCTAAAGATAATATTCTGTATCATGTTTACTCCAAAAAAAAAGAAAACAAAGGAAAACTTTGTCCTCATTTATGATAAAAATATGCAAGTTTGTTCAATTGATAAAAGAAAAAGAATTTAAAATGATGCATAACATCTTAGAAATATTTGCATAAGAAAAGTAAGTCAATGTACTTCTAATACTGCTGGTAATAAATATTTTTTCAATATCTACATTTCTTTGTGGTCATTTGGAAAACAATAAACTCTAGGCTTTTAGTAGATCAGCTTCTCTTCTAAATCTACTGTTTGCCAAAGCTGATAATATAAGGTGTGATAAACCTAAACTTTAACTCATAAAATCCTTGATTCAGCCAACGTTTTTGGAAAAGGTATCTTTCTATCTTGCACAATTTAAGAAACAATTCCTCATTCTAAACCATAGTATCAACATTTTCAAATGTTTCCACTCAGTTGTTTACTAGTTTTCCCACATAAAATATATTTGTTATGTATCTATCAATGAAGAGCCCACAAAATGAGTATTTTGAAGCTGAGATAATTAACTTACTGAAAACAATGCTTTTCTCAGGATTGAGCAGGTGCAACACAGCAGTAGCAACCAATGCACTGGCTAGTACATCATGCCAAATGATTTTAAAGCCATGTCAGAAATACACTTATACCAAGATACACAATTTAAATATTCCCAGATACCTTTTATGAACCAAAACCTATGCTAAGGGTTGGGGTCGAGAATCTCCGGAAATTAGATTTTAGTTGGAGAAGACAGTGCCCTTACAGTCATTTTTGTTTGAATCTAGACAAAGAAATCTAATAAAGAATGTAATTATAACTTAACTGCCTCAATTCAGATAGGTTAATGGATTTGTTGGCTATCAAAACAAAGGGTGATATATGATTAGGGGCAGAATCAATCCACTACCTGCCAGTTTAAATCTTTTTCAGGATCCAGGGCTCATTTCTCTGCAGTTCCTATTAATGGCTAAGAAAGCTTATTTCCTTGCTAGTGGCCAGCACTGCATGTACAAGCTACTCAGTGCCTTTTTAAAAATCTATTTATATTGATTTTGGAGAGGGAGGGAGGGAGGGAGGGAGGGAGGGAGGGAGAGAGGGAAAGAGGGAGGGAGGGGGGGGGAGAGAGAGAGAGAGAGAGAGAGAGAGAGAGAGAGAGAGAGAGAGAGAGATATTGATGATGATGTGAGAGACACATCAGTTGGTTGTCTCCTGTACCCACCCCGATCAGGGACCAAACCTACAACCTGGGAATATGCCCTGACCAGGAATAGAACCAGCAACCTTTTGGTGCACAGAATGATGCTCAGCCAACTGAGCCACACTGGCCAGGGCAACTTATTCAGTGCCTTTAAGCAAAAAGTTTGACAGCTATGCCATACGTTTCATAATAACAAACACTTTATTAATAATTGTAGCCATGTACCTTATACCAAGAGGAGCAATGATTCAGGCAAGCCTAGAGTTTTGCACGAATTTGTCAACCTGAACAAATCTCTAGTTAGTATCTCAGAGATAAGCTGTGATTTGCACTGTATTTATAACCTGATGGAAAGATCCATCTGAGCGATAAGAATTCATTGTGCCACTTAGGGAGGACAGAAGTGCCAGAGTAACGGCCTTAAGCAGACAGGAAGGGAGGGGATTACGTATACAAGAGTTTGGACTTTGCGAGGAGCACAGCGTGTGCCAATGGCATAAGAATTAATGCAGATTTTACAGAAACAGGCACTGGAACATGGATAAATGCTGTGGTGGGAGCTGCTTCTAATGGCTCCTACTTTCCTAATAATTCAGGACACAATGTGATCAGCTAAGAATAAACATTGGCAAGGTGGTGCTGAAGATTGGGCATTATGGCACTATATAATCATCCAAGTTTGTGGGAAATTGGCATCTAAATCGTGATAGGTTAGGATATAGTCACCTAAGAACATGGGAAATTGGTAAATGGGCGTCTGCTGTATGACTTCTGAGGAGCACTAAGAGTCTCCTTGATGTAATGACCTGAATTAACAAAATCCAATGAACGGGGCTTTGTGTTTGGCTGCATAGGAGCAGGCACAGGGAGAGTTAAATTCAACCTGCAGGTAGTCCAACAGTTCCAGGAAGTGTGAAAGGGGGAGGCCGTTGATAGCGCAAGCAAGAGAGTGATTATAATGACTGGCTAAGTCCTTTGAGCTGGGTAAGGAGAAAAAAGAGAATATGCTTTGGGAGAGGAAAAAGGAAAGTGTTAGAATTACATACTGTAGACTACCAGAGGGTTAACACATAACTGAAACATAGCCAGTGATGTTTGATGAGTGACATACTGGAAATTAAGACCATAAGGCGGTATGATTTGGTAACAACAATGTCAAGGTATGAATGTGTGACTGAGATGAGCTTAAATCACTGAAAAGTTCATCTACATTGATATTAAAACTACCAAGAATTATGACTGGAAAGAGGCAAAGTGATAGTAAACTGGCATCTAAGTTCTTCAAAAATGAGGGGTTAAGAGTGGGAGAGAATCTGATGACAAAGTTCAGGATGAGGCACTTTTTGGAGTGTTAGCATTGTTCTGTATCCTGTTAGTGCTGCTGGTTAATTGAAAGTGTTTTAGCTGGGCACACTGTTCTGCTCATAATCTGTGGGAAGGAAGAAGGGGAATGGATATTAAGTAGTCAACTCACAGTGTGTTCAATAATTGCCAGTTACACGACCTCAAAATGGACAACTGGTGTTCCACAAACTGCTTTCTAAGCAATGATAATGTCTTACAGTGCCTTAATAGTTGTTCCATCAATAAAGGATGCTATGATCATCAGGGTCCAGGAAATCCTGGGTTAACAAAACTTACACCAGTGTATTATATTAGAACCTCTCATATTTTAATGCACAATATGGATCTTCGAAAGATAGATTCAGTATGTATAGCTCCATGGCTTTATCCTGTTTCATTGTTTTATTTAAAAAAAAATCATATATATATTGATTTGAGTAAGGAAGGGAGAGGGAGAGAGAGGTAAAAAGGTTAATGGTGACAGAGACTCATTGACCCACTGCCTCCTGCATGGCCCCTACTGGGGATTGAGCCTGCAACCTGGGAATGTGCCCTGACTGGGAATGGAACCATGACCTCCTGATTCATAGGTTGATGCTCAACCACTAAGCCACACTGCCTGGGCTCACTGTTTTATCTGAGAACACTTAAGAATGTCTGTTCTACTTTCAGTTTCCTCAAAACATAGTTTGAGATAGGCTGTTGAAGATACTATCCATTTTTTTTATCAGGAGTATGGGCAGTGGGATATAAATGCTTACTGGCTACTGATAGGCATGTAAATTAGTAAGGCAATCGCCTCATTCTATGAGGTAGACATTTTTTTTTAACACTTAAGATTTTATTCTAAGAAAATTATGATCATGTGCAAAGATCCAACTACAGATATGGTCATGGTATCATGCAGTAAAAACATTTCTGAAATAAAGTGAATGCATAATAATGGATTACTGCTTAGGTAAATTATAGTGAACCCACATAATGGGAAACTCTGAAGCTAGTTAGCCTGATGTAGTACCAGAACATGTACTGATTTGAAAATATATTGATGAATACACAAGAGCAGGTGATAAATAACATACCCAGTATGGGGCGTACAATATCCAAAGCATAGAGTCTATGTTTAATTTTTAAAGTGTGTAAGTGTGCATGCTTGATGAATGAAAAGTTAGCTCAAGTATATATTAAACAGTATTGTATCTGCATGATAGGACAATAGGTACATTTTCTTTATTTCTTATTATTTACCTATTATTCCCAAAATGTGTATAGTAGCCACACTACATATAACATTTAGGGATTTGTTAAGCTGATAAATCTGTGTGTGCACATGCGCGCACGTGTGTGTGAGTGTGCTTAGTTCTTCTTGATTTATTTTCCCCTGCATACAACAATCAGATTTGTTGCTTTAATCAGTTCTAGGAAGCACTGAGCTAGCATTTAGGAAACAAATCAAATGATAGGTAATCTCCTTTCAGTATTATTTATATATACAACATGATCTATGTAAAAAGTGTTAGTCATTATCTTAAAATGCTTTCAAAAGTGTTTTCTAGCATAATCTAGTAATGGTATTAATGTTTATTTTTAATCATCACTTGAATCAAGAAATTTTGTAGAACTTGCAAAGTCAAATTTTAAAAATTAAGGGGATATTTCCAGGTTATTTCAGCGATTATAATTTTGAAATATTTTGTGCCAGAGCATCGCCAGGTCCTTGCTCAACGTGGCTTTCCTGAGCAGCAGTGATTGATATGGAAGAGTAGTCAGACACTCACTCACACACGCTCATGCACCCCACACATGCTTCTCGTGTTTTAATAAGGAAGCGACATATTAGGATGATTTGGGCAAGAAAATGTGGATTTTCAGGGTAAGGTCTGAATCATGACTTTACACTAAACAAAAGCAATTATGTGGAGATTTATTGTGCTACAGTTTCCACTGGAGTTTCCCAGGGGTCTGAAAACTCCCACACGAGAGAATTCCTGCTAAAGATAAATAAGTACCTTATAACCTGTACATGAACCAAAATAGTCAGAAAAGAAGGTGCTAGTATTTTCATATGTAACATTTTACTTAAAAGTGAAATGTTCATTCTAAGTGGAATTGCAATTGAAAATCTCTATTTCTGATTCTGAGATAACTAATCACTATGCCTGCATATAGAATATATAAGCAGATTTAATTGCATAGACGCCATTAACATTGAAGAACTAAATATAACTTTAATATCACCATTTCCAAGAGAGATTTTTAGATTTAAAATAACTGAAATTCAGGTAAATTTGGAAACGGATCAAAGTTACACAGTTTTTTGTTTGTGTATCTTCTACAATCCAAGTTCCCTGATTGACAGTCTTGCAAATTTTTCTTTTTTCCTCTCACTACCTGAGATAAATGTAGAATTTACCTTACTTATTTAAAAAAAATATATAGGTAATCACTAAAAATATGAGAAATGTAGCTTATAATATAAACAAAATATACTACATTTTGGACCAAATATTCTATATTCTGTTTTTCAGATCAAGCACCAAAACTATTTAACCTTGCATTACATAATTAACAATATTGTAGAATGTATATTTAAAAATGTCTTAATGAGCTTCATCTGAAAAAAAAAATTATAAACTATAGACATACAGTTTCTTAAAATGTGACTTATTCACTCTAATATGAACAAATTATCCAGATAAGTGAGGATGTAGGGACAATGCTTACATTTTTTAGCCTCTGAGCTATATTCCAAACAATCACTCACATGGTCTTCCTCAGGGGTCCTCAAACTACGGCCCGTGGGCCACATGCAAATACCAATATTGTATTTGTTCTTGTTTTTTTTTTACTTCAAAATAAGATATGTGCAGTGTGAATAGAGATTTGTTCATAGTTGTTTTTTTTAAACTATAGTCCGGCTCTCCAACGGTCTGAGGGACAGTGAACTGGCCCCCTGTTTAAAAAGCTTGAGGACCCCTGGTCTTTCTGAAAAGCAGAGTTAACTCTGTCCTTCCCTTTAAATAGTTCCAAGCTTGCCCTACTGCTCATTGGGTAGAATCCATAGTCACTGGCATGAAACACCAGGCGCTTCATGATCTATCTCTTACCTGCTCTCTGGACACAGCTTTCCCCATCCTCCTTCCCTTCAGCGCCCACACAATCCAGCAGCATTGCATTTCTGGAAGGCTCACCGGCTCCTTCCCCACAACCATCAGCGCTGCTCACCCCATGGCACAAACTACAATATTCTGTTTACTCTCTGGCCTCTGACACCAGACTCCAGGTTCCCTATGGGCAAGGACCAAGTGACATTTGTCTACATATCCCCAGGGCTTTGCACAATAATTGGCACTCAAGAACATAGATTGAAAAAAATAAAATAGCTACAAAAAGTTGGGCCGATTCATTTGAATTTCTGCTTATTTTGTCAAATTCCTTTGTATCAGAAACCTAGAAATTCCAAAGCCTCTGGCTTGTGACGGTGCATCCTCACGTGTAATTACATTTAACCAAGTAAGGAGATAACCTGCAGATCAATAGTTTTATCTTCCAAATTTTATTACAGGACAGTCATCATCTATGGTTCTTTCTAAAATGCAAATCTCCCCTCCCCCATCCCAATCATAGGATGCAGTCAGTTCGGGGTTGAGCAGTCATGGAAAAGACAACACACACAGAGATGTGTATCATATTTTTTGTGAGATCCTGTACTCCTGCAATGTCATCATATCCCTCCCAAGTACCTAGGTGCTGGATAAATGAAGATTTACTATTGTGTTATGCATCTAAAAGCCATTTCTTCAAACTACACCCTTCATTAGGATTAGATGTTGTTTGCCAAGTTATCAGAATTTCCCTCTCCAGTATTTTCATACTGCTTCTGCACCTTATTCACCCTCTTGTTTAGCAATGTGGTTATTTGAGGCAAAGTGAGCAAACGAAACCATGCCCGCGAAGGAACCACTGTTAGCCAATCCTCACTCATATTATGGAAATGCACGTGTTCTGTTGGTGTTTGGCTGTGACCTTCCATTTATTTTAGGTAAACAGGAACGATTCCTGTGCAGAAGAAGCCGAGTAAAAATGTATGACTCAAATGAAGTCTTTTCCCTTTTTTCTTTTATTTTTTGTATGTCTGTAGCTTCAAATTACTCAAGCTGTTTGGGTGATTGAACAGTGAGTCCAGCTGACTTATCATAGGGACCTGGGCCGGCGGACTCTTACAGAAGCTCCTCAAGACGGTCTATAATCCACCCAAGAACTTCATGGTGCCTGCTGGCCACCAGGCAGGCTGAGGAATCCAGGCTGCAGGGACGCACGGCTGCGAAAAGGACATGTGCTCAGCAAGGAAAGGTCGCAGAAGCCCTTTGACAAATGAGACAAAGCGAGTCAAGTCATCAGAGAAGGGCTTGCTGAACGCTTTCAGTAATTTGGTTATAACTAACTCCAGAGCGCATTAGCAGAAGGCTCCGCAGCAGCCCGGCTTTTCCATCAGGGAGGCTAATTACAGAGGACCTTTTTTCTTTCCTTTTGGTAGATTTATTTTTTTCATCCATAAAAACGCTTAGCAAATATCAGCGCCTGGGAGTTCCCCTGTGTCCGGATCCCCGTTTTCCTGTTTTCCGGGCGATCGCACACGCAGAGGGCACTGTTCCCCCAATAATCGCGCGCTGCTCTGCGTCCAGATGAAAGCAGATAAAAGCGCAGGCACATCAGCGTGAGGCGCGCTCCCATCCCTCACTCAGTGTCTGTTGTGAAATCTTGTTTTTACAAGTCTGCCTGGATTTCAGTGTCTCAATCCCGCTTCTCTTAGAAAAATCACTTGCAATCTGAGTGATTTACTTTCCTCTTGCCCGAGGCATCTGTGGCTAGGCCAGCTCTGCTGCCTGGGAGGGGGGTGCTGGTCTCATGTGTGGTGACTAAGGCTAGTTAATCCAGTATGCTTTTCATGCATGTATTTATTTATTGTTGGAGACACACTCTTCCTACGAGGTAAATAACCCTTGCTGCAGGTAGAATCTTGAAGACAATAGTGCAGAATATACACCCCTATCAGGAAGGTGCTCGGGCTCTGAAATCAGTCAGTTCCCCTGGCTTTTTCCGGCCCCGCAGTACCGATGGGTGGCCAGCCCCACATGCATCATGCACGGAATAAAAAGCTCCGACTTAGAACCAGGCGCCACGACAACAGAGTTATGGGTGTAACGGCGTATTAAGCAAAACTAAACAAAGGACGTCGCCAGAGATAAGATCTGTATTGTTTTGCTGTGGTTATTGCAAAGATAATTCAAGGGAGATTACTTTTTTCAAGAGATATAGAGCAAATGTGTAATATACTAGTCTGTTGGCCACTAAAGACTGGTAAACAAGACAGAAAGGAACCCAAGATTGTGTAGCTTGCGTTAAAAATAAAGTGTCACAAACGTTATGGACTTTATACAAAGTTTTGGGAACTTTTAGACTGGTGTAAATTTATTATTTATCATATTTATGCTTTAACCTAGATAATGTAGATAATCATTGTGACAGATTTTTGCTGGGATTGAGTATATTGTAAGCTGTAAAATGCTTAATATAATTTAGCTATTTATTATTGCAGCCTTAGAATATTTTAAAATTTATATCTTGATAGTGACAGTAATAAAATCTATCCTGACAAATATTCTATTTTAAGTCAAGAATATACTCTTCACTATATCAATTATGTCCTCCTTAACCTATTATACCTCCTTTGCTACATCAGAATTATTTTATTTTATTGTATACCTGATTTTGCTGCTAAGTTTTAAATAATTTAATAGAAAACTATTTCCCTTTCTGCCTGTAATTTCATTTTCCATTGAGTGACATATTGAAGCACAATGATTTTATATTGAATATAACCTAAATACTGTCCCAATATAATAATAATTATACTTTATAGAGCACCTGTTGTATGTCACCCTCTACCTACATATGTAACCCTGGAACACTGGTAGATAGGTGTGTTATCTCATATCCTTATAAGAAAATTACAGTATTTCATCTCTATTTTACAGTTGGGTATGCATAAAGGTAAATATATATATATATTAATTTATACTTGCACTTTTACATTCAGTCAGTGATTCAGTAAATATTTTTGAGCACCCGGGTTAAATACTGAAAATACAATGGTGAATAAAACAGACAAAATAATTACCCTCATTTGAGCTTGCATTCTAGTGGGAGCTGCATTCACAAAAGGATTTACGCAGTACAAAATTACATGAACCATAACCGAACAGTATTAATTAAAAATGGCACAAAAGAAAGACCTGGATTTAACAAGGAGCCAGGAATTAACACTAGGTATAATCTGCATTATTTAAAAAAGACTGTGAGAGAGAATTGAATAAATTTATATGCCATAGCCCTTCTAGACTGCCAAGTATACGAAAGAGGCCTAATATGACTTTAATGATATTAATAGATTTTTCAAGTTTTGAATATTAGTAGTTGTATTAGCATTAATATATATGGCGCTCACATGTGGCTCTGGACTCTCAAAGAGTCAATACAAAGAGATACATCTAATAAGTCCACCATTTTAAAAGTTACTTAGTAAAAGCAACAATCACTCCAGAAAAGCACCCAAAGTATTTCTGATCTTAAGACTACACTGACGTTTCTCCTATTGTTCAAAGTGGGTGATTAAAACCATGGCATCATTCTTCTTTCAGATACCATAATGATTATGTGCTTTTTATAACATTCCTCAAAACTACTGAAAGACACCAAGTGATTCTAATCATATGTGAGGATGCAGTAAAATTAATTCTGTTACTCAGCTCCCTAAGTTGCTTAAGAAGTAGACTCTGCAATATTTTAGAATATAAGGACTACATGTCCTTGGAGAAAAAATAATATCTAAAAAATCTCTCTCTTACCTCAAGATTACAGTGAATGAAAACACCTGGCTTGTACTCCTTTTGCTGCCAGCTGAGTGGAGAGCCACATGATTTAATAGATCATTTCACCAGGGACATGACCAAACTTCCCCTTGAAAGATGTCTTATCCAAAAGGTTCCACAAATGAGGAGAGAAGACCTTCAAATACAACTAAGCTGAGAAGGCTAAAAGTCTCTTTAAAATGTTATATTAAATCTGTAACTAAAGTTATAAAATCTGAACTTCAACCCAGGTCTATTTTCCATACCAATATATAGAAATCTCCTTTAGGATATCAAATGTCAAAGTTGGTTTTATTGTTTTCCATAGTTATTAGTGTACTCAGTAATTATTAGTCTACTTTTTGCATTTTTATACAGAATATAATTTCCAAACATTAAAGTTCTTCCACAAGAGAATGGTTTAGTGAAAGATAAAATTAAGTTGTCGTTACATTGAGGAAATGCTGAATAATATTTGATTTATTTGAAGCATCTTACATCAATTTATAACTAATATACTTAAAATTGGTAGTGAATGAAAACTTTTTCTGATACAAGACTGTACTAAATAGAAATGAATTGTACTTCTATAAATATTATCTGATAACAAACAACCAGTACCTCTACCTTTACAAACAATTACAAGAAGGAATTTTCTATAACTATGAAGATAGAATATGTTCCATAATAAACATGAAAATTATTAGTTTTTTTGTAAAGCTCATTTTGATGGCTAATAATATGTGTAAACATGACTGAGAAACTATGCCTGGCATAGTTTTTGAAAGTGTTTTTGAAAGTGTTTTAAAAGTGTTTTTGAAATGTGATTAACATTTGCATCAATGGACTTTGAGTAACTAAAGTATCCTATATAATAAAAGCCTAGGGGACTTTGAGTAACTAAAGTATCCTATATAATAAAAGCCTAGGTGGCGTCATACCCTCATAGGACGCCCTCGCTTGATGTCACCACAAGATGGCGACATGCACAGCGGAGGTGGGGCCCAGTGGTCACTCTGCACAATGAGGTATGAGGGTCCTGCAGCTCTGCATGGCGTGAAGAAGGCCAGTCCCAGTATCTCCACTGCCTCAGGCAGAGGAGGAAAGTCCTAGCAGAGGAGGCGAGTCATCGCAGGGGAGGGCATTTGTGGGTAATCAGGCCAGCAGGGGAGGGCAGTTGGGAGAGATCAGGGCAGCAGGAGAGCAGTTAGGGGACAATCACGCTGTCAGGCAGAAGCGGTTAGGGGCAATCAGGCAGGCAGGCAGGCAAGCGGTTAGTAGCCATTGGTCTTGGATTGTGAGAGGGATATCCGACTGCCAGTTTAGCAGGGATCGGGCCTAAACCAGGAGTCAGACATCCCCCAAGGGGTCCCAGATTGGAGATGGTGCAGGCCAGGTTGAGGGACACCTCCCTCCCCCATGCACGAATTTTGTGCACTGGGCCTCTAGTCCTTAATAAAGGGAATGAGCCTGGTCCAATCTGCCAGGACCTTGATAGACCAAAGACTGACCTTCCTGATCAAGAAGGAATTTTGCCAGCTGACTGCCTTTGCACTTGAACTATAACTCTTCCTTGGACCTACATCCTGCCAGTCTACCTGGCAGTTTTTGGATTTACCAAGAACTCCACAATATCTGAGCCAATTCCTTAAAATAAATATCTGTCTCTCTGTATCTCCTGTTAGATACACACAAACACACACATAAACACACACACAAACACCTCTTTTATATGTTTTTCCCAAGAAACCCAACTAATATAATTGCAAACATAATTTGCAAAAAAATAAAGCTGGTGAATTGATAGTCTGAGTAAATATGAATAAAAACTAAATATAAATTAAATACAAGTGTCTTCGGGGTAATTTAAGTAATGAAAGAGATACAAGAATAAGTATTATATGTTGTTGTAACTCAAGAGCAATGGGCCTAGAGTGGATTCATTGAATGAATGAATGAATGAATGAATATACAATGAACTGTCACTAAACTATCTGGTATGACCAAGAGGAAAAAGCAAGTATAAAATATTTAATCTACATTGAGCATATAATGGTTCTTAGCAGTAAAAGAAAAATAAGGAAAGATTAAAAGATAGGACGGAAATATTTCCATAGAGAAGTTTTATTAAATAAAAACATTAACAAAATAGCCAATTTTCTCTAGGAGTTTGTATAACTGTCACAAAACTTGCAAAAACATTTTCCTAAAGAATAAATTTGACTTCATTGATGAGTGTCAGGTGCTATAATGAGCAAGTGAACCCTACAAGCCTGTTGGTAGGAATCACATCTCCATGTTGTACATTGGGTAATAGATGCTTAAAATGTCAAGCCACTTGCTCCCACTTGTATAACTAGGAGGTGCTGTAGAGGTCATCCATTCAACCTGGCCAGCTCCAGAACCATCCTCCAAACATAGTCTGGTGAGAAAGCTTGCATGTTACTAAAAAACGGTTTGAGATTTTGAACCTTGAATTATTTCTAAATACGTGAACACTCACTATCTACCCTGTTTTAGATTTGACATTTCTGATGTGAGGACAAGAGACAGCTAATTTCCTGAGGTCTTTCCCAGGTTTATGATTGTACATTTATTCCTGCTGTAGTTTTAGTGATTTAACTAACCTCCAAAATATTGTAAAAAAAAAATCTTTTTTAGGGGGATGGGGAGGAAAGTGCTCAGGATATTTATGCTGCTGATCTTCGGAAAAGGTAATTTTGTTTGAAAGGAATCTTTGTACCACACAAAATACATGTGTTGTTTCTTGCACATGTTTTCCTTCTATAATCATGAAACTACGCTTTAGATCTCAGCTCCCTAGGGGCCAGGCTGATTTTGAAAACAGAACTGGCTTTGTCCTTCCCTTCATGAACTTAACATTCACTAACAACCATACGATAATAAACCAACGTGGCTCTCATTTTCATACATTAAAAATCATCATTGCTCTTACAAATAACATTTTAAAGAGTCATATGTCCCTTATGGGTATCAACACAGATGCAAACATTAGTATAAAGCCACAACTGTATGCATGAAAGATGTAAGTATATTTTTGTATATAACTATGGATGTGTCTGCACACGTAATTTTATGAAGTATGTGTAAATATAATTTACCCTGGAAATTAGCTCAATGTTTTGCTTTCTATTAGGTCTATATATTTACTTCCCCAGAAATAAGAAGTCATTTCGCAGAGAGTTGGGGCAACAGCAGATGACAGCAGCAGTTTGTGTAGAATTCCTATGTTTCCTAAAATACTGCCATCCAACAACATAACATATAAAGGTAGAGAAGGTGGCCAGGCATCGTCTCTGGAATTGTTTATGTGGCAAAAGATTGGATGCCAGCCTCCTAAATACCAAATCAAGTAGAAAGAACGGGTTTAGAAGGAAGACAATGTATCTGCTTTTCAACATTTATACATGGAAACGCTATGGGATTATCACATAGAGAAGTTCACTCCAGAGTTTGGAGTCAGATTATATATTATTCTGAATTCTATGAAATTGCTGGTATTTGACCATTTTACCTACCAAAATGGCGATTCCATACATTTCAGCCTATACGTAGGTTTTAGAGAGCTGAGCCTACAATTGTAATACTGCTCAGGAAGCCCCAGTAAATGGTCAGAGGAACTCGGGGAAGGGGAAGTCATTGACAAGCCTCCTTAGTATTGCCCTTGTGTGTGTTTCTTCACAGAGTGTGAGCTGGCCTTTCTTGGTTTAGGTTTTCACCAGTCATTAAAAACTAAGTTTTGTTGTACGTAAGCTTCAAGTAGATTTTCTGAACTTTCTTCTTTCAAAAGAGGCCTGACTGACACCTAGAGAGAGATGACCAGAGGAACGTGAGGAATTCCTAGTTTACCACCTCCCCCTGGATCTGCTCTCGGGGCCCATACACTCCGTGGGCGGTCTCAGCATTGGGCCATACCACCAGCTGACTGGTGCTATTTGCCTTGTATTGTGCTCAGGACTACAGAATAATAGCATCACTACCCCTCAGAATCAAGAGAAAAGTCTCTGTGAAAACCCAGTAGATGGTTTCTCAATTGCACCTCCACCTGCAACAGAATGGAGGTGAATGAAACGCTGCACTCACAGACCCCAACACATCTCGGAACCTCTTGCTGAAAAACTCTATTCCTACCTATAGTTTACAAATGTTTTCAAAATGTACTTGAATCTGAAAGTGTTTCTATGTGAATATATCACTCTTTAGCCTGTGCTAAATGAGGTCTCTATTACTTAAAAATTAACTCAGAGACCTGATATCAAAGAAATGGGTGCCTACTATGAATTGATGGCAAGGAGGCATTGGGCTTGATAAGTAGTACCATCTCAACAAAACATTTTTGAATGAACAACTATGGTCTCCATTTTTGTACAGCTGGCAAAGATATAAGTCTCAGTTCCTTCTTGCTCTGTTACCATATCCTCTTATGCATGTTTTATATGATACGTAATCTTATATTAAAAGTACTTGGACATATGTCCTTGAGTTCCTCCAGGTAAAAACTATCGCTTGTGTATGATTGCATTTCCATTGCCTAGATGAATGTCTGGTATTCAGCCAGGTTTTTATTCCTTTGAAAGTACTGATGTTTAAGAAATTACCTTTGTAGAAACGGTGCCTTCAACTAAGCCATCTAAACAATGCTCATTCATTTAAAACATTGTCAAAGAAAAGGGGGTGATATTTAGAATGGTGAATTTTTTATTCTATGCAAAAAAACAAGCAAGCATGAAATAAGGTTGTCTATCTACTGCCCATGTGATAATAAGTAGATCCCCATGCGCGGCGATAATTAACATGAAATATAAACTTACAGTGTTCAATTTAAGCTTCCTTCTCAAATAAATTGCTTTATGGTTTCCTGGGGAACTGCTGTCTGAGGTTTATCAGCAGGGTAACTATGATTCCATACATGGAATCTTGCATTAATCAGCAAATTTGCTGCTCCAGAGTTCAACATATTTGTCTTATCTCCATACTGCAATTTCCTCACCCCGAAATACACACAACTCAACAATGTGCATGCTAGGTCATATTTAATTTGTAATGCTAACAGCAGAATTGCTTCGCAGGTATCCCCAGTGTGATTCATGCTGGCACCCACCCCTTGCATTTTATGATCACATTTATTCTGATTTTTTCCAAAACTCAGTAAAAATTAGTTATGCCCAAAACTTCATGATGGATCCACAACTCCCTCATTTTCTGACCTACTTTCCCCCAACAACCCCAAAAGGTCCTGACCTCTATTATCAAAATCTCAATGCAGATGGAAGCTCTGATGAGATTCTAATTAAGTGAAAACCTTTCTGTAATTATACCTGTTCACTATTTAATGAGACTTTTCTATAATTAGAAGTTTATTTGGACACTTTAAGGTCTCACAGACTATTGCCGTGGTTCCCTAATTCAGACATTTTTCATTCGCCAGGGGGCGAAGTTGAAGTTCTCTTCCCCACAAATGCATCACTGCCCAGGGAACTTCCTCCTTTAATTAAGTGCACTGTATTGTTGAGTGATGACTCACAAAACTTATTTTCACTCTCTTTTTCTCTACTGGGCACAGAGCTGAATCGATGCCCTAGGAAGTGTAAGAACTTAACACTTTGGGTTATGTATAAAGTGTTTACGGGTGGCTAACTAATATTCTCATTACCATTTTTAAAATCATAGTTAAAGTTTACCTTAGAAAGGGACACAAAGTTCCTTGAGTCTGTTGGGGGTAAAGGGAACAGGGGCAAAAGAGAAACAAAAGGAGGCTTCAAGTCCTAACTGGCTGAGGACTGGACTTGGGGGTAGGGAGCCAAGAAGGCTGATAAATTCAGTTCACAGGGTTGAGATTTTCTCTAGAGCTCAATTGTATTCCTGTTTCTTCTCTGTATCTTGTCTCATTTCATGTTAAATCAGTTTTGTTAAATACCTTTTCCTTGTACCCTCCTTCTCAATATCCTAGAGAAACCAGACTCCTCTCAGACTCATGTGTCCACAGGAAACCAGGTTTAACTCACAGGTAGCAGGTTCCACAGGGTGAAGCAGGTAGTGAGAAAGGACGACATTGGGCACCGGGATTACGGCTGGCTCATTCATGGTCCCTCTCAAGCACCTGGGTAGTGTCTGAGGCAGCCTTGTCTATGCTCTCAAGAACATATTTAGGCCTTTTGCTTGTTGGTCTGCCCTAGTTTAAGATCAATTCTTTGCTCTCCAGCTACAAACTCTTTCTGTCCACTTAGAGAATCATACTAGTTCTCATTATTTAAAATAAACTTTAGCAACATTAGAGGACAAGAAGACACTGAATGAAAACCCTGAGAGCCTCAAATCTCCATGCTCCCAGATCAAAAGGACCAGCAGTGCCTGCTATTCAGCTCAGCTATGTTGAGGGATCTGACCACCATTAGAGGAAACATATCAGCATAAGGAAGAAACTGACCCAACACCATTTGTCTGGATTAGATGCACTCATTTTGCTGGTCTCCTGTGGAATAAAATGCAAGTGATAGGCATGTTCATATAGCTTTCTATTAAATATAAATGTAACAACTTTAAGGAAACTTGAAATCTTAATTTTCAATGCCCTCCTTCTCCCCCCAAAAACTATTGAGCAGTAACAAATGCTGTTTGCATATTTAAATAATATTTTTAAAATGTGCTGGTTACATTAGTTGAAGTCATTTCAGAATTATCTACTGAAATTTAAAATAAAGTGCACAGGTTTATTTTTAATATCACACGAATATTCAAAAGAGTCAATAAGTAAATGAAATATCCAAAAACCTTCTTTATGCAATTTATAGTGTCAAATAAGAAAAAAAATAGAGCCATTGTTGGCAATGCTTATAAACTTAAATCTAGTACATGTTTATTAGGTATTTCTTTGCTGTCTAGGCATTGGTGCTATAGTATTTTATTTTTGATCTACTGTGAATCTTAAGCAATTTGCTTCATGTGTATGTTTAATCCTCCTGATTATATTTGTAAATAATTTGAGAATAAGGATGTGTATTATTTTATGTCTCCCATAAGCCAAGGGTGATGGAAATAGTTTTCCATGTCGAACGTTGATATAGTAATTTTAAACTGTTCCTTTTCAATGAAAAAACTCAATCATGTAAAAATTTAGACGACTTTCTAGTGAAAGCACATATTTTTCAATCCATCAGAGATTATATATATATATATATATATATATATATATATATATATATATAGCTATAGATATAGGTATAGATATAGATATGCCTAATATGCAAATTGTTTCTTCAGGAGTTTTTCGGTCACTCACTATGATGTGCACTGACCACCAGGGGGCGGCGTGGAGTGAATGAGGCCCCGGCCGGCAGCTGGAAGGCCCGGTCGGCCCTGATAGAAGGCCAGGCCTAGGGACCCCACCTGTGCACTTCATTATTCTAAACACAAGCAGACACTGCCCTATATTGGAGCTTTCAAAAATAATTTTCAAACAAAACTAGTACACCTATTATTTATCCTGGAGTATTTAAACAGGCTATTTAAGTTCTTTACCTCTCAATTTATTATTTTTCAATGACTATTTACTCCAAGAGAAAGTTCAAGTTTACGGATAACATCACTTATTTATGACAGAATGAATCTTTTAAATCTGATAAAAATTACAAGGTTATAAAGTATATTAAGTTCTCTAAGAGATGACTTAACTTCTACACTTTCTGACATTTTCTGCAATAACATTTTATTTTAAATGTCAACCATACATAAATTCAATCCCTTCAGACACTGAGATGTTAAAGAGTTCTCCATTTTAGACAGAGGGTGGAAAAAATCAGGCCTGAGAGAGTGGGAGAAAAGACACTTTAAAAGAGCTTATGAAAAATGCCTTCAAAGGTTCATTCCTTTTGTTAAGTTAGAAAAAACACACACCTAAAAGGTGGCAGTAAAGTATGCAAATGCATAATAAATTTTGAGTTGCTCATTATTACTGTGGTACAATGTTTCAGAACAACATCACAGAGGAGGAAACATCAACTACCACTTACTCCTATGGTGCAATTTGAGACATAATTTCTTTATTTTTAAGAAAAAGGGACACAACAAATTTAAACTCAAGCAATCTGTCAATATTTTAGAGGTGAGAAAATTCCTAAAATGTTTAAATAAGCACCCTTACTTCAGATTTCATAAAGTTTAGTGACCAAAAATGTAATTAATTTTAGCATCTCTGAGTTTATACCTAGCTCTGATATGTAACAAAACTAGACCAATGTTATAATATTTTTAATGACTACAAAACATTGGCGATGTTTTGTGCACAATGTTAACTATGAGATATTTTACATTACCTTTAATTGTCAATATTGTCCATCTAAAATCATTTCTCTTTAAAATATTTTTGTCTTAAAAATGTGGATGATGTAGAAAGTACTAACTCAATAGCTGGCAGTATTACATATTGATAAGATTACTTCCTGTGCAGATTCTCATACTCATATCCATTACCTCTCAGATGAATTGCTAGAAGAAATCTGTATTTCTATTCTCTTTTTACCCTGCTGGGGGCGATGTCTCTCCATTACTACTGAGGAAATGACTAGAAACTACTCATAGTTAGAGAAACAGAATGTTCTTTTAAGCAACAGTCTCAGTCACTAACGTAAAATGGGGGCAGCATGCCAAATATACGTCCTAATAAAACATTTTAACAATTGCAAGCATGTACAATTTTATAGCTTATTTCTACAACCTGCATAGTAAATTTTTAAAAATGATGCAGTAATGAATAGGAATGAAGTCTTTTTTCCCACCTGCACAATAATTTTATATAGAAAGTGTTTATTACTAAAATCCTTAGAGCGCCCTAAAACGAACTATACATTTTCTTCTTGATACTTCTGACATGATAACTCATAAGTTAAATGGATGAAAGGGAAGAATTGAATAACAGATTGGAAAGAATACTCTTACTTAGCTACAACGAAAATATGGCAGTCTATTTCTTATCCTACATACTGAAATTAGTACTTAATATTTAAATTCCATTATATTATTTTAAAATCCTTTTTTCAATAATGATAATTATTCAAGAACTACACAGTGATAAAAAGCAATCAATTTTTTTAAAAAAATTTATATTAAGAAAATGATGAAACGTCATCATGAAATGCATTTCTGATTGATTTACATAAACTCTTTTAACGTTGCTTGCATTTAATTTTGTATACAGAAACAACCCTCAAGCTCTTACTTTAAAATTATTAAAAACATTCACACACTATTAAAGACAGAGAAAGGTAACAGAATACTATGCCTTATAATTTTCAATATGTAAATTAACTGGAATTCATACAGCAGGAAAAATATTATTTTCCCTTTATCCATTAGGTCTTCCATGACAATTTTGAGCAAGGGTGCTCTTTCTTCCTTTTGACCCATAAATCTACCTATATTTTGAATTATTTAAAGCAAAATTATAGTTCACATTGTATATCCTTTCATTTTGTTCTCATGTGTCCTTAAACACAGGAACTCCTTAAATATAATAATTTTGATATATTCACATTTCTTATTTTTATCTCATGATTTATCCAGTACCTGCAGATATGAGAGTATATGCATAACACATTTATTTTTTTCTACAAATAAGATATAAAACATGGTCTGAACAAATCTAACCATTTTCTCATTAAATCTTAGATAAGCATGCATTTCATTTTATAAGAATAAATGAACATACCAAAAGATCAGCAAGATTTTTTTTTAACATACACCCAAAATTTGATATCACTACTTAGCTTTTCTTAGAACTTGGACCATATTGCATGAAAAGAAAGAAGTGGCTATGAGACAGTACTCTCCAGACGTGGAATCAAATCACACACACACACACACACACACACACACACACACACACACCTCACAATGGTTAGATCATAAATTTGCAAAAGATAGTTAAAGATAGAAAGAATAACAAGAAAAATAAGAATTGAGACTAAAAAAAAAAATCTCTATTACTATTACTAATAATAATGAAGGTGTTCAAACATCTCCAAAATAGGCCATTTTTGAATGTGGCTGATTTTGAGTTGAAGTCCGTCAAGACCATCAGATTAAAAAAAAACATTTACCTCTCCCTTACCTGCTGAAAAGGATTTAGATAGAGGGCCCAGTCCAAGAAAAGATCTATCACCTGAGACAACTACAAAGAATATGGGCTAGTGAAGGAAGCCGGGGGGGAGGGGGGGAGGGGGGGGGGCTGAAGATCAAAGTCCTCTTGGTGTCCCATTGTTTCTGCTGACATGACAAATATTGGCTCTTCCCACCCCCCTGTAAATTGGCTCCCCTCCCCACCCCCACGGAGGTCCTGGAACCTTATTCCCTTCTCCTTAGCTCAGGATGGCACTTACCCCTCCAATAGCTTGACCGCCTGTGGGTCTCACATGCTTATGGGTTTCCTGTACACATGCAATTCATCCCCACCCCCACCGCCCCCGGGGAATCTGATCATTTGATCATAGACCAGCCAAAGAACCTAGAAGGACAGACGGAGCACTTTTCCTCCCAACAATAACAATAACAATCAGGATTATGTTGGGAACATTTGTCCTCATGACACAGAGTAACAGCAAGAATCAAAGTGGATGCCTGTGAGTTCTCTGGCTGTAATATTTACCATCCACCTTATGAGGGAGATTATAGTTACCTAATTATGAGTGCTCTACAATGTTCCCCCAAGAAGTTAAGTTGTTGATGAAAAGGGAGGGATGTCACAGTCAAAGGGGCAGGGGGGGAGCTATTCAGGTAATGAAAACAGACTGCTTCTAGAACCTCCAAACATTCAAGATCTGATCGTAAGAGCGCCCGAGGAATATTTTTGTCAATGTCCACTCAAGAACTGTCTAAGGATATCTCTGTCCTACCAAATGACCTTGAACATTTAGGACACTGTGACAAATATAGTGCATAGTGAATAGTAAAATGGAGTTATTATATAGTTGGGTTATTCAGTTCGCTCTCCTTGCCTCAATAACATTCTGAACAAGCAACCACCTAATTAAAAAAGAAAGAAAAGGAAAAAGGCTTTCCATACAATTTTTCCCAAAGGAAAAAAAAATAGTTTTAATGCCGATTGGAGCATTCTGGTATATATGACCAGTGGTGAATTAAAATCAATAATGCACTATGTTAGCTTCTGCATCAGTCTCTGAGAAGCTTTAGACAATGAGGATGCAGCTTTGGGTAATGGGACAAAGCTCACTGTGTGGACATAATCAAGATTTTCAGCCTCTCAAATGGAGGAATAGACAGACCCCTGTTAAAATAAACTTCTGTTTACTCTGGCAACCAATCAGCAGTAATTTACCAAGAATGAGCTCTGTAATTCATCGCTCTTTAGTTATGTTCACAGAGGTGTGTCATGGATGTATGCATGGATGCAGGCTTATGAATAGAGCCATTGATGAAACCTTCCCATTGTACCCAGATGTATTGCATCTGGAGATGAAGAGGGACTAAAACTGCATCTATAACTGATAGCTTCTGCAGTCGGAGTTGAATTCTTGATTTTCAGTTGACAGCAGAGTGCTTCTCTTGACCCTCCCCTCAGCAGCTCCAAAATGTTCTACAGAAACCAAACTGTGCCACTTGAAACCTGGCACCCCTACCCTTGTTAATTACATGGTCATCTTTCTCATTACTCAGGCTTCAAGTCAGAGTCGTCTTTTAGCCTCTTGCTTAACAAATCATGAGCTTTGCGGCATGGAACTGGGTTCTGTGCCTACAGGCCATTTATTTCACACCTCACAGCCTCCATTTCTGTGTGTAAAATGGTGACAATGATTCAGTGCTCTCAGTATTTCTGTGAGGGGGAGATGTGATGATGCCTCATAAAACTGAGCACAGTTCTGGCTCAGAAGGAGGCTCAGTAAATGCCTGGGCAATGATTTGGGAGTAAATGACAATGTGGATGTAACTGGGCAGCAGTGTGTGCCACAGTTATGCCAGGAATATAGCTGGCTTTTTTCTCTATGGAAAAAAATGCAAAATTTTGAGTGTTTTGTGTGGGATGGTGCCTTGTGAGCAAGAGGCAGGAGGATTCTGGGTGGTATTAAGTCAGGTATCAGTCTTTGTAGACACTGCAAAGACCAGCTGGATATTGAGCCATGGAACAAGACTTCAACTGTCATTGGTTTTTTGTTTGCTTGGTTGGTTGTTTTAATCGTAACTTGAGGATGTGTTTTCATTGATTTTTAGAAAGAGAGGATGGGAGGAAGGGAGGAAGGGAGAAAGGGAGAGGGAGAGGGAGGGGGGAGGGAGAGAGAGGTGAGAAAGAAACAACAATCCGTGGTCTCCCAGGGATTGAACCCTCAACCTTATGGTGTACAAGATGATGCTCCAACCCACTGAGACACCCAACCATAGCAAACTATCATTGTTTTTAAAGGATAAGTTTCCACATACAAAACAGTTTTGAATTTGGTATAGAGTGCTGATAAATCCCAAAATGTTAGATATATTGAAAGAGTGCCCTTTAATATGTTTGCGCCAAGTAGCTTATTTGGCTTTCGAATTTTTTCTTCCCGTTTGAGGGGAGTGAGAATTAGAGTAGTTAGGTTCAGTTTGTGAGCCTAGTGGTTAGCGATACTGCATGAGATGGAACTCACACTCTACCCTCCTAGTCAATGTTTTTCCCCTTCACTGACCTACAGCATCTCCTAAACTTAAGTTTAAAGGCCAGTGACCATATCCTTACACTGCTCTCCTTACTAAATTTTATTCTAAGGCCACTTTTATTATTGGCATTTTCTTAACTCTAAATGAAACGTAATAATATCATATATCTTTAAGGTACAACATATAAAACATGAAATTCTTGTAAGACACATATTTAAGTAATAATTTCACATCCTTATAATAATTCCTTTATCTGTAAACACACATACCCACACACACACACTCTCACCTTTCTAACAACTCAGGTCTACTTAATAAAGTGTTGGTTATATATTTTTAATATTGATTTGATTTGTATGAAGCATATGTCATACAATGCTACACATATTTTGGAAATTATTACTGATTTTAAGAATAGTATTTTTTTAATGGGGCATAAGTTAATTAGATAATAAAATGACAGATTTCAGTGCATCTTCCCCTATTTCTCTACTAAAATTTACAATAGCAACATTAGAAATTATGTATGTGTATGAGGATTTTTCCTTTCCCAACAGAACATAACATTGTTCATCAAAAACAAAATTAAAGAAAGCAATTTTTAGTAGAAAAGGAATGGCATGTGAACCAGAAAATGCACATGAATATAAATATTCACAATTTCTCTGGGTCTTCTATACTTATTGCTTATTTACTGATACGCATGTTAACAATGCAAAATCCACTATATTGTATCAATTGTGTATTCTTTATTAGTGGCAGAGTGAGGACTGGACTTTAGGCCTACTGAGAAGTGCCACATTCTCTGAGGATGGCTTGATAGCTGTATGTGCAGTTTTAATCCCTATATTTATTGCGGGGGATATTTTATTCATGATTTGATTCCTTTACTTCTTTTTATTTAACCTTAAATCACATTCATTTTAAGGAAAAAATTCTTAAGACAAACATACAAAACAGAGTCTAAGAATAGCAACAAACTCCATCCTGATGAATTGGAAAGAAGGAACTCAAACTGATGTTAGTTCAAATGCATCTCTGTTATTTCGTTTATTATATTGGCTCCACTGGAAAGCTTTCCCTCTGTGTGTGTTCCATGTCCACCTCTCCTTTGGAGCTAAGATCCAATATGACATCTCAGTGAAGCTTGCCTAGATTCTGTGTAATAACTTATCGCTTGAAAAGTGTTACAGTGCATTTTTCCCACCTCTACGTGCCTACTACACACTTTCAGACGTTTTAGTTGAACAAATAAGACTTTTTCCCCTTCAACTGAACTTTAGACTTTTTGAGAGTGAAAATTAAGTCATATAGACCCCCACCTCTAAGCCATTTAACACTCAATGAAACATCTCATGAATAATAGAGGTAGCTCTATGTTGGGAGGTGGGGAGGCCCAATCTGATAGACATACATACACAAGATTTGTCTCAGCTAAATTACGTAAAATAACTGCAGTAAACTGGTACATTTTCCTAAGGTTTCAAAGTAAGAAAAGTACTCTTAATGATTCCTTCAAAGATCATATAGCCTTTAAATTCTGTAACCAAATATATTTGAAATAAAATTGCTAAAAGATAAATGCATCCCCCAAAAAATGATAGATAGCAAGAAGGAGCAAGAGACAATACACAGAGCTAACTCAGGTGAGAATGATCGTGATAACATTTGATTTTCTAGACTTTGTGTTTGAGGCAGAAGGAACAACACCATTAGATTGCAGTACAATCAGCCGGAGGTTTTCAAGGTTTGTGTGGTGAGGACCATCATTCGAATCTCCCAGAAATCACTTGCACAGGATGAAGACAGCTGTTGTGAGCACTGGGACTCTGCCCCGAGTCATATTCTTGTCCTGCTGCTGAAACAGTCGGCCCTGGCGAATTGTCATAGCCCTTCACCAAAGGCAGACACAGATTACCACAGCCCTTAACCAAAGGCAGACACAGATTATCACAGCCCTTCACCAAAGGCAGACACAGATTATCACAGCCCTTCACCAAAGGCAGACACAGAGGCCGTGGGTAAATAGTCCAGTGGTTTGGCTTGTGTAGGATAAATCTGAGGTGGGTTCTACCTGCCAGAATTCCCGGTCCAGACAGACTCCAGTTGACCTCGATGACCCTCGCTTGATGGCACAGCCTTTGCGCCCTTCTCTCCTGTCTCCCTTCCTCACTCCTACGCCCTTAATTCCTGCATCACTGACCACCTTCCAAACAGACTACTTCCACTCAAGTTTTTATCTCAAGAGTTTTCTTCTGAGGATAAAGAATACAAACAGAGACTATTGTTTGCTTCTGGTATTTCAGATGAACATTTTCTGCTTCTTTCTATTTAAAATTTTGACACCAAAATTACATTTGGTCTTTGAGTCTTTATATTTACAGCCCATAAAATCCTTCTGACCCAATGTAATTCCTGACCAAGCTAGAGACAGAAGTTCACTCTTATCATAATTGTAGATGATCCTATAGCAGGGGTGGGCAAATTTTTTGACTCGAGGGCCACAATGGGTTCTTAAACTGGACCGGAGGGCCGGAACAAAAGCAAGGATGGAGTGTTTGTGTGAACTAATATAAATTCAAAGTAAACATCATTACATAAAAGGGTACGGTCTTTTTTTTTTTTTTTTAAGCTTTATTCATTTCAAACGGGCCGGATCTGGCCCACAGGCCGTAGTTTGCCCACAGTTGTCCTATACGATGCTTTTATCATGTGGCTTCCAAATACAGGAATTGGGAACACGAAACCTAGTTCAAATGAGAAATTGATCAAAATAAAATAAACTAATGCTGCAAAATTTGATTCATGAGGAGAAAATTATTGACTCTGCTGATCTAGGTAGGGAAATTACTTTTAACAGATATCAAAACTCTGAGTTGAAAAAACTTTTAAAGATGGTATAATGCTACATTGTAGGTGAGTTTCTTGTGCTGATTCAAGGAAAAGTTTATCATACAACTGCAAATTGTAGTGAGCTTATCAGGCTCATGTGAGTAATATTTTAGTGTATAAGCTTTTCAGTTTTATATATATGCCACTGGAAGATTGGTTTCTTGGTTGAAATAATAAATCTATGTCTCATAACTACACCAATGCAGTGAATTAGCTTCATTTGTAGACACTGCATGCATGTCTCTTTCATTCATTAATTCATCCAAAAACATTAGCTTAGGACCTTATATTTCTCTTATTGTGCTAATCGGGAAAACAGGGATTGTCTATGTTATTCAGTGTTTCATGATCTAGTGGGTTTTAATTGAACTTCTTGTCACACTTATATGTTGAGAAAATATAAATGTTAAATTTTGCTTTAGTTATCTGAGAGACGTTATGGAAAAAAGGTATAAAACTTTAATAAATATAGCTTTTAGGTAAACAAATCTGAAATGTTAGTGAGAGAGTTCACAGATTTATAAAGGATCTCACCATTAAAAACAGAGTTATAACAGAAGTGTTTTATACTTAGTGTATTTATTAAAAGAATAACAGATCTTTATTTTTATTTTGTCCTGAAACATTAATTGCAACAGATTTATGAATGACCTAATTCTGTATTAAGTTTTAGCAATAAAAACTTTATTACAACACTTGTTATGATTAACATGACATAAAATTTTAAAAAGCAATTCTCAAATATTGTGCTTATAGTCTCAGCCTTGAATGGTATTTTTTCCATGATTAGTATTCCTATGTAATTTTAAACACTTCTCTAGTTTATGTTAAAATGTATGTTTAATAATTTAGGTAAAAGCATGAAAGCCAAGATAAGAATTCAAATAAAATAACTGTTCCCCCTACTCCCCCAAAAGATTCATGAATTTATTAAAATAAATGTTTAAACTCTTTACCATTCCAGGATTCATTGGAAGTATATTAAATTATTAAATGTATAATGTATGGGACTTCAGGTTCAGAAATGGTGGATTCTTTCTTAACTTAAACTCACTAAAGATATAATATAATGCCTTTTGTTTTCTTTTTAAAAATATATATTTTTTATTGATTTCAGAGAGGAAGGGAGAGTGAGAGATAGATAGAAACATCAATGATGAGAGAGAATCATTGATTGGCTGCCTCCTGCACACCCCCTACTGAGGACTGCCCGCAACTCAGAAATGTGTCCTGACTGGGAATCGAACCTGGGACCCTGAGTCCGCAGGCCGATGCTCTATCCACTGAGCCAAACCAGATAGAGCATGTCTTTTGTTTTCTTTAAGGTAATTCTCAACCTGAACAAAATCTTATGTGATCTAAGTAGGAATTACTAAAATCTCATCTGCCAATCACTACCCTGGGGGAAAGAATAGGATGAAATAGAATACCTGAATTTTAGATAATTCAGTAAACTTATACTTGCAATTTTATTGGGAAAATTGACACATGGCTCAGAGGAAATGATGATTTTTAAAATTCGTATGTATTTGAAAGTTTATATTAATATATAGTCTCTTTTAAATATAACAAGACAACTCTAAGTTGGTTATAACTTTTAAAAAAATAATGCCAATATGTAAATGAAGTTAACAAAATGTAATTTCCCTCAGGGTAGAAACACTGCTTATGTTGTTTCTCCAGAAACTTTGTTCCAGGAGTTGGCCATAGGGTATGCCATTCAATCAATGTTAGTTAAGAGAAGTTCTACGTAAGAATAAGAAGCAAATGGAAAGGGAACAAAATCATAATAGGAAATAGTATGTAAAATGCTCTATAAATAAAAATGTTTCATCAATTTGAAGCTTTAATCCAATAGATGTTTACAGGTCACTCAATATGACAGTCATAAAATAAATGTGGCTTTACTGTATCTACTCATAAAAGATTGTAGGGTATCTTAATAATCATTTTTTTTTCATAAACCTAATATGCTTTATGCATTTACTCACTTAGGGAAGGTCTGGATTTCCCATTTATAAATTGAGATGTCTCCTTTTTTGTTTTTAGATCTCTGCCCTATGTTTATATGGTAGAACAAAAGACTTGTTTGCATAGGAGGGATAAGGCAAAGGAATATCCAAAATGAAAAATGGATGGATGGATAGCAGCTATTACTCCATGTGACTCACTACAACCACCTGATACTTTTACCTTTACTGTTGGAAAAACACCACCTATAAACCATTGCAGCTTCCTCACTACTGGCTGTGATAGATATGGGTGACTTTCCAGGCACGAAAATGAACACAGAGAGAGTAAGTGTCTGACCCACTTTTACAAAGACAGTAAGTGGGAGAGACAACTCTGAATCCACTTTTCCCCACTGGATAGCACATGAAGCTTCTCAATCAGGCAGTGTATTGTCAGAAATAAACATTTGTGTGAGATTGTGTGTGCATGCACATACATATGCATCAATCAATTATTTTATTATTGGCCAAAGCTGGTAAGCATAAGCAAGACATGCAAAGAGAGAAATAGTACCACATGGTACAAGCTAAAGAAGAAGCAGTAGGGTTGAAATAAAGGAAGGAAAAGAGAGAAGGAGAACAGAGAGACCACTATAATATGTACAAGAATTCCTATTCTGGAATTAAAAGCAATCCACATAACAGAAACAAGCTATCCAGGTGAGCTTCAAGCTTCAGAAGAGCTTAATAGGAACAGAAAATTAATAGGAGCCTTAAATGATATGAAGACAAAACAACAGAATATGCAAAGGCAGAAGGCTTAGCCCAGACCTAAACACACACACACACACACACACACACACACACACACACTCACACACACACCACTACCAAAGTATTTGTGTATCAAATTGTATTAAAATGATAGATTTCATTTTAATGGCCTCAGAAGCTTTAAAAATGCCAACATCGTGGTTGCCTCACTATTCATTGACTTAACAGTTCTGGGCTCAGCCTGTGCTCTGAGATTTTTAAAACCTTTACAGGTGATTCTACTGTGCAGCCATTATTACGAAACACTGAATCAGGACCACGCAAATATATGGTGGACATGAATGCGAACTTAGATCACTGAAAGGATGGCTTAAAACTTTAGCAAGTGAAAAGGAAAGCCAAAGAATTAGAACAACCAGAAGGTATTATAGAAACAGAGAACAAAATGACTCTAATACAGATAACCAATATCCCTGAAGTAGACACTCTAAGAAGAAAGAAAATGGTGATTTAAAATATAATAATTGTTCATAATAAATGAACATTTTCATGAAATCAAGAGAAAAGTGAATCTGAAAATCAAAATTGCACGTTTACACCAGGAAAGTTTTACATAGAACAATCAGCCTAAAGTAATTTATGAAGTGAATGTTTCAACATTAAGAATTAAAGGATAAAGTTTAGGCTTTCCTACAGAGAAAACAAATCATTCACAAGGGGTAGGGTTGGGTGGGAGAGAAGAATCAGCATCATCAGAGTTCAAAATACCATTTTTGTTGGAAAGTGTGATACAGTCCTATTACAGCCAACCAAAGTTAGCAGAAAGAGGAAAATTAAAAAACAAACAAATAAAAAAACACACAAGGAAAAAAGACCAATAAACCATGCTTGAAAATCTCAGTCATGCATAAAATCAAGGCAACCACCTCAAGATTGGTTGTGAGCACCAATTTGATATGCATGGAAAGCTAAGAATAGAGAAATAAAGAAAGTATTGATATAACAAAAGTTTTATTTTACTTTACCAATAAAAACGAGGATAAAGTAAAAGCAATATAACATCTCACTATCTCACAGATTCTACGTCCCTGAACATTCCAGTCGCTTTACTATGAAGAATCCTTTTCTGCACCTTGTAGAAGAGGGGTTGGCAAACTTATTCTGTAAAAGGCCAGAGAGTAAATATTTTATGCTCTGTGGGCTGTTAACTTCCTGTCAAAACTTCTCAGCTCTGCTGCTGTGGCAAAAAGCAGCCACAGACAATCTGTGCTTCTGTTTAAACAAAACAATATTTATAGAATCTGGGATTTGTATTTAAATACATTTTGTGTGTCATAAATACTCTATAACATTTTTTCAACCATTTGTAAATGCTAAAACCACTGTTAGCTGGTGGGTCTTATTAAAACATTAAGTGGGCCAGATCAAACCGACAGCTATAGTTTGCCAGGCTGTATTTGAGACCAGAGCTTTTCATATTCAGCACTATTCACATTTTGGGCTGGAGAATTCTTCACTATGGAAAACTGTCCCCTGCATTGCAGTTGTTGTTGTTTTTTTGTTTGTTTTAGCAGCATCTTTGGCCTGCACACACTAGGTGTCCATAGCACCCATTTAGACATTGCCAGTGTGTTCTGGCTAAGAACCACTGTTCTTGACTATTACTAACTCTGTAGGCATTAAGCAAAGATATTTCCAAGTGTAAACTTTATCAGCAGAGAATTCAGAGGGGCTTTTTCCTCCATCTGAACACTAACTTCATTAGGGCATAATATACTATAATGGCTCCAGCTGTCTTTTCTAACACTTAGATGCATTAACTAAATCACCTCCCTCCCCAAGCCACTCCTGCTTTTTTAACTTCACTTAAACCACTGTCAAGTCAACCCTCCAAACTATTCTGTTTATTGTGAGATTCCATGAACTTTTTAGGCACAGTGACGTAAATTAAAATGAAATAAGGATCACCATTTAAAATATCAAAGAAATGGGTGTTGATGATTTAGCAAAACCATGCATAGTGCCTCCATTGTGAGCAGAGCAATTCCCATCAATATTAGTTTAAGGTACATACCTATAAAGAACAAAATGGTTTAAGTATTATCAGTTCTGAATTTTAGCAGTTTTCTGATATATTCAGCAAACACGATTTTTTTATTGGGGTATAATTGACATACAATATTCTATTAGTTTCAGGTGTACATCACAGTGATTCAATATGTATTATACATTATGAAATAATCCCCATGATAAGTCTAGTTACCATCTGTTACCATACAAAGTTATTACAATATTATTGACTATGTTCCCTAGGCTGTACATGCTTTTGAATAGGACTTCATCTGTTTGATGCAATCAAGAAAGGTAAACACATAAAGAGAATCTTGTTTCTCACTGAAATAATTCAAGAAAAACTACCCACACAACTGCATAAAATGTAAGGCTTCAAAGCAGAAAATAAGTTTCATTTGCATGTGTGTGTATTTCAAGAGTGGGTTTGTATGTTTCTCATGATTCCAAATGACTTCACAACTAAAAAAATCAGTGCTATATAAATGTTCTTGATTGGCATAATATATATTGTGATATCAATAATTCAGCTAATTTCCCCTCCTTTGTTGTTTTTATCTTTATGGATAAATAACTTTTTAAGTGTCTTTATGTTTGAAGTTTGACTCTAGTTCAATCATGCATGCACAGATGAATGATTCTATTTATGAATCCCATTAGTATTAGTTAAGAAGAGTATGTTCTGGGCATTGTTCTTCATTCTTTTGACCACTGTAAGTTATGGAGAACTATTAGTGCCCTCCAGTCTTCTAGACAAACAGTAGAGATAGTCATTGGGATATAACCATAAAAGTCTGCCAGTTGAAGATCAGTAGGAATGTTTACATAAAATGACAGCCACTTTCTCTTTCCTTTCCAAGTCCATTCCTTGTAATAAAATGAAATGTTCCAATTTTCCCTTTCTTTCTCACCCAGCTACTAGAGATGCATTTTCTTTTATGTTTGATGATCGAGTGCTTAGCAGTGTTTAGGTCTATGTGGGCTATTGGTGAGAATAGCAATATGAACATAGTAAAATCCATAAGAAAAAATTAGTATTTTGTGATGCTAAAATAATACACTTTAAGAACATAAAATAAACATATTTCCTTTTGAAATAGTTCTTATAACGTCAAAATGACCTCTGGGACCAGTTCCAGGAGAGTTATTCCCCAGACATAGGTGGAATCCATGTGTATATTTTATGCATAATATATGGATTTCAAGAGGTTCCCTCAGTAGTTCTCCAGAATTTGGGAATAATTGAGGTCAACATGGCATCTGCTGGGTGAGGGAACCCACCGAGATGAGGAAAATGCAATAGAAAATTTTAAACTGTGGTTGGATGGACAGTGAAAATCAATGATGAGAAAATGGACCATTTTTGCCTCAGAAATTTTTCACTGTTCACTGAATTAAGTCCACCTGCTAATGGTTGTGAACTTGGCATTTTTCCCACCTTGGCAAATATTTTGGTGTTAGTTATGATCGCCTGCTATAAACTGGCAACTCCACTCTGATTGTCTTGGTGATGAGACACCAGATTTCAAACTGAAGCTCAATTTCAATGATTTTTTAGAATAAAATAGAGCTTCCAGGCTCCTGCTGATTGATCATGATGCCCTCCAGCTGAACATGGGTGTAGCTTCAAAGTTGCTTCTCAATAGAAGGTTCTAGGCAGCTACCACACTATATTGATTAGAATTGGTCTGTGAGAGAAAAGCACTTTCCCCTCTTTGAAGACATAGTAGATTAACACTCTGGTATTACTGAGTTTAATGGAATGGTTATAAAGAAACCAAATCCTTTTCCATTTACTTACAAAAAATATGGGGACGATTCATTGATAAATAAGACTGGTTTTCTCCTGAGGGAATTTAAGTCAAGTACAAAAGAAGACATACATAATTACATGTGATACAGTATATTAAATGTTATTCTGCAGATGTTTATAATTATTGGAGATGATCAAAATAAAGGAGAGATCAAATATACTTAGAAGACTTCACAGAAGTAAAATTAGATATGAGAAAGATGTTATGAATTGGACTAACGGCTGAGTATTGCAAAAATAGAAAATATGTAAGAGTCAAGCATCAAGGTGGATACTTTGGGATGACTAGGATGGAGGTGCCAAAGTATGTGTGGAAGAGAAATGGAGCCTAGTTAAAGGAAGTCAACACATGTGCCATTGGGGGGAATATTTACTCTATACTATAAAAATGGAAGGTAAATGGACCATGTTTAGAAGCAGAAGGATAACAATTATATTTTAATTTATAGAATGTATGATTGCTGAAAATATTATAAAATATTATAAAAGACAGTTACGAGGCATAACCATACAGGCTGGAATCAAGTTAGAGGTTACTGTCACAGTCTAGGGAAGACATACATTTTTATTTTGAAGAAATAGAAGGGATAAAGTAGAATGGATTGGCTTGAGAATGGATTGGCTTGAGAAGCATTTTATTCATCAAGGTAGCTAATGGATTCTGGGAATGAGAAGGAGAGAGAAATCTAGAATAATACATTTTTATCATGTGTAATTGAGTGGGGAATAAAATAATTAACTAAGGAAGACTAACACAAAGATAACAATCTGAGATCCAGAGTAAGGGGGAGAAGCATGACAAATTCAATGTTCGACACGACCACTTTAAGATATTGAGAATCATCCAAGGAGAATACCAAATGAAAAATGGGGTTACAGATTTGGACTCTGGTTCAATTGTTTTGCTACAGAATTACTTAGGAAAAACAACAATTTGAAGGTTAAGAAAAAAAAAAAACAACAACAGGGAATATATGACCAAAATAAGCAAGAAATGTCGATGAGAAGTCAATTAATAGGGAAAAAATAGCCTATCTAGAACTTAGTAAAAATTCACTGGTAATCTTAGCTAGAGATATTCCTCTGTGAGTTAGGAGGTAGAGCAGACAGAGGATTTAATGAGAGATGAAACACATGGTTCACTGGAGCCATGATGAAAAGTAGGGTGCTTTGTGATGAAAGCCACAGAAACCCAACAAAAGGTAGGTTTTCTCCGATTTGACCTATGGTATCACATTAATAGAAATGCAGAGGTAATGAGCCCTTCACCATTATTTAATCCATCAGGACATTTCTCTTTGATCTTTGCATCTTTAGCAGGAGTCATCCTAAGACTGGTTCGCCCATGGCTTGAAGAGAGATTGTGGGTACAAGATTCTTCATTTACATTCCAGTAAAGAGCTAGATAGAAGCCCACCTGCTACCATGGACTATAAGCCAAGTCTTTCGGTTTTGTTAGGCAAACTTCGGAAACATGTCTAGCCCTATACTGATTCCAATAACCAGGGAAAAGCCAGGTGCTACTGAATAGAATCCACCTTGGAGGATGGGCCTGGCGGGTGGTTGAACTAAATTAGGGTTCTAGCAGAAAAAAGAGGGTCCATTTGTTGGATAGGCAACCAACAGTGTTCTCTGTAAGGACAGTGAAGAGGATTCAGTCCTGCAGACCAGGAGCTAAAGGGCAAAGACATACAAGTGACATTATCATGTTACACTTTTGCCTCTTCCTCCTTTTGCCTACTGTTGTTTTGTGAAATTTGAACATGTTTCTATGCTGAAGGAATGTGCTAGGGAGGGAGAAGTTGAGAGGAGAGGAGAGACAGATCAATGCAATGAAGCCTAGGATGACAAGAATGACTGGAATTCATACCACAGATGGAGAGATAGCTGCCGAGGAGAAGGCACTGGCAGGTCCTTGTGTTTAGTGTTTGGAGGATAGTTGGGACTAAAGTTGAGAGAAGCTTCACTCAGGAGGGCACTTATTTTTCCTGTAAAGTAGGAGAGGCAGAGGCCACTTGGCAAGAATGTGGAACAAGTGGGTGCTAAACTAGAGTTTGTAAGAAAAGTTCTCTTTTCTGCTTTCTCTTGTCATCCTTTTTCCAGCTCTAAGTCAGGGCCAGCATGCTGCCCTTAGCCCTCCAGAGATGCTCCCTGACCCCCCCTCCCCCCCGCCTTACAATGGTGCTCCAGGGCCACCTGGGTGCCTTCAGTTTTAATCCCTGCCCTTGTCTGTCTGCTTTCTCGCCTGCTGCCCACCCTAATTCCCTGACCTTTGTCTCTCTGGCTTCCCCTCTCTGCTTTGTGCTCACATCCATATTTCTCTGCTGTCTTCTGCCATGACCTTTGACCCCACTGTCTAAGAGAAAGCCAAAGAATCCATCTGAAGAGGATGAGCATAATTTTATCCAAATAGCTTAGTACAAGGGAAAAAAGGGAGGCTGACACTAACAGGAGATAGCCAAAAATATGCTGTAAGAATAACTTTTAAATTTTTTGTCATGGATATATTATTAGGTAGCAGTTGGTAAATATCATACATATAGTTGCCTCTATAAAAAAATGGTAAGGTATTCATTAACTCAACTTAAAATTATAAAGGTTAAAATAAAATTTATTTTCAAAGTAATGTAATTATTACATTACGTAATTATCTGTATTTTTTTATTTTCCTCATCAGTTCATAAATTTTAATTACTCCAAATTAATGACAATTCATGTCAGTAACTTCCCCATTTGCTAAAATATTTGCCAATAGAACAGTAAAATGTTAGTCTATTTTACATAGGGTTTTTACTGGTGCATATACTACTGTTCAATATGACATAGAAACAGCTTTATTTTCACTTACATAAAGTGTTTTTGAAATAGACAAAACACTAAGTTTCCGAGTGGGCCAATTTTGCTTTCTTTTTATAGGAAACAGACACAGGCTTATTCTCCTTTAGTAATAGCCTGACCTACATAAATTGTGAGTAGCTGTGGTTTTCTCATTTTCCCCAGTGAGAGGAGAAGTATCCGCACCCCCTTGTCCTCCTGCTACCACAAAAGGGGAAAAATGATCACAGGAGCTTTGAATACAATTTTTGTTGAGCTTGTTTTTTTCTTCACCTTAGGTGACCAGATCGATAAGACAGTCCAGCAGCTGAGAGAGAAAAAATCAGATGACTGGAACACCGCCAGAGGCCAGAGGCAGTTTCTCTGGTTCAGCAAGAGTCTATTATGATATGACAAAATTTAACATAAGTGGTATATAAGGAGACGGTCATAAGTCCATCCATTTTAAGGGGCAAATGCAAATATAAGAATGACTCATAACGATACTAATATCAGCATCACTTTGCCACAAAAATCCAATATCGTGAATTTGACTTTCCAAGTCCATGTGGGGTTTCCCATCTTTAAAAGTGATATGTCTTCATGGACACTAATTAGTAAATGATATAACCACCCTGTAGTCTGTCTACTCTGTGGCCCGCAGGCTAAGATGGCTGCGCATTTGCTCAGACTCTTGACAATGAGCTGCTCGTGTTAAGAGGTGGTCCCCCTTTCCTGTCTGCATGAGGGATGCAGCTCCTGAAATCCGACCAGCTCCCAGAAAGAATGGGGCACTGACATGGCCAACCTGCTCCATTCCAGGAAACGCACTGATCCATTCAGGTATCGTTTATTAAAGAGCATTTGCTGAGCTCGTACAATGGAGAAGGCATCGTATGTATCATCAAATCACAAAACCACAGGGAGGCGGGGACCTTCAGAGCTGCCTCTGGGCTTGGAATGTGCTTGTACATCTTATTCATTTGACTTTTACTATTTTTAGAAAATTCAACTCTGTCCTTGCCTTTTCTCCTCCATCACTCCTCCATCCTCCAAAAATTCTGAGCGGTGTCTGTCTTTCTTATATGTCTTTATGTTCTGATGTTGACTATAGTTTGTACTGTAAATGACAGCAATAGGAACAACAGCAATCAATATGTCAGGTACAGCAATAAGGGACTTATTTGCTCTATTTTATTGAATTACTGCAACAGCGGTTCTTCTCCCTATTAAGACTGCCTCTCCTTTGCTATGTCTGTTCTTTTGGACGTGGGACTCAGAGTGTTTATTCCTTATGAGACAAGCCATTCTCAAACGACCTGGACATAGCAAACTGTCCTAGGACAAGTAGCTTCTCAAGGAGGCTTCAGTTCCTGCCTTTGGTGACCACATCAAAACCTGTAGGAAAATAAGTCGCCCGGCCTTCTTATAATTTCCAACTTGAACTGATCACCTACCTTTCTGTGAATCTAAGTGCCCCTCAGAGTCTAAGTGCCCCTCAGAGTCATGCTATCTTACCTTATAGGCCTGTTAAGTTTAATTACGTTAAAAAGATGTCCCCAATTTATTAAACTATTTTGATAAATCTTTATTAGCCTAGAATTTGAGGCCATTAAGGGAGATACTATTAGTTACTAACTGGCTATTATACATATTGAATTATTGAATATTGATAACCACCCCATGAAATGTATGCTAATATCCCCATTTTACATAAGAGGAAACTGAGGCACAGTCAGGCAAAACACCCTATTTTGTTTTCACAAAAGAAAGTGGCCCAGACACCAGGGCCATATGGTTCTACAGCCTTAGCTCTCTTTACCTTTAAACTATGTCCCTTGCCTCCCCATCCTTCAAGGCTTACAGTAGATTTTAATGTCCTTATATAATGAACTAAAATTGCATGCTGTGTCCAGACTCACCATACAAAGAAGTTCCTTGAGTCCTAGCCAGTTCTCAGTGGATAGAGCATCAGCCTTCAGATCCAAGGGTCAAGGGCACATGCCCTGGTTGTGGGCCTGATCCCAAGTAGGGGGCATGCAGGAGGCAGCCAATCAATGATTCTCTCTCATTATTGTTGTTTCTATCTCTCTCTTTCTTTCCCTTCCTCTCTGAAATCAATAAAAATATTTTTTAAAAAAAGAAATTCCTTGAAGGCAGAGTCCTGTGACTCACTGATCTATACATATAGTTCTAAATGCAAGAGTGAGTCCACACATATCAACAGCTCCCTAATAATTATAATAGTTTTCATCCAACTTGCACTCATCTACTTGAACCAAAAATTCCGGAGAAAGAAACGGTGGCTCGTCCTAGAAAGCCTTCGAGAATGCTAACTCCATTAACTTTTTAGTATCTTCAAGAAAGAAAGTCTGTTTCTATGGACTCAAATTTGAAAACAATGAGCATCTGGTAAAAAGAGCAGGACACTGCCCCAGCTGGCTTGGCTCAGTGAATAGAGCGTCAGCCTGCAGACTGAAGGGTCGCACTTTTGATTCGGGACAGGGGCACATGCCTGGGTTTCAGGCTCGATCCCGGGTGGGGGGTGTGCAGGAGGCAGCCAATCAATGATTCTCTCTCATCATTGATGTTTCTATCTCTCCTACCCTCTTCCTCTCTGAAATCAATAAAGAAATATATTTTAAAAAATTGCAGGACACTAACTTCCAAGTCTTATTATATGGACTAACGCTACAAGCACAGAAAACCATATACCTATACTTCCTATTAGGGGAAATACACTGTTGTCTTGGAGGCACCATAAGTAATTGTAAATAGATACTGCATAGAGACATGTATCCACAATATTTGATTTGATATTTCCTCGAACAGAAAAAAACTCATTCCTAATATTGCTCATATTTAATATTCAATTTTCTGTATCAACTATATGCATAATATGCATATATTATTATATTCTATATAGTACTTACATATATAAAAATAATACATATATAATAATATAAGTGGGCCTATTTCAAAAGATATATTCATTTAAAATTTACATCTAATGTTTTTTTAATGACCTTAAGTGGACAGTTATAGCATTTTTGTTGCTATGAAAAATGATTTTAAGAATATCTCCACAATGTACATTCTTCAGACAGTTTAAAATGTTGTTAATAAGCAATTAAAGTATCTTTGGTATTCAGACACTGAATCCATTTGCGGAAGATATGTCCGTTATAATGTTTTAGAATGTGCATTATATCTACTTCATTCTCATTCTAGGAACGATGCCAAAATTCTTTCTCCAAAGAGGAAAAAAGTAAGAGGCATAAATATTGTCTTGCAACAGAATAAAAAACTTTGCTGAGGCACAAGAACAGTTTTGTAAAAACCAAGGCTAACTTTTTAATCTTCAGTAATTCAAACATCTAGCATTTAATCTCAAAAAGTGATACCTTGTATTAAGTGTATATTTTACTCTTTTTGAAAGAATAGAAAATGGAATTTTGAGTTTAAAACCCTACAATTGGCCCAAATAAGCAGTCCTTGATTTTCATCACTTAAATACTTGGACAAACACATGCTCTCATTAAATTTTCTACTTAGATGTTATTCGCAATGACATGTTCTAAATTTACTCCATCAGAGGCACATTTCATAGTACTACCATTCTCAGGGGCAGGACCCCACAAAATTCCTGTTTGAATGACTTCATATATACTATTAATAATCATTTTAAATAATCGTTTATTTAAATCCCACCAAGAAAAAAGGCAGTCCCAGTGTAATAAACTGTTCAGTAGAAGTGGGGGTGATGCTGGGAAGGTGCTTGCCTGTCAGTCTAGTCTGGAGAACAGAGGGTTGGCTCGGGGGGTGGGCCCCCGTGTAAGCCGTGGTAGTTTGAGAATGAATAGTCCCCAAACGAAGAGTTCACTCTCTCTGTGCTCCCCTACTTCTTGCTCTCACTTACTCCATGGCCACACGGACTCTACATCCAATGGACTGCAACTGGGAGTTCACGGTAAGCTCGCCAGATGCTGGACCGGACTGTGCTTTCATATGGAACAGAAACTCTGGGAACTGGCCTTAATTCTAGTCCTGCTGGAGACAGGACTGGACTTTTCCCATGGTGGGATGAGACCTTGAGGGGAACTCCCTTAACTTTACACCATCAATAAAGCTTTCTATAAAACCTCATCCTCCCATGGGGGCCTCAGGAAATTGTTCTCTAGGTGGCACCCCAAGAACTATAACGGTTGGAGGAAAGTGCAAATTCAACCCTGAATCACAGGATGTCCCCTTCATCTTGGAATGGACATGTTGCTGTAGCTGCAAAAATAGGGTTGATGCATCTAGGTTCTTTTGACTGTTTCTCAGAGGCAGTGGTGAAGTAGTTGATGGCATTTGGATATCAGAATTGGGTAATTACACAAACTGTACAAGCCTTAGTTCATTCAGCAATTCTGAGCCGAGACCCAACAACATCCCAAGCACTCTTATAGATGCTAGAGTGAGGACAAGAGAGATTAGGCACTTGGTCTCTGAGCTCACAAAATACTTAGGGATGGAGATATTGAACATGTACAAATATCAATAAACAATCATTTATATAAGCAATTGCTTCTATAATCTAAAATAGATGTGGTGATGTAGAGTATCTGGGAGGGAAGCCTTTTATTTTTTAAAATATATTTTATTGATTTTTTTATAGAGAGGAAGGGAAAGGGATAGAGAGTTAGAAACATCGATGAGAGAGAAACATTGATCAGCTGCCTCCTGCACACCCCGCACTGGGGATGTGCCTGCAACCAAGGTACAGGCTCTTGACTGGAATCAAACCTGGGACCTTTCAGTCCACAGGCTGACGCTCTATCCACTGAGCCAAACCAATTAGGGCAATGGAAGCCTTTTATATAGATTAGTCAGGGAAGGCCCTTCCTCTCTAATGAAAGAGTAAATTTTGATCTAAGTGATAATATGGATTCACCCATGCAAATGTCAAGGGGAAGAGTTTTCTAGAAGAGGCTCTCCATGGGAGTGTGCATATGCTTGATGTGTTTCAGGACAGAAAAGTAGTGTGATGTTGAGGGACGACATGAGGGGCCAACTCCACAGCCATTGTGAGTGAGAGTAATTTTATTTTAAGTAGGAAACCACCGGAGCATAGCCACCCCTTATAAGACCAAAGTCCATGTACACAGTGTCCAATCTATCTTAAAACTAATATAGTGATTCATGTGGTAAACATATTTGATACTACTATTGTTCCGTAACTCACAAATCATTATAATTAGGAAGCTAGTGAAAATACTGCACTCCCCCTTCCCTTTCATTTTCCTTGCTTTTCTTTTATTTAGTAAGCTCCAAAGTAACTAGTCCTGGGGGGAGATAGAGTGATGAATAACCTCATTCAGCTCCAAGAAACAACAACAAAAAATCCACAGCTGAATGGTTCATTGCAAACAGCAAAATGGTCATTGTTTAGTGGATGAGGTTTTCCTCTCTTTAGTATCCAGGCAATGACTAATGATTTTCCTCCAAAGCTCCCACTTTTAAAAGACTGAATAAGCCCCGAAGGCCTCTGAGAGATAAGTATTACTTTCCTCCTGGTAGCTTAGCTGGTGACTGAGAGGGAAAAGGAAACCAGACAATATTTCAAAGCCAAGACCCATAATCGTGAGAGTAGATACCGCACTTCTCTTCTCCTAAATCATTTGGCATCCACAGGGTTTTTATGCACTTCCATGCATTTTTCTCTTTTCTCCATCAACTCACTCAAGTGGGCTTGCTTCAGATATGTTCCTGGGTGCCCACACATAACTGCGTTCCCTGCGTTTCTCAGAGAAAAGCCAGCTCCGTGACCTGACCTGCTACGCTACACAAAGACTCCCGTGCAATCGGATGATCAGTGGTCATGTTACACACATAGCAGTTGTACCAGGCTTTGCTATTTATTTGCATAGTTTTATTTTCTAGGGACAACCTTCTAACAATAATAATGACAACAACCTACTGCAAAACAATGCCTTGTCTTTTTGAAGCAAAATAGCACACGGAATGCTAATGCAAGATTCGATGCATAACTTGCGTTCTCTTATCTCTATTAGGAAAATGTCATGGGTTAATATATGTGTGCCCCACTGAGAATTAAAGAGTAAACAAAACGCTGCATGTTCATAATGAGGCTGTTGCGTTAATGTAGGAAGGTCATGCCAGATCACGGCTAATAGATGTGGCAATGTTCTTTTCCACGGTAGCCAAAGGGGACTCAACTCAATGATGGGCAATGCTTCGAGAAATATTTATTTTTGATGTGAAAGGGAAATAGAACTAGAGAGCATTCAGGTTGATGGAAGCCATAAATAAGGTTTTCCCACAAAGGGTTAGAAAGCAAAAATACTTTTCTCACAAGCTCTGTCACCTCAGAGTTCAAGGACCGGGTTAAGAGATTGCAATATTTTGCGATGGCAGTGGAATGAATACAAGCCCAAGTTTCATATGTTGAAATTTGGCTTAGTTCTTGGGAGAAATTTCCAGATAAAATGAACTAAATATTGGTACTAGAGGCATTTAAAAATAGTTATAGAGAGGCAAAATCCCTAAATGGAGAATACCTCCATACATTTCATCAACTAAAAATTAAGAAGGCTCTTTATAGAATTAATATTATTGACAAGTTTAGTTTAAATAGGTCCCAAATCTGTTTTGGGGAGACAACTTGGTTTGAGCATTTTAGAGATGACAGTTGTGAATAAGCACCTTCATCACTCAGGATAAAAATTGAACCTATTGCATGTAAATTACAGCAGTTAATATAAATTAGAATTTGTATTGGAATCAATATATAGTGTTCCATATCCTGTAAAAGCCTTTATTATAACTTGTATTATGGAATGTAAATCCTAGCACACAAATGCAGCATATTAGCTATTTAAGGAAAAACAGGACTAATGTAAAAAGGTAATTCACAAAAGAAAACATATAGCCATTAGATATGCACAACATGTTCAATATCAAAAGTAATTGCAGAAATAAGGAAAGAAGTTACATCAGGTCTTTTTCTCTTCAATAATTTGATGAAGAATGGCTACATGCTAAAAATCCAAGTTTCTTTTTTATTATATATAATTTTTTTAATTTTGTTTTATTGCTTAAAATATTACAAAGAGTGGTACATATGTCTCCTCCCCCCCCCCACTTAACCTTCCCCCGGCCTCCCCTACCCCCCAGTGTCTTGTGTCCATTGGTTATGCTTATATGCATCCAAGTTTCTTATGAGTGTGATAATTTCAAACACTATTTATGGGCTTTCACATGTTGGCTGCCTTTGTGAATATGTATTTTGTAATCCAACTTCTAGTAATTACTCTTCAAGAAATAACAGTAAAGAAATACAAAAAGATAGACACAAAGATACATATTAGAATACTGTTTTTAATAGTGAGATTTAGAAATAGCTAAGGGATCCCACAAAACAGGATGAATTGAGACACTGCTGTATTTGGATAACAAAACACCACACAGCTACTGAAAGCAATGATATCTTTTGGTGGAGGTGGGTGGGGCCAATTCCATTCTTAGCCCTGATCTCTCCTTCCAGGTAATTTAATGGGTGACACCCTGGATGCTTTTGATCCAGTCACAACTCCTTATCCGGGAGAAATGACCAACTCTGCTAAGTCCATTTGGGAACAGGAAAGGGGTAAAGGAACCCTGCCTTTTCCCCGTGGAAGGAAGTTTTCCTGCTGGTAGCATCAGCTCTCCTTCACTCCCCCAGTATTTAAAATTATCCAGAGGGGCCCAGCCAGTGTGGCTCAGTGGTCGATGGCCAACCTATGAACCAGGTCACGGTTCAATTCCAGGCCAGGGCACATGCCCAGGTTGTGAGCTCTCTCCCCAGTGTGGAGCATGCAGGAGGCAGCCGATCAATGATTCTCTCTCATTACTAATGTTTCTATCTTTCTCTTCCTCTCTGAAATTAATAAAAATATATGTTATGAATGAATGAATGAATGAATGAATAAATAAATAAATAAATAAATAAAATTGTCCCCCAGGGTAGGACCTTCTGTTGCTGCCAGGGTCCGCTGTTTAATTTGGGGTTCAGGATCAACATGCTCCCTTGACTAAATCTATAAGCCACATCTTCCAACCTAGTGTTTATCAGCATTAGAGATAACAATTTGGCCCCTTCAGCCAGCACTTTTGTTGTTTATCGAAAACATTTAGAACTTGGGCAAGGAAGAGAAGGGCTCTTTATTACCCGTCAATGCACTCACATCGTAGAAGACTATTTAAAGTCAGGGAAGTGTATTGTTAAGCAGATAAAAACAGACACAAAAACTATCGAGTATAAGGCTTTCTGCAAAAGATTTTAACAATGCTTCTCTCTTCTATTAGATTGATGAGTGCTTCACATTCAATTTCTTGCATTTTAGTCTGTGTGTACTTTCAAAGACTTCTGCAATTAGTTGGTGTTATTTTTCTAATTAGTTTGAAAATGTGGCTGATGTGTTATTCCAGAATTCCGGACTCTTCTTCCCCAGAGGTTACTGTACACAGAAGAGACACTTGTCTGCATGAGATGACAGCCCTGACTCTGTATGAAGATAAGGTAAGAAGCTAGCCCGACTGTTGTCCATCCCAGAACCAGGACCAGTCACCACATAAAGCGGGTGGCTTGCTGGTGAGAGGGATACGATTACTGACTTTTTCAGTTGCTGCCTCTGACAGTTTTATCACAGGAAACCTGAATACCTGTGTGACCTTTTCATTTTCCCGTGTGTTCATCCCCCGACCAGAGCTTTGGGAAATGATGCTGTGCAGTCAGATTGAACCAAGGCTCTTCCTCTTTTCACATCTGGGTATTCAGACGTTCAATGGGAGGCTTCCGTTTGCGTTACACGGTAGAGATTACGCTCCAAAAAGCCACTTTTAGAAACACATTTTGTGTTCATTAGCCACTTGAAAAGACGCTGAAGGTTAGCATTTTCTCTTTCATGAATGTATTCATGATATTTTCCAGTGCGCGCATAGCTCCGTGGGAAGGGTTCTTTCCCCTCAGCTCAACGCCGCCCAGCTCTGCCTGGCAATAAACTCTCAGAAATACACATTTGTAAACGTGCACGGAACACATTTAAATTTTAATAACTCCAGATATGCTCGTCAGACGCAAATTATGAGCACATAAGAGCATAATTAGCAAAGTTTAAAAACAGTGCAGTGAAAATTCTTCAAGTTCCCACACAATTGCCATGTTTTATGATACAGTCAATCCAATTTCCCAATTTGTCAAAGAATTCTTCCATTTGCCACTGCGTGATTTCAGAAATCGCATTCACAAGCCTGTCCTGTACTCTTCCAAAGCGTTTCACTATCAGGAATACATAGCAATTCAACATGCTTGTTTCCATAATATTCTTGTTCAGAGAAATTGGAATTTAAACTTTAAAAGACATACATATATAACATTTACAACTTCCTTTCTTAGAAATAGGAAGGCAATCCTATGAGACTTCTTATTGGAATAATGGATGTTTTATATTTGTAAACATTATCTGGTCCCTTTCTGGCTTATGTTACATATGAGCCAAAGCACAAGTCTTCAAACACACATTTAATAAGAAATTTTAGCAATTAGAGCCTTTGCTTCATGGCTAAAACATAGCTGTGCACTTTGTACACAGTGCATACAGCTCCAAAGCACAACTCCAGGGGGCGTCACTCACGTGGACCACAAGGTGAATGCTACCTCCCACAGGCATTTATATAGCTTCTACATGTGTATCACATGCCAGATATACCCAAAAGGGCAGAAAGCCTACAGTTCAAAACTAGCACAGCCCGGTGTCAGAAGAGAAGAATCAGATATTCCCAGAGACATCTCTGAATATTAAAGAGTGATTGAAATCCCCTCCCTTCCAAAAAGCAGGATAAGCCGGGATCTAATTGGAAACAGAATTATGAGCAGGCGTGGATAGCATGAAATAGCTCATGTGGCCAGAGGACACAGGACAAGACGAAAAAAGAGAACTCTGTATTGATTACCGCCTTAGGTGATATGTATTTTGTCCATATAACAATCTTATGTCAATTGTCTGTAAGTAAATCAGCTTTGGGCTTAAGTAAAGAAATGGCAAAGTTATTATTAAATAATGTAAAGGAAGAAAATGTAAAGCGGAAGGGGCAATGAAAGGGAAACAATTTTTTTTCTCTTCTGAAGCCACCAATCAGGTAGGTTTACCTGAGTCCAGATTGGTCAAAAGGGATAAATCCTTTCCCAGCCAGTGTGGCTCAGTGGCTGAGTGTCTACCCATGATCCAGGAGGTCACAGGTACACTCCAAGTCAGGGCACATGCCTGGGTGGCAGCTCCATCCCCATTTGGGGGCCTGTAGGAGACAGCCAATCAATGATTCTCTCTCATCATTGATGTTTCCATCTCTCTCTCTCTCCCTCTCCCTTCCTCCCTGAAATCAATAAAATGTATATTTTTTTTAAAAAAAAAAAGAAAGATAAATTATTCCTTGTTCTTATTATTTTCCATCCCAGTGACCTGAAAAAAATTCAAACTTCTCCCAAATGATAAAAATGACCTCCCATGAATGGGAACATGTTCATTGCCTTCCTTTACCTTGCTGAGATACTCTGTAGGCACTCATTTTAATAGACAACAGCAGATAGCGAGGAAGAGAACAGTGAGTCTCACTTTATCTTTGCATTAGATGTTTCCATGGGGCCTGGCATTTGAGGTTCAGAGAGGAAGAAAACACAGGACTATCTTTCATACCTGCTGAAAACAAGACTAATCGGGGATCCAGGTGTAGAAATGAAATTACCTCCTGATTAATTGATATAGTCTCCCTGTGTCCTGAAGGGCGTGAAGGTGCCCAACCCCCTCAGAATAGCTCTCTCTTTATATCTGAATCCATTTAGGTAGATGATTCTTAGGAAAACTTAGTTAGCCAAGGAACAAATGGGGCTGGTGCAATTTCCTCTCGCTGCACTTTCCCTCAGGTCGCTAATGACACATGCATTACAGTTATTTATTGCCAATAGATTAAAGGTGTCGGTGAGGTTCAATTCGTAGCAATCTTACACCTTTAGAATGCTTGGGGAACCGGGCTCCTTCCCAATGCTGACAATGCACACAATCGCTTTCCACGGGACCCTGATCCTCGGGAGTCCTTTTCCTCATGTTTATTACTTTAAAAAATGAAGATACCATCTGCTCTTTCCTCCTCCTTGTCTAAACTGTTGAGAAACTCAGGCCGTAATGAGAATACCTATGGGGACTTCCATCTAGTTAATTTCAACTGTAAATAATTAGCCAGGCAGCCTTCCCTTTCCGCCCTGCAACGGGTAACAATGACCACGAAATGAACTGTGAAAGCAACATGTTTTCCAGGGCTGGTATCTACATTAGATCTCTCCAAGTGGTCTGATGTAGCAAGAGAAAAGTAGTTCTTCCTTTATATCTCAGTGTCCTAAATATGCATACACCATCAAGTAAAATTAGTCATGATTAAGTCATACCACATAAATGTGAAATAAATACTAGCATTTATAGACCTTCTATTTAATCTTTCCTCAGAAAAAAAAATTGAAGATGGGGCAGAAATAGGCCAAAAGGCACATTATGCAGACATGATAATAATTAGTGTATGGCTGCAAATTCATTCCAGGAGAAATAAAATTATTTAAAATATAGTTTCATAGAAACTATGCAGGCTGTAATATTCTCTTTAATAGCTGAGCCATGCAAATGAGGAATAATAAAAATAGAAATGTGCAAAATGTTAGATCAGAAATTAAATGGACTGTAATTGATTTTTTTTTATTTTGGATCCGTGAATATCCTAAAATTATATGCAAAAACTTGGGGTTTTTATCCCTTTGTACATTTTCTAAGGGGTTCATCCATTGGTTTTATCAGTGGGCCATCGACTCTAGTTTCTAAGTGTATAAGTTATTTTACAACAAATGATAAAAATATTATGCACTTTAATAAATATTGTTTTATTTAATTATTCAAGTGCTTTAAAGTTTGTTTAAAATACAGTGCTGTTTAAATACACCAGGTACATGTAACTAGATTCATAAAACATCTGTCTTTTTTTAAGAGGATGGTAAACTGGAGAGAACACAGGGAATTTAATAAAGGGGATTGTTCTAACTGTTCAAACTGTTAGAAAAATAGACCAAATAAAGTGAAAGCTGAACATTCCTTATGTGAATACTTCTCAGCAAGGGATCGGCATCACGTTCCTAACTCTGGTTCAGTCGTGTTTCATTCATATATTTAAAACAACAGCAGGTCTGATGATCTCACATTGTTTTTGAAGCATTCCTGCTCAGATATTAAGCTAGTAACTCAATTTGGCATCGTTATGTATATACAAATTACTGCATAAGTTAAGGGCCTGAAAGGGAGTGGCTTATTTCCTCTCATTTCGAACACATTTTTTTCCTGAAAATACATTTTCTTTAGCCCATCAGTTAAATGATTATGTTAAATGAACTCCCATTTGACCAGTTCTCTTTGTTTTACCAAGAAGGAAATCATACCATATCTCTGCACGCCAGTGAGAATGCATTTTATATAACCATAAACATGTATTTTAAGAGAAACGGACTTAAGCATTTGTAAACAGTTCTTAATGGGAAAATAGGGTGACAGGTGGAATATGGCACAGTTATTAGGGCTTCACCCTTCCAGAAAGTATAAACGAACACCTAGTCTATATTAAGAATAATTGTATCAGATGCTTCCATGAGAAAAAAACTGTGACTGAGAGAGCAGTAAGTATCCATCACCCTAGGCCAGTGATGGCGAACCTATGACACGCGTGTCAGAGGTGACACATGAACTCATTTTCTTGGTTGATTTTTCTTTGTTAAATGGCATTTAAATATACAAAATAAATATCAAAAATATAAGTCTTTGTTTTACTATGGTTGCAAATATCAAAACATTTCTATATGTGACACAGCTCCAGAGTTAAGTTAGGGTTTTTCAAAATGCTGACACGCCGAGCTCAAGAGGTTCGCCATCACTGCCCTAGTTCAACACCTTCTTACCTCACTCACAGCCACTCATCTCTGCCAACTCAGGCACAAAGAGGCCTTTCTTTATTATTAAAACACCTAAGACATTTGATTGTAATTCCATAGCCCTTTTCTCTCCTCTAATATTGTCTTTTCCAGTAAGTGTTACTCAAATAAGGTATTTGAACCCTTAACCCAGCTGGCTTTTATATACAGTCTAACTCTATGCAGCATCATGGAACTTGGTCACAGTGGCCTGCTAAGATTTCTAACAGGAAGTCGTTTGAGTATAGATTGAACTCTAACTCTGAAGGAGATTTGCACACAGAGATTTAAAACAGACATCTACGTCACAAAGTAACGGAGATCTTAACTTCATTATAATCCTTGTCCAGAATGTTATTTCATACCATTTATGGCTCAGAACAACGAGCAATTCCATTTTGTAGAATTTTGGAGCATAATGGTTACTTTAAATTTCATAGTCTAAGGGATTTCTAAAACATATTTCATGAAAATGTCCCCTAGGGCTGGGCTGGGTAGTGGAGTGTAAAAGCAGAAGAAAGTAGGTCACCAGCAGAAAGCATAGATAGTTGTATCCATTTTATATATCAGACTCCCTTGTAAGTTTTCCTTGATTTAAGAGTTTTTAAAGCTAATAATTTTAAAAACACACACTGCTTTGTCCCAATTCTTTATACACATGAGGCCTGAAGAAACCACATAATATGCCTAAAGTCTCGTTTCTTGACATGGAAATCCTGCTAAACCAGTTTCAGCAGAATCCCCTGTCCCGGATATCTGGTCACCCTCCATCCATATCTGTCCAAACTTGTCATCCTTTCCTATGTCTCAGGTGCTGTCTCACCTCCCTGATCTGCCATTGGTAGAATCCTGTCAAGTCCTTTAATCAGAATCCCTGATGTTTCCTCTTGGAATGTTTATCCATTGTCCCCCACCCAGCTCCTTGGTTATAAATCCCCACTTGTGTTTGTTACATTTGGAATGGAGCTCAGTTCTATACTGAGTCTTCTTTTCCCCTATAGCAATCTATAATAATAAAAGCATAATATGCTAATGATACCCGGCATCCTTCCAGACGCCCTTCCGGACAACCTTCCAGACAAAGCAAGGGCTGAGCCCGTTGCACGAATTTCGTGCATCAGGCCTCGAGTAGTTTATAAATAAGATCTGTTTTTAGTACTTGGCTGTCAAGCACTGGTTTTAATGCATGCATCTTTACCAGACCTGTTTCATTTTTCCTCTCATATACATAAATTCATCAAATAAAGACATTTTTTTTTTTTTGGTTTGTTTCAAAAGCTCACATAGGTGGTACCAGGACACATGTATCATTGTAATGTCTTACATAACTTGTCCTTTTCTTTCCAAGAATGTAAACCATTTTGTAATTCTATACTTACTTAAGGGCTTATTTTATTGATGGGACTAGATCAGTAATGGCGAACCTTTTGGGCTCGGCGTGTCAGCATTTTGAAAAACCCTAACTTAATTCTGGTGCCGTGTCACATAATAGAATTTTTTTGATATTTGCAACCATAGTAAAACAAAGACTTATATTTTTCATATTTATTTTATATATTTAAATGCCATTTAACAAAGAAAAATCAACCCAAAAAATGAGTGCCGTAGGTTCGCCATCATTGGACTAGATTATAATGTGTGTAAGCCTGTGGCCATATTTATTTTGTTTGTCAATTTTACATGTTGAAAGCTATTTTACTACAAGGACTGTTGCTGGGCTAAAAGGGGTCCTCAGATTGAGGAAATATAAGAATTCACATTCACAATGAGCTTAGTAACCGTGTTTGGAAAAAATACGTTTGTTTTTATCTGTAGAATTTTTTCTTTCAATAAGCATCTACCTTGTGCCCTGACATTTTATTAAGTTACTAGAGGCCTGGTACATGAAATTCGTGCACGGGGGTTATGTGTGTCCCTCAGCCCAGCCTGCACCCTCTCTAATCTGGGACCCCTCGAAGGATGTCCGACTGCCCATTTAGGCCCGATCTCAGAATCAGGGACTGCTGGCTCTCAACCACTCACCTACCTGTCTGCCTGCCTGCTTGCCCCTAACCACTTCTGCCTGCTGGCCTGATCACCCCCTAATCACTCCCCTTCCAGGCTGATCGATGCCTAAATGCTCCACTGCTGGCCCGATTGCCCCTAACTGCCCTTCCCTGCTGTCCCAGTCACCTCTAACTGTCCTCCCCTGCTGGCCTGGTTCACCCCAACTGCCCTCCCTGGCAGGCCTGATCCCTTCCAACTGCCCTCCCCTGAAGGCCTGATTGCCCACAACTGCCCTCCCCTGCTGGCCATCTTGTGTGTTGAAATGATGGTCAATTTGCATATCACCTCTTTATTAGATAAGAGGATCTGGAGGCCAAAGTAAAGACATATTTTCTGCCCTCAAGTAAATAGCACTTTCCAAGAGCACTTAGATATTCTTTGAAATTAACATATTTGGTGGACTTTATTTTAAAAATGAATATTCTTGTTATTATCTATTTAATTGGTTATAACCCACGTCTCATCAGAAAGCAGTCCACAGTAGGTGTTTAAAATGGTTTATAGTGATAAATTACAACTTTTAATGAGTAATTTCAAAAGAATTCCTACATAGTCATTCACTTCATTACCTGTTTTTATTATAAGAAATTTGGTCACTAAACATCAATGCTACTTTTATGATTATTTGCCTTTGAGTGACAGTAAGCCTTCCAAATATAATGATGATCCATACTCCCTAAAGCAAAACCTCGATTAAAGATAATGGCCTGCATAGAGGTAAATTTGGACATGTATGCAAAATGGCAAGAAATCAAAGTTGAATTAATTAGAATGTTTATAATTACATTTATGTGTTTCCCCTATATTAAACTTTTGAAATAAAAATGCACATCTGATTTGTCCATATGTTTAATGAAGGGGAAATTCAATCTAATTACATTCCAGTTGAATATTTACTCCTAATGCAGCATTCTTTTAGTTTTTCAATATTGTAGGATAGTTCCAGTAAACATAATATATCAAACCAGAAAAAGCAGTTTTTTTTTCCAAAACTAAGAAAAAGATTTTTTATTCCATTATGCATTAAAATTTACTAAACACAAATACATTTTAAATCAAAGCTTCAATTATGTAACTCTATAAAAATATATTCATGAACTTCTCACAGATTCTTTTACAGAGATCACTCAGAAAAATTACTATTTAGAAATAATAATATTTTATGTTAAGTTTAAATGATATAGACTTTTAGTATTTTAAAAATAGCATGCTGTGGGGGGAAGTTCATTCACCTATTTAAATTTGATCTTCTATTCTATGATTACATCACTTAAATCTGTTAAGAAGGGTAATAAATATTTTGTTTTCCTGTGAATCTATTTAATTATAATTTATATTTCCTTAGATTGCCATCCATGTGAGGAACCTAATTATCAAGTGTTTATTTCCAATCTAAATTAAACTCTTTTCCCTAACCTACTTATTATTCTTCAAATCCTAGAACTGACAAGAAAAAAATATGTATGTGTTCAGATTTAAAAAATATATATGATATGCATTTGGGACACAGATAATCATATTTCTATATAAAGTTTAAATTTGATCAGGAATTTATTTTAACCCCATATAAAGAAAAATTCCCCACATACAGTTTAGTTACATATCACTTGTCATTTTCCTCTCTGCCATATGCTGTCTTTTTAAAAAAATATATATTTTATTGATTTTTTCATAGAGAGGAAGGGAGAGGGATAGAGAGTTAGAACATCAATGAGAGAGAAACATCGATCAGCTGCCTCCTGCACACCCCCTACTGGGGATGTGCCTGCAACCAAGGTACATGCCCTTGACCGGAATCAAACCTGGGACCCTTTAGTCTGCAGACAGACACTCTATCCCCTGAGCCAAATGGGTTAGGGTCCATATGCTGTCTTTTGGAGGCAATACTGATGTAGTAATAGGAAGGGATGCAACAGTAAACCAAATCCAGTTATAACACACAAGTGCTGCTCCCAAAATAATGAAGAGGGGCAGGTAGGAATAAATGGGGGGGAAAAAAAAGCACTTGAAGCTGATTATGAATAAACAAAGCACCGACTTTAAGGGAGGCAAAGGGTTCTCTGACACCCTGTACTACTTCGGCCGATGCCATTCCCTGTCTCGTGCTGTGTGTGCAAGGTGTTTAGCATGAATACCTTCAGACAAAATGGCATTGCCTTATGACACTGACAGGATGTTTACATCCCAACAAAATCCATATGTTGAAACCCTAACTCCGAAAAGGACAGTGTAACAGGGGAGGCCTCTGTGAGGTAAGTAGGTTTAGATGAAGGCATGAAGGTGCAGCCCCATGAGGCACCTCTGCACTTAAAGGAAAAGGAAGAGACACAGAGTCTGCGCTCTCCCCCAGGTGTGGATGCAGCAGGAAGATGGTCATCTGTAAGCTGAGAAGAAAGACTTTATCAAGATCCTCATCTGTAGGCATCTTTTAAAAAAAAATAATATAAAGCTGAAACCCACAGATACACAACAGTCTGGTGCTTACCAGAAGGAACGGGATGGGGGGCTAGTAAAGGGTAAAGGGGGCCCAATATAGGGTGACAGAAGATAATTTTACTTGGGGTGATGGATACACAATGCAATATACAGATCGTGTATCATAGAAATGTACACTTGAAACCTATTGTGATCTTATTAATCAATGTTACCCCAATAAATTTAATAAATAAATTTAAACTTAAAAAAGATTGAAAGAAAAAAATAATATATATATTTTAATTGATTTCATAGAGGAAGGGAGAGGGAGAGAAAGATAGGAACATCAATGATAAGAATCATTGATCAGCTGCCTCCTGCAAGCCCCACACTGGGGATCAGCCTGCAAGTCAGGCATGTGCCCTGACCAAGGGAATTGAACCGCGACCTCCTGGTTCATAGGTTGACGCTCAACCACTGAGCCAAGCCAGCCAGGCTCTGCTGGCATCTTGATCTTGGACTTCTCAGTCTCCAGGATTGTGAGAAACAAACATGTGTTGTTTGAGTCACCCAGTCAGCAGGTATTGGTTATAGCACCCAGCTAAGACAGTTTGCTATCTGTGTTTCAAGTCTACCAGAAATAGGAAGCTGCTACTGGCAGTGAGGCTAACAGTCTTTTAAAGGAGCCTTTGGCCTTCATGGTTGTTATTCTTCTGGCTCTTTCTAGGGCTGTCCCATCACCACAACGATCAAGCAGCAACTTTGGTATCTTAATCTGTCAATGCCTAGGTCAATGGATGCTAAATAAACACAAAAGCAAAGCAAAGCAAACCAACAAAGGAACCCTACCTTATACACATGAATAAGAATAAGAATAACATTTCTACCACTGACCACTACTCAGGCATTTTATACTAATTCATTTTATCCTGACTCATTCAATGCTCAAAACAAACCTTGACTTAGATAATATTACTATCCCCACTTTCCAGGTAAAGAAACTGAAGCCTTAATAGGTGATTAATTTGCCCAACGAGAAAATGTTAATTCCAGGACTAGCACTTAAACAATCTAGGTTCAAATCCCTGGGTTTTTAACTGACTCTCATTTAGTTTTTAAAGGAAAAAATAGTGCGCTTAATTGTTTATTGCTATTAGAACAAAGTGTATACATTTATAAGTACTTTTTAGCATGTACCTTCTTTTAAATCTCATCTTTTTCAGTACATTTTTTTTTATTTTCAATTATTTTTAGAAGAAATTAGAAAATAAAGAATGAAAAAACATAAATGAGTATACTTTCCTCATCTGATTATCATTCTAGCTCATTTTCTAATAGCTATTTTTCTCATAATGGGATTACATCATTCAAAATTTGGGCCCAATATTATTTACTTAGAGCATGCAGGTGATATGGTTTTCCTAGTGAAATATGGAAAGCTTCCTGTGAAAAGCCCTGGCTTCCTTACCATCATTGAAGGCAACTGAAGGCAGTTCATCTCCGTTGTAACCATTCAGTACATCCAACAGTTCTGATGTTTTACAACTCTTAGTTGGACATAAAATTCATTACCCAAGAATAAACTCAGACTAATGAATTAGTGACGTTCCTTTTGGTAGTTTTGTGTATAGTCAGGAGATTAATGCATGCTCTACATATCCTAATTTTGTATTTTATTTATGTCTATCTGTAAGGTTTTTAGATAAAATGCAATGTGCCGAGTTAAATCTGAATTACATTAAAACAACAAATAATGTTTAGTATAAATATACCCTATGCAAAGAATATTCATTTGCAAAATCTGGCAACCCTACATATACTCTGCTTTTGCACCTTGCATGGGAAATGCCCTCTTTGTGCCTTTCTGATTTGGATGCCAGGGCTTTTATTCTTTTAAGTTCTATAATTTAATACTTTTATCACATTGAAAAAAAATGTCAAAGGATTTGAGCTTCAAACTAAGATCTGATCAAAAATCCGTGCAATACTTTTGGGGCTAAAGTTGGAACTGAAAAGGCAGAGCAAAATCTATATATATAAAAGCCTAAGCAACCAGACAACTGAATGACCGAACAACCGGTTGACCAGTTGCTATGACGTGCACAGACCACCAGGGGGAAGATGCTCAAAGCAGGAGCTGGCGAGCGCAGCTGTGACTGCACGAGCCTCTCCTGCCTCTGTGGCAGCACTATCAAGCTGTGGTGGGGGCAGGCGCAGCAGGGCCCAGATGAGCAGGAGCAGCGCAGCGCCTGGCCCGGGCCTCCCCAGCCACCTGCTGCTTCTCACTCTACTGCATCCCCCGAGGGGCCCAGATTGCGAGAGGGTGCAGGCCAGGGTGAGGGACCCCACTGGTGCACGAACCCGTGCACCGGGCCTCTAGTAAAATTATAAGTATCCTAGAGTTTGGAACTTAGTCTATGGGTCCAATAGTTGGTATTAAAAATAAATAGAAAGTTATGTGCATGGAACATAAAAGAAGGCAAGCGAAGTGCAAGGAGGGAAATCATAACAAGCCTATGGGCAGCCCCTCCACCTCCTGCCCTCCTGCAAGGACACCCACCTTCTGAGTGGAGTCAGATTCATTCCCTTGGTCCTTCTCCAGCCCCGGCCCCTCACCTGAGGAAAGTGTTGCTAATAGTTTCTTAATACGTATTAAAATATCATCAAAACATCAACATTTAATTGAAGCGTTCTCCCAGAAATTAGCAGAAAGAACTGAAAAATATTTATCTATTTTAAATATGCTGCATTTGCAGTAGCAAGTGTAACACTACTTGCAAATGTTTCCAGAAACTTGTGAATAGAGAAAGAGTAGGCAGTAATTGAGGGCAGAACCATATTCTTCAGTTCAACTATATTCAGTAGTGTTGTTTTTGTTTTTTCACACTTATCATTTGAGTTATAAATTCTAGGCAACTTGCATAGATACTACATACAATCTATTTTCTCCCTCAAATAGCTTCTAGGGATGTAAAATTTAGGAATTACAGAATTTGCAAGTCAATTTTGTTTTTAACTTAAATATTTTTTTTTTTTTGCTTTAGAATTTAGCACCTTATCCAAAATGAAACAGGTACCAATAAATGACTATTAAACAAATGCTAACTCACTATTTTCCCACATGCCTTCGCCTCTATTATCTCTTTGCACCTGACATATATGCTGCTCTGTAGTGGATCAAGTTTGAACTAGTTTTAAAAATGTTTGCTGGACTTAAAGTATTTTATTTATAGCTTAAAGGAAGTTGATTCGCTTTGAAAGTGATTTGTGTCTTACTCATTTTTTTTAAATAATCAGCAAATGGTATATAGTATGGAACACATAGTAAATTGCCAATCAATGCATGTATCTAAGATGATGGATGAATAGATGAATTAATGAATGAATGAATGAATAAACTAAAAGAATTCCATGATGCTAATATAGGCTTTACTGTTCTGTGTATATTTTGGAAATTTCTGTTGATAAAGTCACAAAAGTTATAGGCTGTTTTCAAGAGGAAATAGAAGAGTGTTACAGGAAAAAAATAATGGAGTGCTCAGTGAGGGGAAATGCCCTGAGGCTCTTTCCTGTCCTGGCTGAGGAGTCTTAGGTAGCTGTCTTACCCCAAGAAGGATAACAATGTCTCCTCATAGTAGGTGAAAAATACCAACAGAAAACAAAGTTCAATTGGAAACCTATAGCAATGTACACATATAACTGAAAAACACATATTCTACCTTGTACTTTCAGGAGCTATGTCATGTTCACCTGGTGCACAAAACCACTAATGAAAAAGGACTAATAGCCCATGATGAAGGTGTAGGTAGTCATACCTAAAGTAACATGGAACCAGAAAATTCAGCCCCCAAATTCTGAATCTGCCTTACACACAGATATCTGGGCCAATCCAATGTTATTCAAAATGGCTTTTTAATAGTTGATCACCCAGAATTTATTCATATGAATCCATACTCTTTTACCTGACTTTTCATGAAACTTACTCTTAGCAAGAGGAGGTTTGGGTTCTGAACCACACAAGTCTAGATGTGCCAGACCACTCAGGAATTAACCCTCAGAACGCTGCATCATCATTACCATGCGTATCAAGCCACAGAGTCAGACACTCAGTCAAACTCAAGATGCAATTTCTATTTCCACACTAAGATCTGATTATCTAACTAGGCAAGAGGATAATGACAGTTATTTGACAATTTATTTGTAGTATTTGAAAAGGCTAACTTATCAAGCTGAGTGATTTTAATGAATATAAATTACGGTGATCCAAAATAGAGCTCCTTCTTACTTTCTCCTTTTTATTGTATTGCCAATCCCATATTTGTTCTCCCTTAGCCTTTCCTTTGTCCATTAAAGAATAGTGACAAGTAATCTATCTATTTCATGCTTATGCTACAAATTGAAAATAAAATTTCCCAGAGATGAATTTAAGGCCTAGTCTAGATATGATATATTTGAACGTCTAAGTTCTAGCTCTTTCTCCCAAAGATCTTTTAAAAGCTTTTCAGTTCCAATAAAAGAATGCATGACTTAGGGGTGATTTGATAACACAAGTCGGATTCTTAGATTTGGTGGATTTGTTTTTTGAATAAAATTTCCCAGCAACTATAACATCCACTTGAGACTTGTTTCACCCCTCTTTTCTATCATACACAAAGATGTGTTTACTATTTTCAATAACCGCTCCAAGAAGAGAAAGCAAAGATAGGTGGAAGTGGGCCCAGACACTGGGAACTGAACAATGTACATCTTTTTTCCTTTACTGTTTAATTGCTTGTCTACTTGGTAATACTTGAGAGATCCATTAGCATAACGATGGCAAAAGCTGCCCTTTGTCTTAATTTCTGCCACCTTGCTTTGGCATCTGAGACTGTGATGTTGAGAAATCATGAAAGGATATATAGAGTTCTAAATAAAAATAAAAAGTTCAAGGAAATAGTCTCTAAAGGTAAAGAGAGCTGATTCCCTGTGTGAACCCTGATAAGGAATTTACCTGTCAAGATAGAATTCCTTGGGTTAAATGAATCTAATTTGAATCAGAGTCTAGTGCAGTTTGCTGATAGGGACTCTCACGAAGAATCTTGCACCTCGAGAATAACCACAAACTTCACTTCTAACCTCCTGCAACATCCTTCCTGCTTACCCCATATCAACCCATCTCTGCAGGGACATTTCTTGCGCTGTCACCATGCCATCATCTGGGAAATGAACTGTGATCTGAACTGCACAACCAATCAGAACTCCACAATTTGGAAACCTCATTTTCATCTCCAATGACCAATCAGAACTGTGCCATTAAAAAAAACTCATTTGCATGAAACCAAAATGGGAACTATGGGCTTAGAGATTCTCTATAAACAGAGGCATCTCCTATGTCTCCATGTGTACACTGGGTTTCTACTGGAGGCTGCATGTCCCAGGTTTACAAATTGTTTCCTTGCATAAAGTCTCTCTGTTTTCTAGTATAATTTTGGGGAATATCTTTCAGCAACTTTATATTCTCTCTCTCTCTTCATGGATCATGTCAATCTTCAGATATGAACACTGATTGTCCCTTTATTAACAACACTAGAGGCCCAGTGAAAGAATTCGTGCACCAGTGGGGTCCCTCAGCCTGACCTGCAGGATTGGGCTGAAATCAGCTCTCCAACATCCCCTGAGGGGTCCCGGATTTCCAGAGGGCGCAGGCCAGGCCGAGGGACCCCACCAGTGCATGATCAGGGCTGGGGAGGGACGCAGGAAGTTGGCCAGCAAAGGAGAGACCATGGAGGGCTCCAGGGCGTGTCCGGCCTGTCTTCCTCAGTCCCAATTGGCTGGACCCCAGCAGCAAGCTAACCTACTGGTAGGAGCGTCTGTCCCCTGGTGGTCAGTACACGTCATAGTGACTGGTCAACCGGTCAACTGTTTGCCCCCTGGTGGTCAGTGCATGTCATAGAGAGAGGTTGAGAGGACTTAGCATACCATTAGCATACTAGAGGCTTGGTGCATGAAATTCGTGCAAGTGTCTCAGCCCTTGCAACTGCACCGGCTGCCTTGGCCCTCGCAGCCCTGGCTTCATCTAGAAGGCCATCTGGAAGGATGTCCAGAAAGTTGTTTGACTGGTCTAACTAGCATATTACACTTTTATTATTATAGGTTACGCTTTGACTGGTTGAACGGACGACCAGACAACTGGGCACTTAGCATATTAGGCTTTTATTATTAGGATTATGTTAGATTCCCACCTCTGCTTGGTGTTTTTGGGTGCCTGTCCCTACCTGGGCACTGTAAGAAATGTCTCCAATGGAACACACCTATGAGCTACAACTGAAATAACTTGCTCAATCATGGTGACTTCTCTTACATTTTTATAACTAATCATTTTGTCTTTACTTAAAATCCTGCGCCACCCCCCAACCCCAAACTCATATCTACAGAATACACATGCTTTCTTGCTCTTTTAGTACTAGATTGTAAGTTAAACAACCTTGGGCCAACACTTTCAACATACATAATTAGAAAAATATTTTTCCTACCTATGTATCAATCCTCCATAGTTATACCTTGAAAATTTTTATTTTATCCAATTCTACACACAAAATTGCAAGTGGTAGGTATTTAATTTAAAACCGTAAGATTTTAAACTCCTAAAAATATTTAACAAGTTATGTTTTACTTCCATCTTAACAGTTGCACTGAAAATGGAATATAAGAAAGAAGGGGCATAAGTCTACAAGCTTATGCCGTAATAAAATATTTTCATTTGGGATCAAACAGGAATGCAAATGAGCACATTTCTACATACTATCACATAAATCCCTCGGTTGCAACACTATAAATATATTAATTAAATGTAGGCATGATTATTTATTTATATTCTGCCTACTTTAAAAAGTATTTGAAACAAGTATATGAAAATATAATGGAAATGCTTAAATAGAATAGTGTCCTTTATATTGAAATGTGATAATATTTACAATGTATTTATAGTCCTATGCATATTCTGAAACATTATTTGCGTATTTAATGTATTACCCTTGTGGTGCTTTCTCTGTATCTGTGAGATTTACATCACTATAATTTTGGAATGCATTTTTTTATTAATTATCTTAGTAACTATTATTTTACAATGAGCAACATCAGGATTTTGTGTCTTTCCTGTTCTTCTTCTTCTTCCTATTATTGCTGGAGGATCATTGAAATGAATAATAAAACAACACATTTCCCTTACCAGGACTGGTTTTGACTTTCCGGATTATGAATCTTTTGTTGACATAGGCAAAGGTACTTTAGCCATCACTCTCTCATATCCAATATTATTTAAGCATTTCAACTACTGACTTTGGGCAAGTCTGCCAGTTTTGTTTTTCCTTTTTCCACTTACTTCCTATTCAGTTCTCGAAATGGAGAATGTACAGCTCATAATTTTGCTTTGCTAATTTGCTTTCCAATTTTTTTCTTTTGTCTACATGCCTAGTGAGACAGGCACTGTGCCAAATTTTCATAAACTCAAATGGTGTAGCCCTAGTCAAAATCAGAGGCCTGTTAGCATTCAGCCTTTAGATACTTCAATTCAAACAATTAACTGATTTCTCCTAAATGAAATACAATTAAGAGAAACCCTGCTACTTTGCAAACCCTCATTCTAGAATGCACATAGAAATGGAACGCTCAGTATATTTTCAGGATGATGTGATGTGAAAGCCATTGCTGGAAATCGCATTTCCCGTTGCAGACTGGCAGATAATGTTACAATGAACAAGGACCATCAGGCTCTTGATGTGATTCTCTGACGCTCCACTGCCTCCTGGGACTCATTCTGACCACTGGGTTTCCACTGCTGAACTTGCTCATCCTAAATGGCTTCTCGCATTATACTCTGACAAGATATTTAAAAATAGTCGCTCAATTTGATGTTTGCCCCTGAGTATAACATTTGTACATGATGTGATGGACCTGCTACACTCTTTAAGTCTGTATTCAGGTGTCCCTGGATACCCCGATTTTTATGTAGCACTCTTCCTCTCCTCTAAATACTCGGGAAATAGAGAGCAGAGTAGCGCAGCGGAAGCGTGCTGGGCCCATAAATACTCGGGAAATCAAGGAGGTTTGTGCTGTCTTCCTACCAGAACACATCACCAGGCCTCTTCAACCCCAATCAATTCAATTCCTCTGAGCTAGATGAGTGAGCCTCCAGCTATGGTGCCCTTAGGTATGACTTACTTATCTAATACATCAACACATTAAGATGGGCTGACATATTTGAGCTTGAATTGATGATTTGATTAGTTATGATTCTACCTATAAACCCGTCCTTATATGATTGAAAGGGATGTTGCTTTCAGCAAAAGTGTTTCCTGAGCTCTGCTTCTTCACCAGAAGTGCCCCCTCTATTTGTTTTCTATGGTTGCTGTTATCACCAACTTTAGTGGCTTGAAATAAAATCCATTTACTCTCTTATAATTCTGGAGTCCAGAAAGCTGGAGTGCGTTTTCACTGGGCTGAGATCAAGATGTGGGCAGGCTGTGCTCCCTCCAGAGGCTGCAGGAGGGCTCGCCTCTTGCCTGTTCCAGCTCCTGGTGGCTCCTGGCATTCCTTGGCCGGTGGCCACTTTGATCGCTATGCCCAAAGTCACGTGGCCTTTTTGTCTGTGTGTTTGGTCTTGAAATCTCCTTCTGCCTTTCTTTTAAAAGGATACATATGATTGCATTTAGGATCCACTTGGATAACCAAGGATATATCCTTTCCATCTCAAAATTCTTAACTGAATCATACTTATAAAGGCTTTTTAAAAAGTTTTCTGCCCCATACAAGGTACCAATGAGATTCCAAATACTGGGATGTGGATATCTTTTAGAGAGCTGTTATTCAGACAGTTTAATTTATTTCAAATTTTTGGATTTCTAAGTTTCTATGGTTTATCTCACCTATGCTTTAGTTTGCCTGTATATAATTCAGGTGATAAACTCACTAATGAAGAATGAAGAGGAAGTGTGTAAAAATATGCAACTTTCCAATATATTAATTGCTTTTCTATTTTGTATGTATGGCTTGTCTTTTTCATAAGCATCAGAGTATCATTATTAAAGTTCAATGGAACTGGACAAATACTAGTATTCTGTTTCAACTCTATAGTCTTGTATGAAAGATAATTTGCACAGTGTTTTCAATTCCGTTATTACAATTTTTGCCACAAGAATGGGTTGTCAGATATGTATTGTCTGATGTATATTGGGAATTAGAATTGCATGCCCTACCATCCTGACCTTTATCCATACTCTGAATTTTTATTGGCTAACCTTTCACTTCTTTCTATTTATAGCTTTCCTACTCTAACAGGAACAGGTAAAATGTCCTACCAGTAAATACACAGACTAGCCCAAGGTCAAGCTGATAGAGGAGATGGCTAAATTTCACATACGGCAGGTGACATTGCACTGCAGGACCTTATTCCCATGTAAACATTTAAATAAAAATGTAAAAGGGCAAACTAAACCCATTCTCTAAAAATTAATAAAAGAAAGGTGGCAAATTTAACCCAGTGAACATACTCTTGCATTTCCTAGACAGCCTTCCATGGAAATGTCCTTGAAAGATGGCTTGAGGTCACCAAGTCAGTTTTCATTATCACCAAGGTGATGTGTACATATATTTGTAACTTAAGCCCTGGATATGAAAAGCTATTTCAGATCTGTCATCTTTCTTGGTTGACACAAAATCATAGATTGATTATGACTTTCTCCAGCTCTTTGCTGACAGAGCTTGTGCCAATGGACTTGGCAAAACTGCAGTTCAGGAGTAGTAAAGGCTTAACAATTTTACTCAGAATGCCTAGTGTAGGGAGCGGCTATAGGGTTAAGCCTCAGACTGACCTGTTGGCAAAGCCACAAACAAGTCCCAGCTTAGAGGGCACAGCCCTCTTAGCATAATTAGGCTTGACCTCTTGATGCTCCCTAGATCTTATCTGGGTAGCTAATGGGCTGAGGGAGAGGCAGCAAGTGCTGCCTAAACAAGTGAAACTCACAAGAACACTGTAACTATGGTGACCACTACCTTGTTTACCTCTGGCCATAAAATAAAGGCTCAGCTTGCTGTCTGGGTCTCTCTCTGTGGCCTCAGCCAGGCACAGAAGATCCACCCCCAGCCTATTCTCTTTTCTACATCCTTCATCGACCCCCCCCCCCCCGCCCCCGATCAGGCTCACCAAACCCTTGGCTGAGCGGGACCAGCACAGCCTAGGCCACCGTCAACTTTTATTCAGTTTCATTTGAGCTAAATATTTCACTTACAAGCATATACCCATCTAGAGTAATCCTGAACTGTTATGTTTTGTTTCATTAGAATTCTTAGTATATTTATCTTAGAACAAGGGTGCCAAAATTTCCCCCCTAAGTTTAGAATGAACTATCATATCCAAATGGGACACTAATGAACTATTTAGTTTAGAAATACATCAGATTTTCCCTGGATTTTGAAATACAGCAATTAAGATTATTATCTTATATGTATGTTTTCAACAAATAAGAAGTAACTCATACCCAACAAATTTTTGTATTTATACTGCTTCAAATGGATTTTTTACAAGAAGATTACACAAAAGAATAATCAAATAATAAAGATTCTTTGATATGTGTTCTATGCTATGATTCAGTATGCCTGATCTTTTTTCATGAGAAAGTAGTTAAGTGCGAACTAATAAGTTTTTTAATGTCTTCCAGAAACATACATCTTAGAAGAGAGTTCCCACTGTCTTTAGAAAATGCACATATAGTAAAAACATTAAAACATGAACATTTTGCCTGGGGAAGGGATTAATAAGGTTTAAATTTAACCATTTTGGCATAATAAAGCTTGAGTGTATCGATGGCAACCTCTCATTTTTGCAGGTACATACACCAGTCTTAGAGACTACTCATACATTGAGATGAAATCTTCAATCAAATCAAAAGACAACCAAAACATACCAGCAAAATAAAATTAAATGTAAAAGAGAAAAAATACTTGTTCATTGTATGGCATTGCAATGCTTATTTCTGTTTGTTTATATTCTAGTTAAAGTAATTTTATATTGGTATTAAACCATGCTAAATTTTATCAAAATTTGTGCTCAAAACACATGCTATAGTCTCTATTATGTAGTATGCCATATATATATATATATATATATATATATATATATATATATATGGATTATATCATATATCTACAGTATACTAGTATAGTACTTTATATATCTAATACAGTATGATAGAGAGAGCAGGTCTTATATCTTTTTAAGTCTAGAATAACCTATTGATCTTTTTGTTTTGATTTGCCCATTTGTAATAAAAAGGGATGGATAAAGGCAGTTGTTTTGTTCCTTCGTGGCAGGTTCCTTTATTCTCTCTGTAAACAGGTGATATTAAGAGATAAAATGTCCTGAAAAGTGTGTGGAATACGAATGGTTTGTACTGTCATTTAAAATCGGAGCCTTGTGCCAGGAGAATCAATCAGCTGACACCATCCTAACAGTTGAGGTAATTATCAAGGATGCAGTCTGAAGACAGGATGGCCTTCTCAATGCAGGATGGCCAAGAAGGGCCAAGAAGGGCCTAAGCCAGCTCTTGCCTGGCCTTGTTTCCATCCATCCATCAGCCCGGCCCTGCCTTCCTCCCATTGGCCTATTTAGAATTCCTTGTTTCTGACTCAATGACCAAGCTCCTGGCTTGTTCCTGATTTCTCATGTTATAATATTCTTTCCAAACACTTTTTTAGTCCAGCCCTAATGAGAGAACGTTCTGCTCAATTCTAGCCAATAAATCTGTCTGCTTCCATACCTATATTGCTGCGGTCCACTAAGTGACTAATAGTAGAAAATACCCTAATTCAAATAGCTGGAGCATTTATGTTAAGTTTCTTTACAAAAATAAATGAATGAATGAGTACATAAATAAATAAACAAGTAAATAAAGACAACCCTAATAAAGTTTCAAATGAGCCATTTAAACTGAGCCAGTCCATTCAATGGGTGAAAATAATGGCTTTACTTTAAAATTATACTTTGAATTATTGGGCATAAAATGGAATTTGTACAATTCTCCAAAAACACTGAATCAGGTTAATTTCCACCCCTAAAGCTGTCATTTTAAAGAGTGACTGCAGGTTAATATGTTATAAGTAGGACTGACAAACTTAGGCTATACATGTTGCATGTACACATTACATTATAGTTTATTTTTCTAGATAATTGCATCTACTCAAAATCTATCTTTGCAACTGTTCCTCTTCATATTTTGAAAATCCCCCCTGCTTTTTTTCAACAGGTAATAGTAGGCACTTCTCATTCTCATTTTATTCCCTAAATAAAGTCTCCTATTGATCCAAACTTTTTTTGTGTGTGTCATTCTTCCATAACAACTTGGCTATCCTCAGTTTCATTACCTGAAGATTGCTTAATACATATGTGACAATGGAAGATAAAATCACATAAAATGAATTACTTGTGTGAATATCTGGATAACTTACTGCATCCTCTAGGTGTACTTTCCCAAGGCGCTAAAGCTGTCATTAGGAATTTCAAACACCTGCATTTCTTCTAACGGAGGTGGAGCTAAGGGAGATATTTTTTTTGGTTAGAAAGGCCTCTTGGTTAGAATTTAAGTAACTGTCATGTTACTTAAGTTCTTTTCATGAAAGTTGATCTCATGTTACCTCCAATAGCTGTGAAGTCTCTCCAGTCAACTTTAAACAAAACCAACTTTAAAACAATATTAATGAAACATCTTGTTTTTCATTTCCACTGATTGAATTTTTTTATAAACTTAGAAATAACCATATTCATTTCTTCAGATAATTTAGTATTTATAGTGAAGTAAATAAAAATCCAATTCTCTTCAAAGGTAACAGCAGGAGCATATTAATGTTATTTCAGAAACTGATCTTTAGACAATGAGTATCAATATTTATGGATCATAGAGCCCTTTAGAGATTCAAAGAAGAAAATCCATTGTCCTAGCATTCTTCAGCATAACAAAAGAACAATAATATTTTTCTAATTCTATCTATTTTGTATTTAAAGTCCCTAGGAGTCAACAAGCTGATCAAGCCATGTAATTTAAGGCTCCTGCTCTTTAAATTCTCAATCAACAAATACTTAGAGTGCACCATGACAATGTCATATCACATGTTTATTACCTGACAATGGCCCTCAAACAATCTAAGAGCATATGACTATTAGACTTAAGTAAGTGTTTCTTATTAATTTAATTCAATTTCAGGAGTGGTCACAAGGAAGCATATCGATATAGAAAATTAAATTTCACAAAAAATAAGGAAGATTGAATGTAAAAGAGACCACTGGAGCGTGAGCCTCTATGGAAAAGGTGACGTGAAGGCTGAGGGCTTTGGGATAAAGAAAATGAAGAGGCTGAGGCCAGGCAGTTGGACATCAAATGTCCTTGCCCGGTGGGAGAGAAATGGAATAGAAATAAAGAGCTTAGTTACACCCTGTCACTTCAATGAAGTGATGTAATTATAGGTGGCAGGGTATAAAGTATCGTAGACTGGGGGAGATTGGAAGAGCTTGGAATGCTAAAGACAAAACTTTATTTTGCAGGTTCAACGTGCACCCTAAAGTATAATTGGCATAAAAAGTGATATGCTAAAAACAAAGCCTTAGATTAATTTGCATAGGAAGAAAAGTGTGTAGTCAAGGAGACCAACCATGAAGCTATTTTTGACAAAGGGGCACTGATATTCATTAAAGTATAAAAATTGAATTAGACAAAAACACTAATGAAATTTTCTTCAATTAGGAGAAAGAATGAAGTATGGACTCATTTTTTCTAAAAGATGATGTAATTGTCTAACACTATATATATATGTATATATATATATAGTGTTAGACAATTAACCAAATGCATATAGCTTGTAGCCAGTAAATAATATCATGGGGAGAGTTCTGTGAAAAATAGGCCAGGGTTAGAGTTATAAATTAACTCAGCTATTCTCTGCTCCATTTCCTACATTGTTTCAAACTAATTTTCCTCCTGAAAATCTTATCTGCAAATAACGGTAAAGGAAAATCAAATACTCTGTTTATAATGAACACGCCACCAGGTGAGAAACACCTCTTAACCTACAGACCAAATGGAATGAACTCAGTTTGCGTGCAATTAAAATAGAGAGCAACTTCACAGATCAAAGTATATTTCCCTCAGAAATAAAATATTCCACCATTTGGCAACACTATTATTAAAGGCTGATATTTTAGAATTTCTACCTCATACATTTCAAGAGGTCAGGAATATATTTTATTTATTGAGCACAAGTAATTGCACCCTAATAAGATTCTGTTATTCAAAATGCCATCATCTTTTAGAGAAAACTGACATCAATGCCTTTTTTAAATGAACTTAAAGATGGAAATTGAGATGCCAAAAAACATTAAGAAAACAAGCTATTTTGAGAAAATTGTCTTGTTCTACAGGGGCTCCTTTCATCTGTTTACATTGGATTTTTGTCAGGTCTATAACAGCCATCATAGCTTTTAGTAATGCCCATCACTGATAGAAAAGAAAAAGATTATTGAATTATAAACTTGACGATTTAAATTTTTCTCATTATATTAAAACCCAGATGTTATTCATCAGCCTCCCTGATTATGAAATAAAAATGTAATTAAGTCTGTCTACTTGTAAACATTTTAGAAAGGTATTACTGTTAAATCCATTTAGTTATGTACTTTATGGTTCAAAATTGCATTCTTTTATGAGTGCTCTGAAAATCCTGAACTGTGTTGTCCAATGTAACTTTTGGCAATATAGGTGATGTCCAATAGGGTAACTGCTCACCGCATTTGGCCGATGAACACAAAATGAGATGAGTGCAACTGATGAATTAAATTTTTAATTTTATTTCATTTGAATTAATTTCAATAGTCACACCAGGCAAGTGACTGCTGCATTGGACAGTATATGAAGGATAGCACAAGTAGCTGTAACCATTACAGCCAACTTCTTCCTCCTGGATTCTGAACTGGGCTCCCTAATCACTCTTGGGACCTCGTAGGGAATAAGAGGAAGAGTCCAGTGCCCTAAATTGAACTCACTTTTTCTTTTATCTTTTTATTTTAAAACTAGAGGCTCAGCACACAAAATCGTGCATGGGTAAGATTCCACAGGCCTAGCCTGCGATCACAGCCACCTTCCCTGGCTGCCAGCACAGGCCCCGCCCCCTGCCCCCACTGGTCAGTCGCCCTCTGTATGTGGGGTGACCAGGGGGGCAGGGGCCTTGGCCTGTTGCTGCCTGCATCCCCACCTCCCACCCAGGTCCCCGTTTGCCATTAGTGGTGATCTGAGCCTGCGGTCCTTGGGGAGGGACCAAGAGGTTGGCCCATTCCACCCACTTGCCAGTGCTGCCCCCGCTGGTTCCTCATTTCCCATCTGGTGATGGGAGCCTGATGTTCTGGGGAGGGACCGAGAGGTTGGCCCTTCCTGCCTGCTCGCCGGACTCACCCCCATTGTCATGAGCCTTTTAGCCAATAATCATCCTGTAGGTTCTCTTCTTCAAATAGGACCGATCAAGTAAATGACCTTGTCCCTGCTGTTCAGAGCTAGAGTTTTGTAAGCCTTTTGCTCTACCCACAGAGCCACTTCCTTTCCACGCCCACCATCAATTACATCTAATAACTACTAACACAGTGTCCTCACTGGATTTTCTATACCATTTCTGCTGCTCTTCCATCTACCTGAATCCTTCTTCAAAATTGGTGTTCTGGTATTTTCCAAACACAACTCCAATACTCCTTACTTTTCTCATATCCAGTAGGGCCCTCTTTTGTTTTCTGGGGGAAAATGAGAAATAAGGCACACTCTCTGCACAGCTGCTGAAGTTATTTTATGCCCTAGTTCTCTCATTTCATGCCATGTCACCACTTTATCCTATCTTCCCTGAGCAGGTAAGGTCCCGTCACCTTGATCTTGCTGCACACTGCATACGTAGCCTTCCTTTCCTACAATGCCTGGATGACTCCTATAGCCTCTTCTTCCTAACCCTTGCTCTTCACCCCTTGCCCCCACTTTGGAACATGTATAGGCGCATGCATACACACACACACACACACACACACACACACACACACCAATACCATTTCAGATACACGCACACCTATCATGGTTCAGTAAATACCTTCTCTAGAAAATGTTGCTTTAAGTCTCCAGGATGACTTAAGTATTCACCTTTCTACTTCCCATTCCTTATACCCTGAGTTCTATCACAACTCGCACCACAGTGAATTGACGCGGTTGTGAAATGATTATATTTTCTCCAGGAGCCTGTGGGCAACCAGAAGACAAGATCGGAACCTCTGCTCCCCAGATCTCGGGGTCTGAGAACACACACCTGGCCATCCAAGGGAGTTGTTCAGCATATGGGTGAAAGACAGAACACGATCTGAGATTGAAGATTAGAGACAAACTAAAAACTAGGATAATCTGAAAATAAATAAGAATCTGAATGTGTTTTCAAAGCTTTCCATTTGGGGGCCCCTGAATATTATGATTTTGTTGATATGTGTGTAGGTCTCTCTGTGTGTGCATGTGTGCGTGTGTGTGTATACATATATATATATATTTGTATAATTATATATATTTTATATACACATATTTATGTTTAATTGTTCCTAATAAGTACATAAACATGACTTGAATATAACAACTGCATTTTTGAAGCATCTATGAAAAAGAGTTCGAACTCCACAGGTTATAACATTATTGATAAAATATATGTTGCTGCTACAGATGATCCTTCCTTGGTTATAAGGAAATGAACTTCCTTACACTTTTCATTTATGAAGCATTTCCCTCACCCTTTCCTGTCTCCCTACCCACAGTAAGACAGAGAAATACTTTGAGTTATTTCACCAATAATGTCATATGTTTAGGCTATATTACAGGTCTAGTTCCACTCAACACTTTCTAAGTATAAATAGAATTTATTCACTGAAGCTCTTATCTACAACTATAATAAACAAATAAAGTGGAAATCCCGCAAATAGAAAATAGATTCTTTAATAACACAGCACAACTACAAATGAGGCTTATAGGCATTTTATAAGCATATTCATTTTCTAGTCTGTAAAATAACACTATTTAATTTAATGTCCTCAAGGAATACACTGTAGTTGGCTAAGGAGATTATGTCACATTGAAGTTGCTGGTCATGAGTATTGGCAAACAGCTCAATTGTTGAGTTGAGAAGACACCCGCGAGGTGGTGTCAGCAGGAACAAAAGCAGGACACAGCCCCAGCTGCACCACACACTAGAAGTCTGAGTAGCTCAGATGCCAGGTTCTGAACTATTTAGAAAACGAGAACTTGGAGAGCAGTTTTGTGTCTCTGAAGCATCAGGGAGACAGAAACCTCTGGCAGTGAATTACGTTTTCTCCTTACAAAAAGAGTTTCATTTAACACCTTATTTTTAAATTGCATTAATTGCCAAATGAACACAGAGCCTGCAGCATGCTGATAGTTCTGTATCCAATTTAGAATAGAGATTCCCAGGTAATTACTAGTACATGAACCCAGATCCCGGGCAGTAAAGGAAGGCGCAAGATAACCCAGAAGGGCAAGGAAAACAAAAGTTGCTATGTTCACCTTTGAAATGAACATAAAGACGTAACCACATTACAAAAGTGACAAGTCTCTCCATCCCACTTCACTGTCTAACTCCAAGTTGGAAAAAATGCCCCTTCCCAATTGTGAGGTTAATACAAGAGTTAGCAGCACGTGTCTTCAGGAAAATTATTTTAAACGCATTATAAAAGATGAACTTGAGTTGCTCTAAAATAAGTTATTCATGCAAAATAAATATTCCACATTTCAAAATTTTAAGAGCAATCATCAAATAATTGCCCATAGAAAACAGACTCTCTGCAAACAGTCAATATAATAGATCATCAATGTCATAAGTGCATAAGTGAAATTCACATAGCCAGACATATAAACACACTGGACAAAACTGAAACATTTGGCCATGGGTCTATTTTTTTCATTATTATAATGCCCTGGCAGTACTCTATTAAATTCTATGGGAAATATCATTAGAATGAGTACAGTTTATCAAAATTATAAATTGGTAAGCTAAATTTAAATATCATATTAACTTTTCATGCATTAAGTATAATGAAGTTGAAAATATTGAGATGTTGTAGTTTTTAAAAAGTTATTGCATACATAAGCACTTACTGTTTCTTCCTTGCAGCAAAATTCTATATCCACCACAAAAGCTGGAAGTTATTGCCTGTTAAAAAGTCACAAAAACATGAATATGTTAATTTAAAATGCAATAAAGTCCAAATTGCAATAGCTAATAAGATTCTTTTATGTTCATAAGAAATATTATAACTATAATCTCCTGGTTTTAGTTTATTTTCATGAATTAAAAACTACAAAAGGCAAATGAAAATTATTTCGCAATGCACAAGATATATTAATACTACTGAAAAATGAAAATAAAATTTCAATTACAGAAGAACAAAAATATCCTAATTGGAGTAAAAAAGTGAATTCATTCCCATCCATCCTGGTAATGTTTACAGGTAATCTGATCACTGTTTATACTGAGTGAATAAATAGTTTGAGTTACATACTGGAGACTTAATGCTTTAATGTTTATCTGGAATTTTCTCTGATTGAACAAATATTTCTTAATCCACCAAACAAATTTGAAAATAACAATAGAAAAATATCAAATCAAATTAGAGAGACACTACTTCTGAACAATAAAAATTTCTATGATGTAATACACACATTAAGTAAACTTTTCACTTAATATTTACTTGATCAATTTACTGAAGAAATGAATAATACACATTATTTATCATAGGCTTGATTTTTAGTAATATCTGAATATTTAACCTGACATTGAGAACATAAGTAATTATCTAAATCACTCAGGCCAGAAGACCAATTTACAAGAATTATCCAGCTCATTAGGGCAAAAATAATTGCAGGAGTCTTTTCTTTAAAATATTTCTTAAATTCTAAATTTGCTTTTCATGGTTGGATGTTACCAAATATGTGAAGAAAGATAACATGGTTTGAATAAGACAGTATCACTAATAAAACTGTCTGAAGATATATTTATTTGAAACTTTTAAACTTAAATGAGACATTTTTTTACAACTATTTAAAACTATACTCTCACTAGAGACCCAGTGCATGAAATTCGTGCATGGGGGTGTGTGTCCCTCAGCCCAGCCTGCACCCTCTCCAATCTGGGACCCCTCAAGGGATGTCCAACTGCCCCTTTGGGCCCGATCTCACAATCCAGGACTGCTGGCTCCCAACCGCCTGCCTGCCTGATTGCCCCTAACTGCTTCTGCCTGCCAGCCTGATCACCCCCTAACCACTCCACTGCCAGCCTGATCGATGCCTAACTGCTCCCCTGCTGGCCCGATTGCCTCTAATTGCCCTCTCCTGCCAGCCTGGTCACCCCTCACTGTCCTCCCCTGCAGGCCTGGTCACCCCAAACTGCCCTCCTCTGCTGGTCCAGTCACCCCTAACTGCCCTCCTCTGCCAGCCCCATCACCCCTAACTGGTCTCCCCTGCTGGCCTGATCACCCACAACTGCCCTCCCCTGCTGGCCATCTTTGACCACATGGGGGCGGTCTTCTTGTGTGTTGGAGTGATGGTCAATTTGCATATTACCTCTTTATTATATAGGATTACACTAATACTTGAATTGGACTTAAGTACCATTTCATTGTAATTATACATTTATATTTTATTTGTTTATCCATGTTGTTTTCCTTTCCAGCCACTGTTAAGAGCACAGGGTAACTTTCAAAGGGTTATTCAGGTGATATGCGCAAGGATAGTTTTAAAAGCTACACCTTGCCAACAAACGTTCTGCTTTATACAGTAGAAGAGGTGTCCTTTAATATAAAATTTGTTTAACAAGCTATTTGTTTAACAAGCATTTACTTGTCGGGTAATCAGAATCGCTGGCACAGTGTAACCCTCAGATGTCTCTTTACATAATTCTCTATTATGCTAAGAGTTTTACAAAATGTAAGTAGCTGGATTTGGAGAAAATGATATTTTTTACAAGCAAAGCAAAAGCATTACATTTTCTACAATAAATCTAAGAGATAGTCTTCTGTTATATAGGCAAAAAAAGGAAGGATTTTAAGATAATAAGAGCTATTTCCTCAAGAAAGATTCAAAATAAATAATAACTTATTCACTATCAAAACTTGAGGTTAAACTTTCATGTTCTACATATAGCATACTCTATTTTTATTAATGCAGGACACATTTTTAAGATGTCTTGGCATAAATTTATTTTATATTAATTTTGCACCTTGTTATAATATATAAAATAAAGTATAATTTTATTTTCTTTAAGAATAAGGCTATATCTTTATGATTAAATAATTAGCAATCCTTTCTATTTTTAACCATAGAAATTATTGAGGTTTATAATCTTTTTTAGGGTGATAGAGACATCATTTGGAATAATTCTGAGTTTCTTTGCTTCACTATGTAGGTGCATCTTTACCCTTTCAGACTATTTTTAATTGTCTTTTTCAGGGGAAATACTCTAGTACCACTACCTGTTTTGCTCCAAGTGAGATTGCATAAGGTGTTAAATCTTATTGGAGGTATATCTGGAGAGTAGAAGCTACTATGAAATGGGAGGAAATTAATAGCTCCTGATTTTTAGATTTACATTGCACTTAAGGTGGTGGAAGAAAGATTAATCACAAGGTCAAACACTCACAGTGAATTCCTTCAGCATCTCCACGTGTCTATTTTTCAGTAGAAGTGCTCTCCTTTCACTCTTCCTGGGTGCACTCTGCCTGACAGTACTGGGGGTTCTGTCATTGTTGAGATATTTGTGTTGTGGGAATCTTTCTTTAAATGATCTTTGGGAAGTGGCTGTCCTGATGGTGGACTGGGATCCTCTGAGCCCTTACAGTCCCTGTGTTCCCTTCCCCACCTGCAGTGCAGAAGCCACCTCTGTGAGACCTCTAGGTGTTCAGGGAAGTGAGTCTGAAAGCCACTTCCCCATTTCCAAGGTCTTTCCTTTCACTACCAAAGACAGTGGGAGAATAGACATGGGAAGATATATGTTTTCGGGGAAGAAAAGAGAAATGAAAGATAGAAAAATGTACAGGATTTGAGTCAGAATAAAGGGAATAGAGAAAAAGATAGCATTTGGAGTAAGTTTGCAATGCATATGCCAAAGTTTTGGGAAACTGGTTGGGAAATATAGCCCTGAAACAAAGCTACTTTAAGAAGAAAGAAATATTACAAATACACGAAACTTTGCAGACAACTTCAACATCTTTCTTCCAGATGCTTTCTATGCATATTCAATTTAAATCTCTGAATTTCTGATATTTAAGTAGATTTACAACATAGTCCCCATGATTCAGTCAGAGAAAGATTTTAATGAGGTTATCTTCCAAAGACAAAAAAATATAAAATACAGGCTCATTTCTAAGCAATCAAGGACATCTGGTCACCCTTCTGTTATGATAATGGCCTTAAAATTCTGCCACCTCTTGCATTACAGAGGTTCATACAGTGTGGAATGTGGCTCATAGTGCAGAACTCTGTTCCCTAAAATGCTTCTGTGGTGCCACCTACAGTCATTATCCTTTCGATATGCTTTTCATTGTTAAACCAACTAAGATGTATTTACATTTTCAAGAAAACAAAAGAGAGAGAAACAAGAAAAATATAACCCACAAGTTCAAGTTGCTCTTCTAGGCTTTGCCCAGAAAGGCTGGAGAGTTTGCAGAAGGGTTCTGGCTAATGCTGATGCAATTTCCCTCCTTCAGAACACTGGGAGGTCTCAGCACCAGGCCCTGGCTCCAGCTTGCCAAAGACATGCTGGTTTCTTGGTATGGCTTTCTAGCTCTTTTGCTATTAGTGCATAATCTGACAGTATGCTGCCACGGTAACAGGATTCATTAAGAGCTTTGAGCTTTGTTCTGCCAATGAGGGATTTTGGCTGCATGTAGTGCTGGCTTCTGAAGGTTGATCCATAATATTTGTCTTACAAAGCCTTGTCATCTCAGAGCATTCCTGATGCTACAAAATCACCCATAATCAGCCAGTTCCTCCCAGCCTGAGCTACCCGCCAGCGGAAGTCAGACACTCCTGGGAGCCACATTCGCTTCTTTATCATCAAACTTGGGAGCTTAAAATAGACTGCATGAGAGTGATACATTGCGCAGTTCCATCGCACACCACTGGGGTTGTGGAGTGGATTAGGAATGCAATCCTTAATGTTTGTTCTCTACAGTATCCCATTATGGAAGGAAAAGTCTCCCGATTCTGACAATTTTCTTTGTATCGCCAATTTTCAGAGACCAGGCTTTCTGGAAATAACTATGTGGTTGCTACAGTAAAGGAAAAAGGGCTTCATGTCTTAACCAATAGTTTCCTGTATGATTTCAGTAAAAAATAAAATAAATAAATAATAGCATGCCTTCTGTTATTTTCAGTTACATTTTTAATTCCATTGTAATTCCATTTTGATCACTGATTCTGCTGTTAACTATTGAATTGTTTCTTAGTCTTTTTGTGTGAGTGTGTGTGTGTGTGTGTGTGTGTGTATGTGCCATAGTTAGTGACAGCTTAAAAATCCTCTGAAATCCCTTTTGCTACCAAGACCAAAGTTATTGGCCAATCCCCTTCGAGACTGGTTGTTCCAGGATGAGGCACTAAAGAATCCTTGAGTTTTTCTTGTATCTTTATAAATGGTGCCAGTGAGATGCTGAGATCAGAGCAAGCCCAACAAGTATCCTACAAATGAATAAAAGCACAGTATTGGATGAAGACAGGAGATAAGAATAACCTTTAGTTAAGATAGTGATTCCTAATCAAGGGCAAGTTTGCCCCTAAGGGACATTTGTCACTGTGTGGTCACATTTTTATTGTCACAGCTGGGGTGCTACTTGTTCAAGCAGGGAGAGGTCAGAGATGCTGCCAAATATCCTACAATGCACAGGGCGACCCCTTCCCTCTCCTACATTTACACACAAGAAATTATCTGCTCCCAACTGTCACAGTGTTGTGTTGAGGCACCCTGGTGTAGGGAAAGCTTGAAGAGACAGGGAGAATATAAACCTTATTGTCTACAGTTGAATTAATCTGCTTTATAGGGCAATGAGGGTGAAATAAATCTGCAAGGAGAATTGGCATTGCACTGTGATGAGGGCATGGTCTCGGGATCGCAGTGGAGATAAACCCCCCGTTTCTCTCCAGTAGATGAGGAAAAGGGGGAGCCCCAGTGCCGCCAGGGTGTTTTGCTTGGGTTTGTTTGAAAGAGGAAACCACAAATACCTGTCCCACCAGCTGGCAGCTGAGAAGGGTAGAAATCGCGATGCCACGCACTCTATTGCCCAGAATCATTTCTTAACATTTTTCCCCCTTCAGTTTACGATGGTTTTCTTCTACTCTAATTTATAATCTTAATATTTTGATACACGACTACAGTAGCATATCATTCCTGTATGGATTTGCATTTTCAATGTTTACCATCATAACTGTAAGCTCCTGGAGGGTTGGCAGTTCTATAGGTCTCTGATTCTATAATAAACTCTAGAGACAGAGCTGTCTACTCGAACTTTAAAAATAATAGAAAGGGATATTGGCATCCACTATGTGTGAAGCAGGGTACTGGGTGCATAATTAAGACTTAAAATATTAAGCATCTTACCACAATGAATCAACCAGCAACTTCCTGGAACTGGAGTTAGAATCCTAAAATATTTTCCAGGCATGAAATTGGTTTCTTTCTTTCCTTTTTTTTTTTTTTTTTAAATCACATGTGCCTAATGAAATTGAACACATTAATTTTATAAATGGTTTAAGGAAAGTTAAAGAAGGCCATTTTAATGTTGCTGTTTCTTTTTGTGGTGTATAGACTTATTTAAAAGAAAAACAATAACAAGAATGACAGCAGAACCACATTTTAAAATAAGAATGCTTTCAAAGGAAGCTACATGCACTCTGATTTGAAATATAACCAAATGGGTTAGGGAGATTATATCAAAATCGAGCAAATGATTATCCCAATCCAACCATGTTGAATTTAATCTGAATAATTCAATCCTGTACAAAATTCAGAAAATGTAAGCTGGAATTATTTGTGAGCCTACTAAGATCCTATAAAATGATTTTAAAAACCCAAACAATTAAAAAGGAACCAGAGCCCGGCCTGCATGGCTCAGTGTTGGAGCATTGCCCCATGAATTAGGAGGTCATGTGACTTTCATACAGACACTAGGGTGGTGAGAGCAGGAGTGGGGGGATAAGGACACATGTAATAACTTAATCAATAAAGAAAAAAATAAAAAGAAAAAATGTAAAAATAGTTTTTGTACTTTGAAGTGCTTTAATGTTGCTTTAGTAAATAAAGTACTATAACAAATGGAAATGGTTTTATTGCTGTAGGATGATTTTTTATCTACTACTGCACAAATATGCTGCCAAGTAGCAATGACACCAGTGCAGAAGCAAAATTAAATGCCTACAATTGCCATTAGCAATTGCGAAAAATTATTAATCTGTCTGGAGGAAATGAATGGACATGATTAGAGAAACCAAAAGTCTTCATCTTATGAAAATCAATAGCCGAGATGTGTTTCCATCAGATAATGAATCACAGATTCATGAGCTAAAGATTAAACATGCATTAGTATATATTCTCACCACACCTATCAAATTTATGTCTCCATTTCTCAATCTGGTTTAGACAATGCTCTGTCATAACTAACTCTCTATTTCCAAAAATGATGGTTATTCAGACACTACATGAAAGAGATAGAGAAGTAAATCTATGTGTTGTTTCCTCAGGGCTCAAAAAGCAAATTGGCAACAAAGGAATTATACTTAATGTATATCAAATAAGATTGGCCAATGAAAACTTTATTTTCTTTTTCAAAACATACAGGCTGTGTTGACACGTGTAGAGTTATATTAGCTCAAAGTAAAAGATTTATCATTTTGACGCACACTAGATCATCTACATATGCACATAAATAAAAGAAACCAGTGCATATTTTGAGATCCTTATAATAAGTACTTCATGGAATCACAGTGTAGATTGTTTGTGTCTAGCCCTATTTATAAATATGGATCTAACCAAAATCCAAATAGAACCATGAATATATTAAATTTTTTATGCAATTGCCCTTTATTAGGTATCTACTGGAGTCTGGTTAATTGAAATTAGAACTTATTTTAAAATCTTTTAGAGAATGCAAAAAGATATGCTAGAAAACCTCACTGTAAAAACAGTTCGCATTAAGGCTAGAATTCTGGAAGAGAGTGGGGGAAGGGGAGCGTGTACTTTGGACTCCATTCAAGGATATTCAATTACAGGAGAAAGAGAAAGACTATTGTTATAGGGAATTCTTTATGGTTTTTCTCTCTAAGATGGTTTTAAAGTAGGATTTCCGTGTGCTTCTCTAAGAACAGTATACTCATCCTACTAGTTCTGCATTCCCAGGGGAAGATGGATACCTGAGGGACACTGATTTCAACGGAAGTTTCTCATATAGATCCCAATAGAGAAGGTTGTCTTCATATATTGTGAAGTGTTGGCTTCATAATGTAAGAATCTCTATGTCTAAAGATCTTGGTTAAGAGCTTTCTGTGCTTAAATTCAAGAGCTGAGAGAAGTGGTAGCCAAGTAGGAGAGAGGTGGGAAGTGGCTTATGGCATTGGAATCCATTCTCCTAGCAAAGTAAATTCACGTGGGTGTGACACTCTGAGGTTTAGTCATGAGGTGGCTCTCCACCGTCTCTCAAAGATAACAGAAATAATGGCCTTTAAAGAGGCAGTGGAAAGGAAGTCAGGGGAATGGCAGGTGAGGGGTTCCCCTGGTCTCTCCCCTTGAAGTTACAACGGTTTGAACAGATATAATTCAATAAACGGTCCCCTGCTAAACACAAACGCACCTGAGAGATCTGAGCATTGACACCTCTGAAGTTGGGCAGGTTGGAGCGAGCAAGGGAGGGGGGAAAGGAGAGGATTAAAGACAGGCACGAGGTACACACACAGCCCTGAACTCACTGTGGGTCTCCAGAGAGGGGAGAGATCAGGTTGCATCCTGTTTTCCCTGCATCCCAGAGGGCCAAAGAGAAACAGTGAGCATCCCTGCCTAAGTGGTCCCTACACACTCAGGCTCAACCCAATGACTTGGGCACAACCGGAATACAGAAGTCCCCAAGGCTACCTGGCAGCCATCATTTCCAGGCAGCAAAACAAAGCCCCGGAGTCTGGCTGCCTTCCGGCACCCTCCCAGAGCTAGCAGCAGGCCCCCAAAATGCTGCAGCAGAGGTTGTCATCTACAGAGCACATGTCTGCAGCCAGAGCACTGGAAGCAGAGCAGGTTTTCTGAGCGGCAGGAGTATCCTGTGGCTAATCCAGTGACAGGGAGAGAGATCCAGAGCTGAGACAGCTGAAATCTGCCCCTCACATTACTGGGTGGAGAACAAAGCCACAGATGCACTAGCTGGCCTCACCCAGATCACCCCGTCCCTCCCAACATGGCTGGGCCGAGCAGGAGGCACTGTCTGGGAAACCTCCAGCAGTACCAGCAGCGACTGGTTGCAGGGGAGAGCGCTGGGTTTTCCAGGGCTTGTAACGCCATGCCCACTACATTCTCCCATGGGGGTTGTGGTCGGAGACCAAGGGGACCTGCTCACAGAGAAGATGCACCTCCCAGGGGAATACAGGGCATTTTCTGCCATGCCACCATGCAGAGACCAGGCAAGACAGAGCAGAGAAAGGAAAACAAACAAATAAACAAACAAACAAACAAACAGAAAACTTGTGCTTCATCCACTGGAAACAAAAGAAAAATTTCTTATCAACCTACTAAATAACCACTTTAAAAAAATAAAATAAAATAAAGCACGCTTCATTGCCATAGAGGCCTAGGCAGATAAGGAATCCATCAACTGTCACGAATAACCAAGGAAGCAAGGCAGCTCAAGAAGAAAAGGGAATTTCTCCAGAAAATAAACCTAAAGACATGGTGATATGTGAGTTAAATGACAGAGAATTCATGACCGCAGTTCTGAAGAAATCCAACAGGATAGAATAAAATGCAGATAGGCGGTTTAGTGAATTTAGAAACAAAATCAACAATCAAAAGGCATACTTTACCAAAGAGATGGAAACTTTTGGAAAGAACCAAATGGAAATTCTGCGGATAAAGAACACACTAAGAGAAATAATGAACTAGTGAATTTAGAAAATGCAGCTGACCGGATGAAGAAGAGTTATTGATACTGAAGATATATAGAAATCTAGAAATGACACAGATGGAAGAACAGACTTGAAAGGACAATTAAATAATAACTCTAGGGGAATTATCTGACTATCAGAAAGAGCAATATGAGAATCATGGCTATATCAGAAAAAATGGATCAAAGACCTAAATGTAAGACCTGAAACAATAAATTACATAAAAGAAAACATATGTACTAAACATATGGGCCTTGGTCTTAGAGAAGATTTTTATGAATTTGACCTCAAAGACAAGAGAAGAGTAAAAACGAATGAATTGGACTATATCAAACTAAAAAGCTTCTGCACAGCAAAAGAAACCATAAAACAAAGCAATCAACAAAAATGGGAGAAGATATTTGCGAATGATACCTCTGATAACTGGTTACCATCCAAAATATATAAAGAACAGTGCAACTTGGCAACATAAAAACAAACAATAAAAAGTGGCAAGAGGACTTGAACAGACACTTCACCAAGAAGACATAAAAATGCCATCAGACATAAGAGAAGAGGTCAACTTCAGTAGCTATTAGGAAAATGCAAATCAGAACTAAAAGATACCACCTCACAGTGGTTAGAATAAATATTATCAACAAGACAATTAATGCCAAGTGTTGGAGAGGTTGTGGAGAAAAAGGAACCCTCATTCACTGCTGGTGGGAATGTGAACTGATACAGCCACTATGAAAAACAGTAGGGAGGTTCTTAAAAAAATTAAGAACAGAATTACCATAAGAGCAGCAACCCCTCTTCTGGGTATTTACCTGAAAATTTTGAAAACATTTGCAAAGATATGTGCACCCCCATGTTCACTGCAGTATTATTCAAGGTGGCCTAGACATGGACACAACTGAAGTGTCCTGTGAAAGAGGGCTGGATAAAGAAGATGCTGTACATACACACCATGGAATACTACTCAGCCATAAGAAAGAATTAGTGCCATTTGTGACAATATGATGGACCTTGAGAATATTATGCTAAGAGAAGAAGTCAGATGGAAATAGTTAAGAGCCATATCATTTCACTCCTATGTGGGGTACAAAACTGAAAGCAAAAAAAATGAATAAACAGGACAAACAGGCAAAAACTCACAGTTTGGTGTTACCAGAGGGAAGGGGGTGGCAGGAGATTGTAAAGGGGGAAGGTGTCAATTGTGATGAAAGGGGATTTGCTTTTGGTTGGTAAACACACGATGGAGTGTGCAGATGATGTATTGTAGAATTGTATGTTGAAAACCTATATGATTTTATTAACCAATGTCAGTCACCGCAATAAATTTAATAAAATCTATTTTTTAAATGAGTGAGATGAAATGGACGTGGGCACAGAGGGGGAAATGGGGGACACCCGCAATAATATCAACATTAAAAATGTTTAATAAAAAACGAGTTAGATCAAATAAGTATGTCATTAAAAGGCTGGAAAAAAAACCAGCAAATATTAAATTTGTTCAAAATGAAAACATTTCTAAAAAGTAAAAAAATATCATTAAAATGCCATGGGTCATAGCATAGTTGAGGAGTCCAGAGATGGGGCAAAAATGCACGTTCCGCTCCAGTGTGCTTCCTGTGCTCCCCGGATTTCCCCTCACTGGCCTCACCCGTCTCTTGCCCTTCCAGGTCCTGCTGCTCTCAAAGGAAAGGCGGGCCCTTCTGAGAGATTTAACAGTAGAATGCAGTGAGCCAATAATGATCCTGATAGAAGCCTACACATAGAAGAATGGCAAATCCTGTTCATTAATGCACACAAATAAGGATGCATTTTTAATATATTGGAAAGTTCAGGAGCTGTTGCCTTCAGCCGGCATCCGCAGCCCCCTGTCACATAATTCTGTTTGCTGACACGCTAAAGAGAGGGTCTTACAGACGCTTTAGAGCGGTGATGTCTGCCTCTGCCACGGGAACCGTCTGTGCTTAATGCACAGCAGCAGCCACGGCCGGCCCTGGTGCCCAAAGAACTAAGTCAGCAGAAAACTCCAGAACACCGTGCAGAAAAACTAACTGCGTGTGTGGAGAGACACGGCACCTCCTGAGGTCCCCGATGTCATTTTCAGCGCCATCAGCCTCCTGTGCTGATGAGATGATAGCTGTCAATCAACCCCAATCATGAACAATTTTGATTCAAACACAGTAGTAGGAAAACGTCTCCCGCATTGGTCCTCTGGCAAACTTTCTGCAAGATTCATGCTGTGGAGCAAAGCAGGGAGCAGTGGCCCACAGGCCGGGCTCTGAGCACTCTCTGTCCTTGGGAACATCCGTCAGAAATTGGGGTGGAACGGCTAAGCAGACCATCAGGCTACTAGATTCAGCATATGGTATCATATTGTTTTCTGTGCTATATAATGTGAATAACACGCATACAATATATTCATGTTGCTAAATCATTTATGGCCTCTAACTCTAAGCCTTACATATTTAAAGCCATTATTCCCTCTGCCTGTACAGGTGCTGCAATCATAGAGTCTCCCCACTGAGGTCCTGCAATCTCCTTTCGTGAATGTTGATCTGACTTATTTAGTACCAAGCATCTGAGGCATGGGCTAGACACCCGAGGTCCCTTCCTTAGGGTCTACTCACTGTCCCCTTAGGCACTCACCTCTAAGCCTTGATGTCAGTGAAAAGCAATTATCCATGAAAACCCATACTTTTATTTGCCAGAGAATTATCACGATCTTTATACATTCTTTTTCTTTAATACTTTTTTATTGGATATTTTTTTTTTTGAGAGAGAGGGGCAGGGAGAGGGAGAAAGAGATAGAAACATCAATGATGAGAGAGCGTCTCATCACTGGGGATCCAGCCTGCAACCCGAGCATGTGCCTTCACCAGGAAAGGACTCCTACCTCTTGGTGCCTGATTGATGCTTAACCATTCTCCAGGGCCTGTGATGTCACCAGCGCCCCTTAGATGTGGGCAGTGCACACATGTAGGCGCTCCATGTAGGAAGGAAAAGAGAGGGGTGAACAGACCTCTGAGTCTGAAATCTCATGACTTAGAGAAGCGTTGCTGTTGGCAGGGACAGAGGCCTCAGGAAGAGCTGGTTAGAGGCTGGAGGTAATGGCTTCATTTCAGATAACTTAGGTTTGAAAAGGAATAGAGTATCAGCGAGGCATGTCCAGTATGGTGAATAGAGGTCAAGCCACATGTCAGGATGAGAGTGGAGATTTGGGGCATGTCTGCATTAGGTTATATTTAAAGCAAAGGGAGCAGCAGAAGAATTAGCTCAAAATAGAAATTACAGACCAAGAAAATCCTTGCTAAGCCTGTTTTATTAACCTACGGAGGGAATAACAAGCCTGTAAGGAGAAGGTTCTGCATAAAGTTGTACCCTTATGCATTGGACAAATCTGGGGAGGGCCAGTGTTAGCTTCATCACCACAGACTCCCCAAAGCTGACAGTGAAGTGCCTGGAGAGAAGAGGCCCTCTTTCTAAGTCACAGGAAGGACCAACAGACTAGCAATGATGCAACTGTAAAGCCTTCCCCAGCCATATTGACTTCCGCTTTCAAAACTGTCCTTGACTCCATTCTCAGATATTCTTAAAGTAAATCTCTGATTAGGCCCCACTCCACGAGAGACTTTAAAAACTCTTCAGGAGATATCCGTGAGCTAAAAAAAAAAGGCAGACTCTCTAAGCTGTCATTCAGAACACTCCACAGTAATGTCATTTAAAAAGAACGCCTTCTAGCCTAAACAAACATTGTATTCTTCATAGATATATGAGATACTTTCCCAATTCTCTAATTCCCATGCTCCAGCAGAGTGTATTATTATAATAATTTTACTGATGAGTACACTGAAATTTAAGTAATATGTTCAAGATATAAATTTTAAGTTCATGCTCTTTGTCACTATGAAAGAATATTTATTAAATCAAATAAATTAGAGACTTTATATATTTAGTAGAGGCCCGGTGCATGAAATTTGTGCACTCGGTGGGAGGGGGGTTGTCCCTCAGCCTGGCCTGCACCCTCTTACAGTCCAGGACCCCTCAGGGGATGTCTGACTGATGGCTTAGGCCTGCAGGGAGTGGACCTGAGCCAGCAGTGGGACATCCTTAGCGCTGCCGCAAAGGCAGGAGAGGCTTCCGCCACCACCGCTGTGCTCGCCAGCCATGAGCCCATTTTCTGGCTGTGGGGTGCTCCCCTTGGGGGAGCACACTGACCACCAGGGGGCAGCTCCTTCATTGAGTGTCTGCCCTTTGGTGGTCAGTGCGCATCATAGCAATCAGTTGTTCTGCTGTTCAGTCGATCTGCATATTAGCCTTTCATTATATAGAATTTGTATTCATTAACTACAATATGATGTTTATTTGTTGAATCGGTAGTTCGATATAAGCTAATGTGTTTAAAATTTGACAAATGTGTGTAACCACTAAATATCTAAATATGATGATTATGATGATTCAGTTGTCAGCTTATTCTGAAATAAGTCTCTGGACTATGAAAATTAAACAACCCATGTTATTATAATTGCATAGAATATCACATAATGTAACAAGGTATAAAATGATGAGTATTCATGGAAATATTTTTCTTCCCTGCTCATGCTGATGGGCCGATGAAAGTTTCTAGCAAGCAGAGTTGAGCTCTCTTCTGTTAAAATGAACCAAAATGGAGCAACAGGAACTCTCATTCATTGCTGATGGGAAGGCAAGACAGTACAGCCAGGTTCTCACCAAGTTTACCATCATTGTTCCATACAATCCATACATGTGCTCCTAGGTACAGAAATGAGTTAAAAACTTATGCCCACATAAAAACCTTCACACAAGTGTTCATAGCAGCTTTCTTCAAAATCACCGAAACTTAGAAGTGAGCAAGATAGGTGAGTGGATAGACTGTGGTACATCAGACAATGGAATATTCTTCAGTGATCAACAGAAATGAGCTATCAAATCATGAAAAGACATGAAGAAAGCTCACCTGCATACTGCTAAGTAAAATAAGTTAGTCTGAAATTCTACATTCTGTATGGTTCCAACTATAGTACATTCGGGAAAAGGCAAAACTGTAGAGTAAAAAGGTCAGTAGTTGCCAGGAATTGGGAGGGAAATGGTGGAGCAAATGGGATTTTTAGGGCAGTAAAATGATTCTGCATGATGCTAAAATGATAGATACATGACATTTTGCACTTGGCAAAACCCACAGGACTTCATAACACAGTTAGTGAACCCTGATATAAACTATAGACTTTTGCCAACAACCATCTATCAAATTGGGTCATCAGTTGGTAGTAAATGTACCAGCATGTAAATGGAAGATATTAATAGAAGAAACTGCGACAGAGGGAGAAAGAGGAAGTACATGGGAATTTTGTATTTTCTGTTCATTTTTTTTCTGTAAATCTAAAACTGCTCTAAGAAGTAAAGTCTATTAACTTTAAAAAATTCAATATTCAAATCAATGCATATATAACATAAAAATATATATTTGGCCTCTGCTCCCAGGTTCTGGCACAGAGCTTCTAAAACCTTGGTAAATTTCTGAGTGATAGATCTATACTAATAAAAGGGTAATATGCAAATTAGACCAAGCATTTTCCAGACAACTGTCCAGATGTCCTTCCAGACAAAGCCACGGTGGTGGGGCCAAGGCAGAGGCAGTTGGAGGTGATCAGACCAGCAGGGGAGAGCAGTTAGGGGCATCAGGTGGGCAGGGGAGAGCAGTTAGGGGCATCGGGTGGGCAGGGGAGAGCAGTTAGGGCAATCAGGCCAGCAGTGGAGAGTAGTAAGGGGGATCAGACTGGCAGGGGAGAGCAATTAGGGCTATCAAGTCAGCAGTTAGGGGGATCAGGCCAGCAGGCAGAGTTGTTAGGGGTAATCAGGCAGGCAGGCAGGTGAGTGGTTAGGAGCCAGCAGTTCCAGATGTCTGACTGCCGGTTTAGGCCTGAGGGGTCCCAGATTGGAGAGGGTGCAGCCCAGGCTGAGGGATACCCCATCCCCATGCACAAATGTCATGCACCGGGCCTCAAGTTCATAATAAGCCCCTCTCAACCACACCTGAGTGTATGCTAATGAAATGACCCTTGGAGCATTGGGTGCTGGCCAGAGGAAACAACCACCTGATTAGAGGGTGGGCAGTGTCACCCCCCCCGCCAACTCTGGGGAGGGAAGAAGGGCTGTATGGAATTAACCACTGATGGCCAATGATCTAATCCAGGGGTGGGCAAACTTTTTGACTTGAGGGCCACAATGGGTCCTTAAACTGGACCGGAGGGCTGGAACAAAAGCATGGATGGGGTGTTTGTGTGAACTAATATAAATTCAAAGTAAACATCATTACATAAAAGGGTACGGTCTTTTTCTTTCTTTTTCTTTTTTTTAGTTTTATTCATTTCAAACGGGCCAGATCCAGCCCGCGGGCCGTAGTTTGCCCATGGCTGATCTAATCAGTAGTGGTTATGTGAAAACTCCATAAAAATCATCAAACAATGGAGGTGAGAGAACTCTGGATTGGAAAACACATTAAGGTGCCTAGGGAGGGAGGGGGAGCTCCACAGCCCCCACCCCAGACTTGCCTCAGTATCTGTTCCATTTTAGACCACACTGGGCTCTTTTCCTTTTCATGTCTTATGGTTGATGGCAAACAGTTTTAGAAAATAAATGTATAAAAATTTTCTTTCTAGAGCAGTGATGGCGCACATTTTGAGCTCGGCGTGTCAGCATTTTGAAAAACCCCAACTGAACTCTGGTGCCGTGTCACATATAGAATTTTTTTGATATTTGCAACCATAATAAAACAAAGACTTATATTTTTTTATATTTATTTTATATGTTTAAATGCCATTTAACAAAGAAAAATCAACCAAAAAAATGAGTTCGCGTGTCACCTCTGACATGCGTGTCATAGGTTCACCATCACTGTTCTAGACCATACATTTATGAGACCATAGAATTAGTTCCTCTGCAGTAAATTGGAGTTACTTGTCTGATATTGTTTCTACGCAGTAGATACGTTTCTTTTATTGAGCAGTGATATCTCTCTCTTGGGTTGCCGGTTTGCCAGATCTGCTGTGTCCCTAATGAGACCCCGACCCTTTCTCCTCACCTTACACACACACGTTTCCAAACAAGTTTTCTTTCAAAGCCCAGATGTGGATTTGGAATCCTGAAGGAAAAGGAGATCATTTCACCACACTTTTTCTACTACTCATTTCAAGTGTGGCAAATACTTTTCAACCACTTCAGTGTGTTTAATCATATAGGGATGAGCCTTGTGTCCATATGACAAATTTCACTCATTTGATCACTTAGTCTCCCCAAATCAGTAATTATTTTGCATTGCAAGTAATAACCCCATTCACTGAAGTCACCAGTGCATGGGTGCTCAGGACACCTGGTCGGGTTCAGTGAAAATGAACAACAGTAGGGGAAAAAGACAAGACCCCCCTTATGTGCTGGGTGAGTCATACATGAAGCATGGAGCACTCAATAGGATGCCAGACCTTTCCAGACATAGATGAACTGTGGGGAGGCCCAATAATGTAGGAGAAAGTGCAGCAACTTTGAAAGACATGATTACCCTCCCAGGGCCCACTTCCAGCTTTCGCTCTTAGTTGCTATGAAGCTTGAGAGACAGTTGCTTGATCCCATGTTTCCTCATCTCTAAAATGCAGGAAGTGTCATTTGCCACATAACTGTCAGGAAATATCATCTAAGCCATGTGACTACCCTGTGCATGCACTTAATAAGTGATTGTAGTAGGAGCAGGAGAAAGGACTAGCCCAGTGGTCGGCAAACCGCGGCTCGCGAGCCACATGCAGCTCTTTGGCCCCTTGAGTGTGGCTCTTCCACAAAATACCACGTGCAGGCGTGCATGTACAGTGTGATTGAAACTTCGTGGCCCATGCGCAGAAGTCGGTATTTTGTGGAAGAGCCACACTCAAGGGGCCAAAGAGCCGCATGTGGCTCGCGAGCCGCAGTTTGCCGACCACTGGACTAGCCCAATATTTCTATTTTCCTAGAACCTAAATTGCCTATTAGATTTCCCCAACCTCCATCACTTTTCAGATCTTTTCACCATCAGCAGTTTTAAGAACCACACACTGAGAGCTAAGATCCATTGGCATCAGTCTAAACATGTCTCTGGGCATTCATGGTTCTAGAATGCATACATTTGATAAGACAGTTTTATCCATCAGTTCAGAGGAGTTGCTCCAAATGTTTATTAGGCAATTGTTTAAGATACTTTCTTTTGCCAATGTGCTCCAGATCTGATACCCTGATTTTAAATAGTGCCCTTTAGACTGGTGTTTGAGGATCAAGTGAACAGTATAAGACCTCCATACCCACAAGCCAAAGCTTTAGGTCCTCTCCAAGTTTCTCCACTCCTGATGGCCTGCCTCAATAATTATTATATAACTGCTTTTATCATCTCTGAATTCATCTTAGATACACACACACATATAATTTTCTTAAATACTGTGATAAAAATGGACACAGTATCATGGGTACGTATATATAAAATATGTTATGCTACCTTTAATGAATCATTTATCATATTGATGTTGCATAAGAAATTTTATTTAATCTTTCTGCTTGAAGCAGAACTTTCCTCTCAAGGGTGAGACCCTTAGACCCCTTTTCCCCCATGCCATATTGCAGAAACCACAGGCACTATATTCATTCAGTTACTGTCTTGGTGTCCGGCTGCCTCATTTACTGGTTTTCTGATATTAGCAAGTTACTAAAAGTCTATGAAACTCAGCTTCCTACTTGGGGAGCTGTGCAAGGATCCCAGGGGAAAATGTACTCAAGGTTCCAGGAACATTTAATGCACCTGGCTGATACTGGTTATTATTATATTTTGGGTTGTTTAATCTCTAAATTTATAATACATTGATAATACTCATCTTCACATTAGGAACAGTATGCCCACTCACAAAGAATTTTAAGATAGAGCAAAACTGTCCTTTGATGGTAGGCAAAATTCTAAAGATGACTCCCTAAGATTCCTGTCTCCGAGTTAGTTGTCAAACTCTAACCTTGGTACTGCAGGGATTTTGCAACCGTAATTGAAGTCCCGAGTCAAATGACCTTAAAATGTGGAGATTAGAAAGTGTGACTGATTTAACCCCTGTGTCTAAGATGAAGGCAAGATGGGACATCAGGGAGATTCACAGAAAGAGAAGGATTTGATACATGGTTGCTGGCTTTGAAGATGGATGAAGAATGAATGACAGAGTGAGCCATGAGGCAAGGATGTGGGCAGCCTCCAGAAGCTGCGAACAGCCCCTGGCAAGCAGCCAGCTAAACATGGGGCCCTCAATCTTACAACCGTAAGAAACTGGATTCTGCCCGCCCCGATGGAGTGGGTCCTCCCCATTCCTCCAGAGAAGGGCCCTGGCTTGCCACATCCTCACCGTGGCTTCTGAGAGCTTCCGCAGAGGACCCGGGTCTCCTGGATTCCTGACTATGAACTGGGAGCTGATAAACAGCTACTGTTTAAGCCATTCCTTTGCTAACCTGCTATGCAGCAACAGAAGTCCAATGCAACTACATTCTTCTCAGTTCTGACACTTTTCCCACTGTTATGGTCCATGGAATGTTAAAATACTTCTTCAATGCCTATATGTATCTTTTTGAAAATAATGTTTAAGATACAAAAGAGTACTTGTCAAGGGTCCTACTAATGAAAAGGAGAAGTGAAAATTCAAAGACATATATTTCTACAGCATTATCTGGGAACACTATTGCTGGTGTCTGGGTATTTAGATTCCAAATAAGCCAGTTCAAGAGTAACTTGATGTATTTTTTTATGTGTCTTACACTCTCTAACATATTTATATTATATGCAACAAAAGTTTAAATTCTATAGCATTTCAAAGATGTAAAGTTATTAATTCTATTAGCTATCATGTCCATATCACATAAACGCCCAATTCCCTTTTCCATTTATTTTAATTTTGCACTTTAAGTATCTGTATCATATTCAAATCATTTATAGCAGGGTTTAGGATGGCTCTTATAAAGGCAACTTAGCATAGTGATTGAGATATAAAATTCTCCTTGTGTTTGAAGCTCTGTTCTATCACTGTGTCTGAACGGTGTGGGAAAGCTACTGCTCCTCCCTGTGTCCCAGAATCCTCATCCACAAAAAGGGGTGACTCGTGTGCCCGCTTTAGAAGTTGTTTTAGGGAATTAGTGAGTTAATATATGCTAAGCACTTACATCAGTGCCTGACACTATAAGACTTATATATTGACCTAGTGTTTTTACTTAATTTTGCATGTTGATAGTCAAAACTTAAATATTGCCCTTACTAGGTATATAGGACATAAGCAATTCAATGTGTCCTTTTGGTTGCATGCTATGCAATTTCACTTTTACCCCTTGGATCATAACAAAATTGCTTTGGATTAACCCTTTAATATTCTAGTGTCTGTTTTTATTCTTCTTCTCAAAGAAACTTTTTTTAATAAAAAAATCCTTCTATTAAAAATATTGTTTTTTTTCCTGTAAATTAAAACTAAAATAAAATAGGGGATTCAAAGACCGTATCTACGACCTGGGAAGCTAGAGAGTAGCTAGGGTTCTCCGAAGACAACAGCACTTGCAGCATTCACTGCAGAGTGTTTCCTAAATCACCGCCGAAGCGTGAAGCCCAGTGCCCCCGCGCGCTGGACCCCTGCGCGGGAGTACACAGTATGATTTTTGAATTTGCTTTCTAGGTTTGAAAGGATAATGCACCAGTGCCACCTAGCTGTCCAAACACACTGTGCTGCTTACTTTTCCTTAGAGGCGATTATGCTGCCAGGACAAGAAGAAATACAGATTTTCATTTCTATGGCATCACCCCTGAATTATTTTAACAAATATTCATCTTCAGCAATGATACAAGTGATGCATTTAAGGTTCAGTTTAGGTAAATATTTGTCATGTTTGTCATCTTTTTTATCCAAATGGCACATACTAATTTTCAATAATTTTCTCTAATATGCCTGTATCTAAATCATTGAACACCTCTGCCACATCAACATATTAGTTATAGATTACTGTGTAGCCCAGACTTTCAAGCTTCATACAGTAGAGCGTATGTTTTCTCTTAAGACAGTATATAGGATATTCCATGGGTGAAAAAAGCATTTTATGACGCGTTGCTTAAGAATTACCCTTTACTTCTGTAATAGGGTACACACACAGTTAATGGTCTATATTTTTACTCAGCCTGAGGAATGTCTGGAAGTAGGGCTAGGGACCGCATTTTTAGATTAACTATGTAATTTGGGACAAAGTAAGGATATGCTTGACCTTGAACAGTGTGTGCCATCTTCAGGCCTCTATAGGAGTAGGGTTAGATGACCTCTCTGTCTTCCATGTGTCTATTATAAGTCAGTAGTCCACTGACTATGGCTGGGAACACTAGTGTGCTTCCAGCCAGCTCTCTCTTCCCCTTTATAAAAAAGCATGGTTATAGTCACACTAAAGCAACATAATGCCTGGCCTTTCTTCCTTCTGTCATTCCCGTTTTCTACTGAAGCCATTTGCTTACTAAAAATAAAGACACTTCTGAGCCTTTCAAAGTTTCCCTTCTTTAGCAGAAAAATGCAGATTAAATACTTACAAAAAGTGAAAAATCACAAAGACCACTTTAAATCAAGGATAACACTTTAAAAATCGCTGTTCTTAACCAAATAGCATATTGATGGTATGAAAGTAATTTAAAAATAGAAAGCCTTGTAAGCTTCTGAGAAATAGGAGTGTTTTCTCTAAAACAACAAAAGGCTATAAACATATGTCCTCAAGCTGCTAAAACCTGTCCAGTTTTTAGCGTAATATTTACATAATTCATGTAAATTTAAAGTACATTTTGAGTCAAACCTGTCAATCCACTCACATGTTTCCACATGGCTAGGCCTTGGCTTAAACATGATAGATGAAGGAGGGAGACTACAGAGGACGAACCCAAACAACCACACTCTGTGCTGCTGGGTCCTCCGGAAGAGGGAAGGGTGACTTCACATCCCATGTGACCAGAGCATAGGAACAGGGGCCCTACTTCAACATGAGACCTCGCTCTGGAGCCTGTGATCTCATCCAACAACGGCTTGGATGGCAACATCTATAGAGTTAAGTACTCGATGAGACGTATGTGTCCAGGTAAAGAAGTTCAAGCAATAATATTGTCAACATTTCCTGGCCATTATTTTTTGTCTTATGTAGCATTTGCCCGTGTGGCCTTCAGCACCTGTGGCAGAGATGGCTAACTCATCATCAAACCCATGAACTCTCCTTTCTGATAACACAGCCTGAACTATAGTTTTCTTACTCCTTTGTAGTAAAGTGCACTGGATTAAAGAAATGTACAGAATCCTCACACATGACCCATCTGTGTTCCTCCTCACTCCTGCTTGCTACCACAAGCAGGAGACCTGAATGTCAAATGTTGAATGTGAAGGAGCTGCAAGAAGGTTGAACAGATACAGAGCATGTTATAGAGTGGCAAACACCTGGTAAATCTGTGGCCTGTGGTGACTTGGAAGGCAGAGTAAAGGTAGCTCTAGGTGAAATTGAAGGGGAAAAAGTCCAAATAGCAGTGTATGTTGGCATTACTTTGCATTTTCAGCAAGATATTTTAAGAAAAGGGTGAGTTAAGGGTGGATTCTAAACAAAAAGAGAAAGGACATGAGAAAATACAAATATGGTAATTTTAAGAATCTGAAAGTTGACTGCTGAGATCTCAAATAGTAAGAGGTAAGGAGAGAGCCTTTGAAAGACAAAGCCCATTAAAACCCTGACAGGGACACAAATCACATTAAGGATGGAGACTTCCATGGAGTTTATTATCTGCAATGGACTCAGATTGGCTACCAAATGTGTGTGTGTGGGGGGGGGGAACGGGGGATGGAAATAGAGAGAGAATGAGACAGAAATGCAGAAATGTATGGAGAGATTGGAAGAGGCAAAAAAAAATAAATACATAAATCAGGCATGAGAATTATGTCTGAGAAAGAACATTTGTTTATTAATGACACAGAAAACTTACTGGAAGTCAATAGAAAATCTACTAGATTTCTAAGGTAACTGAATTACCAAAACAACCCCAAGCCTGGGCTAAAATAACCTTTGACCTTGAATTTTAATTCCACGTTAGGCCATCAAAACCTGCAATTAGTGCATAGTGTCTAGCAAGAATGCCAGTAGAGGATAGAGGATAAAAACAAGGAAGAAACCCTAGTGGTTACACAGATAAATCCTCTCAAAGTGCTGAACAGGAGTCCAATCAGAAGCTTCCGACCACCAGGTTAGAAAAGCTCTCCTTAACCACTCAGATTTCATCATTGCCTTGGACCAGAGACTGCTGTGGATCTCCCCTTCTCTCCTTTTCTGAAGAGGAATGTTTTCACAGTTAACTTCTTATCTTTGCCACACCCTGCGTAGTATATGTTGAAGGCAGGCTGATAGTCTGTCTTTTTCATCCATCGGTCTCTGAAAAATGTGATGGATTAGAAGGATGATACCTTGAATGCTTAGAGGCCAGGTGAACGGTACAGGTGAGCGAAGCATTGCATGTATGTTAGGAACTGTAGAGACTGTGTTGGACTGTACAGTAAGAGGTGGGTGCTACTACTCAGCTTCTACAGGTTCTTGCCCTGTAGACATGATGTTGCAGTTTTAATTTTTTTTTTAAATATATTTTATTGATTTTTCACAGAGAGGAAGGGAGAGAGATAGAAAGCTAGAAACATCGATGAGAGAGAAACATCGATCAGCTGCCTCAGCTGCCTCCTGCACATCTCCCACTGGGGATGTGCCCGCAACCCAGGTACATGCCCTTGACCGGAATCGAACCTGGGACCTTTCAGTCCGCAGGCCGACGCTCTATCCACTGAGCCAAACCGGTTTCGGCCAGTTTTAATTTTTTATTATTTTTAAAGAAGACAGAGAGGTCTAGATTTTTATATAATGTCAGATCAAAATTTTAAAAGACATTTTATGGCTCATAGAACCATTTACCGAGTTGGACTTGACCTGTGGGGCTACCCATTTGCCAACTTTGACAACTTTTTTGTTGTTGCTTTATTTTACTAATTTTACTTGATTGTGTAGCATGAGATCTTCCTTCTGAATAAATTTTTAGGAATACATGTTTTTAAGACTAATTAAACTGACAGTGCCAAAATAAGATGCACAGGAGTAACTGGTTATTCCAGAGTAAAGGCCTGGAATAATGACACTTAGTTTGTTAGCTAATATAAATTCTAACAACAAGTCCTCATAAAAATATTTCAAAAATTCTGACATCCCATGAAGAGCCTGCTTTGTTAGCAGGGGTCATATGAACTATGGGTTCAAGTGGGAAGGTGTGTTACCTTTTATAAAAACAAGAACAACAACAATAATGCTTAAAACTAAAATATGAAAAATCAACAGAACACTGACATTTGAGATGAGAGCTATCTGAGTGTATAAGAAGGATAAATCCTTGTTTCCCCCCCCCCCCCCCTGCTTACTCTGGCTTAGCACCATCATCAGACTGGGAACGAGTTTGCTGAGATGATTTTTGGGGCTCATTTTGAAAGTGAACTCTGTTAATAAAACATTAATTCAAATTTTAAATACAATTGAAATCTAGAGTCATCTGAGTTTATAATTTTGGCATCTGATAACATGACCTTACTCGTGAGTGTGGGTTTATGGAGTAGTTTTTAAAAATAATAATGGGCCTGTAGTGGCTCAGTGGTTGAGCATAGACCTATGAACCAGGAGGTCACAGTTCAATTACTGATCAGGGCACATGTCTGTGTTGCAGGCTCGATCCCCAGGAGAGGGTGTGCAGGAGGCAGCCTATCAATGATTCTCTCTCATCATTGATGTTTTTTTTTCTCTCTCTCCCTCTCCCTTCCTCTCTGAAATATATATATATATATATATATATATATATATATATATATAATATATTATATATATATATTATATAATATATATATATTATATATATAATATATATATAATATATATATATAACATTTCATATATTATATATATATAATATATATATATATATAACATTTCTGACAAAACAGAAATGTTAAGATGGCAAAATAAAACCACTGAGCAAGATCAACAATATAATGTATGTTCACATAAAGAATAGAACTAATGGAATACATTCAGATTGACTGTTTATAAAATCCCTGTTGTACACCCTGTCATTCTCTTTTAAACACATATGAAATTTTCCACAAAATGACAATCTATTGATAAGAAAATAGAGCACAGAGCAAGAAAACAGCAATAAGTCAATTCTCTCTATTTGCTATTCTTCATATTTATATTTTTTGCTTTACCTTCAGAATCAAAGCAAAATGCTAAACTCATTTAAATTGCGTCTTTATCAATGGGAGTGTAAAATATTGGCAAATGAAATGAGCTGCCACTGTGATGTTTTATTTACTATTTTACTCAATTTATGGCTTTTTCTAAATTAGTTATTTTGGTCAGAATGTTTGTAGACAACAGATACAATGAAGTTCTCATTTCCCATCAATACAAGTTCTGTCTGAAGCAATTTCAAAATTCCTACTGCACATGATTTGTGAAAATGAAACCTACATATTTGGAGAGATGGTCTGTAAACCAGGAAAGCATAACATCTAGAATGAAATATATATTATTCTAAGTTCCAGGATATATTGTTAGTTCATAAATCCATGAAATATGAAAAGGAAACTTGAAATCCCTTATAATACAATTGATTCCCCATCTTTCCCTTCATGGCCCATCATGATCTCAAGTGTCCAACAGATATGTTTGTACAGCAATAGGGAAAGTCCACACTAGCTAACGGGTTCTTCTCTCTCCAATATAAAAACTCAACTAAAAATTTCCAGGCATGTGGACAACCAGCAGCAGCCAAGAGATAGCTGATATCAATATGTAAATATTAAAAAGAAAGACACTGGAATGGATACTTCATAGACTGAACAGAAATTTTAAAATCCTCACTGATTGCTCCTTCTTAATCTCATTGGTGTTGCCATTTTCCTCTGCCTCTAAAATACTGGAGTTCCCAAGTCTTAGTCCCAGACTCTTCTCTTCTATTCTTTCTCTATAGTCTAGTTTATTGTATCTAGCCCCACAGCATCAAACAACATCAAACTTCCAACCATAATATCCACACTTTGCTCCCTCCTCAGAAACAAAGACTCATAGATCTCACTGTCTACATTGCATTTCCACTTGATATCCAAGTTTATTTCAAATTCCACAGTTCCCCACTACACCCACACCCCAACCTGCGTGTGCTGTCTTTCTCATATCTGTAAATGCCATAGACTGATGACTCAAGCCAAAATACATGCCATCATTATTTTTCTCTACCTTTTCACCCTCACATCTGACCTTTCTCACTGCTTCCTCAGCCTAGAAAGTGTATCCCAAGATCTTGCCACGGTCGGTTTCTTCTCACCATTCATGTCTCAATCAGTGTGCCACCTGCTTAGGGAGACCTCCACCGATGGCCCAATCTAGAGGAGCCCCCCCCCCCCATCAGTCACTAGTTTTAATTTCAGCATATTTTCTTTTCTTTATAGAAATCACATCTAAATCAGTGTGTGCTTTTATATTGTGATTGCTCACAATTAGACAGTTTAAAAAAGAAGATGGTACAGAGAAATCTGAGGCATGAGTAGAAGCCTTGATGAAGTATAAAAGATATGATGTTAGACCAGAAAGGAAATGTAACCCTCACCTACCGCTTGGCTGCATAGTGAATACTATTAATATACTCAATACTAGAATATGTTATTGACTTAGAGGTTATGTACACATATAAGTATATGTAATCATAAACACACACAAATATATGTGTGTAGAGAATGTATATTTAATTTCTATGATATATTGCAAGACATAATGTACACTGAACAAACTTTAACTTGTAAAATTAGCAGAAAGAGACACACTAGGAAGAAAGAACACTAATATATGATTATCAAAAGAAACAGTTAAAAGCGTGTGGTGAACAAAGTAGTTTTTAATGTTATTATTTAACATTATCACAGCAACTAATAAGGGTAATAATATAAATCCAATTTGGGGAGGTAGGTAATGAAGGTAAACAGAGTCCCCATCTGTTATGACTGCGGGTAGATAAATTGTCTGCAATTGAAGTCAGGAGACTTATGAATAATTTCTAGGCTGATGTAGGTGAGCCTAGAAATAAAACCTGAAAAACTTCAGCAAACTGCCCTGTGGGAAGTGGGATGGGGGGCAGCAGTGGAGGAGCTCAGCTCCTGGGCTTTCCCTAACGTTTTCTGTGCTATTGTATTTACTATGTGAACTTACTACTTTGATATTTCAAATTAAGCTCACAACCAGAAATCACCAATGCTCTTCACTGTATTTATGTTCTCCAACAGTTTCCATGAAACATCCTTTTCCTGCGTGTGCTATGCCAAGAGTGCTGCTTATTTCTTGTGCAGAATCTTTTATAGTTGTTGGATTTTGTGTTTTCACTTAAGCCGTCTTCGAATAAAGTGCTAGCTAAGCATATTGTTTATCCATAAACTAGAGGCCTGGTGCACGAAATCTGTGCATGTGTAGGGTCCCTAGGCCTGGACTGTGTTCAGGGCTTATCAGGGCCTTCCTTCCCTGGCTTCCAGCTAACAGCCAGAGCCTTCCTTTGTTCCATGCTGGCCCCTGGTGGTCAGCACACATCATAGCGAGCAGTCGAACTCCCAGTCGGTTGAGCTCCTGAGGGAACAACTTGCATAGCAGCCTTTTATTACATAGGATGGTTTGGGTGGGTACCATTTTTCCAGCCCTTCTATGACTGCTGGAATCCTCCTCTCAAACATTAACCTGGAGGACGTCAGTGGATATGCATGGCCAAGTGCTCAGCCTCCATCCATCAACTCCCTGGCTTGGCTCTGCTGGACTAAGGAGGGACCTCTTGCTCCTGCTCTCTGGTCAGATGAACAGGCTGAGTGGAATTTATTGCTGAGTGAAAACCAGCCACTCTTCCTCTGTCAGAAAGAGCACATGAAACTTGACATTCCTCAGAGAGTGGGCTCTCTTGTTCTTTCCATTGTTGCTCCCCCCTACTACTAACTTCACATTTCAGGGCAAGATGAGCCCCCACCACTTCTATGCCTATTTATTCTGCACTAGAGGCCCGGTGCACAAAACTCGTGCACTTAGGAGGGGGTCCCTCAGCCTGGCTTGCATCCTCTCGCAGTCCGGGAGCCTTTGGGAGATGTCTGACTGACATCTAAATGTCCTAGGGAGCAGGCCTAAGCCGTCAGTCGGATATCCTTAGCGCTGCTGCGAAGGCAGGAGAAGCTCCTGCCACCACCGCTACACTCGCCAGCCGTGAACGTGGCTTCTGGCTGAGCAGCACTCCCCCTATGGGAGCACTCTGACCAGCAGAGGACAGTTCCTGCATTGAGCATCTGCCCTCTGGTGGTCAGTGCACATCATAGCAACTGTTTGTTCCACTGTTCGGCCAATTTGCATATTAGCCTTTTATGCCAAAACCGGCTCTTTGACATCCACCGAGGGGTCCCGGATTGCAAGAAGGCACAGGCCAGGCCGAGGGACCCCACTGGTGCACAATCGGGGCTGGAGAGGGATGCGGGAGGTTGGCCAGCGAGGGAGGGAACACAGGAGGGGTCCCAGGAATATCTGGCCCATCTTGCTCAGTTCCGATTGGCTGGACCCCAGCAGCAAGGTAAACTACTGGTTGGAGCATCAGCCCCCTGGTGGTCAGTGCAAGTCATAGCAAGCACTTGAACAGTCTTAGCATATCATTAGCAAATTGCACTTTGATTGGTTGAACGGATGACCACACACTTAGCATATTAGGCTTTTATTATATAGGACTAGAGGCCCGGTGCACAAAAATTTGTGCACTTGGGGATAGGGGGTCCCTCAGTCCAGCCTGTGCCCTTTCGCAGTCTGGGACCTGTCGGGGGTGACCACTTGCTGCCTTATGCCTGCTCCCCAGGGTATTGCGCCTAAGATGGCAGACATCCCTCTGGCAGCCCGGCAGCCCTCAGGAGATGTCCACTTGCCAGTGGGGAGCAGAACTAAGTTGCAGTTGAACATCCTTAGCGCTGATGAGGAGGCAGGAGAGGCTCCCACCACCACTGCTGTACTGGTAGCCATCAGCCTGGCTTGTGGTTGAGCAGAGTTCCCCTCAGTGAGAGCGCACTGATCACCAGAGGGCAACTCCTGCATTGAGTGTCTGCCCCCTGGTGGTCAGTGTGTGTCACAGTGACCAGTCATTCCCAGACTTTCTGCTGTTAGGGTCAGTTTGCATATTATCCTTTTACTATATAGGATAGAGGCCTGGTGTATGGGAGGGGGCCGGCTGGTTTGCTCTGAAGGGTGTCCCGGATCAGGGTGGGGGTCCCCACTGGGGTGCCTGGCCAGCCTGGATGATGGGCTGATGGCTGTTTGCAGCTGGTCACACCCCCTTCAGGGTAGGGGTCCCCACTGGGGTGCCTGGCCAGTCTGGGTGAGGGGCTGAAGGCCATTTTCAGGCTGATGGGTGACTGAAGCTCCCAGCCTCTTTTCTTCTTCTTCTTTTTTTTTTTATTCTGGGATTTATTTACCTTCTATGGCTGTCACTGGAGCTGAGAGCCGTCTCCAGCTCTGAGGCCGTGGCTGGCTGAAAGCAGGTATCTGGGTTTGTTTAGTTTCTAAAATTGAAACTCTGTTACCATCACTGGCGCTCTAAGCTCTGAGCCCGCTGGCAGCTGAAAGCAGGTTTCTGGAGTTTGTTTAGCTTCTATAATTGCAACATTCTATAATTGTTGCATCTGGAGCTCAGAGCTGGGCTGCGGCAAGCGGGGAACCTTGGCTTCCTCCATCACTGGAGCAAGCAAGCCTCCTGTTCGCTTCAGCTGCGTGGCTGCTGGCTGCCATCTTGGCTGGCAGTTAATTTGCATATCTTGCTGATTAGCCAATGGGAAGGGTAGCAAAGTTATGGTTAATTACCATGTTTCTCTATTATTAGATAGGATTATTATAAGTTGTAGCTTCCAAATGTGTGTCTTAAAATCATAATGGAGAGATAGTTGGTGGAAAGACATTGATCATAAAGCAGTTTCCATCCAGTAGAAGGTTTTCTACTCTCTGCTCAATGAAATTGTCTAAGGAAGGATGGTAGGCAAAGCAGGCGGGAAGTGCTTTATCACTTTCCTGTTATGCGACAGTCTGGCCACACCTTGAGAATGGAATTGGGACAGCAGTAATTCTGACTAGGTCACACTTACAATGAGGGTGGACACACTTGCTTCCATTTTAGCTACATGTCCACATATTTCTTTGTGTTTATTTATTGTATAAGTATCTTCTCATATCAATCCATCTTATTCTACTACCCACTTTCTCTGTTTGAAAAGAAAAGCCAGTCAGCTAGTGGGAGGCCCCCTGAAATGGGTGAAGCTGAAGCTTGCAATGTGTCCTGACCAAGGTGGGAACAGGAAGGTGCTGGCAGCCACGAACTCGCTCAGTGGATGTAAAACTGGCCAGTGTGGCTCAGTGGTTGAGCATCAACCTATGAACCAGGAGGTCACCGATTCTTGGTCAGGGCACATACTGCATTGCGGCCTCGATCCCCAGTAGCAGGGCATGCAGGAGGCAGCCATTGAATGATCTCTCATCATTGATGTTTCTATCTCTCTCTCCCTCTCCCTTCCTCTCTGAAATATATATATATATACATAAAGTTGACCAAGGTTACAATTTTGGCTCTCAACTCTCCTCTCTACTATTGTGGGATCCTTTTAATTCCAAAATTTCACAGGCTTAGAAAAATTATGTTGGCAGATCATAAGGAAAATTTCAGTGAATAATCAAATGCTTGGTGTCTGTAGGTAAATATTGTTTTTGTTTTCAAGATGCAGAAATAGAATAGAAAGTGGTTTAAGGATAACTGGCTCTATTTGACTTTTTCTTCCTGGTTGGTTTATTAGTTGTCCTGATGACACAGCCTCACACCCCTAACATTTTAAAGTATAACATTTACTACAGAACGTGGGTCAGCAATCATGCCCCACCCAAAAGTCCCAGTCAGATAATAACTGGTCATTTTGCTGAGACACAAATTGGCTGGATCAGGATATAAATCAATGGGAGGGAACAAATTTCCAGGCTGGGCCTGTGCTGTTCACTGCTTTCCCTCTGTTAGGTCTGATCAAATAACTAAATCAATACCCTGGCCCCCGGGAACTGACCTTTCGGCCACTTCACAATGGACATTCCACTTGCTTAGACCACATTCCACTTGCTAAAACCATTCTCTCTCCCCTCCGGAGTTCCCCAGAATCTGGACCTGCAGAGAGAATTCTCCGCCCAGAAAAAGCCCACCTAGAGTCCTTTCAAAACCTCTGACTCCCTGTCTTTGGGGGCTGGTGCCATTTTGGGGCTCAGCCCATCTGGTATCCAAATGACCTAACAAATTCATAATTCTTTACCCCTACTGGCCTCGTGCGTTTCTCCTTTGGCGACCCTAACACCGTTAAGTGTGAATAATCTGGTAAAATAAATATCCCCTAAGCATAATTGAAAATAAAAAGTTGGGAGAAAAATGGAAGACATTTTAAAACCACATCATACTGAATAAAATCCATTCAATAACCTCTGCAGTATAAACATCTTTAAACAGGCAGTAGTTCTGATGAAATCACTGTCAATTACTATAAAATTAAGACAGTTATTAACTGTCATTTCCGATACTTTTCATTTGCTGGCTTTCCCTGACTCAATTTCTCAGGCTGCATGGATGACTTATTTCTAACCTGTTTCTGTTTTTAATTATACCAGAAAAGCATCTAACCTCTTTACATTTGATCTCAAAAAAGTTAATCAGATGCCCATTATTATTTTTTGAAAATAATACTATTATTTGTGCTTTTCATGCCACAGGAAGAAACTTTGATGTTCATTTTCTCTTATTAAAATTTCCCCAAATAGACATTGGAAAGATATTGGGAATATTATAAATAAAGATTGTTTATTTTAAAATAGAGACTCCAAGGTTAATTGTATTATTGACTTTCTGCTTATTTGGTTTGGGAAATCTGAAATACCTCACCTTGGGCATTATATATCTGTAATTATTGAAAACCTCAAATGTAAAATCATTGCCCACAAGCTAATATTCTAAGTAAATCCTATGCAAAATAGTATGAATCTATTAAATATTCATATGAATATATATAATTCTAATAACATTTTTCCATAAATAAGTTGTTTCTCAATTAATTTTAAAGAATTAAATTGGTTATCTCTACTCACTGGAGATTTGAAATACTTTATGAGTAAATATTTATATGTATGTTTTCACAGGGAAACATTTAACATGGAATTTCTAGCACGGCATAATAAAAATCTGTTTGTTTCTCTATTCTATTCATATGATGAAAATCAAGTCATACTCCCATACACCATGGTATGCTTAGTATTAGATTTCATTCTTCTATCAATTTTTCATTCACACTGCAGACTACATATAATCAGTATGATAAATTAGCAGTCCCCAAAATGTCTGCAATACAATAGGTCCATTGAATGTGCATTTTCATTTATATATGAAATAAATCTGAATCACAGATATTGATAACTCGAAGTCTCTCTTAGATCCATCCTGGGGGTTTCCCTGTCTCCACAGAAACACATCTTCTGAGCAAAGAACCCACTGACTTCGAATGTAACAAAGATAGATTAATGGTTTGATGATCATACCTAAGTTTGCAACTGCCCAAAAGGTTTAGCCAAACCAACTGCATCTTATCCTAATAATTATAGAGCGTATTTTAATGAAGTATTGGAAGACACACGATGTTGTAAAACTTCTCTAAATGTTACCTTAACCAATAATTAAAGTCATTCACAATGAGCCCAGGGTCTGCTGTCATTTACAAAATAGTTCAGAAAGAGAAAACTGCTAACTTGTTGGTATGTCATAGCTCACAAGAGAGACATGTTTATGAAAGTAAATAAGGCTGATTGTTTAGTTAGGCAAAGGCACTTAAATTTCTGTACATTTGATAAAACTAAAGTATTCTTTCCAGATTCCTTAACACAATTAAAATAGCATTTTTTTAACATAATAAGTGGCTAAAGATGGGGGCTGAGGTCATCTTGTACCCTGAAAAGTATCTGCACATGACAGCACTTTGGACCTTGGTCCTTTGAAGGCAAACGTCCACTCAAGGGCACATGGGGCCCAGAGACTAATGCCCCCTAGAGCAGCGGTTCTCAACCTGTGGGTCGCGACCCCTTTGGGGGTCGAACGACCCTTTCACAGGGGTCGCCTAAGACCATCAGAAAACACATATATAATTACATATTGTTTTTGTGATTAATCACTATGCTTTAATTATGTTCAGTTTGTAACAATGAAATTGGGGGTCACCACAACATGAAGAACTGTATTAAAGGGTCACGGCACTAGGAAGGTTGAGAAGCACTGCCCTAGAGCCTCTGTGCTTGACCTTCCCATAATGATGCATGTTTCATCTCTGGGAACCGGTTCCATCTTTGGCGATCCTCCCCTTCCCATTCTGAAATGCAGCCTTAGCCTCTCAGCGATTACTTTACTGGCATTAGTCTGGGTAGTTGCAGTTTCCGCCTCACATCTGTGAACCGCCTGACATCGGAACATTTTCTGTCCTCCACGTCCACCTCTGCGGGCCATCGAGTCCACCACGGACATGATCATGGGAGGGAGTTAGAAGTGCTTGAGGATGGAGGATCAGTTGGTCTAAGGAGAAGCACTGTCACTGTCTAAAACTGGAGAAGGGATTCCCCACCTCCCTGGCACACCTGCCACGGGTCCAGGGCCTGCTATTCAGAACCCTTGGCTGTCCCAGACTCTGGGACATGCCCTAGAATCCACATTCAGAACTTTCTAATCAAAGTCATGTTGGTGATTTTAGTGGGGTGGGGAGTGGTGTTTGAAGGAGAACAGTGTTCTTGATGTGACTGGCATGTGAATTTCAAGTACACTGCACTCCAGGGGGTGATGGGAAGCATTATTTAAACAATATAAAAGGCACCTTGGTTATCTATAACATGCTAAAATATACATCACCATGGATTTTACACATGTTAACACCTACTGTTATCCATCTAAGTAGGCTTTATTATGTAGATAAGTACTAGCCTATAGTTAATGTCAGACTGAAATATGCTGACACCATGTCCTCTTAACTGTTTCTTTAATACAGTGCAATAAAAAAACATATTGTAATATTAACATAAACACCTATAATCAGTATGATAAATTAACAGTGCCAAAAATGTCTGCGATACATTTCAAAGAGAGATATACTTGATGATTTTATTGTCTTCTATTTTGTATGTACGTTAAGATGGACAAATAAAATTAACCTTGTATAACAGACAAGATTATCTGCCTATCTGTTCAATCCCTTCTCCATCCTTTTCAACAAAACCTCAGATGTTATCTAAAGCTCCACTCTCCCCATATCTGGGAAAACTAACTTCAAGTCCTACTCCAATGCAGTTTCTAATTTGTCTAAGGTTGTTAACATTAAGCTTCTTCAAGTTACTCTTTCAGGAATGGATCTGGGATGAAAATCTGGCAATGAGATATGACAAGTTACCCTTTGGGGTTCTAAGAATAGTTTCCTCACTTGCAAGATAAATATATAAGAATACATTTCCTCTTCCTTAATCTTGGGATGTCTGAAAATGCCATCTTGCTACTAGATTGAGTAATAGCAATTCGTAGCAGAAGACGCAGAGAGAAAGAAGGAAACAATATGCATGATATCATTGGGTGGCTGACTGAAAAAACACATACATCCTGTAACACCTTCGGGTTTCCGGAAAAGCATGAAATAAATCCCCTTATTGCTTGAGTCAGTTGGCATCACAGTGCCAGTGACTTGCAGCAAAGAAGCATGTGAACCAATAAACCAGGTGTCAAAACACAGAAATCCTTAGACTGCTAATCCAAACATGAGATAGGACTACCGTGATATTTTATATCTATTGGAAGATAAATAACAGTAGGCTTAACAGAGCTTAAAATGTACATGATAAAACCTGAAAGAAAATAGTAGATATTTTTTCTGGGATGATAATCTTAGATGCCACTGATAACCATACGATAAAAAATGGATTGCGTGGCTGGGAGGACTCAGTGGTTGAGCATTTACCTACCAAGAGGTCATGGTTTGATTCCCAGTCAGGGCACATGCCCTGGTTGCGGGCTCTATCCTCCATGTGGGGCATGCAGGTGGCAGCCAATCAGTGATTCTTTCTCATCATTGATGTTTCTATCTCTCTCTCTTTTCTGTTCTGAAATCAATAAACATACATTTTAAAAAGGAATGGGTTGATCTCTATGGAAGTATAGATTTAGTGGTTTCCATCTTATAATGAAATAATTGAGTTTTAGTTTTCATTTAAATACTTTAGCAATATACAACAGGAGTGAGATATATACAGAAGGCTGTGCAAATGTACACTAATAGGCCCCACTGAAAGCTTCCCACAGAGTCTGTCTGATTTAGACATCCCTTAAGGATATTATTATTTTTTAATTATCTCATAAAGGACAGACTGGAACTGGCCATAGTGATTGCCTGGAAGGGGGACTAGCTGAATGGGAGACAGAGAAGGGAACAAACTTGTGTTTCATTGGCAACCTTTTTTTAAAAAAATATTTTTATTGATTTTTAGAGAGGGAGAAAGGGAGAGGGATAGACAGATAGAAATATTGGTGAGAGAGAAAGTCATCAATTGTCTGCCTCCTGCACGGCCCCTACTGGCGATCAAGCCCATAAACTGGGCATGCACCATGACTTGGAATCAAACCTGTGACCTCTAGGTTCCTGGGTCTACGCTCAACCGCTGAGCCACACCAGGTGGGCTAGGAATATTATTCTTTCAAAGAATCCATTCTTCAATTCTACTAACTTAAAGTAACATTTAAATTTTACATTATGATATACACACATGGTGGAATCCCTGCTGCCATGACAGCACTGGGAACACGTGTCCAAATGGCAATTGTGTGCTCTGGGCTTGAACCAAGGCTATTTGAGAGCATTTCCGAAATTCCAGGATGATTAAAACAAATAATGGTCAATGAGGTTGGCCTCCTTTCTCTGGAATTCTCTTCTCATTTATGAAGGGTGCTTTCCTCCACCAGCTAAGCACTACAGTGAGGCAAATTGCACAGAAAGTGCCATCTCAATACATGCCTTCACACAAAAGATCAGGAACAGTGCCTTCTCCGGTCCTCCTGCTGGAAAAATCCCTAAATAAATGCTGTGGTTTATGAGTGACCTTTGTAGACACAATATGAAGTTCACTCTATTGCCTTGTGTCCTCAATCTCCTCTCCACTTACCGCCTGCCAGGCGGCAATGACGGAGGGAGTTCAGCCCTACAGTAGCTCTGCACTTGGTGATCTTTAACATTTTCAAGAATGACAGATGTGCTTCCCACTCGCCGTACCTGTGGAGACTATTTTAAGAGAACCCGGAGATGTATGCAGCTCCGCAAACAACACGGCATAACTTTGAAAAACAAACGACACCTGTCTGGTGGTTCACAATGCCGGGTGATTAATGCCACACTGCTCTGCAAACAAGGGACTGATTCATCCTTTTCCATCTTCCTGGGGCCTCCTGGGCAGAGGCAGGGTGCAACGTTCATCTGCTCTGTGCCTCATAAGCAAGCACACTGACAATGATGGTATTGGATGGACATTTGGGCCTGTCCATGGGGCATTAACCTGAAGCTCTGCAGTGCGACCAAATGCAAATGCCACGGAGCAGCGCGATGAGCAATGAGCAGAAAGCACTTCAGAGAAGCTGTGGCACAGGCTGCCGAGACTTCTTGGCAAGGTTTTCATTTGCATCTCTGCCAGTCACTAACTAATAACTCCAAGTCACATATAAATCGATGACATAGCCATACATAATTTTTACCACTATACTTGACCTTACCTAATTTATGTCATAAAACAAACAATCCTAAGTGGGAAAATATGACGAAGCACATCCTAAACACATGGGTGATCTTAATATGTGAGATGCTGACTGCTTCGTTCATAAGTTATCCTATATAATAAAAGGGTAATATGCAAATAGATCGGACAGCGGAACAACCTGTCGCTATGATGCTCACTGACCACCAGGGGGCAGACGCTTAACACAGGAGCTGCCCCCTGGTGGTCAGTGCGCTCCCACAGAGGGAGTGCCACTCAGCCACAAGCCAGGATGATGGTTGGTGAGCACAGCGGCGGTGGCAGCAGCCTCTCCTGACTCTGTGGCAGAGCTAAGGATGTCAGACTACAGCTTAGGCCCAGTGGAGTGGGCCTAAGCCACAGTCAGACATCCCCCAAGGGCTTCTGATGTTAAAGGGCACAGGCCAGGCTGAGGGAACACCCCACCAGTGCACGAATGTAGTGCACCAGGCCTTTAGTTTCTATATACATTGCAATAAAATGCTGAATTTTATTGAAAGAAGGAATGTAATGAATTAAAATATGTGATCAATCAAATTCATCAAGCAATGTAATTAATTTAATTATTTGAAAATCACATAGTCTTTAGGGTTTTTTAAAAAAATATATAACGTCTATCAGGGCCATATTTCTTTAGGAAGTATAATTATATATAAATGCTGGCTCTAGAGCCCTGTCTGGGCTTGAGTACTAAGCCTGCCAATTTCTGGCAGGATACACCTAATAAAGTTATTTAACAGTTAAAAAAAATAACTTAGAACAGTGCTTGGCACATAATTAGATCCATTAACTATAAACTATTAACTAGTTCTACTAATCTTCAAAAATATAGCATCTCAGATGATTTAAAATTTGAGTACATTATTTAAAGGAATTTATCAATAGATACAATTTTAGACACTTGCCTTTAAGAAAATATAAAAGGTCATTAAGATTATTTTTGTAGGGAGAAAAGTAAACTTTATATAGAAAAAAAATGAATTTCCTCTTGGAAATCCACTCCACGTTATACCAGTTGAAATGCCTACACATTAAACAAAAAAAATAACAAAATATGAAAGATCCTGCTGTACATGAGTTCTGGTTCATTCATTTCGTAGAGTTTGTTATCTGCCTACTGTTTGTCAGACCAGGATGGTCAAACAGATACAGGGTCCAGACCCTGCCTTCGAGGACTGCCAGGCTACTGGGGAAAGCAGCCAGCCAGCCATTGCAAGCACCTCCTGTAATGATCAAAGGGGACACTCTACCGTGAGAGAAGGCCTCCTGTGATGGAGGGGAGGCTGTTCCTGTGATTGTCACAGGAAGCCTATTCAAAAACTCAAATTTTAAGTCTGAAATTAAATGAGTCTTATAAACAGACAAGAGGAGTCAAGGATTTATATGTACCATTTACCAGGCACTACTGTAGGTTCTGCTATAGATTCAGTGGTAACCTTACAAATAAAGACTCTGCTCTCTCAGAACTTAGAACCTAGAGAGGGATGAAAAGAGAGATTACATTCTGAACAATAGGTTATTCTGTAGGGAATAGGAAAAGACTGAGGGAGATGTAATTAAAGAGGAAACCTAACAGATACATTTTAAAAAGTTGAGCTGACACCTTTGGTTGTTGGACAGATAATGGGGCGTATTCGGGGAAAACTTGAGTAGAGGAATGAATGAAGAAGCCATTAGCAGATGAGGGTGGCTGGGACCCAGACTGAGGCAGTGTGATGGAAAGAGGCTCAATTTGAAGCAAACATTGAACGCAGAATCAAGAAACACAATGATGGACTCCTTATGGGGCAGGAGGACGGAGGGAAGTAATATGACAACGACATTTTTGGTTGGAGAGACTGACCAGTTGGGGATGTCACTTCACTGGGAAAAAGGTGGGGATGAAGAAAACAGGTGAAATCTGAAACGTCCATAAGACAGATATCTGAGTGGAGCTAGCAAGTGGACAAGTACAAACATCTTACACTCAAACTCAAAGTCATCAATTTTCTTTCAAGAAGTATTTGAAACCATTGGAATGGCTGACATTTTCTAGGGAACAAATTGAGATAAAGAATCACAAATGGAGTATAATGAGAATAAATGTAATGATGATAAAGGTCAAAGTGGACTCTTCTGTCATCTGGAGCACGATACGTACTGAATTCTCCAATTGGAAATTTAAAATATGTAATAGAAAGGGCACCTCTAACATAAAAGTCTCTTTTATTGATGATCTTTATGCAACAATAAGTTTTGTGTTGCTATTTTCCAGCAATGTAAAAAGAAAACTATTGGGTTATATGCTGATTGTCCATAAATTTATTAGAGCTGTGGTGGAAAAATTCTAAAAGTGTGTCAGCACACATTAAAAAGAATTAAGTTTGTCACTGAAAATTTAAAAAATAGTTAATTTTCCAATTTTAATTGCTATTATAGGGCATATATGGTGATAATGTAATATTAGTATTTCTTAATAACTAGTTCTTTATTTTTTCCAATCTACATTAAATGTCCACATACATTTTGGATTGAAAAGAAGTAATAAAATGAAAAATATAAATCAAATAATAAATTGTTTCTGTGATATTCAAAATATATTAAAAAAAAACACCCCTAAGACTTCTGAAATATTGCATGGTAAAAACTGATTAATACGCTTATTTTGGAAACACTAACATAATGAAAAACAATCAATAGAATCTAACAATTACAGCAAACCCACATAATTCCCATATGTAAACATGCACTGTACATGCTATACAGATTACTGTCCTGAAAAATACCTAATTGCATTCTATGTAAGGCAATCCATCAGAAAACAAGACTATCTCATTTTACTCTTGAGAGCATTTCACAATTTATCTAACAGCAATAGCAATAAAGAATCACATCTTTAAATTCATGAAAGACTAAAGACAGGCACAAGGAATATATATTAATACATATATATACATATATATATATATATATATATATATATATACATATATATATATATATGTAAATGCATGCTCACCTTCTAATTCATATGTAGTCAAATAGCTTTTAAGAAGGTTTAGCAAGAAAGAGGTTTCTAAACTGTGACTCCAGTATAAAATTCTAATAAGTGACATACAAATTACCACTGCCTTGCAATTTTAATACTTTTAAAATGTGTTTATGTAAACATGTTAAATAAACTGAAATGATATTTCCATTGCTACAATAAATTTTCAAGTTTTGATTTTATTTGGTGCCAAATATTCAACACCAGTTTACAGGGAGTATCTACTCCAAGATGTAGCTTGTCGGACTTCACCCAATCTTGTCACTATAGACTAAACCTGCGGAAAGTAGGGGCAAAGGAGAACATTACCAAAATAACCCATCCCTTCTTCTTTTTACTTGCCTCTATCGACAAAGCACTTTTAAATAAAATTATGCTGTCATAACTAGATTGAGTCCAAATTGAAATGATTAAAGTTTTACCTTATAGCCAGATTCAACAGGGAATTATATTTTTCTCCTGTCTCCATTAATGTCTATTTTATCAGTACCTTATAAGTTAATAAGATGTTTGGTGAATAGCAATCTCTCCATAGGTTTATTCTTCTAAGTACAGTGAAATTTAATTTAATCACAGCTTCAAAATATCATACAATAAAACTAATTTAATTACACTTAGTAATGGCCACTAGACTCATTAAAATGTTAATGGAGCTTATAATTATTAAATTGCTTAATGATTGCTAATAAGAATAAATGACAAAATAAAATTTAAATACAAAACAAAAATGCCCTCAGGTAATTTTTTTTCCAGCTTCAAACCTATTTGACATTGCTACGTTAATATCCTGAGAAACATGGGAGATTTGAGACTTGTGATAAGAGACATAACACTGAACAAATTTCAAAATAAATGTCTTCATGGCTAGCAAATCTAATCAATTACTTTTTATAACATTCTTCAAATCATTTCAATACATTAGTGAACTGATTAGAAACACAGAAATAGCCGAAACTGGTTTGGCTCAGTGGATAGAGCGTCGGCCTGCGGACTGAAGGGTCCCGGGTTCGATTCCGGTCAAGGGCATGTACCTGGGTTGCGGGCACTTCCCCATTGGGGGATGTGCAGGAGGCAGCTGATCGATGTTTCTCTCTCATCGATGTTTCTGACTCTCTATCCCTCTCCCTTCCTCTCTGTAAAAAATCAATAAAATATATTTTAAAAAAAAAATAAAAAAAAAATTAAAAAAAAAGAAACACAGAAATAATGTTGATAGAAATGAAATTCTGATATTTTGATAATTGTATTTTGCTAAGCAAATCATTTATACACATAAGTATATTGTTATAAGCAATTAAATGTCTCAATATATTTAAAATTCTATATCCAATTGTCATTTTTATTTTTTAATTTATGGTTTGCTTCAACAAATACATAAAATAAAAATATTGTATATTTTGCTGAATGAAATTTAATTTTATTTTGAGGTAAATACACATATCTGGGGCAGTTAGAAAACTTGGCTCAGAGATTTCTCCTATAGAGGAAAATTACTATTAAATAGTGTGGAATGTATATATAAAGCATGTATATAAATAATTATATATACATAATTATATATTTTTTCAGGAATAGATATATAGTCTTTTGTAAAGGTTTTTTTTTGTTGTTGTTGTTGTTGTTTTAATATATTTTATTGATTTTTTACAGAGAGGAAGGGAGAGAGATAGAGAGCCAGAAACATCGATGAGAGAGAAACATCGATCAGCTGCCTCCTGCACATCTCCTACTGGGGAAGTGCCCGCAACCCAGGCACATGCCCTTGACCGGAATCGAACCTGGGACCTTTCAGTCCGCAGGCCGACGCTCTGTCCACTGAGCCAAACCGGTTTCGGCTTTTGTAAAGGTTTTTGACCACTTAGTGTTTACTTGTGTATGAGTTCTGTTAACAAATTAAGAAACATGAACATAACTAGGGCTGCCATTCCCTCTGAAAGGCTCAGAAAACAAAGATATGCTCAAGTGTCATATTTGAGAAATAACACTGAAAGGTCTTCTGGCCCCCAAATCTGTCTCCAAAAACTTTGTGATAGACATGGAAATTTATAAAGTTGAATCGAGTTTTTGTTTTGTTTTTTAACTCAATGAGCCTTAGAAGCCACTCATTTAATGTCTTTATGTTACAGTCGCAAACCGGAAATGCTATATGACTGTTCTACAACACGGCGTGAATTAGCAGTAAGTTACACTTTCTCCTAAAGACTCCTGACTCCCAGACTTGTGCCGCTACTTTTACACTGGCCCACCACCTTCTTACTCCCCGCGTAGATGGAAGTAATAAGAACCCACATAGCAATCAGACACCTAAACCTACTCAACCATTCCTCCCTGACGCCTTTACGAACTGGCCTTGCCTGTTTCTCTATCTTGCCTCATTCAGTCTTTCCCTGGCTCCGTATCTTCTCACCGCATTTCCTTTCTGTAGAAGCTCAGACTCCTTCCAATCTCAGGGCTGTTGCTCTGGTGGCTCTTCCTACTTCTGATACTTCCCCACACATTGTCTGCCGATCACTGTACCATGCCCATTCCGCCCACACAGGCCTCTCGGAGAAGCCGCCTTGGACTCTCCTGGATGAAGTATCTAACTTTCCCCGTACCCCAGCCAGTCTATATCACCAAACGATATTTTTTTCATAGCGCTTGCCACTATCTTAAATTGTCTTACATATTAGCATACAAGTTTCATATCTGTTCCCTTCCTTAAGTATGTTAGATCAGTGAAGGCAGCGGCCTTCTCTGACACATTTGCTGCAGCCCGTGAACCAAGAGTTCTTAGGCCATGGTAGACCGGAATGACCGGCCGGCCATTGCCGTCTGCTGAAATGTCGAGAGTGGGGACGCTAGCACACGCTCCATTCACTTCCCAGTCCCGTGCTGTTGGTAGGTAGGGCCCCCCCTTCCATCTACCCCACAACTTATCTTCTTGGTTTCAGTTCATCTCATCTGTCCAGACCTGATGAGACATTAATACATTCTAACTGCCATAGGTTTCTCCTATATAAAATATTTTAATACCAACCCCATAAAATTGTTATGAGATAGTTAAAATTATATTAAATACTTAAAAACCATACTTAATAGTCAGTATTATAATGATTATTAATAGATCCGCTGTATCCTTTTAGCACCTCTCTATGTATAGATATGGTAGCTGAAGTGCAAGCATATTATCACTTAGTGTAAAAAACATGTACTGCAGTCACTATTTTATAAGCATCCATATACTTTCCCAAATTTGAGAGAAAAGCAAAAGATAGCTGTAAATACATACGGTGCTAGGATTCATTATATAAACCCATTTGTTCCCACTATAGGCAAAGAGACAATGGGGATGCTCTCCATGATTGGGCCTCATGTTCGCCCTACAAGGAGCACCTTTGGGGATGTGGTAGTTAAATTTCCATGGACCATTAATTGCTGGCCTCCTGGCTGACACAGCCAGCAGGGATGGTATTTACAATCATTCACATCATGAATTCGACACACAGCCCCTATGAACGGGAATTATGTGTGCAATAGCTCACTTCACTGGGTCACTGCTCAACCAGCATGTGAGAGTCTCAGACATCACCCCGTCTGAATTTGGAGGCGAAGAATAATGAGATGTGAATGCCAGTACAGTCCACCTGTCATTCTCTTAGGCTATTTGGTGACATATAACATATCATCATTACTAGCTTCATGAACTATATCAAATTCAAAAAGTCTTTCAGCATAAAAAGATAAAAATTATGTTTTAAAAAGGAATTATTATTCAAAATACAATTAATAAACGTTTTCAAATTTAGCTATAAGAAATCCTAGCAGCAATGACACTGTGTCCCATTGTCCCCTTTCTTCGGCACTGAGTTGTAAGTGTGAGATATTTGGGACCTGAATCTATGATCTATTATAAAATATATTTCAACCTCTTAACCTAATACCATGATTTCAAAGAAGTACACCCCTATTGAGTGAAGATGGGTTGTAAGAACAGAGGTATCAGCAGAGAACTATAGATATGCACTAAAGAATACATAGGGAATGTAAAAATTATATTTAATGAGTGCCTATGGATTAATGAAAGCACCTACTGTGTGCTTGCCATACATGCCCCAGTAAGAAACTTCTGAGCCCAGGCTGAGTCTCAGCATCTAAGATTCCACCATTAAGGGGTGGGTGGAGGGAGGTGGTGGGAAGTGGTGCCCAGATTTGTGTCTAAGGCAGTGGTTCTCAACCTTCCGGCCCTTTAAATACAGTTCCTCATGTTGTGACCCAACCATAAAATTATTTTCGTTGCTACTTCATAACTGTAATGTTGCTACTGTTATGAATCATAACGTAAATATCTGATATGCAGGATGGTCTTAGGCGACCCCTGTGAAAGGGCCGTTCAACCGCCAAAGGGGTCGCGACCCACAGGTTGAGAACCGCTTGTGTAAGGCATTCTTTAGCAGGTTCATTTTCATGGTTGATTGTACTGAGCTTAACTACTTCTCAATAGCTTCCATACTCTAGGCCAAGTTTTCTGGAAGAGCCAAAATGAAAGCCATGAGCAAGAACAAATGGGTTATGAGGTTCCTAGTCATGTTTTGTATTATCAAATGTCAGCAAAATGCTTAAAGCCATAGAGAAACCAAAGGCACTATTAGTCTTACCTCAGTGCTGGCTGATGCTAGAGTATCACTCTAATTTAAAAAGGAGGCAGGGGGGAGGGGAGTCAGAAACAAAAGATCTCTTGGGAATAAGGTATATTTGACTTGACTGTATTTAAAAAATACATGGTGATAAAATCACAGATAACTTCCACGTGGAAATAGAAATCTGACATACAGGAGGGAAGGAAAGCTGTGTTTCAGAAAAGGCAAATGCACACAGACACATAAAAAGAGACTAACTTGAACTTAATTCTAAGTACAGAAAGGCTATTTATTAAAGTGACTGAATTATCATTATGACTTTAGAATGTTCCTGTAATTGAAGATGAACAAAGAGGGGCCTAAGCACCCATAACCAGGGGAGGAGTGAGGGACCTGCCAGTTAGGAGAACTCCTGTGCCGGAGCCCCACAATATAAGGATTCTCTTTGTGCCAACATTCAAATGCCAACCAGTCTTATTTAGCAATTAAAGGCACACACGCCTAGAAGGGAAAACACTGTGAATAGGATCTTCACTTGGGAACCACTTTCACTGTATTACCAGCAAAGCGACTTCCGTTTGTTCCCAGCTGTGAGTTGGTGCATGTCCTGGGATGGAACCAAAGGCAAGAAGCTGTCCCTTTTCACTGTGTCTCTCCAGGGTCAGAATAGCTCTGGGGAGTCACATGCCCTTCCCCACCGGCTACAGCAGGGGAGCAGCGGTCTTCTGGGGTAGAGGTATGTTGTCGCAGCCTTGGCACGGCTGCCGCCACTCTGGAAGGGACACCCCTGGGATACACAGCGCACGTGTGTACCCAGGTGAGGACTGGTACACGGGCCAGAGCAGGAGAGCAATGCGAAGGCAGCCACTCTGCCTTGACACTATAGGGAGAACCGAAGGAGAGGCAGGGGCCTTCTCATGGGACACATGGTGCTCCCACCACACAAGGCCAGAGAGGCAGGCTGCTCTTCTTCCCCGAACCCATCACCATCCACTGCCCTGCACATGCTGTGTGTGCCTGGCTGACAGGAGAGGATGACAGGTGGGAATCCATGCCCATGGCAAGCCACCGGTGACGCCTCACTTTCCTAAACCCCAGCCCAGGGTAGGGAGAGTCAAGCCCTCTGGTTTTCACCTTCTCCAGGGAAAGGAGCAGGGGAGTCGAGCCTGTTCTGTTGTATCATAGAGACACAGAAAGAGGAGAGTGAGGGCAGGCCCTCCCAGGGCCTTCCCCGGGCCCCAGGCATGTCTGCAGGGAGCCTCAACTCACCGTGGACCTCGTCATTATGCTGAGAGTAAAAGGGTGAAGCCGGGCCGACCCCACGGCTTTCATCATTCCTTCTGCAGCTGATTCCGGAACCAGAAGTCAATCATTTAAATTAAACAAATTCCCAGAAAGGGCTGGTAAAGCAGATGGAGTGGCATCAGCCGTAAGACAGGGGGGCAGATTCCAAGAAGCAAGCCGCTCTTGTTGCGTCCCGTTAGAACAGTCCCTGGGAAAAGAGGGCCCAGGGCGCTGATGGGAAAGGGGCCGCTTTTAAGAAGGTTGGTTAATTAAATTAGCAGCACATGGAGCAAGAGAATTCAGAGACAGTGGAATCAAAGAGACGCCCACAGTATTCTGACCCACACTTCCTCCCCACCTCTGGCCTGGCAGGTGCTTGGAGACTCTCAGAGGCTCAGGAAGAGAAATTGCAAGTTACCTTATGACAAACGGGGCAAAAATATCACGACCCCAAAGCAAGGGCCAGGTTTTCCCAGACTTCCTCTATTTACATATATGTTCTTGCTCCTGGCACAGATCTTACAGAGGCAATTTAACTCACGTGCTCAATATGAAGTTAGGGATAAGACCCCAATAGGACACCTTTAAACAGCTGAAACCTTGATATGCAAATATGAGACTCCTGTTAGCAAACCTGAAGCCAGAAACCAGTCCAGTGCACTCTGCTAAAACGCCTAGCGGGAAACATCAGGGAAGGCTTTGATCATCACAAAGTCTAGATAAATGTTTTCAAAATTGTGTTATTGCAATCAGGGAAGCACACCCCTCACCCCACCTCCCACCACATTTGCTAAAGGCGTCTGTCTCTTAAGTATAAATAGTCTTGTTTATTAGAAGATCCAAAGAGCAAAGGACTGAGACGTGTAACTTACACGGACAAGATGCATTTCCCAGGGAGAAAGCCAACCAATTTGTGTAAATGATACAAGAAATGGGGGACCATAACAGCTTGTGTTGCTGTTTTTAACCCTGTCTGCCCGAATCCATTCGAAGGCAAGCGTTACCTTTGCAAGTGAAACGCATTAGCGACCAAAGGGGACATCAGTTTCCCTTCACGTGTTTGCAAAGAGTCTCTGGCTAAGTGTTCACGAGGGGCAGGTCTCCACCATTCGTGGCCCTCCCTCCAGCAGTGCGTCCGCCCGGGGATGTCAGGGACGCAGGCTTATCTGCCGCCCAGAGGTTAGCTGCCTGGCGAAGACATGAGGGGTCAGGGCCCTGCAGGCAGAGGCTAAGGAGCCATTTCCTCGGCACATCTCTAGCAGTTTGTTCCACTAAAACGGAATTTAAAAAAGGATTTTTAAAAAGGCTCCATCAGGCTCACACCTGGCCAACTGCCCGGTGATGAGGGGCTGCCTCATGCCATCGCTCTGGCTCTGAAATGACAGGCAGGGAAGGGACAGGATCCTCCCTCTGCAAAATCGCACGTTTTAATGAAAGTAGTAGAGGCATGATGCCTGGTCTTATTTCTAGTTGCTTTTTTTTGTTTTTTGTTTGTTTGTTTTTGGTAAGAAGGCAAAGCTTTATGAGCAGGCAGAAAATGATCCAGTTCACGTTCAAATTCAGGGATCAGAAGGAAGAACTGATGTGGCCATTACTTACAAGTGACTTTCAGGGGCAGCTTTCTGTTAGAAGGGGCAGCTAGACTGTGGCTGTGCCTTCCAGGGAGGTGCGAAGGCTGTGGTGATGGGTTCTGAAGCTTGTTTACAGGGAGGTAACACCTGCGAGGTTTCTGAGGGCCCGCTTCAGCTAATTCTGCCTTCACACTCCCTCCCCCCAGGAAGCTCTGCTCCCCAGTATGAATTAGGCAATGCGGCCTAGCTTGCTGAGAGAGGTGTTCTTACTCATATTTCAAAATGAACTTGATGAAAGACTCCCCATCCGTTTTAGGCGGATATATAGATAGATTCTGATATCTAGAAAGAGCTGTGGGATCTACTTGGGTGAGATAAGGTATGTGCCATCAGAAACTGTAGAAAATGGGAGTTGGTTGAATATCACGAGATCATTTTTAAGCTGAGCAGCTGGCTGTGTGTAAGGATCCCTGGGCCCTTGACCACTATGGACTGGCATCCCTTTCCTAACAGGTGAGATGAAATCTTTCCCTCTAGTCTGAGTGGTTAATGGAGAGACACAGAGACAGAGAGAGGCAGAGAGGGAGGGAGTTGGGGGAGGGGGGAGAAGAGAGAGAGAGAGAGAGAAAGAGAGAGATTACAAGCCAGCAAACAATTAAGAGACAGAGGGAGACTTCTTTATAGATCAGGAAAAAAGACACTCAAGTCATTTCTTGCCCTTCCCCAGCAAAGGGCCTCTTTGCATAAGGTTCAAGGCAGCTCAGTCGCAAAGGTCAGCAGCTCCTCGCCCCTGGTTCTATTTGACTGGACTCCAGGGAGTGTTGCTTGAGGTATAATCCCTTGGCCAAAATGTAATGAATGCAAACCCTTTACTGTCTACTCCTGTGGTTGCAATTCATGAAGCCGGTCTGGGAGACAAGCTGCAGTCTGCTGTCTGTGGTGAGAGTTGTAAATGGGCTGCTGAGACGGCCTGCTTAGGGAATTCCCTGGGAAAAGGTTAAGTGTATGTTGCCCTTTGGATTAGTCTGCACATCCCATTATAAAAGTAGCTGAAACTATTAGGCAGAGATAAAGTTTCAAAAAAGAAAGAGATCAGAATGCATCCTTAGAAGGCAATGCAGAAACGTGAAATCAGGCTAATGTTCTCAGTTAATACTGATAGAAGGATATCTGGTAATAGGTTAAGTAGTAACACTTAATTACTTACTATTACAGAAAAGGACGTGAACCAAAAGTTCACTTCAGAAAGGAAATTCTAAATTTTTACTATCTAAAGAGATGTATTAGGCGACTCTCAGCACACAGTCCCCATATTATGAACTACACGTGGACTCTTTTAAACACATGAAGGTATTTATTTAAAAACCGGTAAGATGATATTTAAATTAAAATATAAATACAGGTTTAAAAAAATTTTTTAGGTTTTTATGATACTGATTTTTTTAAGTTATGACCTCATTCCAACACATAAGGGACATACTATACTTAAGATTGCTTGCCTTTTTAAAATATATATATATACAGAATGAATAATTTCACAAGACTAATCTATTGGTACACAGAGGGATTTTAATAATCTTAGCGCAGAGGATAATGAAAAAATAATGTTCCCTGCTGCATCCTTACCCATACCCAGGGCTATTTCCCCCAGGCAACCACTTTTAACTATTTTTGCTTTTAGTTCCTCTGGCAGTTCCTTCCAAATCTCTGGGTAATTTTTTGATTCATTAATATTAATCAGTGTGTGTGTGTGTGTGTGTGTGTGTGCGCGCACATGCATGTGTGTTTCTGCCAGGAGAGAGGTTAATTGCTGAATTCCTTTTCTACTGGCCAGCTGCCTACCCATTTCTATGTTTCTGTTTTAATTCCTTTGGTGTTGACTGGTAGGCCTTCAATACTATGCTCAAACTTTGTCTCAGGTCATCAAGCTTACACTCTGTAAGATGAGGAAGTCCGCGGTCCAGGTTTTCCTTCCCACCCTCCTCCCCAGGTGTGTCAGCTGCGCTTAAGGTTACAAGCTGATGTTGTAATGTTTGATCACATTTGCACAGATTTGTGCCATTAATGTCACGTTATTTGTGCAAACACTGATACAAAATATTGAAAGCCATTTTGCAGCATTTGTGCCACGGTGGCTAGGTGAGCATTAGGAACTACAAAGCAAGTCAAGGACTAAGGTAACGTGTTCTTCGCTGCATAGTGAAAGTCTTGGCCTCCTGTCACCCCAAGGAGGAGGCGGAACTTCATTCCCCTCATTTCTCCGGAAGCACGCAGCATAAATTCATGCTTGGACCATGAATTCCTGGCACTGATTTAGTCATGTATGTACTTATTATGTAGATATTATTTTCAAAGGTGTGAAACTCTTTTATTTTGTTGGGATAAGGCACATCATGGTACTCTTATATTTTGGATCCTTGCCTGTTCTGTTTGATATCCATGTCATTGTTTTTCTTTAAATCCAGGTAATTTCCTTTTCTAATTTGATCTGACGTATTAGAAGGTTGGCCCAGGATATTTGAATAGATGTTCTTCTTCCTGAAGTTTCTAAGTGCTGTGTTTTGTCCTTACACTCGGCACTTCTCTTTACGTTCGAGAAAGTTCCACTGCTGCTCATTCCAACAGGAAGGTTTCATGGTTTGGGAGGAGGATCTGAAGACATGCATTTTCTGTAGCTCTGGAAAAGACTTCTTGTACTATTTCTTTAATAGTTTTTGTGCCTTTGTCATCTCTGCAGTTTCTGGAAATTATATTCATTGACTATTGGATGTATTCGATTCAGTGTCCTATTTTTTTTATAGTTTCATATTTACTTCACAAAACTTCAACATTTGTGAAAACTCCCCCTATTTTATTGTCTACCACTTCTAGAACTTTCTAAAAAAGAATCATAGTTTTAGTTATGAAACCTGTTCTTCTTTCCTGACTGTCCACTTTTCAGAGCCGGCTCTTCAGCTGTGTGCATACAGCAGCTCTTCAAATTGTTCTTAGGCTGCACAGAGCTTAGGGGCATGTTCTAAGGGGCTGTGCTTCTCATAGGCACAGCCGTGGGCTTCCCTTAGACCAGATTACCTTTTCCAGGATGTCTGTAGAGAAATGAGCTTTGGGAGCTATGGACTCTTTGGGGGGAAAGGGGCAGGTTTATTTACTGCCTATTTTAATAAAGATAATGTTGACTCACTGGGATGAAAATGCCAGGCAGGTTTCCTGCCCCTCAGAAAGATTTCCAAAATCAGAGTTTCTCTCCTGTTAACCCATTGTATGGGCAGGTGTCACTTGGCTCTCTGCATCAATCCCTGGAGACAGGGGCTGAAGGAATTGGCGAGGAAATGCTGCCACTCTTCCCACAGCTGTTGTTGGGAGTAAGAAACAGTCCCTTATCTCTGACCGCAAGTCTCCTGTCTCTTCCAGCATCACAAAAATGTGGCAGACCATCCAGGCCTGTAGGGTAAAATTTGAGCCCCTTCCCAGTTCTTGTCACATATTATTTTTTATCTACTGCTCCTTTTATTATTCCTCTTTCCTCTGGAATCAGTTTCTTGTGGTTAATCATTGTCGTTACATTTTCTGTTATTCTTCAGACTTCCCTCAAATGTCTGGTTTTGATCTGTTTATTTTTAAGAAAAGAAATAGCTCAGCCAGCATGGCTCAGTGGTTGAGCATAGACCTATGAACCAAGAGGTCAGGGTTCGATTCCTGGTCAGGCCACATGCCCAGGTTGTGGGCTCGATCCCCAGGGAGGGTTGTGCAGGGGGCAGCCGGTCAATGATTCTCTGTCATCATCGATGTTTCTATCTCTCCCTCTCCTTCCTCTCTGAAATCAATAAAAATAAATTAAAAAATGAATAAAAATATTAATGAGAGGTTGGCATCTCACTATGCAGATGAGGGGTTTGACACTGTCAAGCAATTGAGAAGGGAGGACACAACTCTTAGATATTTTGCTGTGTCTGGAAGCCCGCCTGTCAAATGAGCAGGACTGTGGGGCCTGGGACATTAACATACCTGCAGGCCGGGTTTGTAAAACTCAGTGGATTTTTCTCCTAAATGGCAGACGTCTGGTTTCTGGGCTTTTTGTAAAGGGGGTTGGAGACTAACACAACGGGTGCGTTGTAAGTTACATATGTGTATATACACACAGATACAAATTTATGTTAATGCTCAAAATCTTATTGTCATTAATTACTACAATTAATATTATAATATTTAAGTTACATTATAATTATATTGGCATTAAGTATAAAGAACTGACCCATCACCATATAACAGTGCTTCTAATTTCCTCCAACCAAGAGCTAACTACTTCAGACTAATCTTTTCTTCTCTGACATCTATTGGTCTAGTCATTCATGTACCAATCTCTAAGCAAAATAAGAGACTGAACAAACTTAATGAGAAGCATTAGAGACACCAAATTTAAATGTTCATTTCATTAGTTTTTATCTGTTCAATAACTTGTTTAGTTTTCATTAAATTCTTTTTTTTCAAGGTTTTATTTCTAACAAATCCAATTTCCCTAATGAGAGTCTAAAATCTCAATTTTGCCAAGACAATTTAATTCTTTTGTCAATTTTAGTTCATAACAAATTTTACCATATATACCTTTAGCTACTGACAGCTTAATTACATGTTGAATTAATTAATATTTTCACACAGACCAATTTTTAGGGTTAAGTTTTTGCAATTTTGATACTATTGTTAGAAAACAAAAATACAACTGAGTAAATGTAAAGTTCTGGATTTAAAGGTCATGAATCAGGCTGCATCCCATCCAGTAAATAGAAAGGTGCTCCGAGGAGCTGTACATAATGGAAGGCTTTTAGAGGCAGAAATATTGCAGGACAAAAAGTTAAAGGAGTGGAGGATTTCAGGCAAGGCCACCTTTGGGAGAGAGGCAGGGCTCCTAGGGCAGGCTATCTCACTAGTGCCCTGATTTATTTCTTTTGGGAAAGATGATTTGAGGCATATTTCTACTCTGGGTTATCAGCAAAACTTGATTTCTTAAGCATTTTAAACTTTCACCCCATTGATTCAACTCATCTCACTGATGAACTACTAAAAGAAAATATTCCTGATTGTAATAGCAATTTCTCTGTATTTTATCTTTTGGAGGTAACATGTTAAAAGTCTGAATATGGCCATTACATTATATTCTAAAGAATTTGCCCCTGGAATATTTGGTAGTATATGTTTTACTAGAAACCCGGTGCATGAAAATTCATGCACTTGGGGGGTAGGAGGGGGCATGTCCCTAAGCCAGGCCTGAGCCCTCTCCCACTCCAGGACCCCTCGGGGGATGTCCACCTGCCAGCTTAGGCCCACGCTGGTTGACCAGAGCTCCCCCTGGGAGTGCACTGACCACCAGGGGGCAGCTCCTGCATTGAGTGTCTGCCCCCTGGTTGTCAGTGAGCATCATAGCAACTGGTCGTTCCTGTTTGTTCTGCTATTAGGGTCAATTTGGATATTACCCTTTTATTATATAGGATACTAAAACTCTCCAATACTGATTTTAATACTGCCATTTGTGTGTTTGATGATTCATAAACTCTAGGGTCAGCATAATTTACTTAATTTCATATCATTATCTCTTATTTTACTCTCATTAATCTAAGTAATTTTTCTACCTCCTCAAGCCAGTCCTCGAAGTGTTCTCATTTCAATGAAGACTTTCAAGGGTTTTTAAACTGTCATTTACTCATATTACACCTTAATCGTTTGTGTTACTCTTCCATGAAGTGTTTTCAAATGGTTTTTACTCTGCCTGAGGGGATGAAAAGGGCCTTGTGTAAAGTCATCAGGTTATGCAGAATTATTTGATGAATTACAATGACCTGCAGGGCTTCTTTCAAAGTCTCAATTATCATGATTCAACTAACCAAAACTTTATTTCCCCAATTGCCTTGAACAACACTGATCACTAAATGTCACAATTCTTATGTTTCAAGGCAATAAGTTTCATAAAATTACTGTCAATGTGAACCAATATGGGCATACCTCTTACTTAGTACACTCTTCCTTAATGTTTTAGAATATTTTCTTCCTCTATTAAAGTGTATATGCTAACAAAACTTACATTTCACTTTTTTCCTACTATGGTAATTTTTATTTGTGAATATATTAGGGTTTCCCCATCTTCATTTTTATATAGTACACATCTCAAACCAATCTTTTCAAGTATGTGAGGCACTGATGAATTCACTCATAATGTGAGTCGTGTTTATTGCCACTTAGCACATTACAATGTGGTTTCATCCATCAGAAGATTACACTGCTTAACACTGTTTAATGTCACCTTCTGTTCCAATTCTGATCATTTGCTTCTTTTGCTGCACTGATCTCCCAGCTGGTTAGCTGGTTGCAGTCTTGTTCCTCTCCATCTGATTCTCCACTCTGCCAACAGGATACAACCAAAACTTAAAAGTGACCATCCTGGTCCAACTCAAACTCCTTGCATGGGTCTTCCCCTTCTAATGCTACTTAAAAATCTGCCCACTGCCACTTCTTAATCCTTTCCTATTTGTAAAATGAAGCAAAATGATTGTGAATGTCTTGAAAATTTGGAAACATACCATCCTTGTTCCTGTTTTTGAGTCTCCTTGCATCTTAGCCTTCGCCACCAGTTTTCTCTGACAAGGCTCCCCATGAGCTTTGCCCCAGGCTAAGGCTCTGACTATATTCCCTACACTTTGTTCAATGCACTATGGTTTACTGACCTTGATATTCCTCCCCAACATCAAGCATGTTTCTCTCTCAAGGCCTTTACCTTAGTAGTTTTCTCAGCCTGGGATGTACATCCGTCCTTTCAATGGTTTCCTTTCCTGTCTGTTTCACCTCCGAGGAGAGCCTTCCTGACCACTTGTTCTATAGCAACATTCTGTCGATAATTTGTATGTGACCAGAGAGCAGCATCCTCTTCATAGATCCTATCAATGACTAACATCCTATATAATAAAAGTGTAATATGCAAATCGACTGAATGGTGGAACAGTAGAACTACTGGTTGGCGGGGTCAGGGTCAGCCGCTCGCTGGCACAGTCCCCTGATCAGCCTGCTAGTTTGTCTCCCACAGAGGGAGGCCAGACTGCGGCTGAGGAGCTGGCCTAAGCCATCAGTCAGACATCCCCTGAGGGTGAGGGCTCCAGGACTGTGAGAAAGTGCAGGCCAGGCTGAGGGACCCCTCCGAGTGCACAAATGTTAGTGCAGCAGGTCTCTAGTTCTATTATATACAACTTATGTATTGTCTACTTCTTGCTCAAGAATGAAACTTTATGAGGACAGGTTCTATGCCTGTTTGATTGACAGTGGTTTCCCCAGTAATTCAACCAACACTTGGCATTTGTAGGAGTTCAGTGAATTTTTGATGAATGAATAAAATGAATGTTACATTTTACTTACCCTTCAAAAATCCAGTTTCAATATTACTTTATTTATTAAAACTCACTTAGCTTATCACCCCAGAAATCAAATTATATATTTTACTACTAAAACTTCTCTAATGCCTTTCTTAACACTACGTTCCATGGTTAATGTGAAGTTCTTGTGTTGAATCCTATTATCCTCTTAACTAGCAAAACGCTATGACAGCTGGAATCTAAGGACTAGTTCTCTAATATTTGGGTAGAACAAAATAGAGAGCCCAGAAATACACTCACATAAATATAAACAACTGATTTTTTATAAACAATAGACTTTTCAAAAATAGTGCTGGAACCATTTATTTTTCTTGCGCCTACTGATAAATTTACCAAAATGATTGTTTCAGACCCACTATGCTCATGTCTGAAGGCCCCATACTGTCTACTTTGGGAAAGTATTTAGGGGCCTTCAAAATAGATATCAAGTGACAATTAAAATACCATTATTCAGGACTTATGCCCATGATCCAATATTCTAGTAAAAATGAGACATCTGGTATTTTCTGAGAAACCCATGAATACTTGAATGTGTTAAAAGTTTCATTCCATGAAATTCCATCTGTTCTTCAGAGAACCTCCTTCTACCTCCACCAGGAAGCTTTTCTTATCATTCTAAATGGTTATTAGTTCTTCTTGCTTGTACTATAATAAAATTTAGTGTACATGGCACATGTTATGATATTAAACATACATGTTCTATATTTAGATTGTGTGAGAAATTTGGAAATTACAACATTCTACTTATTATTTATGTACTTGGCTTAGTTTGAACTACTTAATGGAAAATTCATTGAGGATAAGGATTTTCTTTCGTAATACTTAAGCCCTTATAATGCAAATCTTGATACTACTTTCCATAATTGATGTTCACTTCTTGTATTAAATAATCTGATTTAGATTAATTTTATGCAAATATAAAACAGAGTTTAGTAATTTAGATATTTTAGACTATATTTCTATCTTAGCTTTTTTTACTCGACATCTCTGCACTACAATTAAAGAAATAAATTTATTTTATTCAATAATATATCCAACGAATATTTACTAATCCAGTATTCCAGGAACTAGGAGAGATAATAAAGATGTTTTTCAGGAAACATAAACCAGACAGTTGACTAATTAAATTAAATTTCTATTGATTGTTTTACCATCATGCTTAAAAAAGCATCCTGTTAAACATGTAATAAACTATGTCAAATGTCCCTTTTTACATTGCTTTATAGACTACAGTGGCATATAATCATGCTGCTCTAAGGCCCTGGGGAACACCACAATATTACTACATGTTTACCTTGTCTTATGGACCACAATTGGCATATAATCCCTCTGTTCTAGGCCCTTAGGAAACAAATTCTATAATAATGACTTCATTATCATACAATTGCAATTTCCTTGTGACTAAGGATGAAGGCTTAGTTGTGTTTTATGCATAGTACTAAGCACAGTTCCTGACCCAAAATAAAAATCATACGTGATGTTGACTGAATGATGAATTATATAAGAGGACATTTGATTTCTCTTTCTCACTGAAAATAGGCATGAAGTTAAGAGCCATTTATTCCTTCAGAGATGAAAAGGAGAAATATTATATTTATATTTATACACACATACACACACTTTTTTTTTCATTTCTTATCATTGTAAAGGTTCTATTGCCAAAGCATATGGGACCATAAACACATTTAATTATTACTGGTTGTTATTTATGAATTTGATTCTGAGATGACAGTCTATCCCTGAATAAAACATTCTTCAGTTTTCAAAATGTAAAGGTGTTATTAACAAAAATGTTGACCCTAAGTTCATGCTATACTACAGAGCTGTTTTCCAGCTTATAAGAAACACAGGAGAGAAACAAGTTAAATAACACTACCAGGAAACCAACACAAATTCAAATGGTGTGAAATTCTACAGAATAACTGACCTGGTTTCTTCACCAGGTCAATGGCATGAGAAACACACAGAGAGGGGACATTTCTCTAGATTAAAAAAGACCTAAGAAATATAACCACCAAATGCAATGTATGGATATTATAGGATTATGATGCAAACACAAAGGCTGTAAAAAAATATGTTTAAGACAACTGAAGCAAATGAATATGAGCTGTATATAAGAAGAAACTAATATTATTAAAAATTATTTAAGAGTGCTTATTTAAGAAAATGTATTTATTAGGATTCTCACTGAAGTATCCAGGAGTAAATTGACAAGATGTCTAGGATTTGCTTTAATGGCTTTGAGGGAAAAAAAGATTGAAGGGAAGGAGCCCATTAGCAGTAGAAGTAGCAACATCTTAATAACTATTGGGTCTAGGAGGTAGGCTTCAACACTATTCTCGTTATTTGTGAAGTTGTCCACATTAAAACTATATTTAATGGTGCTCAGTTAAAAAGTCAAGATCTCTGCCCATTGCAATTTGGAGGTTAATTAGGGTGTTATTAAATATATTTGTAAAATAATCTGGTGAATTAATAATATGGTGAAAGTAGAGGGGCCCTGGAGGGGGAAGGAGATGTTAAAGCAAAGGCACAGCAGGTGGGATGGTCCTGGGGAGAAGAGCTGAGTTCCCTGGCTGACAGCCTGCTCACAAAGGAGGTTCAGCCAGGGGGCACCTGGGCACTGTGCTCTCCAGATGTGGTGAGAGCCAGCCTGCAGCGTGGGGAGCCAGACATGGGCCAGACTGTCCTTCTGCCGTGGCCGCATGCAAAGATGCAGCCGAGGACAGGGAGACACGCTGTGTAGAGTTGACCAGCTGGAAAAGGCAACGCAGGAAGAGATAGCATTGCCTCTTCCTGTGAATGAGAGAGGGGCGGGGCAGCGAGACATTGCAGAATAAACTGTGAGGACATTTTTAAAATTATATCAAGCTGTTTCTAAAGCTGTGGATTGCCACGGAGGTGCCATATTATTACATATCTGTTCAGGACTGAAATGAAGAATATTCTGATAACTAGAATATCTATGACATTTTAGACATTACTATTTGACAACTATTGAATTACATTATTTTGTTCATAGTTTTAATTAATCCTTAATATCAATAGGTAGATATTACCATCTTAGAGATGAGAAAACCGAGGATCTCAGTGTTTAAGTAATTTGCTTACGTTAGCAATTGGCAGAGGTGGGATTCAGGTATGTCTATCTGACCTCTAACATTTTTCAATTCACCTCTGAAATAAAATAATTATCATAGCTTAGCTTAAAATTTAAATCTATGTTAACCTGTATTTAAAATGCATTAAGTATTTTTAAAAAACATACCAAATATGTATATATTAAGTGTACATGTCTAAGACGTGGCTCAGTATGAGTCATTTCTATGATCAAGCTTCGTTCAGTGGTTGCTACATAGGTATGTCAATATAATTTTATTTTGCTAAATAAAAAAGGACGACGATGACAACAGGAAACCTTTTCTCCCCCCATCTTAGTTAAGCACAGTAATGTTTTAATCCAAAAAGTCTAAACCATGCACCAAGTGATTCTTTTACTGAGACCACCTATGTAGTCAGTGGTAGATTCAGTAACTTGAAAGATGCTTAGGAATCTTAAAAGTCAAGCTGGAACTAGAAAGGGAGAAAGGAAGCCAGGAGCAATTGTGCCCCTGCCCTCCTGCAGGAGTGACGAGGAAGTCGGGGACACCACAGAAACAGCACTCAGGCCACAACTGCAGGGAACCCAGCGGTGCACACAACAGGCTACGGTTAGAACAACCTGGGGAGTGCACTGATAGAAACACAGACGCCTTTTCACAGGAGTCACACTTCCTTGGAAAATCACAGAGTGTCCTAGCAGAAGTGCCAAATGAGCCAGGTGGGAATGAGAGAGTTGACAAGGGCAAAGAATGAACGTGTAAACATAGAAGCAAGTTGTAATGCAGTTGCCCAGGTGAGAGACAGCATGGCTTCTGCAGAGAATTCAAGAAACTCAGGGTTGATAAAGTGCAAAAGTCTAACGAAGGGGACAAGCGATTAGGCTGGGACGTAGGCCGGGGTCAGGTGACCCAGGGTCGGCTCTCCTACGCTAAAGGGAACAGCATCCTTTTCATCAGGGTAGCAGTGAGCTGCCATTTGCGTTTGGCTAGCAGCTGAGTGACAAGGTGAGCCCTATTTTGTAGACGGATTATTTTGACAGCTGTAAAAAGGTGAACAATTTGGGGGAGGGGGAGTATGTGAGAGGTACACGAGGCAGAGGGAAGAGTTAAGGGTTACTGCACTGGTTAGGAGGAAACTTTTTTTTTTTTTTGGCTAAACCTGGAGCCTCTTGGCAGGAATGTGAACAGAAATAACATGACTCATGATGATGATCGCCGTGGTCAGCAAACTGTGGCTCGCGAGCCACATGCGGCTCTTTGGGCCCTTGAATATGGCTCTTCCTAAGCCTTAGGAGTGCCCTAATTAAGTTAATAACGATGTACCTACCTATATAGTTTAAGTTTAAAAAATTTGGCTCTCAAAAGAAATTTCAATCGTTGTCCTGTTGATATTTGGCTCTGTTGACTAATGAGTTTGCCGACCACTGATCTAGGATAAAGATACAAGGTTGTAACTAGCAATCAAATAACAGCAAAGCACTCCAGTAAGAGAGTAATTTGGGCACAAATGTGTCCTGTTAAGGAAGCATTCACTCGGGAATGCTGGAGCAGCCGAAGGAACACAGCCTCCCTCACAAGGGGATCTGTTCTAAAACAGCACAGCGGCCAGCTGTGCCCTATGAATCCACTTTCCTGGGGCAACTCCACAGGCTCGGCTGGGGCTTCCGTGTCTCATTCATCTTTCTCCGCCTCAGCGCTGTGGACATGCTGAGCTAGATTGCTCTTGGTTAGGGGGGGCTTTCCTAGGCATAGCAGGGTGCTCAGTGGCAATCCTGGTCTCTGCCTACCTCGGCCAGTGGCATTCTCCTAGTTATGACAATCAACGGTGTCTTGAGGTATTGCTCAATGCCCCCTGAGTCCGGGACAAAAGAGCCTTTAGTTCAGAGGGCTTGGTTTCATTCATCTTGCAAAGTTGCTAGAACAGTCTAGCTACCACAGTGTACCCTGGACCCAGTGCACTCTAAAAATTCTACCGGGTGTAGTTGTGTGTGTGTGTGTGTGTGTGTGTGTGTGTGTGTGCGCGCGCAGGTACAGGCATAAGGGAGCAGTAAGGATAATTGAAGATCCCCCACTGAGTCTCCTAAAGAACCCATTCCAACAATATAAATGTGTGTTGCTTTTTTAGCTCCTCTCCATCAGATAAGCATATTTATAGTTGAACAAATCACATTTAAAAATATTTCCTGACGTATAATTGATGCCTCTCTTTAAACACCAAAGGTATTGTTTTCTGGAAATAAAGCAATGCATGGCTTGTTATTATCAATACATTTAGAAGTCGTGTTTAAAGTTTCACCGGAGGTTGAATTCCTAGGCTGCCTGTGCCCTGCTTAACTTATTAGGTATGATTCTCTGAAGCCAGAGCTGTACTTGATCAGACTGGTATATAATGGTGTGGTTTGCTGCTATTTCTATTAGTGTTACTACAACTAAGCAGCGCCTGTCCTGGAGAATTCCCAGGAGAGAAAGCGGAGTTGCTCTCAACTGACCCCCTGACCCTTCCAGCTCTGCTGGCGGTTCCCATGGTCACAGCCGTGGTGACGAACAGATGCATTTGGCAGGGAGGTTCACTGTTACATTCCCTGGAGATGGTACTGAACTCCTAGAAAATGACCACAAATGCCACATACCAATAGCCAGAGATGGTTACTGAATAGGTTAACAGAGCCTTCAGCAGCCATAATAGCTTTATCATAGGCAGAATACAAAAGAAACAAAAAAAGACAAATTCTTTCACCAATCTCTGCATTTGTCATTGAATACCTAGACTATTATAGCTTCTTGTTTTAATAAGGAAATTGACAAATTAGAGTGTGTCCAGAGAACCACCAGCAAAGTGAGTGTCCTGGAAGGTACCCTCGCTGCTCATCCTGTGCTACTTGTTAATAATGACACAATTAACACATGGAAAACCCTCTTCAGCAACATAGATATGGCTCAAAATATAGTTGGTAAAATCCAACCATACAAGAAGATACAATTTGATGCAAAGCGTGGCCAGGACGCACACAATGGAAGTACAATTGTGGGTGAGTATCAGCAACTCTACAAACGTTTTTATGTGGGCGGTGTGAGCATGCTCTGTGCATTGAAACCAGGTTATTACCAAGTTCCTTGCACCCCCTCAATCATCCTGGCTACTGACTGTTGCTCACTTCACCGCAAGCTCACCTCCTTACTAGGGTTCTACCAATGCCGAACCCCACCTGAGAACAACCATGCCAGGTCACCAGAAAAGCCAGACCCCACCATAGGCTCATGGGCTGCATGCAGACCGCGATAAAATTCCCATCATGCAATGGAAAAATCGGTACATACAAGGGACTTTTAAAGGCTATAGAAGCTGTGCATACTTGTCGGGTCCCAAACTTAATTTAAATGTAACAGTTCAGGGTACACAGAAGCACACTAAGAGTCATGGATGTTAGCATTGTTTTGCGTAGAAATGTTTGTTTGTTTGTAGTGATGGAAACAAAAGCCGTCCCTGGTTGAATTGTGAAGTTATCTAAACATGAAATTTGCATGAGTACTTTATGTGAAGTACAATACAAATGTGTCACCATATAATGTATGAGTATTGTTCAAAAAATCGATAAGCACAATCACATATAAACATGAGAATAGATTACCTTCCTACAGAAAGTGGTACTGTAATTTGGTACTTTCCAGGCAATTCATACTGAACATATTTTTGTTGTTGTTGTTGTTGTTTTCTTGATAGTATTTTTTTATTGAACATATTTTTTAAATTTTCTCTTGTGAGAAACTTGTTACATTTTAAATATATCTTTATTGATTTCAGAGAGGAAGGGAGAAGAGAGAAATAGAAACATCAATGATGGGAGGGAATCATTGATTGGCTGCCTCCTGCACACCTCCTACTGGATCAAGCTCGCAACTGGGGCATGTGCCCTGACCAGGAATTGAACCATGACCTCCTGGTTCACAGGTCAATGCTCAACCATGGAGCTGGCTGGCCTCACACTGAACATATTCATCTGACAGAAATGTCTCCATTACTGTGGCTTGTGTCACTTTGACAGTCACTGTACATTTATAGTTAATGTTTGCCCTCACTGATAGAATAAATATCTCCTAGGAAATTTTAAGTGTTATTATCCTTTCCCTCCTTTTGAATTTAAAACTATTTAAAATCTATTTGAGTAGGCTGAAAGAAAAATCACTTTAAATTATAAATCTTATGTGATTATCTCAAAGATTTTTTTAAATATAAATGCAAGCCAGAGGGAAATAAGAAGTACCAAAATATTATATTATCAAATATTCAATTTGCAATAGAGTTCCTTTATTAAAATCACCAATTATGATTTCACATAAAATTTAATTGAGGTCACTACCCTTCTGGCAAGCTATTTCAAAATTCTGTCTTATAATAAGATTTGTCATTGCAGCGTTTTCCACAGCAATACTTCTTTTACATACATGTGCTTTTAATATCTATTTATAAAGATAATAGGCATCATCCATAATTTGATTGAATTAATAATCAAGTTGTATATTTGCATGTCTGTCCATAGGCATGTGCGGTCCTTCTGTTTCCTCGCTGTTAACAAGGTTAACAACATGAAGAAGCCCTTGTCTATCCAAAAAATGGTTAGTGACTCCCAACCAGCCAAAATATACACGCATTCTGCACAAATGACACAGGCATTCTGATCGCATCCCGGAGAAACTCAATCCTTGGAATATGTAACATTTTAAGTATTTTTAAAATATATTTTTATTGATTTCAGATAGAAAGAAGAGGGAGAGAGAGATAGAAACAATGACGATGAGAGAGAGCCTGCATGTGTCCTTGACCGGAATCGAACCTGGGACCTTTCAGACCATTCAGTCCCCAGGTCAACACTCTATCCACTGAGCCAAACCAGCTGGGGCTGAATATGTGACATTTTAACACCAGGACGAGTTCTGCACCATCACTCACTTCAGTACAAACACAAGCTTTGCACTTGTCTGGGGAGAAGTCTCTTCCCTGCTGAGGACCACGTGTCTATAGGAAACCCTGGTTTCGCTGACCTTGAACATCTGGCAGTGAAGATTATTTCCATTTGACTTCAAATAGTTCATATGGGCTGTGATCAAAATACATAATGTGCTGAGATCGTGCAGCCATTTGAATTGACAACAATCTAACCATGATGGTGTCTGGAGGTCATTACCCGCTTACTTCCCTTTTCCTTTCTATATGCATCGATTGTTTCTACGCCACTTACTGCGCTCTACTTCCAGGATTAAACAATTGCTGCAGCGCAGTCCCCGCCTCTAAGAGCTAAAAGCCTATTAGAGAAGCCTGTCCTATAAATAAGCTATATCGACATGTTCAGCATTGCTGTTAAGAGGCAACGAAGACCCAGGAAGACGGATGGCTGTGGTCTGAAAACCAGAAAACAGGCGATTTGAAGCGAAGCATCAGCATCAAATAAATAGCAAGTCTCAGGGAAAAATGTATGCATTTCCCTCTTCACCTGAGAGGTTTGCTTTAGAAAAGTTGACAGTAAAGTGAAGTTCTGTGCAAGGAATTCCAATTTCCATTTAACACCAATTTTAATTTTATTTATTTTTAATGTGTTTTTTTTTTAATTTATTTCAGAAAGAGGAAGGGAGAGGGGGAGATAGAAACATCAATGATGAGAGAATCACCAATTGGCTGCCTCCTGCATGACCCCTACTGGGGATCTAGCCCTCTACCCCAGCATGTGCCCTGACTTAGAATCCTACCTTGACCTCCTGGTTCATGGGTTGATGCTCAACCACTGAGCCACACTGGCCATGCTATTTTAGTTTTTATTTAATTTATTGGGGTGACATTGCTTAATCAAATTATATAGGTTTCTGGTGTACAATTCTATCATATAACATCTGTATGCATCTATTTTTAAAATGACAAATTTACTTCCGTAATAGGAAATGTCCCTCTTAAAAAAATAAAATAAATGCATTTAAAGACATAAAACATCATTAGGCATGAGCTTGCTAAGGTCCATGATTGATGTTGGTTTTGTGGCACGCTGGAAATATTTTTAGAAATGACTCAGTCCTGCTCTTCTCTGTCTGATTTCCTTTACCTTTCAATTTGATTTAACTGGCTTACGGTTGTAGTCCCAGAAGGACTGCTCACATTGTGTGTCTGAGTCGCAGAAAAGCAATACATGCTAGCTTTATTATTGTTGCTACTATTATTGCTGTTACTATTATAATTTTGGTTATACCTAAAAATTTGAAGCTCAATTTCACATGATACCAGTAGAAATAAATTTCTAAAAATGGCCTGTGAAATTATAGCTACTCTTTATCATAGACATCTATTACATTTTAATAGGCTTATAGATAAGACAATGTAGGCATTGAATTAATTAGTAAAATGACTGAATTAAAGTAAAAAAAAAACTGTTTCATTCAGATTAGTTTCTGAACAGTATAACACTAAATAGCGAGTATAAGATTTGAAATAAAACCCTAATATGGTCAAAACTCAGATCAATCATTCCATAATTTTATGAATTTAACATCCTTTATGTGTCAATCTGCTATCTGTTAAATGGTCATAATTATAAGTTAGTGTACACATTAAGTAAAGTTTTACATACAAAATGTTTACACTACAAATCATACATAGTGTGTACTCCGTGAAATCTACTTTGTGTGTTTTTTTTCCTATCAATCAATTACATTACCTCTCTATGTTCTTTGCTGGCCAGAATATTTTCAAGTTTGGAATATGATTTTGTGCATTACTTGGTCAAATCTGTGACTTCTAAATGTTACTACAAATAAAACATACCATGTTTTATCATTTCCAGTATACTGAGACTTAAGCATTCAAAGTACTGAATACATATGGCCATATGAAGAGAGCATAATACTTGCATGAAGTAAAAGACATATATAAAAACTCCTTATAATTTATTTTAATGTATTTTTATTTCTAACTATTAAAATAATAAATTTCTCCACTTTGTATTGTTGAGTAACCTCTGTTTTCTACAAGATTTTTTTACTTACATAGGAATTTCACTGATTCTTGGTAATTGCACTAGAAAAACTATGTTAAGAAGGATTCCACAGTGAAGTTGAGGTTAAATGTAAAATTATAACCATTTAATGGGTACAGAAGAGAGAATGTTGGCATAGATTTTGTGATTTGCCATTCTTAGTTAATAAAAATATGAAATGAAATACCTATTACAATTTGTTTTCAGACCATTATGCAAATGTTTTTGTCCTAAATTCACTTTTGCCTTTTATGAAAACACCTGAAGTCATGAATGCACATATCCATTTATTTATTTTGTTAATAGTAAACAATATAATATCATGCTACTCAGTATTTATTTGAAATTATAGGAAAGGAAAATTGTCACTAATATTTATTTAGCATTTACTATATGCATATTTTATTTATAAACAATTTAATTTAATCCTCCATTATACAAAGTGAGAACAGTTCTTATATATTAATTAATGCCTACATCTCAGATAACTATGTGAAAGAAGCAGAACTCAAACTCAATTGGCAGATTAGAAGCAGATTCTTTTTCTACTCTATATCTTTCTCTATCCTGTGAATTTATATTAAAATATTTACCATGCTTAAAGCAATAACTTAGCTAAAATCAAAGTTATAAATTGGGTTTATTCATTAGTGAATGCATTCTTTAATTCAATACATCTATATAGTTCTGGCATGGAACTTCCAACTAGCATATGCCAATGCTTAATCAAGATCTCTCCTTAGATGTCTAGTAAGTCCTTAAGTTTGACCAAAACTCCACATCCGCCACCCCCCTCCTTGGAATCCCCAGCTACTCCAGCAGTCTCCCACCTCAATCCATGGAAATTCTAACCTCCACTGGTTCAGATCAAAGAACTGGGTTCCCTATCAAGTCTTCTTATTTTCTTCTATGCCACAACTAATCATTCAAGGAGTCTTTTTAGTCATTCTACCAAACTGCATTCTTCCTCTACAAGCGTCATCAACATAGTGCTAATCTAAGCCACCATTGCCTCTAGCTTCTTTCATCCAAGTGGTTTTCCTGAACCTGTCCCCATCTTGTTCTACAGAAAAAGGCTCCTCGCCATCAACCCAGTTGTCAGAAACAGATTCTCTCATGTGTATGGCCCACACTTTAGTGACTCCCATTTTTCTCAGAATTACAGTTAAAGTCCTTCCCACTGCCCACAGGTTTACCCCTGACCTCATTCTTGACTAAGTCTGCAACCTTATTGCCCTGAGCTCTGCCCTCAGCTTCCCCACTGAACCACACTGGCCACAGTTCTTTTATCTTTATTTTTTTAACATATATTTATTGATTTCAGAGAGGAAAAGAGGGAGAGAGAGAGAGAAACATCAATGATGAGATAGAACCTTTGATCATTTGCCTCCCGCATGCTCCTCTGGGGATCGAGCCCACAGCACAGACATGTGCCCTGACTGGGAATAGAACCATGACCTCCTGATTCAGAGGTCGACACTCAACCACTGAGCAACACTGGCTGGGTCTGGCTGCAGCTCTTCAAACACTTCAGACATGCTGGGGAGTCCTGGCCACAGTGCCTCCTGCTTGTAATGCGCTCCCTTTGGTATCTGCATGACTTCCCCCTCTCATGAGCCCTTGATCCTAGGCCACCATTGCAGACAGGCTATCAGGAGCAGCCTTCCTGCTGTCTATTGTCTCCAGAGTACTTTTCAGACAAAATGCATCTCCTTTTTCACAGATGCATATTTGCAAGTTTCTCTGCTCACTACAATGTACATGTATCCTCCACATCAATCCTGTGGCTTTTAAGGTCATTCCCAGGTACAGACAGGTGTGGAGCAGTAACAACCCATCACCTGATGTGCACAAGCCCAGCTGATGTTTGCCTCCTTCCTGTAAACAAGAACACACCTGTGTTACAGAGTGCCAGGTTTCCACTTTGTGCCTTTTGTTGGTGACCTGGCTGCTTACGAAGACCTCCCAGCACAGTGCTGAGTGCTGTCTAGGGCCCTAAGCACAGGAGACTCTCTGCCACATGGAGGACACCTATGTTTTAGACAAGCTTCCTTCAGGCAGGAGTTATACTACTGCTGGCCAAGAGCTCGATGTTAGTGAGTCAATAGCATATAAACATGAGGCATCTTTAAGAAGAAGCACAAGTAAACCAAGGGTATTTATTGATCAGTTGATAAAAATGATATGACCAGAGATTCAGGAACCTAATCCAGTATTAACCCTCAGAACAAGGGTTTGGCGATCATAATTTAATATTCACAGGGACCTTACAGATCATAACTAACCACAAATAATGAGTATCAACAATATTTTTATTTGTCTACTGGAGACCCGGTACACAAAATTTAAGCGCAAGGGGTGTGGGGGTCCCCTAAGCCCAGCCTGCATCCTCTCGCAATCTGTGACCCCTGGGGGAATGTTGGGCCTAAACCGGCAGTATGACATCCCTCTTGCAATCTAGGACGCTGCATGCACCAGAGACCATACTTTTCATACAGGTGAAAGGCATCTTGCTATTGTACGGGCAGCTACATTTTTTTGCCCTGATTATAAAAAGTAGTACATACATGATCCTTCTGAGGCAGTAGAACCGTTTTCCCCATTTTATGGGTAGAAAAACTGAAGCAGAGAGAAGTAATTGGCTTTGTCACACAGTTATGTGTCAGAATCAGGGCTGACCACAAAATGTGCAAGCCAGAGTCCATGCATGTCACTGCTGCATCATCCTGTTTTTCAGTGTTAGAGTAGCCTTGCCAGGTTTTAATTTTTAAATCTAAGAGACTGTTCCAAATGTATACAGTACGGTCCCTAGGCCTGGCCAATGATCAAGGCCATCTGTGGGGCAACCGGTGGACAGGGTGATCAGGGAACCCCCACTGGCACACACCTTGGCCTGTGGCCTGGTGCTGCCTGCTTGCTGGCCCTGCCCCCCACCACTGCCACAGGTCGCTTCCCTCTACAGGCCAACCGGTGGGTGGGGCGATTGGAGGGTCCCCGTTGGCACCCACCTTGGCTGGTGGCCTGGCGCTGCCCGCTGGCCAGCCCCACCCCCCCAACACCTGATCACCACCGCTAGTCGCCTTCTTCTTGGGGGACAAAAGCTTAATGTAGGAGCTGCCCCCAGTCAGGGGAAGCTCCTGCGTTAAGTGTCTGCCTCCTGGTAATCAGTGCACATCATAGCCACCAGACGCTCAGCAGGTCGTTGTGCAGTTCAGTCAATTTGCATATTAGGGTATTATTATATAGTATCAGGCATTTCCTGTCTATTCCCACTAGAATATAAGTTCTAAGAGATTAGGAACTTTTGTTTGTTTGTTCCATTCACTGCTATATCCCCAGTTTTGAGAAATAAATAATCAATAAATACTTGGTTAGCCTGGCTGGTGTGGCTCCGTGGTTGAGGGTTAACCTATGAACGAGGGGCTCTGGGTTCAATTCTCTGCCAGGTCACAAGCCTGGTTTGTGGCCTGGATTCCTAGTAGGGAGAGTACAGGAGGCAGCTGATCAATGATTCTCTCTCATCATCTATATTTCTATCTCTCTCTCTCCTCCCTTTCTCTTTTTGAAAAAAAAAAGGATTAATACGTATATGAATAAATAAACCAATTATTAGCTAGAGGCCTGATGAATGAAATTCGTGCAAGAGTAGACCTTCCCCCAGCTGCCGGTACAGGCTTCCCTCTGGCACCTGGGACCTGGGCTTCCCTCGCAGCCCTGGTTTCATCCGGAAGGTCATCCGGAAGGATGTCTGATCTAATTAGCATATTAAGCTTTTATTATTATAGATGATTAATAAATAAGCAATGAATTAAAAATGTAAATATGATAAAAATCTAAATAGAAAAATTAATATAAAGTCATAACGGATGAATAAAGGAACCAAATATAATGGATGTGCTAGTCATTATGGAGGCTCACAGGATTAAAAGATAAATAAGATATGAGCTTTGCTCTTCAGGTTTTCAGGGGGACAGTGAGTTTAAATGCTGTGATGGTGAGTTTAAATGCTGTGATGGTGAGTTTAAATGCTTTGAGTAAATAAGATGCCCTGGCCTTTCTAATCTAGCAGGCATATTTCATTCCAATTTAAAAGACTGATTGCTGTGCATTCCATCTGTGAACCTACCTCAGGGAACAGACAAGGTTATCGTTAGCATCTGCCTTGAGGACCAGCACATAAACTTTCCCAGGAAGCACCGGACTGCCTTCCTCATTACCCATTCCTGTTGTCACAGCAGCGATGTTGGCTTTATAAATCCACAGGCTTACAGCTCCTCCCTGGTCATGGGCAATGTCAACCTGATGCTATTCGTTGTGTGGTCTTAAGCAAGTGACCCAACCTCTTTGGGTTTCAGTGTGCTTGTTTTGTTAAATGGAGAAAATAATAGCATCTGACTCACAGGATTTAATTAGTGTATGCAAAACACTTAGAATAAAGGTTACCCATTATGTGCTAACAATTAGACTCCTTTCTGCATGGAATAAGCCATACAGTTCTGAAGCTTAAAGGAAAACAAAATAAAACAAAACAACCTTTCAATGGTAGTGGGTAATAAGTGGAAGAGACCTGGATATAACTTTAATTTCCTGGAATATTTTGGGAGAGTTCACTGTGGAGATTTTACTTGTTTTGTATTTAGTTGAAAATAAGTTTTAAAACTTCATAATTCTGTATCAACATATGCAAATGTGCTCAGATGTTCCATTTCAGTGGATACATTATTATAAATTGAAATGATTACTATGAATATCCATTTTCTTTCAAAGTCTATCACTGCATTTTACATTTTCAATCAAAAGCGGATTATGCTAATGGATTAACTCTTGAGGTACTCCTCTTCTTTTTTTTAATTTCCCATAGTCAAAGCACTTACTGTTAACAACATAACATGTTCTGAGTAATTGAAATGCGTACATAATTTGCTTTGTCTGCTCCACAGTTCATTAGAAGAAAGACACCTGATTCCCTAAAGACCTTCTCCATCCTTATTGTAATAAAGGGTTCACTGGTTAACCTTTTGGGCTGCTCTAAGAAAATAGCATAGAATGGGTGGCCTGAACACCAAACATTTCTCATAGTTCCAAAGGCTGAAAAGTCCAAGGTCAAGATGCAGGCCTTTGGGTGTCTGATGGGAGCCTCTTCCTGGTGTAGATGGCCTTTCTTGCTCTGTCCTCACATGACAGAGAGCAGCTCTCTCCTGTTTGGTCCTCTACAGGCACTAGTTGCATCACTGGAGCTCTACCCCCAAGGCCTATCTATCTCCCAACACCACAGTGGGGAGGAGGGCTCTATCATGATTTTTTGGGGGGACACACAATAAGTCCCTAGCATATACTCTGATGATATGTCAGACTTCCATGAGCTGATATTTCCTAAAAATCTTTTCATTCACCAGCTTCCCCGACATGATGCAGCATCATAATGGAGGCTCCTATTACAGATTTCTCTTTATTCATTTCCATTTCTCTCCCATCGATGTTTCTGTTAAAAACTATTTACTTGACAAACTCTGTTATGCTTTTGGCTAAAGGATTCGTTCCCATCGATTTAAGTAATGTTTGTGGATCATAAAAAGGGGCAATTAATGCTTTTACAATCTAGAGCAAGAGGCCTAACACTTCCAAAATGATATTACTCATGAAAACTGCACATATTGGAGTAAAAATCATCTAGTAGATTGAATAAAAACTCCCTCTGCTTCATTCTACAAAATTCAAGCTATATCTGTAAACATTTAGTGACAATAGATTTCCTATATTATAGGCTAACTTTACTAACTATAGTTGTTCTTCATCCTAATGCCCATTGAGGGGGGCAGTAGTGGCGATAGTTATAGTGATTATGCTATTTCAGAGCCTTCTTTCTCTAGTCTCGGTACTAATCTGTTAAAGACATTGTGGAAGACTCTGAATTTCAGTAGAATTGCTTTTAAAATGGTTTGGAGCCAGTGTTCTTTTTGAAGGCATGAGGATAATTATTTCCAACACAGATTCAATTACTTCCACAATTATTGATCTATTCAAATTTTCTATTTACTTATAAATCAATTTGGTAACTTATATATTTTCTAAAACAGAAAACACTTCAATGAAGACTCAAATGTATTGGCATGACGTAGTGATTGGTATGTTTAAAATTAATTACCTCATCCATTTTTTGACTGTTTATTGGAGCCTTCTACTTATTTATTTCCTCTTAACCAGATTCACTGGGGGTTTCCATCCTGTTCTTATTTTCAAAGAACCAGATTTTTAAGAAGTCTATCAACTTATGCTTTTATTATTATTTTTTTTATCTTATTGAGTCAACTTCAGTTCATTATTCCTATCTTCTTGAGTTCAATGTTCTAGCCATCAACTGTGCTTGGTACTGTTTGCCCAGATCACAGCATGTTTACAGCCATACCATAATGGTCTTTATTTTAAAATTTTCATTATGACTATTTTCTTATTGAGAAGGATATGTTTGGGTTCCCTAGTATATGTTTCCATTTATAGTTTTGCAATGATTTGTAATTCTATTGCATTATGGAGTGAGACCTGGTCTACGTGTATTCAACTTCCTTTTAATGCATATCCACAGTCAGCCCTCTGTATCCATGGATTCCGCATCTGCACACTCAACCAAATGCGGATGAAATGACGCTGACCTGTACTGGGTAGATAGGCCTCCAATTCTTGTGTCTGCACTGAGCATGTGCGGGCTTTCTATTCTTGTCATTATTGTTTAAATAACACAGTATAACAACTATTTATACAGCCTTTACATTGATTGGGTATTATAAGTAACCTAGAAATGATTTACAATATGCATAGGATGTGTGTAGGTTGTGTGCAAATACCGTGTTGTTTCATACCAGGGACTTGGCATCCCCACAGATTTTGGTGTCCCAGGGGGCTGTCCTAGGGCTGACTGCGTAATCAAACACTATGTCTATTCCATTTGGGAAGGGTGGCACCGAGTTCCATCCATGTCATTTAGAACAAGCTAGGGATTTATGCGATTTAAAACTTCTCTTCGTTATTTCCTTCACCAGTTTCTGAGACATGCCAAGATTTCTGTGATCATAATTTCATTGATTTCTCTCCTCAGCACTACCAATTTTCATTTAAATAAATGTTTATACACATGATATTAGATATATACATGATTATGGTTACTTCCCCCCCCCATTGTTTTCATGTAAGTTTGACTGTTTGCATTGTAAGTTTTCCTCACGGGCTTGACGTAACCTCCTGAAACAGAGGGAACATGTGAGTTCTGGCCACCCCTGTGCAAGGCCGGACTGTGGGTTTCTGGGCTGTTTCCCCTGATCGGACAACAGAACTTTGCTCAACCTCATTTTAGGGATGAATTTGCACCTTGAGACTCTTGGCACTTTGGAAGGAGCCTCATTTCCGGAAAGCCACCTCCAAAAGCTCTTGTTGAATTTCTAATTCCATTTATGGCACTCAGTACATTTTATTCCTTTTAAATGTCTGTGTGTTTATGTGTGCACATGAGTACGTGTATGTGTTTTTAATTTGTTATATGTTCGAAATGGGAAGATGTTGATTCATTTTTTTCTCATGCGATTACATTTGCTTAATCTTCATTACTCTTGTGTTTCCCATTCTCAAACTGATCAAACCCACCTGATAAGAGGGGAGAAAGAAAATGTCTATTTTTTTCCCTCTTCACCAGCAAGTCAGCTCACAGATTTAGCAAATTCAATAGCCTCTTCCACAGAGAGTCTTCCGATCTAGGGGGGTGTCTCGTTACAATGAAGGGCAGAAGCCTGGTTTAACATATTCAGAAAGAAACCTAAACGGAGGGCATATTTTGCAGTTTCCTGAATCGGTTGTGTGCCTGTGCTGTGTCCTTAGGCCAGGCTCCCATCCAGCTGCATCCGTCCATTCACCTCCACGTAACATGTCACAGAGATGGGGATGGACATCCACTCAGAACGGAAAAAACGCACAGCGTGGGGACAGAAATGTGTTTCCAGGTCCATTCGTACAGAATGAGCCTCAGACTTCAGGCTTTTATTTTGTAGAGAAATAAGTCACTTTTAGATGCAGCTATGATAACGTTATGCTAATGTTGTGTTTTCACAAGTGAGAATAGGGGGGAAAAAAGAGTCCTGAAAATAATTTCTGAAGATCCCTCTCTTCTACTTGCTCTTCCTATAGTACCAGGTAAATCAGTTATACACGTCTTTTTGGAAAACTAGGGGGAGGCAAAGAAAACTCATTTATATCCGGGGCTCCTGGTGCCACCCTGATCAAAATGTCTATCAAATACATTGAAGCCAATATCAAAATCCTAGGAAATCGCTGCCTTTCAAAGAGGACTTTGGTGCTGACGCCTTTGAAGCATCTGAGAAGCCACGCTATGCGATATGCAAAGTAAAATCCCTGGCTGTCTTTGAAAATACCAAAGGTAACTTTTAAGTGCACTTACCAGTTTCATCTTCACAGATAAAATGTCGAGTAGGCAGGTTTATAGATGTTCCTGGGCTTTCTCTACCACTTAAATGCGTTTGAAAGGAACAACACAAACAGTTATCCTTTTGAAAAGTCAAATAGCGCTATGAGACACCGCCGTGTCATATACATATTCTAAACATTCCGAGTTGACAGTTATCCACTGAAACACAGCCTTCTGTTTAAGTGTGCACGTTTAAGGCCACAGTACCTAGATGCGAGGCATAACATTTACAGTTGAGTATAAAAACTGGCGACTCAGAATGTGCGTGCTGGCCATGCAGATACAAGTACACCATCAGACATCACAAATGAGCGTGTGTAAACTTATTACATATTGTATTATTTCCAGGAACTTAAAAATGGTTTGTTGTAAAACTATATTTCACATAGAAATGGTTACATAGAACACAATATGTTTGGATAAACAATAAATTATATAGCAAAAGACCACATTTAATATTCCTGGAAAATCTTATTATTAATAATCTTTATTCTTTAAATTCAAGAAAAGTCACTTTTTAGAAAATATATTTAGTTGTCTATATGGGCCACGGCAGAAAAGGGACAGGGAGTGTGTGCCATTATACAGAGACCACGTGGCTAATTATTCTCTTCTACAATGGACTTTCCAAGCTGAGTATTGGCAGGAACACAAAAGCATTTATTCCATCAACTGGCTATTGTGGAGTTATAAAAATAGATGTGGTGAACAAACAAATTCTACTTTCCTGATCTCTATTGATGCTCAGTGTTCAATAACGAAGAGGAATGAACTTGACCCTCAGCTTTCTCAGAAAGACCAAAGAATGCTCCTGCCCATATACTCTTGGCTTTTGAAAAATATGTTTTTATTGATTTTTTTTTTAGAGAGAGAGGATGGGTAAGGGAGCGATAGAAACATCATTGTGAGAGAAACATCCATTGGCTGTCTCCTGCAGACAGACCCCCTACTGGGGATTTAGCCTGGGCATGTGCCCTGAAGGGGAATTGAACCCATGACCGCTCGGTGCATGGGATGACACTCAATCCACTGAGCCACACAGGCTGGGCACCCTTCCTCTTTTGAAGTGATTGGCAGATTTTAGAGGTGTTGGAGTCACCTGGATGACTTGTGAAAATACAAATACCTGAGCCCCATATCCAGAGCTTCAGATTCAGTAAGGAGATGCCAAGGTTTTGCATATCTAAGTCTGTATCTAGGTGTTGTCACTGCCATGGTCCAAGGGCCATACTTTGAGAATTATTCAAATTTCCCCCACACAGAGGAGCTATAGCTTCTGTAACTTTCAGAAAGATTAGTTCTGAAACTTTTTAAAGTTATTAAGATCTGGGCTGTTAGATGAGTCAGAAAGAGGAGTGACCTGAGTTCTAATTATTTGAATCTCCCAAGGTGATTGCAAAGCCAAGTGGAATAATTAAACTGATGGAAGTTATAATCAATACAGTAACCAAGAACATAAAACGTTCTACACAGATTCCTACGAATACATCTCACCTCACCTTTCTTTCCACATTTATCTTTATCTGCAAATATTTACTCAGAGGATAGGGAGAAAAGCTGGTATAGAACTACATCACTTACTCAAAGGCAATATTTTAATTGCCCTCTAAACTTGGCTCAACAGTCCCTGAAGATATCTTAAGATAATTTGTTTCCCCCCAAAAAAGCAAAATATAAATAAATTAAAAATATAATATATTCCCAGCTCTTCACCTAATGGCTACTTTCGGTCCCTAAGCAACTTATTAGAGGATGCTTGTGAAATATGTAGTCTTTGGGAAACTTCGCTTCAGTGGTTCTGAAACAGCAGCAGAAATATGAGGCCTAGCAGGGAGAAGGGCACTTCTGCTGGAGGCACCAGACCTGTTGTTGACCTTGTCATTGACCTTGACCACTGTCTTGTCTTGGGCAGCTCTTTTAACTCCCAGCTGAACTCGGTTTCCTTATTTCTAAAACGACAGGGGAGATTTCTTCCTTCCCCAGGATTGTTGAAGAGATTAAATTATGCGGAGTCTTGTTTTCTTATACACAGAATCAACTGCCATCTGACATATTCAGTGCTTGAAAAGGCTCAGATGGGCACCCTTGTTAATAAGAGAAGAATATCTTCAGATCTTACTCTAGGTCAATGTGCTCCTAGCGTTCGCTGCCATGGTTTAAAGAAAAGTAATTGTGGTTTACACCTTGGAACTGATGAGTAGAACACTTGCTTTAAATCCTGATGGTGTCACCTGTCAATCCCTTTCCAGTTCTGTGAAGTTTGGAGTTCTTCCCTGTGAGACCAAGCTAGACTTGACAGCTTTTAATATCACATTTATCACTTCTCCCAAATGCTCAGGAAATATTCAGAGAATTTATTCACTGGAAATGTTACACTGCAGATTAATCAATGTCAATAATTTTCAAATTAACTTTAATATTATTCAAGAGAGAAAGCCACATTTCCAATGAGCGATACTGCCTTTTTCTCTGCCTTTCTTTTGGCGTGTGTGTGTGTGTGTGTGTGTGTGTGTGTGTGTGTGTACACTCATGGTTGCAAAACCCATTATAAATATCCACATAGGGAGCGATTTTGAGTTTCCTGTGTTAAATAGCATAGACATGGTAGGGGTGAAAGTGAAATATCTCATTAGGAAATAACAGTCTTAGAAAGAACGACCCTCTGTCAGGATGGATGTCCTTTGTGTGCTCTTTGCCTCATTGATGACAAAGGAAGTGGCAAGTTGTTGGCTCTGAGTGATGCTGCTGAAAGCAGAGATAGAGCTTTGCAGGTGAACTTCCAGCAACGTGTCTGCATCGCTTCTCTCTCTGGAATGAGCAGTCTTATTAGAGGCAGCTTATTACTCCTCTTAGATGGTCTTTAGAAATAAATAGGAATAACTCCAAATGTCAGTTTAAAGATCCTTTGACTCTTTCTATATTCAACAATGTTCAAATTAAAGATGAAATCTGACTCCTCATCTCTTGTATTTCCTGTTATAAATTCTCCCCGAGTGCATGCCTTTTTCAAGCACTGGTTAAAATTCGGAGACAACATACTCCTTCCTATGCTTTGGTCTTGGGAGAATACAAGCAACGCTGGATAGAGGAACTTCAAAACCAGGCAGAAATGAATTGGATTTGGTTTTAGGGGCTCTTTCAAAGAAGCAAACACATTTCCACTGATGATTTCTCTGAATGTCATCATCCTATAATTCTCAAGGACACAGATATGTTTAATATGTATGGTTTGACACATACTACCTATGTTCACGTCAGCCCTTCTGTGAAATATTACTAGCAGTATATTGCTGCCTCTATCCAGGCCAGAAATAACTATCAAGGGCTTCCTTTTATAGGCTTCAAAGCTATATAAAATAGGTATGTGGGAAACCAGAGGCTGGCCACATACTAAAAGGTAAGAATTTTCCTTGTAAGAGAGATAATAATATGTTAAAATGTATGTGAAATGCAAGGCCAGAGTAGATCAGTTGTTGAGCATTGACCTATGAACCAGGAAGTCAAGGTTTCATTCCCAGTTGGGGCACATGCCTGGGATTGAGAGTTTGATCCCCAGTAGGGGGCATGCAAGAGGCAGCCAATCAATGACTTACTCTCATCATTGATATTTCTAGCTCTCTCTCTCCCTCTCCCTTCCTCTCTAAAATCAATGAAAACATATTTTAAAAAATTATGTGAAATGCACAAATATAAAGCAGACGCTAAAGTTAAATCTAAGGTCTAAAAGTTTGAAGTGCTGCTTCCCCATCTTTTCTAAAGTTAAAGAAACTGATATGGGGTGTTTTTAAATGAAAGCTGAATTTTAGTGCCAGGCAGGCAAAATCCAGTTTGAGCACCCTGCAGCATCTTTGATGCCCTTTATACCTTCAGTTTCCCAGTGAACTTGACAATGCCTAATGGAAAATTCAATACCCGATGTTTGAGGGTATAGAGTACCATGTCGCTTTACTGTATGAGATTTCTTATTGATTCTGTTCATTAAATGGATATTCTTAATATGTTGGGTCTCTGAACCAGTAAATACAAGTAACTCTAGACCCCTACAAATCAAGCAGGGAAATGAAGTAATAGCAATTTCTAGATAAAGTTCTTTAAAAATAAATATTCATACATTGTCTCCCTTATAAAGATCAAAATTGTTTTAAATATATATTCACAACTTGGACAATTTTCATCAATCAATAGGTCCATTCTTTATGACAATAATAATTTTATTAATCTATAGAACTGCTACGACAGTCCTGTGGAATCATTGGTAAAATAAAAATGTGAACTGCTTTCCTACAAATCTTTAAGAAACAACAGCAAAATGAATTCAAGGTGAAATTATCTAGATGAGGCCACTACATCTTCTACGTCTGATTCATTTTCTCACACATTCACTCCTTTCTCCTCTCTTTATCTTTCCTGAAAGCTGATGGGTTTAGGCTGCCATTTCTTTAAAAGCAGAATGACTTTGTAACACTTAATGATGGTGTTTCTTTAGATAGTTCTCAGCAGGACAGAACTTTAGCATTACACAAACATGTGTGTGTGTGAGCATACATCAACACATACATATATGTAGATAGGCAAAGGATATTCTTTTCAACAAGTCCACCAGTTTTAATGGACAGGTTGCCCTTCCAACATTGCTTTGTGCTTAAAGGAAAATGAACTACATGAACTGAAACCCCAATCTATTTAGTCAAAGGACATCTGAAGTAGAAGATGCTGAATCAGTGGATCACTTCCTAGTATGTGCAGCTTTTATGAGAAAGACAGAAATCTTGAAGCTTCTATTCCTGGTCTGCCATTGATGTCTAATGTAATATCTTGAAATCTACTTTACTTTATTCTGATAATAATCTTATCAATAAATACCTTCTATGTCTGCTCTTCTCCCAAGAGAAGACCATGAGTCTCTGGTGACTTCTTCGTAGACAGTGATATGTAAAGAAAACCAGAAAGGCCATACAGTTTCAATAATAAAAAATGTCATGTAGTCTCATATGAACAGATGGCTGAAAGAGTTTTCAGTAAGAGAAATTTATGATATCTGTGTAAGGACTAGGCTTATATTCTCATGTTGAAAACTATGATATCGTCAATCAAGGAGGCTGACATCGCGAAAGGATGGCTGTTATCGTCTGATGGCCTTGGATCTGGACCAAATCTTCCTAAAATTCATGTACCTGGGCAGCTCTTTCAGAGCAATATACGTTACAATTTGTTAGGGTTGTGATATTTTTATTAAAACATGCTCAGTTCATTACACAATTAAATACTGCACTACGATCAAATAGAAAGCAAATAGCAAAAGCAATCTTATTGATAATAACCAAAGTAAATGGACTGAGCACTTCAATTAAACGGTGAAAAAGATGGATAAAGAAGTACCCCACTGTGCTTTCTGCAAAACATACACTTTAAATATAAAACAAAAATTAAGTCAAAGGATGGTTTTTAAGAATGCCATGCAACACTAACTAGAAGCTAGAATGCCTATTTTAATATCAGACAAAAAACCATTGAGGCAAAGAGTAACAGCAGAATTAGGAAGCGGCATTTAGAGATGGTAGAAAGGTCAAAAACGTGTATTCACCGGATAAAAGACCCTCTAAAACTTAGAGTTAAATACATGAAGAAAAACTGTCAAACCAAAAAGAAAAACAAATTCATCCACCATATAATGGAAGCTTTTAATAATGCCTTTCCAGCAGCTGCTAGAACCAGTAGGAAAAACAAATCAGTAGGAAATACAAGACTGAACAACACTATCACCCCAACTATCACTATCAGCCTACAACAACGCTATCAGTCTTTGCAAAGCTCTGTACTCAACAAGTACAGAATGTATGCTGTTTTTACTTGTACTGAAACTCCACAAAAGACTCCATATAAAGTTAATAGTATTGACATCATATAAATATACTCACTATGCATATAGAACTGACTGGAAAATGAATAAAAAGAAACTATCTGAGGGGGTAAGAGATCCACCAAAGGACTTGTGTGCATGCACATGAGCATAACCAATGGAAGCCGGGGGTCGGAGGGCGAGGGCACGTACTGGGGGTGAGGGCGGAGGAAGAGAGGTCAACGGGGGGAAAAGGAGGCTTATGTAATAGTTTAAACAATAAAGAATTTAAATTTTAAAAAATCACTATTTTGCAATCCCAATGTAATATTTGGTCCAGGCAAGAATCATTAAGCAATACTAAAGCCATTGGGAAAGAAGTTATTCACAAGTCTTAAAATATCAATTATCAGATCACGTATAAATTACCAAGGGGAAAGAACACCTTATTATAGATAAATATAGCAAACAATATCTTAACCAAGCTATTACTCAAGATACCACCAATAACGGGACAAAATTCCATTATGTCCTGATATAATGCAGACTAAAGTATATTAACAATATATGTTAGACATTCTACAAAATAAATGTATGGACTTTAAAAAAAGGATTTCATGAAAGATGAACAGGTTAGGTAGCTGGTTCTAAATAAAAGAAGCCAAGGAGACATAACCAAATCCAATGCGTGAACCTTGAATGAATCCTGAATTTTAAAAAAAATATATAAAGGATATTTTTGGGTTAAATTAGGAAAATTTAAATGCAGAGTGTACATTAGATAATATTCATCAATATTAAACTTCTTATATGTGCTAATGATTATGAAGTTATGTAAGAAAATGTTCTTGGGAGGCACATCTTAAAGCATTTGAAGTATTTAAGATAAAATGTCATGATATCTGTAATTTATTCTCAAATAAATGGTCTAGCATTAAAATTATGCTTGTAGTACGTTAAAATAAATAAATAAACTATCTGAAAATTTCTCAATCACAAAACCCATCTTAAAACGCTTAACAAAAATATAGCTATTCCTGCAACCCAAAATGTTATCCTAGTGGTCTATCATTAATAAACCAACCAACAAATAAATAAATGTGTGTTTGCATTTACTCTCTGCACGCCAGTGTTACTGCAGTATTTTTTGTGGTAGTAAAGAAAAATGGGGGAAAAGATTGTTTTTACTTTGCCCACTACAGTGTAAAGTAAAACAACAGTAAAATAGCCACACATACATACACAAATATATAAAATGTGTCTGATTATATATATAATATATATATATATATATATATATATATATATATATATATATATATACACACACACACATATACATGCACCATCATTTCAGCTATAATGCTTGTTTTGAAATAAATTTCTTCTAATGTGATTGACATATTTGAAAACATGTGATTATATTGTACAAAAGTTTGGAGTGTAATAGGAATTTTGAGTGAGTTTAGGTGCTATTTTCTCACTAAAAGCAGCAGAAAACTGCTCAGCCGCTCTGAGGTGGGTGGAATGCAAAAAAAAACAACAAAAAAAAAACGCCTCCATGCAGCCACCACTAGCAGTTCCCAGCTTCCTCTCAGTTCCTGCACGCAGCATCCTACTGGGCTGTGTTCTGTTTTTTTTTTTGTTGTTGTTTGTTTGTTTTTTCTCATTTGTCAACTGTTCTCCGTGTGTGGAAAGAAAAAGAAACAGTCAACATCTCCATTGTGTTGCAGAGTCCTGCTCCCAAATGCCCGGCAGTGCGCGCAACAGGTGCGGTGCGAGGTCTGAGTGGAGGCCTGAGTGGCTGCAGACGACCCTGCAATTCCCGGAGCCTTTGCTGTTGGGCAAAGCGGAGCTTCGGGGAAGAAATCCTTACCAACTCTTCCCGTGGAAACGCAGGCGTGGCAGGAGGCTGTAACACTGGGTTAACCCTCCAATCTTGCTAAAACCGTGATAAAATACCTATTATAAAGTGCATGTCTCAAAGGACCTACAAATTAGAGACAGAAAAATCTGCCCGTGGTTTAAGGCTGTGCAAGGTGGCCGGCCTGGGAAGCGTGCGCCCAGCACAATGACCCACACCTTCCACACCTGGTGTAACCGCCTTCCTTCCGATTTCCGCTCACGCACCCCACTCCTTCCCCACGGCCCAGAAGCCCCAGCTCTGTCAGCACTCACTTCCCCAGATGACCTCACAAACTTTCGTTGTTTTAAGGCCAAGTGTTGCATTCACTGTAGCAGTTATGTCTTTTGAACCATTTATGATGTGTGAAGCTGTTACTGTTTTTATTAGGTTCCTGTCTTTTTAAAAATTGAATATGTCACCAAGATGATGGTGAGTGTTCTGCCTCAACATTATTTTTCCATAAGCCATGTGGTTTGATTGCCAAATTTTGTATAGCATAGTGATTTGGGGGAATGTGTATAACTCAGTAGCAGAACTGATCGTATATACACATATACACTCCTCACTCCTCTGTATCCATCTAGAAATCATATGTGATTATATAGCACAGAAATTATGCCTATCAGCTACACATGCTTCATTTAGAATAATACAATTTTCACTTAGTTTTATGCCTCCTGATTTTAAACCATTATCTGTCAAATAAAAGTAATGCGGTTCTTTTCAATATGAAAAAGAAAGTAAAGGACCAAATGCAGAGAATTCTGGGTTGTCCTAGCAGAAATTTTGTATCCCCCAGGAAAGGAGGATATAGCATTGTGGGGGCGGCTTAGCATAGTTGAAAAGCACAACTCAGTGATATTTAATAGCAAAAGCATCCAACTTGCGAGGGCAATGGGATCCCACAGCACGAGACAACACATGTTCTGAAGTGTAATGATGACTCAGTCCTATTAATACCCTGCATCATTCTACTCAGTGCACAAGTTTCATGAAAAAGTTATAAGGGGATGTGGGAGGATGTGCTGAGGACTGGCAGCGTAATTGATGGGTCTACACACTGATTTCTTTCTCACTGCATTTTCTCTTCCCGCACCCACACTTGTCACAAGCCATCTTTGAGTATCTCTCCTCAGAAGACATCTATTCTATGAAACCCCGAAGTAAAAGTTGTCTGAAAGACTTCCCACCCTCGATTATTGTCCTGCAGTTTGCTATTGAAAGGCTGTTCTAATTGTCTTTAAAACTACTAGAAAAGGAGACTTCTTATAGACCAAAAAACCACACACACACACAACACACACACACACAACACACATACACACACACACCGATGCTGATGCTGAAGGTTTAGAGGCTGGATTGGTCTTGGGCTCTGAGGACATCCTGCCTTACTATCTGTGGGGCTTGAGGAGACCTCAGAAGATCTGGGGACTTTCTGTGCCCGGATAAATGGAGCTTAGATTTGCTGCTTCACCGAAGCTTCCTGTGCCTCAATTATGACCAAGAAAATCAGCCTAGCAAGGGCTTGACCAATGAAAATATCTGGAGTGACCTGAACAGAATCGAAGTCAGAGGTGCAAGTCGAGTAGCTTTGTCAAAAGAACAGTCCACCACAGTCATTTTTACTTCCTTCTTCACTTGAATTACCTCCTCAGAATATTTCCATTTTTACCTGTGTCTCCATGCACTGCCCCTTAAGTTTCTGTCCCTGTGTCCACCTCTTCTTTTCTATCTTCTATCTTTGAATCCAATTGGCCAGATCAGAGCTAGAGATCAATAGGAGTTTATAACTTCCCCAATTTTCATCTTTTCTGTAGGGGACAGAAAAGAAAAACGACTTCCCTCCCACCACTACCAACTATGATTGGTGGGGAAGAGCCATGGGTGATAGACGACAAGGAAGAGAGAATTCCGGAAAATGATGGGCCCACCCAAGAACATATCCAGCAAAAAATTATGATATTCATTGAGCCCATTAAAACTTTTATCATAATCATTATCCACAATTAGAACATACCCGTGAGCAAGGTGAAAGGATGCTAGACTCTAATACTGTGTACATTAAAACAATAACAGACCTCCTATTGTCCTTTGTCACAAAGAGTGTATCTTTGTTTGGTCATTGAATCAATGGCATTCCAAATGTGTGAAGGAATGGGTGCTATGCCTTGTCAGAAGAAGAGAATAAATGTACCTTACAAAAGGCTTTGTAGACCACACACATAAAAGGAATGGTCTAGCTTCTCCGGAAAGTAAGTTATCTAACTCGGTCCTCTCTACTCGCTGAGGAAGGCTGAGTGTCTAAGGGAACGCGAACACAGTACACAATATAGCCCATCTTCTGCTCTACATCACTAAGTTGGGAAGATATTTTTCTGCCAGAGAAGATGCAGTCATTGCATGTTTCAAACCCTGTGTGACACACACCATCACACAGGGTGTTAGCAACATGCAGAGAAAGATGTGTATTTTCCCATGGAAAGGCCTCTTCATTTCTCAGAGATGAAGAAAAGGATAGAACAGCAGACAGCTAATAAAATTTAAAAGTAATGCTGAAAAGTGTACCAAGTCAACAGGTATTTTCTTCCCTCTAGATATGTATTTTTATTAGACAGAGGTCTGTAGCTTTCTGGAAGACATTCTTTCATGAAAACGATGTAGCTTTGGTTGCCTGGAACAATCGGCATCAAAGTAAACTGAAATCTTTATGTTCTCAAGCATAACCTGAAGAGGAAAACACATTTTCTTATTATGTTTAAAGAAATATGTGTAATGAAGCTAAGTAACTGGTAATTCTCTCTTTTTTAAAAAATATATTTTTATTGATTTCAGAGAGGAAGGGAAAGAGAGACAGAAACATCAATAATGAGAGAGAATCATTGATCATCTGCCTCCTGCAAGCCCTTTATTGGGGATCGAGCCCGCAACCCAGGCATGTGCCCTTGACTGGAATTGAACCAGGGACCCTTCAGTCCTCAGGTCTATGCTCTATCCACTGAGCAAGACCATCTAGGGTGAGAGGGCTCTTCTTAATGCCCTTAGAATCATTCTATTGCAAGCTTAGCCCCCATTCCTTTTGAGGATTAAAACTACAAAGGACGCAGGGAAATTCTAAGTTCAAAGAACCTCATAAAATTAATATTTGTGTCCGAAGCTGAGTTAATCCTACCAAATCTGCTTTGGTGCCATGTGAATGGACTTGATAGGATAAAAAGTCCCAAATACCACATAAAACAAAACTGCCTCATATAAACTTGATTCAAGAGAGATCAAACTGCATCTGCATATTTTTAAAAGCTTTGGTCTCTTCATTTGTGGTTTCTCTTTTCTTTCATATTATATAGACTATTGGTGGCATCCTACTAGGAACATATATTTTTAAAACTTTTGAGTATACTGTAAAAACATATATCTCTGGCCTCACTGTTTTGCATTTAAGTGTAGTAATAATATTAAACATTAACTTAGTGCTTTGCTTATTTGGGGATACAAATTGATATTATTTTCCTAAAGTAATGTCAATAAAAACAACTACATGGCAGTCATGTCATCTAGGGAAGAAAAGAACAGTGCCGACAGAAATCATTTTGATTTATCCATTTGCCTACCAATATATTTTTCATTGGCTATAGAATTAACATGTCAAATTCCTTGTTTTATTCACCTTCTAATTCCAAACTGTATTACATCAGGTAGTACAGCCATTTTGTTGACTTAAGGCACGGATAAATTTGTCTCTTAAGATGTAAGTTCTTCACATATAAAATATTTTCTACTTCATATGCTTTCCTACAATCTTACTACAAATATTTTTTTTTGTTATTGGTAGAATCTTTGCCATGTGGAGTCCAGATAAAAATCAAATTGATATAGATTATATCAAGAGTATAAATGAAGAGGCCAACCTGTGTGGCTGGTGTGGCTCAGTGTTTGAGCATCAACTCATGAACCAGGAGGTCAGGGTTTGATTCCTGGTCAGGGCACATGCCCGGGTTTTGGACTTAGTCCCAAGTAGTGAGTGTGTAGTAGGCAGCTGATCAATGATTCTCTCTCATCATTGATGTTTCTATCTCTCTCTCTCTCCCTCTCCCTTCCTCTCTGAAATCAATAAAAAAATTAAAAATAATAAAATACGAGGGCAAGTTAACAAACCGTTCTTGAGTGCCTATTTTGACTGGTTTGTACACAGTATCTGATTGATTTATCTTAGCAGCTAAGAAAGGTAAATATTATCTACATTTTAAACCTAAAGTAAGGAAGCATCCATGAAGGTGAATGATTTGTTTATGAGCTCACAGCTATTGACTGGTGTAGCTAAAATTCAGTGAGATTTTTATGTATGCTCTTTTAAAATGGTGACTATAAGTATATAAAATGAACTCAAAACATGCTGATTCATATTTTTATAAGGAATAGAAAAGAGAATCTATGATTTTCCAAAAATATCTTTTAAATGAACCGTTCTTGAGAGAATTATGGAATAATTGGTGTATGAACAGATTGTGCTCATTTTTGAAGAATTTAAGTCGTGGGCATAGCATTTAAGTCTCCCTTCAATTAAACACAACCTGCTTTCGAGCTTTACCCCCCTACACAGCCCTCACATAGCAAACACTAGCCAGACAGCCGGTGGCCTCCACAACATCCCCAAACCATCCTGAGTTCTTCCTGCCCCCACCTTTGCTCCCTCTGTTTTGAAGGTCCTATTATTCTGACCAGCAGCAGGCAATTCTTATATATATTGCATGTTCACACTAATTTTTTTTCTTTGGTTTTGTTAATCCTCATCCAATGATATTTTTTCATTGCTTTTTTAGAGATCATGAAAGGGAGAAGGAGAGACAGAGAGAGAAACATGGATGTGAGAGAGACACGTTGATTGGTTATCAGTAGCCTTCTGCATTTCAGTAGCCAGGGCTGGGATCAAGCCTGCAAATGAGGTACGTGCTTTTGACTGGAATCAAACCTGGGACCCTTCAGTCCATGGGCTGAAGCTCTATCCACTGAGCAAAACTGTCTAGGGCATACACTAATTTTTTATGATGTATATTATATGTGTGTTTCAAAATGTAATATTCCGCAATCCTAGCCTCCAAGATTGCAGAGATATTCCCTTAGATGTGTGTTTAGATAACTCCCTCACCTTCGAGTCCTGTCTTAAATGTCACCTTCTTCCGGAGGAATATCTTAACCTCCTTATTTAATATGGAACCTCCTCCCTAGCCCTGCTCATTCTCCCTGACTCTGGTTCTCTTTTTATATTTCCATTGCACTTTCAACAAACTCCATAACTCACTTGCTGTGCTTGCGTAATCCCCAACGGAAGGTACAAACAAATAGGCACCTAACAGAAACGGGGTGAAATTGGATTCTCACCTTCTTTGGATGCTCTAGAGATGGGACTAAGAAATCCTAGTGCTTGGTGGCTGCAACTGAGCCCATAAACACTCAGGAGCTGCACACTCAGAAGGGCAAGTCAATCTGCAGAGAAACACAGCGATGGAAGGCAAAGTTGGGGACAGCAGAGGGACAGAGCAGGAAAGGCGCTGAGAAATAAGTGGTCTTGGCTTCTGACAGCTTTTAATGTATTATTTATTTCTCAAGAAAACCAGGTTTACTCCCATGCTTGCAGATGGGTGAAAATCCACTGCTTTTAATGTTATTAAGCATCTGTGTAAGCTATCTCGCTTAGATTTCTCGTATGTAAAGCCAACGTCATCTCAAGTAATAAAATATCAACTACTATATTTTTTCTAAATAAGTTGCCATTAGTTGTGGAAATGTCCATTGCTCACAGATTGTAAACATCCTGTAAGCACCACTTCACCAGTTTTTTTTATCCCCAGTGGTGCCCAGCATTGATTGGGTCAATGGTCGTTTTTTTGACGAGTTTGGTTTTTGGTTGCTGCAGGTACAATGAAACATTAAAAGTGAAGTCGTTGGCAGATAAATATCACTGGACTTATACTTTGTCCTCCATAACATGAACCAAAAATTGGACTTATAGTTTGTTAATAAATATTTGAAATGTTCTGAAATAAACATTTTAAACTATTTATTGGACACCTAATATGTGTAGATAAAGAGCCCAATACTTGATACACGGTTTCATGGGACCATCAATGTAACCATTGGCCACTGCTCTTCTTTTTGCCTTGAATTTACTCATTTGTGTTTGAGGGCCTCAGACACAGAGACCAAGTTAAGTAGGTCAATCACCTAACTAGTAGGAAATATAGCCTATACTCAGGCTCAGGGGCAGCCTCATACAGAGGTTAGGGGACAACCTTTGGAGCTGAATAGCACAAGTTTGAATGTCAGTTCTGCAACGTTGAGCTGTGTGATCTACCTGCCTTCTTAATACTTCAATTGGCTCCTCCCCTAAAAGGGGGTGGATAAAAGAAGATTGTATCAAAGATTAAATGAGTTTGTAGATGCTAGGATTGTGCTGGAACATAATAAGTACTCTACAAGGATTTGTTGATTAAAAAACGAGTCTCATGCCAACTCCTATGGGTTTTTTACCATATTTTTTAGCACAGAATCTGGTAGAAGGTGATAATAAAATTGGTACTGTATATTAATTGATTAATACATGATGGGAATTGGGCTCGGAAGTAACTTAATCTCAGCTGTTTCTTAGGACATCCCAATAGAGACATTTTCCAGAAGTATGGCATGTATAGAAGGTAGAAATAGCCCAGGAGTTTTGTCCAATCTCTTTACTTGTGTTTTCCCTAATGGTGCCAAATAATATTGATGATAATAATAACCACCACAGCAATAATAATAAGTGACTTTTAAAAAGCACTCGCTAAACCTAAATGATTAAAAAAGAGTCACTACAACCTGCCTCTAAGGTAATTGCTGTTATTTTTCACACTTTCGTCAGTGAAAAGACTGACAACATAGAAAGCTGAAGTACTACACAATTACAGTCCTCCCTCAGAAACACCATAAGATAACATGGCATTTAACTACGCTTACTTGCAAGAAATAGCTTAATGAGTAATATTAACATGGAAAATTGAACAAGAAAGAAGGTTCTATTTCCCATATTATTATGTAAAGTATAGTTTTCTAAGAAGATAGAGCAGCTGTTGCCATTTATATATCAAAGAACATAATGGTATTGCGACATATAAAGAGAGAACTGTGAGGCGTATAAAGAGTGATATACAAAACTCTAGTCATAGGACTACACTATATATAGTGCACAACTCTTAGAAAATGTTAGATCAAATAGACACAAAATAAGCCAGGACATAGAGTGAATAAAACAACATGGACAGGGAGCCATGTGTAGGGAGAAAAAAGAAGCATTCCCTTGATCAAATGAGACAACATTATCTCTAATACTAGATGAATATTTATAAGAAGTAAATCAGACAGAAAAGAAAATCTTAAAAAATAGAAAAAGTGAAGCCATAAAGGCTATCTGACATTAATTACAATTTTTAAACTAAAAATTAGAAATAAAAGTCTAATACTTTGGGAAAATAAGCTCTATAAACAGAAAAATTTATTTTCTTTAAGGCATTTTGGATATTCAAGAAATAAACACTGAAATTCTATATTTAGAAATGAACAATATGGAAGATACTGAACACAGAATATGTACACGTCAAGTTCATATGAAAAATGATTAACCTAAAATGTATGTATAAAGGAAACAAAAAGCATAACATGATATAACATTCTGTAAGAAAGATTAAAGATCAACAATAAAAATATGGAAGGAAGAAACAAAGAGAAAAGTAGAAAGTAAGTTTAAAACAACAAAAAAGTGACCTCATGATTTCACCAATTAAAAAAAACACCTCCTTCTTTGAACTAATAAATAATATACACCTTGCTTGGTCAACAAAGGTCAGAAAAGGCATGACAAATATAAACCACATTAATAAAAAGTTCTTAATACCAGGTTAGGGAGGTAATGTAAACCATTGTAAAAGACGAACTCATTTGAATATACACCTTTGTATTTGAATATCTAAGTAAATGTTAGTTGAATAGACCTAGATATAGAAAACATGTACATTATTAATGTTCACTTAAAATGTCAAATATTAAATGTCAGATTATTAATATATTACTAAATAACTAAATATTTTTTAAAAACTACTCCTTTGAATTAGCATTAGGTAGTTGCTTAAAATATATACATTTTCCCCAAATATTAGTACATATGTCTCCTTTTTTATTTAAACCAGTATAGAGTACTTAAAAATGGAAACTTCATCACCAACATTCTGCTAACAAACCACAAGAAAAAAGAATGTAGGAAGAGTATGGATTGAACTCAATTTTGTGTAAAATAGATGAGTAAAATATTAATAAATGAAATTTAACTGAATATTAAAAGAAAGATTCATCATAAGCTAGGAGACTTCATCCAAGAAATGAAAGAATTATTCAATATTAGGAGATTTACTATAATTTAGTGCTATAATAGATTAAAGAGAAAATAACGTATGATCTTCTTAATGTTTAATGAAAAATCATTTGATCAAATTCAACAACCATTACTAATTAATTTTTAAGAAGCTTAGCAAGCGAGAAATACAAGACTATGGATGTAACCTGGTATGAAATTTACCTGAGACATATTCTTAACAGTTAACATTAAAATGGAACCAAGCCAAAGATTTTTTTTTTTGTATTAACACTATTTTCAATATTGTACTGAAAGTTCTACCTGATGCAATGTTATAAGCAAAAAGATACATTCATCTTAGAATTTATAAATAACACTGTTTTCTCAAGAAGTATGGGAAACTGACTGAACATTCTCAGAACAAGTATTTATTGTATAATGTGGTGGATGTATGCTAAATTTGCAGGAGTCAGTAGCTTTCTTAAATGCCAACAATAACTGATTTTTGAAAGCAATGGCAAAAGCAGAACCTCTCCAACATGTCAACAAAAGACACAATAGGCTTAGAAGAGACCTTAAAGGAAAGTACCTAATGCGTGTTAGGATCATAGAAAACTTCAGTGAAGGACACACACATCAAAGGCAGTGTGTGAATATATTATGTCCCTATAAGGGAAGACATGATTTTTGGAAGGTATGAACTATACCAAAATTAATCTACAAATTCAGTATCATTCCAATCAAAGTCAAACTTGTCTTTATAATTATTTGCAACAGAATCAACTGATTCTAAATTTAATATAGATGAGTACTTAAATAACACCATTATAAGGAAGAATGTTTCACCAAAACTCTATAAAAGTCCCATGATTAAAATAGTTAAATCCTAACAGAGAAATAAAGAAACACAATAGAGAGCTGAGAAAGAGAAAAATACATCAACAGAATTGGCATCTTAAATCTTGCTATAATGGTGAGTTATTTAATAAATAGTACAGGTGCAGAAAAACTAATTCTGAAAACATATTTATCGTAAAAATGTTTAACTACCTAAATGGAGGATTTATTTATAAGCTAATAATAAAGATAAATAAAAGTGGAGTTAGAAGAATAGATGTAGATAGATGAAAGAAAGTGTGCTTTCCCTCACTGTTATGTTACATTTAGGTAGCCTAGTATCTTCTGCTTAAAGTTGAACTTAATTGATGGACATGTGGCTAAGACAGCCGTGGGCAAACTACAGCTCACGGGCCGGATCCGGCCCATTTGAAATGAATAAAACTAAAAAAAGAAAAGACCGTACCCTTTTAGGTAATGATGTTTACTGTGAATTTATATTAGTTCACACAAACACTCCATCCATGCTTTTGTTCCGGCCCTCCGGTCCAGTTTAAGAACCCATTGTGGCCCTCGAGTCAAAAAGTTTGCCCACCCCTGGGCTAAGACCTACCTAAAACCCACTCTTGCCTTCTTTATGATAATAGACCTTCGATAATACTGGAGGATTGAAACATCTCCAGTGACATGTCAACTTTTCATGGCACCGCATGTAATTAGGTACAGTTATATATGACCACAATCTGACCAATCATAGAAGTGAATGTTGTAGGAAAGGATTTCATGGAAGGCTATTTAAAGAGGATCCGGCAGGTGTGGGTATACCTTTCCCATCTATCTTTCCTGGTTTTCTACCTGGAAGTCAAGTTCCATGGCTGACACAGTGTTGTGAAACTATGGAACAGAAAACTATAAGGTACATGGAGCCCAATTGATTCCCAGATCTAACATAACAGCACTGGTCCCTCAATCCCTGGCTTTTTTTGCATTGGAAAATAAACTCATGTATTGAAGACACTTGCTTTTCATTTTGTTACATGATGCCATTCCTCACAATAAATTACTCAGGAACTTGGACATAATGATTTAAATGAAAGTAGTGTACACTCTAAACATTAGAAGGAAATAGGATTTGACAACGTAAACATCAGCACCCCTCCCCCCATCAACCTGCTGGGTATTTTGGAAAGAAAAGTAATTATATTAGAGGAGAGCTTAAAATGTGAATTGTTACATTGGAAAAATATTCCTCTAATAAGAATAAACACAGTTTGGAGTGTTCGTGGAATGAGTTTACTCTAGCTGAACTGACCTGCCTGAGACTTAATTTTTTCTGCCCAATTTTTTCGAAGACTGTAAGGGGCAGGGATTATATGGGGAAGCTCAAATATTCAGTAAAAACCTGGTCTAAAACATACAAAACTGCCCGACTGGTGTGGCTCCGTGACTGAGCTTCAACCTATTAACCAGGAGGTCACAGGTCGATTCCTGGTCAGGGCACAGGCCAGGGTTGTGGTGCTCAATCCCCAGTGGAGGTGAGCAGGAGGCAGCTGATTAATTATTCTCTCATCATTGATGTTTCTCTCTCCCTCTTTCTCTCTCTCTTCCTTTATAAAATCAATAAAAATATATTTAAAAAAGACATTGATTATATATATATATATATATATATATATATATATATATATAGCCACTCAATTTAACAGTCAGGAAATTACCGGTAGCCATCACACACCCTAGCAAACATACCTGAATCAACACAGTACCACACATTGAGAATTATAACTTCCTATCATTAAATCCACAGTACTGCCTAGATTGTTTTTATAATACAGATAACAACCAAACGGATCTCAATGCCTTTACCACAGAGCCTGATTTTGGTATTGTTAAATGCTGAATAAATGTCCAAGTCCGCTATAAGAAACTAAAATGATGAGAAACACAATGAAATGTTTACCTCATAAAAATCCGGCAGGCTTTCAAATGTCTATTCATTTATCTTACAGAAGAAGGCTACCCCTAGGGTACAGTCCACATATAAACTGTTAATTAGCATTTACCTTTAACTTTAGGAAGAGAAAAAGTAAAATCCCTTTGAATTGATGCAGTATATGCAATTTGCACTGTTCCTGTTAAACAGTGTTAGAGAAAATTTTGATGAGAATTATGGAATCGATGTGTATTTATTTGGCTCCCAAACATCAGAACACTAGAAAAAGGAACACTAAAAAAATTAATTGGGGGAATTTCCTACTAATGTAATGAGTTGCTGAGTGCTAATTCCTACTGTGGGTACAGCAGAAGAAAATAATCAACAGAAGACATAACCCTTTATGCTCAGCAGCTCTCCATTTAATTGGAAAAAGAGATAAAATAAGTACAGAGCAGCCTACTACCATACCTATACATACATGTGCATATTTATATGTAGCCTGGAGTAATTCATAAACATATCCATCTATTTATCACTAGTTTATATGTGTGTGTGTGTGTATAAACAAATACACAAAGGGTAAGTTACTATAATGTATTTATTGTTGTAAATGTTTCCCTCCACGTCCTGCGTGGTTCAGGATTCAGGATCTGGAAGAGGAGCCGCACACAAATGAGAAAAAAGACAAGAGATAATTTGGGAATATTGGGGGCCAGGCGGGTCAGTCCAACTCAAGAGGAAGGACTGCCACCAGGCCGCACCAACTATTTTATAGTCAGAGGTATACAAGGGGTTACCATAGTTACACAGTTCTTGTGAGTTTCACTTGTTTTTACCATAGTTACACTTCCTGCACTTCCCTCAGCCCGTTAGCTTCCCATATAAGTTCTAGGGAGTGTTATAAGGTCAAGCCTAATTATGCTAAGAGGACTGTGCCCTCTAAGCTGGGACTTGTTTGTGACTTTGCCAACAGGTCAGTCCGAGGCTTAACCCTATGTCAGTTCCCCACAATTTATTTATTATTATTTTTTTAATTTAAATTCTTTATTGTTTAAAGTATTACATATGTCTCCTTTTTCCCCCATACACCTCTCCCTGGCCATTCCCAACCCCCAGCACATGACCTCAACCCGTTACTGTCTGTGCACTTGGGTTATGCTAATATGCATGCATGAGTCTTTGGTTGGTCTTTTATCCCCCTCCCCTGACTTCCCTCTGAGGTTGGACAGTCTGTTCGATGCTTCTATGTCTCTGGATCTATTTTTTTCATTAGTTTATGTTGTTCACTATATTCCACAAATGAGTGAGATCACGTGATATTTATCTTTCTCTGACTGGCTTATTTCACTTAGCATAATGCTCTCCAGGTCCATCCATGATGTTCAAATGGTAAGAGTCCCTTTTCTTAACAGCAGCATATATGTATCACAGTTTTTTAACCCACTCATCTGCTGATGGACACTTAGGCTATTTCCAAATCTTAGTTATTGTAAATTGTGGTGCTATGAATGTAGGGGTGCATATTTCCTCTCTGATTAGTGTTTCTGATTTCTTGCCTAGAAGTGAGATTACTGGGACAAATGGGAGTTCCATTTTTAATTTTTTTGAGAAAACGCCATACTATTTTCCACAGTGGCTACACCTGTCTCCATTCCCATCAGTAGTGCACAAGTGTTCCTTTTTCTCCTCATCCTCTCCAGTACTTGTCATTTCTTTATTTGTTGATGATAGCCATTCTGACAGGTGTGAGATGTTACCTCATTGTTGTTTTGATTTGCATCTCTTGGATAATTAGTGACTTTGAGCATGTGTTCATGTCTCTTGGCCTTCTGTATGTCCTCTTTTGAAAAGTGTCCATTTAAGTCTTTGCCCATTTTTTGATTGGATTGTTTATCTTCCTTCTGTATGAGTTCCCTATAAATTTTGGAGATTAAACCCTTATTGGATACTAGTGCCCTGGTGCATGGATCCATGCACATTGAAAGAAAATTAATTAGAAGATGGCTGGCAAGGCAGGACTGGGTGAGATGGGCTGGACATGCCCTGGAACCAACCTCCAGCAGTCCCTTCCCTGCTGGCCACACCTGGGGTGGCTCTGTGGCTCAAAAGGTGTCTGCGGAATGAGTGGGATACCTCCAGCAGGTGGGGTCCCTCAACCTGGCCTGCAGGGATCGGGTCGAAACCAGCTCTCGGCCATCCCCCAAGGGGTTCTGGATTGCGAGAGGGAGGTTTTCCGGTGATGCACCCTGGAATCGGGCTCCCTCCTCTCTGGCTCTGGGGTGTGTCAACCGAGAACTGCCTTGCCAAGTCACCACAGCTCGGCAGCTCCTGGGTTGAGCATCTGTCCCCTGGTGGTCATTGCGCATCACAGATATGGGTCGGAGGGTCACTTAGCCTTTTAGATAATATTGGCAAATATATCCTCCAAGATGCACCATATGGAGTCTACCATTGACAGAGAGGTATTACACCATGAATTCAGGATTAGCTAGATTTGGGCAAATGTTGTGCTTCATAGCCATTAAGGATGCAGATGAAATGGGTAGATAATTCAGTAGCCACAGCCCTACCATTCTGATATGGCCCACAGAGCATATTTTAAGACCTTAAGCCATATTCCTCTTTTTTTGCTTATTATTCATAGTAATAGCATTGACATTATTCAGTCTTATCATCCCTCTCCAGAATGTAAAGTCATTAAGAGCAGAGTTTGAGCATTTTACCACTGTATACCACGTTGAGCAGAGAACCTGGCACACAATAGATGTTTATTTAATTTTTCCAAATGAATGTATATGTAAGATTAACACTAAATCTTACTATATGATGGTAAAGGAAAGTGCTACTGGGAAGGAAGATAACATCATGTATCACATAGTAATATTATTCACAATTATACCAGGATAAATATTTTAGAAATGTTAATGTATGTTCTTAAATCCAGATACAATCCCTAGTTCCTTGTGACATTTGCTTACCTGGGAGGACTTAGATGTGCCATAGAAGTAGTGAAAGAGAAAGGATGAAGTCATATCAACTGCTTGTGCAAAGGGAATGGTACACAGCCCCCACCCTCACCCCTCACTAATTAGTTCAGCAAGGGTCTGAAATAAAGCATCTAGTTTATAGATCTGCTCTGTAATTGTTAAAGTATAATCAAGGCATAGAAAAGCCTACCCTTTTATGGCCAAAGAGATAGGAAGTGATAAGGAGGGAGTGCCAGAGGGGGCATGATAGAGAGAGAGAGAGAGATTGAGAGATTGAGAGAGAGAGAGAGAGAGAGAGAGAGAGAGAGAGAGAGAGAGAACCAAGTGATAGATACAACAGACAGTGAAATGATAAATTAGTTGGAAAATCCTACAAGTGAACGAGGAATATTGATGATGCTCCTACCTACCCCCCACTTTTTCTGGAATTCACAGACTCGACTCTCCAACCATGATTGACATGGGCGTGGCCATAATGTGGCTGGACAAAGATAGGCCCCAGGTCTCACTGAGCTCTAGGTGTCCTAAGGCTCCATGCTCATCCTCATGTGGCTGAGGGGAAAGAGAGGCTAGTGAAAAGCTGCTTCTGGAAGAGTGAGGGTGGCAGAACACACTCACCACTAAGGCTACCACCAACCGTGCAAAGATCTGTCCTTGTTGAGCTCTGCAGACCCCGAGCCAGCAGGAGGGGACTAAGGAATCTGACCCAGCAGCCCCTGATATCACCTGCAAAGCCAACAGGTCAGATGGACAGCAATATAACCCTAGAGACAAGAGGAAATAGAAGGTACGGTGGCCAAAGACCTGGACTTTTCTCTCCTGTGAGAGGCTGTGTGAGATTGTGCTCCTGGAGGCGGAAGCAAAGCTGGAATTCAAACCTGGGTGTCTGAGTCTGGTTGCTGACATTTTCACTCATACTTCTTCTTTTAAATGAGCCAGAACTCTTTGTTTCCATGTCTGGTTGTTGTGGGCGTTAAATTGCCACCCAACCTCATATACATAACCACAAACTAACAATCATTTTAAGGGGAGAATGAAGATAAATAGTGCAAGGGGTAAAGGGATGGGCTTGGGAGTCATGATGGGCTGGGTTTGAAGCTACATTCTACCTGTGGCTGGAATCTACCTGTGATAGAATTCCATGTGCTACCTGTGGGACCTTGACCAGGTAGAACTTCAGCTCCATTACCTACATGTGCATATAGTGGCAGTTACCTATTGCATGGCGTTCCCCGGAGAGGACACTTAGATATGTGTGTAGGGTGTACACAGGAAGAGCTAAGACCCCTTAGCTGTTGCTGCTGAGGAAAAGAACATTCCAGACCTAAAGGTGACTCAGGCACCAAAAAGTAGGTCCAGTCCAAGTCTCCCAACCCCAGACAAACGGGATTCGTCACTATCTCCAACCGCGGTCTCTTCCAATCTTCCCCCTCCCAAATCTGTCATCAACCTCTCTGTCCGGTCTCCTAATCTTTTCCGCTACCTATGACCAGCACAGGTGACACGCTGCCTATCAGCCCTCTCCATACCACCCATTAGACATACTCTCTTCCTCCTCTGAGTGACTGTAATACATGAGCAGGGGCCCCTTTATGCAAGTCATCATTTTCTACTTTATATTTATTTATGAATTAGAGCTGCTTGTGTAAAGGAATTACTTTCCTTATTAGGCAGAAAGCAAGTGAAGGTAGGAACTCTATAACAACCTAAGCATTCTCTGTTTCTAACAAACCTTCGAATTAGCTATTGAATGTGCCGGTGCCACTATGTCCCAAAACTCTCCCCAAATCCCTCCTGATGCAGTGTTTTCACTGACACAGTTAGAGCAGAAAATATAGAAGTAAAAAAAATATTCTTCGTCTTTGACTTTTTATGAGACTTTGCAAGTCAGAAGGTATGGCTTTTTACAGGAGACACACCTTAGCAAGGCTCTAAAAGCTCCGAATGGAGAACTAGAAAGCATGGGTCATAAACTCAGCCCTGCTGCTAAGTAGCTTTGTGACCTTGAACAAGTCATTTAACCTCTTTGACTCTAAATATTCCTCATGGGTTATATGGTTGGACCTGATGGCCCATAAGGTGCCTCCCAGCTTTAACTTTCCAGGAGGCTGTGATTTTGTTCTCTTTTCATTCTCTAAGATAAATAAAGGCTTTCAGTGTTAAATAGCACTAACCTTAGTAGAGAGTCGACTTATTGGTTTTGTTCACACTGTTATCAGCATGACCTTTACGGCGCAGTGCCCCCCAGACACCTGGTTAGAATACCAAAAGTCACAGTCGAATGTAAAATACAGTTTAAAGTGTGGACTGGCCCTTTCGCAGTATTACCTTAATGAGACAGCAAATGCAGGAACCAGCTCTCCCTTGCAAATATGCAGCGTAGCTGGCAGATCCTAAGACAGAGAGGCAGCCCCGAGCTCAGCTGTAAAGGCATTGCACACTTCTGCAGCCCTGAAGCAACAGGAAACAGCTTAATAAGACTGTCCTGCGGCCCAGCCTGTAGTCCTGAATCCAGCCCGCGATTCTGAAACTCTCTTCCCCTCATATCTTAGTTTATGCTGGAGTTATTTCTACCACGGCTCAGTCGCGCCGTTTGCATTTCTCACTTCATGACAACTCTTCCTTTGAGGTCTTTATAAATAAAAGTGCGAATATCCATTAAATGCTTCAAACCAGTGCATTCGGTTGCCTAGGAATAGCACACCTTTTTCTCACAAACCTGACAATCCCACCTTCTTTGACAAGGTTAAGAACAAATCCACCCCCTGTAATCATTAATCCTGAACTTAATGAATGTACGCTATGGCTGTATAACCTGCACCAATTCCCTGAGTCTATTTCCAAGGTAGAAGATAAGAAACTAAATTTTTTATTATACTAAACTCTTTTATTTTCCTCATAAGCCCATGCTTTTAATAAATATATTTGGAATCTAATCACTTATTTCTCATTTAGAAATACATCATGCTTATTTTCTGTTCAGATCATTCCACAGCTTCTCTCTGTCCTTAAGGAAGAAAAATTCCTGCAAGGCCCAGCCTGTAGCCATGATTCCAAAACTGTAAGGCCCTGTGAGCTTGCACATTTGCATTATCTTATTCCATTGCCTGCCCATCTTCCTTCAACTGTCACTCTGGTGGCACAGACACCCCCCAGCAAGACACTGGATAGGATATTATGAGGTTCATGGGAGAGAATCACAATAGGTGTATGTAAATCTGGGGCATCCAATATGTGGGTGAGAGCCACCAGGGTACTGAGGGGCAGCTGTATTTACATGATACAAACACCCCTTATTGCTAACACCTCCGGTCAGCAAGTCCCTTGCTCTGCCTTCTCCATCTCTGCATCTGAGATGTGGCTGCATCCATGGGTCTGGAGCTGGGAGACAAACCAGTTACTCTCTGCCCTGGGGCCCCATCCAGTTAGAAAAAGAAGAGACATGACTGTCAGCCTAACTGCAGGTGACACAAAGGAACTTCCTCACCAGCCTTTACTCCTCATGGACCAGTGAGGGGGGAGGGTGTAGGATGGCTGTGTCCTCAGTGGGTTTCCTGTATTTGCACCTTAAACATCTTAGGGTGACTTGTACCTGGATAACATCAGTGGATGCAGCAGATAAAGCAGAAATGAAAAGCCTGCCATCCCTGGCGCCAGGGGGCAGTAGATGCGTTATTGGTGAACTTGAGAAGAGCATCTTACTTTAGTGAAACACAGTGAGAAAAATGGCTGATACTTGCTGAGGGCCCAGTACTATTTAAAGTGCTTTACAGATATCACCTCATTTGACTCTAAAATAACCCTCAACTTGGGAGTGGGGGGGATGTGGGGGTGGGGAAATGCAGGTTTACAGTTCTAAGTTCACAAAATACAGTTTATTCTTGTATTCTTACTCATTAATTTTCGCATTATTTTCCATACAGAAAACTGAAACCTACTTTTGCCCACCCTGTATTATTATCCATATTTTACAACTGAGTAAAGGAAGGCACAGAAAAATTAAGCAACTTTCCCACCAAACAGACAGAGACTTGTACCTAGTATTCTGCTTCCATAGTCCAAATTTTATCTAAAACACACTTTTATTGATTTCAGAGAGAGGAAAGGAGAGGGAGAGAAGGATAGAAAAATCAGTGAAGAGAGAGTCATTGATTGGCTGCCTCCAGCATGCAACCTTGGCACGTGCCTTGACCAGAAATCAAACTGTAACCTCCTGGTTCATAGGTTGTCGCTCAACCAGTGAGCACGCTGGGTGAGCCATGGTCAAACTTTTTAAATAAAATAAGATGCGAGCTATCATTTCAGACCCAAAACAGGCTGAATATGAAGGTTTTTCAAGCAAAGGGCTAACAGTTGCCTTCAATGGCTGCATTAGACTCTGAATAAAGGTTTTGTTTTTTTCCATCAACCATTTGTTTACTATTTGCATCAATACAACCTAATAAAAAAGGAGGGGGACTCATGCTATTTTTAACCTTCTAGAATAAAATTCAATATTCACTTATTTCTTGTAAAATTACTTTGATTGAATCACTTTTTAATTATAAGCTTATTTGGAGTGTTAAGTAACCAGATTAAGCCCAAGATGGAGTTGCTTATGCTAAGCTCCACACCAGCAAACCAAAACTATATAACTTCCTATTTTCTGCTCACTATGATCTATGAAACAATAATTGCACAACTCCTTGTAGCTCCTTTCTGCCTTCTATATTGCATGCTTCCCAATTCATGAATGACTGAATAAAGCCAATAAAATAATTTTTAATCATTAAAATTCTTAGTTGAATTTTATTATTTAACTAGAGAAACACAATCATGCTTAATTGAGACATATATGTATTTAATCCATTTGCAGAGTTCACAGGAGTGTCATAAGCCACATGAAAGGCATATGTGCATATCTTTTTTTTTCTTTAATTTTTCCTGAGATAATTTTGAACAATAAGGCAGGTGCGTGTGGAAGGGACACGTAGCTCCAGAGTGACGTTGGGCCAAATTCTAGTGCCTCCTACCTGAGTAGGCAACCAATACAGGTTTGCTGATGAGTGAGCTAATAGTACTTTGATTGTTTTCTTCTAAACATTATGTTCAAAATGCCTCTGATGAAGTGGGTTTCTGCCAATGCCCTAAGTTTTTGGTTCTTTTTACAACAATAAGAATGTAGTATATTTTTTTTTATGAATTCAATATTTTTTGTTTTGTTTACAGTTTATTTTTATTGTTGAGCTGCAGTGTACTTTGGTGGATCATTTATTTGACTAATCTTCTAGATGAATATATAGAAACTTTTAAGAAGATACACAGATCTCTTATATTTTTGTCTATGTTACTACATGTTGGAGGAAATTAATATGTTTTGAAGAATCAATTTATCTGGGGATTTATGCTAGTGAACATAAAACTAGAAAATGTCCAGTTTCTACTCTAATGTGATAATAAAAAAAATTTAATTTAGGTATTGTGAAATTATATAAATATTTTCTAATTGTAATACTTGTGTTATTTGGAGTATCAGGAAGTATGAATGGAAGAGTTTTAAAATAAGCACAATTTACAACATGACTACATTTCAGTTTCTCGTAACTATTAAGATATAAAAAATTATGTATTTATCATGTCCATTTCAAATGTGCTGTAATGGTAGTCTGATGTTTTCACATACTTTTATCTCATTATCGTGTCAAAGCAGGGATAGTTTAAAGAGATAATGGAGAAAAATACACAAAAAACAGTGTGATTTTTCACTTTCAGTCTGACCTAGACTACATTATGTTTAAATACAAAAAGCTAACTACAAATAACATTAGCAAAATTCAGTATCATACAAAAACAATACAGTCTGGCTACGGCACAATAATTTATGCAATGTAACTAATTCTCCCTTTGGGAACCAGATCAGAACTTATGGGCTGGTTCTGATTTTATCTGTGCTTTTATCTGTTCTTTATTCTCCTCTAAATCTGATGTCCTAATGAGTTTCCCCAAAACGCCATCCATATCTTTATTTGTGGAACATCTTAGTATTCCATTTTCAGCAGATCTTATTCTATGGTTGTTTTCTGATGACCATAGTCTTCACAGATTCTCCTCTATAGAAGTCACTCATTCATTCAATCATTCAATAAATGTATTGAGCACCTCTTCTGTGCCAACCCAACTCTTTGCTAATCCCTTCCCTTAATACCACCAAGATGCATTATTTATACATCAGATTTCACCCTCTTTTGTATCTTTCATTCTTTATTTTCCTGCATGAGAATGTCTGCCCAACTCAACTACAAGTTTCTTTTAAACAGAAATTCTAACGAAATAATAAACTTCTTTTCCATCTCCTGTTTTGCATAGAACTATAAGAACTATTTATGAACTATCTTTCCTTCCACTGGCATAATTAACTGTGATGAGAAAGCATGCTTGTTACCTCTGAATGAGAAGCAAATATGCCCTTTTCTTCTAAAGGATTATAAACTTATGATACCCCAAATTAATAAATGACAATGGGAACCCTTTTTATTTAATTGAAGTTGATCACGTTCTTTTGTAATTCTTATGAATAGCTTTAAAATAGTGAGGTAGCCTTGATTTCAATGTACATTTAGATTTGGTTCTAAGGAATAAAGGTTAAATGCTGTGGGACCGCCTGCTGAGCTCCTCCTTGAGGACTGGCAGGAAGAAGTCAACACATTAAAAGAGGAGAAATAAGTGGCACTTTTGCCATTTCAATTTAATTCTACTGCCTTTCTAATGAAAATCCACCTAAACACAAAGTACCTTACTAATTATCTAATCACAGCAGGAAAATAAGTGGAAACTGTACAATTGTATTTAGAATTGTGCTCGGAATTGCTTCTCTACTTGGCTCTTCCCTAAGGTACATTAACCAAGAGGGAGGTTCCAATATATTATCTTAAGGCAACAAAACTGTAAACAGTCATTCCCCTTTCCTCCTAACATGTTAAGATATTTAAAATGTGTTTGTTTGACTTTCTGATTAGCAAAATTCTTGGATTCCACACTCTTCTTTCTTTTGCAAATCTAATTAAGATTGTGTGTCACTGTAAGATGGTAAAGCCACTGAAAGAATCACCAAGTTTAAAGAATAAATCTAAAATTCACCACTTGCTGATACACAGGAATTTTTAGGAAGATTGCTGAAGTTATGATCGCTTGCTGACAGTTTTTTTAAAGATTTCAGTTATTCAGCAATACTTGAACTTTTGAAGTAGAAGAGAGATATTACTTAGAGAAAAGCTTGAAGAAATGGCTAATTCTCAAAACAAAGTGTACTCCTGCTGAGTCTTATTTCTTTAGCCATCAAGGGTAAATGATTCACCCCTTAAAAACTTAGGGAATTATATATTTTCCCCTTTCTTCTTCTCTAGTAATATCCCTCCCAGCCATAATCAGAAGATAGAATTGTTCAAGACAATTTGTGTAAAAATAAATCTATTTTATGTGTATCTTTTTCTTTTTTTAAAACCAAGCAATGAAGATGAGCTTGCCATTATAATGTAGTCTATGGCTTAGAGAAGCTAACATTTGCTCTAATATTAATAAATTAGCTTAAGAGTGTATGCTCTGGTGAACTAACTCCAACAATGTACCAAAGGCAAATGCTATGATCTTATACTTCCAACTAGAAATATTTTAAAAGTAAGGCTTTTAGAAGAAGAAAATTTTAGAAGTAGGTAAGTAACCTTTCCTCACAAGTTAACATATATTTTCCTTATTTACATACAACAAAAACTTTAAGTTTATTTAAGAAACTATAACAATTAGATAAGAGTTAAAAATACCTTGAACACAGGAAATAAAAATGATATCAACTAGGAGACAATAAGGGCTACACCACTCACATCAATTCTTTTAAGGTAACACTTGATTGACTGGTTTACCAGAGGAACACCAATGATGACCTTGAGTTTAGCCGGCCTCTGACAGAGCATCTAGTCATATTCTTATAAATAAAATATGAAGCTTTGAATTCAATAATTATACAGTTGTGTAAGATTTACTTTTCGTTAAACAATTAAACCTAAGTGGTGATTAGTGGGTTGATCTCATCTTGTGCGGCTCTGTACGCTGATATAAACAAGACTCTCCGAGGCAACGTTTTCATTCAATGACTAGGCAGGAGCCACAGGAAACTGGGTTTACAAAGATGACGAGCACATAAAAATCAAGATGCAAAATTATTTCTCTAGCACACTAAATTCACGCTAACAAAATCAAATGGAATGAAGTAAATTACTAAGTTCTAATTTTAGGTTTAAGAAAATCAATGTAACAGATGTAGGCAAAGAAGCTTTGAGCGTGCAGTGGTTCACATGAAAAAACCTGAATGCACGTTAACACACAAACGGGGCCACCTCCAATACAAAACCTGCCTGAAGGCGAACATAAAAATAAATAAGCATAAACAAAAGGGAAACTTAGCCCCCGTTGCAATAAACAGAAATGTAGATTGCTAGTCACAGATGTAAGTGGGTTGTTCCTGTTCCGCACTGGTCAGACAGATGTGTGACATTGTTTCCTCTTCACCTATTCATTTCTTGTTCACTTAATAATATGATAAGCATTTTTCATGTGCGAGGTGAAATGTCATTTTTAAAAAATCCCCCCGAAACATTTTAAGGCAACTGACAGCTGAAGGCTTCCAGGAGGAAGGCAATTAAAATGAAGCGTCCTCCCCAAACCATGTCACATAAATAGTGAATGAAAACGGAGATATTTTCACCGGCAAAGAGAATAGCCATAGGGAATGAACTCAGGCATTTGGAGGGCTACCATGGAAATAAGGTAGAACTAAGACTAACAGACAACAATCATTAAGAGGCAAATAAATACGAGACCAAAAGAAGGATGAATCGTTTTTTAACAATTTGAGTTGTTTCACCAAAGAAATGTCCACATTTGCAAAAGCTCGTATTTCCCAGTGCCACGAACAGTGAAATGCAAGGGCATCCTTGCACCTAGGGAAGGTGCCACAGGTAGCAGTGAAAAACGTCCTTTGGAATTGTGATTCTAGAACACTCCACGAAAGCTGCACTATAGGTAAGATATGGCATTGCTCAGATACTTTCGCAGAGTTTTAAGCATTTACCCTGTTTACCCTGGGACTGATCGGCCTCACTTTCTTACATACACAGGTTTGTCCCCCCACACCATGCCTCAGGGCCCCTTTCTGCCAGTTACTCCTGCTCCCGCCTCCAGGGGAATTACCTATTTATATTCCCTGGGCTCCTTAGGGGACTCTTCTCTCTCAGGGGTTCAACCCTAACTACGTAGCTTTAGGCTGAATTCTCCGGGGCTGCTTGAACTACGAAGCTCACTCCACCCCTTTGTTTCTGGGCCCACAATTTCCGTGACTAGCCTCATCTGTGCTCCAGGCCAATGACTTCCAACCATCTCCATCTCGAGGCACACATAAAATAATTGCTACAATTCTGCAGCACGCCAACAAATACATGTTTTGCCAATATTGCAAAAAAATAGGTATAATTTTGATTCATTCACACTAGATGGCTATTATTGGGTTGGCTGTTGTCATTTTTTTTTAATTTGACAAATCTAAGGGCAAAGAGGTCAGTGCCCCTGACTAAATTGTCAGGTATTTCATGTTTTAAAAATTCCTGCAACACACCCTTGAAAATCACTGCTCCAGGTGCATATAGTGTCTCTAAACTTGAGCTTCTATTCTCAACAGTGCTTTCTGGGTTTCCCTTGGTCCCCATTCCTGAATTTGCTTTTATGGATTTGCTAGGAATGAATACCCCAGCCATTTTGACGTAGCTCAATTTATCCACTGACTCTACCATTTCCTCTCACTTTTGGGATTCTTGTAATGTACTGTCTCAATCTTCCTTCAGCATTAATCTTTGAGGCATTCAATTTCTAATCATGGCTAACTATCTCTCTTTTGGTAAAATAACAAACAGCCTTTCCAACTTTAAATTGCCAAGTGCTTAAATACATTGACGAACAAAGAAAATGCCTTTAATATTGGTAAATATTAAAGGATGAACAGGAAGTGTTGGAACTCACAGGAGAAATCAAATTAAAGTAATAGGAAATAGAGGGAGTAGTCATTATTGAGAACAGTATAAATAATCTGGGAGGATAACAACACCAAAATCCAGGTTATCTAGAAGGAAAATGAGGGCTACAAATGAATGAATGAATAGACACTGTGGCTGTCAATAGGGAAATAAATTGGAGAGAATAGATAAGTGTTTGGAAAAGAGAGACCTTTAAAAAGGAGTCGAAAAGGATGTGTTCAATAGTGAAGAGAGTATATTTGAAAGAGAACCTGTTTGTTGTGTTTTGTTTCAGAAAGAGAAAGGATTCTTGTGGAAGGGAAGAAGACTTCTTCAGATATTTATATCATTTAAACCTCACCCACGTGTAATAAAACTAATATCTTGCCTTTTCCATACCATGAAAAACAGTGCACATTGCAAGAAACACATGCACACAAACACACTCATGGTGCATCCTGAACTGGACAAAAGCAACAGCCACGGTAGGGGAAGCTCTTTCCCTTGGATCACAGAAATACGTGGCAACTGAGCTGTGTGCTGGCTTGTACACTGTTTACTGTTTACAATTCTGATACCGGGAGCTCCAGGGGGACCTTGTGAGTAGGACACCAAGTGGAAAACATTCTTGTTATTCAATTACAAGTAGACAGATTGTAACCTTGACAATTCTGGAATCTTGCTTTGTTTTACTTTCAGTACACATCACACACTCACATATATCATCATATACAGAAAGCTTCTTATAAATGACTAGATCCTGTGGGGACCTCTCTGACATCCCTCGAGGGGCCCTGGGTCGCTAGAGGGTGCAGGCCAGATCTGTGCACGATTGAGGCCGCGGAGGGAACGAGGGAGGGCTCCCGGGCATGTCAGGCCTATCTGGCCCTAATCCGCGGGGCCTCAGCAGCAAGCTAACTTACTGGTTGGAGTGTCTGCCCCCTGGTGGTCAGTGTGCATCATAGTGACTGGTCAAATGGTCAGACACTTAGCATATTAGCCTTTTATTATATAGGATTTTTTTTTTCATCTAAAAGACTTCCCCCTTCTTTGGGATTTCCATTGTGATTATGGTAGAGATTATATCTTTTGTATGCCAGTGAGATTGGAAAGGTGTTATAGCTTAATCACAAATGTCCAACTAAAAAGCATTAGTATCAGATTTACATAAAAGTCTAACTCTACGTTAGTTACCTATTACTGAGTAGCAAATTACTCCCAAACTGGATAATTTTAAAAAAGCATGTATTATCTTATAGTTTTGGTGGGCTAAGAAATCTGAACATGATTATCCAGGTCTCTCAAAATGCTGGCTAAGGTCTCTCAAAATGCTGGCATTAAAGGGTTGGCCATGGCTACAGTCATTTCAGGGCTTGAGTGTGGTGGTGGTATGGGCGGGAGGTCACTTTTTAGCTTACTCATGGCTGTTAACAGGCTGCTAACATTGACATTCATTCATTGACACATGAGATTTCCAGAGGGCGTACCACAACATGACAGCTTGCTTTACTCAGAGGAGGGAAGCTGGAGGGTCACAGAGGAGGCATAGAAAGATTCCGGAGTCCTTCTGTAACCTATTCACAACAGGGATATCCCGTCTCCTCTGCCACAGGTAGTCTCTGAAAGCAAGTCACAAAATTTGGCCCACATTCAAGGGGAGAGGTTTATACAAGGCGTAAATAGCAAAGGGTGAAAATCATTTAGGACCCCCTTAGGGACCGCTTACCACAGACTGCAGTATTCCCTCTACACGTGGGGGACCCACCTTTCTTTGCTTCTTTATAAATTATAAAGCAATTATAGAAATATCCATACAAGAATATTTACTTTATCAAAGAAGTTTGGGATGACTTTTACCAAAGCAAACTCAGCATTTAGTTTGAACACAGCAGCATTTTTAGATGCATTTTTATCACACATAACAAATATACAGTTCAATAGCTTGGTGTAGTTACAGGTACAATATATTAGATCGCTGAAGAAGAAGAAGAAGAAGAAGAAGAAGAAGAAGAAGAAGAAGAAGAAGAAGAAGAAGAAGAAGAAGACTTCTGTAAAAAGTCAGATGAATACATAAATGTCACGTTTTAAAAAGCATTAGGGGATCTGTGGAAGCAATGAACGTTAAATAAACTAAAATTCCAGGGAGGAGAATATTTCTGTGATGAGATAAATATTTTTAGTCATTTTATTTCTCTTTGAATATATATGCCAGTTCTAAGTTCAGGCTGAATTTTGGGATGCTCAGAAAAAAAAAAAAAAAAAAAAAAACTAGGGTAAATAAAAAGCCAGCAAAGCTCTTAACATAATGAGACAAATTGAAATGTAAGCCTTAGATTTGCTAAATTCTGATACTGATTGCAGGCTGTGGAGTTAGGCTGAAAGCTTCAAAAATACAGAAAAACTCCCATAGTCTATGAAACTGATATTTGCCCAGAGGGGAGTCTGCTTCCAGGATAGTCACCGCCTCCTCTCCAAGCTTATACAGATTTTCATTCTGTCTAAAATAAGACAACGTGGCAAAAGCCTGGGCCATCTAAAGGGCAGAACTATATCTCCTATAATTGTTTGACAGTATGAAAAAGACACAACAGATTCTCAATCTGGGCTTGGTAAAATGTTAAAACAAACACAGAGGACACAATTGTTGGAACAGTGGAAAATGCAGAATTTGAACAGAGAATTCTATTTTAGAAAAGAAATGCAATGGACATTTCTGAACTGAAAAGCATGATCTATGATATTAAATATGTGTCGAATGGGTTTAATCTCAGACTCAATAGAGGAAAAAAAAAGAATTAGTGATTTCTGCCCTAATCAGTTTGGCTCAGTGGATAGAGCATCGGCCTGCGGACTTAAGGATCCCAGGTTTGATTCCAGTCAAGGGCATGTACCTGGGTTGCAGGTGTATCCCAGTAGGGGGTGTGCAGGAGGCAGCTGATCAATGTTTCTCTCTCATCGATGTTTCTAACTCTCTATCCCTCTCCCTTCCTCTCTGTAAAAAAATCAACAAAATCTATTTTTAAAAAAGAAAAAGAATTAGTGATTTCTAAGCTAGGAAATAGAAAATAAACACAAATGGGGAGGAATGAAGGAAGAGAAGGCTGTGTATCAGACACAGGAAAAGCCCCAAATATCTAACATTCTTATAATTAATTCACAAGAGAGGAGATAATGTGGCAGAAGCAATATTCAAAGGCATAATGAATTAAAATTGTCCAAAAGTAATAAAAGTTATTCATATGTAGGTTCCTAAGTTCAACAAACCCTAGTTAGACTGAATACATGTGCAAACACAGGCAACACAGAGAATATGCTGATATCCAAGACACAAAGAACAAAATCCTAAAAGCAGCCAGAGGAAAAAGGCACATTGTCATCAAAGGAACAACGAGAAGACTGACAGCTGATTTATCAACGTGCATGGCCAGGAAACAATGAAAGGGCATCTTTAAGTTGATGAAAGAAACTGTCAAATAGAGCTATAGATTCAAGAGAAGTAGTGTTTAAAACTACAGATTAAATAAAAATGGCTGGTTCTGAAAAAAACAACACTAAAGACATTTATTTCCAGCATGCCTGCACTAAGGAAAACACTAAAAGCTTTCTTTAAATAGAAAAAAAGTAACAAACAAACAAAGGACTGAAAAACACTAGCAGTAGCAAATATGTAAATAAGTATTCAATTCAATAGTTGCTTTTTTTTTTAAGTTGAAAGTTTAGCTAGTCAGCATGGCTCAGGGGTTGAAAGTAGACCTACGAACGCCGTAACTGGTTTGGCTCAGTGGATAGAGCTTCGGCCTGCGGACTGAAAGGTCCCGGGTTCGATTCCGGTCAAGGGCATGTACCTGGGTTGCGGGCACATCTCCAGTAGGGAATGTGCAGGAGGCGGCTGATTGATGTTTCTCTCTCATCGATGTTTCTAACTATCTCTCTCCCTTCCTCTCTGTAAAAAAATCAATAAAATATATTTAAAAAAAAAAAAAAAGAAAGTAGACCTACGAGCCAGGAGGTCAGGAGGTCATGGTTGAACTACCAGTCAGGGCACATGCCCTGGTTGCAGGTTCAATCCCCAGTGTGGGGTGTGCAGGAGGCAGCCAATCAATGATTCTCTTTCATTATTGATCTCTCTCTCTCTCTCTCTCTCTCTCTCTCTCTCTCTCTTGCTCTTTCTCTCTGAAATCAATAAAAAAGTAAATAAAGTAGAAAGTTTACGCAGTGGGCAGACAATAAACCTAGAGAAATGTTATGCTGTTGCTGTGCACAGAGGAAGCAGGGATATGGGTGGGAGAAGGGTTGCTGTAATGGCAGGGAGCTCCTGTCTTTCATCCCTGAGAATATGAAGGAAAGTAAATAACAGGTCTGAGTAGCCAACATAATGATTTTAACTACTTACTAACTCAAGTGAAATTGTAACAGCCAAATTTTATGTAGAGTGGACCACTTAGGAAAATAAAAATGAGCCCATTCAATATTATCAATCAATCCCTTCTTAAGGCAATGGCAGTATTTCCATGGACCATTGAAGCATCCATGTAAATGTGTACAAGAGTCCCGGGAGCAGTACATTCATTCATTCAGCTTGGTGGGAAGACCAAATAAATTCATAAAGTTACATATTGGAAATGCGTTGTTACCCAAGCACGTTTTTCAAATATAAAATAGTTTCTATCCTTTACAAGTATTTTATTTTTATACATTACCTATCATGCATTTAGTGAGAAAATAACAAGGTTAATATGCCCACTCTAAGACAGTGATCTGCTCCTTATGAAGCTATGCTATATCTCTATAGATATTTAGAAAAAAATAGATTAACTTACATTTAATTTGCAATATATATATATTATATATATATATAACTTACATTTAATTTATATATATATATATATATATATATATATATATATATATCCCCAGTCTTCTATTTTAAATATGAAAAAATGAGTAAAGACTTATATTAGTTCAAATCGTCTATCACAGTTTTCATGTATTACTTTAACTTGCCTTATGGTTCTTTTCTTTTAATATTGGTTTTCTCCACAGGGTTTTGCATGTGAGTAGAACTCAGGCCTAATGATAATCAATAGGTATTTTCAAATAACCAGAATACTTTAACTTAGAAACGTGATTGTACAGACAATTTAACACTTCTCAATACTAAGATATCAGAGGAAATGATATGTCAGTCTCACAGAAAACATAAAAAATGCGTATTCTATAGATTTGCATTGTGTGTGTGAATGTGGATGGATGGCACATGATAATCCAAACAGAATGCAATGTGATTGGTGCTATTTATGGTAGAAAGACACTAAAGCATTTGTTACTACTATTGTTAATGCTACAAGTGCTATAAAAATCATCTCCATTTTATAGCTGAGATCTCTGATGTTCAGATTCTTTAAAATAACAGTTTACATTCAATATTATTTTGTATTAGTTTCAGGTGCACAGCATAGTGGTTACATAATCACATACTTTACAAAGTATTGCCCCCAATAGTTCCAGTATCTACCTGGCACCAAATAACATAGCTATCCCAATATTGACTATATTCCTCATGTTGCTAAGTAAGCCTTACCTACCATTACTCTGCCCCATATATTTTCAGATCTCATTTCATGATTTATCACCTCTAGAAGCCCAAACAATTATCTAGTCACTTTCCACAATTTATTACTCTTTGCTAAAATGGGATCTAAATCCCAGAGTCTAACTGCTTCTTTGGGCTTCCACTTATTTTTCTGTGAAATTTCCACAAATGTAAAATAAAAATAATATTAATAAAATGTATAAGCCTTTTCTCCCATTAATCTATTGTCAGTTTAATTCGAAAGTCTGAGAAACTAAACTTAACACGGTAGAGGGAAAGTGTTATCCTTAAACATGACACAAATGTAGATAAAATGCCCATGTTGGATTAATGAAAATTATGTTATTAAAATGAGGAAGTCAACCAACAGGCAAACTACTCAAAGGAAAATATTTGAAACTTTTTAATATATGTACTATGGTTCAGAAGAAAAATTCTACACGAAGAATCATTACAATCGTTAAATACCCAAATCTAATCAAACCACAGAAAATTCTAGTATATAGCATAAACAAAGTCTTTGTTGCTAAATGTTTGCTCTGGATTGGAATATATTAAAAAGCAAGTTCTTACTTCATATTCTAGACAAATGTTCTTATATCAACTTCTAGAATTATATTTCAAGGCGAAGAGATATTTTTGTGTAATTTCTAAAAGTTCATAAAGGAAAGTTTTCACCCTGAAGAGAAACTTTTCTTCGCTGCCTACATTTGCTATTAGATAGATAACGGCAATACTGCTGTTTCTGGCAAATGCCGACATTTCCACAAAGGGCTGTATACTCAAGGAACATTACAAAACATATCCTCAGATCTGGTTTAAACCAGTTTCAGATGGAATCCAGGCAAACCTCGCTTTCTTGTGCTTTGCTGTCTTGCACTTCACAGAAGGTTGGCGGTAACTCTGCGTCCAGCAAATCTATCAACATCGTTTTTCTAGCAGATTCAGATGACGTCAGCATTTTTAGCAATAAAGTATTATTAATGAAGGTGCTTACATTGTTTTATTTAGACATAATGCTATTGTACACAGGAGATAACAGGGCAGTGTAGCCTGACTTTTCTATGTATGAGGAAACCATAATGGGTGTGACCTGTTGGTTGCCATATTCACTTCACTGCATTGGTCTGGATTGAACCTGCAACATCTCGAGGGTATGCCAGATTCTAAAACTAAATGCACTCAGACTGGTATTTTTGCCAACATTTAAAAGAAAACCGAAAATAAAGAGAATTTGACACACATCCTTGTCTAAACCTGACAAAAGTTTCAGAATTCTTGGCACAGTTGAGCATCTGTTAGTTGCTCTTATCCTTTTCTTGATAATATTTTTACATAAAGCTGAGATAAATTATGAGCTTCCTTTTCTAATTGTATTTCTGCTTTACCGCAAGGAAAACCCACTGTTATTCAAATCAATCTTTACTCCCCAAATGGTTGGTGGTGACACCCTGATATTAGCATCTAACAGCCTCATCAATTCCAGATGACAGAGAAAGAAGTGTTCCTATTATATGATCAGGAGTTAGTTGCAAATCCCAAGAACAGCATTCATTAAGTTCAGTGTACTTGGGATCTTGAAAAAGCTTCCGTCTTTAGCAGAATAGACAGTTGTATGACAGATTCCTTTGTTACACATCATATTTGAAATGAATACAACCTTTGCAGTTGTGCATGTAAAAACTGATTTCAATATCTAGAATTGTAGTATAGGTCCTGCTACACTTAGAGAAGATTTGGAAAATTGTTTTGTCTGCTGTTATAGGATTCTTTGGTGAACTCTAAAATTCTTTACCTTTTATTCAAAAGTTTTTTTGGCTTTTTTTTTTTTACTATTAGAAGGAAGCTTGAGAATTATGCTAAGCTAAATAAGCCAGTCAGAGAAAGACAAGTATCTTATGATCTCACTCATATGTGCAATCTAATGAACAAAATAAACTGACAAACTGACAAACAAAATAAATCCAGAGACATAGAAGCATGCAGCACATTGTCAAATCTCAGAGGGAAGGTGGATGGGTGGGTGGGAAGAGATCAACCAAAGAATTTGGATGTATACACCAGAGGCCCAGTGCATGAATTCGTGCATGGGTGGGGTCCCTCGGCCTGGCCTGTGATCAGAGCTGATCAGGCCGTCTTGCCCAGTCCCGATTGGGGCTGGCCAGCCAGGGGTAGGAACCGTGGGAGGTTGACCAACCACAGGAGGTTGGCTGTGGGAGCACACTGACCACCAGGGTGCAACTCTTGCATTGAGCATCTGCCCCCTGGTGGTCAGTATGTGTCATAGTGGCCATCGGGTCATCAGGCTGTCCAGTCGTACGTTGCTTGTGTTTTTATATATGGATATGTAACCCATGGACACAGACAAAGGGTGGTAAAGGTTTGGGTCGGGGCCAGGGATGTGCTAAAAAAGGTCAATGTGGGGGCGGGGGGGGGGGGCATATGTAATACTTTCAACAATAAAGATTTTTTTTTTTTTTAAAAAAGCTCAAACCAAACTATTAAACCAAAGGAAAAAGAACTTTCAGGTCAAAAACAGAGCTTTATTGCACATACACACGGTCACCGTTTCTGGATATTTCCAGAGAGTACAGAATTGTCATATGTTGTTGTTGCTCAATTTGGAGGTGCCAAGAATATTTTCAAAAGACATTAATACACACATCTTTCCCTCCATTGTTGAAGGCCTTTAAAGGGATAAAGGCTTGCTCCATTTTCTTAGAATGGAATTAAGTAGAAAAGCAAGATGTATTAAAATAAAAGGACAAAGTAAATAAAGCTACAACTCTAAAGGTAGGTCCTCTTTTTTTTTTTTTAATATATTTTATTGATTTTTCACAGAGAGGAAGGGAGAGAGATAGAGAGAGTTAGAAACATCGATGAGAGAGAAACATCGATCAGCTGCCTCCTGCACATCCCCCACCGGGGATGTGCCCACAACCCAGGTACATGCCCTTGACCGGAATCGAACCCGGGACCCCTCAGTCTGCAGGCCGACGCTCTATCCACTGAGCCAAACCGGTTTTGGCTAAAGGTAGGTCCTCTTATTCAAGTTAGTGGGTTGCTAGAAATACAAACCCAGAATGAAAGTATAAAATTAAAGTACATGCATGTTAAACACCTAATTCTAGTTTGCCGGGAGCCGGTCCATGCTTGCTGTTTCAAGGGACCTGGCATATATGGCATACTGTTCTTAATATGTTTGCTCACCTTCTTGGCACTATGTGTTTTAACCAAGGTCTCTGAGAAAAGTTGTTTCCCCAGGTAGGGATTTTCCCCTGAAGTTAGGGAGGGAATAAAACCTCTTAACTAAGTGCCAGGCGGGTAATTAATCACTTTAACTATGAACAATCATGCTTAAGCTACATAATCTTTACTCCCTGGAATGGAGATAAGAAACGCCCTCACCTTTGTAATAGAGATTGATAGGATTGAATCAACTGGTATAAATACGGATGTAACAAGACAAAGAGACAGAACCTAGGCACAGAACCTACACAGAACGTTCTCTAGAGACAGAAGAACTTCGCTGGAGAGAACACGGCAAAAGATCCTGGACAGAAACTGGCCTCAGAACCTAGAGACAGAACCTAGCGAGAGAACATGGCAAAAGATCCTGGACTGAACCTGACTACAGAAATTGGCAAGAGAACCTGACTAGAACCTGGTGACTGAACCTGGCTGGAGAACCTGGTGACAGAACCTGACTGGAGAACCTAGCGAGGGAACATGGCTACAGAACCTGGCTGGAGAACCTGGAGAACCTGGCTGGAGAACCTAGCAAGAGACCATGGACACAGAACCTGGCTGGAGAACCTAAACAGAACTTTGCTGGAGATCCAGACCAGAACTTGGCTGGAGATCCTGGCTAGGCTGCTGATCAACTGAACGCTGTCTCCGTGTCATTCCTTCTTCGCCAACTCCGTCCATACCTATGGGGACCCCTGGACCCGCTGGGGTTGGACCCCAGCACTAGTTATCACTATATATTAGTTTTTACTAGAGAGATATTTTATTTGACTATTTTTTTTCTTTTAAAGGCCACATTTCCAAAAATGTACCCTTCAACTAATGAATCTGGTAGCCAGAAAATTAGCTGTTCCTGAGTCTCACCGTGACTCTGGGAGACAGCTGTGAGAGATTAGATGTGAAGGTTGAGAGAATTTTCTCCCTCTTCTAAGAATTTTCTCCCTCTTCTAAGATCCCACCTCAGTCTCATGTTGGGAACTTGGGGCTAACGTTTCCAAGACAGTGTTCTGGACTGCACTGCATTTGCCCACCCACCCTGCTCATTTCCTATGTCGAAGCCTTAACGTCCAAAGTGACTGTATTGAGAAAGAGCCTTTAAAGGAGGTAATTAAGGTTAAGTGGGGTCCTAAGGATGGGGCCCTAATCCAATAGGATGTGTGCCCATATAAGAAAGAAAAGAAGGAACACCAGGGATGTGTGTGCACAGAAGAAAGGCCCTGTGAAGACACAGTGAGAAGGCACCTGTCTCCAAACCTGGAAGAGAGGTATTTCCAGAGACCAACCCTGCTGGCACCTCAATCTTGGACCTCCAGCCTCCAGAACAGTGAGGAAATACACGGCGGTTTAAGCGATCTGGTCTATGGTATTTCTGTTACAGCATCTCAAATAGACTAATACAGACATCTGGGGTTTAATCTTCGTAAAACTGCAGACTACAAAGGCGTGTTCTGACAGTAGGGGCCGGAATATGGGAGAGCCAGAGAACTGACCTTTTCAGTCAGGCCCCACAGCCAACACCTTGATCATGGTGGCTTTTCATCTTTGCCCCTGTCTTTCTCCCCTCTATGTAATGTCCTGACCCTACATGGGAGAGCTTACCGGGCTCCCTCTGTCTGTTAAACCCTGCCTATGTTTTCAGTCCTTGCTTTCTCCATAAATCTCTTCTTCATGCAAGCTCATAATTCCCATTTAACAAACTGTATTGAAGTGATTGGAATGGTATTTCCCACAGTGTAGTGATCAGTGGTATGCATTTCTTACGGTCCCCTATGGCTTAAGAAAACTTTGTTGGTTGGCTGATTTCCCTTTTTTCCTATTTAACCCACTTGATAAAAGACAGGATTTCTGTTCTTGACATCCCTACCTTCTCTTTCTATATCTATATTGTTGTAAGGAAGAAATGAGTTTTTAAAAATGCTTTAACTAAATTCATGTCTTTAGCAGTATGTTGAAGTTTAACAGGTTTTCTCATTTTTTGGTGTAACTTTATATGCTTTTTGTCACTTAAACCATTATTATTGTAAACAAAAATAATGACAAAGAAAAAGTACCTTCCTTTTTGATAAATTACTATAATATATAAGGCTTATTTATTTATATATGTATACATTTATTTGGCATTTATGTGACTTACTTATTATATGCTAAGGTAATTGTAATGAAATTTATCTTTCAGTTATGTGAAATAACTCAGACAGTTTGTGAGTTGACTGATGATCAACTAAATGGGTCCTTGAAGTCCATTAAAATAAGACATGATCTGTTTTGTTAGGTAGGAAGGATACACATGTTCTACCCCGCAGGTGAAATCTGCATGTTCTGTTTGGCAGTATGTCTGGTTGTGGTTATATGGAGACCTCTCACATGTAGTGGCGGCAGGGTCCTGGACCCAACTGGGATGAGATAAGTTCCTGAAGATGTCAGGCTAAGATGAAGGGTGCAGTACAGTTGGCAGAAATTCTCAGTTCCCTTGTTTAGATCCTGGAACAGGTGTGGGCATCTCAGAGGCTCCTATTTGAACTTTTCAATCCCAGTGTCCCCGCCATAAAAAGATCTGAGAGACAATCCCGTGGGCTTCCTGCAGAGAAGATGCCAAGGAGAGTATAATGTAGAGAGAATGTTAGTCCCCTGCCTGGACCTGAACTTCTTCTGAGGGCACAGAGGAAAAGCAGATGTGGCAAGCTTGAAAAACTAATCCTTTTAAAGTTGATGTTGTCTTCTATTCCTCAGATAATCAAGAAGTGGAGACCCATTCACACCTTTAACAAGGACATGTGTCTTTAATTCCATGGCTTGGAGAAAATGTTAGGTTTAAAAATGTTCCCCGTACTTTCTAATCATTGTCAAATTTGTTTTCTCATTTCTTTAGAACAATTTTGTACATATTTATGCTAGGCATGTTATCTCAGACCAATCTTGCAATCACGGGTATTTCTTGAATGACTTGAATGAATTAAAACTCAATCCCCCCTGGTAAAATATATCATTCTTGTTAAGGGACATTTTAAATAAACTTTAAAAGTGGGAATTTAGACTTTTGTGCCAATTCTCAGGTTTCTAATAACAGAGTATTTGAATCATATAAATCTTGCAAATCTAATTAGACAATGCTAAGTTCTTAGTTGAAGCCACAGATGTTTCACACTGGGAAAATCAGCAAGCCCCAGGGTTTGTTTGGTCTAGAGGAGTGTCAGATTTTCATGGATAATTTAATAGCTAATAACTCTAATTCTTTCCCGAAAACCAAGAGATGATAAATAATGATCGCACTAAATTGTAAAATTAACCCTCTAGGCTAATGAAATTTTTCAGAAACCATTGAGGAAATTAATTTCTGGTACTTAATGTTTCCTTATTGCCAATCTTTGTAGAGTTGTATTATATCTCATAATGTGACAGAAAGACACATAAGCACATTGGAACGATGTGATCCAAAAATAATTATACATCAAGAGAAGCTTCAAGTGTCCTTCATCTCTTATTTTCACTGACCAATTTATTACATAAACAAAAAAGATTATTTAATTTTGAATCAGAGTGGAATATTTGTTTCATTTTTTGTTAGTTTGTGTAGCATCAAATAATGAGTTTCCATAAGGGAAATCATATACCCTTACAAAGAATCAAAACTTGCGCCAGATACTTCAATGTGACATAGTTTTATTAAGTATATAAGAGAATTGGTCAACTGAAATTACAACTATGAAATTAGCTTCTGAATATTTCTATAGGGTATTGGTATCTAGGACTTAATAGGCATAATTAAAATGACTACAGACTATTAAAATTCCCTTTATCCTCACTATTGACTCTGTCTAAGCTATAATGTTTTAATCTTTTAGAAATATTGGATGAACTAAAATCAAGCAACTTTCTGTTTTTCCTCTCTAAAGACACAGTGATCAAAGCCTAATAGTAGAAGTTGAGAGACCACGCAGGCTTGTTCATGGAGCCCACTCCAGCCTCAGAGGTTTACGCCATGTGGTTTAGCCTCCATCTGACCTTGGAGCGAGGAGACAAAAGCTTTGCTGCCCAAAAGGAAGTAGGAAATAGCATACTATTAAATCATGCATTAGCACTCAGCATTTGGAAATCCCAGTTGCAATGACCAAAGTCTGTGTAGTTCTTTTTTTAATAGCTGAGTGCACCCAAACACGGGGTAGCAAGAAGGCCCTTGGGTAAGTAGAGTATCATCCCAGACCCAACATTCCTCCCAATTAATGGAACACCTGCAGTGTGAAACAGTAGTGTTTCCCCACTAAGATTTATAACTAGAATTACCTCATTGAAAATTGGCCTCTAAATGGTAGATGCTCTCTGGGGCCACAACCTGGCCTCCTCTGCACTGAGAGAGGAGGGCATTGAGGGATTTCTCTAGACACCAATTTCAAGTCTGTCTATCTGAGTTCCTGCTATTGATTTTTCATAAATACAGAGATGAAAAATTTGATCATGACTCTAATATAGTAGGGCAAGTTGAGGAGTTGTGGAGGAGGAAAATAAAAGGAGTAAAGAAATGAAAATGATGCAGATACTTTTCTGTATACTCCTTTGCAAAATTTACCTCATCATGCAGGGGGTGGGGTGGGATTGGACCTATGGCTAACTCTGGAGTGCACTGCTTTACCAGAAAATTGGTTTTTACTACATGCACAATCCTATTTTCCAGTGCTCTTTGCCATAAAGTCTTGGCTATAATAATAATAATAATAATAATAATAATAAAGCCCAAGCAAGATGAATAGATCTGTAAGTCACACACACCTTTCTACCAACACTCACAGAAGTGCAAATGTGACCTGATAATCTACTGTATAAGGCTACCAATCAGTTTTTCCCAAGATTCCTTTTAATCATATAGCATTAGATTAATATATTTCTCAGTTTTTGCATAAACATGTTATTTATTTATTTATTTATTTATTTAGATATACTCGGAATGCACCATTACTTTTTAAAACTCTAACTATACCATCTGCCACTTTTCTGTTTGTGTTGGGAACTGCCAAACCCTATGTACGACAAGTGTTATTTTCTTTAAGCTTAATGGGCACTTAAACTCAATACGTCCCACTAATAACTCCGCAGTCAGACTCCCCTCTGCCTGAGTGAGGGCGAGCTCTTAGGGTCTCCACTAGAGTTTTAGCCGCGGGGCTTCTGTAGTGTGGGCGAAGTCTTGCATGTATTGAGAAATGTGCTTTTGAGAACAAAGTCCCAAAAGTGATGAAGAAAAAGTGTTCACGAAAAGCTTAAAATTATTATAAATCTCAATACAACAACCTGAACTCAACATAAATCTCAAAGAAAATGTCTATGAATACATTAAAGATAAATTCCGATCCAGAAAAAAGTTAGGTATTTATGGAGAATACTAGACAAGGTCTAAGGTTGCAAAGGAAGAAATTTTACTGTGTAATGAGATTTTATTTTTACTTGTTATTTTTTGAAAAATAAAGTTTCTTCATTTTCCCCCCCTTTGTTCTTGTTTAAGTCCCGTTAATGCTGCCAGGTCATGCATTTGCAGCCTCTGTATTTGTCTTAGTTCGTTTTCTTTTTGGTTTTTAGATATCAAATTATATTAGTTACTCAAAACAAAAGGAAATAGTTACAGGGCAACACAGGATGATTAAAAAGTAGAGAAGACATGCCGCCTTGAAGATGGACCATCTAGCTCTTGTCGAAGACTCTGGCTGGTCACAGAGGACACACCCGTATAAAAATGGAGCGAGTGTGAACTTTCTGTACAGGATGGATGCTTTGCCAAAGCCTGTGGCACTTTGGCACTGGGACATCCTTATTTCCTACGAAGGGAAGACGAAAACATTTTGACAACATGAAAAGAGATGTTCCTCTGAGACTGCATTGCCAGGAACTAGCACTGAATTCGCCAACTCAAATAGGCAGAAAATTCTGAATAAAGCATGAATGTCCTTAGGATAATGAAATCCAATTCTGCAGAGGAAAGGAAAGTTCCTTCATACAACAACCAAGACAAATAGCACAGATAACTGAAATGAACCAATCCTTCTCTTCTCATTAATCTATCTCAATATGATGATTAGATGAACAAAATTGCCTTATAAAATATTCATACAATACAATTTAGAGGCAGCTTAATGAGCTACCTACAATTCTTGCTGGGAAGAGTGACTGGAGAGATTCCCTTAAATTGCAAATAGAGAGTTGAATGGGGCTAGGGTTATGTTATGGTTTTTCAAAACAAACTTCTTAGTTCTTTAACATTCTACTGTGCAGTCCATACAAATGCTAATTTTGTATTAGCTCTACTCTCAGTTTTCTTGGATTCTATTCTCATTCTGCCAAACTCTCTTATAGAAACACAGATAACCATGGAGTTCTAACCTATTATATGTCCAATTTGTCCTTACTGTTACTTGGGAATCTCTCCCAAACTACTTTTGCTCTCTGGAATTCCTCCTTGAGCAACAATTCTCAGAAGTGAAAATGCTTCTTAGCCCATTGCTTCAACCCGTATAGTTCAGTCCAACAGCCTATATGGAGCACCGGTACCAGACAGAGCATTTGACCCTGAGGTAAAACCATGACTCAAATTCACAATCCTTATCTTTTAAAATTATAATTATTATTCATTTTAAATATATATTTTTACTGATTTCAGAGAGGTAGGGAGAGGGAAAAAGAACTAGAAACCTTAATGATAGGAGAGAATCATCAATTGGCTGCACTCCCCTTACTGGGTATCTAGCCCACAACCCTGGCATGTGCCCTAACCTGGAATGGAACTGTGACTTCCTGGTTCATAGGTGGACACTCAACCACTGCGCCATGCTGGCGGGCCTATTATTCATTTTTTAATCCTCACCTAAGGATATGCTTCTTTTGATTTTAGGAGAGAGAGAGAGAGAGAAACATCAATCAGTTGCCTCCTGTGCACACCATAACTGAGGATCAAACCCGCAACCTCGGTGTGTGCTCTGACCAGGGATCAAACCTGATGCGTTTGGTGTACAGGATAACAGGATGACACTCCAACCAACTGGGCCACCTGGCAAGAGCTACAGTCTTTATATTCAAAGTGATTTCAGACTCATGGAGTAAAGAAAAAAATAGTTACTAAGTCATGAAAACCCTCATTGCAATGTGTGTAAGTACTTTTATTTATTTTAATTTTAAATTCTTTATTGTTTGAAGTATTACATATACTGGTAGCATTACATATGTCTCCTTTTTCTCCCATTGAGCTCTCCATGGCCATCCCCACCCGCTTGCACATGCCCTCACCCCCCTAGTGTCTGTGTCCATTGGTTATGTTTATGCTTATATGCATGCATACAAGTCATTTGGTTGATCTCTTACACACACACACACACACACACACACACACACACACACACACCCTCCCCTGCCTTCCCGCTGAAGTTTGACAGTCTATTCCATGTTTCTCTGTCTCTGGATCTATTTTTGTTCATCAGTTTACATTGTTCATTATATTCCACAAATGAGTGAGAAAAGCTATATAAGCCTCACTCCAGCTTTGGGGGCTAGGGATATATATGTTTAAGGACTTAAAACCCATCTCTCTAAAAGGAAGATAACCCCCATCTCCCAGTTTCTGTGAGCAGCTAAGTGCCTAACTTCAGTGGGCTCCTCACTCCAATCTGCAAAACTAGCCCCTGTTATAAAAATATGAGAAGAAATCCAACGAACTAACAAAGATAGTAACCCAATTACCTGAGGAATTTAGGTTAAACTCGATGTGACCCACGGTGCTGTCAAGTACTCTTACTTGACAAGGACTTATTGTTGATTTTGAGAATGTGTATGTGGTGCATTTTCTGCCCGGTTGCATGTAAGGGTGAGGTTTCTCTCTGTCTTTGCGATCTCTTTATTGGTTTACCTGAGATGTGCAACCCGATTTGCTGTAAATTCTCTAATAAAGCTGTTTTTTCTCCCCTCTTCTATCTTTGTGGAAAGGTTTTCTAGATTGACAGGTTTTTTTGTTTTTCAATTGTATTCCCCAAGAGAAGCTAGTATAACTAGTATCTTCATTTTACAAATGAGGAAACTGATCATAGACACACCCTGCTGGTAAATGATAGAGCAGGAAATTAAAAGTTGACTGTCCAGCTTTGGGGGTCATCTTCTTATACCCCTACTACCTCATGCCCGTGTTAACTTGTGGGTATGCCTCACGTGAGTTTCATGTGGGCAATTATCATACTTTTAACTCCACTACAGACAGCGCACTGCTGGTCTTAGTGTGGGCACAAAATGAACAATTAACCGATTATGAATTTCTTTCTTACTTATAAGAATTCAAACTAGTGGGGCTTATGGTAAGAATGTGTTTCTTTTCAATATTTTTGAAATTGTATTCTATTGCTCCATTTATCTCAAAAGAGTTTCTACTTATTCTCTGTTGAAACTTTGCATATGTTTCTGTTTGTGCCAAATTTAAAATAAAACAGCTGTGCTTATTCAATGTCTATTCAAATCAAGTGGAAGGGAAACCTATCCTTCTACAAAGACACAATAAATATGTCAAATCTGAATTCAAAGAACACTAAACGGCACTTTTCCTCATTCTGATCATCTTCACAAGTCGTTGTCCATGAGATGACTTCCGCCTGTCATTTCTGTCATTGTCTTCCTGCAAGTGAACTTCTGCATTGTTTCATTGGAGCGTGCTAAATTATAGCATAGAAGTTCAAATATAGGCTTGGGAGGAAAAAAGATCTCAGTTCCAGCTTACTTCTTACTGACTCTGTGATTTGGAGAAAGTTTTATAAACTTATTTTTTCCCCCTAATATAAGTAAAATTGCAAGACTTAGCAAATACAAATATAGCCTTGACTCTCAGGCTCACTAGAAGGCCAAGCACCTAGCAACCTCTAAGAAACATTGGCTACTATGTTTATGTTCTAATTATCCTATATAATAAGATGTAATATGCAAATGGTCCTTACGCCATGAAGTGTAACAATTGACCACATAACGGATCGCAGATCAGCAGGAAGATGGGGCAGCGAGCTATAAGCGGGCGGCTGAGAGCTACAGGAGGTGGCAGGGCAGCAAGCTATGAGGGGGTGGGGGAAGAGGGGACAGAAGGAGCTACAGGAGGGTGGGGCAGTGGGTGGAGAGCTACTGGAGGGCCGCAGTGAACTACTGGTGAGCTACTGGTTGCATGGATTCATACGCAGGGCTACTAGTATTATATGTTAACTAGAGGCCCGGTGCATGAAATTTGTGCACTCAGGGGAGGGGCAAATCCATCATCCCGGCCTGCGCCCTCTTGCAGTCCAGGAGACTTTGGGGGATGTCCGACATCCTTAGCACTGCTCCCGCCACCACAGCTGCACTCACCAGCCTCTGGCTGAGTGGTGCTCCCCCTGTGGGAACGCACTGACCACCAGGGAGCAGCTCCTGTGTTGAGCATCTGCCCCCTGGTTGTCAGTGCATGTCATAGCGAACATTTGAGTGGCCTTAGCATATCATTAGCATTTTACACTTTGATTGGTTGAACTGACAACTGGATGACCAGACACTTAGCATATTAGGCTTTTATTATATAGGATATGGTTTTACTGGTGGGGTCCCTCAGCCTGGCCTGTGCCCTCTTGCAAACTAGGACCCCTTGGGGGATGTGGAGAGCTGGTTTTGGCCAGATGGTGGAACAACCAGTCGCTATGACACACACTGTCCACCAGGGTGCAGACAATCAATGCAGGAGCTCCCCCCTGGTGATCAGTGCGCTCCCACAGGGGGAGCTCTGCTTTGCCAGAAACTGGGCTCACGGCTGGCGAGTGCATCGGTGGTGGCGGGAGTCTCTCCCACCTCCACAGCAGCACTAAAGATGTCTGACTGATGGCTTAGGCCCACTCCTGTCAGTTGGACATCCCCCAAAGGCTCCTGGACTGTGAAAGGGTGCAGGCTGGGCTGTGGGATCCCCCTGGGTGCACGAGTTTCGAGCACCAGGCCTTTAGTATTACTATATAAGGATTGGCAAAAATAAGTTCACTGTTGTGAGTATGTGAAACACAAAGTTAGTTGATTCTTGTAGTCTATATTTATTAATTATTGTGTTATCTGTATTATTTGTCTTATTATTATTGCTATGGTTATTTCATATCCTTCCTTCTGATTTAGATCAGTATTTTGTGGAATGATAGCTGATAATTTAACCTATTTTTGTCCATCCCATTGTCTAAGCCAGGTTCTCTTCAAATTTTCCTCCATTTGTGGTTGTGTAACATGGGCTGTATTGTTAACAAAGAATTATATAGAATTACCTATGCACTCACAAAAATGCCCCTAAACCTTGGCAGTTATAAAATACATAATTTTAACCCATCTTCAAAAAATTCATTTTAAAGGTGATAGTTCTCAAAGGCCTGTGCTAAACCTGGATGAATTTGACATCATATAAGAAATAGAGAAATGTGACAAACTGTTCCTACCTCACTGTTTATATTTTTAACAATATTTGAGAGGTGTATTTTGCTTGGCAAATGCTTGGCATCTGCTACTTGAACTAGACCAGCATTCTCTGCCATTTTCTATCTGAGCCCTATTACTTGAAACATTCAAGCTCAATTATGGTGACTAAAGAATGAACAATTTTCCCCAGGAAAGTTTATTTTCCAGTCTGCAGTAGTAGAATAAAAGCAAATGTGGTACAGGAACAACATTTCAATGATGATAGACCTATTTCCTACTTGCCCCACTAAACGCAGCTATTCTGCAAAAAAGGATCTCTCCCTTTTTTCAGCTCATTCACCATAATTTACTTTCACCTTAGTTTCTCTCCTTAATTACCTGCTTATTTTCATGGCCTTTCTGCCTATGAAACACACTCAGTTCCCCCTGTGGGGATTTTATCAGGAATACCCTTTTGTTGCACTCACAACACGACACAGACAGGAAAGTGAGTCTTGCGTTTCTATTCCTGGTCCTCACCCGGGTTCTACCCTGACTGAAGCCCCCTGTGGGAATAATGCGCAAGGCAAGCAGCACACACTGCCCACATGTAAGAAGTTCCGGACGCTGGCAACATGGGCTCTAAACTAAAATTCCAATTTCCATGGCAGCATCTTTCTCAATTGACCCTGTTATTTGAGACAACTGTAATGGGGATGCTACTCTCAGAACAGCATTCCGGCCCCACCCCCTGGTCCAACTCCATTTGAACTCCCAGTTGAGGGGACAATTTGCCTATCACCCTTTTATTATATAGGATATATACTTTCCTCTGATTCTTTTTATAACAGATTTCCCAGATACATCAGGTTCTATAATAAGTTTTCATTTTTTTAACATTCTCAGGTCAAGTCATATTAGAGTTAGTAGTCATCCCATATTAATGGGCGATGGCCACAAATATTGTCAAATTTAATGCTGGTCATTGACAATTGAACAGAAATACATAATAAAAATATTCTGCAACCCAGAGTAGATTTAGTTTTATTAAAAAACATGTGTACTCTGCTCTACACCATGTCATTCCTGGCCAGAATTATAAGACATCAATCTATGTCAGAGAAACAGTGGTACTTTATGCCTGAAGCCGGGTCCTGCGCTCCTCATTTCAAAAAAATCTTCTCTTCCTTGATGTTTCTCTTGACACAGTACATATAAAAAATATATTTGTATTGATTTCATAGATGAAGGCAGAGAGAGAGAGACAGAAACATCAATGATGAGGGAGAATCATTGATCAGCTATTTCCTGCACGCCCCACACTGGGGACTGAGCCCACAACCTGGGCATGTGCCCTGGCTGGGAATCAAACTGTGACCTCCTGGTTCATAGGTCAACACTCAACCACTGATGTACGCCAGCTGGGCACACAGTATATTTTTAAAGATACTTGTTGATAGACATAATTCGTCTATGTCATTTTCCAGCTCTTAAAATCAACACCACAATGTAAAAGGTAACGTCACTTTCTACCCCTTTCTCACAACATATTTCTAAATATAACAAGAAAATGGAAAATTTGAAATTTGCTCTGTTCTCCTTATGCCTCATTTTGAAAAGCCCCAGGGATCCTTGGAATAAGATTTTTGTCTTATTTAAGCACTTCGGCTGATCAAATCTATTTCTTGAAACTGGAGAAGCAAAACAAATTACTTCAGTTCTCAACTGTGTGGTTTAAGGTCTAACTCCCAGTTAGCCCTTCTCTGATGGGTGCAAATTGCCTGTGGGTTTCCAGTTGTCTACCTCGGCATTTGGTAGAGAAGCTATCTCCCCAACTGAAGCCTGTAAAGCACAGGAAATAATGCCACGCAAACTGTTTCACACACGAAGAGAGAGGGAAGTTCTATTTGTGGAGTTTTCATTTTTCTGGTTTGGGCCCAAAGGATAATGATTTGAAATATTCTTTTCTTTAAAAAAAACCACGTTTTTATTGATTTCAGATAGAGGAAATGAGAGGGAGAGAGAGAAATATCAATGATGAGAAAGAATCATGGATTGGCTGCCTCCTGCATGCCCCACAGTGGGGACGGAGCCCACAACTAGATGTGCCCTGGCTGAGAATCGAACCAGTGACTTCCTGGTTCATGGTTCGACTTTCAAACACTGAACCACACCAGCCAGGCAGAAATATTCTTATAGTGAAAAGTAACATGATTCATAATAAGGGCATGTTACTATGGCAAAACCATACTGTGAGACATATGGCCATATGCTGCTGGAATTTCGCCATCTCCACAGTGGCTGTGAGCTCCTATCTTTTGGCCTCGCATTGTACACACCCAGTCCATGGCACATTCCCAATGCAACACACACCCTGTTGTGTCTTCCTGCTTAATTATGCTCCTATTCCCAGCATATGCTTCATACTGTCAACAAAAGAAAAAAGCCTACATCGATTTGGACCAAATGGAGTGTCTTTAAATATTCAAATATGCTGAATTACAATAACATATGGCCATGAACAATGTTTTTCATATTTCTCTAACAGGATCTCTCCTTGAGGATAAATCATATATTCTGAGATTAAATTAAACGGGGATGAGCCCTGCTGTTAGAGAAACGTGGCTTTGCTTTCTATATTAGTGTTTATGAAATCTTTAAGAACTTAAATACCCTATGATAAAATTTAGAGAGATGGAAAATTGCATGTGTTTCTATTATACTGGATTTTAGTACCTTAAGAAGTAACATTACACCATATTATTTTATGAACTAGAATAACAGAGCCAGGCTTTAGGTGCTATCACATAGGGCAGTGATGGCGAACCTATGACACGCGTGTCAGAGGTGACACGTGAACTCATTTTTTTTGGTTGAGTTTTCCTTGTTAAATGGCATTTAAATATATAAAATAAATATCAAAAAGATAAATCTTTGTTTTACTATGGTTGCAAATATCAAGAAATTTCTATATGTGACACGGCACCAGAGTTAAGTTAGGGTTTTTCAGAATGCTGACACGCCGAGCTCAGAAGGTTCGCCGTCACTGACATAGTGCCTAATTGCACTGCCAACAAAGGTTTTGGGTGTGTAGTCACCTCCTGAATCCTGATCCTTCTCCTTTCCTACCCGAGTTGTCAATGAAGGTTGGTCCCTCATATGCACACAGTCCTTTGAGTAATAGGAAAGGAACATTATGTTTCTACTTCCTCTTAAGTATTCCTAACACTGTGCACTGAAACTTCATTTTCTAATGTTTAATGCCTTCCACAACTGTGACCTCAGACCCTACAACAAGCTGGCTGGGGGCACTGATCAGACATCATGACATGCCAGCATTTTGGATCTCACTGGCAGTTCCCTGAACTTAACCTGTTTCCAATTGCCACCTTCTGGAAACACAGGGGCTGAAAGAGATTCACCCTTTTTATTCTCCCTCAGAGCAGCGAGTCTGCATCCTCCAGGCACCTGTGGCAGCTTGTAATGATCTTATTTAAATATTCATAGACTCATTTGTTTTCCATTCCTCTCACCAGAATGTAAGATCAGTGAGGCCACTGTGTCCTCAGAACTTCCCTGGCTATAATAAATGGAAGGATATCACTAAGGAATGTTTGTCTAAGGGCAGACCACGGACTCCTCTCATAATAATCGGAAGAAACAACTGTGGGGACTCCCATCTGGTACAGTCTTCCGCCCTGACTTTTATGCGAATGAGCTGGAGGCCACCAAAGGATTACCAGCAGCCCCTGGGAGCCTATGATTGTTCTAAAGACCCCAGGAGAAAAGGAACAGCTAGAGTGTAATCATGACTTGCCACACGACAGAATAGGTTATGAAAAAATATCAATTTCAAATATATGGACACTTGGAATAGACACGTTCTTTTTGTTTTGCAATAATTATTCCTCTCTGTTTTCCTTGGCCTGCCACCTCATATTATAGTGAGGAGCAAATAAGAGCTGGAAGCTACCTTGAGAAGTCACTGTGACCTTTCCCTGCCCGATTATTAGTGCCTTGCTGTGCTGGGAAGGAGCACATTGGGAACAAATATTACACACTACTATCTCACTGCATATTTAAACACGAATTCTATCGCTATGCTATAGGACACACCATATACTATTTATGGCACATTACTCATTGGAGCAATTATGTCCTAAAGAATATCCTAGGGACCAGAGGATCAAAGACAACATTCGAGCAAGCATCTTTCTTCTGTAGGTCATCTTCCTTAGACAGTAGAGGAGCACGCTTTGGGAGGCTTAATACAATTTGCTTCACAAATCCTAAATCATAGCATCCCTTGTTCCTTGTTCCTTGTCAATGCTCTATTTTATTTTAAATAGAATGATTTGAGGTATGAATCGGATAGATAGGAATGATCATTCTGCAGGGATATTTACAGATTATATCCATTGGTGTTTCAATAAGATTACTTTGTAAATAAATGAAATCTTATCAAATTGCTCATTTTGACATATACTGCCTTTTACAATTATTTAAAAAGCAACAGTTACATGATTAGTCTACCTTCATCAAGAGAACAAGTATCTACATATAGAAAAGCCTAAACGACCAAACAACTGAATGACCGGAACTGGAACCGGTTGCTATGACACATACTGACCACCAGGGGGTGGACGCTCAACACAGGAGCTGCCTCCTGGTGGTCATTGTGCTCCCACAGCGGGAGCTCCGCTCAACTGAGACCCGACCAGGAGACCCACCAGCCCAGCGGCAGCCACTTACTCCCTCAGGAGTCCCGCAGGTCCAGTCTCTGGAGAATGGGCCAGGCACCCATGGACCAGCACAGATGCAACAATGATCCTGACAGGGCCGCTGGCCTCCTGGAAGTCAGCCTCAGCGCAGGGCTGCTTCCCCTCCCTAGATGCTCCACAAGGAAGAAACAATATAAAAGCGGCCACCAGGTGGCTCCCAACAACCAGCACAAATGTCAGTGAGATGGATGTGGATCTTGGCCAGCAAGGGTGCCCCACCCCTCCCTTGGAGAGCTGATCCTGTCCTGGCCCCCCACCCACCCCACTCGGGACCCCACCTGTGCATGAGTTTGTGCACTGGGCCTCTAGTTATAAATAAATGTGCAGTAAAAGTTTTCTTTGATAATAAGCATAAAATGAATCACCTCTTTAAATGACATGTCATGAACTTTACGGCCTCTGATTAGAGGATACATAATACATCTCATCTCTAAAAACACTATTTCTGCCACTGAATTCAAATGTCTTCACCCTGTGCCATGCCCCCCCACACAGCCTGCCCCCCCCCCAAGAGATCATTCCCTTTCATGTGGGTGAACCGTTGGAGGGGCAAGGAGGGCACGAAGCTCCATATAGAGGAGCATTATGGAATGCATTAAAGGCCTCACGTCCATTTGTCACACACAATGAAATGTGAATCCTGGAGTGAAGTGCTGGCGACCTCGAGGTACTGAGCACGTCAGGATATGGGCTCTAATGCTGGGAAAATTATAGCCCCTGAGCATCTAGAGCCTGGGACCCTGCCGGTTTGGCTAATAATTGCCCTATTTCTCAACTACTGATGCCCGGGAGGAGCAATGGGAAGCATCATAAAGATGTTTAAAAAAGCCCATTACAAGAGGGCATTTGCTGACCCTGCTCCTGGAACTAGCAGAGATATTTTTCTACTGCACTGCTCCGTTCTACTGAGAAGGAGGGAGAAAGATTAATGAAGACTTTCCTAAAACAGTTTAAGAAGTGGTACAGATAATACTTGATTTATGGAAAGCCATTGCTGTCACTTAGGCACACGTTTGTGGTGAGATCAACACACCTCAAAATCACAGATGCCACTCCTGAGAAGGAATTCAGGGCATGTGTCTGGCTTGTAGGTAGGAAAAGTAGAGGACTTTGGCAAACTGTCCTTACAAACAGAAATCCCCATTTTACTACATATTCATGTAAAACGGAACCTCTCCACTCTCCAGATGGAATGTGTGCCTCTCTGTCTCACAGGTGCACCTGCTTCTGCATCGTGGATAAGTTGCCATGGTATCTGAACTGCTTTCCTAGGTCTGCAATGACCAAGTGCCATGTGCCTACAGTTCTACGTTACCTATGACCTGAGAAGAACAGAAGAAAAAGCTTCAGCCCTGGCCAGTGTGGCTCAGTTGGTTGGGCATTGTCCCCTGCACCAAAAGGTTGCCAGTTCCATTCCCAGTCACTGCACATGCCCAGTCAGTGGGCTCAATTCCCAATAGGAGTTGTGCAGAAGACAGCTGATGGATGGCTCTCTCTTATCAATGCTTCTATCTCTCTCCCTTCCTCTCTCTAAAAAGAAAATCAATAAACTATAAAAAAAAGTTTTTGAAAAATGTATTTACAATGTATTTTCTACCCAGGAATTAGAGGGTCAAAAGCCTGAGATACTGCTAAACTCTTCATCTAACCACACTGGGTCTGGTGACACATATATACAGGGTATCCCCCTGAAATGGATACACATTTTGATAGCTAATGGCTCAATTTTGAAAAGGAAGTGTGTTTTAATAAACACAGCCTTTATAATTATAAAAATGTGTATACATTTTTGGGACACCCTATATTGGTGGAAAGGCAGCTCCTATTCCCAGAAGTGCTTTTTTGTGATGTTTAAAGCACAGATAACACAACCTGAATATCTGTTGCCAACAATATGTCTTTAGTTTCTCTCTTCATATATTTATATATAAAAAATGCTGAAAGCAAATTCTCACGGACCTCCTGCAAACCGCTCATTCATTCCTCTCTTCCTTTTGCATGATGGACATTCCATCTATTGTCCAGGAGAATCCCCAGAGCTCTGCACATCAGGGCTGGAAGGGGCTCGCTGTTCCTCCGCTTCTCTCCTTTGCAGGCCACGCTTCCCGTAGCACCGCTAGAGTCCACTGGACCCACTTGGAAAACAACCAACTCACGGACTTAAATACAGATCCATTTTGTGGGTGCTGATACTGATCAGAATTTCATACTAAGGAATGTTTCTTTATTATTATTATTATTATTATTATTATTATTATTAGAGACCCGGTGCATGAAATTCGCGCATGGGGGGAGGGGGTTGTCAAGGGCACATACCTTGGTTACAGGCTCAATCCCTGACCCCAGGGGCAACCAATCCATATGTGTCTCTTCCATTGATGTTTCTCTCTCTGTGTCTCTTTCCCACCCACTCTCTCTCTAAAAAAAAAACAACAAAAAAAAAACAAAAAACAAAAAAAAAAACAAAGGAAAACGTCTGCCTAGACAGGGGTTAGATTATAATGAACTTTTATGTTGGGCCTAAAAGGGTACTCATTCCAGTAAATCCCCAACCCTAAGTTTCTCTTAGTGGCCCACCATTTTCCTTGTCTCCTCTGACAATGGTTACACTATAAGCAAAATGAACAAATACATCACAGAATCTATTGGGTCAAGCCTGGTGTCACCTGGTTCCCACTCATTTCTCCTGCGCTCTGCACTTTCATGGGCCCTGAGCTAATCCAGCCGTGAATACAGCAGGCACTCGTGCGCTACCCACTGGACTTCCTCCCCAACAGCCAGTGCTTTCCGTGAGCAGCAGTGACGCAGGTGAGACTGGGGCGAGGAGGAGGCTGGAGATGACTGATGTGGACAAATGAACAGCAACAACCACATGATTTATCTGAAATCAATGTGTATTTACTGAAGAATCAACATGCGCCCTGCATTCCATTGATTGCTGTGTAACTGAAACTCGAGGACACCAGATTTATGGACACACACTATGTTCAATGTTAATTGATAGATAATTACAAAGCATCTCATTCACTACTCACCACAACCTCATGAGTTGGAATTATGGCCCCTATTTTCCCAGAGAGGTTAGGTAACTTTCCCAAGATGTTCTAGTTAGTGGCTGACTTTCCACACTGCAAAGGCATTTCATTTAAGTCATCACAGTTAACGCCTATATTCATTAAAACAGCATCAGATAAGTAAAAAAAAAAAAAAAAAAAAGGTGCAGTCTCAATATTGCAAAAAACCTGCGCTAAGAAAAAGTGGCTGTTTTTAAAGTTATCAAGTGTAAACTACATTAATCAAATGTATTCCTGGCCCTCACTGGTTTGGCTCAGTGGATAGAGTGTCCGCCTGTGGACCAAAGGGTCCCAGGTTGGATTCAGGTCAAGGGCACGGACCTTGGTTGCAGGCTCCTCCCCGGGCAGGGCCCTGGTTGGCACGCATACAGGAGACAATGCATAGATGTGTTTCTCTCACATTGATATTTCTCTCTGTCTTTTCCTCTCTCTTCCACTCTCTCTAAAAATCAATGGAAAAATATCCTCGAGTGAGGATTAAAAAAAAAAAAATGCATTCCTGGAGGGCAGCATAATCAGGGCAGCCATTAGGGCTTCTAAGGCGTTTTCACCACCCATAGCATGACCTTGACATTCATGGGATTACAAACCCTTCCTGGTCTGACCTCAGAAAGACTGCCTCCTGGAATGACTAGGAGCGTGGGGAGCCCAGCAGACCTGCCAGGAGACCTGGAGACCCCAGATGCTTACTGTACACATCACAAGCATGCCGGAGCGCGGTTCAGATTATAGGAGAGATGGCACCAGCATGAGGACTGGGAGAGGACCCCCAGGGCAGCCACTGAACAAGGATCTGAATACTGTCTTTCTCGGCCCCCACCGGCAGGCGCTACTCCTTAAAAGAGCAAGTGCTGCCCTAGCCTGTTTGGTTGGTTGGTTTGGTTCGGTGGATAGAGCATCGGCCTGCGGACTGAAGGGTCCTCCTGGGTTCGATTCCTGGTCAGGGCACATGCCGGGTTGCGGGCTCAGATCCCCCAGTGTGGGGTGTGCATGAGGCAGCTGATCCATGATTCTCTCTCCTCAGTCATGTTTTTCTCCCTCTACCTTCCTCTCTGAAATCAATAAAAACATATTTAAAAAAAAAGAGCAAGTGCTATGGGGACAGCAAAGGGTCTGACAGATACCGGGGATGGAGGGAGGGAGGGAGTGGGTGTGGGCAGAGCATACCCCTGCCAGCAGGGCACGCCTCTCAGAGAAAGGCAGCTACAGGACGCCAACCTGCTGACACCCTCCCCCGTGGGCCTCTGGACACTTTCTGGGAAGGGCTGCGGCTCCGTTTGGAAAAAGTGGGGAATAAGGTTGATCCTGCTCCGATTTAGTTCCTAAAGGGGGGCACGTGCCTGTAGACTTGGCCCGAGGGAGCAGCCTGGGTGGAGGCGCTGATCAGGGCCCCCTCCGGGAGGAGGTACTGACACCTCACTGAGCACTAGGCTGGCACTGGGTGGGCAACCCCATGGCTGGCTCCTCACGAGGGCACCGCTGTGCGCAGAAAGCGCTGACGTTTTCATGGTGATGGCGCACTGGCTGCGAGGACAGTGCGATCAGAAATGCGTAGAATTGGAAGTGGAAGGTCATGCGCCGCCTCCTTTCCTGCTCAGCGCCTGGCAGTGTCTGCGGGGCCACGGGGGGGCCAGGAAGCCTCTGGGTACAGACCTGCCCGGGCGCCCGTCCGGCGGCACACAGGCCCCTGCTCCTGCTCCTGCCTGGTGACTCTGCCCTCGAGCTGCTGGGGGCGTTTTCAGAAACGGCACCCGAGTTTCTGTCACATGCAGTCCAGTTTGTCACTAAATTCTGCCCCTGGGTTTCTTCCTGTTTCTGCAGTCAGTCCCTTAGTTTCCACGTTCATGGTCGGCAGGCGTCCCGGCCGGAATTAATTACTGCAGCAGCATCCACTATGGACAAGTCAAGAAGCGCGAGTGGCCGTCTCCTCGTGACAGGGTGACCAAGGGCGAAATGCACAGATGATGCTGAGTGCCTGTTGGGTCCCCAGCCCAGGGCTCGGCGGCTGGGGAGCAGGCGAAGAATAGCCGACAGCGGCTACTCCCCAAAAGTGTGTCATTTAGCCCCGTCAATGGTTGAGCCTCGACCTGTGAACCAGGTGGTCCCGGTTATGGGCTCCATCCCCGTGTGGGTGAGCTGGAGGCAGCCGGTCAATAATTCTCATCATTGATGTGTCTCTCTCTCTTTCCTTCTCCCTTTCTCTCTGAAGTCAATAAAACATATCTTTTTAAAAAGTGTATAATTTAAATAAGGAGACACTAAAGGTCGAATACCATCATCGAGAAAGGCGGTTCTGGCAGGGATGGAGTGAGCGGCCTGGATAGGTCCCGGCAGGTGATCTCAGAGCACAGTGAGGTCGCCGCGGCGTCTGCAGCTGAACCGCTGACTTCTCACATGTGTTCCTCATCCATCTCAGTCTTTGCTCCAATACAGCGAGACCCACCCCACTTTCCATCTCCACGTCCGAGGCACCCTCTCCTTCCTGCGCACACACTCTGCGCACGGCGCGCCCTCCCTCCGTGATCGCTGACTCGCCTTCTTCTGGCCCATGGAGGTGCTCACCCTCCCCCACCCGGCGACAGCCCTTCACACTCACTCCAGTGAATGGATCCTCAGGAGTCATACCCGTGGCCACACTCCATCCCTTTGTCTATTTCTCTGTAGCTATGAAGCTTTCCGATTGTTCTTGTTAATTTAGCAAAGGCCAGTGTGGGGCTGGGTTTGCATTGCCTTCCTTTGTGTGCTCAGTTGGTGCAGCAGGGCGGAGAGGGAAGCCTTCCCTCCTCACTCCCCACGGCATCTAATCTAGTCCTTGTGCGATCTCACTTACTTGTGGAGCCTAATGAACAAAACGAATTGAGCAACAAAATAAGACCCGAAGCAGGGAGGCATGGAACAGACTGACCTACCTCGATGCGGGGTTGGGGGATGAGAAGAAATAAACCAAAGAAGTTATATACTTACTAGAGGCCCAGTGCATGAGATTCGTGCAAGAGTAGGCTTTCCTAGCTGCTGGCACCGGCTTCCCTCTGGCACCCAGGACCCAGGCTTCCCTCCGGCAGCTGGCAGGCACCAGGGACCAGGGCTTCCCTCGCAGCCCCAGTTTTGTCTAGGAGGTTGTCCAGAAGGATGTCCAGAAGGACGGACTGTCTAATTAGCATATTACACTTTTATTATTATAGATACGCATAGCCCGTGGACACGGACAACAGGGTAGTGAAGACCTGGGCGTGGGTGGGTAGGGGCTGGGGGGAAAGAAGGGGGAAGGGAGGGTGAAAGATATCTGAAGTACTATCAATAACAACAACAACAAAAACTAGTATCTGGCCCCCAAATCCCGATTCCCTGACCCACTAGGGCAGTGGTCGGCAAACTCATTAGTCCACAGAGCCAAATATCAACAGTACAACGATTGAAATTTCTTTTGAGAGCCAAATTTTTTAAACTTAAACTATATAGGTAGGTACATTGTTATTAACTTAATTAGGGCACTCCTAAGGCTTAGGAAGAGCCACACTCAAGGGGCCAAAGAGCCGCATGTGACTCGCGAGTCGCAGTTTGCCGACCAAGGCACTAGGGTGGCTGGGAAACCAGCGCCTGCCCTGCTTAAAGCTGGCTCTTGCAGGAAGGCTTTCCCATCACTCCTATGCGGCTGTTCCTGCTCCCTCCTCAGCCCCTGTTTACTGGAGTCAGGGGCCCTTGGGAGAAATAGTCCTTGAGCAGGGCCCTTTGCGAGGGACTCCTCAAATCAACATTCACACTGAGCGTCTCCATGTTGCCCCAGGGATTCCTGTGTCTCTGATCTGATGAGAGCGGGAGTAGCCCTTTCTAGCTGGGCCTCCTGCATCCGGCCACAAGTGTCAGCTCTCATCTGGAGACTACATCCGTGGCCACATGTCCAGTTCTCTGGGTGGTCGCCTAACGCGCTCCTCACTCTAGGCCCGAGCTGAGGGGAGGCCACCCCTTCAGTCTCCTTTGCTGAGCAAGTTGGACTCCCGTTATAGCTACTTCTCCCTGCAAGTAGGTCTGCGTCTTGATCTCTCTTACATCCCTTCAGTGTCTCTTGACCTTGGGTGCCTACACTGAAACTTCTACGCTAGTATCCCGGTGCCACTGCTGGATGGGCATGGACATTGGTTTAGCCACCCTCTGGAGAGCAACAGGGAGCCACGGACAAAACTATAGGATAAGTGTGTCCTTATCAGATGCGGATTGAGACAAGGAGAGTAGCTGGTTTTAACGCAAATGCTGGTTGAATTTTGTAAAGTCTATACATACACGTATGCTATGTATAAGTAACATGAGGGGTTTGGGGTGGGTAAACGCATTATAAAGACTAGAATGGAACTTGGCTCCCCCTCTTTCTTGGGTGCCAGGGAGAACTGGATGCCAAGCCTGCAACCCCAATGACAGCCCAGAGCTGACCCAGCTGATAGGTAAGGGCCGCCTTCCCTTGCTCATCACTCCTTGCTTTGCTCATAAAATTTTGACAGAACAGGTGAGAATTCCCAGTAGAAACCTCCTGAGGACTCTGTCGTCCTATGCAACAGCCTTCACTCCCTTCTCACACAAAAGTGCAGTCTGGAGTTTGTATTTGAGTGCAAATAATTTAAACATAATTTTCTGACTAAAATAGTAATATCTCAAGACAAAACAAATCAAAGTTTGGCAACTGCTGCTTTGGAACTTAGGACTAAGAGAAACTGTGTTTTAATGTATTTGGTTCTATGCACCCCAAATCAGTGGTACTAAGTAAGCGTCGTTAGCTGTAATAACTCAACAATTCCTACAAACTACTTCAAAGCGTATGGATTTTGTCATAATTAATTTAGAAAATTATGTAATTCACTCTTTTAATGACTTTTTTCAAGCCATTATAGAATAACCATAACTACTGAATATTAATTTTTAACTAGGTATCTATAGTCACCTATTTATCATTTATAGCATGGATGGCAAAAGCATTATCAAACATTTATTAAGCATTTATAAATAACTTTATCCTACTTCTAGTATGTGTTATAAATATATTATTATTTCTAAATTATTGATAGTAAACCCTTGAAACATGATTTGAGAGTACCATTTATTAGTAAATAACATTTTGTCACCCTTGAAACCTGCTTCTTAGGCTAACTATGCGGATATCAGTGAAAGACATGGGCAGGGGTGAGGAAATAATATTTCTTGTGAAAAAAATAATAAAATATTTATGTTAGCATTTGACAAGGCTGACACATTTAATATAAATTTTGTCGAACCAAATTTCTCCAAAATGAAAATTCAATTAACTGGCCAGATGCTTTGGGAGTAACTAGATTCCTTCTGATCACTAAGCAATACTGAATGGGCAGCAGAGATAGTTTGGTGCACTGTCTTTTATCTATTTTGCTTATTTTCTGCATATGCCATATTCCCACACAAGAGAGGATATCATTGCATCAAAGGGGATAGTAATGCATGTTAAACCTTCTAAGCCCTATGGACATGGCTAGTACATAAAAAAAAATCCATTTGTTTTCAGGCCGTCACCTGAAGTACCAAGGATATTTGGGGGCAATAACTCAGCATTTCATCACCTTGGCTACACAGGAAGTATCACAACGGCCACATGAAAAACTGTCACACCTGCTTAGGTCTAAGTTACTGTGCCTTTTTACAAGGTAAGAGTAGAGAAATATGGCCACCAAGTTCCCAAACACAAATGCAAAAGTCACCACCAAAATTGGAGCTAAATGGTTGATTTCTAGGATGACGTCCATGGTGTCTGGACCTTTAAAGTAGCTTTCGCCCTAGCCCATTTGATTCAGTGGATAGAGCATCAGCCTGTGGACTGAAGGGTCCCAGGTTCGATTCCGGTCAAGGGCATGTACCTTGGTTGCAGGCACATCCCCAGTAGGGGGTGTGCAAGAGGCAGCTGGTCGATGCTTCTCTCTCATCGATGTTTCTAACTCTCTATCCCTCTCCCTTCCTCTCTGTAAAAAATCAATAAAATATATATTTAAAAAAATAAAATAAAGTAGCTTTCGACCGTTGTTCCTTGCCCAACTCCCACCCCTGGGTCCCCAGAAAGCCAGACAGAGATTTAGTCAGAAGAGTCTCTGTACTTCTCAGAAGCACAAGGCGAATCAAGCCGATGCCTTAAAGATGTTAGAACCTTACACTGAATATTTACATCAGAGCAAAACCGATTCATTTTCTGAATCAAGTTTTAAGAGAACAGATTTATTTTCATGTCTTTATAAAAGTGCAATTTTTCTGGAAATTTAAAATTTTGTTTTCACTTTGTTATTGATTTATTTCTGTAAATAATACATCTTACCTTCTCATTGTTGGTGCATCATTGTTGGTAGGTCATTGTCTTCAGCCATTTTATAGAGAAGTTGTGAGAAGATATGCACTGATAGAAAATCTTTGCAGCAAGTGTGATTAGAGAAGTTAATATGAAGACAGCAAAAAGTCACCAGATAACCTTGAGACAAAACAATGCTCATTATGCAATAAAATAACATGAAAATGCCTGCAAAAAGTTTAGAAATATAGCTTCTATATTTAGAAATATAGAAATACAACTGCAAAACAGCTAAGTCACCCCTTGCTTTCAGGTTGAAGATCTTAAAGCATTCTTTAAGAAACTACAATACTGCCGGGCCAGCATGGCTCAGTACTGAGCATTTAGCTATGAACCAGGAAGTCACAGTTTGATTCCGGGTCAGGGCACTTGCTGGGGTTGTAGGCTCCATCCCCAGTGTGAGCGTGCAGGAGGCAGCTGATCAGTTATAGTTGATGTTTCTATCTGTCTCTCCTTCTCTCTTAGTCTCTGAAGTAAAGAATAAGAATAAGAATAAGGCCGAAACCGGTTTGGCTCAGTGGATAGAGCGTCGGCCTGTGGACTGAAAGGTCCCGGGTTCGATTCCGGTCAAGGGCATGTACCTGGGTTGCAGGCACATCCCCAGTGGGAGATGTGGAGGAGGCAGCTGATCGATGTTTCTCTCTCATCGATGTTTCTAACTCTCTATCCCTCTCCTTTCCTCTCTGTAAAAAAATCAATAAAATATATATATATATATATATATATATATATATATATATAAAGAATAAGAATAAGAATAAGAATAAAAGAATGAGAATGAGAATGAGGAGGAGGAGGAGGAGGAGGAGGAGGAGGAGGAGGAGAAGGAGAAGGAGAAGGAGAAGGAGAAGAAGAAACTACCATCTACCATACTGGTCCTGCTTCCTAGTTTTACCTGATTTTACCTAGACTTTATGGTTTTGGAAATCTAAGTAGAGCTCATAGAGTTGAGAACATACTCAAGTTCATTGTTCCTCTCCTCCACTCCACACACATAGAAGACACTTTGTAGTGTCAGTAATGCTTGCTGAAGAATGGATAGTATTGATGAGTTTGCACTCAAAAATTCCCAATTGCCTACATGAGAGGGTTGTAGTAGTTTTCTTTCAGTATCTCCCTTAACTGTACTTACTTCAGATCACAATGAATACAGCTTTATGTTTCTTCCTTGTAAAGTCTGGAAAATTTGAGAGAGTTCAAAAGATAGTTTTAGGACTATGAAACCCTGCAGTGAACTGAGAAAATCAAAGCTACCCAAAGCTACGTTGTAGTGTTTGTTTCAAAGCCAGAAAGAAAAAGAGAATTTTCATTTTAATCAACTGTACATTGTATTGTCTTCCCAAATTTTTCTAAGGACTGCTTGACAAGTATGAATTCGTATTTAAAACATTCTCATGTTGGTAAGAGCAAGAATGCCTTAATAGAAATATATTAAATTTTAGTTTGATGAAAAGTAGTGCCTTTGTCACTAGGTTGTGCTACAAAGGCTAATTGTTGTGTCTTATAAGGACAACACTGTCTTGATATGAGTCCGCGCTGGGAAAAAGTAAAGGCAGCACAAATCATAACTGTGTGACAGGAGACCAATAGCTCTAATTAATCTGGGGAAGAATGCAGCCAGGTTATGCTTATGGAAGACTTAAATCTTTCAAAGCTAGCAAATAGATGGCGAAGGTCATCCAATCAATGTAGATAAATAATGAAAGTCTTTAGAAAAAGCCAAAATGTGACAAGCAAGATAGGTGGTCCTGTCATTCAGTTTGGGGAATTTAAATATTGAAAAGTCAATTGTCTGGGCATGAAATGTACATGACAGAGCAATGAAGTATGCAGAAGAAAGAACATCTATATGTTCCCCACCTATATGTTCCTCTGTGCAGGTTCCCCAGGGAAACATTACCCATTCTGGTGGGGACATGATTGCTGTCACATCCCTACAAGCTGAGTAAAGACATCACAAAGAAGGAAGAGCTGTATCCTGAACTCTCCAGGGCCTGCCTCCCCAGCTGACAGCCAGAACAGCGAAATAGCGGCCGCACGAAGACTTGCCCTTCCAACTCGCCTCTGCCTCCCTAATGCCTGACATAGTGACAAAGGCGTGCGTTTAAGAATAGATCTGATTGTCTACGGAAATAGAAAACAGGTTCTGATAAAACCATCTCAAAAGCAATCAGATAACAATGATTAAAACAGGTCATGATGTTTCCCAGGAGAGCCTTCATTTCAGAACAAACATGTGAGCTTTCCGTTCTGACGCCAGGGGGCACTGTGAGCAAAAATGAAGCCTTGTGTCCCAGAAAACTTAAGGGGGATCAAACTTCCCATTGAAGCCCGTTTCCCTCCTACATGACCACTCCCCACCTGTTAAAAAAGGAAAGAAGAAGAAGAAGAAAAACTATACGAAAAGACAAAAAGTGATGCCTGAGAATATATGAAGCCTAGAAGATCATTGCTTCATTTCAGAGAGGGCCAATCAGGGCCAAACTTTATTTTCCTAGATTTAACAGTTTGTTATGCACGCCTATCACATGATTGTGAAAGACCGGTAGCCTACTACTGCTGACCGAAATGAGTCCTAAAATATTCTAGGCAGCTCCCAACATAAACGGTGTTCCAGCATCTGCCCATTGATTCTCTCTACACTTTGGTCTCAGGAAGGGTGGGTGTTTTTCCTAAGGAACTGTGAGGTCTCATTTCCTGAGACCTCATTTCCTGAGACCTCACAGTAGGCGCCCTAGGCAGCATGGCCCTGGCTCTGCTGGAATCCTCTGTGAGGTGTGAGGAAGGGATGGGGGGGCCTGGAATCCTTCCTCATCAGGAGACTGCAAACATTGTGTTCCTTTTCTGGCTTATGCCCCTGAGCCTTTCAGGCAGGGTTTTTTTCTAGACCCGCTTCTCCAGAAAGAATAAAAATACATAGGTGGCCAAATAAATGAGCAAGTTTGTATTTGATATCTGCAAAAAAGTTGAGTAAGATGTTTATCTATTTGGACCTGGGTTTTATTTCCTTTTATTTTAGTGCAATGAAAGGGATAAGAAGCAGGAAATACTTTATTGATTTTTTCCCCCTGAATTGCAGATTTGCACTTTGTGTGTCAAAGAAGGTGATAAAGACAGCCCTGTACGTGGAAGCCTGCCAACAATATATGAAATGGGATTCTACCAATTTCTTTACCCAGGAATCCAAGAGTTTACACTGATAGTTAAGAAATTAGGCTATTTTTAGAAGAGACTTGATATTTATTCCTAACCATACTAAAGTTATAACAGTAAGCTAATGTATACTTCTACACATAATCATTCCTAAAATCTCTAATATAGAAAATATTTTAAATCAATGCATTAAGTTATTGGCACAATTAAGCCCTTGAAAATACTCCAAGAATTGAACTATATATGCTTGCTTACTCTTAAATATTTTTTGAAACAAATTTAAGCTTTGTTTATTTTTTTGTGAGTTTCAAATCCATTTTTTGAACAATAAATTCTCATCTCGCAAGTCCTTTATATGTATATCCCCATGAAACCATTTTCATATTGAACATTTTGAATAAAAACTAGTTGGAAGCTGCATGAAAACTGGGTCTACCGTGTCAAAAATGTATTCAAGTGTCTCCTTTGAAAATAAAAGCAAACACAACTGGAACTTTCAGAGTTTGATGTACAGAGTAAAGATTTAGTGCAGAGATGCTCGTCCTTTGAATAAAGGAGACATGAATATTCAGGTGCTTAGAGTCCTGACACCCAGTGGAGCCCTCCTATTTAGGAGCAGGTCCATGAATAACCATAAGTGTGAGACTCCACTGCCACCTAGTGGTGAGAGGAACCAGCCTTCTAATAGAGATGGGTGACTTCCAGGTCAGTGGCAATGCTATGAAGGAACTTTTCCTTTGTAAAAGTAAAAGAGATTTTTACAGGAGATGGCTGCAAAAACCTAATAAGAGCTGTCATCTGTCTTTTCTTATGTATTCCTTTGCCAAAGCATCATGGTGCTCATTGATAAAAACCTCAGGTATCTGTATACTGAGGTTTGGGATTAAAGGTGCTGTTTATCTAAAAATTAAAGATGGCTTAGTAATCTCCTGTGGGCCAGGTAGCCTTTCTGAATGGAAGCCAGGATCCTTCCCACGATTTCAAAACAAAAGCACCCCTACCTCAGCAGGAGGGGACTCGGTTATGCTGCATTTGTTTGAACATGTGACAGTGAGAATATCCTTACAGAAGTCACGATGCCATTCTGATACAGTCGGGCTTGAAATCATGAGCCGGTACATGGTACCAGCTACAGAACTTCTTCATCAGAGTCCCCTCTGGCTAGAGAGTGCATTGGTGGAGGAAGTAACCAGATCTGTGGAGGAAGCTCAGCTTGCCCAAGATGTCAAAATAAAGATCATTCTGGAAGATTATCAGAGATACTGCCCAGCCAAGGGAGCAAACTGGTACATGCTTCTAGAGGAGATACAGGACCTACCTCTCCTGGCTGTTTCAAGCAGCCATGGAATATGAAATACTCATCTTACTTCAATAAAAGAGTTTTATCTTAAAACACACACACACACACACACACACACACACACACACACAAACAAAAACAACACCTCAGGTGTCTGCAGACAAGCTCTACAGCCTGGGCACCAGCAGCAAGCAGGTATGGATGAAAACAAGTGTAGAGAGGTTTTGCATACTAGCGTTATATCTTACTGCTTTAAATAGATCTCTCTTTTAGTTATTTATTTTAAAATATGTCTTTATTGATCTCAGAGAAGAAGGGAGAGGGAGAGAGAGATAGAAACATCAACGATGAGAGAGAATCATCCATGCACGCGGCACACTGGGGATAGAACCTGAAATCTGGGCATGTGCCCTGATCAGGAGTCAAACCATGGCCTCCTGGTTCACAGGTCGATGCTGAACCACTGAGCCACGCCGGCTGGGCAAGAAGTCTTTCTTTCATCAAGTCTGCTTTGGATTTAAATCCCTCTTTTCCTTTTCTAACCACAAACCAGAACACAAAACCAAACAAACACAATCCCTTTGAGGACGTTTCAAGTACTTCTTCGTTGCCCTCACCCACCAGTCTCCTGGGAATGAAATCATCCCAGGGCTGGCCCATTGGGCTACACGCTGTTGAAGGGGGCGCCTTCTGACACTGACATCTCTCCCAGGGGCAGTGGTGGCGCCAGGTCCTGCCTGCAGATGAAGGTCATGCAGAGGCCTGGGGGAGAAGAGAATGCCTGCCGAGGCAGCTGACTCTTCTTTGAGGGTTAAAAATGCGATTGCTATTTACCCGTTTTTGATTTGTTTTTTGGGGGCATCATTATTACAGCAGGCACCCAAACATTCGGGGAGAAAAGCTGCAAACCAAATTTCAAGGGAAATAACCACAACAAAAAATAAATACATAGCAGGCCCAGACTTTACAGTGTCGGATGCGAGCATGAGGTCGAGCTCAGACATCGCACGGCCTGCATATGTTTTAAGGAGACACAAGGCCATTTTTCCTTCCCCAGCAAATAAAAGTCCTCCCTGCAGCAGCATATGTCAGATTGGTCGAGAATAGTATTTTAATGTGCAAGAGCAGAAAAGGGCTTAACTCACATGTCAGCATTGAAGGGTGACTGGAATACCTAGTAAAAAATAAGTTTAATTTTTTTTCTTCTAAATAGCACAGTAGATACCCTGGTGAAAATGTCCGGATATTGTAAGGCGTTTGTGTCACTCCACACGCATCCTGCTTATTCTCCCGTGAAGACACTATGCTGAAAAGTCCATCTCCAGCCTTTTCATGTAATTCCTAACTTTACTGATGAGGCCATAAGACTGAAGAGGTAAAGGTAGGGCAGGTAGGCCGGGGTAGCCTAGGGTCCAACTCTCTACATCCTGGTCACTCAATTCTCATGCCTCCTGTAGTCTCTTTTGTAAAAGTCCCATGCATTTCATGCTTTCCTAAGGCATGCCAGACCATCTCATCAGCCTGGGATTATAAACTGCACAGCATACAGTGGAGGGTGGTATTTCTCAAAGTACCTGGCCGCTGTAGCATTCGCTATTACTCAATGCTATTTTCATAAATATGAAAGCGATGTTTATTCACTTTAAAGTCATGGCATCTCTGAGGCAAAAGGTTTTCACAGCAATGAGCAATTAGTTAAATATCACACATCGAAGAAGCAGACCAGCCATTTGTAGATGTGTGGGGCTCAGTGCCTTAATTACTTATATTGCAACCTGATCGAGACCACTCAAGACGGGCCCTCTGAAACCCCCAGGCAATTAAGGGCAAAGCATGCTCAAACATGGACCGCTCTTGAAATGAATGGAAAGACCATGCTTTATCTATAATGTTATTAGGTAGATAAATCACCGGGAAGAATAAAACAGAGGAAGAAAAATAACGCACACACGGAGATTAGTCCTTTAAAAATCTCCTGGGAGATTATATGCAATTTTCCCCACGAAAATCAATATCAGTCCAATTGAAGATAAATTACAAGAGAAATCAAAAGTGGGCACTTGATGAGTGAGTAATAATAGTGCTCTTTTCTCCAGAACAAAGTGTGGGATCTGATCGCAAAGCAACGGGGCCGAGGGGGGAGGTTTATATGTTCACTGTTTTCTCACTAAATTGGCACTTGGCACCGGGGACATTGTTGTTAGAATCCCTAGTTGGCACTAGAATTGAGGGCTTGTTTTTTAAACAAATCAGTAAGTTTTTCCTTAGCTTAAATGAGAATTGGTATTTCAACATGTTTTATTGTCCCCAGTTGAAATACACAGACCATGTATTATTCAAATTGAACATTGATAGAACATTAAAAAATTGTTAGTGAGTGTCTAGAGAAAAATATTTTAAAAATTTAAATATTCTATTTCTTATTTTAAAAATATGCAATAAGCCATCAAACCGATAATCCATCACTCTACCCTCCAGGCAATAAAATGGCCTCTATGCACACATGAGTACATACAATAACACATCCTCATAATAAATTTACTGCTTGTGACGGGAACCAAGCTAGAAATGAACCAAGGTAAGATTTAGGTAATGCCGATTTTAATATCCTATGATTAAAATAAAGCCCTGTTTTTCTTTATTATAACACAACCATCAATTGGCTTTTGATACTGTACTTCTTTCACAGACATTATATGATAGAGACTATGTTACTGGTGCAGCCTGTGATATGTATCATTCTGAATCAGTCTTATTAACCCAGTGTTCTCAGGTGTTCAAGAGAATGGCCGCCAAGCAAATTTTGACTTGAAGGGAGAAAAATACTTACATAGCATTTGGTCACATGTGCTTTTCTATTATAAAGAAAGAACCAAAGATTTATAAGTGAGAAATCATGTCAAGAAACATTTATAATATGTATGGAAATGTCACAATGAATTAATTTTCCCCAATTTCTTTTAATATATGTAAATTTAGTAATATCAGAGAAAATATAAAATTCGTCTGAGAAGTAGCCTTCAAGTCTACTTATTAATCATATGGTTTGTAAGGAAATGGAAGCATGGGAACATTTAAAAATAACATTCCTGCAGAAATTCAGAGATGTCTACATTTACCTCTTGGTTTCAAAGTCTGTGTTAAATGCTAATTCTCAGTTGCGTATGAATTTGCAAAAGAAAGTCAAGATGTAAAATTTCTAAAACAATTTCTGAATTTTCTCTAGTTCTCTAGATTTTTCAGATCACTATTGCTAGCAAGTTTCAGATATGGAATTGAGAGGACTCATCCAGTCCATACTCTGAACTATGTTTTTTGGGGTTTTTTTTGTAAACATTGACTGATTATTAGAGCCTTCTGAATGGACAAGAGAATATAAAGGCACAGGGCTGGATTGATAGAAAAGTGGATCAAGTATTCCTAGGACAGAACTTCTAATTTTAAGTCTTATAAAAGTTATATTATTGTTTGAGGAGATGATTGTACCCAAATGAGTCGGTACACCTAGGAGGAAATATTCAGCCCATGTCACCCCTTCTTAATATGGGTGACCCATGGTTGAGAACCAGTATTCTTGATAGGTGAGAACAAGTACATATACACATTTTGAATAGAATACTGATTAATACACATTTTCTATCATTAATCTAACTCTTACAAAACCTAAGCAATCACATGCTACTATTTATCATTTCTCTTTAGAATTCACATGTGTCTTTAGGTCATTGTTTTATATCCACCAGTCAGACAGATAATATATTTGAAGAGTGTGTCTCACAACAAGCCAAAGAAAGTTGTAAAAGTGAAACAAAAGGGCAGAGATTTCTATAGGACATTCATGTGCATGTGCAAGAAAATGAAAGCAAAGAATAACTAGTGAATTTCTGTGGAGTTACCTTTTTTGTAGATCATCAGTGGTATATTAAGAGAAATGTCACCAATAACATGTATTTTTTTTGGTGAAAAGCAAAGTATGGTGCATTCAAAATTTAAGCACTGAAAGTCTTATAAAATGTAAAGAATCAGGGAGTAAGAAATACCTCACAGGGATTGGGAGGATATATTTGGTATTATATTGGACTGAATCGCCTCTGAACAAGGATAGAAAGTGAAGATGACCATAACGAAAGAAGAGGGAGGAAAATTATAAGGTTTCAAGTCTTTTATGGATACTGAAGCCCGGTATTCACTGAAAATTCCAGAAGCTGAGAACTTGAGAAGAGTTGCATCTTTCCAAACATTACATGTAACCTGCATCGGACTTTCTAAGCCTTCAGGTTGAACTGAAGAAAATCTTCTCTGATGACATCACCCGAATTCTGGGCTGGAATTCCTGAAGGAATGAATTCCCCACAGGATAAATCTCTAAGTTACTACAATCTGGTTGGGATCCTATTTAGTCCTCTGATTGGAACTTACTTCCTGAATAATCCTGAGGAGACTAAGCAAGCTGAGAAGCCAGGGGCCAACCGCCCAGCGTGTACAGAAAACACCACCCACCTTCCATGGGGAAGGCCGGCTGCTATCCTGGCACATTAGTAACAGTCTCCTAAAGATCATCACTTTCTTGTCAGCTGTTCAGTAATCTTGGCCCATCTGGACACCTTCTTCCATAAACCTCACCCAGTCAATTGCTAAATCTTGCTAACTGTTACACATTGCTATCTCTGCACATGGCCCACTTGGCACAACATCAACGACCAAGGCCCCCTGGCCCAGCTACATCATACCTGGTAGTGACTTATACCAGCCTCCTAACTAGGTGTCTTGAATCACCTCTAATCTCATCTTTGCAGTCAAAAGGATTTGCTTTACAAACAGATCTTCTCAGTACCTTTTCATGCCCTGACAGCACTCCCTTTAGCCCCTCAGGAAATAACCTCAAGCTTCCTCCTCTGTCCAACTAGGCCTTGCTTGATTTGAATCCGGCTTATCTCCCCACCAAGATCTAAGCCCATTTTCTGCCCTCACTTCAACCCTTCAAGCTCACTAGTGCGGTATTCATTTTCTGAAAGATCACAAACACATTCCTACCTCCTGGACTTAGTTCATTTTGCTCATTCCTGTGTCCTTTTCCCGAACACTGACTTCTGTTCAATCACTTCTCCAGGAAAGTTAAATACCATTTTCCCTGGAGAAGACTTCCTTGGCCCCAAAATGTAGATCAGTTCTCCCAGTCAGGCAGAAATGTCACTGTGTACTTGTTCACGGATTCATAATGTTGTATGTGTTTAAATCTATATCCTCTCCTTCCTTATAGACTCCAATGGAGATCTCAGGTCTGCGTGGCTGCGTACCTCCCTCACACTTAGCATCTGTCCTGGGCCAGAGACGTGCTTAATAAATGGTTTTCAAATGGACAAAATTATTAATATAATATGTCAGAGTGTTAAAATAATATTACATTTTAAAGCAATATTCATCCCTGTGCAATTCCTCATAAAAGAGAATAAGCCATCACTAAAATACTAGGCGCTGAAGCCTAAAGCTTATGGATTTTGGCAGGATTACTTCAGTGATAGGTCCGTGGAGTATTGACAAGATATGATAAAATTTCAATAATTGATTACACTGACAGTACATTGATGGCAACATGGATACTATATGACAATCTTTTTAAAATATATATTTTTATTAATTTCAGAGAGGAAGGAAGAGGGAGAGAGAGATAGAAACATCAACAATGAGAGAGAAACATCAATTGGCTGCTTCCTGTGCACACCCACTGGGGACCAAGCCTGCAACCTAGGCATGTGTCCTGACCAGGAATTGAACCGTGATCTCTTGGTTCATAGGTTGACACTCTCCACTGATCCACACCAACCACTATTCCACATCATCTCATGATGATCTTAAAATACACCAGAGAGCCAAGACCCGCAGATTTCACAATTGCTGGATGACTTCTGATATTCATGACAATGTTTATCTTCCATAGAGATTGTTGTTGAGTGGATTAATGACTCAATGTATAGCCAACTCCCACTAAAACTATGAATCAGGATTAGCTGGGCCTTTATGTAGGAGAAGATTACTAAGTTATTGAGCATAACCAGTCAATACAGCAGCCATCATCTACATTCTAATCACAACTTGAGAATTTGCAAAGTTGCCAGCAATTCTGTTCAAATAACAAGAAAATAACGACATTGGGAAAACAGATGAAGTGGTTATGTAAAAGAAACTCTCTTATCTCATTATTCTACTCTCTTACTCTGTTTTACATCTCCTCATAGTATTCGATATTTGTTTATTTGCTTATTTCATCTGTGGTGACAATGAAGATAATTTTATTGAAAGCTTATTCAATGCTGTATTCCCAGTACCTTAAAAAGTGCTTGCACAAAAGAAATACTGAATATGTAAAAGCTAATGAATGAATAAGTGAGCAGATGCACGTTTAATACAGGAGGACTCAGCAAGTGTGGGCCCTTCATGCCTCAGTTGCTAGGAAAGTGGGCTGAGATATTCAGAAGGGTGGAAGCTGGCACATGGCAATAATTAACAGGGATGATTCAGGAGGGTGAGCAACTGATATTTCCTTATACTCACATTACACCTCTTTACTCCGAACCATGCCTGACACTCCATGCTTAGGAGCAGGGGAGAGGCCTGAGGCTACAGGAGGCAGCTGAGAATAAAAGAACCAGACTGGCCATTTCAACTACTCTAAGAAAGTTCACTCCATCAGTGAACTTTGAGCTATTAGGTAGTAATAATATTCCATTTTTTCTTAATTTGTTTGTTTTCCTGGTAATGGGTTAGCAATTTTTCATAGCCAGCAGGGCTGGAATGAGGCGAGGGTAAGCACAGCACTTACCTCGGACACAAAATTCGATGTGCGTACACACATGCACACACACAAACACACACATCCTTAGTAATCAGGACAAATATTTTAACACAGAATTTAAAAATTCAAAATGAACGCAAACATCTTTGATATTTTTATCATAGATGTTTTGCACTTTCCCTTATAAGACTTTGCAGTATAACCTTATTTGTAGTGACAACTCGTGTCTGTTTTGATCTTTTGGTGCCCCCTTCAATTCTGTACCTCGCTACTTCCCCCCAGGCTCCCTCCTGTGCCATCACCCTGTGGGTGAGCTGGTAGACAGCAGCTCATAAAGCACAGCGGTGCTGGGGGCTGCCTCCCAGAAGGGTCAATGCTCAAGGTAAGGGCTCAGGATGGGGCTCCATGTCATACCCCAAAGCCAGGCATGACACACCATCCAATTGGCCCCTGCCCACACTGTACTCACTTCATGTTTATGGTAAAAAGGCTGGTAGAGGAGAAGATTCACTTGGAATAAACCCATGTGCACTTGGCATTACACGAGAATCAAATGAAATCAAACGGAGGATTAAAACTCTCAGCTTCGGTTTGACATATTAATTTCTTGAAGGAAGTGAACACATCATTTTCTCTGTGGTGGCGAACACCCAGTGAACGAACTCTGTTTTATTAAATTATAGCCTCGTGTTAGCATATGAGCTATGCGCTTTGCCATCTTTGTAGAAGCATTTCGCTTTGCTTAAATAAACTGTGATGCAAATATTTGTGCTCCTGTCTGGCTGGGAGAAGAGAGATTTATGGATTTGCGGTGTGGCACCCTTCCCTGTTTTCCAAAATAGAAAAATGGGACTTAACCTTTTGCATACTTCTTTAAAAATACATTTAGGCACATAATCAATATACTGTTCTCCTCCATCCATGGAAATCCCTGTAGTCATTGTGTGACAGAGTATATGAATGTGGGCGAAATAATATTATGCATATAAATTCCTCTAAGGAGCTCCTGAGATGAACCCAAGCTCACAGCACCACAGCAGGCAGATGCGTGCTTCTGAAGAGCGGTCATGGAAGGTAATCGCTGCTAATAACTCATTAAGAACAGTCCCTTTCAGCAAACTTATTTACCACTTTGCCCATTTTCACCCAGTTTTATAATCGGATGTGGAGAAAGGACATGTGATTTCATGATCATAGAACAACTAACATTTGCACAGCACTTCACACTCTGAAAAGCAGTTTTCATAAACAGAATTTGCTCCTCACAGCCACAGGAGTCGTTAGGTGTTATTAAGATCATCTACGTTTTACTAATAAGGAATCAGAATCGGCAAGATCACACATTAGGGATATGGCTATGTCAGTAAATGCAAAGGAAACGTCTTGAATGTACAGAGATATATTGTTGACATATCGAGGAGCCCAGGCTTACACAGGAGCCAGTGCTGGTTTACCAGTTCAATACAGTCAGCACCCAAGTCATAGAAATTCTTTTGTTCCTCCATGGCCACAGGATGGCTACCTTCCAGCCATCAGAAGGCACAAGAGGAAGAAAGGGGACTGATGCTGAATCAGAAAAACAAAAGCCTGCCCAGAATGACATGATAGACCTCAGCCCACCGTATTCGCAGATGATTCAGGTGGTCACCCTGCTGGGAGGTGCTGAGGAAAAGGGGATGGATCACAGATCAGGTGAGCCAACCGCCATGTCCCATACAGGAGCACAGACACATTTTAATGTCTATTGTCTGTCTTACTCCAAAGCTCATTCCCCTCCATCTATACATCAATGGGAAGGGACTATATAGTTTACGTTCTACAAATACCTATGTGTTTACAAATAACTAGAATTTATGACATAGACAGGAGGACTTTCCCATGATAGTGAAAAATCTATACTAATAAAAGGGTAATATGCTAATTAGACTGGATAGACCAGACGTCTTCTGGACATCTTTCCAGACAAAGCCATGGCGGCTGCAAGGGCCAAGGGCAAGCAGCCACAGAGGCCATCAGTGACAGCAGCAGTGGGGTAATGGAAGTGGTGCCTTCCCCTGATCGGCTGGTCGCCTCCCACAGAGAGAGGCCATAGGTAGCAGCAGCGGTGGGGTGATGGGCCTAAGCCATCAGTAGGACATCCCCTGAGGGCTCCCAGACTGTTAGAGGGGGCAGGCCTGGGCTGAGGGACCCCCTCCCTCAGTGCACGAATTCTTGTGCACTGGGCCTCTACCATCTAAATATCTGGTTTTAAAAATGTGAGCCATTGCTTACAGAGAACTTATGTTTATTCTTAAACACCCAAGTCTTTAAAAAAAATCACTTGCACTCAAGACTCAATACCATAGCCATATAGTTATTACTCAAGTAATATTTGGCTATCTTGACCTTTTTGCTATATCTGAATTCTATAATTCCAACCAATTACAGACCACTTCCAGGTGAATTGCTCATTGCCACAAATTCAACATATTAAATCTACTTTGTTTCCAAACTTTCTTGTCTTCTTCCCATGATGTCACTGTTCTCATAGTCCTGGACCCAAAAGTAACGTCACATTTGCTTCTTCAGCATACTTTATCCCTCCTGCTCAGGCCACCTGTCGCTAAATGTATTGGCTGTGTACCAGGCATTGTGTTAGGGGCTGTAGCTACAATAGGAAACTGACTTAAGACATCACAGACCCATTACATTGCCCCTCTTTAGGCCCTCGTTCCATCTAATCTGTGTCATGGCAAAAGATTTTACTTTCCTTTATCCACTCCACAGATTAACACTAGAATCAACTTCCTATACAATTGCATCTATTATGCGAGTCTCACTCTCCATGAATGGCTGTGTTTCCACAGTACCAACTGCTTCCACCTGAAACTGCGACACCATCCCGTGTGGTGAAGAGGTAACTTCGGTTATAGAGGGTCTCAAATTTGCCCTCACTCAGCCCCTGGAATGCCCTGCCCAACAGGAGCGCCTTGATTGTCTCTGTGACTTTGGACACAGAACAGTGTAACTATGCGACTTATAATGGGGGTGTCGGGACATGTCGTATAGCTCCAACCTCCAGAGGAATTGGAGACTGAAGGTATTAACTCCAACCCCCAGACAGAGTTGGTAACCAGAGGTCAGCCATCAAAGCGGTATGCGATGGAACCCCAATCACAACACTAGACACCAAAAGCTTGGGTAAGCTTCCTTGATGGGCAGTCTTCCGTGTGCATTGTCACAGAGCGTGGCCGGGACGAGGTAATGCCTCCATGGCTCGGTGGAGAGGACCGGAAGCTCTGCGTTTGAACCCTCCCAGGCTCCGCCTTTCTTTGGCCTGGTGGTGATGCGTATCCTCCTCCTATAACACATGTTACCAAGCATCCGATGGCTGTCAGTGAGTCCCATGAGTCTTTCCAGTCAGTTACTGAATCTTAAGATGGCCATGGGGACCCTGAATTTACAGCTAGCCTGTCTGAAGGGAAGGTGATCCTAAGAACCTCTGAACTGGAGGCCGGTGTCAGAAGGGAAGGGGCCTTAAGGGACTGCGTCCTCTGACTTTGGGGTTTGCCTCCCTCCTTACACATCCCTTTCCAACCCAGGCTCATGTGCTCCATGCTTTCGTTTTGACTTCATTCTCGGTGTTTTCCCCTTATTCTGGATTGTTTTCTATCATCTTCCTCTCTTTTAATTATTTTTAATGAAAATCTGTCTTTATTGTTGAAAGTATTACAGATACTCCCTTTTTATCCCCATTGACCGCTCCCTTCCACACCCATTCACTGCCCAAATCACACTATTTCTTTTTTTTTTTTCCAAATCTGACTAGCCAAGTTCCCTTTTATAAGATCTACTTTTTTCTCATTTAGAAAAGATGTCTAATTATTTGTCAAATTGACTTCATAGTCTAGCTCCATTGCTCAAAAAGTAGTTTCGGAGAATAAGTTATAGGGCCAGTCATGTGAGCAGGTGTTGATATAAAAAACATTTTTTTTTTGATGTGCTATAACTTGAAAGGCCTGGGCAATGTTCTTACACCTCACACTAAAACCCTAACCAAAATTAAAACAATCCCCTCGCACACTAGACATCCATTTCATAAAGACAGTCTTTCCATTAAGGGGCTCTCTCTTCGTGGTGTCTTCTATACATTTCATTTCTACATTTGTCACGGAGGCCTGGATTGTGTGCTGCTCGGCAGTAATTAATGTGCTCTCTCCCTCCCTGGGCACCAGAGAGGACCCCGCATCCGAGGAGGGAGCACTCCCACGCCCGAGAGCCCTGGCATCATTATGGAAACCCTGTGTTTGAAAATTATGCAGACACGTTTCCTTTTTCCAATAATTATGTTCTCCTCATTTGCAATCCACTTCCTCCTATAAGAATGCACACATACTTTAAAATTGAACACAGGATTATTCTTCTGCGATCATGACAGAGAGGACTTAGGCTTTTTGAACCGCACAATGTTCACAGGAAGGAGAACTGCCTCAGGAGGGGCACCTTTCTCCACCTCTCAGCTGTGCCTGGCTTGGCTGCCCGCACCGTCCAGGTGCCACTGCAGACGACTCCATTCTGTGGTGAAACCCTTGGTGTCCAAAGCCCATTTGGACAAGTGCACGTTCGTTCCTATGCTTCACCCTGGGCCCACAGTCAGGGATCTGTCTTCTCCTGAGGGCGGCTGGCACCCGGGGGCAGACGGATGACAGGCTCATAGAGATACAGGCGCCATCAAATCCAGAGAGAAAAAGAGGCCGTGAGGGAGAGGCAGGCGCGGTGACAGGAAATGGAAACGATCTTCAGGAAAACCAGAGCCCCTGCCGGGGCGGGTCAGTTAAGCCTGCCAGGAGCTTTAGGGTATAGCCTTGGCAAGTATTGGCCGCAAGGCAGTTCTCATTTGAATACTCACCCTGTATTTGCCTTGATTGTTTACAGATGTGTTTTCATTTTTCTAGAACCTTGGACAATCTCTGCTTTAGTCTGTGATGGCTGTTGCTTTTGTCAGTATTTACTTTAAAAAAGAAGACAGACCGTTTAAGTCAGGAAAATACTTCGTTTTGTGTAACATTTTACCAAACAAGGACAATTTTGTTAATCAGTTATCATTACTGCTGTTAAAATAATGCCAGTTATAAAAACAGTTGACTTCAAATATTATTTTGTCTGTTTACTGTGAAAGACTATTTTTTTAAGTTATATATTTAGGAAGAAACACCTTACGTGAAAAGGTGGGATTGGAGGCCCTGCATAAAACACAGGGATCATTCACAATCAATGGACTGCTACTCTGTGCTGTATTGTATTTATTTTTAATTTCAATAAAATGTTAGTATAGCAGCTGTAATCTCAATGTAATAAATTTTATTCACTGCCTTTTTTTTTGTTCAAAAAGTCTAAGTCCTCTATTTCTTGATCTAAGAATAATAAGCATTGATTTAATTTTGTATTATTTGTTTTTATAGAATTAACTAGGTTGCAAGTGATAAGAAAGTAACTGTTGAAAAAACATACATATTTTTCAAACAGTGTTTCTGCATTGACAAAATAAATGATCTTTATCCTGGTGGTGTAATATACTAGCAAAATCTTAGGCTTTCCGTATTATTTAAATAGTGAAATCTATGAGGAATATTGATTCAGAAACTGTTCCATTTACCGACATTTATCACCTGTTTTCCATGTTGTTCCTTATGTTCTTGCTTGTTATATTTTTATTATATCATGGCTACTGAAGGAAGAACCTTTATTTTTTTTTAATTCAAGTATTCTGGAACAAATGCTATAGATAATATAGATAAGATTTAAAATTAATATAATTTTAATTACACCAACCAATTTTTTTTAATTATAGCTTATAAAGTAGGATTACCTCCATTTTATTAATGGGAAAGCTATGGAATCTATAAAAGTTATGCCTCCCTTCTTTTAAACAAAGATGTAACGTTTTAAAAAACCACAGGAGTTGGGAATGCTAACTTCACATGCGCTTTTTTTCTCCAAAACCCCCCGGAGAACAGGAAATATGCCCAGAGATGTGGGGGAGGTATCCACTGGTTTCACATAGGAGCGGAGCTCTTCAAACGCCACAGAGGGTTCTAGCACTCCGGTAACACTCATCAATTTCTATGAAATAAAAGTTAAGGCCCAAGCAAGGTGCAATTATCAAAATGGTTTTAATTAAGCCCCTCTTGACTAATTCTTATTACATTAAGACTAATTTAGCTTCTGATTGCCATTCACAACCACTTATTCAATTTAGTAATAATTTTGATAAACAGTAACATGCTGGACTTAAGTAAAAAGTATTGAAATGAAGGTACAGTTGCCATTGTTTAAAGGAAAAATGAACATTTCACTGATTGTATGCTTCACTCCAGGGGAGTGGCATTCTGTTGCTTGATTTATTTTGCCCAGAAATCACGTGTCTTGTCATTTTTGTTGTATATACAAAAGCTTAATGTAAACGGTAAAAAGAAACAACAATTCTATAAAAGGATGGTCTGCCTTTCTCCTTTTATCCACATAAACTGGTACTCATATCACCAAATTAAAATTCTCCTGTGTCCACAAATCAGTCTGGATAATTCATTCCTTATTTAATTCAGTAAAGAATTCCTGACTTCTCTATCAGTCCTTTCCTTTGTTTCAAAAAACTTTGCATAATAAATAAAAACAATTTTATTACCTGTGCTTTATTCAATTTAATGCAATTGAAGATGAAATGCGCATGTTTTTCTGTAAACTCTACGGCAGCTTTCTCAATAGAAGTCTTAATCCTCAAATGCCTTCAGAGTAGCTATTGGCCTCTCACAGGTTTTAAGATAGCATTCTTTCCTTTAATAATCATAGCAACTTAATCAGAGATTCTTCTAAATGTCACAGACCTAAAGATTCGGTTTTAAAATGAAGAAAATTAGAAAAAAGTTAAAAGCAATATTCAATATATGTGCACTACATGATTTCATAGTTCCTGTGCACCCATCACAGAAAATTTTGAGAAAAAAAAGCTTAATACAGGATTAATGAGTGCTTCCTATTCAAGTCACTTTACAAAAATAGAAGGAGACGATATGGTGAGGAATATTTGAGATTAAAATAAAGTGAAATATGCCGGTTAATTTTATTTAAATGTAGCTAATCACTGAATAAAGGGCTTTTAAATAGAGAGCCCTTGATTCTTGTGATTCATATTAGAAAACAATGAATGATAAAAACGGGGATGCTGTGGAAACACCATATCGCAGAGCACTGACTTTTTCCTCCCCTCCGGTTCCATTTCCTAAGGTTTCTAGAGTAACAACAGGCAGGACAATCTATCAGATGACTGAGCACTCCAAGATGTACCAAAACACCCCGGGCTGATTAAAGGCAAGTTTCCCTCATCCTGTGTCCACATTTGTCCGCGTGGATCTGAGCAACGTGCCCTCTGTCTTGACCAGAAAACAAACATGAAAAGCTGGCCTCCGCACTGCGGCTGATGATATTCTCTGAGTGGTGACTCTGATATTTGATGTCTATTCTTTATTCTTTCTAAGTAACTTTGATTCGGTGCCAGCCAAGATACAGCCCTGGGGTTGGGTGGGGGGGGGAGGCAAAAAACTTCAAAGCACTAAATGCAGGAAGAATGTCAGTGTCAAGTAGAAAAGAAAATTGTGCCCATGTGCCTCACAGAGAGTCTGTGTTTCAGTCCCATGGAACGCAGGCTCAGTCCCATTGACCTTGAGAGACACGCGCTGTTTGTGGGTGTTCCTCACCCACATGTAGCGCTAATTGAGCGCGCTTGATTCATTGTCAAAACAAGTTTTATGCTCAAATGGATATTAGTCATAGGAAGATCATCCATTGCAATTATGTTTTTTCTTTTCTTCCCAAAATTTATTTAATTCAAAAAGTATTTAATGTTATCCTTGAAATGAAGATTTTAGGAAAGAAAATAAGGCATGCCCTGGCTGGTGTGGCTCAGTGGGTTGGGGGGGGTCTTCTCATACAGGAAAAGGTTTCTGGTTTGATTCCAGGCAAGGCACATACCCAGGCTGAGGGTTTAATCCCTGGTCTGGGTGCACACGGAAGGCAAATTATTGATGTTTCTCTCTAACATGTTTCTCACCTCAATCTCTCTCTCTCTCTCTCTCTCTCTCTCTCTCTCTCTCTCTCACATATGTTTAGGGAGGATTAAAAAATAATGTAAAGAAAAAAATTGTTTTGGCTATCTTTTAGAAACAGGTACACTTTAGATATTTAATTGACTCTAGAAGGAACTAGAAATTATTGAGATAATTTAAGTAAAATAAATTACTTCAATTTACTAGTAGTTTCTGGCAAACCCTGTAAAAGTCTAAATCTTTTGAAAGTTAAAGCTTCTGTTTTATACTTTTTGAACCTCATATGAGCTTTAACAGTTGAACTCTGGATGCTGGATGCTATAACATGTATTATCATTTGGCCTCAATTACATGAACATCTTAGAATATCTGAGTAAATAACAAGTGATTGTACTTTGAATTGAAATTATTGTAATTGTTTTATTAAATCTTCATCCCTTGAATATTTATCCCTAAGTATTAACCATGGTCATATAATCTGAACAATGTTACTAATAATTCTAAAATATAGCATGCCATATTCTAAAATACACCTAACATGCATTTCCTCTCTACCTTCTTGTGCCGTTTGGGCAAAGGGTCAGGGCTATAACCCCAGTAACGCCGGACAGCCGGCCAACAACAATAACTCAGCCACATGATTAGCTGTTCACAATGTCGTGTGGTTTATGGCCTCATAGAAGATCAAAGGGGGAAAAATACCGGTGCTTGGAGGGAGCTGCTGGAAGCAAAGGACAAAAGGAGAAAGGACCTGAATCTCTTAGCAAACCACGTCCCGCCCGCTCTGTCCTGCACTAGCTGATGCCCTTGCTTCTCCTTTGGCTCCACCCAGCCACCAATAGGCATGAGGAGTCCCAGAGTTGAATGTCCTGCCATCTGGGTACATGGAAGGAAGAAGGACAGAATCCTGGGCACCCAAGACGCCATTTGGCCTGCCAGCGGTTCCTTGTAAGGCTGCCTGCTCTACAGGCTCCACGATTTTCTCGGATAACAATGAGGGGGAATACAATAAAAGTGTAGCTGCAACATTTTAGTCCAATGAGTTGGGTTTGTTCTGGGATTACTACTTGATTCTGAAGGGGCCGGGGAGCAGATAAGGTAGGCACACTTCAAAGGCTTGGGCACCTTGTGGCTGCAATAGTCAAACAAAATCCAAAAATGGTGGGAACAAAATAAATGCAGGTGCTTTTTTTGGCACAGGGTTACCTGGGCATATTTGAATGTGTGTTAGTGCAAACACTCTGAAGCCTTCTCCAATGTACATTGTGCACGCCGCACCGTCTCCCCCACCCCCATCTCACACTATTATAACAGTGAGTGTAAATCACGGAAAAATTACCTGCAAATGCGCAAAGTGCTGCTGGCACGTAAGGACTAAAACAGCCTTCAAAGATGTAGCGATGCTCACCAACCTCCCCACCTTCCAGTCTCCATTGACTTTTGATGATAAACCAACCATTTTTACACTTAGCTAACAAATTTTCACATGCCATTAATTTATGGTAGACTCCACAATAAAAGTAACCCTTCATAGCCATCCACTCTAAAACAAATGGTGACACCAATTTTTGCTAATTCTTTGAATTTCTTTGTTAAGAAAAACAACAGGGAATGCACACAGAATACTTTCAGGAGATTCATTAATCCAGGTGCCTACTTGCAAAAGGAGCAAAGTCAGACAAAGGAAAGAGAGAGAGAGAGAGAGAGAGAGAGAGAGAGAGAGAGAGAGAGAGAGAGAGAGAGAGAGAACCTTTGGGCTCCTAATATATTCTGATGCAAAAAAAAGTTGAAAAATGATTTAAGATAAGCAGTATGCCTATGTTTTCAAGAAAGCACCGGTATAGCCCATTAAATACATTCAGAGTTCTTTTACTGATACTTGAAATAATCAAGTCTTTCTGGTAATCATAGTTAGCTGGTCATTTCAAAGTTTAAAATAGTTTTAAAATGTATGTTTATTTTTTAAATATCTTTTTATTGATTTCAGAGAGGGAGAGGAGGGAGAGAGAGAGAGAGAGAGAGAGAGAGAGAGAGAGAGAGAGAGAGATATCAATGATGAGAGAGAATCATTGATTGGCTGCCTCCTGCACGCCCTATACTGGGGATCGAGCCTGCAACTCAGGCATGTGCACCAACCTGAAATCAAACTGTGACCTCCTGGTTCATAGGTTGATGCTCAACCACTGAGCCACGCCCGCTGGGCGAAAAGGTATGTTTCTTTTATAACAGAGTCTAGAGCAGGGGTGGGCAAACTTTTTGACTCAAGGGCCACGATGGGTTCTTAAACTGGACCGGAGGGCTGGAACAAAAGCATGGATGGAGTGTTTGTGTGAACTAATATAAATTCAAAGTAAACATCATTACATAAAATTCATTTCAAACGGGCCGGATCTGCCCGCGGGCCGTAGTTTGCCCAGGGCTGGTCTAGAGAGTTGCTAAAGTTGAGTCTAGAATAGTATTTATATTTATTTATTTTTTATTTATTTTTTTTAAATACATTTCATTGATTTTTTAAAGAGAGGAAGGGAGAGAGATAGAGAGCCAGAAACATCGATGAAAGAGAAACATCGATAAGCTGCCTCCTGCACATCTCCCACTGGGGATATGCCCGCAACCCAGGTACATGCCCTCGACCGGAATCGAACCCGGGACCCCTCAGTCCACAGGCCGTTGCCCTATCCACTGAGCCAAACCGGTTTCGGCTATATTTATTATTTTATTTGTATGTTTGATTGGGCTGAATTCAAAAGGGAAGCTTGTTTTTGATTTAGAAATTATGACTTGGAAGGAATTTAAAATCTAGCCTTAATTTTGTTATATTTTAACTCCTTTATTCCAAGGAGGTATTTTATCTAGTTTCACCTTCTTCATTGCTGTGTATTCCATTACAGACTGAATAGCTTTCACAGGCAAATTTGACTCTCTCTATCAGGCACTTTCATCTCCAAATATAATATTCAACATCAAAGGAACTGTGTCCACCTTTCCCTGAAGGTGAATCCCTCAGAGACTCGGTACTGCCAACCCCAAAGACTCAGACAGCATAGAGGGTTGGCAAAGTTCTCATTAAATCTGGGTACCAAACACCATAGCCAACTGTACTTCTGCAGGCAGCATGCAGCACGCATCAGTGAAAACAAAAACAGCTCTATCATTTCAACGTTCGAATCTTCCTTACCAATGATTTAAGGACATTAATCAATGTTTCAAGAACAAAACGATCTAGAGATCAAAGAAAGCACTACAACTATGTCATTTGATTTTTCAAAGTAATTAGACGCTATCGTCTTCGTTTCCAGAAATCACATCTGCTTTCTAACTACTGAGACACACTTCATATATTTTCAAGAAACAATACCTCTCAAATGGAGTTTATTAAATCAATTGCAGGCACAGCCAAAGACACCCTCGATTTGTTGTAATACATAATATATTTATGTGAGGGTAAAAGATACTTTATTTAGAATCTGTCTTCATCAAAAAACATCGCTATGGCCTGAAGAGATGGTGTGACGTCCAGGTAATAATAAGAGAACAGATTCTTCTTCTTCCCTAACCTACATGATGTTTTATCTTTACTGTTAACTGAATGGCACATGCGAGGTTATTCTAAATTCTGCAGCTAACATGAAGGCATCTTTTCCAAAAATTGGAGAACTGTATTCAGTCCCACCAGGATTATTTATTTGTTTGTTTGCTCGTTTGTTTTGTGCAGGTCACATTAGTGTGATGTAGAGACTGCTAATTCCATGTGATAGTTCTCAAAAGCACAGTCCAATGGCCTTTCATAGCTGGGAGCAATTCCAGGGAATTTATTTGTTATTCAGCACAATTCTAAGATTTCTTTTTTAAGATGGAGCTTATTTATCACACATTGAATTGATTGGCCAGGAGAACTGAATTAAAACTTAGGATACATTAGAATCTTTCAGTATTATTGTCAGTGTTAAATAACCTTAGAGAATAGTTTACCTTAAAACATGTGCCAAAACTTAGCTGTAGCATTCCACTAAATAGCGTTTAGATCCTGTGCTCACTGCGCTGAGAACAGAGCTGTGCGTTCTCTTGAAAATGTGAATCAAAAACTCGGAAATACAAAAGCAATTTACAGAAAAAGCTGACGTCCACAGTCCACAGAGTATGTCGCTTTCCACAGTCACTCTTGCTTTGGGGATGATCTGAACTCTACCAGCCATAGCTGTACAACAAGTAACAGGTATGGGGGGATGAGGACACATATGTAATACCTTAATCAATAAAGAAATCAAAAAGGGGGGGGGCGGAGCAACTGGATGGGAGGGGATGGAAACATTACACTTTTCCCCAAACACCTTTTTCCTTCAGGGCCCCTGGAGTTCCCCGGGGAGCCTGGCCACAGAGGGCAGAGCCAGCATCCTCACAGAACACCTGACGGGCCCTGGGAGAGGGGGCAGCATGGCAAGGGCATCCTGTGGGAGAACAGAGCAGATTCTGGGGATTTCACCTGGAGCTCCTCCCCAAGGTGGATGGCCCCTCAGAAAGGACCATCCTCTGCTTAGCAAGCTGTGCCTGCTTCCTACATCCCTGCCGCTCTCTCCGGGGGGCAGGCTTCAGGGCTGGCTTCGGGGACACAAGAAACCAAGAAACACAGGTTCTACCTTTCTCAGGCCAAGCCTCACACAAGGCAGGATGTGCAGCCTCATGGGGTACAGGTGCTGTCAGCTTACACAAAGGGCACCTCAGGGTTGGGAGTGTCGTTGGCCCTGTTTTTCTTGGCCAGAAATTAACATGTAAAACAACCATTAGTGATCAGGTGAGCAAAACATCTCTCCCTCTTACACCAAAGCTTCTCAGCTTCCAAATAGACATGCAATTCATAACGTTTAAAATGTACGGATTTATATCTCACAGTTGTATGCATAATTTGAGCCATGGTTTTAAAAGTAACCATGATTTCTAATTTTAAATAATATAAATTAGTGCATTCTGCTAGGAACGTCCCTATGGTACCTGGATGTGAAAATTAACAATAATTATTGGCAACTCCATAATTTCACCAAATGGTGGCACATGGACCATGTTTCCTTCAGACGAAGACTGTGAGCTTCCTTCCCAGTATGACCTGCCTTAGCTGCTGGAGTGGGTGTCGTAACATTCCCTGCATTTATAAAGTCAAATCGATATTAAACTATTGGATCAGTCAACAATATGTGAAATTCTCTAAAGTTTTCAGCATCCAATTGCAAGTTTTATTTTAATCATCAATGACGGCCTAGTTGTTATCTTTATTTGAATTCTATAATTTTATACAACAGGATCTGTTAAGTATCAGCAAAAACATGGCAGCTATTTTTGCAAAATAATGAACTTGTAAAATTGGTATTTCCTGGATTTCAATGACATGACATTATCTCTTAGTTTACTCAACCCTGCTTGATTCATCAAGTACTAAGTGAATACTTACAATAGGTTGGGCAACATGCAAGGATTTGGAATAAGACTTTAAATAAGACAGGCATAGCCAGTGCTACACGGCCCTAGGCAAGGGCAGACTGGATAGCTAATGTTATGTCTTATAAGGGCAAGAATCTACAAAAGAAGAAAATGGGGGCTTCACGTAAAACTTGGCTTTTACCTGTGACCGGGGCTATGGCGCCTGCTCTGCCTTTTAGAAGTTCTCTGTCACCTAGTGATGGGATGTTTCTTCCACATGAGTCTATTTTTACCTTTCTACCCTTTTCCTTTTGCTCTTTCATTTTGGGCTCAGTTAGAGATCAAATCATACGGCTTAACAGCTCCCACAGCCGCTCTATGAACAATGGACGTTGGTGCAGTGTGGGCTCGTGTTCAGATCTCTTCTGTGTGCAGTGTCATAGTATGAGGTTCACCCTAGAACTGGGATGTCCACCCTATTTTACTGATGAGAAAACTGAGACTTAGAAAGTTTATTTGCCAAAGATAAAAGACTGCAATGTACCCAGCATATCACTGCACTGTTTTCTTCTTACGTCACATTGATTAGTAAATCAGAGGTCACAAACTTTTAAAAATGAAACAGTCATGTACTTTCAGATAAACAAATGTATGTCAAAGGTCTACCAGTAATATGTTCCAACCCAATGTATGCAAATAAATTGCAATAGTTTATCTTTACTTACTTCAATAATGTATTAGAAGCACCATTTATACTAATACTAGTGACCTGGTGCACAGATTCGTGCACATTGAAAGGAAATTAATTAGAAGGTGGCCAGGGAAGTGAGATTGGGCGAGATGGCCTGACACACCCTAAGCCAATCTCCTGCAGTCCCTCCCCAGTATCTGTGGAGTGAGCGGGGTCCCTCCAGCAGGTGGGGTCCCTTGGCTTGGCCTGGGGGGATCGGGTTAAAACTGGCTCTCCAACATCCCCGAGGGGTCCCAGAGTGAGAGAGAGCACTCTGCAAAGTTGCTGCCGTACAGGGTGTGGAACGCAAACTCGAGTGAGCAGTAACCAGATTCAGGGCTGACAGTGCCCCAGCAACAACATAGCCCACGGCCAAAGGTGGAATCGCATGGCCCCGCAAGGAATTGGGCTCCTTTCTCTCTGGTTTCTGGGTGCATCACCCGAAAACCGCTGCTGCCAAGTCACTGAAACTCAGCAGCTCCAGCATTAAGCATCTGCCCCTTGGTGGTCAGTGTGCATCACAGCACCGGTCAGATGGTCAGACATTTAGCAGATTAGCCTTTTATAGATATAGATGAGGACTGTAGTTATTTGTCTTATGAAATGAAGTTATTTTTATTTTCCCCTCAGTTACTACTCCACAAAAGTCTCCGCTGGTTTGTGTCAGGAGGGACAGGGAAGGCCACGCCCCAGTCATGCAGGAGGAATGTGCCTGCAGTTTCCTTTCTTCCCTGGTCCCTTATAACCAAGAGAAACAAGTGGAGGTGAAGGGTTCCTACTCTGCCTACCTCAGCCTTCGTTTTTCTAATTGTCTTCATCTGATTTTCTTACTGATAATTTTGGATAAACAGGCATGAGATCTTTCGCTCAAGGTAATGGCTAGCATCTCCAAAAACCGTTGTCAACAAGTAAATAATGAGATAAGGATAATAATAGGTATTGGAACCCTAGATTTATTTGCCTGTGGGCAAGTCATCTAAACTCTCAACTTTAGTATTTTTCTTTTATAAAATGCTTCTTCAAGCAACTGCTCCATCAATGGTTATGAGGACTCCAATAGGAACAGTGTGTAAAGCAATTACTGAGGTATATGGCATTCAGTCTGAACTCCATAAAGGGCAGCTAAACAATTCCATGATGTTAGCACAGTCCCTGGGTCCCTCCCACCCCTGACCCAGAACACAGAGCACCTAACTCCCAGCATCACCCAAGGGTTTCTTCAAAGTTGAAAGTCACTTTGGAGCAAACCTTATCTGTTTATGGAAGAACCATGTGTGTGGCCCTTTAGTTATGTGGATGGGAAATAATTAGACTCCCCATTTGTAGGAGGAGGGATTAAGGGTTACTTCTTTATATGCAGGGGTCAAGTCAGGAGCTCAGCTGTGCAAGGAGACCACCATGCCTATGGTTGTAATAGCCTAGAGCAGCTATTGATAGGAAATCATCAAATACATGTTTTAAAGTACTGTCAATGCTTATAGGCTATCAAAAACCCTCACTGCTGACTTTAGGTGACAGTTTAGCCTTGAGAAAGTCTTCACTTGGAGAGGGTGAGCACACTGAGTTCACGCAAGGGTTGTCCCCGTGTGTTCTGGCTGCTGTAACCCCAGCCATGCACTGGGTAGCTTATAAATAACAGAAGTCCACAGGTTCTGGGGGCTGGAAGTTGGAGATAGTATGGTTCTGGGGAGAACCCTCTTCTCCTTTGCAAGGACTAGTTTCTCACCCTGTCCTCACATGGCAGAGAGAGGCAGAGCGCTCTCTGAGGTCCCTAATTGCAAGGACCCTAATCCCATTCATGAGGATTCCACTCTCATGACCTAACCTCCTCCCAAAGGCCCCACCTACAAATACCATCACATCTGGGGTTAGGGTTTCAACATATGGATTTTGGAGGGATGCTAACATTCAGTTCATCACAGGCTCCTTGACAAGATGTATCTCTGCAGGTGATGCAGTGTGCATGCCTAGGACCAAGAATTGCTGGGTGAGAACATACACTCAGCATACTCCCGTTTTCAGCCATAACAGCACCTGGCCATCATCTAATTATGTGTAGCCTTGGCATACTCAAGGTCTCCTATCCATTACTCTTTCTCATTGCTTCCTTCAGTTCTGTCGTTTGTTTGCCTATTTTAAGAAAAGAAGTTGTTTCTAGTTTGATATGTTAACTACCTTAAGTCTTGGAAGAAAAAACATAGATATAGATAGATACAGATATAGATATAGATATAGATATAGATATAGATATAGATATAGATATATTCTACCTTGATTTAAATTATCCTTAGAGAATTGTCAGATTTATTTCTTTATAAGTTTTATAAGAAACTTATAAAGTTCTCTCTCAGTCACAGAGCACTTTGTGACACAGGTATTAGGAATGTACGTAAGTCTTAAAATCTAGAAACAGTACACCAAGGACTGTAAAAAAATAAAATCTTTTCTCATGCGGCATGAAAACAGGAAAAAAATGGAGTTTGAAGATAGTCTTGGTTTTGTTTCTTGACAAATTTCGGTAAGCTCCCTGCTAAGCCAGGGAGAGCATTTTCCTGGGAAACTCTGCTGTCAGTTTCTAAATCATCCCTGTGTCGAGATAAGCTTATCTATAGATCACAGAGCCTCTCTGAGATATAGCTTACTCAGGGAAGAAACCGGGGACCTTCATGGATTATGTTACAATTAATCACACACATTTCAGAAAGATAAAGGTCCTTTTGCAAAACAAGGAAAATAAAATAAAGGGGTTAAGATCGAATAATAAATCGGTCCTCTGAATGGGCTTAGAGTCCTTGTCTGTCTGATGCTTCTTTGTCTAAAAGGCTAGAGGATACAGTTAAATCACTAGAGGAATTTTATTCTTCCGACTAGAGCTCCTTCTCCCGGCAAAACAATTAGGTGATTAAAGAGGTTTACACAGGGCATCCACTGCGGTCTAATAAGACTTTGTACTTGACATTACCAGTAAATGAAACTCACAGGGGAAAACCTGAGTCATGTGGGCTTTTATAGAAAGGCAAGCAATCAGTCAGTCAGTGTGGAGGGGGCGGGGGGGAGGAAGACGGAAGTTGTACCAGATATCGAGAAACCAAGTTATCCAGCTGATGGATTCCCCAGCCCTCAAATGGTTGCTTGACAAACAAATACATGCTCTAGAGTACAAACAAACAAACAAACAAAAAAACATGGACTTCAATCCGCTTCCCAACAGTCCTAACATCCTGGCAAAAAGTAAGGCTCTGAGACGAGAAACAACCACTATAGAAAAAAAACAACATCGGCAACCCAACAATTTTCAGGAGGAACATGTATATGTATCATACCTAAGATTGATTAATACTTTATCGTCTTAAACTGGTATGGGCATTGACTCACTTTACTGCTTCAAAACCTAACAGTTCCTTCCTCATCATCGGTATCCGTGGTGGCATGCTTCCCTTTGCTGGGATACAAAGAAATCGTATTGGTTGCATGTGAGTGCAGCTCACCTCCGCAAGCTGTCATCTGTGTCTTAAGCATCACAGACACTGCTCTAAATATTTACATGTTCCTATAGGATCAGGGGTATACACAATGGTCCTTTTTTTCCCCCTTTTTCCTTTAACTGTAAGTTTGGAGGGGAGAATGTCTGTAACCACCAGCATGAGTCCATTCAGATACAAGGCACTATTTACTTGTTGAAAATAATGAATAGCCTGATTATGTTTAATCAAAAGAGCAAAGTTGGACTTCTCAGTGATGAAAAGCAAGTGTTTTTTTTTTTTAGTTGTCATTATTGTTCCTTAATTATTTTTTTAAATATGTATTTTATTGATTTCAAAGAGGAAGGGAGAGGGAGATAGATAAAAATATCAAAGATAAAAGAGAATCATTGATGGGCTGCCTCCTGCATGCCCTACACTGGGGCTTGAGCCCCTAACCTGGGCATATGCCCTGACAAGGAATTGAACCATGACCTCCTGGTTCGTAGGCTGATGCTCAACCATTGAGGTATGCTGGCCAGGCATTCCTTGATTCTTTATAACTTGACTGTTTCTTAAGGCTGCCATTGTTAAAAGGTTGTCATTCAACATGTACTTCCCAGAATGCACTCTCCAGGAGAGGTTCTAATTTCCCAGCACCCCACTTATCATTCAGGGTATCAGGAGTGCTTCTGGTTCAATGCAATGTGTAACCTAATGAGCTGATTATCAGGCATAGCGGTTAATACATTCACCGACATGTTGAAAAGTAAAGACGTTCCTGGCACATGAAGTTACAAGGGTAAGAAGACGGCTGAAACAAACTTCCCAGGTCGCACTGATGGCAATTCGGGTGCAGCAGAGTTAGGTCTGAGCAGTCCAGTTAGTTGAAAAGTTGCCCTTGCCAGTTACAGAATCTTCAGAGAGGATTCTCACTTCTCCGAGTGGAAGAGGCTCCTGGGCTCCTGTATTGTCAGCCTCTCCCTGCAGCGCCTCAGATCTCAGGACTGATCCCCCAGCACGTGGGGCGTGCCATTCAAATGAGCCTGCAGGTGAGGAAGATCAGTGATTTGCCTGTTCTGCCCATCTGCCTCCTGCAAAGGCAGAGATCACAGGCCCTGTGTGATCCCTGAATGGCACCCCCCATTGCGGGAGAGTCAGGGGGTGCCAGGTGATGAGGTAGCTAGTGAAAGGAGACCGGAACATGGGAAGTACAAGTGTGAGCTGTAGAATCAGCTTTGTTGTTTAAAAAGGAATCTGTTAACACAGAAGTGGGTTGGACAGTTAATGAATTGACCCAGTGTTCCTGAGAAAGTATTGGGTAGAGGCTATTTGGTTCCTGCTAACTGCTTGCATTCAAATCCCAGCTATGTCACCTGTGAGCTGTGTGGCCAGATAAGTTACCTCTTCATGCTACAGTTTCTCATCTGTACAATGGAAACGATAGTACCTGCCTCGTGGAGCTGTTGTATAAAGTGAGTGAAAATTAATAAATTGCATTGAAGAACACCTGGAATGTTGTAACAGTCACATATGTGGTACCATCATCACCACTATTGTCCTTTTCATAGGAACGATGGAAATGAAGGAAGTAAAAATGAAAATTATACATGTCGAGTTTCAGGTAAATGACCTTGAAGGGTAGCACACAGTTCCAGGCCCCCGACATATTAAAAACACACTCCAGAGTTCTCCGAGGGGTTTTACTGGTGTGAATGCTGGACCTTCATAAAGTGATGTGACCAGATGTCCTGCCATTGTTCCCTCTGGCCATAGGAAGGAAGTGTTCACTAGAGAGGGTTGGTAGGAAGCGCCAAGCATGGACTCACAGCAGATCTGAAAAATAAAAGGTTGCACCAAAGGGAACGCACGGTGCACTTCCCCTGAAAGGGATTGCATATTATTCCCCAAGAGATCGACCGTTTATAAAGATGGGAAGAGCAGCAGCAAACCCCATGCTCCATCACACAGCAAGGATGCTAATCCCTCAAGCCAACTGTTTCATTTATATCCCCTTCTCCTTTCTGCTAGACTCGTCTCAATAGATATTCCTCAGAAAAAAACCATAAAAATATAAACACATTGCCATGAAAACACCTACAGGTTACAACTCTTAATATTGTCATACTAGAGGCCCAGTGCACAAATTCATGCACAGGTTGGGTCTCGCCAGCCCGGCCCCAGTTAGGGCAGATTGGAGTTGGGCCTATTGGGAGTAGGAGATGGTGGGAGGTTGGCTGACCAGCCTGCCCTGACTGGGGCCCGATCAGGCCAGGCCGGCTTGGGGGAGGGGCTGTGGGTGATTGGCCGGTGGGCCCCACCCCTGATTAGGGTTGGGGAGGCCAATTGGGGGTGGGGCCAGACATGGGAGGGGCTTTGGGCATCTGGTCAGCCAGCCCCACCCCTGAATGGGGTGGGGATGCTGACTGGGGGCCAGTAGCCTGGGGGAGGGGCCATGGGTGTTTGGCCAGGTGGCCCTGCCCCTGATCAGGTTGGAGGGCTGATCTGAGGTGGGGCTGGGCAGGGTGAGGGGCAGCAGGAGGTTGGCCGGCTGACCCCACCCCCTATTGGTTTGGAGGGGCAATCAGGGGCGGGGCCTGCCAGGGGGAGGGGCTGCAGGCCTATCGTGGTGGGGTGGGTTGATCAGGTGTGAGGTTGGATGGGGGGAAGGATGAGGGTGTGGCGGGGAGCATTTGGTCGGCTGGCCCTGCCCTTGATCGGGGTGGGAGAGTCCGATCAGGGGCGGACCAGCTGGGGGAAGGGGCTGTGGGAGGTTGGCCAGCGGGTCCTACTCCCTGATCACATGGGTTCGCTGGCCACAGTGAGTGTCATAGCAACCAGTCCTCGGTCATTATGGTCGTTACAGTCATTGGCTTGTGTGTGTGTGTGTGTGTATATATATATATATATATATATATATATATATATATATATATCTCCATACCCAGACATGTTTTTTAAAACGATGTATTTTTTAAATGGGAGAAGAGGGTGGCCTCTGACCTCTGCTCGCTTATTATTCACACTTCAGGTGTGGACTTACTTAGCTCCTGCTCTTCCCTACTGTGTGAACGATGTTAGCCTGCATCAAGGGAACATATTTGAACACGTTAACTAATTGTCTCCTTGGAAAGAACAGAGAGGGTAGGTGTAAAGGACAGAAGTCAGAACAGCACAGGCTACTGGGGGCCAGAGAAAGCCAGTGGAAGGGGGAGGAAGAAGCGTGGGGTTGTGGCAGAGAGGGGGCAATGAGAAAGGATGGAGAAGAGGATGGAGCAGGCTTCCTTCCTCCCTTCCCTTCCCTTCCCTTCCCTTCTCTTCCCTTCCCTTCCCTTCCCTTCCCTTCCCTTCCCTTCCCTTCCCTTCCCTTCCTCCCTCCCTCCCTCCCTCCCTCCCTCCCTCCCTTCCTCCCTCCTTCCCTTCCCTTCCCTTCCCTACCTTCCCTTCCCTTCCCTTCCCTTCCCTTCCCTTCCCTTCCCTTCCCTTCCCTTCCCTTCCCTTCCCTTTCCTTCCTTCCTTCCTTCCTTCCTTCCTTTTTCTTTCTTTCTGCTCAATGACCCAGGTAGCTGAAGAAGGTCTGGCCCTGGAAGGGTGGCTGGGCCTGGCTGGCATCAATTAGTCAGAATTCCCTGGGCAAATGGACAGGTGATTTTATTGTTGCTTCTCGGGGGGGGGGGGGGGGGGGGAGAGTGACAACAAAACAATGGTTTGCTGCCACAACATTTTAAATTATATGAATGTTCTATCAAAGGAGTTATTAGGAAATAAACCAGCATTGCATTTTATGCAGAATGAAGACAAAGTTGTTAATATAATTCTACATGTGTGCATGTGTTTATAAACATTTGCAAACATTTGTATATGGTATAAGCCACATATATTTATATGTATATGAATGTATAAATATGTATGTGTATATAAATATGTATGCTATGCAAATATTTATATGTATATTAATTATTCATATATAAGCCTATGAATATTTATATGTATAATAGCAATTGATTATATATTTACTTATATTATGTGAATTATATGTGTATCTGTATTTACTTGTGCTAATGTACAATCACCATATGACATTATGTTAGTTTCAGGCATACGGCATAATGATGTTGTATGTGTGTGCATTGTAAAATGATCACCACACTAAATCAAAGTAACATCCATCACCATATAGTTAGAAAGTATTTCTTCCTGGTGATGAGAGCTTTTACAATCTACTCTTCTAGCAACTTTCAAACATGCAATAAAGTATTATTAGCTGTATTCTCCATGTTGTCCATTACATCCCCATGACTTATTTCTTTATTAACTGAAAGCTTATACCTTTTGAGCCCCTCCCTTTCCCCATTTCTCCCATCCAGATGTTACGTAGTAATCAACCATGTACAGATGTTTATAAATACACTAGAGTCCCGGTGCACAAAATTTGTGCACAGCTATGGTCCCTAGGCCTGGCCAGCGATCAGCGCTCATCTGTGGGATGACCAGTGGGGTGATCGGGGGTCTCCCCGCTGACAGCCACCTTGGCTGGTCTGGGGCCTGCAGGCTGGGGGCAGCTCCTGCATTGAGTGTCTGCCCCCTGGTGGTCAGTGCGCATCATAGTGACTGGTCTTTCCACTGGTCATTCCACAGGTCATTCTTCTGTTTAGTTAATTTGCATATTAGGCTTTATTATATAGGATACATAGGTGGAATTAGACTTGATTTGGAGCTCCAACTTCCTGAATTGCTGGATGATCTTCAATAAATGACTGCCCCCAATTGAGCCCCATTTTTGCAACTGAGAATGTGGACAGTCACAGACATTCCACAGGGTGGCTTTGGGCTGAAATGAGGTCCAACAAGCAAAGTGCTCAGTTTGGAGCCAGACCCGGTAGGAACTGAAAGGCACATGCTCAGCACACATCAGGGACACGGTTCTCTGTGGAGGTGTCCTTGTAGGAGGCCTCTGCCTGTGCCATCAGTGAGAAGAACAGTGCAAGGGGCATGTGTGGGGACAGAGAGCGCAAACAAGGCCCAGCATTCAGGGAAGGCGGTTGGGACCTGGGGCGATGATTTGGCAGGAGCAAAGGGATGGGCAGTTATGTGGGTATCATTCTTCCACTGGTGCTTGACCTCATGCCTTTAGAGAAAAACATGAAAATACTATAGAAAAGACTACATAAGACCACTTAAAGACATTTTTTTAAACATAATTCCCCATAATTTAGGTTTGGAGGAAAGTGCAGACTGAAAGAAACTACAGAAATAAATGTTATTTAAGTCACCCTTTGTTAAAGTGGTCTCTAACACTTCAAGTCTAAAGCTAGACTTGAAGCAAGGACATGTCAGTAAGAGATGGGATAAGCATGTAGTGGAGCATGCTGTTTTGCTGGGCAAACAGTCATTTAACTTTAAATAATTGACTTAAATAAAGTAATCCATGCTTTAAAGCTAAACTCTGTAAAGCACGTGATGCTGCCCCAGAGATGTTGCTAAAACTTACAAAAGGGGGGGACAAGGTGAGCTGCTCCTGACAGCAGGAACCCCTAATGCAGGCCCTTTGCTTTGCTTATACTATTGTTCGTTTCCAGAAAAGGGATGAATTTCAAAGGATCGGCACAATGGTTCATGCAAAGTGATGCTTTTTGCAGAGCTGCCTTTTATAACCTGTTAAACTTTGAGGGAGACCCATGTGATAGACGAGAAAATATCACGAACAAGCCTGAAGAGTTCATTAAAGCTCTGAGTCTGACCTGGAGATCCATTCATATCATAGTGCCCATAATACCACGCAGTGGGAGGGGGAAAAGTGCAGTGACCTTGAAAAACCTGTAATAAATTGAGTCTATAAACTTTGATGTCTCCTCCATGGAGACTGCAATGCACTCTCCTCTTTCTTCCTTTCTCTTCTATGGCCTGGGTTAGAGAGAAAACAAAAACAGCTGTTTTTATCATGTTTTTGAAGGGAGGGAGATTGAATCCTTCAGTGGCAAAAGTTCAATGTAATGCACACAGACTACATATGAATTACTCATTTTATGCAAAATGACATGCCAAATTAATTACAGGTGAGCTATTTTAGTGGGGAAATGCCAGGATTCAGATTGGTTTGGGCAGAGGGGCTGGGTAATACATATTTAATACACTGTGCAATAATCTGGCTGTCCTGGTCAGCCATTCATATCCTTTGATCCCTAAAAACTAATTTTTGTTGCATTCAACTGTAACTGATTGCAAAGGGGATTCTTCTTCTTTTTTTTTTTTTTTAACCAAGTACCTAATGTACATTTTCCCATTTGCTTTTCATCTGATCGTACCTCTATCGCAGAGAGCAATAAGATGGAGTACTGTGTTTTTGGTCTGTTAATCATTTAATGCTTTAGATTTAAGTCTCATCTGCCTGATGTTGAAAACTCACTTTGAATCTAGTCTAAAAGCAGTGCTATGATCCTCACATACTAACATTTCCCCCCATTAGCTGAAGTCTTACCCTAAAGCGTTTCTTAGCCCACTCCCAATCTTGAATTTCAAAGTAATCTGAGCTGGATATATTATGAATTCCAGTATGAATCAGAGCTTATCAGTATAATATGTTAATAATTCAAACTATGCATTGGTACCTAACATTAGTTTAGCATGTCAATTTTAGATGAAAATTTTAAATAGCTTTTGAGACTAAGCAGAAAATCATTTTGAATGATTTTTTTCTTATATAAGATGCCATGGATTACACAATTAAACCACATAATCTAAATCCAAGCACAAATTCAAACTAACTTCAATAATAGTTCAAAAATGCATATACACTGTTTAATTCTTATGCTGAATTACAATGAAATAACTGACTTCTAAAGGTAGCTTTTACAGAATCTTTTAGAACTCCAGTGGTAGCCACTAGCTATCAATGGCTACTTGATTTTAAATGTAAATTAATTGAATAATTTTTTTTTCTTTCTTAAATACTTGTGAACTTTTTATATATATATATATATATATATATACATATTTTATTGATTTTTTACAGAGAGGAAGAGAGAGAGATAGAGAGTTAGAAACATCAATGAGAGAGAAACATCGATCAGCTGCCTCCTGCACATCTCCCACTGGGGATGTGCCCGCAACCCAGGTACATGCCCTTGACCGGAATCGAACCTGGGACCCTTCAGTCTGCAGGCCGATGCTCTATCCGCTGAGCCAAACCGGTTTCGACTGAATAAAATTTTTAATTCTTCAGTTGTACTAGTTGCATTGAAATGGTCAGTAGCCACATGAGCTGGTGGTTACTGGCCTGCATGGCTCAGATTTCTAGAACACCTCTAATGACACAGAAGGTTCTACAAGCCAGCAATGTCCCAGAACAGCATTTTGTTTTTCTAACATTTGAAGTTTATAGACACTAATCTGACAAATGTAACATCGAAAAGTCAAAGTTACCCATGGTGTAAATGTACCACAGCTTTTTTATCCACTCACCTACTGATGGGCACTTGGGCTGTCTCCAGATCTTAGCTATTGTAAACCACATTGCTATGAACATAGGGGTGCACTCATTCTTTCTGATTGGTGCTTTGGGTTTCTTAAGCAGAGTTTTTAATAGTCACGATTCAAAAGCAATGAGGCGGGTATCTGCTTTAAAAAGTCTGTGCCCCCTTCACCCTGGAGTGATGGAAAAGGAATCCCTGTTTGGAGTTTTAAATTAGAAGGCATTCCCTATCGATCAAGAAAACATTGTACTTCAATAAATGCTACTTTTAATACCAACAACTAGTCTTCATTCGTAATAAAATTGATAGGAATAGGATATTGATTATTTCTCCTTTTACTTGATGTATGGGGTGTTCCCAAAAATGTATACACTTCAACAGCTCAATTGATGTTTCTTTCATTTTAGATTGAACCCATTGGAATTGATAATTATTCAAAGTGTACATATTGGGGGGATACCCCGTATATCCATGTATAATCATGCACTAATTATATACATGATACTATAAACCTTTTTCTTAGAAACAATTGGATATCCTGATATGTCAACTGACAACGTCAATCATAGAAACCAAATTAGGTGCCATTTGATAAACATCACCAATTCGAACAAGTGACATGGCCTACACTGGTGAGTTGGCCAAACTTTAATGTTAGTGAGAGACCACTTTCTAGATCAAACTGAAAGCCTGGTTGGCGAGCGTTTTGCCTAAATTTAATGTTGTAAGTTTAAATGTGTTTGCATTTCAGTAACCCTATGATGAGAGGAAGGGAAAAGCTGGTAGGGCTGCGTGGGTCCTGGGAATCCTGATTTGGAGGCTGACATTTTAAGTACTTCCTAATTGACAGCTAAACACTACAGTGGGGCCTTGACTTACGAATTTAATTTGTTCTGTGACGGAGCTCGTAACTCAAATTACTCGTATGTCAAATCTTAAAGTGAATGAGTGAGACACGTGATGCTGGGCTGTTGTTGTGGCGTTCATGGTGAGGTTCGCTGTGTCAACTAGTGGTGGGGTATCTGAAGCTGGCTCATAACCCGAATTTTAGCTCGCAACTCAAAGCAAAAAGTCAGCCGAGAGACGGCTCCTATCTCAAAAAACTCGTTAGTCGGGACACTCATAAGTCAAGGCCCCACTGTACAGTAAACTTATTCCCTAAAAGAAGGTCCCAGCTCTTCACACATACAAAACCTGACTCTCCCCCTACCTACCTCTGGGGATTCACTCCTGCACACATCTTCCTCCCAAGGTTGAATCATAGCCACAGTCCCTTTTTATTTATCTTTGCATACTCGAGGATATATCGGAGGTCTGTTGCTATACCAATAGCTGTAAATGCAGGACTTGCCAAAGACAGCCTGTGTACTTACTAGATTTTTAAATTCAGAATCATTTCTAAAGCCAATTCCACATTAAGTGATGAGCCCAGTCAACTCCTGCTCACAACAATTCACTGTCCCAGGCCATCAGCATCACGTGCCGGCCCAAACGTTCTGCAGTGAATGCATTAGAACTAGAGAGGACCTTGTGACACCTCATCAAGCATTCTGGGGTGAGCTGGGCATGACTGTAAACAGACCAGGCATCAGAAACGCTATAAAGCACAAACTCAGATATGACCTGGCAGAGCCATAAGGTGCCCTCAATCGGCAGTGGCAGCCCGCTGACTGCGCTCAGGATTGGGGTGGAAATCTCCCAGACAGAGTCACAAACGGTGATGGGCCCGGAAACTCTGGCTGCTGCATTATAAGCACCAAGGAGACACAGGAAGGCTGCAAGACACACTAGGTCACCTTCACAGTTTCCAGAAACACAGGAACAAACGGGGGACAGAGAGACAAAGGTGCTCCATTCCACCTGCGCATGTGAAATGGTCACTTTATCAACCACCTGTGCAATCAGCGTGAGTCACCGCTGCTACCTGAGAACAGGAGCACCGGCGGTGCTCTCAGCGGAAACGCATTCAACATTCAGACCGCATCCTACAGACCCCAGGCCACTCCCGAAAGGCATGAGTGTGGTGAAACGCCTCCTCACCCCGTTTCTTAAAGAAAAAAGGATGAAATTAAAAATACTTAAAAAATAACCCTATAGTGAATGAATATTTAATCCCTCAGCAACTTCACAGCATCAAATGGCTTGGAAGCTAAAAACATGTTCTTCCGTGGAAATGGGGGACGAGGGCATTTGCATGTTAATAAGTTGAGAGCCCTTGACTCAGATCTCGTTAACTAAATCAAGCAATGGCAGTTTAGCATCTTAATGTAACTCAGTTCAGCAAATATTTATTGAAACACTATTTGCCAGGCACTGCACTAGACAATGGTCATGTGAAGGTGCATTATAACTTTTAGTTTATTCTAAACATCTCTGACTCAATCTAATAAAGTAGCATCTAATTTCTGTCATTGTAAGTAAAACCTTATATGTATATTGACATTCAATAATTAAATCAATTCAAAGCTACATATGGGTATACCTGAGCATTCATGTCCGTGTGTGTGTGTGTGTGTGTGTGTGTGTGTGTGTGTGTGTGTGTGAGAGAGAGAGAGATCACCTAGCTGTAGTCACCATGCTGTGCAGGATGCATGGACAGGTGTAAAGATCATCTTGTCATTTGAACCAAGACATTTTTTTCTGTTCCATTTATTTGCACCAAGTTTTTCTATGCTTGGATTTTTAAGGGAGTAAGAGAGGTGATTTTTGATTCCCTGATGTTATAAATGTGAGTGACTTTGTTAATACTACTTTAGAGATGAGGCATCATAAAGGGACCACTGTGGAGAGTAACATGGGGAGAAATTGAACAAACTGGGGAGGTTCCACGGCAAACCTGATTCATTCAGGTATAGTGAACCACAGACCTCTATCTTTCCCGGGCCCATCCCCTCCCTGCCATAGCTCTTCCTATCTGAGCTCAGAAAAAACAGAATTGCATCCTGCTCAGTTATTTACTACTGAGGCCTGATGCACAAAATTCATACATGGGTGTGGGGGGGTGTCCCTCAGCCCAGACTGCACTCTCTCCAATCCAGGACCCCTCGGGGGATGTCCAACTGCTGGTTTAGGCCAGGGATTGGGCCTAAACCTGAAGTTGGACATCCTTCTCACAATCTGGGACCGCTGGCTCTTAACCGCTCACCTGCCTGCCTGCCTGCTTGCCCCTAACCACCTCTGCCTGCTGTCCTGATGCCCTAACTGCTCCCCCCTGCCAGCCTGATTGCCCCTAACCTCCTTTGCCTGCCGACCTGATTGCCCCTAACCACCCTGCCTGCTTGCCTGATCGCCCCCTAACAGTTCCCCACTGCCAGCCTGATTGCTCCTAACTGCCCTCCCCTGCCTGCCTGATCGCCCCCTAACAGTTCCCCACTGCCAGCTTGATTACTCCCTAACTCAGGGGTCCTCAAACTACGGCCCGCGGGCCACATGCAAATACAAATATTGTATTTGTTCCCGTTTTGTTTTTTTACTTCAAAATAAGATATGTGCAGTGTGCACAGGAATTTGTTCATAGTGTTTTTTTAAACTATAGTCCGGCCCTCCAACGGTCTGAGGGACAGTGAACTGGCCCCCTGTTTAAAAAGTTTGAGGACCCCTGCCCTAACTGCTCCCCGCTGCTGGCCTGAATCGCACCTAACTGCCTCTGCCTTGGCCCCTGCCGCTGTGGCTTTGTCTGGAAGGACGTTCGGAAGATGTCTGATCTAACTAGCATATTACCCTCTTATTAGTATACATTTTCATGATCTTGGGCAATTTACTTAATCTCCAACTTTCAGTTGTCTTATCTTACTGCCTTGTTTGTTGTTTTCTCCTATTGATTTTACCATTAAAATCCATGCTATCCTCACTGTCATCAATTTGTTTTGTTTTGTATTTACTTTCTAGTTTATTCATTTCTGGCAAATTGTGATGGTGCATTTTTATGACCAAATGAATAGATAAAATTAGTTAGTGAAAAAATGTCTATGAGACGCTAACAGTATGTTTCCTTTCAGGGTCAGCATAGGTCTCAGGAAACCAACAAGAAGGTTAGAACAAGCACAGACACATTTCTTGGTTTTGTCAGCCAATCCTCTATAGCAAATGATGGAGGAAAAGACAAAGCAGTGACCCTGTGGAAGCATACAGAAACATAGAATTTTGAAGTGAAAATATTTGTGATCTTTGAGGATGTCTGAGATAGTCTAGCTCCAGAAATAGCTGCACTGTTTTGCCTGTTTTATTCCTTATGCCTCAGAAATTGTATAGCAGGTAGGTCCCTTCATTTGGGGTCTAATGGCTTTCTATAATAGCACAACGACAAGAGTCTTTATTTGAGTGTAGCAGTCTTCTGTGCTCATTAATACAAGTAGGAAAGATTTTCCTTACATATCCTTGGAAGCACTACACTAAAGCCAATTTCATTTCTTGGGATCAGAGATGTAGAATACATGGGGCTCTATTACCTAGTAATACTCTATCAGTTGTTTCCTTTCAGCCACCCATTGCTATACAAAGAAAAGACTTGAAACTTAAAAATAAAAGCACAAAGTAGGTCAAAAGTAAAACTTATATAAATGTGTTGATTAATAAAACTGCTATTAGAATTTACTTGCAAACATAAACATGAAAAAGGTGTATTATTTTATAATTGTTTGTCTACAAATTTCTTACCTAAGGGATATGAACCCATTGAGTCCAAGGGTTTGTCTCATTCATTTTATTTTTTATTCTCATTACCTAACACAGTGCATAGTACAATTCTTAAAATATCTTTAAAATATAAATATATGTTTAATGTATTTAGCATATGACAGATCAAAACATATATTTGAGTATATAAACATATGGATGAAAAAGTCACATGTTCAATGATTGAAAATTTAACATTCCAGGTAAATTGAATTCCAGGGGCATGAGTAGACTTTGTCTTCAGATAAGAATGAGGGTTGGTTCTCTGACATGCCTGACCCCTACCTGTGCTGGAATGGCTGGGTTGCCCTCATTAATCACTCTTTGTATTGAGGCATTCAAGGCACAAGTTAAATGAGATCTCTTGGTAAACGAGATCTGCTGGTGGCAAATCCCAAATCATCATTACGTGTTAGAATTTTAATCCAATTAAGTAAATGAATTGATGTAAGAATGAACAAGTGATCTTGAAGGAATGTTCCCGGCAGCACTAGATCATTAACTAATTATGTATATGGCATATAATAATTCTAAATAACTTGAGGTGGCTATAACTTGAATTGTGCCCCTCCCAAATTCACATCCTGAAGCTCTAACACCCAAAGTGACGGTGCCCAGAGATGGGGTCTGTGGGAACTCATTAGGTCATGAGGGTGGGCTCTTCAGGAAGGGATCAGTGGCCTCACAGGAAGACACACACAGGAGATACCTCTTGCTCTGCCCCCTGAAGACGAAGTAAAAAAAAGACACTTGTCTACAAGCCAGAAAGAGGGCTTCACCAGAACCCACACTGGCCCACACTTTGACCTTGAACTTGGCAGCCTCCGGAACTGTGAGAAATAAATGGCTGTTGTTTAAATCACCCAGTCTCTGTTATTCTGTTATAATAGCTCAACCTGATTCAAACAGATACCAATCAGAACCCAGGGAGAATGGTTAGTTTTATTGAGGATGGGGTTAGTGAGATAAGACCTGGAGGGAAGAAGACAGAGATTACTGAAAGGAGTTTTTAGGGGTAAAATAGGCAGGTTTAGGGAGTTTTAGGAATTAGGGGGCTTATGGGGTAGGGAGGCATAGTTGGTTGGGAACTTGGAGCTGGCAAAGGGCATACATTCACAAAGAACAGAAAGTGCCACAGAATAAGGGGAGAGGAAGACACCCATTCACGGAAAATAAGGGGAAAGCCACAGGGAGCAGAGGAACGAAAGGGAGGAAGAAAAAGAAAAGCACACAGATTTTCACAGGGGATAGAGAATTCTACCACTGAAGCGGGGAGAAAGGGAGGGGAGCCCCACAAGGGGTCTGAGCTTTGAAGCTGCTATAGTGACCAATAAGAAGGGCGCATCAAAGGACAAGGAACGGCAGCCTTTATAAACCGTAGGAAAAAGGGGCTTATGGGTTACCCCTTTTGAGAACCCCCCCCCCAAAAAAAATCCACATTTTAATATACCACCTTCTGTCCATGGCTTCATCCTTATAACCCCCCTGGACAAGAGCCCATGGAAGAAGCCACCTTTGCATCCTGCTCAGAGGAAAAGCAGTCCTGAGCTCCACAGGGAAGAATGGCATCAGAAGAGATAACAGGAGCTCTACTTGAGTTTAGGAAACAATCGCTCATCCTGAAGGAGAAAAACTTCATCTGTATAAGGACAGATTTTATTTATGTTTGATACAAAATAAAAAGATTAAGTTCATGAGACTATAAAATAAATTTGGATTCATGATGGAAATATAATTATATGCATACTTATAATAAGAACAATAATTGACTTGATAAACCACAGCATGATGCAGAAAAAAACACACAAAGTAATAATCTGACTGGGCATTGGACAGCCCCTTAGAAGCAAACCATGTCTAGGTTTTGGTTTTATAGCCCTGATGCCTTAAAATTTACATTTTCCTATGCACAATAGACCTTTGTCGTCCACTCATAATAAAAATAGACTCATTTCAAGATGATGACTCTAAAGGATTCAAGGTGTTGAGGATCTTCTTTTCTTACATGTTACAAAGACTGAAAAAACATGTTCTTTGGAATCATGGGATGTTGTTTAAGCCGTGGGTTGTGGAAAATATTGCCAACTTCTAAACTAGAAAATACATTTTTTACTTAGAATACTAGAGCTTCAACTATGTGTACAAGGTGCACACAGTTCATATGGCAGGAGTGCCTTACTGTGTTTTGCCACCTGGGGAGATGTTTGCCTTAAACCCCTGGAAGATGCCCTGGGAAGGGAGGCGTTTGGTCTGCTATGGCCACTTCTACAACAGGCGGCGGCTTGGGGTTCTGAAAGCAAATGACATACATGCACTTAAAACTAGATGAACTTTCAGTTTTTAATCAGAAATATGAGTACTGTCAATAGGAAAATAATCAATGAAATATAGATTCCCCCCCAAAAAATGACCATAAAGGTGAAAAGTCTAAAGGTCACATTACTGAAGAGTACGGCGATGTGTTGAAATATGAACTTTATTTTCTTCTCCAAATGAAATATGTGTAACTTATTTTCTTTTAAAGAACAATTGGGGTGTAAATATAGGTAAACAGAGAGGAAGGCAGAGTCAGCATCTTAGGGAAATGTCATTTTCACTTGGGTTGACTAATGTCCCTAGTCAAGCTGGAGGAGCATTCATGTTAAGCTATCACTATTACAAAGGACAGGGTGACAATGGGAAAACAAGTTATTCCCACGGTCTCTTTGGAAATGGTCTTGTAATACAGAGGGGCAAGTGTGAATTCAACCCAATGACTTTAAATCTCATCGGACAACAGTAAAATCTTAGGTTTTAAAATAGAGAAAGATAACATATTTTCTCCTATATAAGTATGTGCATAATGTTTCAACATGGGGATTGAGAAAGGACAGTTGCAAATAATTATATAGAGTCTCTAATGGCAAAAATGATCTTTAGGAAAGAATAAACCAGGGCATATAGAAATAGTTTAAATAAAATTAGAATGTTTTCTCTCTCTCTCACACACACACACACGCACACGCACACAGGCACACAATATTATTACTGCCGAGGTAAAGTTTGTTCAGAAAATTTCCATAGGTTTGGAGTCAAAATAGTTGTATATGACATTCACCTTTGTCATGTAGGTATTCAACATGATTATAAAGGAAGATAACAGTTATGAGCTATTTCCATAGATTTCTTACCTAAATTCATTTCTCCATTACCATTACTTAATAGTGAGTGAGAAAAGAATGAATACATTCTGGACCATTAACTCATCATTTACATAGTTTGTAGCACTGTTAGAAATAATGATGAGCAAGTGCTTGAATAAATGTCTTGAAACATCTGACTTCTCATTCATACTTCAACCCCTCCACTCTGAAGTCTCATGTTACCAGGGAGACATCCTAGCCTCCGACAAGGTTCGGTTTTGAACAATGTCCATCCAGATCCTAAAGGGTGAGTTCTTTTCCAGGACCACTGGGCTCCTCCTCTGATGTAGTGAATGGGCTGTGATGCCTGTTTTTTCTACATCTTACCCCTCGGTCTACCCACTCTGTGTCTATATTCAAATGAGCACTGCCTCTGCTCTATCTTCTATTCATCACGCAAATATTCACTAACATTGCTGGGTAAACAAAGGTGCTTGCAATGCCTCCGAGTCCTGAAGGAGCTGACAGTTGAGTATAGTCAGCCGAGAGGATACATTACACCAGTGGCAGGGAAAGATACTTCCAGCTTCATTCATTTGAAAAACTTACAATGACGTCATACAAACTATATATACCATTCTTTTCTGCATGCTCTTCCTAAGTCTTCTATCAGCCACGCTACTAACATGACCTCCCACACATAGAACTTGAATTTTGGGGGGTTGGAAGGTATGATCATTTTATTTTCCAAGTATCTGAAAATACTACTGCCCTTTTCTGGAGGTCCTTATCATAACTCCATGGCTTCCTGAGATGTAATCACTTTTCAAAATCCAGTTTCATGCTCTCTAGTATAAAAATGAGTTTTTGACTTTTATAGTTAAAACCACCAACTCCATACTGAATACCATTTATGATCTTTGTATATAATACTAAACTCATTTTTTCCTACATAATAAATAAGGCACATTGCTAATAGTCTTTCTACCAATCTCCCGAGGGTAGAAAAGAAAGCATGACCTTTTTTTTTGTAGCTGACCTTAATGAATATTTATTAACAACAATTTCCTCCTTTTCTGAGTGTTTGCAGAACATAATTTTGTTCTGTTTTCTACCCCTCAGGGACAGTGACTATAACCCTAACTTAGTGGAACATCCTAACCAATCAAAACTTAATTTTAACATAATTCCCAAGAATGATATATTGATTTTATAAACAAATTAAATTTTACTACATTCTACTTTATTAAACAAAATATGACTTTATATGCTACACATAACTTTTATCAGCTAAATATAACTTTAAATTTAATGGGAATAATCCTGAGGTAAAAATTGCAGAATTTCACAGAAATATCATTTTTATATTTCCTATTAACTTGCTTTTTTTCTTCTTATTGTTATCCAATAGTCCATTGTGCATACAAATTAAGCAATGCACTTTGAAGAATAAAACTATTTAAAATTCAGTAATTACCTAAACCATGACATCAAGTAAAATCCTGTTCAGTGATTTTCCTTGTGAAGTAAGTAAAGTGATGTACTTAGTGATGTAAACACATTTAAATTATTATTTCCTGTACTAGTTTTTAAAGAATGCAAAGTAATAATCATTTTAAAACGTACATGTACACACATGCACACACACAAACGTTTTCCATAATGGCTATACAAATTTACACTCCCATCAATAATGTGCAAGGGTTCCCTTTTCTCTATCTCCTTGCAAAGATTTAGCTCTTGCCCTTTTATTAATAGCCAATCTAGCAGATGTGAGGTATACTATGTCATTGTGGTTTGATTTTCATTTTCCTGATGATTGGTGATGATGAGCACATTTTCATATACCTGTTGGCTATGTATATGTTTACTCTGGAAAAATGTCTATTCAGATCCTCTGCCCATTTGTAAATTGGGTTATTTATTATTTGCTACTGACTTGTAGGAGTTCCTCATATATTTTGCATATCAACCCATTATTAAATACCTAGTTCACACACATTTTTCCCCATTCCGTAGGTAGACATTTTAGCTGTGGAGGGTTTCCTTTGCTGTGCACACATGTTTTAAGTTAAGTATTTTTCTCTTCAGATATATTAAGTTGTCTCTTATTTATTTAGGTGCACTGGTGCTGGGTGCATATATATTTACTATTATTATTTTGTCTTGATGAATTGACGTCGTTATCACTATAAAATCACTTCCTTGTCTCATTATAGTTTTAAATTAAAGTCTGTTTTGTGTGATGTAAGCATATCTGTCTCTTCTCCCTTTTCCATCTCTTCATTTTCAGTCAGTATGAGCCTTCACAGTCTTGTAGGCAGTTCGGTGTTGTAGGGCTTTTTAAATTGATTTAATATATTTCCCTCCCAAAATAAAAATAAAAAAAATAGAGGACGTTTCTCTCAACATCTTTTATGATGGTATTGATGATGATATATTTAGCTATATAGACACTTCCTCATTAAATCTTCCTAATGACTTTATGGATTACATATTGTCTCTTTTCACAGATGAAGAAAATAAAGTTTAGAGGGATTTAGTGAATTACCAAGGATGGCTCAGTAAAGGAGTGTTTGAATGAGGATTTAAATCCTGGTATTTATGATCCTACAGCCCTTGTTCTTTATTATTACAAACTACAGTCCATAATTTACATAGAGTTAATTTCATCAAAATAAAACAGAGCTTTAACAATCACTGAAATAAAAGTTGTACAGTTCTTATGGAAAAGCCTCCTGTGTATTCAAATTAGGAATGCAGATTCCATCATTTAGTTTCACTGGATTTAACAATATTTTCTAATTCTAAATACAGTTTTTTATGAATTATAACAAACTTGTTTACAAGCATCCTGGGATATTTTCTACCAAACACTGGACCACAAATATTGTCGAGAAATTGCATTTGTCTTTCTATGTGTAAAACAGAACTTGTCAAATTTTAAAGTAGACACTGAAATTTTGTACAAAACTTGAATGTCTCCCAATATGCAAGACATTGCGGCTGCGAAACCAAACAGGGAGGTGCATCTCTCCTATTTTTCTACATTTTCTTTTGCCCTGAAGTCAATTACTCTGGATACTCATAGTTAATGTATGAATCAATCATCAGAGTAAGCTTTTATGTTATTCATTAAAAAATACATTTATATGGCTCACAGATAACATATTCCTCACAACTGAACTTTTCTTTTTAACCAAGAGTACAGCCTACAAAAGGAAAGTTTGTGCTATTTGACAACCACAGAAGGCCTTGCTCGCCTGCCTCTACGGGACACTGCTGATGGTTGGCCAAAGGTTTCTCAGCCCTTCGCATGCAGATTTCTTACGCTTCACTCCGGCTTCCTGTACCTCAGTCACTGGCAATGAACCGTGTGCATCTCTGCAAGTCATTCAATTCTCCCCCCAACCTCCCACTCCCACCCAACGTGCATATAAAGAAAATATTCTAAAAAAGGACACATATGTAATACCCTTTGTAATACTTTAAGCAATAAAAAAAGACCAAAAAAATAAAAAAATAAAAAAAGTCCTACATATTGCAAAAAAATATATATATATATATTCTAATAAATCCAAGGACTATGCAAAACAGAACAATAGCAGGTTAATCAGGGCCATGCCAACTGTAGCCTGCAAAATATCCATAATTAATATAAAGGGAGAGGTGAATTGGCAAAACGTAATAATGAAAAGTAGTATTTTTAACTAGTGATTTCTCTTTCGAAAATTATTTGCTTGAAAAAAATCTCTATGCCCTGGCTGGTTTGGCTCAGTAATAGAGCATTGGCCTGTGGACTGAAGGGTCCTGGGTTTGATTCTGGTCAAGGGCACCAAAAAAAAAAAAAAAAAATCTCTATCAATATTTATAAAGAAGAATGTTTAAGATTTAAAGGAAATTACTGAATAGATGATCTATTTGAATGTAATAGATATTATATTATGATGAAAAACAAAAGAAATATGAGTATTCATTTTGCTTTCCTATCTTAACTTCTATGAAATTCTAGAAAGGTACTAAAGACCTCGTCTTATGTGAATTATTTTGAACCCAAGGACCCATGTTAATTAATAAGTAGAGTTTTTGTTTTTGTTTTTGTTTGTTTTAATGAAAGGAAAGAAATGAAATATAAATATATAAACATATAGACATATACTACATATAAATAAACTAAAATAGGGGAGCTAAATTAGGCAAAACATAAACAGAAAGAATGTGATTAATGCATTAAGTGACTTACAGAAAAATAAATAAAATATAAATAGTATGGGAAACTCCAATCTTTTTCAGAATACTCTCTCCAGAAATTTCCCTGTTTGGCAACATGGTCAAATATTACCAAAGTACAAAAAAAAAAAGTTTCATGTCAGAACTTGATCAGGTTCTCTTCACTGATTCCTGGCCAGTTGCTAGCAATACTGATCCACTCAGTTTCTGAATCATAGCTGCCCTCATGATCATTCCAAAGCACAGCTCTGATCACCGCATTCACCTACTTAAAGCCTCTCAATGTCTCCAGTGTTACGAAGAAAGTTCTTAAAACAAAATCAAACAAACAAAATAAACAAATAAAACCCAATGCATGACATGGAGGAAACTGTATGGTACATTCTGCTTACTTCTTTTTATAAAATATATTTTTATTGATTTCAGAGAGGAAAGGAAAGGGAGAGTGAACTAGAAACATCATGATGAGAGAAAATCATTGATTGGCTGCCTTCTGCAGCCTCTGCCCCTCCACTGGGGATGGAACCTGCAACTTGGGCATGTGCCCTGACCAGGAATCCAACCTTGACCTCCTGGCTCAGAGGTTGATACTCAACCACTGAGATACTCCTGCTGGGCTGGTTCTGCATACTACTTAATTTAGCCACATCTCATACTGACTCCCACCCCTGACAACTGTTTAACAATTTTCTTAACAGGACATCTTGTCCTACTTTGTGTGGTGCCCACTGTTCCAGAAAAGCCTTCTCTGGTATTCCCAGGCTCTGGAGACCCAGGCTCGTGCCTCTCCTACCACCTGTAGCACAGGGCTGGGATTATTCGTTTACCAGCACATGGCCCTAGGCTAGGAGCCCTGGCCAGCAGGACCAGGGTTTATTGCTAAAATCCCCAACACGGAGGCTAAACCAGGGGTGGGCAAACTTTTTGACTGGAGGGCCACAATGGGTTCTTAAACTGGACCGGAGGGCCGGAACAAAAGCATGGATGGAGTGTTTGTGTGAACTAATAGAAATTCAAAGTAAACATCATTACATAAAAGGGTACGGTCTTTTTTTTTTTTTTTAGTTTTATTCATTTCAAATGGGCCGGATTCTGCCCGCGGGCCGTAGTTTGCCCACGGCTGGGCTAAACGCTGACTCACTGTTGCTTTAGTAAGTAATTGTGGAGTAAACTAGGAGGGGAGGGAACAAGAGTGCACCCCCCAAAAGTGACTGCCAACCAGAGACAGGAATATCCCTGCTTACACAAGTTTGGGGGCTTACCTGGACCCATAAATAGCCACACTATCCCTACACATCATCGCAGCCACCCATGTAACTCCCATCCTTATAGCACACTGGCTAACCATGTGTTCTCCCTCAGTTTTAGATGAGTGGAGATTCTGGGTCTCATAGTTTGTTTTGAAAAAAAGTCATCGCCACACCCTAAAGACTTACCTCACGCCACACAGAATGACGTGAACTGCATTCCAAAGGCACTAGGTTTTCCTGGTTAAAAGCATGCTTCAGTAATGCCTGGTTAGACAAGCTGATCGAAGCAGGACTATAAAGGAAGGACAACAACTTCCCACAACATTAGAAGGGACAATTGGGAGGAACACCAATTCTCAATATTCAATATTTTTTGAATAAACCAATGGATACCATCATGTCATTTGCCCAAAAATCTAGTTTCTGAAGTTTACCACTCCCAAGTTCAGATCTTGTGTATGGGTGTACTAATACATTGAGTAAGTTCCATTTTTCATTTTGTAGTACAATAACCATCAAAATCTGACAGCATTCTGTACTTTGCACGTGTGGCTTAATTTCCTGCCTCTAGGTCAGAGGGATACAAGTTTTAAATCCTTACTCCAGGAGTCTTGAAAGACTTGGGGTGTTTCATCTACACTTATTTTATCCTCAGTGACCCTTTGCGCAGATATATATGGTAAATAAAAATACAGTCAGGTCGGTGACTGATCATAACACATCTTGGTTTATTTTGAGCACTGGTTAAACAAGATAATGTTGATCCTTGACTAGCGTGGGAGAATGAGATTTTTCTCAAGTCTCTCAGAACCATCACTCTAAAAGATGTGAGAAAATAAAGAATCTGTTCAAATTTAACAGAAAGCTCATCTCAATTGTTTTTCTTTCATTGGTTGCTAATGGTCTCTGCGTAGGTCCTAATGCCAATGTTCAGTTTATGTCCCCAATGCTTGCCTGCCAGTGACTTGAGGGAAGGCTCAGGCATTGGCCTAAAGCTTTCTTAACATGTCCCCAATCACATGCTTAAGTTCGGGCACACAGTGTTTCTCTTAGATTAGGGGAAGGGATTTATTTCCACCCGAGAGTACATTTGATATACCAGTTGGTCTTTGATGGCATATTGCTTCCCAAATCATGTACTGACTACAATTTTTGGATAGTAATAATTAAAAAAGGTACTTGATCATAATACCAATCCCTCGAGTGGAGTTAATAATAGGCTGAAGGCATAATTCATATTGTAAGCTATGTGGCAGTTGTGCTATGAATTAAAATACCATTGATACTCTTGTGAATAGAGATAACTTTTCATGCAGAAATACACTAGTACTTAAATACTGAAAAATACTCTATACTACTCTACACTACTTATACTACTGAAAATACTCTATACTACTCTATGAATATTCTGGGTAAAAAAAGACCTGATTATTTAGGTGTGTGTTTTTTTCCCCCTCATGCAAAACTCCTAATAAATTCAATGGGACATTTCCCTTAGTAAATATTGCAGAATTAGCTCATTTAATTTTTCTTGAGCTGTTTTATGGTTATTTATATAATATACATGCTTAATAAAATTTTTTAAGAGTCAGCTAAGGGATCTGTACTTATTTTTTTATTGTGTACAAGTAAAAACTTGAGGTATAGATCTTGATGTCCTTAATATTTATTGTTAATTCATATCTTGACATAAGAACTATTCTACAAGGGCTTTGATAAATTTAGTGAAACTCAACAGCCTTCTGGTCTAAGCGAGTAAATTTGCATCTGTGTTCCCATGATGATGCTGCATTTGATTCTCTTTCATGTCTCAGAGTGGGTATGTCACATCCGTCAATAGTTGGGAATTGCACTCACTGTGAAGATGAGCCTTAACACAGGGAGGTGCTGAACAGATGAAAAAGTGAATTGAAAAGAAATGAAGCACGCTCTAATGAACGGGTGAATATGACTTGTTTAGCATTGAAATATCAATGAGGTGAAAGTTTCCCTCTCTAAATGAATAAGGTGAACATCAAGCCATCATTGCACCCTGTAATTTCTCTCCTTCATACCAATAATACACAGGGTACTACCATTCCAATGTGTCTGATTTATACAACTGCAAGTAAGATCAAGTATATTGTTTCTTTATCAGCTCTACTTACTCATTAACTCTTTGAATTTTGATTTTTGAAGGATTTCTATAGCCAGTAATGACCTTATTGTTATCAAACCCATATACATTCTTAAAGTCCATAGTCATAACAGCTCTAGTATTTAAAACTCTCCTACTGTGGTTTCTGTGAGAATATACTCTTCTTCTTCTCTTCTGACCTGCTTAACAGTTTCTTTAAAATCTTTTCTGGTATTCCCTGTGGAGTGAATGTTTGTGCCTTCCCACCTCAAAATGCATATATTTAAATTCCAATCCTCAAATTGATGACATCAGGATGTGGGATGCCGGAAGCCGGTCCATCCTTGCTGCTTGACACAGTCGCTGCAGGAAAGAAACATCTGCACAGCATATGTTTCAAGGGACCTGGCGTATATAGCATACTGTTCTTAATATGTTTGCTCCCCTTAGCGCTGCGTGTTTTAACTAAGGTCACCTCTCCGAGAAAGGTTGTTTCCCCAGGTAGGAATTTTTCCCTGAAGTCAGGGAGGGGATGAAACTCCTTAACTAAGTGCCAGGTGGGTAGTTAATCACTTTAACTACAAACAATCATGTTTAAGCTACATAATCTTTACTCCCTGGAATGGAGATAAGAAACGCCCTAACCTTTGTAATAGAAATTGACAGGATTAAAATCAACTGGTATAAATATGGATGTAACAAAACAATAAACAGCAGAACCTCTCTGGAGATCGAGACCAGAACTTGGCTGGAGATCCTGGCTAGGCTGCTGATCAACTGAACGCTGTCTCCGTGTCATTCCTTCTTCGCCGACTCCGTCCACACCTTTGGGGACCCCTGGACCCGCTGGGGTTGGACCCCGGCAGTGGGACATTTAGGAGGTCAGGAGGTCATGAGAATGGAGCGTTCATGAATGGGATTAGTGCCCTTCTAAGAGACTCAGAGCTCCCTCTCTCTCTCTGCTGTTCACCTGTGAATACAACAAGAACACAGCCATCTCGAATCCAGGAAGCAGACCCTCAGCACAATCAACTCTGCTGGTGCCAGAAACGTTCGTTGTTACGTCAGCCACTCTATGGTATTCTATTACACAGTAGATCAAACTTCCAAAACACCTTTATCTCACCCATCAATGATAGAAATGCTCAAAGCTTTTTCCTTCCACCCTTATTTCTTTTCTCTCTTCCTGCTTTCATCGCCTTACTTCTCAGCTGGCACTTGCAGTATTTTAACTATAATCTCTATGCAGCTGACTTCCAACTATGTCCCTACAGTTCTAGTCCTCTTCCAAGCAGCAGTCTTGAATTTCAAATTCCAGTGACAGCTTCATAAATGTCCATGGGCAGTTTAACGCCTTGGCCCCAGGCTGGCTCTGGATGCCATAAGCTGTGCTCTGCTCTGAGGCAGACACTGTGCTTTCCACCTGGGATACTCGGATGGGTAGGACATAGGTCCTGTCCTGGTATAACTCACAACTGAGAAACATATAAGTATATACAAATAATGGGGTGCAATAGATAGGGAAGTAGAGAGAAGATATGTAGGGACACAGGGTGATGATTTCATATACTCTCTGTACATCTTCTAGTTGTATCACCATCTTACCAGTCCTCCAAACTCGAAACTTCAGATTTACCCTTTTTTCCTCCAGTTGGCAATTGCTTTTGTTTGTGGACCTGGTTTCAGTAAGCCTCTTATTTTATACTAGAGGTCCGGTACATAAAATTCGTGCACACATAGAGTCCCTAAGCTTGGCCAATGTTCAGGGCCAGTCAGGTTCCCCGCATCCCCGCCTCCTCCTTCCCTCGCCCCCTGCGTGCCACCACTGTGCAGTTCCCCCCAACCCCTTGCCTCCTCTTTCCCTTGCTCCATCAGTACCCCACCACCACTGCTGGTCTCCCACCATATTCCTTGCCGCCCTCTGGTGGTCAGAGCCCATCACAGTGAGCAATCGAACTCCTGTTCTGGTGGAACTCCCAAGAGGACACTTTGCATATTAGTCTTTCATATATATATATATATATATATATATATATATATATATATATATAGATGCCTTTCCTTCCCAAATGCATTTCTCCTGTAATATTGCACTAATATCCCCACTTCTGCCCCTGCTTTCCTTAGCATGCATTAGGGACTCTCTATACTGAGCATCACCACATTTCTATTCCTCTTTAACAAACACTGACACTCACAAGTAAGTTGGGCTATATAGGTTTCCAAAAACAGGTCTTTTAGCTAACAATTTTTCTCTTCTTCCTGAAATATTCTTGCTTCTGGCTTAAAAAAATCTGAATTACCTAGGTGTGGTCATGGTTTAGGTCAAATCCCAATTGCCAAGTAATAATTACTAATCCTTCTACCTAAACATATACTTTCTTCTATGCATTTTTAGGAATCTTGGTGTAACTTTTAAATTTAGAATATTCTGACATTTTTTTTTCCTTTTTATTGAATTTTTTAGGGTGATATTGGTTAACAAAATAATACTGGTTTTAGGTCCACAATACAACATCTGTTTATTTTATTGTGTATTCAAAACCCCAAGTCTGTAGGGAAGAATGGGACTTGTTTGGAAAGTCTATAAGGAGGATTCTCCGAAAGGTTGGAGGCCTCTAGGGGATTCTTGCCAAAGATGTCAGACCCTGCCTTGACTTTTCCAAACAAGTCTGCGCCCTCAGTTGTTTTACTGGAATCTTTATGTTTAGACTTCAAAACATCCTTGTTTAAAAGACACTGCAGATGCATGTGTTTTCTCAAGGACACTTACCTGGCTGACAGTATTTAGAGGTTAGTTTTAGTTCAAGCTGTTGCTTCAATAAAAGCCTAGGGAGGAAGGCGAATGAGGCTGTCTGGGTCCTTTAGCCTGGAAGTCCCTTAGCCCTCTCTTTCACAGAAGCATGTGTCAGAGTAATCCTTCATCCATCGCTCAGGGTCTACTGGTCAGTCCCGGAACAAGTCAAGTATTCTTCCATCACCATTTATGCCCCCCATGCACTATAGTAACACACAGATGCTCTCTCTCTCTCTCTCTCTCTCTCTCTCTCTCTCTCTCACACACACACACACACACACACACACACAGGCACACCTTCTCTGTACAGTGGAAATAGCAAGGTTTTGGAATAAGATGGGTTTATCATTTACAAACTATAATAGCTTGTTCAAATTACTTAACCTCTCAGAGTCTTCATTTTCTCATCCATAAATTAAATGTGATAAATAATGTAAAGTATCTTGTGAAGTACCTGGCTTATTGCAGGTACTCAGTAAAGGCTAGCTATAATAATGAATACTGTAAGTAAAAATTTATTGTGTAAAGGATTTATGTCCTTCTATTCCATTATTTTTGATGGTCTAAAAAAGGCCTATGTCTGTACTTGACCCTTGATAAATGAGTTTTCTACGAATGAATGTACAGGTTGTTGTACTTTCTGAAAATGTAATTTTATTTGTCAGAACACCTCAGTGCTTTCTCAGACCACAGATTATGTTCTTCATAACATAGTTTCCAGAAACTTTAACTACAAAACAGAAGTTTTCCATATGCATGCATCACCATGTATGTTTTCATTCATTTTTAACATAGTTTTGGAAATGAAATACTCATAAATTTAAATATGTACATTATTTACTTTAAAATAAAGCATATAAACTTAATACATATTTGTATTTTTGGAATAATGTTGAAGATATCATCTTAAAATATTCTAGATTTTCTATCACTAAATGGTATATCAATATGCTCAATATCTTGTAAAGAATACTTTGATGTAACTACTCAAAACATGGAGTAGTGGCTATTTTCTGATATGCTTTGCAAATATTTAATGATGTTTTGAATTGCATTTTAAAATATTTTGGCAAAAGGAATATCTTCCTGTCTGTTTTCAGTTAACATATAAGTTTTCTAAAAAAACAGTCATAACTCACATAAGAATTTTGGATGGAACAATGTAAAATTCCTATTCAACTTGATTTTGGGGGAAAATGTTTATTATTATTATTATTATTATTATTATTATTATTTTGTTAATCCTCACCTGAGGAAATTTTTCCATTGATCTTTTAGAGAGAGTGGAAGAGAGAGAAACATTGATGTGAGAGAAAAGCATTGACTGGTTGCCTCCTACATGAGGCCAAAAAGGCCCTGGTTCAGGGAGGAGCTTGTAACCAAGTTATGTACCCTTGACCAGAATCAAACCCAGGACCCATTGGTCTGCAGGGCGATGCTCTATCCACTGAGTCAAACTGGCAGGGCTCAACTTGATTATTGATGGAACTAATAAGCTCACCCAAAGAACATTTACCAAACTAGGTGCTCAAATGCAATATTATGATTGGTTTTCTGGGTTAGATATGAAACCTGTGTATATCCAACATGTCCATAAACTATAACCTTTAGGGTTACTGGCTTCATTTGATAGGATTACTACGATTCTATTAAGCAAAAATTTTCTGGTTGACTTCTACCTCTACAGAGCTATGAAACAGCTCTTGCACAAAAAAAGTCAAGCTTAGCACTGTTCATAAAGAATAACTGAGGAAATGTTTTCCCTTTTTCCAAGTGCCAGATGATGTTTCTGACATAGCAATATCTACACTAATAAAAGACGAAGATGCTATTTGACCGTACCTTTGCTATGCCCAAGCCACGCCCAACAGCCAATCAGAATGACTATATGCAAATTAACCCAACCGAGATGGTGGCCAGCAGCCAAGGAGTTGAGCAAGCAGGAAGCTTGGCTGCCCTGGTGATGGAGGAAGCCAAGCTTCCTGACTGCCTGAGCCGGCTGTGGCCTCTGCAAAAGGCAACAAGTTTCAATTATAGAAGCTAACTAAATCCCAGATACCTGCTTCCAGCCAGCCTTCACTGGGAGCTTGGGTGGCTGGGGGCTGTGACCAGCCTGCAAACAGCCATCAGCCCCTCACCCAGGATGGTCACACCCTCATGGGGTGAGGGTCCCTGTTGGGGGGATTTGCCAGCCTGCAAACAGCCATCAACCCCTCACCCAGACTGGCCAGGGACCCCAGCAGGACCCTCCACCCTGAAGGGGAAATGGCCAGCCTGCAAACAGCCATCAGTCCCTCACATAGGCTGGCCACGCCCTCATGGGGTGAAGGTCCTCGCTGGGGGGCTTGGCCAGCCTGCAAACAGCCATCAGCCCCTCACCCGGGCTGGCCAGGCACCCCAACAGGGACCCCTACATTGAATGGGCTGTGGCCTGCCTGCAAACAGCCATCAGCCCCTCACCCAGGCTGGTCAGGCACCCCAGTGGGTCCCCCACCCTGAAGGGGCTGTGGCCAGCCTGGAAACAGCCATCAGCCCCTCACATAGGATGGCCACACCCTCATTGGGTGAGGTTTCCCATTGGGTGCCTTGGCCAGCCTGAAAACAGCCATCAGCCTCTCACCCAGACTGGCGAGGCACCCCAGCAGGACCCTCCTTCCTGAAAGGGGTGTGGCCAGCCTGAAAACGGCCCTCAGCCCCTCACCCAGGCTGGCCAGGAACCCCAGTGTGACCCCACCCTGATCCGGGACACCCTTCAGGGCAAACCAGCCGGCCCTACCCATGCACCAGGCCTCTATCCTATATAATAAAAAGGTAATATGCAATTGACCCTAACAGCAGAGTGACTGGGAATCACTGGTCACTATGATACACACTGATCACCAGGGGGCAGACGTTCAATGCAGCACAAGCCAGGCTGATGGCTGCCAGTACAGGGGTGGTGGTGGGAGCCTCTCCTGCCTCCTCAGCAGTGCTAAGGATGTCCGACTGCAGCTAGCCCTGCTCCTCGCTGGCAAGTGGACATCCTCCAAGGGCTCCCGGGCTGCCAGAGGGATGTCTGACTGCCAGCTTAGGCCCACTCCCCTGGGTGGTCATTCCCCGAGGGGTCCCAGACTTCGAGAGGGCAGAGGACGGGCTGAGGGATCCTCTTGAGTGCACAAATTTTGTGCACCAGGCCTCTAGTTTTGTAATAAAGCAATAGATGCCAAAATATATTTGCATGTTCCTATTTAACAGGTATAGGCAACACTTACTCTAAAGAAATATTTATTCTTTCACTAGAATTGCTGTAAATTCATCCACTGTGTTTAAATAAACTGAGAGCAAACTTCCCACATCACCTCCATAGAATTTTCATTGTTGAAGAAATTCTAGATAATCTCAAAAATGAAAAATGTCTGCAGAGTTGAGAGATAACAGAATATAATCAAATATATTCAGGGAAGTGAATTTAAATGGATCAAATGAAAAACATTTACAAATAACACATTACTACCTAATAATCTCTATTATTTAGAGAATATTTTATTAACTTATTATTTAAGGATTAATTTCCTGGCAGTTCTACAAGTCATACTTCTGAATCTGTTTGTCTATCTACCTATATCTATCTATCTATCTATCTATCTATCTATCTATCTATCTACCTACCTACTACTACTAATCACATATTTTTACTTTATAGGAAAACATAACATCAATGGAACTAGATTTTATCATAAAAGCAAATTTAACTCCTATGTGTTATCACAAATAGAAAAATGTTTGAAAGTAGTAAATGTCAGGCCTATTATTATACCTATTCATTAAGACAATGCAAAGAACTACATTATCCTGTTTCTTATTATTTTTTCTTATTTCCCTCAATTAATTTCCTATACTTCCAACAGTACTTGTCTTCAATAATATCTCAATATATCCATGCAGATACTTACCAGGCATTTCAAATATAACCTGTCTAAAATAATCTTCTGTTCCCACTGCCTTCTCTGTCTCAATGAGAGGCGCCGCTCTTCATCCAGTTGCTTGCACCAAATGCTACATACTGTCCCTTAGTCTTACCTTTTTCCACCCTTAACATTAAATCCATCAGAAAGCATTGGCTGCCTCACCTGTCCTAACTATGGCCATCCCTATCCCATGATATCACTAGCCATCCTGAGCTCTTTCCTTGGATTAATGAATTACATCAACTATATGCAACTACTTAGAAAACCATATCGGTAACCAGTTTTCTATGAAACAGGCAGATACACTTCTATGAGTTACCTTCTACTATACATTCCTTCTGTGACCGCTGCAATGCAATGTTTAAACACTTATGTGGCTCAATTATTTCTTACATAAATCCAATGCAATGAAAATCTTTAAAATTTAGTTTGGTGCACAGAGTCCTCTAACAAAATAATTGACAGATCTTTTCAACCAACTGATAAATAATCAAGTAGCCCATCTTGTTTCAGAAGCCTGGCAAGTCAGCTCTAAATTTAAAAATGCAATATAATATAAATATTTCACATATGTGGTTATTATATTTGAAATCTCTTCCTTTGAGTTAGATTTAGGTGCCCTGTTTCAATGTTCAGACCTGCTTGCGTAATTTAATTCAATATATTTTTAGTTACCTCAAGTAAATTATTTGGAGACACAAAGTTTGTTGAAGTCAACAGATTTAGGCAAAACTTAATCTACAGTAATACTGAGGTGATCAAATGAAACAATCTATAATAATAAAAGTGTAATATGCTAATTAGACCAGACAGCCAACGACCTTCCAGATGTCCTTCCAGACGACCTTCTGGATGAAGCTAGGGTGTTGAGGGCCAAAGCAGAGGTAGCTGTGGCAGCTGCAGGGACCAAGCCCCTTGCACGAATTTCATGCATTGAGCCTCTAGTATATTATAAAATGCCTTTGAAACTGCTGCTCTTATCTAAAAGTCTTAATTTCTTATGATAAATGGCTTGTCTATTAAGTATCTATTATATTCAGGCACTGTACTGTGCAAGGTTCAATTTTTTTTCTCATCTGATCTTCATTATAAAGTAAGAATTACATGGTCAATTCTATTTTACAAACAAGGAAATGGAGACTATCGTAGATGATAAACTGGTCAAAGGTTGTGCGATTGGTAAATGAGCAAGGAATTGAATATAAGTCTAACTTCACCCCTGAATTCTATCTACTGCACTTCCAATGCCTCTAGAAAAAGAAAGTGCTCAATATATGGTAATAGGATGCAAAGGTAAAAAATCCAATTATTTACAAACTGTGCTGAGTCTGGCAGGCTAGAGGACAGATGGTGCCATGACTATATTTCATCCCTCTCTAATTTTCCTAAGGTTGACATGGTGTTAGAGCTATTTTCTACTTGACTTAGTACCTGAAATATCTTAATTATTGGGAGGATATTAGGTTCCTCTCTTGGAGTTTCTACCAGTAATGACAAAGTCTTAGAGAAATGGTTAATGAATGCCTAGGATGCACCAGGTACTGACTTTGAGATATATTAGAAAACACTTTTATATGGCTCACAATCTCACTAAGACAAACAGCATGTAATAAAGATAATAAATAATAAATTATCTAGAATGTTAGTAATAAGTGTATGAAAAAAAAATAGAACAAGGTAAGAGAGATTAGTAGTGTAGGGAAAGAGGAAGGGAGCAAATTGTAATTTTAAATGCAATTGGCAAGGGAGACCTGGTTAAGAAAGAGACACTGATCAATGACTGTAAGTGGGGCATTAATTATATGAAAATAGGAGAGAACTTTTTGGCAGAAAGAAGAATCAGGGGAGGGGGAAAGGCATTAATAAAGCCCAGCATACTTACAGCAGAATAAATAAGAGGATGGGGGTGGGTGCTGGAAAATTAAGAGGGCCTCTCCCACCATCATAGGAATTTGGTCTTTTACAAATGGAGATGAGAGCCATTGGGAGTACTTGAACCCAGAAATGACATAGTTCACTAAGGTCATTGTGTAATCATTGTATACTAGTAGACACAGTTCCTGCTGCTGTATTGCCAATGGACTTTAGGGGAACAAAGAAACAGGAAATCATGGAGACCAGTCAGGAAGCTATTGTATTATACCTGGTGAGAGATTATGATAGCACAGGTGATGAGAAGTGTTTGGGTTCTGGATATCCTATACAATAAAAGGCTAATATGCAAATCGACCGAACGTCAGAATGACTGGTCACTATGACATGCACTGACCACCAGGGGGCAGACGCTCAACACAGGAGCTGTTCCCTGGTGATCAGTGTGCTCCATAGGGGGAGTGCTGCTCAGCCAGAAGCCCTGAGCCCAACACACGGCTGGCGAGTGCAGCGGTGGTGGCAGGAGCCTGTCCCGCCTCCATGGCGGTCAGACATCCCCTGAGGGCTCCCGGAAAGCTAGAGGGCACAGGCTGGGCTGAGGGGCCCCCCTACCCAAGGCAGAAATTTCGTGCACCAGTTCTCTAGTATACACATATTTTTTAGGTTACAGCCAATAGAACTTCCAAACAGATCATAGGAAAACTTGCAGGAGGACAAGCTGAGGTGTGAGGTGAGACCAGAGAAAAGCAAGAGTTGTGATTTGGCTATGTGGAGTTTCAGACAGTGATTGGACATTTAGTAAAGTTAGTAATGTTAGCAATAAGTGTACCACTCTCCTATGTCTGTTGGTCATCAATAACAACTATGGCACACTATCTTTGAACTCAAGGATAACGACAAAGTCCTCCACAATAGAATACTACTGATAAACACAACCCATTGATACAAGTTAGCATCAGATGAGGAAGCTATTTGTCACCACGACAAGTTCCTGGTTGTTAACTCAAGCATTTGCCAATGTTTCCACTCACTGACAAACACTTATGCTTTTATTTTTTATATGCTTTTGAGGTACAGCTTTATTTACAATGCATTATTTAGATCATGTTGATAGTGGAATATGGTCACTTTAGAGTTACATTTTCTCTAAAAGCGCACTACTTCCTTTTTTACTTGGTATCATTAAAATTTTGAGTTAAAGGAGTAAGGGGGAATAAATGGTGATGGCAAGAGACTTGACTTGGGGTAATGACCACAATGTAATATACAGATGATGTATTACAGAACTGTACACCTGAACCCTATATGATTGTATTAACCAATGTCACCCTAATAAAGTCAATAATACAAATTGAATTAAATGTTTAAAAAATAGAAGCAGCTTATCACCAACAAATATATAACAACAAATGCTGCAAATCTCTCTCTCTAATAAATAAAAAATAAAATAAATGGAGATAATTTGCACAGTTAATAAGCCACAAATTTACAATCAATACAATATAACCTTCCACAACTCCATGCATTTCTGCATGGCTTGTTTAGGGAAAAGAAAAAAAAAATGGACTATTTTTGTTTTTCTTTATACTTTATGATAAACTATAATTCTGGGTCAACGTGTTATCCTAATAGCATGTGAAGGTCAATACTAACATGCTTTATTTCCTTTCAAATAAAGAGCTCTTTTACAGAAAGTGCTCGAACTTAATATGTCTATGTTAATAGGGGGAAGAGGTTAAGTGAAGCAGTGAACAGGTGATTTAGCAAATAAGGCTAATGTGCAGAGAGTAGAAAGTGAGAAAACAAGAACTCATTTCTGTATTTTTTGTTGTTGTTGCTATTGTAACAGGAAAGTAACAATCATTTCACCTTAAAGAAAAAATAAGACAAATGTAACAACCAAGTGTCTCTAAGCACCAAGAAAATTAAAACATATATATTTTATTGTTTCTTTTTTACAGAGAGGAAGGGAGAGGGATAGAGAGTTAGAAACATCAATGAGAGAGAAACATCGACCAGCTGCCTCCTGCACACCCCCTACTGGGGATGTGCACGCAACCTAGGTACATGCCCTTGACCGGAATCGAACCTGGGACCTTTCAGTCCGCAGGCCGACGCTCTATCCACTGAGCCAAACCGGTTAGGACGCACCAAGAAAATTAATACACTGGATTTGAATATTAGAATTTAAATTCATCTTGACAAATGGAGTGATGGGCATAAACTGACAAAAGATATTTAACTACTTTTATTTACATGACAATAAGATTTTGTGGAAGACATCAATATTTTAAAGATAGGAAAATTCTACTATAGTTTGTAGAATAAAGGGCAGTGAGCCTGAACATCTGTGGCATGGCTCTAGATCCTTAGAAAACTATATGTGACATTGGAAAATTGCCGTAAGAGCCCTCTGTCAATGATTCTCATAATGACGGAGGGAGGTCTGATTTGATCTCTAAGTCCCTTTCCTTTCACATCTAAAAATCACTATGAGCCCAGATACTGACTGACATGATGACAGTAAAGTGATGTAGCTAAACATTTCTTTAGCCTTTAATCACTCCGGAAAATGAAAAGTATTGCTATATGTGTTCATAAATTAAGCACATACTGCAGAACATTTTAAAATATGCTTTGTAATGAATTTTATTCTGGGTCTTGGAAAATTTTTTCTACACTTTGTCCAAACACAGAATTATATTCTTAGAAAACACTATGCAACATTTACTTATTACCTTTTTGAAAATCCTATTATAGAAATCATATGAGGTCTGCTCTCAGATCACAATGGAATTAAACTAGAAATCAATAATAGAAAGATAACTGGAAAATCCCAAACTACATGGAGATTAAACAGCATGCTTCTAAATAAGGAGTCAAAAAATAAATCCCAAGAGAAATTTTAAAATGCATTGAACTAAATGAAAACACAACTTATCAAAATTTGTATAATGTTGTAGAGAGAGTAGAATTTATAGGGAAAGATGTAGCACTTAACACATATACTAGAAAAGAAGAAATGACTAAATACAATCATCTAAATTTTGACCTTGGGAAAGGAGAAAATGAAAAGCAAATTGATTGAAAAGTTATGTGGGAGGAAAGAAATAATAAATATTGGAGCAGAAGTCAATTAAATTGAAAATAAGAAGATCAATAATGTCATCTAAATCACAATATGTTTCTTGAAAAAGAACCTTAAAATAGATAAGCTTCTAGCCAGGCTAATGAAGAAAATGAGGAAGGACACAAATTACTACTCCCAGAAATGAACCAGGGGGCACCACTACAGATGCTATGGCAATTAAAAGAGTAATAATGGAATAGTATGACCACGTCTATGACCATAAACCTGACATCGTAGAGGAAACAAACTCATTCCTTGAAAGACATACTCTGACAAAACTCATACAGGAAATAACAGATGATCTAAATATGCCTATATATGTTTTAAAAAATGAGAGAGACCACCGTGGTCTATGTAAAAATGGAATGGGACTACCATTGCCTGAAAAATCATTAAGCGCACATGACCGTATAATGGTGGATATACTTCATTATACATTTGTCCAAACCCATAGAATATACAACAGCAAGAGTGAACCAAAGTAAACCATGGGCCTTTGGTAATTATGATATAGAGGTTGATCCTTGTTAAAAAAAAATGGACCATTCTGGTGAGTGATGTTGATAATGGGGGAAGCTATACATGTGTGGGGGCAGGCAGTGCATGGGAAATCCCTGCTTCATCCTCTCAATTTTATGGTATAACTAAAAATGCTCTAAAAATAAAGACTTTATATCTACAACAATAAAATAGTAATACGCTAATCGGCCAGGCAGCCGAACAGCAGAACGACCGTCAGGACGACCTTTTAGATGAAGCTGGGGCTGTGAGGGCGGAGCCCCTTGCAGAATTTCGTGCATCTGGCCTCTAGTATATATATAAACAATAACACATAATAATATTCAGGATGTAATTTGAAAAAAAAAACATTTAAATTTCTCTATGGGTATTTCAGGATTTTTTTCAAAGTCAATGACTCTCATCTTTTTTCACTAAAAATATCTTATTTTTACAAGTCGTGCCTGTGTTTGGCTTCTATACTACACCTGACATTGTTTTTAGTAAAAATATAAGTCACTTCTGTGTAGTTTTCAGAAAGCACTTCAGAGAAGACTTACAGACACCAAGCCCTAGGCCACTCCCCATTGCGGTTCTGTGTAACAGGAAAGAAAACAAAGATTCCAGCTGAGAACATGAGCAGCCAAACAGGCCAGTTCCTGGATGCTGCAGGTGAAATTCCTCTGGGTCCATGAGAGGATTGTTCTTTAGGATCCAGGAAGATGTTTGCAGCTTTCTGTTGTCTGTGCAAATCCAGAATGAGCCGCGGTAAAAGAAGAATCCATTAGCAGCCTTTGGCCTTCTAACCTCAAGAACCCTGCCCCATATCCGCTCAGTTGCTGCTGAATTAAAATGTACCAGTAATCCCCAGGAACTTCCCACGAAGAAGCATTGAGAGGGTTTCTTTCTTGATCCCATGTCTGATTAACCTCAACGTGCTAAACAATGTGCACAGCTCTGACCAGTGATCTGTTATGGGAGCTAAAAAGCCTGCGTGAATGACAATGCTTTCAGAGCACTTTTATATCCCCCTTAATGCATGGCAGAATAAAGACTAGATTATGTCCTGATAAAATTTTGGAAGGAACTAGAGTGGTTTATTCATTGGGTTCTTAAAAAACTAAACCTGCATCATTCTCCATACAATGGCAAACTGACTTAGTCTGTTTGTGTCCAGCGTCAGTGTTTCTTGCATGCTGCCAGGGGCACACAGGTGAGCACAAAGAATTTTAAAACATGCGATACCTGCCTATTTAGTCTGGGGCATGGACCTCTTTCCCCTTAGATTGTCAAATAGAAATGACAACAGCCAACACAACAATATCTGACCAATGTGAATGAATCAAAATTATACCTAGTTGTTTTGTCAAATCAGCAAAATATAGATATTTTTGGTGTGCTTCAGGATTTTTGTAATTAGTTTGTGTGCCATGAGATGAAAAAGGTTGGGCATCGCTGGTTTATTGCATATTATACATGAATAAAACATGTATCTTACATTTAGCCCACATAATTTCATGCTTTCTCACAAGGTCAAGTATAAGGGTGCACTGTCATTGTATTGGAGTACCCTTCCTTTACTCTTAATTTAGGGGCAATTTATTGATCTTTGCTGAAGAAATTCACCCCTCCATGATCAAAAGACTATAGTCACACATTGTAAAAGTTAAAAACTCAAAGCAACCAACGCCAAAGAAAATAATCTATAATGCTTACTCCCTCAGTATGTAAATGCTGTTTCGGTTTCTTGATTTTGAATTCCATGGTTTAATCTCCTCACAGGCATTTCATTATCTTAGTGTTAGTGCCCTGTAATCACAGTGCATTCTTGAATCTCTGTTCAAATGAGTCTACTCAGGAGTCCAAAGCCTCCCTTCCCTGTAGGTCCCAAAATAATTCCTGAAAGTGGAGGGCGAGGGGCGCTCTTGCAGTAGCTCATGTTGAAAGGACCCTATAAAATGGATGTGTTAAGAACTGACATGTCACAGCTCCGCTTGTTCAGTTCAACCCTCTTCCTGTCTGCCCAAAAGCAGATCTTAAACAGCAAAATCGCATTTCAAAATGTGCTGATCTGTGATATACTTGCAGCATACTTCCAAACTTTATTTCAAAAGTCACTTCCCTTGGGATGGCTCTGTCTTTGCCCAGGTAGAGGAAATAATTGCCTCTCTCCACTCCTGTAGCATTTTGTACTTAAATCGGTTATAACTCATACCCCTTGCTATATTGCAATTATGCATTTATATTTTCTTTATTCCTCACCAGAGAGAGAGTTTCTTGGCAGAAAACGTACCCTACTGCACCTTATTTACTGAATGCTGGAACAGCTGTATTGACTAAATTATTAAAACAAGTAATCTCGTACACTTTTTATCAGTGACAACATATGCTCCTCTACAGGGGGTAAAGTTGTCCTGAATCACAATTCAGTTCCAAATTAATATGACACTGGAACTGGAGCAGAGGCGGAACCATGACCCGAGGCATGAAGAGAATTAGGGGATGGGAGTCAGAACAGCCTTTCATGTTTGAATCTGTGTTTCTGGGAATGTCATTTGAAAAGTTTCTGGGAAAACACTGTTAAGTTTTCCAATCCAGTCCAGTCGCTTGAAAGGCTGTTTTGACCAATGTAGATGCAAGTGGCAGTCTCTCCTGACAGGATCAGCAGGGTTTCTGAGGCTATGAAAATAGAATAGCCATCTTCTGCTTTATGCCCCAAAGACAAAGCGAGGAGGGGGCGGCAGGGAACTATAAGCTTGCCTTATCCATGGTTCCTCATTTCCCCATGTCATCGACTTTTCCATTTACCCCTTGAGGGGTCACTAAAGCCTTATAGATCCTTTCAAACACCCACACTCTCTTCTCTTCAGATGTTCCCCTCTTTCAGGAAAGAACATTTTCATTGCTGTTTCCTGGAAAGTAGGCATCGCCTACATCATACAGTGCAGCTCTCCATTGCATAGCTGTAGGAGAACTCTGGCTCCACTCTCCCATTCCTGGCCTGGAGGTGGAAACGATGCCTCTGTTATGTGTCTTGAGCGGCTAGCTCTTGAGATGAAAAGTCTCACTTTTTAGGAGACTGTTTCTAAAATAGGCAGCAGAGGTTACCAGGGAAGATAAAGGCAGCCATGTTTGCTTTCTGTTTGCAGGCCATCTATCCCAGTTCTGAAAACCAGGGACTGAGCTCTCTGACTTAACAGGAAAAGATCATTCAAGGCAGTGTGAACAAACAGAAACTCTTGAATATCATGGGAATTTCACGGTGGCGCAAACATAACAATATATCCCGGTCAATGAGTATTTCTCCTGTGCCAGCCCCAGCGCTTACTCCGTATCTAATTCATATATCTAATGATCCTCAATACGGCCTTCCAAGTTAAAAACCGAGACTCCACCGGGCTGGCCAGGCAGAAAATAAATGGCAGCAAATCTTACTGATTTGCAAAGAATCTCTGACATAAATCCTATGTTTATGGTTTACAATGTTTCTTTGTGTCGAATTTCTGTTGTGAGGTGAGTACTATCCTAATTATTTTACGGATGACACAAAACGTTATCCTTTTCGCCAATAAATCACATTTCAGTTAGGAGAACGGAACACATATGAGACACTTCAAAAACTATGTGTGAAGCAACATATCAAAAAGTGCAACTAGCCTATGGGTTTATAGCAATGATCGTGATATGTGTTTAGTCACGGAAATGACTCATCAAAATTAGATCCACCCACATCCATTTTGAAGTAAAATTTCGTGAAAAACATCACAGTGTTAGTACCATTATCATGAAATCTTTAAGATAGTTTTCAGAAAGGATAACACGTTTTCACTTAAAATATCTGAATTTGATCAGTTTTAACATTTCATGTTTAGGAACCATTCAGTTCATTAGAATTTGTGGGAATAGTATCCGTTTAATCAGTAAATACATCCAAAAGGAGAGGAAGTGGTTGGGAGACTTTGGTGAGAACAAGCATTCCAGTGAAAAAGCCAGTGCCCGGCACATCAGGGGAGCCACGTAGGGACCTAACTGTGTCACTTGCCTCTGAGCCCTGTGACCTTGAGCCAGTCACCTCACCTCTTTGAGCATCTGTATATGAGAAAATTGAGTGGGATAATCTCAAAGGAGTCTTCTGTTTCTTGGCCACATAATTATACAACTTGATAAATTTTTCACAACAATATTTAAGTGAGAGTCTTGCTGTAGACAGAAAAATGGAGAACAACCCAACTTCCGGGGCAGTTTGTTTAGTGGGTAATGAGCTGCTTCTAGCAGTGGAAAGTCAGACCTGAATTTGGTGATGCATTAACCCTCTAGGTGCCGCAAGAACATTGTACCCCCTGCTTCCCAAGGACCACCAGGTTTTGAGGTGATGGACAATTGGCCTGGAAAGAGTGTGACTGAATGGAAGCAGGATATTCCTAATTTATCTTTTATTTCAACATTTTCATTTAAAAAACCTTTGTGGAAACAAGTCAATCTTCATTTTAATATGCATTCCAAATTTAGCAATGAATTGGAGATCAAAAGCTTTTTCCCATGCTAAATTTGAGAAATAATGACAGTTAGCTAGAGTTTAATGACAAACTTGCCTTGTTGAATGTCGGCACAAATCCAGCAGATCTGTGGACATGTCAAATCTGTGATTAGAAAGGAAGCTATTTGAAAAGAAGGCTGACAAGACTGAGCCACATGATCTAACATGGGTTTCCATACCTGAAATATTTGTGAAAGAAATGACCGTTTGAGAAATGGTTGCTTTTAGTTTATTTCTCAGGTTCAGATTATTTATCTGGCCCTACCTATAACCAAATGAAAACCATAACTTTGCTGTGCATGTTGGCAATCTGAGTCAAGTCCTCCTCTTTTGAGAAACAGAATAGAATAGCAGTTATACCCAAAGATTGGAGTTCAAGACTCTGGGACTTACTAGATGTGGGTCAATGATGTCCTGGCAACCTGTACGGCACAGCGTCCTCATCTCTCACATGATGAAAAGAGGAGTATCTACACATCGGTGTCCTGAGTGGATGGCAAACCTAGTCCTTTGTCAACACTAAGCATAGTGATCAGCAAGTGAGGAGGGTCAGTCCTTTCCTTGTAAGGCGATTGGGCAAAGTTTCTAACACCAGAGCGACAAGCCAGGCTTTTACAGGTGAGTGGCATCTGCCCTGCCCGCCAGCCCCAGTGAGAGAAGCCGGAAGGACAGCTCTATGTTCTGGGCGTCCCTCTGTTTTGTTCCCCTGGACATCTCCAGCAGCCCCTGTGGCTGACACTGGTCCCAAACTCAACCTTCCTCCTCTGTGCATATCTCCTGCTTCCTCTGTCACAAAGACATGGCAGATGGAAATGCTCATGTCATGAGACAAAGGGAAGAAGATACACAGAGAAGAAACCCTCAGAGATGCTCTGACTTCCTTCATGATTCTGCCGCAGGAGGTGCCAGCACCGGACTCCGTGCTGTAAACCCTACAGGTCAAGGGTTAGGTGCTTCCAATATGTATGGAAGCCACTGGACTCATGTGGCTACTTAAATTCAAAGGAAAGCATCAAAGTATAATTAAAAAGCCAATCCTTTAATCACATCAGCTACAGTCTAAGTGCTCAACAGCCACACACAGAGCAAGTGGCCACCATACTGCTCAGTGCGGGAGAGCATGTTCATCATCACAGGAAGTTCGTTCCTTGTGCCTGAAACAGAGCACTTTGCCTTATGTCTTGTTTTGCATCAGTGGTGACGCCCTATTTACTAAATTAATTTTCCTTCAACAAAATTCCTTGTAACTTTTTCTAAAATAAACTAGAATTCAAAAACAAATTGAATGAACTACATATGGCTAGTCTGTGGCAATATCAATCCATAGGATATGCTAGTCAAGGATTTGATTAGGTAAGTTTTGATCTATAAAAGGGATTGTGGAGGAACATTAAAACTGCATTTGCAGAAAAGGAAACTTTCTGTAAATGTTATCAGCTTTAGAAATTATTCACATGTGCACAAGATGGTGCAGAACACACAACATATTGTGTGTGTGTGTGTGTGTGAGAGAGAGAGAGAGAGAGAGAGAGAGAGAGAGAGAGAGAGAGAGAGAGTTGGGGGAGATACTTTCTTATTTGGCATATAAGTATTTTTCACCCAAGAGGATCTAACTCATGTCTGTTTAAGAACAAAACAATAATTATAATAACACACAACTAAATAATTATGCTCATCTCAACAGATTCGTTACAACAATATCTAAATACAAATCATGAGTTGACAAAGAGCAAGAATGGAGGTAAAGAGACATGTCAGAAATTTATAAATGTTCAAGATATGAGTAAAAGCATTTCATTTTCAAAAATCAAAAATGAACCCAAACGCTCTGCATTTAATAATACTGGGGATCTAGCAAACCTTTTAGAGAATGTGAATACGATATGGTCTATGATACCAAAGGCTACAAACATGTCCATTAAGACACCATTATGAAGAGCTGTAATAAGATATCCTATACAATAAAAGGCTAACATGCAAATCGACCAAACAGTGGAACAACAGGTCGCTATGACTCGCTCTGACCATCGGGGGCAAACGCTCAACACAGGAGCTGCCCACTGGTGGTCAGTGTGCTCCCCCAGGGAGAGCGCCGTTCAGCCAGTAGCCAGGCTCACGGCTGGTGCAGCGGCAGTGGCAGGAGCTTCTCCCGCCTCCAGGGCGGTGCTAGGGATGTCCGACTGACAGCTTAGGCCCTAAACCATCAGTTGGACATCGCTCAAGTGGTCCCGGACTGTGAGAGGGCGTAGGCCAGGCTGAGAGACCCCCCCCTGAGTGCATGATTTTCGTGCACTGAGCCTCTCGTCTAATATAATCAAGGTGGGCAGGCCACCAAGTATAAAATCTCTTCACATTCTGATTTGAACCTGGGACTTAAGTTGTCAGAATTGAATAAAACTCAATTCAAAAATAGTCTTTTAACAATTGCTCACCTCTCCATTCCAACTCCCCATTCACTCAGTCAGTCGTCAATCTCACAAAAGTATTCTGACAAAGTTTACCCACCCAGTAGGTCTTGATTTCCATGCACTTTAAACGCCGCAGACCCCCTTTGGAAAACATTGGTTAAAGCTCTTAACTTGATATTTGGGCATCTCTGTACTCGAACTCTTTCCATGGGTTCTGCATTATCTTCCCAGAGTTGGGAATTTTCTCATGGATGGCCTCAATGCAAAAATTGAAGTCCCCTAGACTAAAACAGCTGGTTCAAATGTTATTGTTTACTACTAATTGGTTAAAAATGCAATCTATTTAAACCCACCAGGTTAGAGTATCTCCTAGAATCTTTGCTACAAATAAAATACGAAACAACAGAATGCTAAATATGTAATGAACATATTTAACATGAAGAGGTTAAAAGGTAGGGTTTTAACATTATTTTTGATGACTATAATGAAAGCGTGTGAATAAAGGAACTAAAATATGCGTAGTCAGTGATGCACAGGATTATTTTCTTATCCTGTTGTTCACAAACATCCTTATTACTGTAAAGTTTTTTCTTAACCTAACTAAAAGTGTTACTTGTTCATCTTCCTAAATATAACTAAATAAAGCTAAAAAACACCTAGTGGGATTTTTTCAAATAGACATATAACTTTACTTTCTCAAGGCTATACACATAATTAATACAAGAAATATAATGAAACAAAATGGAATTCTTTTAAACATAGTCCATTGCCTTTAAAACACAAGGTAATATTCTGATGCAACTTTTTGAAATGGGAATTTTTAAAAAATTCCAAAATCTTAGAGCGTCAGCCTGCAGACTGAAGGGTCCCAGGTTCGATTCCGGTCAGAGGCATGTACCTTGGTTGCAGCACATCCCCACTGGGGGGTGTGCAGGAGGCAGCTGATTGATCTCTCTCATCGATGTTTCTAACTCTCTATCCCTCTCCCTTCTTCTCTGTGGAAAATCAATAAAATATATTTTTTAAAAAATTCCAAAATCATTCATTAGTCTGCAGCATTTAGAAGCAAGACCTCCTTGCCACTAAATATCCAATAAATGTATTGGATAAATGTTGTACTTAGAGTTTGACAAGCTTTAACTCTAACAACAGAAATTTCAATTTCTTCAATTTCTAAAAATAATTTTATTTTAAAGTATTTTGTACTCTGATTCCAACAAATCTTTAATGTGTCATCGATGCATACAATTTTATTAGTTTAAACTAATTTTATATGTGTGAAATTTATATATAATTCTAAGCAAATTACATAGATATGAATATAGAATTGAATAATCTTTATGTTGTTTAAGTGCTTAGCCTACAAATTTATATGGCGGGACAGAAGAGAGACATTTATTTGAAATTGCTACATTTGAAACAAAACTTTTATTAGAAAATTAATTCTCCTTAAATATCTTGAATATAAGTAATTTTTTTTGGTTTCTAAAAAAAGGGTGAAAATAATAATTTATTTTCCAATATCAGTGACTACACATTGTTTCAGTTTTTGTATATAAATTATTACTTAAATGTTTACTATTCATATAAAACCTTCTGTTAATATATTTATATATATAACCATGATTCCATATAGATTGATTATACAAATGTATGACTATAATGACCATCAGTCTGAAACCCAAGACTTGATTAATTGTAGTTGATTATTTGCTTATCAGAGTTAATTAATTTGACTTTGAACTTTAGTTTAAACTTAACTATAACATATTTAATTCCTGTTCCTTATGCAAATTATTCAATTTATCTTATAATATAAATTTGTATATCTATACATATAAATACAGTGTACTTACTAATATTATCATAATGTATCTGTATTTGCTAAGTAGGTTTATCCTTTTGGCAATTTTGATTACATTTTCCAAAAGAACAAGTTACTTTCCATATTTAAAAAATTAACTGAAATATTTTAAAACTGCTTAACTATTAAAATTAATTTTTATTAAAGGAAACAAAGTAATTTAATCATACTTTGAGCAAAAGTTGAGCACAAATAAAAATTCACTCTGCCATTTATAAATTAAATTATTTTAATGCATTTTTATAAGTTATGTGATATAAAAAGTTGAAATATTTGACTCCCCATCTTTGAATCAGCATAAATTAGCTAGTAAAATTGGGGAAATAATACTAATCTATAAATGACATATTATTGTCTTATAACTTGTTTTTAATCAAATGTGGTGATTAAATATTTACCTATGATATCTCAATTTTATTAATACATCTTATAATGATTTTTAGAATTATCTTCAACTATTCATATACTCATATTTATGTAAACTAAAGCAGTTCTATCATGATCAATCCACTTTACATTCCATAAGAATAGTACTATATTTCTCCTTTTAGTGTTAATAACTATATATTTGATTATTAAAATTTCAATCTATGTAATTATCAACTTGATAGCATATCTTCAGACAGATTACCAAAAGTTCAATTCTTAAGGCAACATTACACTATGGTAAACTCTATTCTCTTACATTAGATAACACCACTTCTCAAAATAAAAAAAATAGTCAGCATATTCTAAAATATACAGTCAAGGGAGGAATATAAGGGAGTTTATTTTCATTTATGTATTTTTGCCTTCCCTAGCAGTCCTTGATGATCAGGCTGGGTTGCGCTTTTGACATCTCCTTGCTCAGCTTGCTAACACACACTTCAAGGCTGCAATAACTAGATTAAAGGAATAGCACACAAGCGTAGCTCCAGGCTACAGGTCTAGCTGACACAAGTCATCTTTCACTGGCCACACTCCGTAGTCTGTAACACAAGATGACTTTCCTGGCAAAGCTACCGTGTGCCAAGCTGGGTGACATTTATGGACGGTCATAAATCTGTAGCCAGGCCCAGAAGTTTTTGCAAGTTTGTGATAAAATGGGGCTGATGTAGTTAAAATACCTTAATTATATTTCTAAATCACATCAGCTCGAACTAACATACCCTTTGATTAAATGCCAGCTAATCTTACTTCCTATAGGTTCCTGAGGACTTTTGGCTGCAGGCTAATGTAGGTTCATGCGTTCATTTAAAATAGTAGGCTTGTCTTCAATTTGGAAAAATCAAGCTAGTAGTTTAAATGCAAAAATAAAGGAACATGAGCATATTGCCTGGATTATAATAGGTTCTAATAAAATCTACCTGCATCATAAAACTGTTTGAACTGGATAGAAAAAATAATATTTTACATAAAAAGTTGGTGTTTGATTTTTACTGATCTGCTTTTACAAATATTTAAACACACAGATCTGAGTCATTGACTATTATACATCTGTAGGAAAACCTATTTAAAAAGTCATGTCTGGGAGAGTGATGATTTAGTTGGTAATATTGAGTCTAGGAAAATGTATAAGGTAAAATATGCTTTGAGGTGTCAAATCCTATGAGAGATTTTTCGATAGGTATTTCTACTTTATGAAACATAACCACTGATTTTCCTCAATCATTAAAAAGAATGAATCATATGTGATTAAAGAATTACAACTAAGGGAAACAGATACTACTGATAGTACTGTCTGCTTGAGTTTTCTAAAGAGAATGTTAATTCTGAAAAAGTACCAGAAGGAAACAGTTTGTGAGAACAATGCAATTATGACAGTTTCTTCTCCCCTCACCCCTGAACTTACATGCACTTCAAAATATAAGAGAATTATGTTTACCTGACCTTAAAGCACACTGGACAGATAAAACATATTTTACAATATTGGATCTGCTGCAGTGAGATAGGATCACCAAGAACACATTACACTACATTCCCTTTCTCTTCCTTGAATCATTTTGATCCACCAAAACCAAACTTTTGGTATTCTGAAGTACCATAATATCTATAAAAGTAAACATTAGATTTTTAAGCATAAAGAACAATGCAAATTTGTATACACGCACACACACACACACACACACACACAGGTATTATCAGTTTGACAGTCACATTGTTTCTAAGAACTTACATAATAACCAAATAGTGATCTGATTCCTTTGTCTTAGGAAACCATACATGATTTTTCATAAACAATTGGAACTTCACAGGCCAATCGGTCCATATGTCTGGGGCCGTGGGGTTCACTTCCAGCATTTATTTACATTATGGAAATCCTTGGGGCGATGCATGCTAATTAGTTATAAATTATTTTTAAATGAGCACTGTCTATGCAGTAATAATTATTTATGAAGTATAGCCAAAGAACTCTAGAATCTACTTCCAAAAATGACATTTCTACCTTTAAATGTTTTTACAACAGTCAACAAGGTAGGTGATTAACAGATAATCATGATTTTGTGACATGAAATTCTGAATTTTATGAAAAGTATTTGAGCTATAAAATAAACATGAAGTCCTTGAATCTAGGGAAGGTTTTACTGAGTTCTGGCCTCCTTTTCCCCATGTTCTGTGGCTCTGGGCTAATGCCAACACATGATGCTAATATAAAAACCACACAGGTTGCTAATGCTGTGTGCTCATAATGGAACCGGCTGGGGAAAAAAACACAAAAACACAAAAAAAACAAAAACAGTGTGCAGCCTAGGCGGAGATTAGTCACTCCCTTCTGAGGATGAGAGGAAATTAGGCTGCATTTTATGGAGAAATAAAATGTGCAGGTTTTTTTAAAAAATATATTTTTATTGATTTCAGAGAGAAAGGGAGAGAGAGAGATGGAGACATCAATGATGAGAGAGAATCATTGAGTGCCTGCCTCCTGCACACCCACTACTGGGGATAGAGCCCGAAACCCAGGCATGTGCCCTTGACCGGAATCGAACCCGGGATCTTTCAGTCCACAGGCCATTGCTCTATCCATTGAGCCAAACCGGCTAGGGCAATGCGCAGGTTTTCAATACTGTTCATAAGTACAACAGGAAAGGTTATGCCTTAGAAGAGCCCCAATACTTATCTCATGAACAGAGCCTAAGCTGTTTGAGTGGCAGCTTTTGTTCCCATTTAGGACCGGAACCTGAGTTAGAAAAGTGCAGCCCGGGGTCTGTCCTCGGCATGTTTGGCCACATCTGGTGAGTTAAGGCATCAGGTATTCATGATGTGTATACATGCATGTGTGCACACATGACCTGCTTTCTGATATGCATATCTGATATGTGTGCACACAGGCAGCAGGTATGTATGCATATATGGCATGTGTGCACACATTTAGCATCTATCTGTGTATATCTGATGTATGTGTGCCCAGGAATAGTATGTATACACCGAGTGGCCAGATTATTATGACCATCCCATCAGTACAATGAAGTGAATTAGTTATAATAATAAAACCTTGAGAGTATTTGCTTAGGAAGTTTTCAATACTCAGTATTTTTGGAAGTGTCAATGAAGTACTGATGGGGTGGTCATAATAATCTGACTGGTCATAATAATCTGGCCACTGGGTGTATTTGCATGTGCACACATGCAGTATTGTATGTGTGTGTCTGATGTGTGTGTGCGCGCATGCAGCATGTATGTGATTGGCGTGTGCCTGTCCGGGGTGTGGATTGTGCATGCTGTCTCTATGCATATAGTTAATAACAATTCAGTCTTAGTTTTCTTTGTTTGAGGACAGCACTTTCTTCAGGTTTGCCTTCGCTTTGCAATTCTGCAAGACGGATGAAAGGCCCTGGGTAATATATAATGTACAAAACAATGTAAGGAGCTGCAGTTCTCAGAGCAAGAGTTACCAGCTTGGAGAAAAAAATCCCCACTTCACATTGTCTGTTTGCATATCATTAGGTGCAATTTTTCTCCCAGCATGTTGTAGGCTCCTTAATTCATTTCCAGGACCCAGTTATAATGACTTGTCTTTGTCATCTCTTAAATACATCTTTTCTCATCCACTCAATTTCTCCTTCTCATACTGCATCTCTTTCTTACCTATGGTCCTAAGAATGACCCACTAACCTTATTAAAAATCTCTTCTTTATTAAGAACTCTTAGCATTTTAACTGCTACATAAAACTAATCCATAGCATTTGTTACCTTTTGGAAATCTGTGATGGTAATAAAAAGGTGAATAAGAAAACCATGATTAAACATGTTCTCAATATTCATTGTCAGTATCACTTGCACGTGTATAAAAATATGATTAAATGTTTTAATTCTCCTTAAGAAATCACATTAAGGCTAGTGAAATAAGATGTAGCGATGTTGCCACAGTTTTAGAAGAGTTATTTTTATGTCACCCTAAGTCACTAGTAAACTGTGAATGCACTTTCAATGAGCAGGTCTCAGATTTTACAAGTTTTTTTTTTTTTGTAAGTAATTTCTCACTGAATTATGAATATGTTAGCAGTAAAACTGAATACCTTTTGCTTGCTATCCCCTAAATTCTTCTTTTTTATATATATTCCCGAACAGCATTGTGAAGAATTCTAAGTGACCAATGGTCCTGAATTTTAAGCAATGTTAGAAACTAAGAATTCCAGGGTTCTGAAAATTGCTGTCTTTAGAACAATTGCTTACTATATAGACCCAGAACCAAACAGCTTAAATAAAATGTAGAGCAAGGCATCAAAAAATCAAAATAACATTGTACTATAATCACTACATTACATTTCAAATTTTACCTAACTGACTTCTTTTGAAATACACTTAAATACTATTTCAATTTTTCAAATTCTGCAATTTATTATAACAACTTAATGGTTTTTAAAATATTGCCTTAAAAATCACCTACCCTTGTGCAGTCTGGAGGGCTGTTTCTTCCCCATCTCCCTCTGTTAAACTAAACTTGATCTTGCCTAAAGGTACAAGTATACTTATATGTGCAGGGGCTTCAATAATTCATGTTTTTGACATCTAGACATTATATGATTCGCTGACTATTCTTAATTAGCTGGAGGAGGCAGCATCAGTGTGGACTCACAAATTACTTTAAATATTCTTTTAAATATTTTAAATTAGAGCTTCCAATTAAAATTGTACATGTCACATTGTCTCATTTAGCCCCTCTGTTCTTTTTCGGAGGCACAGGCTCAGCTAAGCAAGCCTCATTGATGTGAGCTGAGCTCAATTAGTTTCTGATGTTCTGCCAAATTGCCTCATTACCTGTCACCCACACACCACTGACACTTTTAAACTTGGGCTCTTTGCATCCATGTCATTCTCCTTAGACCAAGAAATAATTATTCTCATTAGACTGGTAAAGATAAGCAATTTGTGAATAAACAGTAAACCAGTATGTTGGTAATTTAAATAATAGGAAAGACACCGGTGATGGGACTGATCAATCAAGTGTGTGCTAACATACATGCACATGCTTGTACACACTTGCACATGCATGCAAGATTGTTAAGGTCTGTGAGCTTGGATCCTCTGAGAGATCTTGAGAGGTTTGTCTATGACTGCTGTGTCCACCAGGTTTACAAATTGCTTACAAATGTATTGATGATCAGAGAAAGTAGGAGCTTTTCATTTTTCATATATTTGAATGAAAACGTGCTTCATCCTAGGATCATGACACATACACCGGAAGCATCCCTCATACCTGGTATGCACAAAGGGCACAGGATAGACTAAAACACACATAATGCCACATTCCAGAAGAAGAAGCATAAATAGCCACTTCAAACAATCTTTATCTGCAAATCCTTCATGAGTGCTATTTACCACTTATCAAAATATCGACCCACAGGCAAAGATGGGGCCTTAACACAAATGACTTTTCTCTCTCCCTTGCCCTGTAGTCATCGCCTTGCGCATGGGGAGAGAGAGGGCAGAGAGTAAGAACCTAATTAAGAGGTGATGCTTTTCGAGGTTAGTCTATACAGATGATGCATATTGGAGCTGAGACCTTTATTCTCCTGAATGGCTGGCAGAAGATCATTAATAGAACACAAAACGTGCATTCCATTTACAGCTTCATGGTACCGTAAATGCCCGCGCTATAGAAGTTTCCATCCACCTGTGGTGGTCAGCCCCAGCTGCACATAAGCCCATGACGAGTTTTTAGTAAGTAGCTGGGCCCGGTCTCCATACAGACCAATGAGTTCAAAGTCTAGGGCAGCGGTTCTCAACCTGTGGGTCGAGACCCCTTTGGCGGTCGAACGATCCTTTCACAGGGACCATCCTGCATATCAGATATTTACATTATGATTCATAACAGTAGCAACATTAGAGTTATGAAGTAGCAACGGAAATAATTTTATGGTTGGGTCACAACATGAGGAACTGTATTTAAAGGGCCAGAAGGTTGAGAACCACTGGTCTAGGCTAGGGTATGTCTCAGGGGCACTAGAGCTGTTCCCTAGGTCACTCCCCTGTGCAGCCAGTGGTGAACATCATGGCCAAAGGGTGTCTGACTGTACAGGTAAAAGACCATCATGGCCACAAAGTAGAAGGTTGTGGCTTTCTTTGGACCTTATGCCTACTTTTTATTTTATTTTATTTTTTTAAATATATTTTGTTGATTTTTTACAGAGAGGAAGGGAGAGGGATAGAGAGTGAGAAGCATTGATGAGAGAGAAACATCGATCAGCTGCCTCCTGCACACCCCCTACTGGGGATGTGCCCGCAACCAAGGTACATGCCCTTGACCGGAATCGAACCTGGGCCTCTTCAGTCCTCAGACTGATGCTCTATCCACTGAGCCAAACTGGTCAGGGCCTTATGCCTACTTTTTAAAGTAAACTTCAGAGCCCTCCTTAAAATTAAAATATACATGAATATGCTTGTCTTGCTTTAAATGTTGTTCTATTAGCATTTGCATTGACATATATTTATGAGTTTGATTTAATTTTGTGATGGAATTCAAGCAGCCTGTGTCACTAGGTATCTGTGTGGCTAAAAATATATTCTTTTCTTTTCTTCTTCCTGATATGAGATTAAATGGAAGAAATCTGGCTGTTGCCTTGGATACAAACCTGGGGTAATTTTTAGGAGATCGGGCCATCTGAGTTCCTCTCCCACTCAAGCTGTATGTTGACCTTGTGATGCACGCACTGTTCTCAGCATTCTTGGAAAGTCTGAGCAACCGGGGTCTGTCACACAGAACACGCCTTCCAGGAAAGGAAGCTGCCCTTGTGCTGTAGGGTCCCTGCCATCAGCAATGTCGCTGCACAATGCGCTTTCAGCATCCTTTCTACGGTGCAGGGGCCTTCACGGGAGCTTAGCAGGTACCACCTGACTGCCCACCCCCTTCACTCAGCGTGGCGTGCAGCATCCTCACCCTCCGTGCCTCTGGGACTCCGTGACTCTCCGGGTGGGGGGCTGGTGCATCCGTCTCTGGAAGGTGGCTACCAGGTCCATGGAGCAAAGTGCGAACACAGCAATACGTTCCGCCATTACTTTCATTTGGCTTAGTCACCATATGTAACTTAATTTTAAACTTATGAGCAATATTTTATTTTTATTATTTTTAAAATATATTTTTATTGGTTCTTAGAGAGAGAAAGGTAGTGAGAGTGATTGACCAGAGAGAAACATCATCCATCAGCTGCCTCCTGCACACCCCCTACTGGGGATCAAGCCCACAACCCGGGCAAATGACCTGACCAGAATTCAAACAGTGACCTCTTGGTTCATGGGCCAATGCTCAACCACTGAGCCACACCAGTCGGGCATGACCAATATTTTAGGAGGGCATGATATTTTAATTTAATTAAAGGGTCAGAGAATAAAATTAAAGATCACTGTTATCAATGAAATAGACTTAGAGTTGACTGCCACAAATAGCTTCTCTCGAATGATTTTCTTTTAGCCTCTCAGCTGTATTCAGACTTTCATAATATAAAGCCCTGTAAACCTAAGGAGAAGGTCGGAGATCCAAATCCAAGCAGAGCCCATAGCTTCAGAGCAGTTTCTGGAAGGTGGAGTGAAAGAAAAATTACATAGCCCCAGGCCTTCAGTAGAAACCCTATGCCCAGGGCCCCCTCTCGGTGGCCTTGGCCTGGGCTAGTTTAGGTTTCTCGTGGGATATAAGGGTGTCAGAGAGGCATTTACACCTTTTTTTCTCAGCCTCCTCTGTGGCAAAGGCGGGCGGTGTTTCTGAGCCACACTGTTACAGAGGTACATATGGAGTGGCAGACTAGAATTTGTTCTAGCAGATGCTAAATGATCCAAGAGTGAGCAGATCCATGATGGACAAGGTGAGAGTTTTATACTGAGCATCCAAAAAGCTGTTCCAGGCCAGAGCACTCCCCCTTGGTGGCTGTTTGACTTTGCACTCATGTCAGGGGATGCTCCCCCACCTCCAAATGAAGAACACTGTTTTACTTCAAGTTCTGCTATCTTATTAGTCCAGTAGATTACCCTAAGCCTACCATGTCACCGCATGTTTTCAATTTCAAAGTCAAATCATCTTCACGATATTCCTGGCGATGATGGATCCCTGGGGTTATGTAATGGGCTTCATTCTGGTGTGTGTGTTTCCAAAATACAGAGTGACCTTCACTGGGACACTGGTCTATGAACAGATCACTCACATTATTCTCCTGTCCTTGGTTTGAACAGTGGACTATGAATAGATCTCTCACCATTATTCTCCCAGCATGGGTTTGAACACTAGACTATGAATAGATCTCTAACCATTATTCTTCTGTCTTTGGTTTAAATATTGCTCTATGAATAGATCACTAACATTATTCTCCCATCTTTGCTTTGCAGTGAGCCCCTGACTACAATTCCCACCATGGCAGCTTCACCCATCTCCTCAACACCAGGCCCTCTCACCGGGCACTTTTCATGAACCAGGGAGGGTCGGGAAGAAGATTAGATCCTGCACCTCTCCGCTTTGTAGGGAGCCTCAGAGCGATGCCACATGGGTTGTGACTTTCTGTTTCCAAATCTGATACCATCAGATAATTTTAGACCTTCTAATAAAGACATTGGTATTTTTTTATGTAAAGGGGCAGGGGCCCAGGTAATTTAATTGGCTCCTCAATGTCTCTCATGACAAGTTAGTGTTAGAACCCAGATTAAACATGGCCCAGACTTCTCACTCAGTCCACTTTCATCTTATTGCACTTCGCTGCCTTCCCTAATGCTGTGAAAACCATATAAATTACCACAGTGATTGCCAAAGAAGAAAAGAACTCTGACAGCAAATCCCATACCTACAATAGTTGTTACTTGTGTCAGGCTTTCTTCCATGAGGTATATTCATCTCTATTGGAGCTTATACCCCAAAATTAGCCTTGTACATTGTTACTTATTCACAGAATGTTGCTTATAATCTCAATATGTTTTCAGATGGTTAGCTAAATGATAAAACACTTCAAATTCCTGTTGAATCTTCTATTAGTAGTGTTCAAATTGAATTTTATTTTGCTTTTTAAGAAAGGTGAATAATAATGAAATAATCATGATAATGAAGCCATTTTTCAGAGAAGACTTGCATTAAAACTTCGGGATTTTAGAAGAGTCTTGCCATCCCCGCCCCCCTGCTCCCAATACATATCTTAAACGCATGGTCAAATTTCAGAGTTATTATCCATTTATTAATTAATGATAGCCCTTTTCATTTTTCATTCCTGTACCTTCTGTTGCCTGTCTTGGAATATTTCACTACATCTAAGCACATTTATTAGAGCAGATAGAGGGGGGAGAAAGAAACATTCAGTAAAGTTCATTTTTCCATTCCAAAGCAGGTCCCACAGATCTCCTGGGATTCACGCTGCTTTGCACTCCATCTGTGATTGCTGAGCCTCTCACTCCCTTGATAACAATTACAATGCCACTTAGTTTTAGGTTAGTTTCAGCAGGTTTTTACACAGCTTTTCCCCCCACTAGCAAGTAATCACCTCACTAGGCAATCCATCCCATCCCACTCCTTTCTCTCTTTCTCTTCTCTCTATGAAAATCTATATTTATGTGTATTCATTTAACCCTAAATTATATGCATATTGGCACAAATCTTAACCCCAATCTAATGAGAAAACTTCAGCCAGGTAACATGATTTTCCTCAACCTGCTCAATCAATTCATGTTCATATGGGTGTTTATATGTTGACTGGTTTTAGCTCAGTACACTTTTTCCCATTGGCATAGCATTTAAATTGTGACTATGCTGTTGCCTTTTTGAGGTTAATTAATTAAAAGTGGCCAATGTCTTTATTGCATACACTCAGAAATGGAGGCCTGTGCACAGTAAGGGCTCCTCAAGATGAGGCTCAAAGTTCTGCCTGACTAGGAGACATTTTTTTGTCTTTATGTCATGGATGCCATGTGCAGATAAGACAAGTCATATGACCAGGGCATGGCACTTCCCTCTGTTTACATCTAAGACTGGACACCATAGAAAATAAAGCCAGCTGGGCAACATGGAACTTTTGTCCTATAGATGCTCAGAAATTAGCAACCTGTTGCAGAAAGTAAATACCTTGGAAGAATAATTTCTAAATTAGTAGAATTTTGGTTGTGATAGGCATGAAATGGTAACAGAGAGGAAGCTGTGGAAACTCGTTTTGATGGGTGGCATTTGCTGATTTCCATGGGGGTAAATACACCCACCACCGTCATCATCAGACAATATCACCAAGTGTGGAGTCAGGGAGAGAGATGCAGGCAGGTCTGGGTGAGCAGCTGGCATCCCAGAGGTCTAGGCATGATCACTCAGGAAGGGGCAGTGCAGTGCTGCCCAGGGCCCTGCCTCAGAAGTGTGCAACCCAAGTAAATGCGACAGAGTGAGGTTCTCCATAGCCTTCCAACCGGTGTCCTTGAAGGTTGAGTACCTTTGGCCTTGGTGGACTTAGCGTTTGTGTTCCCCAGATTCACATGTTGACATTATAATCCCCTTGCGATGGAGTTAGGAGCTGGGGCATTTGGGAGGTCATTAGCTCATGAGGGTGGAACCCTCATTGATGGGATTAGTGTCCTTATAAAACACTGGTTCTCAACCTTCTGGCCCTTTAAAGACAGTTCCTCATGTTGTGACCCAACCATAAAATTATTTTCGTTGCTACTTCATAACAGTAATGTTGCTACTGTTATGAATCATCATGTAAATATCTGATATGCAGGATGGTCTTAGGCGACCCCTGTGAAAGGGTCATTCAACCGCCAAAGGGGTCGCGACCCACAGGTTGAGAACCGCTGTTATAAAAGCACGCTGGCTCCTTCCACAACAAGAGGACAAGGAAGAAGACAGGCGTCTGTGAACCTGACACCAGACACCAAGTCTGCCAGGACCTTGACTTTGGACTTGCCAGCTTTCAGAACTGTCAGAAATAAATGTCTATTGTTTAACTCATCCCGTCTATGGCATGCTTTTATAGCAGCCTGAGCACGCTAAGACACATATCATCTATGGTTTGTTATAACTGTAATATCTCAGCCATCTTCCCATCCTTATATAGAGCCTGCATTTCACAAGCTTGCTGGGAGATTCACATTAAAGTTAGAGAAGCACGGGTCTACAGGGGCATCCACATTCCAAAATGACCCAAATTTCCTCAGTAGGATGTCCAGTCTCAACAATTTGCCCAGATCCTGCCTCAGAATGTCACTTGGCACAGTACGGGACTAACTGTGGCAAAAGGTGTGACGTCTTAACCTCTATTCTCAGGTCAACTCATGCCAATCTTTGGGTTGGTGAATTTCCCAGCCATTGGACGATTTAGAAATGAAGGCTCAAATCTCTTAGCAGAGAACACTGTCCCTTATCCAGGATGCCACAGGAAAAGACAAGGTTCTCATTTAATGAGTTTCCCCTCTGTGCATTTGATTCACTTTCTAAATCAGCCGGCAATACCCACAGTCAGGGGCAGAGTCTATCGAAACACCAGGCACAGCTGAGGCCTGGTGGTGACGAGCAGAGTGGCTGACTATTCCAGCAGGGGAGCGGCAGTGACAGGGACAGGCAATCAAAGGAATAAAGGGCTTATCTTAGCAGTGAGGGGGGAAGGACGGGTTAGGCAGGTGTCCCTTTCCCTCTCTCCAGGGGCAGTTTTTGTCCTAAGCTGGACCTTAACTATTCTCTGCTCCCTTCCTGAACGCTCAGAAAATGCAGCAACCCCTCTTCTCCAACATGAGCTCCTTCCCTGTGCCCCTCCTCCTCCTCTTTACCTCCTACCCTGGTATCCCTTGTCGTTGGGATCACCTTCCTTAGATCCTGCCACCCTTATTATTCAATGACCCTTAGGGAGGCAAAGGTGATATTGCTGAAAAATTTCATTTGAATTTAGGTCAACTGTAAGTTCATCTCAGTTCTGACACTTGCTAGCTGGATGCCGTTAGATAATTTCTTTCCCTCTCTGAGCTGATCCTCTGTGAAATGGTTCTGATAAATGAGAGTCAGAAGAATCCATGAGATCATGAACCTCAGGCTTCAAGCAGTGTCTGTCTGAGAGGTGATTGGACCTTGAACACAGTGGCTCTTTTCATTCTGATACCATATCATTTATTACATGTTAAACCCGGGACCAGAAGTGCTCTCAAACATCACAAGGGATTTGCAATGGGTCAAATTCATGGGCCCTTTCCCAGACCAGAGTTTGTATGAAGCACTTTATTCTTTCTCTATACTTTCCATACAGATACCTTTCCCATTTCACAGTCATCCTTGGTGATTATAAATTATCTTTGCAACTTCTGACAAAGCATTGCTCTCCCTTCTAAAAGCTTAATGAAGGCTACTCACATCAGAAGAACCCCAGCCTCTCTCAGAAGGTGGTGACATATCCACTGCTCTGAGCTCCACAAAATACTGGACCGATTATGGATAATGGCCAGGAAAATCCTGGTTCAGCCACTCACGGCCTGTGATCTTGAACAATATATTTGAACTTCCTGAGCCTCAGCTCTTTTGAAAATTACTTGTTTGGAAGAATCATTAAGTTCAGAATATAAATATGTACAAATATGAAGCATGGAATTTAGTAGTTATTCAATATATCGCATGCCTCCTTTCCTGTTGTATAACTCATGTATTAATTGTTTCACAGTCTGAGATAAGAAAAAATTTGGGTTCTGTAAGCTTGCATTCTGAATTTGTGTTCTGTAATTATCCCGTTTATCATTTATTTATGCCACATTTAGCCATGAATCATTGTTCCTAATGACAAATATCTGCTTTGGAATTTCATCATGCTTAACATTTGAAACAAAATCTGTATCCCTGACTTGTATCTATCACTTTTATAAATGTATTATGTTTCTTCACTCAAACTCCATAACGTGTTATGCTTTATGAAACTCCATTTGCTGTTAACATGCCTTCTGGAAAGATAGCATTTAGGAACAGTATATAAAAAATAGATATTCTGTGAAAGGAGGCACTTCAATAAATAATGGAAAACATCCAAACTCAAGATGACTTCATTGTGATCTTCAGTAGTGCTATGTACAAATTCCCTTCAAATCAATCTTCAAAATTATCTAGGAGCAACCGTACACAATTCCTTCACTGACGTTTTTAATTATGCCTAAAAGTTTCACTATGATTTTGATGGTAAAGTCCACTTTCTTCGATGTACTTACTTTGAGGTGCTATTTAACCAAACTTCAATTTTTATTGTGTGTGTGAAAGCATTCTGTGTTTAGATGGGAAATATATCTCAGGCTTCATTTTAAAACAAGATCCTTGTAAGCAAGTTGTTTTCATAAAGTGTGCATCTGACCCTGAAACACTGGGCTCCCAAGAGCCACAGAAGATTTGGAGCTGGAGAGCAGGCTTGGAAGCTAAGAAGAATTTATAGTTAGTTTCTGTGCACCCACTGTCTTCGTCAACAATGTGCTTTCATGCCAGGGCATACTGGGGGTATCAAAATGAGAAAATATGCCCCTTGCCCTCAAAACACTCACATGTCACAGAGCCCAAGGCCAAAATCACAAGGCAAACATTTGCACTTCAAATGGCAGGCTCTGTCCATGGTCTGGGGCTGGTGGGGGGAGGATTTAGTGCGTGGCTATCTCAGCTTCATTCAGAAGAAAATCAATGCATCAGGCGACCTGTGTGTGTTGATTAAGTTGCTAACAGCACATGAAGGAAGCCATGATAAGTGGGTATTTGATGTCCTCTCATTTTAGGTTTGGAGGTGGAGATAAAAGTGACTCTCAAACATTGTCTGTGACCCTGCAGTTACCGAGAGATTAATTTAGGGACAAAACCTGAAGGCCTAACTGATTCATTAAATGATGTTCTGCATTCTTGTTCACCTGGAATTGCTCATGGGACAGAATGCCGATATGTCTGAGTGTCTCTGGCCACTGCAACTGAAGATGCATGATACAAATTTAATGGCATTAAAGAATGCGCAGTCACTCCCCAAAAGGCAATACCTGTGCGTGTGAGTCATGCATAAGACGGAGCTCAGGTGGGAGCACTGAAAAGAGCCGGCCTGGGTTTCTTTGTTAAAACAGTGTGTGGTAAACAACAGGTATTGGGAAGAAGGGTCGAAAGGTTACATTCAAAAATCAAACACATATATTTTGTAAGCTTAAAAAAATGAATTATAGTCTAGCAGTCTCCATGTTTTAGAATTGGCTGGATCCATATAAATTAAAATGCCATTGGCAGATCAATTGGGCATGGCCCATTTGTGGGGTTAGTGGGGAGGCAATTAAAAAATTTTAAAAAACATAAAGCCCTGGCTAGGTAGCTCAGTAGGTTAGAGCATTGCCCCAATATACTAAGGTGGGGTTGATCCCTGCTCAGGGCACATACAAGAATCAATCAATGAAACTGTAAATAAGTGGAACAACAAATTTTTTTTTTATATTGTTATTGATTTCAGAGAGGAAGGGAGAGGGAGAGACAGAAACACCAATGATGAAAGAGAATCACTAATTGGCTGCCTCCTGCACACCCCCTACTGGGGATCAAGCCCGCAACCCAAGCATATGCCCTTGACCAGAATCAAACCCGCGACCCTTCAGTCCGCAGGCCGATGCTCTATCCACTGAGCCAAGTCGGCTAGGGCTGGAACAACAAATTGATGTCTCTCTTTCTCTCTCCCTCTCTCTAAAATCAATAAAACATTTTTAAAATTAAATCCAAAAGCAAACTTATGTGTCTATAACTATTAACACCATTATTTAAAAAGTGCAAATTTTATAACACAATAGAGTACCAAGTAAATAATCTCAAGATAAAGGGACTTTTACAAAATGACTTAATTTTATGAAAATCTTGCTAATACATCTTTAGTGCTGATGAGCACTTTCTTGGGTCTACCAAGGAGCTTGATGAATCTTTTTCTTAAATCATTAAGAGAGGGGATTTGGCTCCTCCTCAAGGAGTATCGGGGGGTGGGGGGTGGACATCACATTTATAAGAAGCATTGCTCTCTGCCTCTGAGCCTGGCCACCATCTACGGGCACCTTTGTGAGGACCTGTGGCCAGGCTGCCAGAGGAGGAACAGCTTTGTCCTTCACCCCGCAGGCCTGGCTCCAAATTCATTATCAGAACTACCATTCATTCACCTTGGAAAGCAAAGCTGCTTCCATCCAGGCATAAAGAAGGATCTGGAATGGGGATGAGGTGTAGGTTAAGAAGATAAAGGAATCAGGGACAGGAAAGGTACTTTTTCTCTGTGCACCTTAAGAACTATGATGAGTGGCTCAGCCAAGGATTCTGTTTATCTCTGCGTAAAAACATTTACTTAGAGCCACACAATAAAATACACTCTCAACTGCCTTTGTAGAAAGACGAGAAACATTCACTTGCATGAAAATGAAAACACCTTTGGCAACCTGCTCATGAAAGAGCTTTCGCACGTACAGCGCTGAGCATGCTTAACATGATGTTGCAGACACAAGAGTGCGTTTCTGAAAGCTCTTAAATGTTTGGTGATGACTTTTTAGGCTGTAGATTTCGGAGACTGGGAATTCATCTAGTGCCGAGCCACCCATCTATTATGTATCATTTATCCTCTAAATGTAGTATTTGACTTGAGACGGAAGGCTGCAAACTTCTCAGAAGTCATGGGAGTGATGCTGAACATCATTAGAGTCGTGAGCAAGTTACTCAGACCTAACTGTTTTCATCAGCCCTGCCCCCACTTGCCAGACACTTGCAGCCGTTTCACTGCGGAATGCAGGGCAATAGTGTACGCAGCACACACACACTTCCCATCAAAGGAAATGAAAATGCGGCCAGAGAGCGGCGCTGTGCCTGGGACCCACTCTCACTGCCCCATGAGTGCAGCGTGTGCGCTATTTTGCAGACATTAAGGCTTTCACCTCCAGAATTGCTTACTACCTGCAGGGACTCCCATTCCAGACACTCAGCTGTGGGGTAAAACTGTAGGAAGAGATCATGGGATCCCAAGTTCTCCAAAGAAAATCACTTTTTCCCTGGAGTCATTTCTGGAAAATGGAGGATCTAAAACAGTGGTTCTCAACCTTCCTAATGCCATGACCCTTTAATACAGTTCCTCATGTTGTGGGGACCCCTAACCATAAAATTATTTTCGTTGCTACTTCATAACTGTAATTTTGCTATGTTATGAATCGTAATGTAAATATCTGATATGCAGGATGTATTTTCATTGTTACAAATTGAACATAATTAAAGCATAATGATTAATCACAAAAACAATATGCAGTTATATATGTGTTTTACGATGGTCTTAGGCAACCCCTGTGAAAGGGTCGTTCGACCCCCAAAGGGGTCGCAATCCACAGGTTGAGAACCGCTGGTCTAAAAGGACACAGTATTGGTGCCAACTATTCTTTCCTCCCCCTGAGGCTACATGATGCTAACCCATTACTTTGGATCAAACAAATTGATGAACTTTTAATGTCAAAGCATGTCTTGGCTGCTCACTGGGAGCCAGGAACAACACTGCCAGGCTCTGGAAGCACAGTGGTCATAGCAGGCAGACAAGAGGATGTTTCTCAAGGAGCTTCCTGTGAAGGGGGCAAGACGGGCAATAAACACAGAGAAAGGCAAAGGAGCTGATCTCCGATGGTGGCGTGTGCTGTGAACAGAGACTGCGGGGCACTGGGCCAGAGCTCAGCTAGATGAGTGGGTGCCAGACAGAGAGGACAGGACAATCCTTCCCCAGTGACATGAGAACCTCAACCTGAACCCAAAGAAAAATCCAAGTGAACAACGTAAGGAACACAGAAAAGCAGCTGTGCACATCTGGAGACAGGGAAGAGCAGATCTTTGGAGGCATCGGATCAAGGCCATGTGGTTGGACTGAGGTCAAGAAGACAACAGTGCCGGCCGGAGGGGCTCCGTTGGCTGAGCAGAGTCCCATGCACTGAGGGATGCTGGTTCCATGCCCAGGCAGGGCACGTACCCAAGTTGCAGGGCTGGTCTCCGGTCAGGGAGCATATAGAAGGCAATTGATTAATGTGTCTCTCTCATGTCAACGTTTCTCTCTCTCTCTCTCCTTCTCTCTGTCTCTTCCTCTCTAAGCATGTCCTTCGGTGAGGATTTTAAAAAAATAAGACAATAGTAAGAAATGAGGTTGGTGAGACAAGCAGAAGCAGAATCCAAGAGGATCTATGGGAACTGACAGGCGGTTCAGATTTCACTTCCTCTTCCTCAGGTGGCCTTGTCCCTGCCAGGGGTATGTCAGAAACACACTCAGGAACCCACACCACACAGGAAACTGAAAGAGAAAAGTCACTGCTCTCCCCTTTCTACCCTAAATACAGACAGAAATTGAATGTTGTGGCTTGGACTCTTAGAACACTACCATAAGTATAGATGTGTTTTCCTTTTTACTATTCTGAATTGGGTTTATTAGGATTCATTTCATAAAGCGAAATCACCAGAGAGTATATTTCCTTCCATTGTCATTCTCACTAATGGGAATCAGGGCACTTGTGCTCCAATATCTTTCCATGTAGCTTGTTCATTTGCTTGGAAGTCTTCATTTTCCGCTGTCAGATGCACCAAAACAGATACCGAAGCCTTTCAGATAAGCAAATGTTGCATCTGCCGCATCCCTTCTGCTATCCCTGCTGCCCTTTGTTTTGAGAAAGATATTAAATTGAAATCTGTAACAAAAGTAAAAGTAGTCTATCTTTAGCTCTGCCTGCTGACAAATCATTTAGTAGCAAGGACTATTCAAAGATGTCAGCAGAGTTCATCTCATATTTTTGTTAATGAATGCATAGAACTGAATAAGAGATATCTGTTGCTTTAAGCTTTCATGGCATATTTGAGTCACTTTTCTTTGCTGTGGGGCTAAGGAATCATGATGCTCTAAACAACTGTTTTAGTTCTAGCTCTTAAGTGTGTCAGAAAAAAAAAATAATTTTGAGAGATCACCTTAAAAAATAAAAGTGACCCAATATTGTATTTTATAGTCACCTTGGATTTCCTTCATACATAGCTAATATATAAATGTTTGCTAAAACCATTTTGGATTATTTAAATGCCTCTTTCAGAAAAACACATGCTCAAAATATTTCAAATGGTTCCTTAGGGATTGCTTCCTTAGATTTTGGGAGAATTCAGAATGACATTGAGTAAATCTCCTTGGTTGTATCTAAAGCACAAAAATATCTATTTTTTAGCATGCTTCAGTGCATTCAAAATAAATCCTTTTATATTCCAAATGCATAAGTGATGGAAACATACTCATTAGTATACTAAGTCCAAAACTATGAGTTCAACCAATGTGTAGAAACTTTCATGGCCCCAGGATCCTTAAATCCTCTGAATGTCACCTTGGCCACCAGAGAAGAAAACTATAGTGGATTAATTTTAGGTTTAAAACACTTATGACTTTTCTGTAATTAAGCAAGAGTAGCATGTTGCAAAAACTCTAGAGTTCTCTAAGGATGGAAAGAAGGTTTTTAAATGCATCCCAAATTTGTAACACAAATATTTGTGTATGTGAGAAGAGTTTAGGATGGAGTGTATCTGTAAGTCTATGAATTTTGTCTTTTGTTAGAGTGTAGAGTAATATATTTTGTTTAAAGAATTAATGACAATTTATTTAGAAAAAGATCCCAATTTACAACTAATACTATAATTTAAATGAATGCATCTTAAAATACAACTGACCTTTATCTAATAAATTATGAATGAGTGTCTAACTCCTGCTTTGGGTCGAGGTCATTTGAAAAGGATAGAAGAAGGCAGTGGGCAAGGCATGATTATTCACAGGCTACACTGAAAAAGGATTAGTTGCATAATTTGGGTTTTTTCACCAAATCAATTGTTGCCAGGGATCCTCTATATTTTGAATTGTGATATTAAGAACCTCCCTGAAATCTTCTGTCCCAGCACCTGGGCTGATGTCTGGCGTATACTAGTCACTGAGTATTACCTGTCGAAGGGCAGGCTCTCCACTGAACGCAGGAGTATGGGCCGAGTGGTCCTTTTCAGGATGTCCTCTACAAACTGGCACAGGAAGAAGGATGCTCCCTAACCCCCAGCATATTTCGCCGTATAAAAAAGGTGTGTGAAGTTCTGTTTGTATTGACATCCTCCTCCTGCCATCTTCAACCCTCAAAAGGGATGAGAAAAGTATACTCCATGTTAGCCTCTAGATGGTGAATTATTTTTCCAGAATGTTCTTTGTATCTTCCCTTGAGAAAGAGACAAATCATACGAATGCTTTGTCTTATAATTCAGTGTGTTGAAAGTTAGTGGTAGATCACTCCAAATGATTATCTGCCAATAGGGCATAAGTGTGATAAGGGAAGGAGCCCTGGGAGTTTATAGCATCTGGTCATGGCACCTCATGCAGATTAGGAAGTCACTGAACAGCTCTCAAATGAATTAATAAATACGGGATACTGAATGATCAATAAATACCAGATATTAAGAATGTTTTGGTGCCGATATTTATTAAACTAGGGTTTCCTACTTAGCTCAAGACCCATTATAATTAAATCCTCCACTTTTCCAAGTGGTATTGGGAGGGACACCATTGAGAAATGATTCCCTCCTCTTGGCTCAGCAGTCTGGAAGCAGAGGGGTCTCTGGATTAGAGAGTAAGAGGAGGACTGGGAGGTGATGAAGGGAGTCAGTACTTCTCCAGACACGACTGGCAAGGTTGACAAACTTTCCTGGCTTCATGACAGTGTGAGAAGTAACACAACACTTCACATTCTCTTTCTTTCTTTCTCATTTTCTTTCTTTCTTTCTTTCTTTCTTTCTTTCTTTCTTTCTTTCTTTCTTTCTTTCTTTCTTTCTTGTGTGTGTGAGAAGTAACACAACACTTCACATTCTCTTTCTTTCTTTCTCATTTTCTTTCTTTCTTTCTTTCTTTCTTTCTTTCTTTCTTTCTTTCTTTCTTTCTTTCTTTTCTTCCTTCCTTCCTTCCTTCCTTCCTTCCTTCCTTCCTTCCTTCCTTCCTTCCTTCCTTCCTTTTCTTTCTTTTTCCTTCTTTTTATTTTGTTTTTGTTTACCACAGTCTCCAGTTTACAGGATAGATGAAAAAAATATTTAAGATTTCTTCCCTTTCTCAAAAGTTTCATCACACTCTCCATTCCTAAAACAATTAACCCTTTGTTCACATAGAATGTGTATATACCCCTTTAAAAAAAAACCCACACACAAGAAGTAAGTATTGATGTTGACCCTGTTAATCTAAGAACACGTGAGAATAGAACTAAACAACTCTGCTGGCAGCTATTCTGACTGCTGGATTCTTTGAAACATATTCACTCACTGTAGACACTCTTTCTCCACATAAGGGCTATGAAATAAGCTTCCTAACCGTCATCAACTTAACACAGAACTTTCTTCAAGGAGTAAGCACCACTTCAGCCTAATTGTGTTGTTTCTTGTCATAGTTAGCACTATCACTGCAGTCTTGACTCCTGTGGGTTCTATGAGAAGCAAACATAAGGAGGAGGCTTTAAGCTCTTCGAGAGAAGGAGAGACAGGTAGTAAATCTAAAATACAAAATTAATTAGGAAGTAATTCAGGAAGAGAATACAAGTTGCTGATTTTCTTCCATCTTCAAAGCAGTTGGGAGATGGTAACATTCCCTTTGTCTAGCCAAGTGAAACAGTCAAAAATACATTCCATTTTAGTCATTGTTTTCTTTCACTTAAAAAACAGCCCTCATTTTAACAGACATGGGCTTACAGAACAAATAGCAAGTAGAATGAACTTCTAATTAAGTGTTAATGCAGGGGATGTGGGATGGATAAGACAGAGGGATCAGCAGAAACATTCATCTCCTTAGGAGTCACTAGCCTTTGCTCAGGAGTCAAGTTTAGCTTATTGGCACATAAGAGGCATGGGCTGGCCAGCCCGGCGGGCTGACTCTCCTTTGCTGATGAAAGGGAGTAAAGAAAGTAATCCAAGATAAAAGGCACTTAAAACTCTTTGGAATACACACACAAAAAATAGTACTTTATCGTTATTTGGGATCTTATTTTTTTTTCTATAACAGGTTTTTCATTTTTTTTTTTTAAATTGTTATCCTCACTCAGGGTATTGATTGATTTTTAGAGATAGCAGAAGGGGTGGGGAGAGAAACAATAATGTGAGAAATATCAATCCTTTGCCTCTATGACAGCTTTTTTTTTTAAAAAAAAAAAAAAGCTTATCATTTGGATTATGAGAAACAGACATGCTAGTATTTAATTTTTTGAGTTAAAAACTTTTTGTAAAAATTGATTTTAAAAGGGAAGAAGGAGAGAGGGCGAGAGAGAGAGAGAGAGAGAGAGAGAGACATCAATGAGAGAGAGACACATTGATTGGTTGTCACCCATAGGCCCCTGACTAGGGATGGAACTGAAAGCTGGTTATTAGGCCCTACCAGAACTGAACCCACCACCTTCCTTGCATAGGACTAACTGCAATGAACTGCGCCACAGCAACCAAGGCAGTTTTTATTTTGTTGAGTTAAAAAAGATGAAGAGCATTTAGACTGGAAATCATTCTACATCCCCAAAATAATAAATATTATATCCTATTACAAATAAATGTCAAAAGATTTATGGTGGTGATGGCCCTTTATAAATCAAAAATTCAAAACAAATAATATATTGTTTTAATGTACACACAGGAAAAATGAGATACTATAGAGATATAAATAGATGATAGAGATATATACAGATCTCTCTCTCTCTCTCTCTCTCTCTATATATATATATATATATATATATATATATATACACACACACACACGTACACACCATTATTTACATTGGCAGAGATATTCTAAGGACATTCATAATCAGAAAACATTCATGAACTCCATGCTGTGCCTTGCACATCTGGGTCTGTCTCTGTTCACCCTGCTCTCTTCACTGTCAAACTAGAGGCTGCATTTGAATCTCAAAAGTTCTCAAAGAACTAACATTCTCTACAATTCACTTTAAGAAAAATGTTCTCTTCTTTGAATCTTTCAGCAAGTATGTGCCATGGCCTTTACCAAAATATTGAATACCAGTTAAATAAAACAAAACAAAACACAAAAAGCACAGCTGTGTATTATTGACATGTATGATTTTAGGCATATAAATCTAATTCCCAAAATTAGTTTGCCAGTTGGAATGGAATGTTTTTCAATCACTACATAAGGTGTTCTCTCTCTCTCTCTCTCTCTCTCTCTCTCTCTCTCTCTCTCTCTCTCTCTTTCTCTCTCTCTCTCAAGAATCCTGGCCCCTCCTATTCACTCCTGAGCCAGCTCGACCATGGCCTCCTAAGGCAGTCCTCCCACCTCTTCCCAGGAGGAGCCTCCCTGCCCTCTCCCAGTCTCCCCAGACCTCACTTGGCATTTACTGATCTGTTCTCCTGTCTACCCATCAGTCCCCATGGAGATCCTCCAAAGCATGAGCATTCATTTCCCTCAAATCCTCCGCAGCTGACATAGTGTTCAATGTACAATGAAGGCAAATACTATTACTTGGTACAAGTATTATGAGAGGGTGCTGGTGAAACTAAACTCCTGTGTAATGCTTCACAGGGCTCTTAATTTTAAAGACAGTAATAAAGGATTGCTATCATTTTTGTCCTTCAGCAAAAATAAGTATTCAATTTGGCTGATTAAGAGGACACAGTTAAGACTGGAGATGAAGGAAGAACAAGGAAGAAACTGAAGAGACGTGCTTCGGAAAGAGAATTAAATGAGTTTCTAACAGCACAGATCCCATCCTTAACGACAGCTTCCGAAATGTTTCCATTTTCCAATGCTCTGAACAGGATCACGGCAATGTTTACCGACTCTATCTTTGGTCTGTAAGAAAGGACTGTTTTCCCTGTATGGCATGCAAGGAATAATTAATACCTCAAAAAAGCAATACAATGATAAGAATGAAGTTAGTATAGAGCTTACTCCCCAAACACAGAGAACACTGGAGGGTGGATTGTGGTAATCAATCATCTGCATTATAGTTTTCAGAGTGAAAGATATGAGAGAGTAACAATTTTTTTTTAATTTGTGATGTTATTACAGATTTTAACACTTTGAGAAATTTGTACATTCTATTGGGTTACTATAACATTAAAAAAGTGCTTAAATCTAGTAATATGGTAGGAAATATTCGTTAGATGACTTGCGTTATTGTACTATTACTATACACGATTCATTTGAGCTAAGTTTTAGAGCGGTGTTCTCAAAATGTGTTTCCCAGCCCAGCGACAAGAGCATCACCTGGAATCTTGTTAGAAAAGCAAATTGAGAGGCCTCTTCTAGGCCTACTCACTCAGTTAGAAACTTAGATAGGGGTGGGGTGGGGTAGCAGATATGCTATAACAAGCTCAACAGATGATGCTGGGGCATAATAAGTTTGAAAACCCTTGATTGACTTCTTTAGACTAGTAATAGCATTAGTAATTTTGCTCCATTCATTTAGGACTCTTAGGTGAAGTTTTGCTCAGCCTATTTAGGTTCATGACACCCTAATACTTTCTTGTCTGAGTTTTTTCCCTTCTCTCTCTCTCTCTCTGACATGTTTATAATCCTTTGTCCACTTTTGATTCCCAAGTTCTGCCTCTGCTGAGAGACCTGACAGGCTTACTGATTCGTAGTTCAAGATGCCTTACAGCAATTAAATTTGTCAGGGTCGAGAAAGCTTAGAGAACTTGTTAGTGGAGCCTCATTTTATAAATAAAGAAACCGAGACCAGAATATTATTAGCTACAATTAGCAGAATTTTTGCATAACACAACATAATTTACAACTGAAACACACATAGTAATGTACAGTGAAGTCTTCCTTAAGGGGGGTGGGGGAGTTTTTGCCATCCTACTTTAAAACCCAGACTTGAGTTTCAGTCTTGTGTAAAATCCTGGTCTGCAACTTTCAAGTAACCTTTAGCAAGTCAGTTTTCTAAACCTCAGTTCTCTTATGTTACGTGGGGATATTAGTGTAGGTAGCTAGCTGGTCTTCATAAAGGAAGGGAGCTAATGGCATTGGACATCAAGCCTCACTAACTAGGAAGCAACAGCACTCACAGGCTCCCCAGGGGACCTAATGCCCAGGACAGACAGGAAGCATCTACACAAGTCATTATCCAGGGTCACCCAGGCAGGGTAAGACAGCAGGGGAAATTCCTCTTCTGGGCACATGTGCAGTAGGAGCCAAATTGGTGACCATAAAGGGTAGGGACCTAGCCTGGGAAAAGAATAGGATTGGATGAGGGACAGATGCCTGGGAGATATGAGAAAGGGAATGGGTGGCAGGGGAGGCGGGGTGTTGGGGGACCCAACACAAGCCCAGGGGAGCTAGGAAAGAGATTGGTTAATTTGAAAGGAAGCCTCTCTTTCCCAAACCTGGGATAATATAATCAGAGCTTAACGAAGGCCTCTCCGGGAGGTATGGTTAGCCTGTTTATTCTGCATCCTCATTCCATAGCAGCCACATGGCCCCACAGCCCTGTGGGGAGGGAGCAAGCTTGGGTATGGCAATGTAGCACTGGCTGGAATGCAACAGAAGCAGAGACTAAGCTGGGGGGATGGGGACAGACAATGAGCTGGCCTGAGCTTTGGCAGGGACTGAACTGAACTACTCCCAGGCAATGCTGGGCCCATGGGACAGAATGTCTGGCCTTTCTTCTGGGCTTGGTGAACACAGGCTGGACTTCTTCCCCAGTGGGAAAAGCTGAGCCTTCTGATCATGAACGAAACACCAGGTTCCCACCCTGACTGGTTTGGCTCAGTGGATAGAGCATCGCCCTGCAGACTCAAGGGTCCCAGGTTCAATTCCGGTCAAGGGCATATACCTTGGTTGTGGGCACATCCCCAGTAGTGGGTGTACAGGAGGCAGCTGATCAATGTTTCTCTCTCATCGACATTTCTAACTCTCTATGCCTCTCCCTTCCTGTTTGAAAAAAAATCAATGATATATATATATATATATATATATATATATATATATATATATATATCAGGTTCCTATAGACAGTCATTGATTTCTACCCCAGCACCTCTTACCAGCACACCTCATCCTCCCGTGTGTGGGTCCACAGAAATGCTTTTCTTGTGACTCTGTGGAAGAACCCCATTCCCACCAGCAACAGGGACAATGATGGTTCTTACCCCGTATCTCCTCTGAGGACTGAATGGAATGGCACACTTAACACCTTAAGTTTGGTGCTTCACCCTAAAAGCACTCAACTCATGATCTCTAGTAAAGGTACATGCTAGATTTCACCTAGAGTGAAGGAAGGTGATGCTGGTGATCTCACAATAGACGGACCAAGAGGAGTATAGTTCCCTAGTTCAAGACAAATGGGATGATGGTAATGGAAGGCAAGATGAAGTTTAAAGTCTGCACATGTCAGGCTAACTTAAAGCAACAGGCAAGATGGGAAGCAGAGCTGGCATTTTATTTCTTACTTCAGTGCAATTCAAGTAACTTGGTGGAGCTGGCTGGAAGAACAGGTTGTGGAAGGTTCTCAAGCTGAGTAATTGTTTGAAATGTACACACATATATCAAATGGGCAACTGATACCTACATGTAAAGCAGGACATATAAGTCTTCCATCTGAATGAGTGAGGTTTTCTGGTATTGAGCTTTAGTATAAAAAAAGGATTGTTAAAAAAGTTAAGTGACCATTAAGACAGAACAACCGGAATGACTGAAATGACCGGCTGTTAAAATGCGCACTGACCACTAGGTGGTAGACGTTCAATGCAGGATCTGCCCCCAGCCCTCAGTCCCTGATTGCTGATGGGACCTGCAGGCCAACTTCCTGGTTCCTCCCTCCTGCTGGCAGGCCCCAATTGGCCCACCAACCACTTGCTGTGGTGGTGGTTGGCTTCTCCGGGGCCTGTTGGAAAAATGTTCAGTCCCTCCCCCGAGCTGGCAGGTCCCGATTGGCCAATCGGGGCTGGGCCCTGGGCTAGAACGGGGAACCAGGAATGGATGGTGGCAGATGCGGGCAGCGAGGGAAGGAGGAGGTGGGGAGGCGGGGAGGCAGGGAACCTCATTGGCCCTGATTGTGGGTCAGGCCTAGGGACACCAACCATGCAAGAAATTTGTGCACTGGGCCTCTAGTTTAATATAATTATTTAAAATTAGGTGGTCCTTCAAAGTAAGTTGAAAACAGGAAAACATTTTCTCAAATTTCTAACTTAGCCTGATACATCTTTAGTACAAATAGCAAAGGTCGATTTTTTGATGAATGAGTTCATCCTAGAATGGTTTAAGCAGAAATAAAAGAAACATATGTCTTAGTTTCCTAATAACATGAGACTAGTTTTAAAAATATGTTTATAATCTAGCTAAAATCCCCTTCTATGGTAGATAACTTTTATGAAAATTTAGAAACTGTAAAAATTGTGACTAAAGGTGAAAAGTCTCCTTGCCAAGGACACACAATTTCAAAAATGTAGGTTTGAATAGAATGTTATTCAGAGTAGAGTCCTGATGCTTTAAATAAGTCATTATGTGCATGTAAAAGCATTCCAAGTTTCAGATTTTTAGTTTCAAGTAACTCATTGGAATCCAATGGTACCAATAATTTCCTTAAAAGTTTGTGCCCAGAGTGTCTGTGCACATGGATCGCCCATGATTTATCCTAATTGGCTTCATCTCACAGTGGCACAGTCAAGACCCGTTTCCATAGAGATGCACTCAAGGTGCCAGGAGGAGGCCGAGGTGGTGTAATCACTTTGTGTTACTTCGGTAACATATCAGTGTTATTAGCAAATACTGGAATTAACTATGCTGCCAAACGACGCTTCGCATTCTTGTATCTAAGGGGAAAAGTTAATCTTGTATTTTTGCTTACAAGGCCCACAGTAGTTTGTAGTGCTTGACCTGAATTTATTTTTCTATAAGTAAAAGAAAACTCCAAAGACAGTTCATATTTTCTAAAACGAATTCTACCCAAACCCAAATCAATACTCTGTAAACTTATAATTATTCATAGGCACTAGGATGCAGACTTGGTTATAAGGCATATTCAGTTTTTCAGTTTTCATCCTCAAAGATGGCTTTGTACCAAAAAAAATAAAATAAAAAATAAAAAAAGGAGAGAGAGAGAGGACTAGGTAGAGGAAGTAGCAGACATTCTAACACCTCCAAACTCAGGAAGGTTTCTCGTGGTGCAAAGATGAACCACAAGGTTGTTGAAAGACTGAGCATGAGTTCCCTGAAAGCAGGAGATTGTGTCTTAACAATATACTTGGCACACAGATGGGTGCAGTGTGTGTCTGCGGAATCTATGCGGAGATAGAGACATGATCAGAGGAGTGGCTGAACAATGAATATGTCCACTCTGGGTTGAGCGAGAAAGCCACATGCAGTTCATAAGGCATTGTCCGTATACCCACCATCAGCCACAGCGGGATGATACCTCTCTTTTTATACCCACCATCAGCCATCTCTCTTTGTAAATGACAATGTGAGAATGCCTGACTCAGACCTCTAACCCTGACCATAACATCCTATCTTCCTGACATACACAAAGAAATTATTCCCGTGACACAGCTCAGTACACATTTTACAACCTGATTATGATTTATGTAGACAAAATTCTACTTGGCATTCTTTGCTTTGAAGAATCATACAAATAGAAATACATAGCAAACCAAATATAAACAGCAAAACGTATTATTATATTGTTATTTTTATATAGCAGGGAAATATTTCCTTTATCTACAAATCATTGCAGTAGAGCTCATACTTAGTCCCAAATCAACACATTTGATATATTCCAAATTACCATTTCCCCTTGCACGAATATTTGGTTACTCCCTCCCCATTTGTTTTTATCTTCCCAGCTACTCAGTCATGTGTCATGGTGCTTTCACTGAAACAATATTGACCCCTTCTCTCAAGAGTCTAAAAAATAACTCCCCGTTAGTAAGGGACTGCAATTGTGTCTCCTTTAATTGCTGTGAAGGGATGAACACATTTGGCAGCAATCAAATAAGTACCTAGTTGCTCTTATTGTCTGCCAAAGTGAAGTAATACCTTTAAACGGGTGCCTACTCTAGTTAGGGCACTCGATATTGGGCTATAAAACACGCATTGCCTGTCACTTAGTCCTCCTGCATTTAGTGATTCCTGGGGCTACTCTTTTGATGCATGGGATGGCTTGATGGTTACTATTGATCCATTGGGTTCTAGCAGTAAAGTCGCCAGATTGATAGAGTTAAGGTCTGAAAATTATAGTTTTTTTTTGGAGCTACATTTAAACTTCAAGCAGAAGGATGTTAAAGAAACCTGGGAGTGATAATTCAGGTCTTTTCCTCATGAGTAGCTTGTGCTTTGAAGGGACCTTTTCCGAAGTTGTTACAATGCAGAGCTGGAGAGGGGACTTTTGGGGTCTACATTTCGCAGAATGTGAGGGCAGAGACATCTGTTGAAGCAATTTCCCGACACAATTCAGAGCAGCCTTCTAGGGGACTCTTTTTAAGTTGTGTTTTTTTTCCTGTTGCAAGGTGCAAAAAAAAAAAAAAAATAAGTCAGTTCAAGCTGAGGGCCCTACTGGCTCCTTCGTAATTACTATAAAAAAAGTGGGAATCCTAGAGTGGTTTTCATCCTGCTGATATTTCAAAGTTCTGGAGTGACCATTGTCTACAATATAGGAACGGCTCCTAGCAATGCTCAGTAATTTGATCCTCCCTTCACCACAGCAGGGCCTTGTTACTGTGTTCTGTCTCTCTGCCCGGTTTCTCCAAAGAAATACAATCTGGTCCATACTGAGGCAGATGCCTTCTGCTCAGCCAAAGAAACCATCCCCAGAATGAAAAGGCCGCCTACAGAACGAGCAAAATATTCACCGACCATAGATCTGATCTGATAAGGTGCCCATGTGGAACTCATATCAAATGAAGTCACACAACTCAAAAGCAAAGAAAAAATGAGTAAATCAATGAAAAAATAGGCAAAGGATCTTAATAGACAGTTTTCTGAAGCAGATACAGGAATGGCTAGCAGGTACCTGAACAGGTGCTCAACAACGTCACTAAACATCAGGGAAACGTAAATCAAAACCACAATGTGATGTCAGGTCAGACCTGTTAGGATGGCTGTTATTGAAAAGACAGCAGATAACCAATGCAAAGGGAGCCATGGTGCACTGTGCATGGGAATATAAATTGGGGCTCATAGAAAAAGAGGTCAGATGCTTGGTTCCCAGAGGCAGGAGTGGGGAACTGGAGGTAGGTGGTCAGGGATACACATTTCAAGTTATAAATACGAACTTGGATGTAATGTGCAACATGGTGACTATAGCTTACTGCTGAAAAATATAAAAAGAGATAGCCTGGCTGTTGTGGCTCAGTGATTGAGTGTCTACCCATGAACCAGGAGGTCATGGTTCAATTCTAGGTCAGGGCATATGCCCAGGTTGCTGGATAGATCTCCAGTGTAGGGCATGCAGGAGGCAGCTGATCAATGATTCTCTCTCATCATTGATGTTCTTTCCCTCTCTTCCTGTCTCTTCCTCTCTCTGAAATCAATAGAAAGATTTTATTTAAAAAAATGAGACAGAAATGGATGAATCCTGTTCCTACCCTGAAACTGACAGCCAGGAATGGACAGTTTTCACAGGTCTACTCATTGTCCTTCACTGTAGGCTCCATGCGTCCACCTGGGTCAACAGCCATCATTTATCTTCTGTAGTGAATTAAATGGCCTCTCTTATGACACACACCGTTACCGCTTCCTCAGGCTTCATATTCCAGGTGAAAAAGTTTAATTGGTTGCCAGTTGCTGGATATACCTACTCTAGCTTCTCCAAACGTCTTCAGTGTGTCCTAGTATATTTTCCTAAATTTCAGTTTTATTGAGGTATCCTTGACAAAAATTATAACATATTTAAAGTGTATCTTGTAGCAATTTTATATATGTGTACATTGTAAAATGATTCTCCCCCCTAGTTAATTAACACATTCATCACAGAACACAAGACCTACTGTCTTAAAAAATTATAGTGATACAATGCAGTGTTATCAACTATAGTCACCACGTTTCATATTAAATCCTCAGATAGCATTCATTTATAAATTATACTCCTTACTAGCCCCCTAGAAAGAGATAACACTCTATATCTTCATAACGTGAATGAAATATATACATAAGATAAGTCAGGAATATGCCCTTTAGGCACACACTTTGAATCACTAGTGTAGCAACAACAATAAAGTATTTTAATTCTACACACAAGCTAGGACTTCTCAAGATGCAGCGAGGTCCAAGCCTACAGGGCAGGATCGACCACACAAAATACTAGGCGGCGGCCTTGGTGGGAGGTCGGTGTACAGTGGGACAGTTATCGAAGCTCCTTCCCTAAACAGAGATGGCAGAAGAATTAAAGACCTCAGCTCCTAAATGGCCAAGTCCTCGCCAGGTGAGGCAAGTGCTTAATGCATTGCTGAGTTGGCTACTTGTGGAATTTGCACACACAGATTGTCCTACAGGGTCCACTAGGCCTGCTGAGATTCAACATTTCATGGACCTCCACTCATTCTTCATTTGTTTTCCCCCACCACCACCTTGCTGGAGGGCTTGCCTAAAACCACAAAACTGGCTAAAACCTGAGGTAGTGTCCATGTGCTCACCTAGCTGATAGGAATGACTATAGGAATTAGTGTCTGATGGTCAAGAATGTGCAGAGCCCGGCTGGCATGGCTCAGTGGTTTTGCATAGACCTATGAACCAGGAGGTTGTGGTTGGTTTCCCAGTCAGGGTGCATGTCTGGGTTTCTGGCTCGAACCCCAGTGGGGGGTGTTCAGGAGACAACCAAACAATGATTCCCTCTCATCACTGATGTTTTTATCTCTGTCTTACACTTATTTCCTCTCTGCAATCAATAAAAAAAATATATTAAAAAAAGAAAGAAATATTTTCGGTATCCCAATAAAGACATGAATAAAAATAAAAGTTAAAATCACAGAGAAACAGAGAGCAGGAAAATGGTGGCCAGAGGCCTGGGTAGAAGACACACAAGCTCAGAAGTTCCAACGTAAAAGATGGTGAGTATACATGATAGCACTGTACTGTATTACTGAAATTCACTAAGAAAGTAGAACTTAAATGTTCTCACTTAAAAACACACAGAAATATGTGTAGTGATGAATGTGATAAATACCTAGATGGGGACATCCTTTCACAGTGTATACATATATCAGATCATCACAATGTACTAAAATTTTATATGTCAATTAGACCTTAATGAAGCTAGCAACAAAGTTGATTTTATCAGGCAGGGAAAAAATCATATGATTTTTCTCATGCCAATACTTGTACTACTACAAATAACAGCTATGTACCAGGATGCAATATACATGAACACTCATCAAGGTGAGGTGTAAATAGAATTCTGGGAGTCTCATCCTCATTGACTTTCTGTTTTTATGAGTGTTTTATAAAGCACATGATATATTAGTGTAAAATGCCTGGGAGGGACTTATAAATGAATATATGCATATGTCTTGGGCATGCATCCTTACAATATTTTCACTAATAGAGCTCCAGGAATGCTTGGTGACCACTGTGACATACAGACAGACATTGTGGTTCATACCCACAGTGTGAACCAGCCCTGTGGAATGACTGAGGAATCTACTTATCATGCATGCCAGCGATTATGGGAAAAGGGAATGCAAATAAATCGCTAGAATCGTGACTTAAATATGAGCTCCTGTTATTAACCAATGTGGATATTAGGAACTCCGAAGACTCAATAAGAAAAAAAAAAAGTAAATTCTTACTAATAATCCCTAACTCTTGCTCCCTTCTCTCCCCCAAATCAGCTTCCTGCCATTATCCAGTTGGTGGTGGATGTGTCTCTAGGACTCACCTGCACACCATTTCAGAAGGGCTAGCCAGAAAATTGCGGCCGTCCTTCTAGCGAGCCGCATAATGGTTATATTTCACATTTGTACCTCACCTGGCAGATTGCACAGCATTTTCATATTTATTATCTCAGACAACCTATTGCTCGCCAGCCTCTGGCTTCCTGAGGTTTTTATTATCTAAGAGTCTCAGCGGGGACTGCAGAGCACTGAGCTGTTCACAGCGTTGCTGGACTTACTCGTACTTGCCTTCCTTGGAGGACTTGGCGTTCCCGGAGGATGGTGACGATCCTCTCTGATCTAAAGCATTTCCCTCTCCTGCCCGGAGCACGGGCCTTGCACAGAGGGGACAGGCCATCTGCTGCGGAAGGCTGCTTCACACGCGTCCAATCTGACTTCCCGCCTGGCAGGCAAGGCTGTGCTTGCCCGGGCTACACTCTCTCTCTGGTACAACTTTCTTACCTCTGTGAAATGGCTCCAGATACCGCACAGATTTATTTTACAACTCTTTTTTTCTTATTCTCCAACGCTATTTGTAGTTTCCACTTTCTAAAACAGGAAATTGTGTTTTATGTTTATCAATATTTGTATTTCCTGCACACACTTGATTCACATCCACCTCGCCAGCTTCTCTGAAAATGTTTGCCTACATTGCCGAGGTCTGGTTAATTTAAAAATCTATTGCAGAATTTGTAAGTCCATAGTTTATATTGGTAGTGAATTCTGTTTGACAATAATTACTTATTCCTTCAACCAATATTTATTGTGGACTTAACAAGACCAGCAAGCTAGTCGGTGCAGAGCTGAGGTTGTTGGGGGTTATGCTTTAGGCAAGGTTCCACCCAAACGACTGTAATACCAAGCAGATTGAATGAAATTTCATAAAAAGACATTTTTGTTTTCAAGTTCAAAGAAAGAGAGAGTACATTGCATTAATGCTGACAAGTTCGATAACAATCAAAATGATTCATAGCGTTCCTACTTGTGCACAATACTTATTAAATATTAAATTAATAAAAATCAGCCCCTGTGTTTTTTATGAGTGTATCATTTTTAACAAAACTATTTAGGGCATAAAAAGGAATGAGTATTCAACACAAATGCAAATTAAACATTAAAAGTAGTAGCGGAGCAGGGAAAGTGATGAAAATTTAATATTTCTCCAGCTGCCCCTCATCACTTACGGTGATTTAGAGAAGTGAAGGCCGCAACATCCCGGGGTAGTCAAATGGGTAATATGGGGGAATTCCTCTGCATTGAAGCAGCCCTCACACGTTGTTCAAGGAGATCTTGGGGCGTTGAAAATAATGGCATTGGCTCTTTTTAGCGAGTCGTAAGTGCCACAGCCATAGCTCAACTTACCTGTTCATCTAGCTACAGTGATTCTGCGGAGAGGTGTGGCCAACACCTTGTCCACACAGAAACGTCATGACAGAAGCAAGAATGTTCTAAATGACAATGCTGGCCAGCTCTTCACACTCTGTCCCAAAGACTGGTGTCAGGGACAAAGCCATTGTCATTGTCACCACTGCCCCCCCCCCCCCACACACACACACACATTTTAAAAAGCCACTTACTCAAAATTTAGGAGACTAAGATGATTAGCACACACTCCTGTATATGTCGACAACTTCACTGAGATAGTTAACCAGAATTTACACCACTTAGCATCTCATGACTGCACAGCAATGCTCACCTGCAGGTGAGCCTTCGACAAATCAGCTGTGGAAAGTGCCTCACAGACACTAGTACCATTCACACACGTGGCAGGAAAAGGAGGCCAAGTGCACGGGGGGAGAAACTCTCTGGTCTATAATATTTACGCCTTTAGGGCGCAGAAATCTTGGCCAAATGCCAGTTCCCAAATAAATATTCATTGTATCTACCCTAAAGACACTTCCATCTGATTTGAATAATAAGGATGCTGGCCCGGTAAAGGTCAGAGCCTAATGAAATAGCACTTTTCTCTGGAAGACATGAGGGAGAAATTAAGAATGTGCACTTTGTTGCCTAACTGAATTGGAAGATTCCCGGCGTGTCAAAACAAATAAATAAATGTTAATTAGTCTGCGGCTGAATGGCCAGAATGCCCATGATGCTCCCGATTTTTCTGGGGGTCACACTCACTAGAAAGGCCAGCGATACATGGTCTGCTTTAAATGTGATTGTACGATTAATTCATAAAATCTTTCTTGAAAATTGTGTCTTTGAAGACGTTACTTCAAACTGTCATTCTTTCAAAGCCCTGGAATTCATTGCATGTAAAGTTATAACTGTCCTTGCCCATTTCTCTTTTTCTTAAATATTTTCAGTGATTTAAGACAGGAAGGGAGAGGGAGAGAGAGATAGAAACATCAATGATGAAAGAGAATCATCTTGCACGCCTCCTACTGGGGATGGAGCCCACAACCTGGGCACGTGCCTGGCCGGGAATTGAACTGTAACCTCACGGTTCTGAGGTCCATGCTCAAGCACTGAGCCACACCTGCAGGCTAGCACATTTTATGAACAAAATTGTTCTCATTTAGTTAGACATTCATTTAGTAGGAAACCCTCTGTGGTGCCTGCTTCCATGTGTGCTTGTGTCATAAGAGCTATTATTACTGCTCACGGAAAAGCAGTGTGTGGGCGCTCTCTATGGTGTTACACCCCCTGCCTCACTGTTCTCCAGGACCAGGCAAATCAGAGACCCTCTGTAACTGAGACTGGGATGGTTTTGGTAGAAGAACAAACTTTTTTGAGTTTCAGAGGTTGGCATCACAGTGGTCAACCATGCTCTCCTATACAATGGCCTTGTGTACCACCATGAAAGGCAACACTCCGGTGGACTCAGGGACTGACTGAACCACAGATCTGAAGCTGTCTGACATGCCCTACATCCTCAGGTCATCCACACATGTGAGGCTGAATGCATTTCATGGAGCCATGAAGGGTGTCCCTCAAAAAGAGAGAGCGATCCTGTGAAAATGTGGAGATGTTGTGTAAAATATCTATGAAGTTTGCTTGATTTTCATCTACATTTTAAGAAGATAAATAGTACTCAAAAAAGTTAGTTGTATTAATGATTATATATAAATGTTCCTTTATATAGTCTTTGCATACACACACCCACAGTCAGGTACTTTTAGTTTTGCAGAATGCCCCTTCCATATTTTCTCATTGCATACTAACTGTGGTGCTGAGGATTCGGTAGATGAGGTGTGAAGCTTAGCAGTTCTTAGCTCTTAAAGGGGCAGCTTACATATAAGGAGCACCCATAGTCTTAGCTCATGCAGCTAATTTACAACTCCAGGCTTCTTACCTCTCACCAAAATATTTTGGTGTAGTGTTTTATTTTATTCCCATGGAGTTAGTGGTTTCATTTCAGAATAGCATTACAGGGCATATGAATAATGCAACAGTGTGATCGGTTCACCATTTTAATAGAATAAATATAAAATCAAACTTAATTTATCAGTTCAGCAAAAGAACTGTTATTGAGTGCAATGGCAGAGTAAAACCATCCTAGGTACCATGTGAAATGAAATTCCACCTCCAAAAAATGTATAATCTCATTGGAGAAGTATGGGAAACATTTTTAAATACTAGAAAATATAAATTCATGAGGCATTAGTGACCTGCGTGTTATCTGAAATGAGGGTTCAGAGGTGCGACATGCACTTCAACTGTGCAGACGGGGAGTCTCGGAGGACGGGCTGAAGCGTGCCGGGCGCGTCTCAGCACCAGCGCGTACAGCACGCTCTCTGAGCAGAAGGCCCTGCTGCGGTGGAGAGGGGACTGTTTGGAAAAACAGGCTCAGGCAGAGGACAGCTGAAGGATTATGCAAGCCTTTTGGACAGAAAGACCATGGAAGATTGTTAAGCCAGTGAAAAATATGTCTGGCAAGATTATTTGGGCAGTGGTGAGAAAGATGGTGTGGAGTAGATTGGAGCCAAGGAAACATGGTTAGACATATATGGCACTTTGACACACACAATGACAAGAGAGAAGCCACCTGGATAGCCTCGGCTCTCGGTGTGCTCAGGCCTTAAATCATCACCCACATCCTCGCTTCCCGGGGAAGTGACATATTTGTTCACTTGGTTTCTTGTGTTCTCTGTAAAGTAACTTCTGGCCCTTGTCTTTCGAGATTTATGTATTATTGTGAAAGGGCTGTACATACCAGAACCAATACTCACATTTTCTGCAGAAATTTCTGACTTACTTTTGGGGAGACTACAATTTAACCTCCACCCCTTAATGGCTAACTGAACACATAGGAGAGGTAGAGGTGGGAAAAGCATGGTTCAAGAAGAAATAGAATTCTGTTTCTGGATGATAAGAGAATAACCAACATTAAGCGTGTCTAAAACTTTAGCAATAAATGTAACGTACATCAAGTGAAATTTTCTCACAAATGCCAACTTTTGATTAAATTAATTTTATTTTAATATTATTCATGTGCATATAAAAAGGAAATTAGCCCTTATATGAGTAAAACCCCCCAAAATCCTATATAATAAACCCTAACAAGCAAATTGACTGAACAGTGGAACGACCGGTCACTATGACGTACACTGACCACCAGGGGGGCAGACGCTCAATGCAGGAAATTCTGTCCCCCGCCCCCCCACCCCCACCCCCCAGTGGGAGGCTACCAGGGGTGGTTCTGGGGGGGCAGGGCTGGCTAGCAGGCCCCGGATTACTGCGCCCGCCAGTCACCCCACAGATGCCTAGGTACCCTACGTTATATATTGGGAACAGTCTCTTAGATTTAAAAATTAAAACCTGGCAAGGCTACTCTAACACTGAAAAAAACAGTATTAAGCAGCGATGCCATGCATGGACTCTGGCTTGCACATTTTGTGGTCAGCCCTGATTCTGACACATAACTGTGTGACAAAGCCAAATTACTTAACTTCTCTCTGCTTCAGTTTTTCCACCCATAAGATGGGGAAATGGTACTACTGCCCCAGAAGGATCATGTATGTGCTACATTTTATAATCAGGGCAAAAAATGTAGCTGCCCATACAACAGCAAGATGCCTTTCACCTGTATGAAAAGTATGGTCACTGATGCATGCAGCATCCCTGATTGAGAGAGGGATATCCAACTGCTGGTTTAGGCCTGACATCCTCCGAGCGGTCCTGGATTGCAAGAGGATGCAGGCCGGGTTGAGGGACACCCTACCCTGTGCCTGAATTCCATGCACTGGTCCTCTAGTGTACAAATAAAACTGTAAATCCAAAATAGCAGCCTGAATATATTCTCACTGGCGATGCTGTTCAGATGAAATTAAGTTACCATTTGCAATGTGAGTCCATTGCTGAATTTTACAATGGACTTTTTTACAAATTCCACATGGCTGTGCTATTACTTGTCATATATTGACTTAATTCTCCCTACAGTTTTCTGTATTCCATCTCCAATGAAACTTTGCTTAGTAAAGCTTTCTGGGCTTCCAATAGCTTTAACTTAAGAGCAACACATTATTTAAGGAATACTTTTCTCTCTCTCTCTCTCTTCCTATGATTTCTTATCTATAATAAAAAAGCATAATATGCTAATTAGACCAGATAGCTGAATGACCTTCTGGACGTCATTCCGAAAGTCCTTCCAGATGAAGCCGTGGTGGCGGGGGCTAAGGCAGAGGCAGGTGACTAGGGGTGATCAGGAAGGCAGGCAGAGGGCTTAGGGGTGATGAGGCAGGCAGGCAGGCGAGCAGTTAGGGGCATCAGACAGACAAGCAAAGTGGTTAGGGGCGATGAGGCAGGCAGGTGAGTGCTTAGGGGTGATGAGACAGGCAGGCAGGCAAGCTGTTAGAAGCCAGCGGTCCTGGATTGCAAGAGGGTGCAGGCTGGGCTAAGGGATCCCCTCCCTCCACCCCCACCCGCTGCCCCGTGCATGAATTTTGGGCACTGGGCCTCTAGTCTATCATGGTAAATCAATTTTAAGTTGCATGGCACCTGATATAAGGTGATTAATCAGGATCTCATTAGCATTAAAATTTTCATTTTTTTAAATATTATTATAGAATGAAAACTCAAAGACACACATTTATCCATAATAATCTCATAGAAAAATATTGGACACCCCCAAAATAGTTTGAGGAAGTCAAGTCTCTGAACAAACCACTTTATAAAAATAAACACTGAATATGAAAGTCAGAAGGAGGAGAGATACTTTCATTATTTTTATTTGTTTTTTAGAAAGAATGATGGCTTGATTTTTGGTTAATAAGAGGTAGAAATAATGGGAGAGTATTTTCAAGAAAATGATCTGTATTAAAATTTTACATTTTCCTTAGAAAAGTTGCTACCTTCATTACACACTTTCCTCAGTGAGAACAGTACTTATAATATTTATAAAACCCTCCAGATTCTCATTCTGTAAATCTATTCTTTCCGGGCTTTCAGCCAAAATGTAGAAACATGCTGATAACTCTGGTGACAATTTCTGTATCACGTAGGTCAGGATTATAGTTACAAATTGAGTATTTGAGTTGTATTAAATTTATAATTCTGTAATTTTATCAAAAAGAAAACCAAAAGCCTGAGTTTTTGTTTTATTTGTATTTCAACTCTTTCAATCCTTTGAGAGTATAAAAGAGCATTTAAGAGATGGAAACAATGGCCATAATGGTTAGTCTTGCATTACTGTGGATGGGTGAGAGAGAAAAGATCAAAAGGACTCATTCAACTCTGAAGTGAACTTGAAGTTGCCAAACGTATATAATATATATAAATTTATTTAGAGAGGAAGGAAAAAGGAGAGAGAGAGAGAAACCTCAATGATGAGAGAGAATCATTGATCAGCTGTCTCCTGCACGCCCCACATTTGGATTGAGCCCACAACCCAGGCATATGGCCTGACTGGGAATCAAACAGTGACCTCCTGGTTCATAGGTAGATACTCAACCACTGAGTCACGCTGGCTGGCCAGGGCACTGTATATTAATTCTGTGAGTACTTCGGTAGACAGCTTTGTCCCCAAGTGTTCTCGGGTGTGTGGGGTTCTCTCGGGTCTTCTGTTACTGCTGCAGGGACACATCCTTCATGTCTGACTAGGGAAGCCTTGGACTGAGGGATGAGCGAAGCCTGGCCAGACGCACGCTGAGGGGTGTCCAGCACGCTGCCCTGCACGGCCTTTGGGCAGTGGGGCTTATGTGACCCCACTTGACCTCATTTCTAGGCATAAAAGAGCTCCTGCTGCTAATTAAATATAGCGAGTTGGTGACCTAGTGAGTAAACACAACTTAGAATGAATCCTGAGGAAAACTTGGGGCCCTGAGGTCCACTGTCTCACCTTTCCAATCAATAGGGCATAAGAGTGAGCGTTGGTCTGCTTGAGGTCCATTCAATGGATGATCGATAGAGAGGGTTACTTTTATAATAAATCTGCAGCACTGATAATAAAATGCCATCTGGGAATGTCTTCTATCAGTGCACTTCTGGGAACTTCTAAGGAAACAACAGAGGGTGTACACATCTAGAGGTGCTCATTACTGCCATGTTAATGGAAATAGGAAACAAGGAAAATGCTCAATGAGATTATATGTGCAGCATGAAGCTACTGGACTATTGTAAAATAATGCTGAACAACATGCCAGTATGTTCAATTCACATCTCGTAACAAAAAGCAGGCAATGCATATATACATTACCTTCAGATATAGACAATATGGTGGCAAAGGCCTGGCGTGGGGTGAGAACCGGGTGGAGAGGGGCAATGGTGGGGAAAAAGAGGGACATCTGTTATACTCTCAACAATAAAAATTAAGTAAATAAAATATTAAAAAAAAAACTGAGTCACTACTCCCACTAGAAACAGCACACCCAAAGCAGGATACTTCTCAGATGGTTTAAGAAATGAACCATTTACAAAGATGAAGGTGGGGTATTCACAAAACCCATGATGCTCCACACAAGAACTTAGCATCCTGCATGCCAGGGACCAGGGGAGGAGCAGTTCCTAGAACCCAGAGTTGTCTAAGCAAGTCAACATTGAAAGGAACTGGGAGCCATGGTCAAGGTTGCTTGAAGCAACCTTGGAAGGAGGGAGCCAAGAAAATAAAAACCTGATCTCCCTCTCCTCTCTCCTTTTCCTCCTCGAGGCCTTTACACATATTGAACTAAAAGAAGCCAGAGGGCAAGGGGAGCCTTGGTGCCTCCTGGGAGAGAGACAGGGTGGAAAAGCATATGTCTATGAAAGGGGATTGGAATATACCTGCACAGGTGCAGTTAAAGTTCTATGTATAAATGAATTCATAAAATATTCCAGTAGAACATCCTAAATATCAGTGGTAGTTATCTCAAGGGGTGGTCCGACTGGTACACTTTTTACAATGAACATTTCATTATGGAAAATAGAGCTTACCCATGTTTGTGCTATTATATGATTCAAGTTCTAATAGCAATACTTATTTTGAATCTGAAGGTTTTATACTGGTTATATTCGTTTAAATGAACAAAATGAATCCTTGGGATTTCTTAGGAGAGAAAGATGGTATATATGTTCCCTAAATCACTCTGTAAATTGAAGGGAGACAAACTTCTATTTAGTTCAAGGTAAATGCATAAAAGCAAACGACAATATGTAGGAGAAAGAAATGAATGTGGAAGTTTGATTTCACATAGAATGAAATTCACTGAAATAAAATAAAACATATCTGCTTTTGTGCTTTAAATATTTAACTGGAACAGGGGTATGAACTTAGTTCTCATAAATATGCTAATAACCAAGTTCCCAGTGAAAATATGTCAAAAGTTGGAAGGTATAAACAAGTGTAAGGTTTGGTTCAGAAATGAAAGAAGTGCCATAGCTCAAAAGGACTTGGCACCATGTTTTCCAGGCATTTCATGGTTACTGACAATGAATGAGTGTAAAGATAAAAAAATAAAATAAAAGGAGATTCACCTTTGAACATGGTGAGGAAACCAACAGGGTATGATAAATGTTTTAAAGAATGTGTGTAAGAGAGAACATTCTAGATGGGATGAAAATCACTTTCTGGATGTTTCAGTCTTCTAGGAAAAATTGCATGATGAAAAATGAAATTTATTCAAAAAGGTTAAGTTTAGATTTGAGTGCTTCTCATATAGTTACCATCTTCATGATAAACAGATCCTCCTATCCAACTTCTGACCTACAACCCCAGATAAACTCATTGTGTGGATAATTTCCTCAAGAAAGAAGAGTGGGTGGGGGGGACAGGAAGAGATTAACCAAAGACTATACATGCATTTATTTATAACCCATGGACCCAGGTGATAGTGCAGCATGTCTGGGGGCAGTGGTTAGGGGTGGAGAGGATGAAAGGGGGGGAAGGGGAATGTATGTAATACTTTGAACAATAAAGATAAATTTAAAAGTAAGAAGGGTACTACTCTCATGATCATTTAGCCTCACTATCAGAATTTTAAAAAATTTATAGATTTACCATTAAAAAGTTTAAGAAACAAATACAAATCAAAACACCCATTTGTCTGGTTGAGGGGAAAAAAAAAAAGCTCTATGATGGGGATAATAGGTAAGTTTGACTTAAGAAAAGCGAAGCAAACAATTGGGCCTTCACACTCATATAGACAAAAGGACTGAGATGGAGAAAGGGATTTTCTAGAAGCAGTACCACCCAACAGTCACTTTTCAGTAATAATAGAAAATAATTATGGAGCACCAGTGGCGCAATCGGTTAGCGCGCGGTACTTATAAGAAAATAATTCAACATGCAATCTATCTATAATAATAAAAGCATAATATGCTAATTAGACCAGACATCCTTCCAGATGTCCTTCCGTCTTTCCATCCTTCCGGAAGAAGTCGGGACAGTTGGAGGGAAGCCCAGGGCCCAGGTGCCAGAGGGAAGCTGGTGCCGGCAGCCAGGGGAAGGAAGGCCTACTCTTGCACAAATTTCATGCATCGGGCCTCTACTGTTGAGATAAAAATCAATAGATGTCTAGCACAATGGAAACATGCATGAACTATCTATAGCAATGTCATATATACATTTCATCATTCAAGCACAGAGTTCTACTTAAAAATGAATATTTCACTTATTATTTGTAAACTGCATTCATGTTTGGCTCTTGCTATATGTAGATTTTTTTTTTTAGTCAAGCTTCTGTCAACACTGAGTCTATCCTGGCAGGTAGCCTGGTTACTCTGGCTTATTGGCGAGCTGAGTCACACTACTGCCTGCAGTACATGGGGTTTGGCTGTCTTCTTTCTCCTGTTTCCATGAGTGCGAATAAATCCATAAAAGGAAGATAGCATACACATTGCTTTTTACGTGGTAGAGTAATAGCTGCAATACCTGGACTGGCTCAGGTATCAGAAACCCTCGTATTAACCCATCTTTGCTTTTCTGACTTTGCCAAGTCACCTCTTCCTCGGTTTCCTGATCAGAAACACAAATGTAATATTCCCTTCTAACCTCAACAGAATTGTGTGATTAAGGTGCATGAAAATTTGTGAGAAGTAAAACATTATTAAAAATGTAAATTATACTTAAGTTATTGAAAAAAAACTAATACAATGTAAGGGGTTGGAGAACACCATAGAGGGAATTTGAAATCGATATAGAGGATCAGGGCATGGCTCAGGGATTAAGCATGGACCCATAAGCCAGGAAGTCACCTTCCATTTTCAGTCAGAGCACATACTGATCAATGATTCTCTCTCATCATTGATGTTCTCTCTCTCTCTCTCTCTCTCTCTCTCTCTCTCTCTCTCTCTCTCTCCTCTCCCTCTCCCTCTCCCTCTCCCTCTCCCTCTCCCTCTCCCTCTCCCTCTCTCTCCCTTCCTCTCTGAAATAAAAAACATATTTAAAAAATAGATATAGAGGGAAATATGTTAAATTTCTCAGAAGAGGCCTGGATATCAATTTATTTCTGGTTAAAGCTTTTTAAAGGTGGTGAGGGAATGGGAGAGGAGGAAGAGAGCATAAATGAGAAATCTTGCATGTCTCAGTTTTACAGAAAGAATGGAGAGGAAGTAACCCTACTTTTCATAGGTACTAGAGCTGCTTGGGAAAGGCTCTTGGGTTCAACTGATGCCCATGTCACAGAGATAGTTCCTCCTGTTCCCTTGCATTTAGGCTAAGCCATTGCCGATGTAAATATTACCAGGAACACTGCTGAACCATCTTCAGCTATTAACTACCCAATTACCCAGAAGTGTTTTAAGAGAAAGCATTACTGAAAGGTATTTTCACAAATGAAGGAATAAAAGAAGCAACAACAGGGCCCTAGCTCGAAGCTTCTGTAGAGAGTGAGGAGGAGTGGGTCTCTGGGCAGCAAAGAGCCAAATCAGGAGCTCTGAATGAAGACAAGAAAGGAAAGCAATATTTAAGATGCATAAAGAGCTACTCAAAGGAGAGTTGTTTATATTCACAAATGCCTGGAGGGTGATCCTGTGGGTGTATCCATGGATACCACTGACAGAATGCATAACCTTTTTGCAGAGAAATTAGCATGATACCATGCCTTTATTTTCAAATATCAATATCCTACCAGGCCAGTGCACCAGAGGCAAACTTTAAGTACACAAAAGCAACAGAAAAGCCCACCATAATCTGACAGTTTTGTCAGATAAAGAGATAACGAGTTGGTCAGAGGCTGTGTGCACGTACAAGAGATTCACTCTTAGAAGAAAGCAGGGAGCTGGTAAACCACTTTACAGCAGTTTTGAAATACAGGTCCAGTAGTCTCCCCTTACCCACGGCTTCTCTTGCCTATAGTTTTAGTTACCTGCAGTCAATGGAGTTCAAAAATATGAAATGGAAAATGCCAGAAATAAACATCATCATTGTCTCCCTGCATGCCTTTCTGAGTAGCATGATGAAAGCTCACACCTTCCTAGCCATCTCCTGCCCGGGACATGGCTCATCCCCTTGTCCAGGGACTCCACCCTGCAGAGGCCCCCTTCCATTGATCATTTGGTGTCTCTGTCTGTTCTCAGATCTTCTACGCCACGTTTCCTGGTGCTTTAGTCCAAGTGGCCCTTCCAGTAGCCTAATGCTGTTACTATGCCCTCCGCCCCCTCATCCCCTCACGTGTCATCTCACAGCTTCTCAAGAGGGAAGAGTACAGGACCACAAAGATAGTCTGAGAAACCACATTTCCGTAACTTCCATCACCATAGATTGTTATACTTGTTCTATGTGACTATTAGTTAGCCTTGTTAATATCCCACTGTGTGTAATTTAGAAACAAAACGTTACCATAGGTATGTATATATAGAAAAAAACAGTACATATAGGGTTGGGCACTACTTGTGGTTTCATGAATTCAATAGAAGTCACAGAACATATCCTCTATGGACAAGGGGGCTATAGTGTCATTATGCCCATGTTGAAAATGATGAAAAGGTCACAGAGAGGTTAAGTAGCTAGCCTGAGGTCACAGAGAGTCAGAGCTGGAGCTAGGTGCACAAGTGAATTTTAATTGACCCCAAAGCCTACGTTCCTTTCACCACAGCATCTGTCTGAGGTCAGGGGAAGAACTGGAAAATGTTTGAACATGTTACTTCCCTCCATTGTCTTTGTGAATTGCAGTCTGAACACTGATGATGGACACTGGTCCATCCTAAGCTTATATATTTAAGATTAAATTTATAAAAATAACTTTGTTGCCATTTTATCAGAGTTACTACCCGCTTTGATGTGCAGGAATGTGTGAACTGTGCTTTAAAAAATACTTTTGGATCACTTATTTAAGTTTTATGGACTCTTACCATAACAGTGCCGGGATTTTAAAAGAAACATTTTCCCCCCAAAGGGCATTCCTTACCAACTAAATAACTTGACACAATGGTCAATATGCTATAAATCAGGCTACTAAGCCAACTTCACTTGATCACAGAAATATAGACTAGGTACTGAAACAACTCCTAGGCGCGTCAACTATAACATGAATTCACTGATCTCAACAAACTCATGCAACATACAGCTACTCTGTGACCACCAAACACAGCAGGGTCCTCACGCCAGAGCCAGCGAGGCTCTCTGGTTACAGCGCCCACAAGGATCAAGGTCACAGAAGGCACAGCCTGCAGTCCACCCACAAACACAAGCAAGCGAGACCTGGAACCCAGAGTGGTGATCGTGCCGCTGTTTGCCAGGGAGGCTGCTGAGGGCACCTGCGAAGACACGAACCGGGCTCCTTGAGAGAAACAGGGACACGGTGCCAGGCACACCGTGCAGAACAGCCCAGCAGGTTGCCTCTGCCCCACCGAATGCTGGGAACTCAAACCGCACTGCTCATTTCCTGTTACACGATAAAGAACAAAATGCGCTCTACTTAAACAGTTCGTTTACTTTTAAACCTCATAGGATTCTCGAATATTTAAATATTGAGTCAGCAATATTAACTTAATATATCAATAAACTTGATAATGTAGATGTATTCCAGGAAAGGATATGCATAGTCTTCTTGGCAAGCACTTTTGTGAAGATAAAACCATTTTTAACTTTCAAAATGACCAAGGCAATTCTCTAATCCTAACGAACCAAACAGATAACAAAGACCAGTCACAAAAAGCCACGGCGGGTAAACTCCATGACGACTGTCAGAAACCAGCCAGAACTCCAACACAGCTCATCCAACGAGCAGTGCTCTTCGCACTTGACTTCGCCAAGCGTTTCCTTGAACATCACCAGGCTGATTGATGGTTCTTACTACAACAGGAAAATGCGCCCGTCCGTCCTTTATGCATAATGTGCGCCCCAAGAGCAGTCATCTAGCGCGTGAGGTAATTAATGCTGTATATCCTTACCTCCGCACAGCACCGCTGTCAGCCACGGGGCTTCAAAATTAATTGCCTCCCCAAAGCCATGAATCAGAAACCATGATCACTTTATGTAATATTTCTTAAAAGGCACTTACCTTTTGGAAGAGAAACAGACCCCGCGTAGCAAATCGCCTGTTAAAATAAAACATATATCGATTGGTATTCCATAAATAATACAAAGCATGACGTGTTGTTACAGTAGATGTAGCACAGTGACGGGGCAACTTGACTAACTTTTCCTGATCTCATTTAGTTTCTTTTGTCCTAAACATGGAAATCGCCTCCTTGGCTGTAATAATCGAAGGCTTCTCTGTTGACTCCCTGTGCACCGTAACCACAAAAATGGATGCCTTTCATGTCTGAGAGCAAAACCAGAGAGCACAGGGCGCAGGGTCCCAGTCATGGGTGTACATTCCTTCCTGTTCCACTCATGAACCGTAATGAGAAGCACGTGAACTAATTCTAGACCAGAAGCTTCGAGAGGTAGGTATTCAGAGAATTGTGTTTCTGCTCAACACAGATCAAATGACCACCAGGCAGGAGTGGTTACCACGGCATGCGCTCTTTCAAGTATGACATTAGTTATGTGAGTTTCGTATGTGCTTTTCACTGAAAGGCAATGAAGCCTGAGAGATTTTTATTTGTGAGGCTGCACAACTGTCACTGAGATAAAATAAGTCGTGGCTTCCCACATGTGCGGCCAAGAGCGCACGTGCAGGGGACTGGCCGGACCCAATATCACCCTTTTTCCTCATCAGAGCAAAGGCTGGATGCTGGGCCGGAGCAGGGGAGAGCAGCTGCAGAACACACTCCTCTGTCCACTCTCTTTCCTACAGGGCCCGAATCCGTTTTCTCAGAACCGAGAGCCCACAGCGCGGAAAGCACTGCCCTTAGGAATTCTGCTTGTTTGCACAGGTGAGATTACACCGACGACACATCCCTTCACACTGGCCACACACTTCACAAGTGGTCACACTCTGTGCCTGGAGTTACAAAAATGTTATTTTCACTGAGTTTTATTGTGTTCTCAAAACAAGTAAGATCCAAAGGCTGGCAAAATGCATTGCATTTAGATACTAATTTATAAAGGGAGGTAGCGCTGCTGTAAATTCATCTGAGCTCACTCAAGTGTTAAATAGTCATGATGGCAAGATGGCTTTTCATTTGGGTCCTAGATCAGCAATCCAATCAGGCTGAGAAGGAAAGAGGCGCCAGGCCGGTTGTGGCTCAGTGGTTGAGTATCAACCTATGAACCGGGAGGTCATGGTTCAATTCCTGGTCTGGGCAACATGTCAGTTTGCCCACTTGATCCCTAGTGTAGGGCATGCAGGAGGCAGCCAATCAATGATTCTCTCTCATCATTGATGTTTCTCTCTCTCTCCCTCTCCCTTTATACAAAAATATATTTTAAAAAAACTTTAGAAAAAAAGAGGCGTTGCTCAGAGGTGGATGGAGTGCTGGTGAGAGTGGGTTCCAGGCTCCTCAGGATGGGCTGGGCCCCTGGGAAGAAGTGCTTTCCCTCCTGGTCCCTGATTCTCACGTTGCTCTGGTCTGCCTTGGCCAGATCCCTTCTCTAGAGGTGCCCTCTCAGCAATCAAGGGCAACGCTGATTAAGAGTCAACAAAACAATTAATGTAAATATTCATCAGTCCACAGAGATGATTTCTAGGGGTTTCTTTGTTGTGATATAATAGAATCATTTAGGACAAAAATGTTTTCCTCAAGTTGTAGTCCTGTTAGTTCTTGAAAAGAAACAGTTCTCTTTCTCCCACAGCCACCCCTGGAGCTCATTTCCACACTCCCTCCTCGTGGCCATCACTGTAGCTTGCTAAGTGGCCCCCACGGTCCCAATGCTGCCCATGTCCCTCAACCCAACCCTAATCCATTGTCCACGCTGACGCCAGAGTGAATTCTCTTTTTATATGAAGTGAATACAATCAAAATGTAACACTACTTAAATACGTCATTTAAATATTTTTGTTATCGCTCATAGAATAAATGTGAAATTCCTTGACCTGGCTCCTAAGACTTGTGGTTCGGAACCTTGCTGACTTCTCTGGTCTCATTTCTCACAACGCCCTTCCTCTCTCATGTACAGCAGACATTGTGTTTTGTTTTTTTTCCTGTTCATCAAATTAGTCACCCCTTTTTTAGTCTGAGGGTCAGCACTTCAGCCCATGGAGAAGCCAGGAAAGCCATTTCACCGGCGTAACTTCTGACCTGATTGATAGATCTCAAACATTCTTTCCTCCAAGAGTCTTCCCACGAATCCCGACCTACTTTCCTCCTGCAATCTAGTATTTGTGTTTGGCTCAGTTTTCCCTTTTCAAGGGAGAAGTTTTAATCTCTGTTTAGGTCCCCTTTGGATAGAATGGACATAGCTTTTTGCCGGAGTCCAACCCCAGCGGGTCCAGGGGTCCCCAAAGGTGTGGACGGAGTCGGCGAAGAAGGAATGACAAGGAGGCAGCGTTCAGTTGATCAGCAGCCTAGCCAGGATCTCTAGCCAGGATCTCCAGCCAAGTTCTGTATCCATGTTCTCTTGCTAGGTTCTCCAGCCAGGTTCTCCAGCCAAGTTCTGGTCTGGATCTCCAGAGAGGTTCTGCTCTGGATCTCCAGCGAAGTTCTGGTTAGGATCTCCAGCCAGGTTCTGTGGCCGTGTTCCCTCGCTAGGTTCTCCAGCCAGGTTCTGTCCAGGTTCTCCAGCCAGGTTCAGTCACCAGGTTCTAGTCAGGTTCTCTTGCCAATTTCTGTAGTCAGGTTCAGTCCAGGATCTTTTGCCATGTTCTCTCCAGCGAAGTTCTTCTGTCTCTAGGGAACGTTCTGTGTAGGTTCTGTGCCAATTTCTGTCTCTCTTCGTTCTGTCTTCTTACATCTGTATTTATACCAGTTGATTCCAATCCTATCGATCTCTATTCCAAAGGTTAGGGCGTTTCTTATCTCCATTCCAGGGAGTAAAGATTATGCATGCTTAAGCATGATTGTTCATAGTTAAAGTGATTAATTACCCACCTGGCACTTAGTTAAGAGGTTTTATTCCCTCCCTAACTTCAGGGGAAAATCCCTACCTGGGGAAACAACCTTTCTCAGAGACCTTGGTTAAAACACATAGTGCCAAGGTGAGCAAACATATTAAGAATGTTTGCCATATATGCCATATATGCCAGGTCCCTTGAAACAGCAAGGATGGACTGGCTCCCGGCAGCTTTTATTGTCTAAACTGGAAGACTTTTGGGACAAAAAGAAGGTATTAAGCAAATATGATGCAGGTACACCCTATGAGATCCAGGACTGGTGGGAGCAAACCTGGGCATATGGTCAGCTGCCCTGTGGAAAGGTAGCATTTACGTGGATGCTGACAAGTCCAAAGCTGTCCAACGTTAACTGATGAGACTACATGCAAGCAGTTGATGAGCTTTAAAAGCTGGTGTTTACTCATGGAACATGTTACACAGCAGAGTGTGAAATACCCTCAGTATTCTTTTTCTCTACAAAACAATTATAATAAAAAATTCCAAAACATAAAGCAAAACCAAAACAGTAAACAATGAACTGTTAAAGTTTTTAATAGCTGGGTCACAGCCCACCAATTTCTGGGCAAGCCAGAAGCTGTAAATTCTCAGCCTTTTCATCATCTTCTCTCTCTGCCATCAACACATTCATATTCATCAGCTCATGTCCATCCCAGGACCACAGCAAGTGACATTACTCCTCCACTCGAGGGCATGAATGATGCTCTGGATATGAGGATATTGAAATAGAAGCAGATATTTGGTCCTTCTACTGCTTCCCAGCTTCCTTGTAAGCAGGTCACCATGAAGTCCTCTTGGAGAACATCTCAGTGTGAAGAAGGAGCACAATTTTCGGGAAGAGCAGTAGATTTCCCTTCAGATGATTAGCTTTCAAATTAACTCTCCACGAGATGAGCAAAGAAGAAATGGATATGTGAACATCAGGGGCCTTTGAATGTTTACTGCTCTGGATAAGTTCATGTTACTTTGTGAATGGCTGTGTGTGTGTGTGTGTGTGTGTGTGTGTGTGTGTGTATGTTGCACATGAGCTATTAGGTGAGCAAGGTAAGTGATTTTTCCTTCTTTGGAAATTGAAATGAAAGTGTAAATCTTTTATAAAATTATTTAAAATGTATTTTTATTGATTTCAGAGAGAGGAAGGGAGGGGGGGTGACATAGAAACATCAATGATGACAGAAAATCATTGATTGAATGCCTTCTGTATACCTCCTACTGGGTATCTAGCCTGCAACCTGGCCATGTGCCTTGACCCAAATCAAACCTTGACCTCCTGGTTCATGATCTGATGCTCAATCACTGAGCCACAGTGGGCAGGTGAAAGTGTGAATCTTGAAGTGTGAGTGGGGTTTAACCAGACAGTGGCAAAGGAGGAAAGACCAAAAGCATGAGGAAACCTGTCAGCCCTCAGTGTTACTAGGTAGAGTACTTTGGCAGAAGACTTTGGTGGAAGACAGCGAATAATGCTGAAGGGTCCAGATCATTATGAGCTGTAAGATTATCTTCACTTTTTAAAACTGAAGAGTTTGGGCATTTTAAAGGAAGCCTGGTGACATGTGTTTTATTATGATAGTCAGACCAGCAGTGTGGTGGATACTTTGAGTGGATGAAGCAGGCCGGTTAAGAGACTTTTGCAGTAATCCATAAGGAAAGGATGAGAATCCCAAGGTATTTTAGAGGTGTAGGGGACACGTAGTTTTGACCATCTGAGAAGTTTAGAGAATATCTTTCCAACTCAGACATGAGTGACTAAGTCACTAGTTAGCAAATTAGTGATCATAAGAGAGAGAAAAAGGAGAGAGATAAATAAGAATGGTGGAGAATGACAGGAGGAGATACTGTTGTGTTTGTTCTCAAATATCTAAACTATCAAATATTTGAAATACATGCAAAAAATTCAGTAGTCTGAGCTCAACACTTTGTTGTACATTACTCTAATTTCATAATTAATGAAAGTAAAGCCAAGAGATGTTATATTTGCTGTCTCAAGACCACACAGCTATTATGTGGTAGAAGAATAATTTTATTACAATGTCCTTGATGCCAAATTCCATTCGGTTATAGATCTGACTCTCCGGCTTTATAAATCCATGCCTAAATACCACAATTTCTTTATCTGTAATTCAACGATGGTACTTATCCCTTTAATTATCAGAGATGGATATTGTGAAATTAAGATTCATTAAGTAAATCAGGAATCTCTCAAGTGAATATTTTTGTTCCCATGGTGCAAGATGCTTTAGAAACTTAATTTTTGATGGGAAACAAACAAAAAAGTAAATGGTTGTGCTGCTCTGCCTTATCATTCCTCATTGATTCCACTTAATTAGGGGACCAAAAACCATGTCCATGTCCACCTTAGTGGATATGGAGCATGAAAAGAGACCAGATGGCCCTTAATGTTGACTGAGCTACCTAGCGAGACATTTACACTGCATTGCCTTCACTTCTCTCTGTTTTAGGCTGGCCTCTAAGATGATTTTTTAAAAAATCTTTATTGTTGAAAGTATTACATAGGTCCTCCTTTCCCCCCCCCCATTAACCTCTTTCAGTCTGCTCCCATTCCCTCCTTCCCCCGAGACCAGTTGTCGGCAAACTGCGACCCCTTGAGTGTGGCTCTTCCACAAAATACCACATGCGGGCGTGCGTGTACAGTGCGATTGAAACTTCATGGCCATACTCAAAGAGCCAAAGAGCCACAGTTTGCTGACCACTGCCCCAGACCCTCACCAGCCCATTGCCTGTGTCCAGGGGTTATGCACATATGCATACAAGTTCATTGGTTGATCTCTTCCCACACACCCTCCCCTGCCTTCCCTCTGAGGTTCAACCGTCTGTTCATTCTTCTGTCTCTGGGTCTATTTTCTTTAATCTAATATGTTTTTAATGTAGATTTTTATTTCTACATTTCATGGTTGTTATGTGAATCTGTTGCTGCTGAATATGTTTAATCTTAAGTCTTCTGTGAAAATTAGTATGGTTCTTTGTGGTTATAAATAACAAATGAATTCTTTTATATTGAACAATGAAAGGACTTTTTGTTTTCTTTTTATTCTTAAACTTTGCTCCTATTGATTTAATTGGTTTGTTAATCATCACTAAAAGATTATTTCAAGTGCATGTCTTGTAATGTCTATTTCGCTCTTTGTCAGAAATGGAGCAGTACACTACAAAGATACATTGTTGGGGTAATTTATTTTTCTCATGCTCACTCTCCCCCATTCTCTTATGCAGAGGTATGTTAGAGTTTTCATCTCAAGTCTTGCATTTTCATAGAGGATAAAAAAGAACTTCTCATGCGTATCATAAAGCAGAAATATTATTTATCACTGAAGTTAGTGAAGGGTTTACAATAGATGTTTAGTTGTGTAATGTATACAGCAATAAATCCACTTGCAGAATTTTAAAAAGTTGCATTTAGAAAAGATTTAGTTACCTTAAAGGTATAAAGCCCTTTAAAAAGTTAATTACATAGTATTTATAACAAATGAATAAACAGAGGTAAAAGGTATTGACTGGGGGGTCACACTGCCAGGGCTCAAGGGGAAGCTCAATACTTATTACAGTGTGACATTTGGCAAGTTACTTATCTGTCTCTGCCACTATTTTTTTCAATGAAATAATCACTGCCTCATAGGGTTATTATGAAGCTTAAAGGAGTTAGTATATGTAAAGCACTATGGCTTGGCATGTAATTAGACCTCAGTATATGCTAGATTTAAAAGGGATTTATAATGATTGTTCTACTCATTGGTATAGTAAATACAAAAATATATTATATAAGCTTAGGCTTTGCTAATTATGAAATGCCATAATGCCTCAATTATTCTGTGCTCAGCAGAAAACCACATAGTAAGAAAACATCATATATATATATATATATATATATATATATATATATATATATATTCCACTTAATTATCTGCAGAAAATCTGAAGTATATGGACCATACAGAAAAACCTCATCTTGTTTCAGGTCTGGCACTATGCTAAAATTATAAAAAAATAAATAAAAATCTTTATCCTAAAGCAACTTATAATGTAGTTGGGAAGTAAGTAGGAATAAATACAAATTTGAGTAAGAAAGGATTCTTTCTACGTAAAGATTACAAGAGGAAGTCATGTAACTTTTGGCAGAAAGGCAAACTTCTTGAAAGAACTTCTATGCTTTATCATCTTAATTGCACCCATATTGTGGTTTGGCAATCTTTTTATTCAATTCTAGAAAGATTAGCTCTTGACTGTCTAATAAGCTTTACTATCAGGCTTTCTAATAGCTAATGTTTCATTTCTAATTATTTGTATTGCTAAAAATCACCATTAATGTAACCTATATTTACTGAGTACCAACTGAGGTGAAGCACAGGAAGATGCCATTGTGGAGTCTTTCATGAGTGCCCTGAACTGATAAAAAATGAACAAACCATAAAAGACCCAGAATAGAAAAAACAATCTTGAGAAAGAAGAACAAAGCTAGAAGCATCATACTGATTTCAAACTGTATTTGAAAGCTGCAGTCTTCAAAACAGTATGGTAATGGCATAAAACAGACTCACAGATCAATGAAACAGAATAGAGAGCCCAGAAATAAATGCATGCATATATGGTTAATTAATTTACAACAAAGCAGCCAACTATATATAATGGGAAATGGCAATCTTTTCAGTAAATGACATTGGGAAAATGAACAGCCATGTGCAAAAAAATGAGACTGAACCCCTACCTTACACCAGACCTAAAAATTACCTCAAAATAAATAAAATATTTGAATGCACAACCTGAAGTCATACAACTGTTAGATGAGAACATACACAGCAAGCTCCTTGTCATAGATCTTTGAGAAACCTTTTGGATTTGACACCAAAAGATAACGCTACGAAAGTAAAAATAAACAAGTGGAAATACAGCGAACTAAAAACATCCATACAGCAAAGGAAAGCAATAATAATAATATTAAAGGGAAACCAACTGACTGGGAGAAGATATTTGGAAAGAATGTATCTGATAAAGAGTTAATATCCAAAGTGTATTATGAACTCATACAACTCAATTGCAAAAATAGCAAAGAATATGATTAGAAAATGAAAGAAAATGGGCAGAGAACATGAATAGACATTTTCCCAATGAAGACATGCAGACGGCCAGCAGATATACAGAAAGATGTGCAACATTACTAATCAGCAGGGAAATGCAAATTAAATACAAAATGAGATATAACCTCACACATGTTAGAATAGCTTATATAAAAAACACAAGAAATAACAAGTGTTGGTGAGGATGTGGATCAAAAAGCACCCTTGTGCACTGTTGGTGGGAATGCAAATTGCCGCAGCCACTATGAGAAATGAAAGGGCGAGGGCTACGCCCTCCATCTTACCCCGGATCCTCCATTTTTGGGGCAGCAGCCATTAGCCATGTGCTCAGCAAGGAGCTTCTTCCCGGAAGCCCAATCCTCTGCTAGCCACACCTAGGATTTCTTTAAACTAACCAATGGCAATCAAGGGAAGTGCACACCATGGACACAACCACATCCTGTGTAACAAGACCCCGACTTGCACCTGGCCAATCGGCAGGGCCCACAGTCCTCTCTCCTCCCCTTACTCCAACCCCCCTATAAAACCCCTCTTTCCACAGGGCTACCTCTCTCTGCCCCCTGCCGTTGCATCGGCGAGTGCGGTCGGGGAGCTTCAGCTAGCTCAAATAAAGACTCTTTCTGCTTTTGCATAGGACTCGGCTGGCTCCCTGGTGGTTTATTGGGGATCCTGAAATATGGGCTTAACAAGGAACTGTATGAAGACTTTTTAATAAATTAAACAATAGAAAAGCCATTTAAGGGGTAATGTTGTGTATGTGATTCTAGAACACAACATGTTTGTGCTACAGAGTTTTCATTTACAGATCGAGTTCATGATATAACAATTTCATACATGCTGACCTGGAAATACCTAGATGCGCCCTTGCAAACAAATGACTTTTGTTGTGTATCTGCCTTAGTAATGCCATCTTGGGACCACAAGTCACTCAGAAAAAAACAGAAAATATTAAATTACTAGTGAACAATTTTTGAAACGATTCATAAATTCAACACAGGTTTGAGGTGAGTTGGAAGAACCTAAATCTAGTTGGAAGTTCTGGGGTGTGTGTGTATCATTATGTCCATGAAGGTATTGAAAAGGGGCCACTCTTTTACTCAAAGACTGTGGAGTGGAGCCAAAGTAGGTTTGTAGTTGTGAGTATGCAAAACACAGAGTTTATACTTGTATTATTATTTATTACTTATTATTTTGCATATGAACAACTGTAAACCTACTTTTGCCCTCCCCCTCCCCCCGTATATGAAGTAATATGTATACAAAGATGAGAAGTTAATTTTTTGAGAAGTCTAAATAGGTAGAAAACAGAATAATTATAATCTACAAAAATATGTTTAGTATTACTTTCCTTATATTTCATATGGATTTCATTTTTATTTAAAAGTGTATAAGCTTTTTATTTTTACAAATCTATTCGTTGTCACTTTCAGGATCTACCCTGAATTCATTTGTTAAGTCTCTAAATATAATGATTAAATTTAGTTTTACTTTTGCCCAATTAAATTCACATTTATGAAGAGATTGGGTAAAATTATAAGGCACTAACATGATGGAAAGGATTATCCTCAGTCACCTGTATTGACATGATTTGTTCATTGTCCATTTAAGTAGCAGCTTCTATTGAAGAAACATAAGTAGATCATGGGTAATTATTCACTTCTGGGTTCCTACCCTTGCCCTTTTACCTGTAGCTCTCAGTAATTACTGGTTGCTTCACTCTTGGCACACAGGGACATTCTTATAAAGAGCAGATTATGCATTGCCTATTAAAGCTATTCCCAGCATCTCAGAAACTGAAGAAAATGCTTTCACAAAAGCATTTCCAATGAATAATGCTGAAATCAGACTTTTTTTTTTCATGGCAAATGCCTGGAGTCCTTGGCTCCTTTCCAATCGGTGACTGGGAGTATGACAGCATGACAATGACTCGCAGGTGCCAGCAGATGACGAGCAGAGCAAATCTGTGCTCCACGTGTGATAAGGTGAGCGAGGCGGGCGCCTGGGCCCGGGGTGATTTCCACGGAGACCCCTCCATGCAGCACGGCCCGCTATCTGTACCAGGCAGCCGCCAGCTCCAATAAGCGGAGCCGGAGAGAAACACATCAAAAAATGCTAATGGAAGGAAAAATAAAACCGGGCTGCATAGGAATGTCTTAAGCAGATTTGAGAGCTGTATGTTGGAAAATCATAAACTTCAGCCTCAGAGAATGCTGTCTGTTATAGTTAACACATATTGGGCTAGCCTGGGGAAAATATATAAAAAATATGAATGCTTTAAAAAAAAATGCCTTCTCCAACCCACCAGCCTTACAGACAATGCAATAGCAAGTGAAGTCACAAGTTGTTTGTTGTTTTCATCATAAAAGTGAGAAGCTTCAGTAAATGCACATATGCTCCATAGAACATATGCTATAGTTACAGCATTGGAACAGAACAAAATCGTCTGTAAACTTGCATTTTGCCAAGTTCAGCTATATGTTTATAAAATCCACTTCTCAGTCTTGAACTATAGTGTTCAGGAAGAATGGAATCACAAATTATACAAGGCTATTTTTACTAGTTTCATATATACATTTACGTATATTCCATTCATACTTTCTCATTTCTGCCAAACCTGCTTGGAGATATAACTCATGTGAGCTCTTTTGTGACCAGAGTGTACACTTCAATCCTTTTTACTGTCAAATCCAGAATAGGTTTCCGTTAGACATAACATAATACAGATGAATGCTAGAGTCATTTTATCAGGATTATAATATCACAGGTATTTTTATGTCAAACTATGTATTTAAAAATATTGTTCAACACTGAATTTGTAAATAAAAAGGTAATGTTTCCTTTAATTTTACATTGTTGACATTATTTGAATGTATCTACACACTTTAAGCAAGTGATATTTTTGAAAATTGTGTAGTGCATGAAAAAGAGACGTTTACCATATACTAGTATATTTCCTAATTGTTTTCAAAAAAATGTTCTGGCCCTAACCGGTTTGGCTCAGTGGATAGAGCGTCAGCCTGCAGACTCAAGTGTCCCAGGTTTGATTCCGGTCAAGGGCATGTACCTTGGTTGTGGGCACATCCCCAGTAGGGAGTGTGCAGGAGGCAGCTGAATCGATGTTTCTCTCTCATAGATGTTTCTAGCTCTCTATCCCTCTCCCTTCTTCTCTGTAAAAAATCAATAAAATATATTTTAAAAAGAAATGTTTTGTGCCAGTGTTTATGGTGGATATAGATATAGATGTAGATATAGATAGAGATGGTAAGCTCTCTAAGGGAAAGGGCCATGTTTGTTTATCTTTGTATTCTAAGCAGCTGGCACAATGACAAACACACAGTACATGTTTAGTAAGTATTTGTGAAATGAATCAATGAATAAATAAATAATGGAAGTCAATTTTTAAAATAGAAATGTGGCCTAAATTTTTTTCCAAATATTTGAGCTCAGCAATTCATAAAAACATAAACTATCATCTGCCTAATTATATAAATTAAAATTGAGCATTTTTGGAAAGAAATTACAAAAATATTTATAATTTTTTCCTTTTTTAGAGTGGCATGCAGGGAAAGGGTCGGCATTACCACATAGAAACCGTATTCCTAAAAGCAGTTTCAAAATACTTGAATTTCTAAAATGCAATGCTATTTATTCACAGCAGTTGTATGAAGAAAGACTCATTCACCACCCAACTTCATCTCTTCTCAGCCAATGTGGCATCCAGAGCTGAGACCAGGGCAATGCGATGCCTCACAGTAAGATGTTCCATGAAACCTCCCCGCCACGCACATGCTCCATGTGTCTGACAGCGGTGCCTATTGTTCTTATTGTTTCCCACACTCCAAGCACACACCCAGTTCTGTACATGTATGGTCTCATAGATGTAAGCACTGTTATTATCCTCACTACACAGACAAGGAAATATAGACTCAGATAGGTAAAGCAGTTACCCAAGGTCATATACTAAGAAGCAGGTGCAACAGGGCAGGTAATGATCAGGCAGAACAACACAATTCCATCAGTCTCTCACCTAGACGGCAGAAGAATCTTCATAAGGGGGTCTACTAGAAATTAAAGAGATACACATAGAGAGAGACCAAGAAAGATAAAGACTAAAAGAATATGTGCTGGATTTGGGGTTAGGAGTGAAAAATAGTTTCAAAGGAGTATTTGGAAGAAGCCATTGAGAAGTTAATAAAACATCACAAAGTAGAGATACTAGTTCAATTAGCATTCTGGAGAGGAAGGAGATACATTTGATTACATGTAGAGGGGAACAGGGGACATAGATTTGATAGTAGGATGAATGATCTAGGCATGTTTTTATGTGAGAGGAAATGGTCACTAGCAAGAGAGAGATGGATTTGAGAGACAGCAGCTTCCTAAGCTTGGGGGTAAGGAGCAAACCATAGACTCAACTGAAAGCCTGCTATCAACCCTTTGTCAACTCAGAATGGCAAGTAGATTTTCATATTTTTTTTCATATAAAATATCAGTATCATCTAAAGTCATTCCATAAGAGTTGTCTATAGTCATTGCATACGTAAATGTTCATTATGTAACATAGGATTGCCAAGGCTTATGGTCATTTACCCAGTGATGTCAGTGAACACACATTGTTCTTGTAGCAGGGCCCAGAGATGATAGGCTGAGTCTAATAGACCAGACGGGGAAGGTTTGCTTCAATCCAGGATGGACCCAGTGGTCTTAGATCATGTAGGCAGGAGACCAAAGTCAGTAGGTGGGAAGGGAAGGTTTCAAAGAGAAGTTCCAGGAACTGAATACTGAAGTTGAATTTTGACACTTAACTAAACGTATGCATATGTTAGAGCGTGGGCATATTTCTATGATATGTGTCCTCTGTCAATACTGTTTCAGAACCAGGGTCTCTCAGAGCACATAGTCAGACTATTCGAAACCATGATCTAAAGTGATGGGAAGGTTTATAAAATATCAGAGTAAAGTTTGCTTCATTTTCAAACTCTAGACATTGACTTGTTGGAAACTTTATTTTTCAAATAGAATTACTGAGAAATTATTACATTAAAATCATTATGCTTAATTTCTGGTTGGTTCTTTCATCTTTGAGAATCACATTTATAAGAAATAATTTTCAACATACATACAATGAAATTAAGGTCATTTGGGGCAAATGATTTACCAGGTACATGTAAAATAATTACAACAGCAGAAACCATGTCACTTTTATTCATCATAAGATCTCTGAGTTGGATGGTATTATTATTACCATTTTATAGATGAAGAAATTGAAGCAAAAATAAGTTAATGCACCGGCCTCTCTACTCCAACAGAAGTATAATGGTACCTGTTTTAAAGCAACACTGAGAATACATTCTTAGAAGACGGGTAAGGTTAAGAAGGGCGTTATAAAATATCAATGGATGAACAAAATAAATCTTAACACTTAATCAAAATGTGATTAGCATTTTGATATTACAAAAATGGCATCAAATCAACTAATTCTAGATATAAACAAACTGTAAAAGCAATTAATCTCCATAGATCAGAATGAAGGGACCAAAATGTACATGGGAGCACAGAGTCCTAGTCAGTACAGTGTAGAAACAGATTTGTATTTATTTGCTTAGCTTGAGGTATTGGTTTTACTATGATCTACTTCACCTTATACAAACTTTTAACATTAGTATAATGGATTTTATAATTTATCTAGGGGCCCAGTGCACAAATGCATGCACCTTGAGAGGAACTGTGGGCTGCGAGGCTTGATGGGCACAGGGGCGGGTCTCAGACCATCCTCTATGCCCTTGCCTGGCCCCTCCTGCCAGGGCCTCAGCCCTGGTTCCCTATCTTCTGGCAGCTCTGCTCCTGCCACCGCTGCTCCCATGCACTGATGGCGCCTGCTCTGCTAGCACCCACTGACAGTGTGGGGAGATTGGGGCCGGCGCCAGCAGCAGGGGTGAGTGGGGCCGGAGTCAGCAGCGGGCATGAGTGGCGGCTGCTGCCCCAATCACCCCTCAGGAGCACGGGGAGATGGAGGAGCCCTCAGGGGCAATCGGGGCCATCAGCTGCCACTCTCACCCACTGAGCAATCGGGACCGGCGTCGGGCACCAGCAGTGGGTGCGAGCAGCAACTCCGGTGCCAGCTGCAGATGTGTGTGGGGACGGTGCCATCAGCAGGGGCGAGCGGCAGCTGCCGGCCCCAATCACCCCTCAGGAGCAGGGGGAGGTGGAGAAGCCCTGAGGGGCGCCATGTTATGCATGTGCCCCCTGGTGGTCAGCGCATGTCATAGTGACGGGTTGTTTGGTCATTCGGTTGTTCCACCATTCAGTCTATTTGCATATTAGGGTTTTATATATAGAGATATGGCAAAGGAATATCACTAATATTTGAAACCCTTCATATTTAATATAAGTTACTATGCTAAAGTAGCCCAAAGGAGAAAAGAATAGTACAGGTGAGGAATGAAGTCTATATCCAAAATCACACTCAGAAAAACCTCTCATTTGATTGGATTTGCTGTATAATTACTTTGAAAGTAAATAAAAGGGTTGCTTTATCTTTCTTTGAGGCTCTTTCTCTTTCTCTCCCTCCCTCCACCTCCCTCTTTCTTTCTTCCTTACTTCCCTCCTCCTCTCCTTTCCCATAAAAGCATGTGTACCTTAAATGAATTGAAAAAAAATGTCTGAAATATTGACAGCTTTGGACACTACTTCATATTTAAAACTGCTCCTAAGAGATACTTCTATTAAATTTCACCTTGGGCTACCTTTATACATCTAATATTAAAATCCTCCCAATGAGCAAAGGCACGGGGCGCGGGGGGGGGGGGGGGGGGGGCTAGTACTGTGTACGGAAATAATTAGGATGCACATCCTGGGATTGGACTAGAGTATCCTGAATGTCAGTCTAAAAATTTTCTACTTTATTCAAAAAACAGTAGGAAACTATGAAGGTTTCTGAGCTGGGTGACAATGGCCAATATCAAGGATTAGGGGGAAAGCCTTTCAGCAGTGCTGGGATCCATCAGGAAAAGGAAACTTGAGGTACCCAGAGACTATTTAGGAAGGTCATTAAGTTGTGCACAAAATAGCACATGTGTCTAATGGTTCGAAATTAGATTTAAGGTATTTATATTGTTTTGAAAAATAACCATTTAAAAATTCTGCCTAATATCACAGATTCTGACATTAGGCATTAAGTATGCTTCATATGTCATATGCTTATCTAAACAGGTTTTAAGGAGCAATCATGTTGAAACATATTTTGAACAAAAATATGCTTTCGAGGGGGAGAGATAAAGTAGAGGCATAGAGAGAGAGGGAGAGGGAGGAAGAAGGAAGAGAGAGAAGAGTGGAGAGCGAGCCTGTCAGCATCCTGTGAAAACCTGTCTACTGTGCTGAAAAATTGCCCTCTAGTGAACTGCCTCCAGGCAGAATTTTCAGAAATTATAGTCTAGTGGTGGTCAATTTTTCAAACCAAAGGGTGATATTTCTCTCCATAAATTTTATTTCCAGTCAATATTTCTTATACATAATATTATTTAGGTATTTCACAGTTAAAAATAAGCAGGATTCAAGTGTCTCATAAAGGCCTGGTTCCTTTAAACATCAGCCACAGAAGGTGAGTGCTGGGACCCAGCTGTTGAAGCCCAGTGTGTTCCAGGCCTACTGATCACTCTTTCTCCTTAGACAAGTTCAACAAATAAACAGGGAAGGATTTATTTACAGTCCTCACCCTCAATTCTATTCTCATCAAAAGAAGAGAGTATATTAGTTATATCTGTAAGGAGACAAGGTGGGGCTACTTTTTATAAGGCAAAACAAACACAGATAGATTAAGATGCTAGTGATTGAGTTTAGCTTCATTTAAAAATATATATTTACTTATTGAGATTATATCCCTAATGTTTAATAAACCTGTGTACTTGCTTTTCCCCTATCTGACCATTCAAATTGGCTCAAGCTGGATGCCAGCGCACAGCTCTGCAGTGTATGTGCACATCAAAGCTGCGTAAGAAGATGGGTATCTGACAGTGGTCCATTCTCTCTCTAACTCCCTCATTCAACGCCAGGGCCATCTTGTGTTCGACTGACTTGTGTCACTGCTTCTCTGCTACCAGGAAATGTCATGTAAATCTCCAATACTTGCTCTTCATCTAAGTTCTTTATTTACAAATTAATGCAAAGCATCTGACTTGTTGGTCTTGCTTTGAACTGAAACTATTGCCTAATACTGAATTCACTATTTTTCCCCACAAACAGCTTCCTCCTCATCGCAGGCCATCCGTCACTGGACTTACTGATGCTGACCATACACTTAGACTCATTTGTGACTCTGCTCTTTTTATCAACACCTAAGTCCAGGACATCATTTCAGGAGTCCTCCCTTAGCGATTCCCTTTGACTTGCTTCTTCCTTCCTTTCCATTTCAATAGTGGAATCCTTCACCCCAAACAACTGCAGGAGCCTCCTGCTGTCTTTTCTGCAACCAGTCTCTCCCCGCCTGTCCACCCTGCTTGCTGCTATACCTTGAATCATGTGAGAGCACTACCTCTACCATGGCTTCCCTGCTCAAGAACCTGACATGGCTGCCCTTGTCCCCACTTAGTTGTCACTGATACCCATGAAGGGTCTTACCCAAGAGGACAGACCTGTGTGAATCTGCAATATTAAATGTGCTATGCATCACAGTCTCTTATTAACATTCTGTTTGGGGTCAAAGAAAAAATAGCATTATTGGCCATTTCCTAATGAATTTGAAGTCTTCTTGTACCTGTTGTTTGTCACTGTTAAAGGTATTTTCCCAGTTATAATTGATTCTATCTACTAGATTTACCTCATATATTATGCCACTTGGAAATTATTTTCAGAACTGGAAAATCATCTTGTCTTTATTAAGGGAGAAATATTTGTGGGGATGGTAGAAAATATTTATCCATTTCTAGAACTTAATTATTGCTTTTCTTTTCATTTCAATGCCTTATTTTCAATCAACATGGTAAACAAGGTCCAGCTCAGGGGCTCAGTTCAGCCAATAATTTTATTTATGAACAGAATGTAAAGGCATATGTGATAGAACCATCAGCCATAACGTTTTTCTGAATCAATAACTCTTCTGTCTTCTAAGGACACCTTATCTATAAAAATAATGATCAACTTTCACTGAACATGTAATTATGTGTTCTGTGATTTATCCTATAGTATCTCATATAAACCTCACCATAACCAGATACATTTCAACTGATAAAAAATTGAGGCTTTAAAAAGAAACCTGAGCAAATTTCCAAGTGAGAATTTTGATAGATTCTCCTCTGACTTCAAAGCCCATAAATATAATTATGCAATACTGTCTTACTACTCTGCCAGTGAAATACCATTTATCATACTCAATTATAGGAAAAAATATATGTATTTGTCCATTCCCTTGCCATATATGAACTTCTTGAGGAAGAGGTTTTGCCTACTGATCTTTAGTTTCAAGAATACAATTTAAGATGTTCTTAGCAACCTGTAAAAGATTGTTGGCCTGAACTAATTATATTGTCTGAATCAGGATAGAGAATACATGTTCTTATAGGCAGAGATATAATATCTCATAGGTTAAATATAGTATATTTCAAATAAGTTTTCATAAAAATATATTTCAATAGACTGGATTTACACAATACCAAAAGTTATATTCTGAAGAAAGCTGACTGTTTGGTTTTGCTTTGATTTGTTTTCCCTTTCTGAGAAGCAGTGGTTAACATGCAGAATGAAGCATGTAGCATGTGTGGCATGGCAGAAATTCCTGCAATCATTGTATGCCTCATTTGCTTCATGTATAACATAGGGCTGACAATAGTACAATGTTTCATATGAGAATTAACTCAATATGTAAAAAGGCACTTAGTTTAGTGCATGATATACTGTTCACACTGAATAAATGTTAGCTATTATCATGACTTATACAAAACAAATGACAGTTTTCAAACATCGTCCTTTAATATGGTTCATTTTAAACTTCATTTTTAAAAAATTATAGATAACCACAGAGTTGCTATTACCTACAACTGTTTATTATATCTATTGTATTTTCCATGTTAGAAATGGAAAATCAGAACATTGACTAATATTCATTAATCTATAATAGTAAAAGAGTAATGTGCTAAGTAGACTGGACAGCCAAACGACCTTCCAGACATCCTTCTGGATGACCTTCCGGATGAAGCCGGGGCTGCGAAGGCTGAGGGAAGCCGCTGCAGCTGTGAGGGCCGAGCCCTTTGCGTGAGTTTTGTGCCTCAGGCCTCTATTCCAATAATAATATCAATAACCCCATACATGTTGACATAAAATGTTTATAAAAATCACTTTTTTTTCAAAACTAAAATTAGTGAGGAGGATGCTATCGTGTTATCTTTTTTCAAGAAGCTTTCCATTTGTGGTATCACATGGGATGCAGTCTCTGGAAAACTCATTGTACACCCGGGAATGAAAAAGGCAAATCAGAAGGGTCCTAGGTTCGATTCCCATCAAGGGCACATACCTTGGATGCAGGCTCCTCCAAGGACTGGTCTCCGGTCAGGGTGCGTGCAGGAGGCAACCAATTGATGTCTCTCTCTCACATCAACATTTCTCTGTCTTTCCCTCTCTCTTCCATTCTCTCTAAAAATCAATGGAAAAATATCCTCGGGTGAGGAATAAAAAAAAAAAAATGCAAATCATGTTTTAGCATTATTATTGGAGGTACCTTTGCGCTTAAAGACTCCCTGAAATAAGACTGAGGAACCCTAGGGATGACCAGACCACACACTGAGAAGTGAGGGTTTATAGAAAAGCTTCTACATGTGGGTTGATTCTCTGGACTAAAATTGTAAAGTTTGCATAAATCTGATTGCTTTTTACATGAATAGTTATGGCTTAGTTCTCATTTCAGTATGTACGCAATTTTGCATTCTCCACGGTTTTGTGGAGTAATACTGTTTACTTTGGAAAGAAAAGATGTTTTCTACCCATTGGGTTAAGAAAATTCTAAGGTGAGCAACCTTTTCCTCTAAACAGCTACTATGCTATTCTGGAAAGTCACCTTTGCCCCATTTCACTCATTGAACTGTTTGGAACTAGTTTTGAAAGCGCAGAGTTTAAAATTGAATGGAAGAAAACCAGATTTCTATTTACCTAGTTTACTAGGACACACTCTCAGGAGATACATCACTTAAATGTGAAGGAGGAATAAAGGAAGGAAGGAAGGAAGGGAGGAGGGAAGGAAGGAAGCAAGGAAGCCATTTCATATAGTATTTTGTTTAGATATTTGGCTAAATGTGTTTTGAAAACTTTAGACTTTAAAAACTGATGATACAAAGTAAAATAGATCAAACTATTTTAGTAAAAAATAAATGGTTCCCAGAAGTTGTTTGTAAATTACATTTTTAAAAGAAGAGAAAAGCATTTTGATATCTTATCTACCAGACTCGGGTGAATCTGTTCAGTTTTCAACATTATTTTCCCCTTAAGTACTATGATTTTCCATGAAATAAAGGAATAATTTCTTGTTTTAAAAAATCTAAATATAGAAAATGGCATTATAGTTTTAAAATTTACACAGAAAAGGACACATGAGCTCTCTACTGCTGAACACATCTGATGTGTCAACAACAAAAAATGGTCAATGGGAAAGAAGAGGGGACATATGTAATACTTGCAATAATAAAGATAAATTTTAAAAAATCGACCTGGCTGGTATGGCTCAGTAGCTGAGCTTTGACTCATGAACCAGGAGGTCACAGATTGATTTCTGATGAGAACACATGCCTGGGTTACAGGCTTGATCACCAGTAGGGGACATGCAAGAGACAGCCAGTCAATGATTCTCTCACATCCCTGATGTTTCTATCTCTCTCTCCCTCTCCCTTCCTCTCTCTGAAATCAATAAAAATATATTTTTTTAAAAATGTTTCAGTGCATAATATAATAGTGTTCAAAGCCTCTAAAACAGGATTTAGCACAGGAGGAACAATAATGCTATTGATTTTTTTTGTGATTACTCTGTGCTGGACACTGATCCAAGCAAAGTATACAGTTACCAATGTGTTCCTTACAACACTTTATGGTGGGTGTCACTGACCTCACTAAACAGTCACATTAACTGAAGAACAGAGAAGTTAAGTCATTTTTCTAAAGTTACAGAGACCATAGGTTTGGAGTCAGAATTTGAGCCCAGGTAGCCCCTGCTGAGAGCTGTTCTCTTTACCACTAGACTGTACAGCCAAACCTGGAAAAGAATGAATGCATCAAAGAGACACTTGACTTCATGCTGTTTTTCTTAAAATTTTAATGTAACCTTGTCTTCTCTGTATAATTTACACACACACACACACACACACACACACACACACACACACACACACAAAACAACAACAACCACAAAAGTTGCCCAGCTGATGTTGCTCAGTGATTGAGTATCAACCCATGAACCAGGAGGTCATGGTTCAATTCCTGGTCAGGGCACATGCAGAGGTTTCAGGCTCCATCCTTATTAGGGGGCGTGTGGGAGGCAGCCAATTGATGATTTTCTCTCATCATTGATGTTTTTATCTTTCTCCCTCTCTTTTCCACTCTTTCTAAAAAAAAATCAATAAGTATATTAAAAATAAACAAGCAAACAAACAAAAAAACAGTTGATTCAGTAGCAGTAATTAGAACTGACCAACAAAAAAATGTAACAATGAATTCCTCAAGCTAGTATAGCTCATGGCTAATTACATGAATCGAGAGCCAGGGAATGGTTTATGTCTAGACCACCAACTAGCCACATATCTATGATACAACTTTACACATAATTTCAAAATAAATATCTCCAGACTTTCCTCTTATTTCCTTTCATTGCTTAGTAAAATAGGTTCTAACCAAAAAAAAAGAAAAAAGAAAAGGTTAAAACCAAAAAAGTAGGCCGTAACAAAAGATTGTCTTGAGTCTATGGGTATTTCAAATTAAATTGATTAGTAATTCAATAGGATTGTCTATTCCCATAACCATTGAAATTTCAAGAGTTTTTAGTTCATTGAGTTTTTAACAACAAAAAGTGTCTTTATTGTTTATTAGACAACTCCACATGACTTTTCCTCTAACTACTTTTATTTTTTCAAAATTTCCACAGTGCAATGAATCATTTTGTTCACCAACTTCCCCCTCCTTCTCTATGTCAGTCTCTAGGAATAGCACCAACTTCAAAAGAGATAGTCTTGCCAGAAATATGGGACTCTTCTGAAATGTGTTTCTACCACTAATTTCCCAACTGTTAGCTGCCAAGTCCTCAATTCCACCTGTTAAACAGCTGTAAATATGTGATACCTGCTGCATCCCTCTGCCTTATGCATGGCTCAGATCCCATCATCATCCCTCCCAGGGCTCAAGCAGCCTCTTAGCAAACATCCTCCTCAGGTTCTGCCTTCCCTCCAACACTTCTCCAGGATGTCTTTCTATCACCAGTGATGTTCTCAAATTATAAATCTAATCATGCCCTGCCCTGCTTAAAATCTTCAGTGACTTCCATTTTCACAGACTAAAACAAGAATTATTTTATAGCAGTGTTACTTACAATAACTAAGATATGGAAATAGCCCAAGTACCCATCGGTAGGTGAGCTGATAAAAAAGTTGAGGTACATTTACACCATGAACTACTATGTAGGTTCCAAAAAAGGACCTCTTACCCTTTGAGACAGCATGCATGGACCTGGAGAGTACTATGCTAAGTGAAATAGGGCAATTAGAGAAAGGCAAATATCACATGATCTCACTTATACGTGGAATCTAATGAATAAAAGAAACTAATGAACAAAATGGGTTGAGAGGTATGGATGCATGGAACAGAATAACAGACTCAGTGTGGAAGGGGGGGAGGTAGAGGGAGACAAGAAGAGATTAACCAAAGAACATATATGCATACATGCATAACCCATGGACACAGATAATAGTATGGGGAAGGCCAGAGGGGGGCATGGTTTGGGTGGAAGGGAACAAAAAGGGAGAAAATGGGAGACATCTGTAATACTATCAATAATACAATAAAAAAAATCCTTTAACATGATATACAGTGTGAAATGCCATGTACTCTACGTTCCCTTTCCCTTTTAGCTAAATATATATATATATAGAGAGAGAGAAACTTGCTTAATTAGACCTGCTTTCTGATTTAGCTAAACTTTTTCCAGCACAGTGAAGCACCCCAACTTCTCTTTCAGGGAATTGTCAGCCACACAGCAGTAAATATCAACAGGAAGCAGATTATTATTGTAGGTCATGCAGGGAGAACAAAGGGTGAATTTTTTTTTTTAATATATTTTATTGAGTTTTACAGAGAGGAAAGGAGAGAAATAGAGAGTTAGAAACATCGATGAGAGAGAAACATCGATCAGCTGCCTCCTGAACATCTCCTACTGGGGATGTGCCCGCAACCAAGGTACATGCCCTTGACCGGAATCGAACCCGGGACCCTTCAGTCCGCAGGCCAACACTCTATCCACTGAGCCAAACCGGTTTCGGCATAGGGTGAAATATTTAAGGGAAGCAGTGTTTGACTATATTCTGTGCAGTGAGAAAACCTGAAGTCATTTTCAAGGTCCACCATTTCTTACTTCTTTTCAGTCGGGTCAAGTTTCTAAACTTTCTAAATATCCATTTTCAGGCTAATGAAAAGAAAATAGGATTCCACCAAGTCTCCTATCTACCTACTCCAGGACTTCTGTGAAGACCAAATGAGATGAGGCACGGGAAAATGCTTCACAGATATTTGGTGAAAGTGCAAAATGTTTGTACCTGGCTATAAAGTTGAGTTCCTGGGCTGAAGAGACTCCAAGGAGGCTAGGGAGAGGAAGCCGGGCATTACTATGTGACGTCATTACCCGGTGCCCACAGTGACTGTTTCTGGGCTGGGCTGGGCTGTCCATGGGGTCTCGGCAGCATTAGCTGTGATTTGGTGGGGTGTCATTCTGGGGTGGTGGCGGGGCCTGTGTCCCACTTGGGGGAAGTCGAGTGTTGGTTTGTTGGTGCCAGGTCCACAGTGCCGTTTCCTTTTAAATGGCCAGTGCACTTCATGGCAGCTTCTGCATTGAGTGTCTGCCCCCTGGTGGTCAGTGTGTGCCATAGCCACCAGTCGGACAGTTGGACGGATACTTAGGCTTTTATATATATAGACTAGAAGCCCAGTGCATGAAATTCATGCACTGGGGGGAAGGGGGTCCCTCAGCTCAGCCTGCGCCCTCTCATAGTCTGGAACCCGTAAGGGCATGTCCGCCCAAGCCAGCAGTCAGACATCCCTCTCACAGTCTGGGACTCTCACAGTCCAGGACCCCTCGCTCCTTACCATCCGCCAGCAGCAGAGACAGAAGAGACTCCCACCACTGTGCTCACAAGGCCTGAGCCCAGCTTCTGGCTGAGCGGTGCTCCCCCTGTGGGAGCACACTGACACCGGGGGGCAGCTCCTGCATTAAGCGTCTGCCCCCTGGTGGTCAGTGCATGTCATAGTGACCAGTTGTTCCACAGGTCATTCCACTGTTTTGTCAATTTGCATATTAGAGTTTTATTATATAGGATAGCTAGTACTCTATTTTATTACCTTAATTAGTGACTCTTACTTTGAATCTTAAAGACTTGTAAATAATTATTTGAATAAGAAGTCAATCAGGTTATGTGTCTTATATTGCATAAGCTAAAAACATTATTTTTAAATAGTAGCTTTACCGTAATAAGCTAAACAACAATAAAGTTGAATCTCACTTCTAGGTTCAAATAAAAGGGTTAGAGTTGCTGATTTTTTAAAATGCGGTACCCTCTGCTCCCTTAACAGAATTCTGAATTGAGTTTGCCATGATTTAAAAATGTTTGAAACAGCATGAATTCACATATCGTAAACTGTAGCTGCAGATGTTGGAAAACATCAACATCTCTGTCTGTGCCCCGTGACACAGTGCTCTGACCATGGTTCCGGAGTTCACCTTGTCTGGATTTGAATTTTAGTTCTCGGTGACTTCCTTACTGCAATGTGGGGAAAAGTGACTCAACCTCAATAAGCTTAGCATGTTTGTTCTTTTCCACCTCAGTCTTTTCTTCTCAGGTTACCGGCAGACCGATAGAAGATAAAGCTTTACTAGAACTAAATGTATTGCCAGACATAATAAGGCTCTACAGGTGATTCATTTTCTGGAGTTTACTTTCATTCTATTGCAACTTTAATATTGTATTTTAAACTGACACTTCTTTGGAACATATCCCGCCAAGTTTTGCTTTATTCATAACCCACGTGTTGCTGGCAGCACGCCTGAGCTGCAGCATCGTCAGCCATGTCTTAAGAGGCAGGGACGTTTTTATAACATCTGCCTCTTCAAAACCAGCTGGCCTGCCTCATAAACCCTGCCTCCTGGTGTCCAAATTTCCAAAGTCAGCATGAAGCTCACAGGGGATTCAAGGAGAAGACACTGCCGGCACTGAGTAAACAATGGTTTATGATTCTACAGGGTCACAAGTCGGTGCCTTTCTCAAGATGGTAAACTCTTGATTTAACAATAACTGCTTTTGCCTAAATTACTCTATCAAGACTTTCAGGATGAGTTCTGTACTTAATAATGGTGTCGGAGCATATGGTGAGCAGTGCCCGCATGAGGAGTGAACTGACTTATTTTGGAGATAAGGGCATGCAAATCGTCTGGATACAGTCCAGAAGGGGATAATGAGGAGGACTGCCAGCCAGGCACATTGCAACTAGAGCCACACACGACTCTTGATTCTCAATAACTTGTGTCAGAACTAAAGACAAGGACGAAAGGGAACAATGAATGGAGGGAAGATAATGTGCTATTCCTTATCTCTTGACACCTCTCTTACTGTCCATGTCACATTTATCCTTCTATTAAACTATTTGTGCCACTGTTTTCTCAACTCTACTTGGTTGTGAATTCATAAAATCTGGGTTTATGTCCAATTTTCCAAAGGAAGATGAATAACTCGATTACTAATACGATGTCCACATTCAAAACACATCTCAAAATAGAATGTTAAACTCAGATACATGCATTAGCTATTAGACAGTAAGCGGAATAAATACGAATGTCAATTGCATAACCACCCCCAAGAGAAGCCATTTCAATAATAAAAAAGGACTTGTTACAATCAGTGTTTCATATTCAAGTAAGAGGAAGAAGGGTTTAAAAATAATGTTTTGGAGTAATTGTCACTAGTCTTCAGTATTCGATCTGAGTGGGAGGAAGCAGTGCCTTGAATGGCTCTAGTAGTGATCCTGTCCCTAGGACTCCATGTAAGATATTAGAAGGGATATGGTCTAATCAAAATGAGATAAAATGTGAAATAAAATGGGAGGCAGGATAGAAACTGATTTGCAGATAACTCACCACAGTCGAAGAGCATGTGTGAAAAACCTGATGCTAGTTTTTGTTTTTGTTTTGGTAGCATTGATTGGCTAGGTGTCTCTAGAGAAGAGAAGAGAGAAGTGAAATGTGTGCAAAATGCAATGAGGTCTATAAAATCCCTAAAGACTAAGTGGATTTATAATTTAAATTAAATGACAAGGTCTACACTCAATGGAAGATTCAATTAGGCAAAATCAATTATAGCAACTGTATATTTTCAACAAGTTAAAAAAAGGGACAAAAGGATATTATATCTATATTACATATAAACTACAATTAATTTGTATTTTGTGACAAGATTCCTGGGAAAAATAAAAATCAGACAGCAGTTAAGATTTAATTTGGGATTTCATAGACACTATTTTTTATCAGTGTACCTGAGTTCCTAACAGACATTTATCTATATAAAATATAGAGATCAATTATAATTAATTTCTCAGCTTAGGGCAGCTACATAAGAGAGCTGGCAAATTATATGGCTTGGTTAATCATCTCTTTATGCTTTGCTGAAAAAATTAATGGGAATTACATTTTTTTAAATAGGCAGAAAATTGTCTTCCACTTTATTTTTTATTCTCTCTATAAGTAACAACCTATAACATATAGAAAACCATAAAGTTTCCACAAAAAAAAGCTTTTAGAAACAATAAACAGACACAGCAACGTTACAGGATACAAAATCACTGTACAAACATGCACTGCCTTCCTATATACCAACTATGTAATTTCCGAAAAAGAAAAAAGAAAATACCTAGGAATAAATGTAACAAAGGATGTGAAAGTCACATATACTGAAAACTACAAAGCATTATTAAGAGGGATTGAAAATGACACAAGAAATGTTTTGTGTTCATGGATTGGAAGAATCAACATATTTAAAGTGCCCACATTACCCAAAGAAATATACAGATTTAATTTAATCTCCATCAAAATCCCAATGACATTTCTTAAAGAAATAGAACAAAAAAATCATCAGATTTGTATGGAACCACAAAAGATCCTGAATAGACAAAATAATCCTGAGAAAAAAGAACAAAGCCAGAGATATCACAGTTCCTGCCTTCAAACTATACTATAGAGCTATGATAATCAAAGCAGCATGGCATTGGCAGGAAAACAGACACGCAGACCAATGGAACAGAATTGAGAGCCCAGAAATAAATGCACACGGATGTGGGCATATATTATTTTTTTTACAAAGGAGCAAAAAAACACAATGGGAATAATAGCAACTCACATGCAGAAGAATGAAACTAGACTACAGCTTGTCCCCAAGTACAACATTAACTCAAAGGTATCAAAGAGTTAAATATTAGATCTGAAACATTAAATTATATAAAAGAAAACATAGGTATTAAACTCATAGATCTTGGTCACAGGAAAATTTTATCCCAAAGACAAGAGAAGTAAAGGAAAAAATAAATGAATGGGACGATATCAAACTAAAAGCTTCTGCACAGCAAAAGAAACGGCCAACTGGCTAGTGTGGCTCAGTTGGTTGGGGTATCGTCCTGTACACCAACAGGTTGCAGGCTCAATTCCTGGTCAGGGCACACACCTAGTTTGTGGGTTTGATCCAAGTTAGGGCATGTATGAAAGGTAACTGATCAATGTTTCTTTCATACATTGATGTTTTTCTTTCTCTCGTTCTCTCCCCTTCCCCTCTCTGTAAAGTCAGTAAAATTATCCTTGGGTAAGGATTAAATGAAAACAAAACTGCCAACAAAAAGCAAACAACAGACCAAATCATAGATGGCATTTACAAACAACAGCTTCAAAAACAGTTTACAACAGGTTAATATCCAAAATATATAAAGAACTTTTAAATCTCAAACCAAACAAACAAATGATCCAATTAAAAAATGGGCATAGAACCTGAACAGGAACTTCTCCTAAGAAAAAATACAAATAGCCAACAGATATATGAAAAGATGCTCAATTTCTTTAGCTATTAGGTAAATGCAAATAAAAACTACAGTGATATAACTCACCTGTCAGAATGGCTATTTTCAACAAGACAAGTAATAGCAAGTGCTGGGGAGAGAGAGTGTCAAGAAAAAGGAACTCTCATTCATTGCTGGTGGTAATGTAAACTGGTATAACCACTATGGAGAACACCATGGTAATTCCTCAAAACATTAAGAGAGGGCCCCTGGGTATCTATGTGAGAAACTTAAAAACATTTATTTCCAAGGATATAAGCACCCCTATGTTCATTGCAGCATTATTCATGAGGCCAAGACATAGGAAACAACTGAACTATCTTTTTTATAGAAGACTAGAGGCCCGGTGCACAAAAATTTGCACCGGGGGGGGAGGGGGGTCCCTCAGCCCGGCCTGTGCCCTCTTGCAGTCTGGGACCCCTCGGGAGATAACGACCTGCTGGCTTAGGCCTGCTCCTGGGTGGCAGAGGGCAGGCCCAATCCCTAGGTGCAGCCGCTGGTCGGGCACAGAGCAGGGCCGATTGGGGAGTTGGGGTGCCGCCCCCTGTCATACACAGAGGAGGGCGATCGGGAGGTTGTGATTCCACCCTCAGTCACGCTCAGGTTAGGGCCTATTGGGGGGTTGGGACACCATCCCCTGTCACACTCAAGGCAGGGTCGATGGGGAGGTTGCAGCGCCACCCCCTGTCACTCACAGAGCAGGGCCCATCAGGGGGGTTGGGGCTCTGTACCCTGTCATGCACAGAGCAGGGCCCATCAGGGGGTTGGGGCGCTGCCCTCTATCACCCACAGAGCAGGGCCGATCAGGGGGTTGAGGTGCCGCCACTCTCACACTCAGGGCAGGGCCGATGGGGAGGTTATGGCTCTACCCTGTCACACACAGAGCAGGACCCATGGGGGGGGGGAGGGGTTGGGGCGCCGCACCCTGTCACACACAGAGCAGGGTCGATCAGGGGGTTGGGGCGCCACACCCTGTTACACACAGAGCTGCAGGGTGATCAGGGTGTTTGGGCGCTGGCCCGTCACGCTGATCCCAGTGCCGGGAGGCCTCACGGCTCCACTGATCCCGGTGCTGGGAGGCATATTACCCTTTTACTATATAGGATAGAGGCCTAGTGCACGGGTGGGTGCCGGCTGGTTTGCCCTGAAGGGTGTCCTGGATCAGGGTGGGGGTCCCCAATGGGGTGCCTGGCCAGCCTGGGTGAGGGGATGATGGCTGTTTGCAGCTGGTCACACATCCTTCAGGGTGGGGGTCCCCACTGGGGTGCCTGGCCAGCCTGGGTGAGGGGATGATGGCTATTTGCAGCTGGTCACACACCCTTCAGGGTGGGGGTCCCCACTGGGGTGCCTGGCCAGTCTGGGTGAGGAGCTGAGGGCTGTTTTCAGGCTGGGGGTGACTGAAGCTCCCAACCACTCCTTTTTTTCTTTTTATTCTGGGCCAGCTTTAGCCTTGAGGCTTGGCTCCAGCTCTTAGGCCTCCACTGCTGAAAGTTGGTTTCTGGCCTTTGCTTACAATGTTGCGATCCTGCTGGCTGAAGCCTGGCAGGTTTCTGGGGTTTTGTTTAGCTTCTATATTTGTTACATAGTTGCTTAGAGTTGCAGCTTAGAGGCCTGCAGCGGCAGGGAGGGAACGTAGGAGTCCTCTGTCACTGAAGCAAGCAAGCCTCATGTTAGTTTCAAGCTGCCTGGCTGCCGGCCGCCATCTTGGCTGGCAGTTAATTTGCATATTGCCCTGATTAGCCAATGGGAAGGGTAGCAGTTGTACACTAATTACCATGTTTCTCTTTTATTAGATAGGATTGGGTAAAAAAGATATGGTATCACAATGGAATATTACTTAACCATAAGTAAAGATGAAATAATGCCATTTGTGACAACATGGATGGACCTTGAGAATATTATGCTAAGCAAAATGAGTCAGTAAGAAAAAGCTAAGAACCATATGATTTCACTCATATGTGAGATATAAAGAAGAAACTCAAAGACACAGACAATAGTATGACATTTACCAGAGAGAAGGGGGTTTTAGTAAAGGGTTAAGAGGGTCAAATATATGGTGACAGAAGCAAATTTGACTCTGGGTGATGGGCATACAATGCAATATACAGATCATATATCACAGAAATGTACAGTTAAAACTGATCTTATTAACCAACACCACCCCAATAAATCTAAATAAAAATTTTTAAAGTAATAATCTCTAAAAATAGTTGGTGGCTTCTCCTATACTTAGAGAAACTTAGAATATATGTTCAATCACATGTGAATATTTTTTACAATTGATTCTCTAATTCCAATAAAATTTCTATAAGCTATTCAATATTTATTCTTCTCCAACTAATTAGAGAAGAACATATTTCATTTCCTGAGAATGAGGAAGGAAGGAAGGAAGGAAGGAAGGAAGGAAGGAAGGAAGGAAGGAAAAGAATAAGGAAAATATGAGAATGTAATAAAGAAAAAACTATGTAAGTTAAACTTTAAAACATTTATAATTGCTTCATGTGTCTTCTACACACAAATCTGGGGAAAGATATTAGCTTAGCTGAAGAAAAGGGACATGATAGAAATAATAAATATTTTTAAGATTTTTATGTATTTATTTTTTAAATCAGAACCTCTGACATATCTATTTTATTGAACTTAAATTAAAAGGCCAGTTGGACAAGGGCTGAGGTAGGGGGATACTGCTATCCCAAGAACTATCAATAGAAGCTAAGCTAGCAAATAGGGTATTTGTAATAAGGATGGTTAATCACACAGACATCCAGGTAAGGCCTAGAAAATCTAGACACTGGCCAGGACAGAATTATAGGAATATATCATAGATTAAGTCAGGTACGAGTTTGGGATTCATGTAGTCATCTATTTGACATTAACCTTATTACTGAAGATAAAGGGTGCCAACAATAATGACAGTAAGGATGGTTAATGTCTTCAACTGATTTCAAAGACTGTCCTGGAGAGCCAAAAGATTTAAGTTTAAAATTCTACTGTGTACACTGACCATAAAAATATGGTATAATAAAAACAGACACATAAATCAATGCAACAAAACAGATAGCCAGAAATAAACACACACATATATGGCCAATTAATTAATGGCCAAGGAGATAAGAGTATACAAGGAAGGGCCAGTTATCAGAGAGGAAGGCTGAGGGGGTGGAAGTTAGAAAAGGGTATAGGAAGGATAGTGATTGAAGAGACTTGGCTTGGGGTTGTGAACACACAATAGAACATACAGGGGATATATGATAGAATTGTATACCTGAAACCACTATCATTTTATTAACCCAATGGCACCACAATAAATTCAATAAGAAAATTTTCCAATATAAATTGGGTACAAAAAAATATATTGGGGAAACTTGATAGCTACATGCAAAAGAATGAAATTGAACCAGCATCTTATACCATACGCTGAAGTTAACTGAAAATGGATTAAAGAAGAGACTGTAAGAACTGAAACTATAAAACTCCTACAAGAAAGCCTAGGCAGGAAGCTCCTTGAACCTGGCACAAAAAGCAAAGGCAGTAAAAGCAAAACTAACGCAGTGTGAATACCTCAGATCAAAAACTTCTACACAGCAAAAGAAACTATCAACTATATATAAAGGCAACCTACGAGGTAGGAGAAAATACTTACTACAAATCATATACCTGGCAACAGATTACTATACAAAATACATACATAATCCTCCGAATAGCAAACAAATGAACAATTTTTTAAATCTGATTTTGAAAATTGGCAGAAGATAAGTAGACATTTTTTTTCCAAAGATGACATAGAAATGGCCAACGGGTACATGAAAAGATGCCAGCATCACTTCTTATTTAAGAAATGCAAATCTAACCACAGTGTGATATCACTTCACATCTGTTAGAATGGCTATTCTCAAAAAGACAAAAGATAAGTATCGGTGAGGCTATGGAGAAAAGGGAACATTTGTGGTCTGGCTGGTGTAGCTCAGGGGTTGAGCATCGACCTATTAACCAAGAGGTCATGATTTGATTCCAAGTCAGAGCACATGCCCAGGTTGCAGGCTTGATCGCCAGTAGGGGGCATGCAAGAGGCAGCCAATTAATGATTCTCTCTCATCATTGATGTTTCTATCTCTCCATTTCCTTTCCTCTCTCTGAAATCAATAAAAAATATATTTTAGGAAAAAAAGGGAACATTTGTGCATCAAAGAATAATAGAGCATTAAAAAAAGATATACTCAAGTTAAGGTGCCCATAGCTTAGGTGTGTCACCCAATGGCAGCTCCTATGAAGGCTTCTGATTTCTTCTCCTGTTTTGTTCAAGGTGGGAGGCTGCTTATGTGGAAAGGAAGGGGATCTGTTATTTTTCCAGAAGCAAAAAGATTAGGGATCCTTTTATCTTAAAGTAGAGAGAAAAACTGACAGAAACAAGCAATGGCATCAAAACCAGACGTACATCTCAACCACAAAGGCTTTTTTTTTTTTTTTTAATGGAAAACTCTTTTTAATGGAAACTTCTATGTCAGGTGCGGTCTCTGTGTAGGATTTTACTCATTAAAAATGAATTTTAAAAATTCAGAGAGCAAGAACATAAAACTTGAGATTATTGAAACAACAACCACAAAACCATTTTTAAAATCTACTAACCAAATGGCAAATTACCAAACACTTCAGGAAGTGAACTACTGTAGACTTAGAGTGACCTAGGCATCCTTTTCAGCCTGGATATTTCCCGGGTTTAGTGCTGAAATGCCTGCATCCCAGGAAATTCCAATCTATGCCAACTAGCACAGTTGGTTACTGTACAATTAGGCTCTGCTAACTAGCATGGACTACTCTAACATTTTGAGAATGATATTGCTACCTTTAGATATGAGGGGTAAGAGCCTAGTGGAAACAAGATTTTCCAAAGAGCATATGGTGGAGAGTTTATCCAAGGGTAAGTGGAAATGTTCCATCCCTAACACTCAGGCATGTGATGCTCTTGATTAATGATTGTCTTCTGTGCCCAATATGTTCACCAGGTCTGTGGTGAGGGCCAGATGCCAGCCACTACTAATGCTCCAAAAAGAGTAAAAAACCTGAAAATCTAAGCCAGACCATCTGCTATGGGATACAGCTCAGTATTAACTCTCAATCTAAACATATCATTGGATGTGGGAGACTTCTTAAGAATATCCCTGTTATCATATTTATTTTCAAATATTCATTGAGTAAATATTGAGATATGTTACTGCAGTAAGAACTGGCTGGTACTTAGCATAAAACAGAGCCCATGGCTATTGGAAGGAGGTTTATTGGTACTTTTGACCATCAAAATTTCCATGAACTGTGCAAAATGATCAAAATAGTCATCAGAGTATTTAATTACACTAGAGGCCCAGTGCACGAAATTTGTGCATGGGTAGGGTCCCTAGGCCTGGCCAGAGATGAGGGCCATCTGTGGGGAAATTAGGGGGACTCCCCACCCCGCTGGCACCTGCCTTGGTCGGCTTTGTGCCACTCACTCACTGGCCCAGCCCCCTGATACCACCACTGGTCACCTCCCTCTGTGGTGACCTGCCGGGGTCCATCCCCAGCGGGTCCAGGGGCCTTGACTGGCCTGGGGCCTGCAGGCTGGAGACAGCTCCTACGTTGACCTGGTGGTCAGTGCACATCATAGCAATTGGATGTTCCACCGTTCAGTCTATTTGCATATTAGGCTTTTATTATATAGGATAGAGACAAAATGTGCATCCTACTTAAGGCAGGCATTTCCAAAAGTGAATTGGTTACTCTATAGTTGTGTTATATAATGCCATGCACTGATGTGTTATACCAATAGCATTTGATCTGAATATTTCTTGATTATATCAATTATATTTCCCAAGTTTATATAATAAAACGTGTGATATTACTCTACTAATTTAATACATTAACAAGCTAGATAAGTAACTCTACTTAAATCAATAGCTTATCCCCAAAACTATAAATTAGGAAAAATGTTCAATCACTAAACCCTAAGAAGCATAAAATAATGACAACTTATTAAATTAATTAATCAAGGGCTGGATAAATATGACAATGTAAGTCTGTGCCGTATAGAAAAACATATGTTCCTGTCAAAATGTAAAGAATCAATTGGTCCTCCATATATTTTAGTAATATTCATAAGTTCAGTTGCACAGGTGTTTAAATTCACCATGTAGACAAAATATCTGAAAGACTGCCTAAACTGATTAAATTATTTCAGCTCACTAGTACCATGTGGGCAGTCTAAATATTCAACAGTTGGTCTAAAGACATCTTGAAAAAATAGAAGAACAAAAACTTCTCTAGAAGTGATTTTTCTAAAAAGACTGATGCTTCCAGTTCCAGGAATCTTCAGCTGCCAAATGTGCTTTTCTCTTCTTTTCTTGTTTGAGAGAAATGAGTAAGAGGTTGATGCAGAACAATCAGTTATCCCAGGCTATCTGTATAGGGATGTGCGATCTTGGTCATAATTTAATTTTGTAACACAGAGTCTAGTAAAGTGAAGATCAGGGATTTTATTAAATACATTTTTTTCTGTTCAATGGCAACTTCCTGGGTAACCTTTCAATCATGTTCAACATGGAAGTAACCATATAGTAAAAACCCTTCACATGCGTGTAATTTCAGGACCACATTTCCCTGTACCTTTGGATGGAGTACAGGCACTCTCAGCCACATGTCTATTTCGGCCAGTGTTCAGCTTGGACTTCACACTAGCAGTGCTCTTGATGTTGAAAGGCAATTTCAGAAATCACTTTTTTATGAATATTTCTGAATACCCAATGAAGTGGCCTCAAGTGCAATATGAGAAATTTTAGAATATTCTATTTTACTAGTGTTATACATGTTCTACTCTAATTGGTCCCTTTCCATCCCCTCACCTGTCTAACTCCATCGTTCATTTATATAAATCACAGAATCCTCTCAGTTTGTGACATTAATAAGCTCTTTCCTTATTTTCTTAACACACATTTGGGGAACAAAATGAGCCCTATCTTACCTCAATCCAACTGCCATTCACCTTGTTGCTTAAAGTGCCCAGTTGGAAAGGCAAGTCTATTTGCCTGGGAACACCATATCGGGAAAAGAAAGAAAATTACCATTTATTGAAAAATCTCTAGATTCTAGATCATGCCTTTTATTATCTCAGAGGCACAAGATCTTTTTTACTAATGAGCAAACAAAAACTATGAGATGAAATATTTAGGAACTTACTCCAAGGCGCATGGTGGCATGGCTGATATTCACACAGATTTCTTTGTTCCTTTCATCGCACTTAACTAATCTTCAATCTAGGAAGTATACATAAGGTTCTTTAGATGAGAAAAATATACAGAAGGACATGAGATGACAAAAATTGCTTAGTTCTTTAAACTAAATAGCAGATTCCTGAAATTCTCACTCAACTTAAATATTTTATGACCCTATTGAACTATAAGATACCATGGTTCCCACCCGGGTCTGTTGCTAATAAGTTATGTTATCCTGAAAAAGTCATTCCATTTTTTTGAAAACATAGGTACACATCTTTTTAATTTAAAGAGAGCTCTTTAAACATGAAACTCCTATAAGACATCTGTGACACATTATTTTAGTCATATTCTTCTACTAATCTCAAAGTAGTATTTTAGTGAATTTGTGTTGATTGCATCATTTTCAATATTTTTCTGCTTTTGAACACAAGGGGATATAATAGTTAACTCTTATTATTTGAGGGTTCTTTTATATAACTCAAAATAATATAAAATTTTAAGTCACTCAAAGAATGACAATTTGGGTATATACATTAAATATACAAGGCCTCACAGAAACTAGTAATTAAAAAATTAAGAGAATAATTACATATCCACAAATTGTAAAGACAGAAACTCAAAATAAATATAGAATTCTGAAATAATTGCCAGAGTGTAATTCATATCATTTTATAAGAAATATAACCTTTCTGTAATATGGCTAGACAGAAAAATGATAAAAGGACAGAACATAGAGATAAATGGAAGTTATTTGGCTAGGTGAAGGGTTCAAGCACATTCCGTATATTATCAAACATGGATAGAAAGATAACTAGACAGATACATGTCTGAGGAAAACATGTGATGCACCAAGGGTGAATCAATTTTGTGTAATTCAATTGTGAAAAAAATGCAAACAAACCAAATGGAAACTTATGTGTGATTACTTTTGTTTACCTTACAATTTTGAGCTAGGTGAAAATTATATTTTTCGAAAATCATGAGCTTTTTAAATTACAGTAAATAATAACAAAATTTCATTTTAGTGAGTAAGAGAAAAGGTTTAAGTACATTTGTGCAACTACTACAGATGAAAGTATATATTTTCCACATTGGCATCACATTAACATGCATAACTTAAATATTAAATATACTGAGTATTATAATTGAATAAGCACTTAGTATAGTATTGACAATTCTAGTCCTAGTGTATATAATGTTTAGTTAATTCACAGTGAATAGAAATAAGGGTAGTTATTGGGAGTCAGGTGAAAATTTTTAATAAATAACTAAGCACCTTAGAGATGAGTCTTTTGACCAAAGTAAATCCAGAATTTGAGAGCTGGATATGCTCCGATCCTCCTTTAAATATATTACTAATAAAAAGAGGCATCGCCCTGAAGAGGTAGCTCAGTTGGTTGCAACGTTGTCCCATACACTAAAAGGTTGCAAGTTCAATTCCTGGTCACATAACTGGGTTGCAGGTGCAATCTCTGGCAACTTATCACTGTTTCTCTCTCACATTGTTGCTTATCTATCTATCTATCTATCTATCTATCTATCTATCTATGTATCTATCATCTCTCTCTCTCTCTCTCTCTCTCTATCTATCTATCTATCTATCTATCTTTCTCTCCCTTCCTCTCCTTTTAAAAAAATCAATAAAGAACATATCCTTCAGTGAGGATTAAAAGAAAAAAGAAAGAGGCATCTATCTCTTACTTTGATTAATTAAGCAGGTGCTAATTAATGTCATCCAAATAGCATTAATATCCATGTTTATAATATGGACAGATAATTTAGAGATTCTTGATTTATCACTGTCATCATCAACATCATCAAATTCTTCATTAGCATTGTCGTCACTGAAATTACTGCATTTCAAAAACTCTTATAACAAGAATTGTAATGTTAGGTGCACGAGTAAATTAATTCATCTGAATTGTGGAGGGGAAACAATGTTGAAATACAACATTAAAGAAGACAGCACATGCTATTTATGGCTGGGGGATGGTGGCATCTTGTAGCAGGCAGTAATCTAAGTGGCCATCATTCAATGGCAACAAAAATAGAGCATAGCTTCTATGGGGAAGAGACAGAAATATGTACAGCAATTGCCCCTGCAGGCCACAGCCACAGCTGCTGTACCAGAAGACATACTACAAGTGAGCTCTCAATGCAAACTATCTGACAATAAATCACACGAATAGGAACTAAACTCTCTTTACATTTTGAATGAAATTCTATTAAATCAGTGCCATGTTCAAGACCAGTGACTGTATGTTTTTCATCAAAACAAGCATGATTACTTGCAGTATGATTTTATATACACAGTAGAGGTCTGGTGCACGAATTCATGCATAGGTGGGGTCCGCGCCCCCCGCCCCACACCCAATGGGGGCTGATTGGGGCCAGGCCGACTGGGGAAAGGGGACATGGGAGGTTGGTCGGCAAGCCCCACACCGGATCAGTGTGGGGAGGCTGATCAGGGGCTGAGCCAGCAAGGAGGCGGGGCTGCGGCAGGTTGGCAGGCAAGCCCTGCCCCCAATCGGGGTGGGGGGGCTGATCAGGGCCATGCCAGCCAGGGGGAGGGGCCACGGGAGGGCCAATCCAGGCCCCGATCAGGCTGGTTGGCCGCCAGAGTGCCTGTCATAGTGACTGGTCATTCCGTTCGTTCCAGTGGTTCTGGTTGCTTGGCACATACACACACACACATATATATGTTATATATTTATATAAATATATGAATGTATCCCAGGTTATTCTAAGATTTCAAATCACTTCCAACCTGATATACATTTATAAGTTACACATATTTAGGCTTCATGCCCTCATTTATTTAGCAGATGCCTAAAATACCTATACAATATGATCTACTGAAGACCATCTCATCAAATTTAGCATATTAACTCCTAGTATTCAAATATGTCCCATTTAGTTATTTTACTGACACTATGTCATTAACTATTTACTGTAAAAAACACAACCTTATACCTCATTGGTATCAGGTGCTATTGTAGGGACCACACTTACAATTTTGCACAAGACAATGTTCCTGCCCCAAGGAAATAACATTCTAGAGGGCAGGAAAGATAATAAGAAAGTAACCAGTAAGTACCTAAGTAAATGTTATGAAAATATAGTGCATTAAAATACAAACAAAAGGCATGCTTTGTGTGTATACTGGCCAAGATAGACATTCAGAGGAGATACTATTTAGATAAAAACCTGGATAATGGAAAGGAAGGCCATTATGTAAAGAGCCAAGAAAAGAATCATAGGCACACGGAAAAGCAACTTTGAAGGCCTTGAGGCAGAACAGAACTCCCTTTGTGTCCCACAAAATGCATCCTCAGGATAATGCACCAGGAGGGTTGGGAGCGAGGGTGGAGGGACTCAAAGTGAAGCTAATGGGTAGACTGGGGGTTCATGCAGGGCCTGGAAGAAGCAGATTCCACATCATGTAAAGGTTAGTAGGAAGCCAGAGGGGGGAATTTAAGCAGGGGATCAACATACGTAATCTGATTCATATTTTTCCAAAGGTGATTTCAGTTTCTGGATCGATAATAAAACTTAGGTTAGAGCAGGGGAAAGAAAAGGTGATTGAAACAGAAAGATTGATTGAGCGGGTATTGAAGTTCAAGACAGAAATGATACTGCCTTAGACTAAGACAGTGGTCGGCAAACCGTGGCTCGCGAGCTACGTGCGGCTCTTTGGCCCCTTGAGTGTGGCTCTTCCACAAAATACCACGTGCGGTTGCACACGTACACTGTGATTGAAACTTCGTGGCCCATGCGCAGAAGTCGGTTTTCGGCCTGGGCGAGTCTATATTGAAGAAGTGGCCTTAGAAGAAGTGGGGGGTATCGGTCGGTCGGGCCGCGGTAAATGCAGAGGAGGGGAGTCACATTGTTTTGAGGTATGTTTGCTGAGGTCGACCCCTTCCAACTCTCCCATCCTCACTCCTGTATCTGAAACAAGTCTACAAGACGAGTGTGGATGGGAGAGTTGGAAGGGGTCGACCTCAGCGAACGTACCTCGATCAGATTGAGGGCGTTTTTAGCAAAGGCCAGCTTAGGAGTACCCTCATTAAGTTAATAACAATGTACCTACCTATATAGTTTAAGTTTAAAAAATGTGGCTCTCAAAAGAAATTTCAATCGTTGCACTGTTGATATGTGGCTCTGTTGACTAATGAGTTTGCTGACCACTGGACCAAGACATGAGTGAAGATGGAGACCACTGGCTCCTGGAAGAGAGTTTGGAGACAGAAACATCATACTTACTACATGCATATTCAATGTAGAGGATAAGTAAAAGGGGACTCAAAATTACAACTTCCTGATAACTGGTTTGTACTGCTGCTGACTGCATGATTCTATTTACTAAGATGGGGAAGAAACTATATAGTTTAGGAGCTTGAAGACATGCTGTATTTGAGATTCCTGAAGGACATCCAAGGAAAACGAGTTGTATATACACATCTAAAAAATCAGAAGAGGGGTCTAGGCTGGCCTATTAAGTCAAGGATTGTGGAAAGTGGATGGCATTTAAAACCTTGGACAAGGAGCCACAAATTGAAGGATTTCAACTTGCCAAAATAGGAAAGGCAGGAAAGCATATGAGTGGAAGTAGCCAGCAAAGTCAAAAGGATGGTGTAGAAGAGATTGACTGTGTTGAAATATGTTGGGGGGAAATGCAAATTAAATCAGAATAATGCAGAATCCACTGTCATCGCTGGTGAGAGATGTTTCAGTGGATTGTTGGGGAAGAATTCAGTTTGGGATGGAAGGGAGGTTTTTAATGAATAGGGAGTAACAAGGGACAGAGGAAATCTAGAATACACTTTCAAGACAAGTAAGAGACAGATAAGCAAGGAAGAGAACTCCTTAAATAAGGTGGAGGAATGGGGTCCAGATCATTTGAGAGGAACTTGAAAGAAGATAAAAAATTGATATAAATGAAAATTGTAGTGCCTTCCATTTCTTCATTACAGGAGGATAGGCACTAAGGAGAGGAGAGGGGAAGGGAAGGGAGGGGAAGGGAGGGGAGGGGAGAGGAGGGGAGGGGAGGCTTTCTGAAAGATTTTAGGAGAAAAGATAAAACTGGTGATCTCAATGTGTAGGAAAGGAAAATGCTAGAAAAACAGCGTGAGTGTAAATAAGTGTTGATTATCTACATTGAATGAGCTTCAAATTTAAAGGAAACTAAGTCAATCTGTTTTGTGTGTGTATTTTTTTTTCTTCTCCAGAAACATGAAGCTGCTTCTGTGCTAGGCATGCAGAACCTGTTTTGGACTCAACAAAAAGCTCCCGCTCCAGTCCTGGCACTTCCCTCCACTCTCCCAAATATCTGTTTCTTCTTCCCCTTCCTGATGCCCTTACAGATCTGTAATTTTCTAATTCCTTCTGGGGCTTTTTTAAGCCTGTGCACTTTGTTTCCTTTAAAATGTTATGTTTCAATTAAAGAATCAATTAGTATATATGAATATATAAAGGAAGCAAAATATATACATAGGCCTCACAAGTATCAGTACTATGAATATATAGAACCATGCATATTAGATATAGTTCTAAAACTAAAGTGTGTGTGTGTGTGTGTGTTTAACATTATCTGTCATTTTACAATCTTATAATATTTCTGATTGCTGTCAGGATGTATTTCAAATACCACACCTGTTCATACAAGACTGTTATGTTCTCCAGTTAAGTTTCTTTTACCCTCACCATCTTTCATACAACAGAAATATCTGCATAATTTTTGAGTCATAAAACCTTAAAATGATCACTTTAAAATTATTTTTAATTTCAGTGTATATATATATATATATATATATACATATATATATATATATATACATATATATATATACATATATATATATATGAGACATTCATAAATAACTGGGTTCATGTGACTTAAAAAAATAGCCTTAAATCATGGATAATTTCTGATGCCACTGGTCATTCTTCTACACAGAATCTAATATCTGATTAGTGTTAATTTCCATGAAATTATGATGTGTAATTTCACAGTACCCCAATTTGGGGGCATACATATTGCTAAGAACTATTCACTTTTAGAAATAATGCTTTGATAAATATCTTTTCACATAAAAGTTTTATTTCATCTGTGATTATTTCCTAGAACTGGAATGATGTGCCCCAAAGATAGAAGGATCCTAAAATCATTGAGAAATGATGATTTGAAAAAATTGTGTAAGTTAATACTCCCATCAAAAGTGTATGACAATATGTATTTCATGGCACCTTCATCATCTCCTATTAATATTATTTTTAAAAATATGTTACTAATTTATTATGAAAAATGACCAACACCACCTATATACTTCAATCACATGTTTTTACCACTAAAGATTGCTTTGGGTTCAAGGAGGGCACCTGTTATGTCTTACCTATTGTTGTATGAGTCCATATGCCTTGCTTAAAACACTCAATAAATGATTGATGTTTGACTGAATAAATAAACTCTTGTCCTGAGTCTCAAGTTTATCATTGCCTATGATGTACCTCCACCTGATGAACCACAGAAATGCCAGGTTCAACATGCCACCGATGAAACTCATGTTACTTCCCAACTTGCTTGGTTTCACACTCACCTCCAGAGTCACCCCAGCTTGAAAACACCCCAGTCATTCGGGGATGTTCTTCCGATATCAGACTCTATACTCAATAAACCTCCAAGCTGCATAGCTAATTCTTTGTATTTTCTACTGAATCTTCTCTAAAGGACTTTCACCCTCTTAGCTCTCATTTTCATTGATGCCTGTACTATATCCACAGTCTCCTCGATGGGCAGCCCACTGTGGACTTCCATTTCTGTCTGCCCAGAGGCCACCCCGGGGATTCTGAACAGAAGCCCTATCGCTATACTGAACCAGGTAATCGTTGCTGTGGAGGTTGTCCTTGTGTTGTAGGATGCTGAACAACATCCCACGCTTCTGTGCACTATATGTCAATTAGGACTCCCTGCCGTTACAGCCAGAAATGTCCTGGGAGGCAAAATTGTCCTCCCCCCCCTTGCCCCTTCACCCTCATCAGAATCGCTGAACTGACTATAGCTTGTAATGTGTGCAGGTGTTTTCATTTCTTGAAGGCTAAAGTCTGAATTTCCAATGAGATTTAGGTTCCTTAAAATCTGACCCCCTTTTACCTTTTCCAGATTTATGATTTACTATCAACTCTATTTCTCTTGTGCCTTTTTCCTCCAATAAAATAGGACATCTTGCTATGTCCTCAGCATAATGAGTCTTCCATTATAAATAGAACCTATCCATTCTCCAACATCCACCTCATGTGTCCTCATTTCTATGATTCCTTTCCTGGTTCCTGTGATTTGCTGACTCTCTGAGACCACTTAGCACATTGTTCCATCATATTATCGATATGCCGGTTACTCTTTGAGAGCAAGAATTGCTTCCCATTGATCTTCTACACCTCATTCTGAGGGTAGGGATCAGCCCATTGTGAGCATTCAATAAATATTTGATGAATTCAAGTGTAGTATTGATCGTTTTAGGTGTGCACACATGGATACCTCAACACAGCTAATACATAGTATTTGGGATTTTTTAATGAATGTCTCTATGCCCTGGGGTCATTTAATAGCACCTCACTCTAAATCCTGATACAACAGTCCTTGTGGGCTCCATCCTCTGTGGGGGGCATGCAGGGGGCAGCCGATCAATGATCCTCTCTCATCATTGATCTTTCTTTCCCTCTTTCTCCCTCTCCCTTCTTCTATGAAATCAATATATATATATATATATATATATATATATATATATATATATATGTATATATATATTAAAAGTCACATTGTATATATAATCTGTAATTGTTCAATAATATTTTATTCAGCTCTTGTGCCTTACTTTTCCCCTACTTTGCCTGAATATTGAAGAGTTCGGTGAAATTCCATATTTGATTGAGGACATGTAAACCAAGTACTTCGCTAACTTCTTCCCTTCTATTTAACAGCAAGAGACAGTTTAAGAGGAAAGTGGGAGATGGATATGGCTGAAATGTGTTCCCTGAAATGTGTTCCCACTGGCTGCTCACACCAGCGGAAGGGATAATGATGGAGTGCCTCTGACGCATATTGATGGGTTTCCTTGAACAGGAAAGCAGGTTGTTAGATGCAGTGGGTTGGAGAAACATATTAACTGTGGTTTCGTGGGAAAAGCCTTCAGTCATTATGTGAGTTTGTGCAGAGGTCAACATTGTAACACGGGTGAGGTCATCCTTGAAGCATTTTTTCTCACATATCAGTATCCGTTAGCGTACACGTTTTAAGGCAGTTTAAAATAATCAATAAATATTAATGATTTATTAAATTGCCTACATTTGAGAGGTGATAAATGCTGTTATATGCACACTATCAATAGAGAGATACAAAGTTATATTAAATGACTTGGTCATTACAACAAAATAAAACAGTAGGGCCTATGTTTGATAATATTCAATAGTAAGCTATTCTCTAGAATTCAGTGATTGGCCTTTAAACATTCTGCATCTAGGGCTAGACATCAAAGAAGATATACATATATACATGCACATATACATATATACATGTATATACACATGTACATACATATATATACACATACATATATTCACACACATATAGCTACATGAAGCTTAGTGGGAGGAATCTTCTACTTTCCCAATAAACCCCCCACATGGTGCCATGTTGCAAATTTTCAATGAATATCCTTAAATAGCAAAAGAACACAGTGCTACCCATGCCACTGGCTCTTACATGCAATTGAATATAAAGCATTATTATCTCCTCTGGTAATAAATAAAATATACAGTTTTATTTCATTGCTTAAAATAACTCAAATGGAGAAACCTCAAATATCTGTTGGAGAGGAAAAGGGAGCGTGACTTCTCTGGAGTCAACGTGTGAGTTTTAGTTCAGCCTCTAGCTGACTGCTGACAAGCTGTGGCACCTTGGAGAGCCACTTCCGGGTGACCAGAACACCCATTAAACACCCATCTGTTGACACAGTTAGCTAGTTATTAATAGGTTGGGAGCAAGGGGCAGACAGTGTGGAGCATGGTCAGCTGGACAGCAGAGGCCTGCTTGCTTCACCAGGAAGCGACAGCTTCACAGCCCTCCCTTCTCCCAGGTGGGGAGCAGCCCCCCCTTCTGGACAGGACTGTGGGGAGGAGCAGGGGCAGGTGAGCACCTGCACAACAGAAGTCAAAATGGCCAGGGGGAGGTGCTTGACCACAGAGACGGCCCGCCTCGCCTGGGAAAGGGATCCTTGGCTAGGGGTTGAACCCAGGAGCCCAGGAAAGCTTAGGAAGTTGACTGGTTATTTGGAAAAAGCTCCTGGTGAAAACCTCCAGGGAACAAGAGTGCTTTCTCTCTCCCTTGGCGACCCACACTATCCTGGTTCATTCCTGTTCTCTCCTAAGTGGGAACGTGAGGCCATGTGGGTCTAGGGGCCACCTGGGACCCCAGTGAAACGGGTAATTTGGTCTGGAATCGCACAGTGTTCCCCTGGGCAGGATGGGTCCTGGGCTCTTTGTCCCGTGGAGTCGAAGGATGAAACCACAGATGGAGGATGGTATAGCCAAGGTGGAAATTTATTGAGAAACAAGCAGAGACTCCCACGTGGCGAGGGGGAAAGAGTCCCACTGAGTCCCTTTTCCTTTGGTTTATAAAGGCTGCAGTTTTTGTGCCTCCATATCCCCTCTGATTGGTCACTATTCCCCTTTGATTTGGTTACTATAGCAACTCCTGAGCTCAAACCTCACTTGAAGTATCTGAGGCTCCCTCCTTCTTCTCCCTTATTGTTCTCCTATTCCCTCTGGGCTTGTCTTCCTCCTTCTATTTTGTAAATGTGTACCTTCTGCTACTCCCAGCTCCCTTATCGTATGGAAATGTACCTTCTGCTACTCCCAGCTCCCTTATGGTATGGAAATGTACCTTCTGCTACTCCCAGCTCCCTTGTCTTAGGGAAATGTACCCTATGCAGCCCTGTTGCCCTGTGCTATTTCCATGGATCCCTTCACTTCCAACATTTCCTAAACCTGCCTATTTCACCCCTAGAAACTCTTTTCACCGGCAGACTAAGTGGGCTCCAAAGGACTAAGCTTTACTATGAAGCCGAGACTCTGGGCACTGGCCTGTGCTCTGGCCTTGAGGGAAACAAGTGTGGGCTTTTTCCGCTGAGGAGGGGTGAACGTGGGACACTGGGAACCGGAGAGGGGAACTCTTTTGGTTTTGCACCCTGAGGAAATCACATGCCAGGCCACAGTCGCCAGGGTGGGGCCCTTAGGATGCCCTCCTGGAGATCACCTGGAGGAGCCTAATGTCAACCAACAACACCGACTCTTCCTTTTCCAGTTCTTAGTTAAAAATAAAAGCTGTAGAAAGCAGGAAAGAAAATGATTTTTGCAAAAATAAGGATTCATACTTTCTTCTAAATGTCAAAACCTATGGAGGAAATAAAGCTATTAAATTTCCCTCACCCTTCAACCCTATATTGTGATTGCTTAGATAGTACATAATGTCTTTCAGAAGGGGAGGGGGGTATTGAACTAGGCAGCTTGAGAAAATAAAATATGGCCTTGACGGGGAATTGATTTTGTTGCCCCCAAATAATGCCTTTTTGGCATAAGGATTATTTTGAGCTAAAGGCAATCAAAACCCAGCAGATTCAGGAAAAGCTCTTTACCTTCCTCTCCACTGCCTGGTTTTACATTAAAATAGGCTGGTGCCCTGAAGAAAGCTATTAACAGAGATACCTTTTTACTAAGAAAATTGTTTAAATAACAAGGAAACTTTGTTCTCCAAATCTCTTCTCCTTTCCTATCACCTTCCTCCTCTTACTACCTCCAGATGCCTGCTTCCTTATATTACACAAGCTTCAAATCCCTGGCTGCCTTTTGGGTCTCATATTTTTATGGGGTTTCCTTATAATTAAATTTGTTTTTCTCATGTTAATCTTATATCAATTTAATTATTAGACCAGCCAAGGGACCCAAAAGAGTAGAGAAAATGTCCTGCTCCTACAGCAGAAAATATGAATTTTGCAGAAAATATATTCACCTCCTTCCAATGGCAGAAAATGTAAAAAATCAGAAGTGTGAACATTTTGACATGTACAACTATGAAAGAACCATGGAGTCTCTTTCATCCAAAAAAGTACATTATATTTGGAATTGCTTACAGGTAATGAAAAAAATGTAAATGACAGAAGCAGAAATGATGACATCTTTCAGGGTTTAACAGCGGAAAAAGAATGTTCAAAGAAGCCAGCTCCTATGGGCCAAATCAGTTTCTCATTCACTATAATTCCAAATATTGGTTCCTGAAATGCAGCAGAATGCAAATGGAAGACTGTGGCACCATGACAATGCAATAGTCAAAGAAAGGCAATACATTTAAATGGAATGGCATGTATGTGGACATCTGCATTGTAACTGAAATGGCAATTCCAGGGATAAGCATAAAATCATGCTAGGTATAGAACATATATTGAGAAAAGTTTAGTTATGGCGGTAACTTGACAGGACATTGACATGGTTAGTGTGAAAAGATGGGTAGTTGAAATACGAAAGAAAAACCGGAGGTAGAAAGGGGACATTGTCATTTCACTTATCTCTGTAGTTATTTTCCAATAAATTTATTCCTAATGTTAAAATTTATTCTTAGAATGAGTTAAATTTTATTTCCTGTATTCATTTTTTTAGAATCTCTATCCTTTAAAAAAGGATAAAAGAATTACCTTCTCTTACCAGTTCTCAAAACGCCCTTTATGTTTTTCTTGTGCTATAGAATTAATATTAAGAATTCCTTATCAATAAAGTTCAAGTGAGAATTGATGAATAACAGACACTCCTTCAAGTGAAAGAAAAGAAGGCTTTTCAGTTTTTAGTACCTTGAAAAAAAACCACACAAGACAAGGTACAAATTTTAAGAGTACTTTTGCCACCTATTTGACAAAACCCTTTCATGCAATTTTCCTTTTTCATTGAGAAAGGAGAAAAAAAGTTGGTGGCTAATATGAAATTGTTTTTATATTTTATATCTGGGAGTTAAAAAAAAAAACCCAAGTACATGTGATGACAGGAGAAGCCATCTTCAGCACTGCAGTGCAAAGAAAACATAGATCCTCATCAGTTATTACAGTGTGTAGATAAAAACCTAAGGGCTGATGGTTTTTGTTTCTGAGCACTTGGTAGCTTAATGTAAACAAGATGCCTTTTTCTAAGGAAGACATACAAATGGCCAATGGGCACAGGAAAGTTGTTCAACATCACTAATTATTAGGGGAATGCAAATCAAAACCACAATATCTCCTCACACCTGTTATACAGGCTGTTATAAAAGAGAAACAAATAGCATGTGTTGGAGCGAAGCAAATAGCAAACCCTCAGGCATTGTTGGCGGAAATTTAAATTGGTGCAGCTACTTTGGGAAACAATATAGAGGATCCTCAAGAAATTAAGAAGTGAACTACTATAGGACCCAGCTACTCCACTCTTGTGTATTTATAAGAAGAATGTGAAAACATGAATTTTAAAAGACATATGTACCCCCGTGTTCCATGCATCATTATGTACAATAGTCCGATATGGAAACAACCTAAGTGTCCAACAACCAGTGAATGGATGAAAAGATGTTGCACATAAATTATGAAGCACCACTTAATAAAAACGATGAAACACTGACATTTGTGACACCATGGAGGACCTGAGGGTCTTATGCTAAGCGAGGTAAGATGAGAAGAACAGGAATCATATGATTTCACTCATATGTGGAGTATAGAACAAACAAAAACAAATATCAAACAAAAAAAAACCCCTCATAGATACTGAGAAGAGATCAGCAGCTACCAGAAGAGAAGGGGGTTGGAGCAAAGGTAAAATGAGTACAGGGTGTCAAATGTATGGGGAAGGGATGGGAATTAAGCTTTTGGTGGTGGGCATGTTAGAGTATGTACAGATATTGCATTACAATGTTGCATACCTGAAACTTGTAAAAAACATGCTTTTTTAAAAAAATATAGTTTTATTGTTTTCAGAGAGGTAGGGAGAAGAAGAGATAGAAACATCAATGATGAGAGAGAATCATTGATCAGCTGCCTCCTTCATGCTACCTACTGGGGATCAAGCCCACAACCTGGGCATGTGCCCTGACCTGGAATAGAACAATGACCTCCTGGATCATAGGTCAACTCTCAACCACTGAGCAACACCAGCTGGGTGATACATGATCTTATCAGCCAATGTTACCTCATCTGAAAAAAAAATGCAGATGGCCCTCAGCAATGGAAAGAAGGGAATTGTCTGGGAGTCCAGGTCACCAACAGAAGACTGTGGGTTCCCAAGAAAAGAGCCAGAAGCATGGAGTCTCACCCCCAGGCATCTCCACTGTAGGACAGGTCAGAGGTGACTTCTCTCACTTCAATAAAATGTATGATTGTGTGTAGAAGAGCATGGATGTGGAAGAGGGACATTCTGATTCGCTAAAGTCTATACTGGACCCTCAGCAATTAGACAATTCTATTCCTAAGTAGCTCCCGAATGTGAAAAGTGAAGAAGAAAAGATTGTTAAAAGAAGAAGAAATAGAGCACCATTTTCCAAGAGCTGCTCAGTTTAGAGCAAATGGAGAGGATCTTTTGCATCGTGCCTCCGCTGCCTTATCTGAGGGGAGCAAAACGCTTGTCAAAACTACAATGGAACTTTTAAATATCTTCCTTCCAAGAAAATCTTTTCACTGTCTGTCTATAAACTCCCTATAAAAGAGTAACTTTTCTGTTTATCTTTAACATGAAAAAAACCCTGAGGAAAAAAATATAATTCTGTTTACTGAGGGGAAAAAAAAAGGCTCTACTACCCAAATGAACTAGAATATACTTTCTCCCTAACCACCTCACCGAGACGATATACTGTATTACTCTGAGTGAGTGCTGTGCGTGATTCACTGAGAACACCATTCTTCATTACTCCTGTGCACTCTCCGCCTTGTGGGGTTCAGTCCACAGACCCTGGAGTGAGGCTGCCCAGTGTCCCAAGGTTTTCTTTGGGACTTTTGCTCTGAGCCTGTGTTGAGTGTTGGGAACTACATCTCCCTCCACTAGTGAGACTGCATTGCAGCTCAGCCTGAAGTAAAGTGGGACTGTCATCCTCAGACTGAGTTATGTTACTCAGAGGCTAGGTTGTTTTGCCTTCAATATCTGCTACAAAGGGCATAACACCCACCTCACAGTGGCGAGTTGCAACCTGGATTCCTGAAGTATACGGTACTTGACTTTTTCAATAATAAGGGGTGGAAGTGAAGCTTACATCTCATTTCACCTCTTCTTCCTACTGGGGGGCGAGCTGTGGCTGATTTATCCTTGTGCCAAAGTCCCATTGCACAGGCTGTGATAAATCCATACACTGGGATTGCTCTCTCAAGTGCACCTGCTTCTGTCTATAATAATAAAAGCGTAATATGCGAATTAGACTGGAAGTCCTTCTGGATGACCTTCCGGATGAAGCCGGGGCTGCCAGGGAAGCCCGGGTCCCGGTGCGTGCTGGTGGCTGAGGGAAGCTGGTGCCGGGGGAAGGAAGGCCTACTCTTTTCATGCACTGGGCCTCTAGTAAACTATAAACTATAAACTTGCAGGCTCAAAAAAAATGCTCTTTTTTTTTTTATTAACGAAAGAGGAGCAAAAGAAAATTACTTCTTTCTTTTTGTTTGCTTTCAGATGCCTTTATTCTGTTCTCTGACTGAAACTTATCTGGTGAGGTTACAGCAAAGTCTGCATTGTGAATTCTATTGAGTCATATTTCACACTGTTGAATATATAGCTCCTTTATCCTAAAGTAGGCGTTGATGAACTTTTTCTGTAAAGGTCGCACAGTAAATATTGTAGGATTCCCAGCCTAGACTGTCACACCTACTCATCTCTGCTGCTGGAGCGCCAAGCTGTGGACCATCTGTGAATGAATGAATGTGGCTCTGTTCTAGAAAAATCACTACATGTGGACACTGAAATGTGAATTTGATATCATTTTTACGGGTCACAAAATATTCCTTTTGTCCAAGCATTTATAAATGTAAAATCTCTTCTTAGTTTGAAGGGCATGGAAAGCCAGCGCTGCTCACCTTTGGCCTGTGGGCCAACCTTTGCAAACCTCTGCGCCAAAGTGCAGGTGTCTGAAACTCTGGGTCATTCAAATTTTCTGTCCGAAATTTTGTAATCTACATTTTCTACTTAAAACAAAAATAAATCAAACAAACAAATAAGCCTACATATGTTTCTATTGCAGAAAACAGGCAATCTATTTTCCCTAAATGCACATAGGCTCCTATGTCTTGGAAACCCGCTCTCCCCTATCCATGCTGCAGTCCTTTGTCTAAGCTCATTTACAAACCAATAAATCTTGCTTCTCTGCTTGAATCTTTGGAGTATTTTTTTTCTGAGATAAAAAGAATCAATTCTGCATTGTGATCAATGCATGGAACGCATCTTGAGCACATGGGTCTCCCATGAACCTCAAAGCTGCCTTGGATTAAATCCATGAGTTGCAGAACCAGAAGCGAGTCAGACCCACATGCCAAACAACCACATAGCTACTGCATATGCAGTAAAAAAAAAAAAAAAAAAAAAAAAAAAAAAAAAAGGCAAGACTGCCTTGATCGGTTTGGCTCAGTGGATAGAGTGTCGGCCTGCAGACTGAAGGGTCCCAGGTTGGATTCCGGTCAAGGGCATGTACCTTGGTTGCAGGCACATCCCCAGTAGTAGGTGTGCAGGAGTCAGCTGATCGACGGTTCTCTCTCATTGATGTTTCTAACTCTCTATCTCTCTCCCTTCCTCTCTGTAAAAAATCAATAAAATATATTAAAAAAGAGTCAAGATCTAAGAAATCAGTTAGAAATTAAGGTCCATGTTATCATGCATTATATATATATTTTTCATTTTTTTATTTTTTGCAAGCACAAGAATTAGACAATTGCCTTGCCTCAAGGTGTTCATTGTTGTCTCTGGATCACTGACAGGATTAGCATTTGGGCCTTTGCTGTTACTAAGTAAATGGTACCTGTAGAAATGAGTGTGTGCCTCCATGAACCCTGCAACAAGACAGTCTATGAAGAACTTAAGTAGCTGACGGTCACTTATTAAAGCAGTGTAAACAAGCAATTCTCTTCCAAATGTCAACCATACATACATATTTTCCTCCAACACTTCTTTTGTCTTTTTATTAATATTTCCTATGACTCTGAGAGCAAGTCGACATTCAAATCTCTCCATGGCGGAAAACTAGCAGAGAGAACTAAGAGCCTCATGAGCTGGAACTGCCAGTCAATGGCAGGCATTCTTCTGTTCCCATCATGCAGTGTGTGAACAGTGTCTGAGTCTGAAGGATACCAGCACGGAGAGTTACAGACCAATTACACAGACAGAAAATAAGAATTACAGCAGTGAGCTCAGCTTCCTTGGCTCAGGGGTTGATCATGGACCTGTGAACCAGGAGGTCAGGGTCCCCTTCCCGTCAGGGCTCAATCCCCAGTGCGGGGTGTGCAGGAGGCAGCTGATCAATGATTCTCGCTCATCATTGATGTTTCTATCTCTCCCTCTCCCTTCCTCTCTGAAATCAATAAAAATATATTTTAAAAAATAATTAAAGGAATTAAAAAGGAAATATTTAAAAGAAGGGAAAGAGAAAATACAATACATTTTCTTTATCATTGACTGTCCAGTCACTGGAACCTCTGAATACGCCACCTCTCTCCCCACACTGCTTGCCCTGCTAGCACCTCTTATCCCACATGCAAATGCTGGGTATCCACTCCTGCTTAAGAGTCCAAATGGACTTCCCTGGTCTCTCCAGGCAACGCAGCACCCCGCCTCCCAGATCCCACCCCACCACATGCATACTGGATTCTATAGCCCTTGTCAGGTGGTTGTAAGGAATATTGTGTATCTGGCCACAAAAGCCTATTTCACATGAGGATCTTTTTCTGTTGACATTGGTGTCTGTGTCACCTAGAACAGTGTCTGCCTACCGTGCTTAGTACACGGATGGGTGAAATGAGGCCAGCAAAGCAGCAGGAGCGATGGCTCTGACAGAGCCCTGCCCATTACACCAGGTGCCACTCTGTAGATTCAGTCTCTTCAACTGCAAGACACAACTTGCGTGGCTCCCCAGAGGAGAGTAGGCAGTTCAGTAATTAAGACAAACTTAATATTAACGAGATTAATTAAAATGCTAGTGACATTATTCACGAGGTGACAATACGTTAGATTGTCTGCAGCTCTGCTAAGCATTGCATGCGTTTTGCCTTCTTTCCCAGCTTTTGGATGAGGAATCTGTACTGAAGGTAAATGCTCGGATGCTACAGAGCAGGGCCTCATTCCCCTCCCCCTCCCCGCTTCCCCTATGCTGCCCAGCTCACAGCACAGGCCCTGCCTGGGCAGACACTGGCACTCGCCCTCCCAAGAAGGAAGTTTTAGGTCTGAGCATCGATTCCTGCCTTTGGTCTGATCTGGTTTGTCAGGAGGATGGGCCTGCTGTGTGCGTATAACTGTGAGAATGAAATTCATTTCCAATTACCCATCACCCACGAGCCCAGTAGGAAGAGAGAAGATAAAGAGCGAAGCAGGTGGAGGAAGAAGTGCAGTTATCAATGATGATTCATTTCAGCCTGCTGTTAAGCATTGGCTTATCCGTGGCTCTTCTGTAAATTACATATGTGCAAGCTGAGACTCTGGTTACATTTTAGTTGTTCTATAAGATGTCTTCTACAAGTTAATGAGGATGACAGAGGAACGATAAATCTCTCAATGAAAACAGTTCTAAATATGCCTGCCGCCTTACTATTTTAAATGATTAAATGATGTTCCCATTTAAAAATAATGTTCAAATTTTAGTTATTTTTAACAAGGTCATGGAATAATCTTATTCCCTAACATCCTATATAATAAAAGGCTAATATGCAAATTGTCCCCTCAGGAGTTCAGCCACTCGCTATGACATGTGTTGACCATCAGGGGGTGGTGCGGAACAAAGGAAGGCCCTGGCCAGCAGCTGGAAGGCCCCAATCAGCTCTGATCGCTGGCCAGGCCTAGGGACCCTACTTGTGCACGAATTTCGTGCACTGGGCCTCTAGTCTATATAATAAAAGCCTAAGTGAGACCTTTACAACTATGATGCACACTGACCACCAGGGAGCAGACACTCAACGTAGGAGCTGCCCCCTGGTGGATAGTGCACTCCCACAGCTCACGACTGGCAAGTGCAGCAGACATCCCGAGGGGTCCCAGACTTCCAGAGGGCGCATGCCAGGCTGAGGGATTCCCCCTACCCCCAATGCATGAATTGCATGCACCGGGTCTCTTGCACTTAATATTAAACTGCAAAATAACCTCATATCACAGAAATGTAAAAAAGTTAATATCACTTTAATATGGGAAACCCATTTTTAATGAAGCCCTCACATTCTCCCATAATGAGCCATTCACTATGCATTACAAAAACATAAACCCCAACACACATATCTTTGGTGACTCTTCAAAGATTACTGAGAATATTTGTAATATGCACAGCATTATTTGTAGCTTCAATATACATTCACTCTACCAAAGATTTCACATGTAAAATTTTTGTTTTAAAATTATATCTCCCTAGCCGGTTTGGCTAAATGGATAGTGTTGACCTGCAGACTGAAATGCTCCAGGTTTGATTCCAGTCAAGGGCACATGCCTGGGTTGCGGGTTCCATCCCCAGTGTTCAGGAGGCAGCCCATCAATAATTCTCTCTCATCATTGATGTTTCTATCTCTCTCTCCCTTTACCCTCCTCTCTGAAATCAATAAAAATTAAAAAACTAAAAACTAAAATAAATACTTAAAAATATATCTCAGTTTATTCTATTTAAAATTTTATAATGCCATCAACATTATAAACATGAAACCATAAAAAATTCCAAATAAAAATGTGTGTCCAGTTTATTTTCAACATTTTTATCAGTTTTACAATCACAGTTCCAGCTGCTATATTTACATAATTGTGTCCAGTTAATATCTATTTAAAAAGTACAGTCAAAGAAATTGCCATTGTATTGCCAGATGTTTCTCTGTTCTAATAAGTGACATTTCATGTACATTAACACCCCTGATGAGAACAGATGGCAGTTACCCCTTTTAACATTTTTCAAAGTATTAATTAGTTGAGTTTAATTTCTGTTGTGTTGTACACTGGGCACTTTAAAAGGTAACATGTTCAAGCTCAGAATGAATATTTGCAGCTCATTTATAGCAAGACCGTAAGTGAAACTGTGCTGTTGTTTTAATTAACTCATTTGGGATGCATCTAAATTCATCATTATTGATGGCTGTTTTGTAAAAATTCTCTAATGATGCTTTACCTTCCAAATGGGAAGTGACATATCATACTTACCAGTAATCATGGAGCTGAAATGGCTTCTGCTATGTCTACGAGCACATCTGCTGATAGTCTCAAGTATGACACACACATGAAATTGGCCCTGTTCTTAGCTGTTTACTTGTTATGATAAAACAACTCTCTCTCTCAACTCTTTTTTGGATTTAGGAAATCATGTTTAATCTTTATTAATACAGAAAAATTAATGATTTTAAACTAGCCTTTAACAGGTATGTAGAGAAATATCTAACACTCAAAATTCATTCACACAGCCATGTACCCATCCACCTAATATATTCTAAGTGAATTATACAATGCTCAGTAGGCATCCACTAGGCACTAAGGATATAATGCTGAATAAGATCTACAACATTCCTGCCCTCATGTAACTTGCATTAGGAGATAAGGTAGCTACCAGATTCACAGGTTAATCAATGGCCTTTGTACGTGATAATGCTTTGGAATATTTAAAATCAGGATGCAAGAGATAGAAAGCCCTAGAATTATTGGTGGTTATTTTTGAAAGATTTCACAAACACACCTTTAGCATCTTCTTACAACCTGTGGAAAAGAATGTTTGATAACTAGCCAGATGTATGTAAATTAAGTGGAAAATGTATTCCTTTTGAGAAAATGTTGAAGTTGTCTGGAAGATTTTTTTTGAAGATTTTTTGAGGACAAGGGGTTACAGGTTTTTCTTTAAAGTTCCATTCAGCTTGGTCCTTTGAGCACTTTGTGACTAGTATCTGAAGCCTTAGGCCCCTTGCATATAGTTTAATATTTTTTAAATGAAAAATAATAGCCATTATGTAATAAGGTTATCATACATTCCAGAACCTTTGTTAAGGATTGTCTCGTTAATTCCTACAATGCTCTTGCAAAGCTGGTGCCATTGTTTTAATTATAAAAAAGAGAAGAAAATTTAAATTACAAGTAGCTACATCACTTTCTAAACATCATATAGACTTAAATACGTGGCAAACCTGAGATTTAAACCCACCTCTGTCTCCTTTCCACTATCCCACTATAGCATCAACTCTGTATTATTTTATGAGTTCCTATTCTGCTATTAGTAAATTAATGGATGTTTATTAATTTTAAAAGTAAGGTGTTCTTTTTTTGCCAGGGTTAGAAAATTATAAAATTGAAAATTTAGCTTAAAGTTCATACATGTAAGGTATAGCTTAGAGCTAAAAAGGAAAATTATAAAACACAAAAAAAATACTATTCCAAAAGAAAGTAAGGAATAAAACTCTTTAAGAAAGCAAAAGGTAAAAATCTACTGGTGAAAAACCGTTAACGTTGGTAGAAGACAGGCTCAGACACCAAAATCCAGATCTTGAAATGATCATGCTTTTGAAATAGACATGAGCAGGCATTGACGCAATGAACAAAGAAGATGAGAAACGGGAATATAATCATACTCAATCTGATGTATTTCTATCATAGCAGCCATCACCTGTGCATTGCCTAGCAATGATCAATAAAATAACGAAACCCCTAATTAAAAATCACATTTTTCCCGGACTCATACCGTAGGAGGCACAAACTGCCAATGTGTCAGGCAAGTGACAGGCCCTGGTGACTAATCTTGAGCTTGTCAAGAGCTTGATGAAGTGCCAAGTTCTGCACCAAAAAGTAAATGGGGCCTCCGGTCCAGTGTGGCCTGAGCTCTCAGACTATAAATTTTAGATTGTTCACGGCACATTTTGTCAAAAAAGCAGCATAGTTTACCAGAAAAAGAGATCAGAAGATATTGCTCAAGCTAGGTAGATATTAACTAAGTGAGAGTGGGCAGGGAGACCATTAGGATTCTTGGGCAAAGAGATCAGAACACTCGTGTTCTCCCTGCCCTCATCCCCTTTAAGGTTCACGAATATCTATCTGGCTTGAGCAATGTATAGACGAGGGTTGGAGGAGATTAACTTGGGAAATATTACTTCCGAATTAAAATTCATATTTGTATATGTTCATATCTGTGTCTGTGTATATGAATGTGAGCATTTATATTCAACTGTTTTCTTAAAAAGTGCAAAAGGTAAGATATTAAATTTAAAACCATTTTTGTCCCAAAGTAAGGAAACCAGTTCTTGAAAGGAATTATGCCTAGCCAATGCACTGGGTTATAATTCTACTGCACCTTGCAACAGGACTTCCCTTAAATCATGATGAAAGCTTGTGAGGAATGTTGAGAAAAATTAAATGAATCTAGACCAGAAACACCTGAAATCGCTTATTAAGAGGGCAAGTGTGCTGAAGGAAATGGAACATAATTGAAGAACTCTTAATGTACATTTTATGAGCACATTTGCTCCCGCAGAGCCCATAAAGCAGGGAAGTAGCCAACACAATGTCTTTATTTCTGAAAGACGGGAAGGATGCAAACACACACTGGGCTATTGCTATCTAATTTAATGACCACTGTGGCAAATGTCATAGAAACAATTTAACAGAGGCGACTGAAGCATATTTCACATTCTGATTCAGGCAAATGTGAGCTATTTCACAAAACTCATCACTTTCCTTTGGAAATGCCATTTCTCTATTTCTAGCACAAGATAACATCATCATAGGAATATTCCCCAAAGTCTCTCCGACAATTCAAAGCTTTGAGGAAAAAGTTGAACATTTTATGACACTAGAGATTAAGTAGAACATGCACATTCAACATCTATAATGCAAATTTAACCTCGGTTTGGGAACATGGGGAGAATTTTTCCCTGAAAAAGTTTTTATTAGAGATAATAAATCACTCTGGAAAATAGCTTGGCTATCAAGAAAAATAAATGTTTGTGAAACATAGTTATCTTACTGTGAAATATTAAAACATTCATATAGTTATCTACAAACAAAGTAAATGTAAAAGGATGCATTTCATTTACATTCTGAACTTTAAAAAAAAACCCAGGTGGGATATTTACTTATTTCAATTTTCTACTTTGTCTCATAGAGCATGAAGTTGAATATAAAAAATATTCCTGTAAAAAGGAGGACTTTTCACTAGACTACATTACAAAGATTTCATGTTTCCCAACCCTAATGAAAGTTACCATTAAAAAGAAAACAAACAAAACAAAAAAAACCCTAAGAGTACAAGGAAAGAGAAATTCATAGCATCAATAAACAGCTTGCAATTCAATATATATAAAGTTCACTGAATCATATATCAAACATAATTAGCAAGGAATCTACTGAAGCTGGCAAAGTAAAAAAAATATATTTTTAGTAAAATATTTAAGGTTTTCAAGAGTTACTGCTAATAGTTTTAGTTTATGCATTCTCTTTCAAATAAAACTGGTCAGAAAAATTTCTATTAATTAATGTCCATGACAACTTCTGACAACCTCATAAAAGGAGGAGCAAAAGAGTGTTGACAACTCTGACCTACAAAAACAAAACAAATAAGTGAAAGCTAAGCTAATGTGGGTATTTGATCCACCAGGAGTTCATGATGTGAGAACTGTGAGTATATAAAGATCTACCTGGAGCGGATTTTCTCCTTCTCTTCCAAAAATAAATAAATGTTCGGATGGTTTTGAATTTTCCAGATCGGCAGTACTGGTCCCCTTCCCACTCTGATGGTAACTCTTGCCCCCCACTTCCATAAAAAAGACCTCAAAGACCAAGTGTAGACATTGAAGTTGCCTTCCCCTGGGAGAAGTACCTTTTCTAACTAAATCTCTGAACTTAAAGGTAATCAACTGTCCTAGGCTGGATATTGGCCCTCAAAAATGTCCACCTCCAAATCCATGGGCTTTGACAGTAGGATCCCTTACATTGCAGCAGGGATGTGGCAGGTGTGATTAAACTATTGAATTTGAGATGCGAAGGTCATTCTGGAGTCGGCACCAGGTAGCACAGGGATCTTTGTAAGAGGGAGGCTAGGAAGATCAGAGGCAGACAGGAGATGTGAGCCTGCAAGCAGAGGTAAGGGCCAAGAAATGGGGCAGCCTCTACAACAAACATGTCAAACTCAAATAAATAAGGCATGTAGCCCGTGGGCCGCGAGTTTGACATGCTTGCTCTACAAGCTGGAAACGGTGAGGAAATGGATTCTCCCTGCAGCCTCCAGACATCTGACCTGCAGAACTCATACATGAGCAATCTATGCCGTTTTAAGTCCTTATTTGTGGTACTTTGTTAAGGCAGCAACCAGAAACAAATACACCACTACTCGTATATGGCAAATGCGACCAAAAGGGAATCATTTGGATCCTGGTGCTTCGGACCCATTTTCACATTTAGTTTACATCTAAAACATCCCTGCATGATCATCTATGCCATCAAAGAGGAGTGAGGAAAAACAGGGAACTTGCAAATAAAATAGTTATTTTCATTTCATGATTAACAAGTGCCCATGAATAGGGTCTGTGCTTACAGTCACTGAAGGGCCAAAAACACTTCTGCATCTCACATTATGCAAGTAGCTGGGAAATGGTGCCTTCATAAAATTATTTTTCAAATTTAGGGGGAACTAGTTATAATGCTTTTTGGTTGGTTTTCTTTATTGGTTTTAAGAAGCTCATATGTTTACATGTGAGTTTTTCAATCCATCAATTCTTGATAAAAACTTTATTTTCAGAACAATATGCAAATGACTAGTTTTAAGCACTTTGAGACTCAGTGGCTGCCTTAACTGTATGGGAGAACAAGAGATCCATCTTGTGTCTGCAAAGCTGACTTTCAGAAAGCATAGATCATTGAAAATTTAAATAAGCCAAACAAATCTCTGTTGTATGTTTGTACGTCAGGCCCTGAGCTAGACACCAAGATGAGCACAGCCTGGTCCTCTAAGTGTTGTATGAGTGTGTGTGTGTGTGTGTGTGTGTGTGTGTGTGTGTGAGTGTTCTCATGGTTGTAGAGGAAATCCCGTGACAATGAGGCAGAACATGTGAGCAGCACCTATGGTTGGAGTCCTCCAGGGAATTTTTCCCACAGTAGGGGGAATACAGACATTTTGGGAACCATTATTGCTAAAAACCATGACATCTGAGCAATCAATAACCTTTGTGACCTTCTTCCCTGACCTCTAACAAGAATGGACCTGTTGCTTTAAGAGTTCTGTCACTGTTGGCTTGTGTGACTCCTAGAATACATGAGGATTTAGGTTGCCGTAAGATGTACTGCCTCTTATCTGCTCTCTTCCAGTCTGTGAGCTCTCAGAGGACAGGGATTTTTGTCATCTGAATGGTACCTAGAATGAAGGTAAGGAAGGTGCAATTGCATCCAGGGTTAGCTTTTGCCGATGAGAACTTCTTCAATGTCTACTTTCATCATTCGTGTCATCATTATAAACTCTAATGAACGCATCTAGGTCTCCTCATAGTAAAGAATGATTGTGAGATTCAAACAGTAAAGCCACGAGAAGAAAAGTTGTTCTTGAACTCTGTCACTGTTTCTGTGAAACGTACAATCAACAAGGAATAAACCTTTCTATTTGTTCTCCCATCAGGCATGTGCAAGTTATACCAGATTGCACAGACCATGATTGTCAAATAGGTCAATAATGTATATTTTTCTGAGTCATCTAGAAACTCAAAGAAATTACATTGATATTATTATTATATAAATCTAAATTGCATTTTAGGATTACCTCCCTAGACATCTTTATTGATAGACTAAACTAATGAAAATATTAGCTTTAGTAGCATTAAAAAACTTGGTATATAAAATTAGTTCTGAAAATATTCTTTTTCATCTTATTGTTCTTTGTTGACCAAAATATATTTATTCTTTAAGCATAAAGCAAAATTTGAAATAAACTTTTAAAGTCTAAATAACTATATGATGTTTAAAGAACAGCAATGAAAACCACCAAGTTAGTCTTGCACTAGGCAATCAGTCAATACAGCTGTGTATATTGATATTAATTTGGATCGTTAATCTTAAAAAAATTCTCCAAACCTAATGTTTCCTCTTTGTCACTGGGATGCCACATATCTATGTTGGGGTTTAACTAGAATGATTTGTTCTGATTTCATAAACAAGCAGAAAATGTCAGTTTCCAATTCAACAGACAACAAATAAACAAAATTACGTGCATATACACATGCAATCACAGAGAGAGAGAGAGAGAGAGAGAGAGAGAGAGAGAGAGAGAGAGTCAGACGGAGACTTATTTTTATCTCCATGACTTTAGAAAACAGCCTGAGGAGGACCGATTTCTAATGCTAATTGCTGTGCTGCAGGTACCACACTTGCCCTGGTCCCGACGGTTATGGCAGAAGAGGCACAACGTTCGTAATCAAAGTTGGCATGAGGGATGCAATGCTTGGGGATGATGCGGAAAACTATGGACCCAGCATTTCATCCATAATTGATTACAAACTTAATGTATTATTCCCCAAACCACACAATTCTAGTCATAGCTCATTCCTAGTCAACTATTTTTTCCTGTTGCTCTTTTGCTTTTAATGGAGCATTTCCATGACTTCCTAACATTGGGCTAATAAACTAGAACAAAGCTTTCTGAATGAAGTCAGACCTACGGAATGCTCTAGAGTCCACATATTTCCTTGAGATTTCAAATCCCATAAACTGCACAAAATAATACATTCTGTCTTTGAGAATTCTGAACATTAACTAAAAGATACAGATTCACTGGGAACCACATATGTGATTCCTTTTGCCTTCATAAACACAAATATACTAACCCCTGGAGACCAGTTGGTGAAAAGATTATTGTATTTGGGCTGTGAAAAATAACAAAAAGCTAAAATAGTATTTGTAAGGTGTTATATCTGATAAAATGCTATATGACCATGAATATTAGTCTTGCTTTTACACTCAGCTATATAATTTAATGGTATTCATTTGTTAGACCTTGTGATCATAACTTGAACATGAATCAAGTTAACATATTACATAGATTAAATACGTTTTCTAATATCTCTAAGTGACCTATAACTTCTAAGATGTTTCTATGCATTATCCCTTTTCATTAATTGAAGGGCCAGTTAATCAAATCTCTACCAATGACCAACTATGTGCCAGAACCAGTGAGCTGTATTCAGAAGATACTTACTGAAATAATCAGTACCTATATTTCCCTAGTGGTATAATTATACACTTTTGCTCTTTTCTAGAGGATGAGGTGGTTTTCATTTATTCAACAAATACTTCATGTGTACTATGTTTAAGAAGTGTGTGCTAAAAACTATTTGGAAGCTTATAGGGAATGTAGACGAGTAGACTTGCAATTTTATCACTTCGAAGGGCGAGGGGACTAATGCTTTCTAGGCAATGAGATTTTTTTGGAGAAAAGAAAGACTAACTGGGCATGTGAATGATGAGCATGGAACAGCCGGGTGAAGAAAAGATTTGTCAGTAGCAGAAATGACTCACAGCAGAGAAAAGGCATATGCAAATGTCATATGCCCTTAGTCCCTCCCTCCCCCCAGAAATGTGACATGGCAAGGAATACATGTGGCATTGTTGGGTGGAAATGGAAGTATGGTAGCCTGGCTGGAATGCACAGTGGACAGGAGATAGTTAAGAAACACACTCAGATGTCAGCAAAAACGGGATCTCTATGGATGTGTGAGGCATGTTAAGAAATGTAGAATTTTTACTCTGGGCAATTGAGCATTTCTTAGAGGGTGATTAAAATGGATAGATTTGCTTCTAGCAGCATGGCAAAGGGAAGGGAAATCATTGCAGCCAAGAAAGTACGGATCTGTAGCCATTATGGTGTCTGCTGTGTAATTTACTTCCACCCAACAGCCTTCGAACAGTCAGTCACAAGCCTGGCAACACTGTGCGCTGAGATCCCAGCAATGGCCACCTGTAATGAAGGCTTTGGGAAATTGTAGCTTCCGTGTTACTGTTAATTTCTATTTAAAATACAAAACTAAATCAATACATAAATAAAACATACCTGCTCTTCTTCTTTCATCCTTAGAGTCTTTATCATTTCTGTGATCACTTATATTCATTTCATTATTTCAACTTATTGACAAAACTTTTAAGAATTATACTTTATTAAATGAATAAAAAGTACATACTATTTCAAATTTAAACCTGTATTTTTCATAATGGATGAAAATAAGAAAATAGCGATAATTACTATACTTCTAAAACTACATATTTTTATATGTTTGAAAACATTAATGTGTATAATTGTGTTTGCATGGCTTTATGTATCCATGTATCTAAGTTTTTAGGCCAAACCTATTATTATTTATTGCTCCAAAAACCCACACATACTTCCCTGATTGGTGAGATTATAAAGAAATTACAATTAAAAATGTGATCTCTTAATTTTACATATTATATCTTTATGTTATACTTTTTAATTTTGTAATTACGTAAGCCCTATGTAATGTAATAGCACGTGTTTCAGACAGCTTTTATGGTGGTCTTGAAAAAAATCTAAGCCTCTCTTTAATATTAAGTATATTCTAGACTTCCTTGGGCAGTGCTCAGAGGCAACTTCCTTCATGTGTATATATAGTCACAGCAAAAGCGTGCTGACAGAAGAAAATTGGGAGAAAGTTCCTGGATAAATGACTATAGTGACAATCCGGACCAAAGTAGGATTTAAAGGGCCATAGACCAGTTTCTCGGGTGTCTTAACATTATTGATACTACTCAAATTTATAACCCAGGACATTTTTGCAACAGGATAGATGCCTTGGGCATTGCTGCTTTGCTATTGCCATTCATATTTTTAAAGGTTCTTGAAAGATGATACGGGCTCTTTAAAAAAACACAAATAGAAGATGGATCAACATGTCCACGTATGATAACTACAGGGAAGGCCACAGTAGTAAACACCGAGTCCTAAATAACCTTGTCGAGGAAACCCTATACACTGCAGGGGACAGTCACATTCCCTCTGACAGTCTGCTCCTCCACTGATGCTTGTTATTTATCATCCTGTGTGTTTACTTATGCTTCATACTCTTCAAAAGTGTTTGATATGATTTACAGACAGACAGTTCAACAAGATAACATGGAAAAGGGAGTGGAAAATTGATAGGTAAAAGCAAACTACGTGCTATGACTTTGGACCTTTGCATAGGTCTAAGACCAAAATATTCTATTGCAATCATACATTTTTTGGGGGGGATTAATCCTCATCTGAGGCTATTTTTCCATTGATTTTTAGGGAGACTGGAAGAGAAAGGGAAAAACAGAGGGAAATATTGATGAGAGAGAAACACATCAATTAGTTGCCTCCTGTATGAGCCCCAGTCAGGGCCCAGGCCAAGGAGAAGCCTGCAACCAAGGTACATGCCTTTGACCAGAATCAAACCCAGGACCCTTTGGTCTGCAGGTCAACTCTGTATCCACTGAGTCAAACCAGCTAGGGCTCCAATCAAACAGTTAACAAATCAGATAATCTTCATGGAGCATTGTATATTTTAAAAGAAAATCATAAAATCTAGGCCACAGATCTGAACTCTCCTGACTTTTACTTTACTACCACATTTTAGTGGTTATATATATTTCAAAACTTTTAAGAGGTGACATTGATATTCTTCACTTCTAAAATCAACAACTTAAATAAATTGTTCTCAGTTTTCCAAGCCAGATGGCATTGCAACTGTCTATTTTCAAATAAGGTGTAATAAATTCAGGAAAAAATCTTGTTCTGCAGAGTGAATTTATAAATGTAAATAAGAGAGAAAATTCATCTTTTCATCCTTCTCACTAAATGCACGTCAATAAGAATCATATTTCTGACACCTAGGAAAAGGTCAAAGATTTTCATGGTATTAATCAAGGATTATTGCTAGATGTGATTCTGTTTATGAAAACCAAACAAAATATATATTTCTCCCATAATCCCCTTTTGCAAATGTGGAATTGATGACTGCCACTGAGATAAAAAATCATTTAACTTCTTTCACCCGTATGTATTCTCCATTCCACACACATATAATGCCCTATATTTAGCAGTAAAATATTTAACCCATTATCTATCTACTAAGAAGGAATTATCTGATATACTGCCTTCTTACTAGATGCATAAAATGTGTCCAGCTTATGGTTGATTAAAAAGTTGTCTGTAATCATTAGATCAAAGACAATAGTACAATGTAACATTCAGATAGATCCTTCTAAATATGTGAGCAACGTATGACGTATGTAGGTATTAAGCACCTCTTGAAGACAGAGGAGAGTGAGTTAGAATCTGAATAAAGTCATGAAGAATGAGGTCTTAGCTGGGTTGAGAGAGGGACACATACTTTGAGCAAAAACTGGAAGAAACAACCATGTATATTTGACAATCACGGGGGAAATCATCTTGAAATTTCATACATAGAGAACAAGCTGGAAAAGTGTTAACGCTGTGTATAGAAGATACTCACCTAAAAGGCAGTTCAGACTCTGAAGGAAACTGTAAAGGCAGGAAGAATTCAGGAAAATATTTTCCATAGCTTTTGTGAAGAAATCATTTTAATAACAAACAGAGAAAATACTGGTTTCCACCAAACTTAACTGGCCTTTATGACTATGTAAAATGCTTTGCTGAAAATTGTATACAAAATATTAAAACTTCCAAGTTCAAAGTAAAACACCCTGCTATCCCATGAACCAGTTAAGTGCTCAAATGTGTATAAGCAAATGAGAGAAGAGAATTTAGTGAGATGGGAGGATGAATTGATTTCCAATGATCCACCTTCATACTTGTGATTAATAGTTAAATGTTAATTGTAAAGTAGAAACAGCAAATAATCTTCAGGATTTCCACCATCTCATTACAAGATTGATTGCCAGACACCGTAACTGTGTAATAGCTTTCCTTACATTTTATAAACAATGCATAACATTTACTGAATGCCTATCGTATGCTAGGGTAAGTGCATTGCCAACATATCTCATTCAAGCACAGTAGTTCCTTGAAGTAGTTTATAATTAACTAGAGGCCCAGTGCACGAAATTCATGCACAGGGATAGGGGGTTCCCTCAGCCTGGCCTGTGCCCTCAGGGGATATCCGACTGCCATAGAGGCAGGAGAGGCTCCCGCCATGACTAAGCAGCTGAGCTCGCCAGCCATGAGCCTGGCTCAGGGCTTCTGGCTGAGTGACGCTCCCCCTGTGGGAGCACACTGACCACCAGGGGGCAGCTCCTGCACTGAGCATCTGCCCCCTGGTGGTGAGTGCACGTCACAGTGACAAGTCATTCCACCATTTGGTCAATTTGCATATTAGCCTTTTATTATAAAGGACTAGAGGCCCGGTGCACAAAAATTTGTGCACTCGGGGGGGGGGGGGGCGCCCTCAGCCCGGCCTGTGCCCTCTCGCAGTCTGGGACCACTCAGGAATTGACCTGCTGGCTTAGGCCCGCTCCCCAGAGGAATGGGCCTAAGATGGCAATCAGACATCCCTCTGGCAGCCCAGCAGCCCTCAGGGGATGTCCACTTGCCAGCGGGGAGCAGGCCTAAACTGTAGTCGGACATCCTTAGTGCTGCTGAGGAGGCAGGAGAGGCTCCCACCACCACCGCTGTACTGGCAGCCATCAGCCTGCCTTGTGGCTGAACAGAGCTCCTCCCATGTGAGAGCGCCCTGACCACCAGAGGGCAGGTCCTGCATTGAGTGTCTGCCCCCTGGTGGTCAGTGTGTGTCATAGTGACCAGTCATTCCCAGTCCTTCTGCTGTTAGGGTCAGTTTGCATATTACCCTTTTACTATATAGGATAGAGGCCTGGTGCACGGGTGGGGGCCGGCTGGTTTGCCCTGAAGAGTGTCCTGGATCAGGGTGGGGGTCCTGCTTGGGTGCCTGGCCAGCCTGGATGAGGAGATGATGGCTGTTTTCAGACTGCCTGCACCCCCTTCAGGGTGGGGGTCCCCACTGGGGTGCCCGGCCCGTCTGGGTGAGGGGCTGAGGGCCGTTTTCAGGCTGGCAGGCGACTGAAGGTCCCAACCTCTCCTTTTTTACTTTTTTTTCTTTTATTCTGGGATTTATTTACCTTCTATGGCTATCACTGGAGCTGACAGCCGGCTCCAGCTCTGAGACCTCAGCTGCTAAAAGCAGATGTCTGGGCTATGTTTAGCTTCTATAATTGAAACACTGTTGCAACTCCAGCTCTGAGGCCCGGCTGGCTGAAAGCAGGTTTCTGGGGATTGTTTAGCTTCTATAATTGTAACATAGTTGCTTAGAGTGCAGCTCAGAGCTGGGCGGCGGCAGGCGGGGAACCTTGGCTTCCTCCTTCACTGGAGCAAGCAAGCCTCCAGTTCGCTTAAGGTGCCTGGCTGCAGGCCGCCATCTTGGTTGGCAGTTAATTTGCATATCACCCTGATTAGCCGATGGGAAGCATGTCGGAGGTACGGTTAATTACCATGTTTGTCTATTATTAGATAGGATACTCTCATTTTAGAAGTGAGTATAATTAGACCTTAGAGAAGTTAAGTGAATTGCATGAGATCATTCAGGTAGTGAATGGTAGATCTAGGATTTGAACTCACGTCCCTACTTAACAAGGATGTTTTAGTTATTCTTCTAAAACTATAGAATTTAAGAGGGAGAGAAAGAGAGAGAGAGAGAGAGAGAGAGAGAGAGAGAGAGAGAGAGAACTGAGATTTATTTTTCTAGATTGAAACCACCCTCCTAAAACATGTGTTGAGAATGTGGTTGGTAAAGTGCTATTTAATTCTGTAGTCTTCAGCAACCATTGGGAAGTAAATGAAAATGATATAAAGTATTCAATTGCTCATCATACATATAAGGACACGTGTATAAAAAAGAGACTATCAAAGTAATGTTACTTAGCTATGTGCATGTTGATTGAACAGTAGCGGTAGACAACATTACCCTCCAACAGCCTTAGTTTTTGTCACACAGACCCAGTCTCAAACACCAGATGACTTTCTAAAGAACATCAGTGCTAGTGCACCACAGTTTGTCTCCCATGAGTATCAATTTATCAGTCCATCTGTTTTCAGTACTGTTACTGCAGGCATTTTCCTACCACAAAGGTATAACACCTTATTGCCATTAAATTGATGTGTGATATTTTTCCTCTAGAGGGTGTAAATTACACTCCTCAGTCTGTACATTTACTCGTTATTCTGACTTTTGCATATGGTATTTTATGAATGCCATCAAAGAGTTTTCATGAAAATTCTCCTTAGGATAGAAACAGACATTATTCCAAAACCCGGGATCCTAGTGTTGTGGGATTTTTTTCACCTGGAAATTATTCCCCATAGTACACGCACATTTCAGCAACTATGTAAGCACCACTATAAAGACACAGAAGATACTCACAGGTTGTTTTCACTTACTCCACAATCTAACCAAAGGCTAAAAATATCTAAAGAAAAAGTCAGACGTCCACTACTTGGCTAATATTTTTCAGAATAAAGGAACAGGTAGCCCGTTAGTGCAAATGAATTCAACTTTAGATATCATCTAACTTTCCCACCAGAAACACAGCTCTACCCTGCTCAATAAATTTTCTAATAATATCAGATGGAAAGACACCAAAGCCATGGCTAATGATGTATCTGTCCACAGTAGTACACTGGGGTCACAATTACACAGCTTTTCTACTTATGATTCTCAGTCCATGCTGCCTGTAAGCTCTGCCTAAGACACTCCTTCCTCCAGGTAATGCATTTGAAGCTGCCAGAATGCACAACTGAAGGAGAAATAAATATAAATGTACTCAAGGCTCATAGTAGGCAGCAGGTTATCACCAAACAGTCTAAACAAACATGTTATCCCTCCACTCCACCCTGCGCCCTCCAGGAGAAACACCTAAATGTTAATGCATCATCAATAGTCTCCATTTTTAGTAAAATATATAAGGCAATTTTTTTTTTCTAAAAATACGGTTGCACTCGAGGCTTGTTTAACCTATAGGAGGATATTTTCTAATTGTTGCAGAATTTCATTCAGGATTTTTTTTCTGCCAGGTCTCTACTATTTGCTTGCTTTCTAGGTCACATCTTCTGGGGAAGTTTTAAATGAGTCTCAAATGTGTGTCCAAGCAAAAGCAAGAATCAAATGTGACCATCAGAGTGACTCTTCTTTAGTCAGTAACCATTTCGTCAATTGCTATTCCATGAATTTCACATGAGGGTATGTTGGCTAAACTGATAAACCAAGGTAACAACATCAAAGGTTTATTTTTAAAAAATACGTTTTAGCTCCATGGACTCTTTCCTGAGTGAGTCTCCATAAACAAACCTAAGTGAGTGTATAACAATATTTTGGGGTGATCACATTTTAAGCTGCTAGGAACAGCAGTGTGGTGAGCTCTCGATGGAGATTAATTCAATCAGGTCAGGTGAAGTCTATGAGATGACATTACATATTTCAGGGCAATATCAATGCAAATCTTGGGGGACAGACAGCAGTTGGGCCAGTCAGTTCCTATAAAATAGTATTAGAATATAAATTACTTGAAAAATTGGAAAAGCGATTTGAAATGAATTTGATGCTACTCACACTTGAGAAATATGGAGAAGAGGAAAAATCACTATGCAAATCCTAAGGGTAAATATAAATAAATAGAAAAATATCTAGATAATCACTAAAAGGGCTTGGATTTGGAGACTTGTACAGAATTTTAAATTCCTTAAAATTTACCTTGTTTTACTCTGGTGACTATGAGAAAAATTAAGGTGTGAGAAAAGTATATTTATTCCCATCAGCCTTGACTAACTCAGAGAGACAAGCTTATATTGTCTAATGGAAAATCAGCATTTAAAACGTCTATTGACTATATATGACATAATTAAATAAGTTTACAAATCTTAAAAAAAATATCTAAGTAGAGTGAGTACAAGCACGGCTTGTTTTTTCAGGCTACAAAAGCCACCATTTACTTCCTGTCACTCAGTCATTCCTTTTATGTTCTACTGGATGAAACCAATGTGATGGCTCTTGTGCCCAGAGTGTTTTATGGTGTATTCTAGGCTGAATGTCTGTAACTCACCAAAATTCATATGTTGAAATCCAAACCCTTCATGTCCATGTGATGGTGCTGGGAGGTGGGGGCCTTCGGGAGGTGACTATGTCATGAGGGAGGCACCCATGTGAATGGGGTTAGTGCCTTTATAAAAGCAACTTCAGGGAACTTTCTCTCCCCCTTCACCATGTGAGGACATGGCTAGAAGACACGTGTCAATCTGCCAGTGCCTTGACCTTGAACTTCTTAGCAACTTTGTTGTTGAATCCACTCCATCTAAGATGTTTTTGTCATAGCAGCACAAACAGACTAAGGCAGTTCACTGACACAATGGACCTTTCTATGTACTTTTTTTTTTTTCATTTTACATGCAGTTCCCTCTGTCCTGAGTGATGTAAAGAGCAGTTGGTGGTTGAGATGAGGGATAACAGTCACCATGTCATCTGCAGAATTTTCCCTACCCCATCCACCTGTGCCTCTCTTTCTCCTAAAAAACACATGTTTCACAATAAACTCATGAAAACAAGCTTTGAGAGTTTGAATTGGGAGTGTTTGATGGTAGGGATAAGGAATTGTCTTTCAGAAACATGTGGGTATATGGAATCCTATAGTAAGTGCAGTGTAAACTCAAGCTAGGAATAAGCCATTATTGCCAGAATGTATTAGATTTCTAATTCATGAATTCTCTTGGGTCCCTAAATATTGGCTGTGCATTAATACAGAAGTAGGAGAAAATGCAGGAATTCATTAGGGGTTGGGTATATGAAGTGGATATGTAGATAAGTGGATATGTATTAAAAAAAAAAAAGAAGAGGTAAACTCTTGATTATATACATAGGGAATCCTATATAATAAAAGCCTAATATACAAATTGTCCTCTCAGGTGGTCTTTTGACTGGGAGTTCGACCTGGAGACCTGGAGTTCGACCACTCGCTATGACATGTGCTGACCACCAGGGGGCGGTGTGGAACTTGGCAGACATCAGAGACATGTTGCAACCTCTCACCAGTTACCTGGGGGCGGGGGTGATGGGGACGGAGGTGCGGTGAGAATGCGGGGTGTCTGCCAAGCTCACTCTCACTCCCCCTGCTACCCTCCCCCGGGAGGCCAGGGCTCGTATGCCAGGGAAGCCCCCACACTCAGGTGCCTCAGGTGCCAGGTACCAGTGAGGAACCCTCCCCGCACCTGCATGGCCTCTTTTGGGGGTGCCGGGCCACAGCTGCGGGGACTGCAGGGGCCGGTCAGGCTCCCTGTGGGTTCTCGCAGGAGCCAGTCTGCCTGGGCTGTGGGAGAGAGCACTGTGCCCCGGCCCGTGGCGTCTGGCCGCACTCACCACAACGCTCACCACAACGCTGCGTGGGGATGTGGGTGCCGTGACTCAGGTGGAGGGAGGCACGCGGGGGTCTGGGGGCCCAGATGCTGTCCAGGGCCCAGAGGTCAGCTGGGACCTGCCCTTCCATGCCAGATGCTCGTGCTTCAATAGCCAGCCAGGCCTAGGGGCCACACCCGTGCACAATTTCCGTGCACTGGGCCTCCAGTTTAATATATTTTGCAAGGTCAACTACCACAGTAAACACAGGAAATGGGGGCAAAAAAGGGGCACATCAAGCCATCTATCCATACCCATGCAAAGCTGACAGATTCCTATAAAAATCAAGAAGCTATAAGCACAGTAAAATCTAGAGTCGCACAAAGAATGAACACGATCTTAAAAAGAACTCCACATGTAATATTGAAAGGATTTGTTAGATGTAGTTTTTTATATTAGAGAATTAGTGAAACATTTTGAAGTTTGTGGAAGATAAAATCTATTGAAGGTAAAAAGGATAACTCAGAGAATATATTTGTATTTTTAGGGGAAAAAAATGAAAATATGAGGACAACTTTCAGCAGCAAGCAGTTAGACTTGGGAAGGATAGCTGTGCTCAGGATGTTCTGAGACACATTAAGAGAAGACATAAAGATTCATATGGGAAGCCCAGTCAATGGTCACCTGGAACACTGAAGGAACTAATAATAAGCCTTGCAAATAGCATTGACCCTGTGGTCCAACTTGAACGTATGCTTGTAGAGGCTGCACTAGCATTAAGAAATTGAAATGGCCGGATGGTGTGGCTCAGTGTATGAATGTTGACCTATGAAACAGGAGGTCACGGTTCAATTCCTAGTCAGGGCACATGCCCAGGTTGTCAGCTCTATCCCTAGTATGTGTGTGTGTGTGGGGGGGGGGGGGGGTGCAGAAGGCAGCCAATCAGTGATTCTCTTTCATCATTGACGTTTTTTTCTCTCTCTCTCCTTCTTCCTCTCTGAAATTAATATATATATATTTATATATATATATATATATATATATATATATATATATATATATATATATATAGTTATTGAAATGCACTGCCTTTCTAGGAAGGTTCTTCATAGCTCCTACCCTCCCTGTGGGGGGCACAGGCCCACTTTTCTTGTTCACATGATCTCTTTATACTCTCTCCTCGCATTACATTGGATATCCATGAACAGTTGGACAGTCTCTGCACTGTGCAAAGGATGCTGTGCTGGCCAGGAACTGAACTGCTGACTATCATGCATCAACTATGCCAGGTAGTGGCGTTGATTATAGAGTGCAACTTTATTAATGAAAAATAACTTAATGGAGAAAAGTGGTTACATTAAAGAGAGACAAAATCATAATGATGATCGTGCTGTTAGGAACACGCTGGAATCATTGAAAAGAAGATCCATAGGTATATAGATCAATGGGATTTAATGGCTCTAATTTACTTGAGTATCTTCCAAGTGGTGAAGTTCCCTGTCCACGCCTGTTTGTTAAAGGCAGTTTCAGAAGACGGACTCCTTTCATCATAAGTGAACACACTTTATTACTTAAAGGTAATAAAGAAACAGTAAGTCTTGGCTATTTCTCTACCTAAGAAATAAAAGGTCTACACAATATTGATATAAAAAGCATTAGGCTAATTAAATATGACCATGAGGTAAACAGTTGTGTGTTTTATCATATATATGCCCACATTCAATGGAAATCGGGTCTGACCAGCGTTTTAAAAGCCAATGAGCCTGGCTGGTGTTGCTCAGTGGTCGATTCCCAGTCAGGGCATATGCCCAGGTTGCAGGCTGGATCCTCAGTAGGGTTTGTGCAGGAGGCAGCCAATCAATGATTCTTATCATTGATGTTTCTATCTCTTGCTCCATCTCCCTTCCTCTCTCTGAAATCAATAAAAACATACCTAAAAAAAAAACACAAAACAACAACAACCAAAGAGTCGTGGCCCCTGCTTTTCTGAGCTTTATCCTCTCTCTGAAGATGCAGCCCATGGGACCACTGCTCCCAGGAGTGAGTTAGTTAATTCTGGCCACTGTGACTTCCAGCAAGGAAGGTGACAGCTGATTGCATTCTCTCATGAACACTTCATTTCTTAATTTTAGTATGTTTTAATACTGTTGATATGACTATATTGAATCAACAAGTATAATTGTTGCTTAAATATTCTTCTAATTTCAGAAGGGAGAGAAAATGATCTAATTTTGTTCCTTGTGTATCATTTATCTAACTGTGAGTAGCCTTATTCAGAGATATTAAAAGGCAGGACCACAGAGAGTTTCCTTGGGCACAGCACGCCAGGACTTTGGGAAGAACTGTTTGTTTAGACAGCCACCACAGGAAGACAATTCCATGTCCTGGAAGACACTGGGTCCAGGAGGATCCTGAGCTCCTCCCCATTAACGAGCAAAACCTGTTTCTCAGTTTCCTAAATGCAGAAGAGATGCATAAAATATGTCCTGTGACAACAGACCACAGTGAGCTTGGTGCAGGGCTGTCTGTCTTATCCCATATAATAAAAGCCTAATATGCTAAGTGTCCAGTCATCCAGTTGTTCATTCAACCAATCAAAGCATAATATGCTAATGATATGCTAAGGCTGCTCAACCGCTCACTGTGATGTGCACTGACCATCAGGGGGCAGATGCTCTGACCAGAAGGTTAGCTTGCTTCTGAGTTCCGAATGATCCAGACTGAGCAATATGGACCAGACATGCCCTACGGCCCTCCCGTGGTCCCTCCTGGCTGGCCAACCTCCTGCATCACATCCCTCCCCAGCCCCAATCATGCATTGGTGGGGTTCCTCAGCCTGACCTGCACCCTCTCACAATCCAGGCTGAGGGGACCCCCCCTCCCCAGTGCATGAATTTTGTGCACCAAGCCTCTAGTAAGAATATAAATAAGTGACATTTATATTAGTAATTTGTGGCTATTGCCAAAGAGTAAATGAAAAGTAACAATTTTACATGGGTTGTCCATGGTCTGTTTATCTGATAGTATGTGAATGCCTAGGACATACAGTCATCTTAATATTTTCAAATATATTAACTGATGGTAAAATGGACCTGGTGAATTGCAGCGTCTTCTTGTATCATGCACTAGTTCTCAGATCTGAAGAAATTATTTCCTTAATATCCATCTGTAAGACATAGTACATGAAATAAGAAATGGATCCTGTAGTCAACTGTGTTGGAAAAAACCTTATATTGAGCACTTTCACTTCTAAAAATAATAAATTCTAAAATAATCGTTATGAAATTGTTCACAATGTAATGACAAGAATGTTTATTATGAAAGTATCGTATGTAATACAGAGGGAATATGCAAATTGGCCATCACTCTGACACAAAGATGGTGGCACCCACAGCAGAGGCAGGGGTTTCCGTAACACAAGATGGCTGAGTTCCCATAATGAACCTTAACGAGCAATCAGCAGGGACTTGAGGCTGCGCCTCACCCCCCCCCCCACCCCCGTGGGGCTTAACAGGAGACCTCACGTCATGCTCCCCACCTGGAAGGACTTGACAGGGGACCTCAGGCCATGCCCCCGGGCGTGCCCCCCACCCAGCAGGGCTTGACAGGTGACCTGAGTCTGTGCTCCCCTCCTGGTGGGGCTTGACGGGGGACCTGAGGCTATGAACCCCTCCCAGCGCCAGACCAAGGGACCTCAAGGCCCATCCCCAGCCTGGCAGGGCTTGACAGGGGACCTCAAGGCACACCCCCTGCCCCGGCCTGGGCTGTGGGACCTGAGGCCATGCATGCCCCCCACCCTGGTGCAAGGCCAGGAGACCTGAGACTGCGCCCTCCGCCCAGTGGGCCTTGACAAGGGTGGGACTGGCCGGGTCTGGATCCAGCCCAATTGGGGGGGTGGGGACTGCTGGGTCTGGGTCTCACACAATTTTAAGGCACACGTGGGTGTGCGGGGACTTAACTCTGGGTCCCATGGTGAGCCCCAGACTCTGACAGGAGGAAGACTTTCATATACATTTTACTAATTTTCTTTCATCTCTGACACTTCTATTATAGAGAAAGGGCAGATAGCAGTATTAAAATATTTCCTTTAATTAATCGCCGTTTAATGTGCATGAATTTCGTGCACCAGGCCATTAGTTGTTGATAATATTGGAAGTTGAAAAGTTCCACGAGAGAAAAATGATTACTAAATTAGAGCGCATTCATATTTTAGGGTATTATTTTGCAGCCAGTTAAAAACCATGTGGGCCTTTGCCAGTGTGGCTCAGTTGGTTGGGCATTGTCCCATGCACCAAAAAGTTGCTGGTTGGATTTCTGGTCAGGGCACATGGCCTGGTTCTGGGACGGATCCCCTACTAGAGGTGCAGGGGGCAGCTGGTCCACATTCTGTTCTTCAATTGATGTTTCTCTCTCCCTCATCCTTCCTTTCTCTCTAAAATCAATAAAAATATATTTTTAAAGTAAAAAAATAAGTGGGAGAATAATTACTGATGTAAAAATGTATAAGTTTAAACAAAAACATAAGATTTACAAATACAGAATAATCCAATTTTATAAAAGAACAACTGCAAAAATAAGCCATAGAAAAATGTGTCTTCACACAGAAATTAAACAGTGTATAATCATTCAAATGTAAACAGTATTTTAGTACTGGGCGTTGGGGTAGAGTATCAATTAGTTTCCACTTCAATTTGTTTCTTAAATCGTGCCTTTCCCATGTTCTAGAATGAACATCAGAGTGTTCTACTAATAAACTAAAGCAATCACATTACTTTAGCTTTGAAAGATAAATAGGATTCCTTACTCTCCTTATCAATACCCATGAGGCCACAGAAGATTATAAAAGATACTTTTCAAAGTTTAATTCTCTGTGGTTCACAGAAAACGTAGTTATCACGTTGCCACACAGAAAACAGACCTCGTGTAGAGGAATTGTATCTATTTGGTCTGTCTTAAGTTAAAAAGGAAATCGGAAAGTCTTTGTGTTCTAGTTCAAACAAGGAAAGCCCAGCTGCCTTTAGCAAAAAGTATCTCCTAGAATTGGAGTGTGACTTGTCCTAGTAGAGCGAAAATGAAAATCACATCAGCATAGTTTATACAGAAAGAGTTATGAGCACAAGAAAAATTCCTGCGTGAAGGGGATAGAGCTGGGCTACCCCGCACAAGAAATGCTTCCCATACAGATAGGAAGGGCTCTAAGAGGGCCCTCTGAGGTGGAGATATGACAAACACGAAATGAAAAGGAAAGGTAACACAGTCGGAAGCAGTTTTAAAGGATAATGGATGCTGTCAGTCACCACATGTGGGTTTTTATCTGGTCACTGGCAATGTCTTTATGTGCCGTGCTCTTAGGAAGATATATTGAAAATGTTGTTCAGAATTGTTTAGAAAAATCTATACATTTTTCTCTCCTGTTTTGGCTGTAGGCAAGTGGAGAGCTGAACTGAAACAGCCAAGGCCTGGATGGTTCAGGACTTTGTCTGTTTAATGATCAATTCAGATGGTTCCACGCTCAATTTAACCATAATAAACCGATCCATCAAACTGGACCCAGCCAGTTGCTGTGCTCAGACAGGTGATTTCAGGAAAGTCAAGTAGCATCTCAGCAGTAGGTACCTTGCAATATCTTAAACACACACACACGTTCCAACACTCCCCCTGCTAACGCTTGCCTGGGATTTTGGCCTGTTTCTCCACTGTGTTCATTTGGACAACCAATGTTGTCGGTCTCACAATAACTAAATTCCAGTTCACGAGGCATTTAATGCAATGTTTTGTGTAATTTTGTCTAAGCAAACTTGCCTACCACATTTACAATGTGTAAGAAACTGGGGAAGGTGGGAGAGATCCGCACCACATGGATGGAGCACAGCCACGGCGCCGGCTCTCAGGGGAATTCACACACGGGTGGGAGCGACAGCGTTTAACCGGTTACACACAGCGTCAGGGAGACGGGTCCGAACAGAGGTGCGCATCTGTGCTCTGGGGAGAGGCCTGGCAGTGACAATTCACCTGCCACGTCCCTCAGGGAACAATGAGCAATGGGACAGGATTGTAGGATAAATGTCGAGTGTGGGCGCAGGATTTGAGAGTGGAAGCTAAGCAGGGAGCAGACTCTTATGAGAGATTTCTGATTACTTCCCCTGAACACATTCAAGAAAGGTTCTAAATCCAGGTCTGTTCATCGTCCTCTATTAGTTTTCTTTTTTCTTGTTTTCAATTTACTGAATTATTCATAATATATTTTCTTGAGGAAAATATGATGTGGAAAATGACTGTCTATGACATCAAAAAACATCTAAAATACTAACATACCAATGATGCTTCTTTCTAATGAGTCTTTTTTAATATTAAAAATTACCACCAACATAAATACAAGAGTTCAAATGTAATGATAGATTCAAGATTAGTATGTTATACTTGCATGACTATTTAAAAAAAACTCATACATAAATGACATATAAACTCCTACTTCTATTCAGTTTTTAGTTACAGAAAATATGATTAATATATTACCAATAGAGACTTCTAGTATATTATTCATAGATATATACTTTAAATTTATTGGTAAGAACACAAAAAATTCTAATGTAAACTTTTAATCCTAATTATTAAATTTAAATGGAATAATGTCACATGTAGCAAATAATATACCATAAATAATATCTTAATTATTTTGGACCATACAATGTTTTATTCTCTTTCAGCGGGTACTAAACAAAGCAATAAAAATGATTATAAAATAAATGATAAAGGTTACTCAAAAGACAGTCCTGTGTTTAATTTCAATTTAGGCCTTGTTTGGGGATCTGAAAAATTAGATGTCTATAAATATTTATCAAACTTTAGCTTCAAATGAGTTTGAATCATTACCAGTTGTTCAGAATTAACATGTATTTTCCCATTAGGTATAAATTTTTTTTGAACAAAATGCGTATATGAAATGAAGAATTATAATGTGTTCAATATATAAACATATTTTAAAAGATAAGCATTTATTTCAGCCAAAACATTGGGCCATAGTTGTTCTTATAAAGGACAGGATGGAAGTGGATGAAGTTATCTATGTGAGAATTAATTTTCTACTCTAAAAGTTTGGTGTTAAAATTCAAACTAGAAAATAATATATTCATTGATAATGCCGTCCAGAACTGTCATGGTGTCTGGTTTCGGGAGCACTAGGGATGCACCTCCCATTTCAGGTGCTTCGCCTACATCTTAATAACTCATTTCACTCTCACTTCTTTCTCTGCGAGGCTTTCCCCTACGGCAGGGGATTCTCTGAAATAGAGGGAAATGAGTTTCTGAATAGTTAGAACATGTCATATTACGTTTAATAATATTTACTGTGATCATAGAGACATACACACTGAACTGCAAAAGAGCCTTTCAAAACTGTGTTCCTTACGCTTCAGCTTAGCATTCAGCACATCAAAAACTGTTCAGTGAAATGTGTGCATGGCCCATCTATGCCTGCTTACCTACCATGCCTCTAGGGCAGCGGTTCTCAACCTGTGGGTCGCGACCCCTTTGGGGGTGGAACGACCCTTTCACAGGGGTCGCCTAAGGCCATCGGAAAACACATATATAATTACATATTGCTTGCAGTAGCAAAATTACAGTTATGGAGTAGCAACGGAAATAATTTTATGGTTCGGGGTCACCACAACATGAGGAACGGTATTAAAGGGTCGTGGCATTAGGAAGGTTGAGAACCGCTGCACTAGGGACCCATGTATACTTTTCATTCCCCTAAGTCTCTGTTCATGCTGTTACCACAGACGGCACAACCTCCTGAGCTTTGCCTTCTCCTGTCCTGTCCTCAGCCAACATCACCAGCAAGTACCACTTTTTAGCTCTCGAAATTGCATTCATGTCTCAAAGTCAGGAATAAAATATTGCTTTTTATTTTTGTCTCTAGAGCTTCACTCTGCTTCTCCTACTTTATATAAAATTAATTGCCCTATACCAATGCTTCCAATGTATTTTTTTCTCATTTTCTGGAATTTTCGTATCTATTTTTTAGTTTTTCCTCTTTATTTTTGCCTCTCCTACCCAACGGTCAAGACCGTAAATGTAATAGGCCAATAACATAATTAAAAGCCCAATGTCTATACATATACTTTACCCAATTCACAACTATATCAAACCAGCCAAGACCTCTGGGAGCGGGCCTAAGCCATCGGTCCGAATTCCTTAGGACATCCATAGCCCTGCCGCAGAGGCGGGAGAGGCTCCCACCACCACCGCTGTGATTGCCAGCTGTGAGCCAGCTTCTGGCGTCCTGACCACCAGTAGGCAGCTCCTGCATTGAGCATCTGCCCCCTGGTGGTCAGTTCGAGTCATAGCGACCGGTCGTTCTACTGTTCAGTTGTTTTGCATATTAGCCTTTTATTATATAGGACTAGAGGCCTGATGCACAAAATTTGTGCAAGAGTAGGCCTTCCTTCCCCCGGCTGCCAGCACCAGCTTCCCTCTGGCACCTGGGACCCAGGCTTCCCTCTGCCCGCCAGCAGGAACCAGGGACCCAGGTTTCCCTTACAGCCCCAGCTTCATCCAGAAGGACATCCAGTCTAATTAGCATATTACACTTTTATTATTATAGGTAAGTGCAATGCCTGAGACAAAGTCAATGTAGAAAAATTAGCTTAAAATAATGACAGCATAATGAATACAGACTCATGTTGTGAATCCTTCATAAAACCTAGCATAGGGTTTTACGTAATAGGCATTCAATTGTGGAATGAAATTGTTATCTGTAACTATAGTCTCTCAATTCTGAAAGCCAAGAACAAACTTCTTTTGGCAGCAAAATTATTCAGGAATTCTAAAATTCAAAATCCTTTGCTTGGGTTGATATATTTTTATTAGTTACTTGCAAGATTTCAAGTTTCAGTTGCATACATCCCAATCTCTGCATGATATTGTATTTAATGGATAAATAACCAAAGCCCCGAGCATAAAGTCCAAGGTCGATCATAAAAGCAATGCTCAGGCAGGAGGCCACCCAGCAGTTTAGTACCACAGATTTCCTGTTCTCCTGCAGTGCTGAGCACTTCGAAGATAAGGACACTGGAAACATTAAGTTCTAACTAAATAAGCAGGGTGGGCGTGTGGTGGGCATGAGCCAAACCTCTTACCGGTGAGGCGAGAATTTCACCACATATACTCTGAGCTGCAAAAATCCTGTGTTTCCTAGACCCATGGGTAATTTTACTGTGGACGATTTGAAACAAATTCAATGAAAACAAATGTCTTCAGTGGACTTGAGCCTCATGTCTACTTTGCAATAATGAACTCTGATAATTTGCATGACATTGTACTAAGGTAAAACATGAAAAAGAAATATATAAAGAGAGAGCATTAAAATCACTCTTTGGAAGCAGATTCTGTAAGATTCTGAAAAGGCTTATGTGTAGATTTAAATCTTATAGTTCTTTTAAAAGCAAAGCAGTACGATTTTTTTTTTGTATAAATAATATGTATACATATTTATTTATTATTTACTAGAGGCCTGGTGCATGAAATTTGTGCATGGATGTGGTCCCTAGGCCTGGCTGGCGATGGAAGCGCGAGCATCTGGCATGGAAGGGCAGATCCCAGCTGACCTCTGGGCTCCTGGGCCCCTACACACCCCCCTCTGACTGAGTCGCTAGGACCCCGCCCAGCTCCTTCAGATGCAGGCACCACCTATCTTGAGAAATCTGCCCCTACCTTGTTACCTTACAAGACTGCCCTGTGCTTTAGGAAACAGTGGGCCCCCTCATGTTGCCATAGCTACACTCCTGTGCCTTTAAAAGGACTGCAGAAATGAATTCCATTATATTGGAGAACAAAACACCAGAGACATTTACTCAACAGGAAATTTAAATGTATTGCCTTACAGAACACCCATAACTTTTTGGCACTTTGCAGGGGAGTGACCTGTTATTGTAGTTGTTCCATTCATTATATGCACAAATTTCTAAAACGTCTGCTCTTTGCACAGTACAGAGGAAGTATTTGCCTGCTGGAACATAATGAGAATTCATCCCAGTGAAAAGTTTCATAGTTTATGTAAAATATTTAGTGTTAATTGTTTCAGTTCTCCCATTTGGGGATATATCAAATTCTTTTGTAAGGTCCTAGAAGTGGTGAGGATTTGCTCTTTTCATTGTAAAATGCCTATGAATTGTAGGCTTAACTTTGGTTGGTTGCCATGGTCAAGAAATTTTGATAGAATGAAAGGTGAAAAACACATATTTCATTTTCTGAAATGATTAACATTATAAAAAATCATCACCACTTCACAGTGGAATAAAAAAATCATAGTTCACTTATGAACATTTATACAGTTTATGCAACTATCCAACTACTAATAATATTCTGAGGTACTGGCCTGTGAGCCAAATGTCCTGCATTTTCCATTATCTCATTTTCAATTAATTTTTAATATTTTTTCTCATAAATGAGGCAGCATCATGCAACCTTTATGAGTGTAATCCCTTACATCTGAGATCTGGATTGAAACTTGTCAATGTTCTTTAATAGCTGACCTATTGAATGGTGTTAATCATAGACCCTACTTCATAGATTGGTCATAAGGTCAAATGATAAGTCTTTGCAAAATGCTAAACCCAGAACATAGCCCAGTCAATTCTCAGTAGCTGTTCACTGTTACTGGTGGCTTGCAGGGAGGAAAGTAATAATAATGATGATAACTGATATACTTCATTACCAGATGCATGGTAAGCAGAATAGACAAGTCATATCTATTCCTACCAACTGAGCTATCAATAACTCAAATCTGGAATACAATGATGTTTTATACTTCAAGTTAGCAATAACTCTCAAGCAAGGACATTTAATCATTTAACAGCAAAATGAAATAAATAAATAAATGCAAATAATATGTTTCCTCCTAGAGGTCTTTCATGTAACGTTCACCCTGTGGACAGCATTGTGGTAAAAAATATGCTCAGAAATCCATCCATTTAGCAGCTACGCATTGAACATTGTGTCAGAGGTTCAGTAGCAAACCAAGGAAAACCAGTGCTCTAACAATACACAAATCTCAATTATATTTAGACTAAATTTCTATCCATTCACTGGTTCCATCCTCAGTCATGGCACATGTCCAGTCTGTAGGCTCAATCCCCAGAATGGGGCATGCAGGAGGCAGCCAATTGATGTTTCTCTTTCTCTCTCATTGACATTTCAATCGCCCTCTCACTCTCCCTTCCCCTATCTCTAGAAATCAATAAAAATATTTTAAAAACTGAAGAAATTAGTTATCAGAAAATTAGTCACAAAAATTTAGAAACAAATCTCCACATTTACAAATTAAAAGAAAAATTTAAAATGTTAAAAATGTATACGATATTGCCCTAGGTAAATCCAAAAATATATCCTGAACATGTTGGTTGAGAGATGGTTTCTCTGTGGAGAGATGGTTCAAATATTTTGCTAACTTGTTAATTATTTTATTCCTTAGTTTTTCCTTTAAAAATGTGTAAGAAAACACACAATATCTGTAAGTAGATATTTTTAAATGAGTTAAATCATATATAAATGCTTCCACTCATTCTAAGTTAGGTACAAACAGTGAACAACAGTGTGTTATGTAAAAACAATTATGGTAATATGTGCACTGATAAATGGTCGAGAAAACTCTAATTATATACACAATTATATATATTCAATGCATATACATTTTTAATTGCAATATGTTAGCCTCTGTGAATCAAAACTATCCAGGTTTGCCACAATAATAAATTTAAGTTTCAGATTTATCATGATTTTGAGAAAATTTAATGTAACTGCATTAACTTCACTAAAATGTTCCATTTCACCTTCTGAAATGCAGTCATTTTAAATTATGGGTGCAGCTATATGTCAAGTTACATGTAACATTATGGCAGAGACATAAATCTATTATTTACAGTTGATCATTTAGCAAACACAGTATGCTATAGACTTCTTTAATACATTTGCTTTTTAGTTTTGTCGATTGCAGTGTTTTATTTCTTCTTGATTTGAGAGATACACATTGTTCTTTATTCTGGAGAATTAAAATATGCAAATAAATTGTGTTCTCATAATTTGATTTTCTTCAACAGTGCAAAAATATAAATGTAGAAACATTACTTTCTAAATCTATGGGGATGCATAATGCAAAATTATAAATACCTTAAACCATACTGACTATGTTTGAATAAAATTTTTACTGCTGATACTTCCTATATTTAATTATAAGGTCTGAAATGTATTTTCCCTCCAGGTATTGGATACCTTAAATAAAGAATGCTATTTTTATGGTACATTAAAACATCATTTAGAATATGCATGGAGTATACATACTAAATTGAGTCACATGTCATAATGCCCATTGGTATATACTTCTGTCCTGGCTACTGTAGGGAGACTGAAAGAGGAGCTAATGTTTGAAATGACAACTGAAAAACCCATGGCACCGAACAGAAGTGAACGCACCTGATTAATTCTAAATTGCTCTGGTCTAGCATCATCTCGCAATGGTTAGCGTAAAGGAACTTCTGCTGGGATCCACATCTCCCTCACAGACATCACAAGAGTGACGTGGTGTTACTGAAACGGGAATCTTAGGATGTTTCTCCCGGGGGCATGGGTACCCGAATGTTCCGTGCCATGTGCGCCCAGATGCCTTTTTCAGTAATGACCATTCATAAGGCTATAAGGAAACACGAGGAGAGGGGACCCTTGCTTCTGTGGGTGTTAGGGGGTAAATTTAAAGTCCAGGTCCTGGAAGCAATTTCTTGGAAAGGGTTGCCCTTTCCAGTCACCATTTCCAGGCACAAGCTAAATAAGGGCAAGAAGCACTGTTTTACTAGTGGCGCCACTGTTCCTAACAATAGGAACCCATGTCCAAGTGTCCCACTGGAAGATCGGGATCTACTGGACCTGGTGGGGCTGGGTTTGGTGACTCTGAGCCATGCTTTGCTGGAGTGCGTTCCGCGTCAGCCTGTGGCTCACGACAGGTTCTGTAAGATGCAGCAGAGGCCCTCCTGTCGGTGGGAGAACAACGACCAAGAACATCTCGACAGTGAAGTCTGAAGGACCAAGCTCACATGTCTGGTTCCAGACTCTCCCACATGTTCTAAAATCCCTGGGCCTTCTCTTTTTATTTATTTACTAGAGGCCCGATGCACGAAAATTTGTGCAAGTGTAGGCCTTCCTTCCCCTGACTACCGGCACCTGGGACCCGGGCTTCCCTCCTCCAGCCGGTACCGGGACCCAGGCTGCTTCCCTCCTCTGGCTGTGGGCGGGCACCTGGGACCAAGGTTGCTTCCCTCAGGCCACCCACAGGCACCCGGGACTCAGGCTGGCTTCCCTGAGGCCCTGGCTTCATCAGGAAGGACATCCCTTTGGTCTAATTAGCATATTACCCTTTTATTATTATAGATTTATTCTTTTCTTTCTTTATTGATTAAGGTGTTACATATGTGTCCTTATCCCCCTATAGCTCCCCCTGCCCCCACTCATGCCCTCACCCCACTGGTGTCTGTGTCCATTGGTTAGGCCTACATGTATGCATACAAGTCCTTTGGTTGATCTCTCCCCTTTACCCCCACCCTCCCCTGCCTTCCCTCTGAGGTTTGAGAATCTGATCGATGCTTCTCTGTCTCTGGATCTGTTTTTGTTCATCAGTTTATGTTGTTCATTATATTCCACAAATGAGTGAGATCATGTGATAGTTATCTTTCTCTGACTTATTTCGCTTAGCATAAAGGCCTGTGGGCATGCAAAGGCTGGGGTCTTCAAAGGGCTGGTGATATGCAAAGGGCTCTGGTTTCTGCAGTGAGGCTGTTAGTCTTTCCATGACAACAGGCAGCTCTGGGATGGGGAGGATGGGCTGCATCTCCAGGGGAACTCCCAGGTCCCACGTGCAACTCCCGGCCAGGTGAGAATGTGCCTTCTTTAATCAGAACAACACAATCACGGCTAACAGAGCAGGATTAACATTTCTTACAATAATAGCTGGTCCCCAATATTCTGTTGCTGCCCCTATTAGATTCACTTCTAAGTTTCTACTAAAATAAGAGTTTTTTTGTGTTGAAAAATCCACTTGCCGAAACCGGTTTGGCTCAGTGGATAGAGCGTCGGCCTGCGGACTGAGAGGTCCCGGGTTCGATTCCGGTCAAGGGCATGTACCTGGGTTGCGAGCATATCCCCAGTGGGAGATGTGCAGGAGGCAGCTGATCGATGATTCTCTCTCATCGATGTTTCTAACTCTCTATCTCTCTCTCTCCCTTCCTCTCTGTAAAAAAATCAATAAAATATATTTTAAAAAAAAACCCACTGAAGGATTATGCTGGATATAGGATAATAATGCATTGCTATTGTTTCACTCTGAGGTAACTGTTCACACATCTATGCTGCATCCATATCTTTGGGGAGGTGTTATTTCAACAAAATAAACGTTGGAAATGCTTCTTAATATCGTACAGCATTTATTCTAGCTATGGGCAACTCTATGGGAAAATGTTTTAACGGGTTAAAAGAAAAACGTTTTCAGATTCTATATTGTCACACATACATTACGGGGAAAAGCATAAAAAAATGGCATTTAGAGTTGTGCTCAGGGGTAAACTGTAAGTTTGCTTTCCCAGACATGATCTACCACGCTTGCTCTCTCTACGGGTGTGTAACACGACAGCCCATAAAGAAAGGGGAAAGAAAAGATACTATCAGAAACGAGTAGAAGCCTCTAAAATCATGTGTAATGTGGATTTACCAACATGGTTTAGTTTATGCCTTCCCCACGGCAGCGAGCCCGCACAGCTGTTGTGGGAATCAACTTCCTACAGTGTTTGAAACACAAATCATTAACTTGTTACCATCTACAGTGCAAGGCGGAATACAAAGCAGTTTAAATATGTTAACTCAGAGGCAGCCAAGCTTTCTCCACATTCAAATATTGAGAAGTCAGTGCAAAAATCCACAAACTTCCTGTGCCCTGGAGGTTTATTTGTTCTCTCAAGAATACTGTCTGAGTATGTTCCCTAGATAGTTCTGCCACTCAACAATTTGACAGACATGCTCGGGGTGGGGGGGGGATGCCTATAGAATGCAATATAGAAAACAAGGAATACAGAATCCTTTTGGATGGAACCATCCACACGATTTCATTGTTCAAGTAATTGCTCAGACCCTGTGCTCTGTACAAGGAGCTGAGAAGCTTGGACCCTTCACCACCATTTCAGTGACTCAGCCGATTTAGGCTAGATGCATTCATTCAAAAATTATTTGTTAAGTGCCTACTGTTTCCTAGAAAATGGTCAAGGAATGTAAGCTTTATTTTAAAAAAATATATTTTATTGATTTTTTACAGAGAGGAAGGGAGAGGGATAGAGAGTTAGAAACATCCATGAGAGAGAAACATCGATCAGCTGCCTCCTGCACACTCCCTACTGGGTATGTACCCGCAACTAAGGTACATGCCCTCGACCGGAATCGAACCTGGGACCTTTCAGTCCCCAGGCCGACGCTCTATCCACTGAGCCAAACCGGCCAGGGCAAGGAATGTGTGCTTTTATTGTGAAGGCAATGTGGGCTAGCAGCCTGAGTCTGCATTGTGAGCATATGCTAACCTATAATGAAGCCCCAACTCCTCCCACCAATAGTTGTATCTTAGCCTTGCAAAACCCTAAATACTTAACTTACTTAATTTCCAGGGGCCATAAGCCATGCAGAGCCCCCACAGGGGGTTGACTGCTGGCGCCAGTCAGGGCCATTGGTCATAATCTCACTGCCCCCTTACAAAAAGCCCACGAAAAGGCCCTGGAATCTGAGAGATAAAGAACTTCCTGCCCTTTATAACAGAAAGCCCCCTTGCATTCTGGGCTCAGCTTTGGGAACGGATTCCCCTGAGGCAGCCAGGACAGGTGCTCCTGCAATAAAGCACCTCTTCTGAATCTTCTGAGTGCCTGGTTCTCTGTGTGCCCACCACTTGGTAATTTCTGCAACATAATCAGGGGGAAAAGAAAACCCTACAGTATTTAAATTTGGGGATTTAGAAAAATAAAGTAATGCAAATGTAAATAATGTTAAGTAGTAGAAAACACAGCAAAGATATTTAAAACTCAATGGAATGATATCATAGGAAAAAAGAGTTGAAGTTGTAAACAGGTCTCACTGGGATTAGAGATAGGTCTTCAGGAGAAGCCAACGGGATATCTAGAGAAAAACATTCTAGGTACAGGGAAAATATGGGCAAAATCCCTGATATTTTTGGGGGCACATCATTAACCTGCTATCTAGCTTGCCTGAGTATTGAAGATCAGCTTTCTCAGGCCTAGTCTAGCACAGCATAGTTGTAAGAATTAAAAGAGTAATGCTTTTCAAGAACTTTGCCCAGGACATGGAATCCGATATAATGAAAGTGTACTATGCAAATTGTCCCCTCAACCAGGAGGTCATCCGGAGTTCAATCAGGGTTGGGGGCCGAGGGAAAGGAGGGAGGCCCTGGTGGTGGCAGGCAGCCACTACGGACCCTACCATGCCGGGGACCAATGCCAGCATGTCATCATTTCAAGAGTTTCATCAAAAGGTTGATGAGACATGGGGACTCAACAGGGTTGAGTCACACATGGAGTCACCTGTTGGGAATGGCTAAAGGCATTTCCCCAAACCTGACTAGGAAACTGATTGTGGCTGCCAGACAGTTAAAGGGCATCTTAATTTACATGTTATTGCCTCCTACTGGCCAAACACCTGAACAGCTGTAAGCTATTCCCCCAAACTGACAATGGTTCTGTACCCTTTGAAACCTTACCCTCTGAGGTGTATTATCTCCTCCTTGCCTTAGGACAAATTGTGTTAATAAAAGCAAGGGTCCTAGACAAGGAGGGAGTCTTCCTTTCCATTAGCTGAAGGTCCTCTGACCCCCAATGCCTTTCAAAATTATATCTCACCTCCAGACTCTTTATTAGTCTCTGGATTCCTATAACATCTACGCACAGCCCCTTCTTCAGATTCCTAAACCCTTCTTGATGCTGGGACAAGAGCTCCAACACTACTGGAGCACAGATTTTGTGCACTGGGCCTCTAGTATAATAATTCATTACATTTTAGCAATTGTCATAATATGATGATACTGCATAGTTACTTATTCTTCCAATGTCTCCCAAGACATCAATGTAAACAGTCACTAATCAAACAGCTGAGATATATGCCCAGATATCATAGGATGAGACACATGTACTGAATTCCAGAATTTCCATTATATGAAGGTGGTAACAAATACCCACAGCCAATGAACACATAATTGAGAGATGGAGCCCATATTCTAAGAAGTTGGTTAGAGTATTACTATCAATATTTGCAGTTAATCATCCAACCATGTCTGAAGACAACTTCAATTTTTAATTCTGTTTTATACATTACAGTTAGGTTTGCAACTGATGACAAAATCATCCTACATCTTTACGTGATCTTCATGTCATAGTAATCTACAGATTTTGCATAGTCTACTATAGCTTTGAAAAGTTGCCAGAGATTTTTCTCCTCTGTTTACAGAAATTTCTTGGTTTTTTTGTGTGTTTTTTTTCCTTATCATACAATCCACTGGACATTGATTTCTCATTTCAAGAGTAATAAGAAGGACTCATAAAATCAATATCCCTATTATCAATTGGAGCTTGGTGGTCAGAAATAGATCCATTGTCTTTGCAGACATTGCTTAATTTAAAAAGAAAAAAAACTAATAAAAGCATTCGGATTAGCAGTATGAATGCCAACCTACCTTTCAGGAGCATTGGCTGGGTATTGATTTGGGAGGAACTGATCACTACTGAAAGCACAGCAGCCACGTCTTCTCTCCTTGAAACCTGGCACCTGAAAGTACATGCCTGCACTACAGTTTCATGCCGGGTAGCTCACCAGCAATATACACTTCCTTAATTTTGAAAATGAAGCAGTATTTCCCCCTCAAAGAGAGAAAAAGTACGTGAAGAGGCAGAACATGAAAGTACTGAAGAGACAAGAATAGCAGCGTGATAAGGCAGTATTAAACAGCCATCTGTTTTCACACAAGATATTCACGTGGCTAAAAACTGAAAGGAGCATGTCAAATTCACTGAAGACAGATAAATATTTGTAAAATGCCTTATAATCACTCATCTTGGATCACAGGTAAGAGACACACGGGTTTCTGTAGAGATTTTCATAGAAACTATGGATTCACTATCCTTATGACTTTATGTTCACTCTGTGCAAAACACCTTTGGCAGCATCCACCAAAATGAACACACACCTCTCCGGGAATACTGCAGCCTGGCTAAGTATGTGGCAGGAAATAGATGGTGCTTTTCTATCCTATATGCCATGGACAAGGCCGAGAACTTTCCCTTTGCTGATTGAGGTCTGCTTCCACATGCAGGCATGTTGATCCTCAGACCCACTCTGACTTCCCTCTGCCCCACGAGTCTATCTGAGTCCGGGTAGAAGAGTTCTCAGGTTGGTTTACTCGGGAAGAACGTGCTGTATGAGTTCTTTCTCTCATGAGCAATCATCCTGCAGGGAGAAAAATTCAGAGCTCTGATGGGGCAGGCTCTTCCTTCCAGTGAGTGTCAACTATGTTTTTGGCTTCAATCTGTCACACTTGGTTTTATTTCTCAAATTGTTTGGAAGGTGAATGGGGAAAATGGATGCTATTTATGGGGACTGTTCCAGAGACTTAATGGGTGCTTTTTAGACCTCAACCACCTCAGCCTCGCGCCTCTGGAGGGATGGCTGTGATAATTAACTAAGAGGAGAGTGTTTTATGGCAGCCTTTCCAGCGAAACAAGAAGCAGTGCCTTGTGCTCTGTGCCCAGGAGTGCCCCACTGGCTTACCCCAGTGACCAGAATGATCTAACTCCATGGGGGGCTACTGTGTGGGAGAAATGGTTGTCAACACTGTGTCTGTAGCGCCCCGTGGAGCCCCCACAACACCATTTTATAGATGACGATGAACCTGAAGCCCAGAAAGGTTGAGTGACTTGCAGAGGTCACAGAGAGTGGTGCAGGGATCGGGCCCCAGGCAGTCTTGTTTGAGAGCAGCAACCCTGAGCACAGTGCGATGCAACTAGAAGCAACTAGAAGCTAGAAAATACAGTAGGGCTTTGACTTATGAGTGTCCCGACTAACGAGTTTTTCGAAATACGAGCTGCCTCTCGGCTGATTTTTTGCTTTGAGTTGCGAGCTAAAATTTGGGCTACGAGCCAGCTTCAGATACCCCACCGCTAGTTGGCGCAGCGAACGTCACAGTGAACGCCACATCAGCCCAGCATCACCTGTCTCACTCATTCACTTTTTGATTTGACATACGAGTAATTCAAGTTACGAGCTCCATCACGGAACAAATTAAACTCATAAGTCAAGGCCCCCACTGTAAAACCATGTCATGAGTTAAAGTCAGAGCACAGAGCAAAAACACAGCCTTGTGTCCCCAACAATACCGAAGCCCTCCCACAATGAGGGTTGATTGTCACTGAAGTAAACTGATTCAAAAAGAGACTGAAAAATGACAGAGAAATTAATGAATTCAAACCCCTCCCAGCTCAGGCATGTCATACATACAGGGTGTCCCCCCAAAATGTATACACACTTTGAATCATTATTCATTCCAATGCTTCTTTCTTTTCAGTTTAACCCACTGGAATGAATAATGATCCAAAGTGTGTATACATTTTTGAGGCGACTTAGATTAATAGCACACAAAAGGCTGGTCTGAGGACACCTAAGGTGACTGGTTTCCTTAGAGGGAGAGCGGGTCAAACTGATTAGCTGGAGGAGGCTCTCTTGACCCTTCAGCTGAGAAAAACAGAAGAATTTTCTTGAGTCCTAGAATACACCATAATGGCTATAATAGTCCTGAAATGCACAGTCACCTCTGAGGTGACTATTGTCAGCCATACAGAATTTAATATATTACATCAAAATTCTCAATTAAAGGTGTGATTTCATATAGAAAAGTTCAGCTGTAATGGACACCATAGAGTGAAAATTAATAATAAGTTATAACACAAAGCAATCTCCACAAAAAAGTGCAATGTGTTGTTTTGTTTTATATTTTTGCTTGGAAAATATTTTAAAATCTATGCACAGTGTTTATCTGCAATTATTCAAGGTGAAGGATTCACTGAAGAAATGGTAATGTTATTAAATATTCAGGAAGTTTGAAAGATTTAGCATGTGTTTCCTGGTTTATCACTATTTTAGTGCTCGAATAAAGGAATAATGAGGTAATTTTTTTCTAAGCACAGGGCAGAAGAACCCAGGTGTAACAAATAAGCTTGGTCTGTATGAATGCTAAACTCAAGGTCACTACCTACCAGAAAAATTATTAATTCAAATATGCGAAGGTACACGTCCAGCATACTCTTGGTTAATAACAGGGGGTATAAGTAATGCAACTGGACATGTAGAGAAAACACAGGAGCCACAAGTAGGACCATATCTAAGATATTAGCGTTAGGTCAATTGCTTCAAACTCATCTCCAAAGGAGAATGGTTAAAGGGGGTTAAAATTGGGGGGGGAGCATCTCTGAAGAAATAATATCATCTTAGGGAAACAGGAAAACTACCCAAGCTTCTGGGAATCTCTATTAATGTTTTCTTCTCTAGTCTATGCTTTTCCAGCTGAAACTGGAACAGGAAAGGAGTTCACCTGGAATTCACTGCTGAATCATTCCCACAGATGCTTTAAATTTGAGAGAGCAGGTGAATGACAATCCAACAGGCCACACTGCTTCCTAAGCCTTCAGCTACACAATGAGGCTTTGGGGGAAAATGAGACATTTGCTGAATGGAAATTTCCTTGGTCAATCTGTGTGTGTGTGTGTGTGTGTGTGTGTGTGTGTACCACACACACACAGAAATATCATTCCAGGTCACTGCTACCTAATAAGCAGGTCATGAAAAAAAAATAAACAAATCAAATCATTCAGTAAGTTGTGATCCACAAAAAAAACAAAAAACAAAACAAAAAACTGACACACACATCTCTGTCCTAAAGATGAGTCACGATGGTAAAGATGGAAAGCAGCTTGTATTTACCATTGCGGGAGGGGGGACTGCAAAATCAAACTGATGTCTTTCACCCTGGCCTGGTGGCTCAGTTGGGTGGAGGGTGGTCTGATACCCCAAAAGGCTGTGGGTTCCATTCCCACCCAATTGAGACGCATAAAGGAGGCAAGCCCTCAATGTTTCTCTCTCTCCCTTCCTCTCTCTCCAAAAATCAATAAAAACATATCCTCAGGTGAGGATTAAACAATAAGAAGAAAGAAAAAATAAATAAAAATAATGTCTCCCATTCCTTTTCATTGAATTGCTTATAAAAACAGGTGTTTTATTTTCATGTTATTTGTTCAATATAAGGAACTGCAAGGTGAACACGGCTATCAATCTCACTCAGTGGTATTTGCTCACTATAGCCCTTTTCCCTTCTTAGTCCGCCTGCCCACATTTAGAGCAAAATGGTGAAAGGAAAGTACCTATTGCTGAAGAGAAATAAGAAGGGCCGTCCTACTTCCTTCTCTGTCACACCATGTGAAGTGAGGCCAAGCATTTCATCAAAGAGAACAGCTCAGCCTCAGAGGTCTGCAGCCAGTGATTTAGTTTTAGTCTAAACCTGTCTTCAGAGCTGCTTCGTAGAGGGTCACTGAGGAATCAGCTTAACAAGCTTCACAAAGTTCTCCGCAATGTGAATGTTACAATATAGGACCGAAATATAAAACTGACAGCACATTTAAAGTAAACTGATGTCAGCAACACTGATTTTGAAATTCCATCAATTGAAACACTGAAATCATATTCATATTTCTATATTTTAAATGATAGTGTGAATATATAGAAAAGACCCAATGTATCCATTACTATTTATTATATATTAATGTAAGGTTAAATTAATAACAAATTATTTTTCTGAAAGATACATTTAATAACTATTAGCCTAGTATCCTTAAAATAAAATTCTAATTCAACTCAGGTCCATTTCAATTTTATGTGAAAAACAACAACCTGTAGATCTTTAGGTAGAAGTAAAAAATCTTTCATAGAATCTTTGATACAATCCAACTTAAATGTATAGTTTATAATTTACTATCTACCGCCCTAATAATTTTTGTCACTACCTCCTATTTTTCCATCTTTTAGTCTATTTAGAAACACATCTCTGCTTCCCATTCCTCTTATTAAAACATGCATGAAAATAAAAATGTGTTGACCTTATAAAAGTTTTTCACTAATATAATAAAAATGATTAGTTTTCCTAACTGTTATTAATGGCTATGTTCTCCTCAACTAAAATCTTATTAGATTTGCTAATCTTCTGTCTGTATTAAAGTATTCCAGGGAACACTGGAGAGAAAATAGAACTCACAAGCCAAGGATGAGAAAAATTAACTTTTTCAAAAATATCCTCTTATTGGAAAACGTCTTTCATGAAAAAGTCAGTTCCAATTTCCAATTAGAGCAAAAGGTGTTACAAATGCCACAGAAATGACAGAGTGAAGGTCCGAAATAAAAGCCTCAAAGTGAAGCAGCAAAATTAACAAGGAGCTGAAAGAAAATGCTGTGCCTGCCTGAAAAATAGAGCACACACACACACACACGCACACAATCATTCACAAACACACATACACACACATACACACACCACACACATACACACACACACAATCATTCACAAACACACATACACACACATACACACACACATACACACACCACACACATGCACACACACACAATCATTCACAAACACACATACACACACATACACACACCACACACATGCACACACACATACACACACACAATCATTCACAACACCCGCAGGATATTTGGGGGAAATATTTGCACAGTTCCATTGAACCACATTAAATGCCTTCATTTTTAAGCCGTTCTAGGCCTATCTTTTCAACAGAGCTTTGAATGGCACACAGCCCTGTAAGAAGCTATCCCCATGTATTATGATGCTGCAAATGGCTCTTTCCAACATGAGCTTTTATCCTTCCTTTTGCTTCCTCCTACTACAGTCACGGTGGTACCTGAAGATTTCTTCTTTGATGAAAGTTTAGCTCAGCTAAAACACTTTTATGGCACCATTTCCGTGCTCCAAATTGCTCCGTTACTTCCCATTGATGGCATGTTATTTCAGGCTTTTAGACTGTTTGCTCTGTGCTAGCCTCTGATCTAAGCAGTTTGATATATCAACTTATTTAATTCTCACAACAGTGTTGCAAAGAAACTGCTATTAAACACAAGCTCCACGTAGATTCTACAACAGGGATTGGCCAAGTCACTTCCTTGCTGTCATCCCCCAGCAAAGTGGTGCAGCTGGAAAGGGTCCCATTGGCTGATCCCAGAGCCCATGTTCTCAAGGCCCATGATGTCCTCTCCTCACATGTTGACTGTGCTCAGACTTTAGTCCAACACTCAAGGCTCCACAGTCTGTGTCCCAATTACCTTTCTCATCTGGTCTCTGTCACTCTATCAGCAAGCCCTATGCTAGTCTCAGGAGGGTGAATAAGTGGTCCTCAAAGACAGTTTCCAGGGTCACATGAGCATGAAAGAATTCCTTGTAGATTAAAGGCTCTGAGAAGTTCTGTGGTAAACAAATGTATTTATTTGTAGCAAACATTTTTCAACGTTTGCAGTCCTAATGGGAACAGTTTTTCTTTTGTTGTATTGTTTTGTTTTGTTTTGGAACACAGTTTGGGAAAGGATGTTTTTCAAAAACATTGTATTTCAGACTGATACATGAACTCTCCCCTGAGTATCATAGATTGATTTCTCATTTCTATACCTTTGTTCCAATCATTTCCATAATGAAAACATCTTTACACTTCCTCTTCTTAATTCTTTAATATGTCCAAGTAAAGGCAGACACTGGTAAACTAATTAAATATGGGGAATAAAACAATGAAATGTGATTGCGTAGGTAATTTAATATTAGTTGTAGTCCATAGAATAAGAGCAATGGAACACAAAGTCTACTTTCTGTCAGCATGACAAGGAAATGTGACAGCTTACACAGCCCTTCCTACCTAACACATAATAACCACATTTTGTAAAGACAGGTAAAGAAAGGTTCTAAAATTAGCCAACAACTTTCTGTGGGCCAGACACAGTGCAAGCCAATTTTACTATAATAATTTAAATTCCATGGGATCCCTAAGAGGAGAATATATATATATATATATATATATATATATATATACTAATTCTCAGTGTAAAAGGTAGTAGAAATATATTTTTTTAAATAAGATATACCTGGCCAGCATGGTTCACCTATGAACCTGGATGTCCCTGTTTGATTCCTGATCAGGGCACATGCCTGGGTTGCTGGCTCAATCCGGAGTGGGGGGCATGTAGGAATCAACAGATCAATTATTCTCTCTCATCATTGATGTTTCACTCTGTCTCCCCCTCTCCCTTCCTCTCTGAAATCAATAAAAATACATAAAAAATAAAAGTAAGAGTCAAAGCCTGTTCTAGAACTCAACTCCACTCTATTCCAAAGCCACATAAAATTTTAATGGGGGGAGTTCCAAGCTGACCCACAGACAGGAATAAGAGGGTATTTATCCAAACAGCTTTGGATGCACATTGTGTTTGAACTTTGAACCATAGAATAAGAGAGGAAGTAAGAAAAAAAGGGAAGGGAAGGGAAGGGAAGGGAAGGGAAGGGAAGGGAAATTCATTTCCTGGAAAAGTTTGAGGTTGGGTTGTCTTGTCTGCTTGGAGCCTTAGAGGACTTTAGCATGATTCTTATAAAACATAAAATCTTGAGCAGACTGTTTCCCAGTGGATTTGCCAGGATAAATCATCGGTAAAATGTCCCCCTAGACAACTAAATTAGTTAAGCTGTTGAGTTGAGTTGCTTACTGTATCCATCTGGATGATATATGTTGCCAAAAACAACAATCTCCATTTTGGCATAATTCATATTTAGCCCTTTCTTTTCTGAGCAAAAATGTCCAAGAATTTTAGTTGAATCCTAAAGTCAGTCCTGAAATATAGTAGTTAAGACCATCGCTATCAGCATAAGGAGAAGGTTTGACTGCCTGTATGGTGGAGGGACAAACAGTTGGGCAACTTAGAAATCTTTTACGTTATTGCCACTTATTTTTAAAAAGATATCATTCCCATTGAAATGTGTTCTGTAAAAAGTCCTCTCCCAATATCCCTAATTCTCAGGGGTGTACATTGCTATTCCAACACGCTTGTCATCTTGCAAATGTAGCTCTCCCATTTACTGCCATTCCTAGTAAATTCATGAGATGGGGGTTGAGTCCATGAAATAAGGGCCTTCTGAGGAGTTTGTCCCCAACCACCATAGGAGATGCTTTAACTTTTAAGCTCTACTAGTATTTGAGGATCTTACTTTTTCCAAGCACCAATCATGTTATCCTCTTAGTACCTACGTACACAGGCCCCACTACCCCTTTGGATTGTAACACAGAAAATCTTGACAGTAGAAAATCTGTGTCATTCCTCTTTGGGTCTCCAATATGTCCTTCAATGGGGTCACACACCCACCAAACACAGAGAGGACTTGGTGACGAAATGGACAAATAAATACAGCAAAATAACTTCTTATCTCTAACAACATTCACACTGATGTCTTGATGTTTGACTGTAGAAAATGAGGCACACAGGCTGCTTGTGTCTCCCAAGTACATCAGATGACTGAGGTCGTGGCCTAGAGTATACACACAAAAGCTGGCTTCAAGTTTTGCAGAGGTATCTAGCCAAATAACGGACATACAATGAAGGGAAGGCAGAGGATTATCCACTGTCTATTCTTTGAGGGAGGGAGGGCAGAAATGGGAAAGTTGGAAAAAATATGACACATATAATCATATTTATAATATTTCCACACCAGACCTCTCAACTGTTACTCTCCATAAGAGAACAAAATAGACCAGCAGACCTTTGGTCATCTAACACATGTAAGTGGAGATTAAAGAATTTGAAATAATTAGTTTATTTTTATTATCATTATTTTTAATCCTCACCCAAGGACATTTTTCCATTGATTTTTAGAGAGAGTGGAAGAGAGAAAGGAAGAGAGAGAGAAACATTGATGTGAGAGAAACACATTGTTTGGTTGCCTTCTGTGTGGGCCCTGATGAGGGCCCAGGCCTTGAGGAGCCTGCAACTGAGGTCAGTGCCCTTGACCAGAATCGGCCCCAGGACCTTTGGTCCACAGGCTGACACTCTATCCACTGAGCAAAACTGGCCAGGGCTAAAATATTTAGTTTAATAAAGCTGTCACAAAGCCCGTTCCCCATTCTCCCCCCCCTGCCCTAAATCCTATTATAGGAAACTTTCTCCATAGCACACTTCTCCCAATGGCTCTCTCCCTCCTACTCCAGATTTCAGCAGCCACTCACAACATCAAATTAGTAAACACGACGTATGACACCAGAGGGGAACTGCACGCCCTCTAATGCTCCCTACCTGCTGCACATCCCACTGTCCTTGTCAACAGAGCCAAGTGTCTGACCCGCGGCGAGCCAAGGATCCAGGATCAATACAAAACCATACACTTCAGGGAGACGCTGCAATTATGGGTTAGAAAGCACTCGAGTGAAATTTCAATATTACGTCAATGCTCTGAATGCCTGTATTGTGATCGGTGTTGTGCCAGCTGAAAGGAGGAAAGATATTTTAAGCTGAGTCTTAAGACAGGCTAATGTGCATGCATGGGGCTGGCTACTGGGAATGATGGAGAAACGGAGGAAGTGAGGCAGCCAGCTCTGAAACCACTTTCCACGAAACAATATTGATGGCCTGCAAATGAAGTGATGGAGAGCATCTCAGATGAACCAAGTGCTGCTCGGTGTGGTCCATCTCAAGCCATCCCGTGATGTGCTATAATTAATCCATTTAAAATTCTGTTTATTGGATAATGCAAGAAAAATCACATGCCCCCTCTCTCCGTGTGGAGAAGGGACTGTCTGTCTAAGTGATGCTGGCAGACGTTAGAGGGATGAAGCTTTGCTTCTTCTCAATAAGTGACCCCCCTCCCCGTTCTCAGAGCCTTAAGGACACGTTAATCCCGGTGGAGTGCTGATTGGATGCGACTGTCTAGATCACGGTTTCCGGATTCCTCAAGAGCCACAAAGAGCATAATTCCCCTTATTTAAACTAACAATAAACATGCGCCAAGCCTTATATGCATTCTGGGGACAGAACTGCTGAGACCCTCTTTAGAAAGCTTTATTTTTCAGGAAAACGGCAATGACAGTCGAAGAAATGCCGTGCTCCACACGCTTCGCTCCTGTACTGAGGATTCCTAACTTTTCAGGCGAAGCTGGAAGTGAGTTGAGTCAGGGTTAATGCTGTTACTGACAAAGGCCAGAATGCCATCTTTTCAGTTTTCAAGGTAGAGAAATCAGCACTGATATTCCAGCCAAAAGAAGATATCATGATTTACAAATAAGAAGAAGATGATTCAAAACACAGCATTTTGACCTAAGTAATATATTGGGGGGTGGGGGAGGGAGGACAGTACATACGAACAAATAAAACGTACAGATCCAAGCATTTGGTCATACATACCGTTTTGGGATTTCACAAGGGTAAACAGAAAGCAGTTCTGGAAATTTCTGAAACTCAGAAAGTACTTGTTCTTCTATTTTTGACATAAATAACTGGGATTACTTGTCATTAGCATAAGGTGCACACTGTATACTAGAGAGAATTGGGCTTTTGCTTCTGATAAAGTGGGGTGCATGCTGTCCTCAACATCACCCAGGCATGTTATCTTTGGAAAGTTGAAGCTCCCTGAGCTCTTGCTCATGCACTTATAGGATGAAAATAGCAATTGGTACTTAAAGGAATATTGTGAGAATTAAATTGGTAACACTAACAAATCACCTAATGGTTCCGAGGGCCCAGTAGTCTCTCAATAAATGCCATATATAACACCCCCATTAAAAAGGGGAATACAAGCAGAGAAAAGATAAAAGGGAAAAGTCAGATTTAATTTTAGACAGCCTTTTTTTTTTTAGCTTATACATTAGAAGATTGGAGTAAGGGCAAAATATAGATTTCATTCTATACAGATGTTGATGAATAACAACATCTGTTAGAAGTCCCAGTAGTTCTGGGTAATACTACTCATCTAACTAAACGACTGAAATGTGATTATGTTGTTGTCTACTTTTTACCCCAGGTTGTCCCCAGAAATTCCAGACTAGGGCATGAGGGAGATTTCCTTTGTCAAACTGGCAAATTGAGGACATAACAAGAGGAAAGAGGAATATTCTGGGGGTAGGATTAGTGAATGTGTATGTGGAGGTGTCACAGGTCTTTTAGGAAAGCAGGAGAAAGAATGAGTAAGAGGAAGAAGACCTAATTTATTCAAAATTATTTTACAGGAAATATTTAGCGAGAAAGTGGACCATGGAATGGGGGGTATGGTGTCTGTAATACGTTTAGGTGTAAAGAGGGAAGAATTGACTGGGCTGAATGGTCAAATCTTGAATTCTCACATGTTGTTCTGGTTGTACTGCAGGGCTTGACCACATGAGTCACAACCCTTCAGATAAAAACAATCCATCCTGTGAGAGATATAACAGCAAAATCACCATGGACTTACTGAATGGGAAGTTATTTGGCTGATGATCGAAAGGGATGAAGTAAAAGGCAAATTATGGATGGAATACTATTAGTTATTGGGATAAAATGTTGGCCATAAAACTTAAATGTGATTTTAAAATAGCAATGTTTTATGGACAGGTGGAGAAAGCTGTGCTAGTACAAAATGTTCCAGATGAAAGAAAAGTTATTTGTTTAGCTGTTGTTATCCTGAATTAATAATCCTATTTGGTTCAAATATTAATTTCTGGATTATCCAACTTTCATTCTACTTATTCTTTTTCCACTGGTTTCCCCATATAATTAATTAGTTTTGTTAAGTGAGTGTATAGTACAAGCAGATGAGGGAATTGAAAAAAATTGGTATGGGGTTAAAATAAATAAAAGAGTGAATACTATGTGAAATTTGGAACTAATCTATTTTCATAGTGTTTAATACATGAAATGTTAATTTTCTATGTTTTTAAATATTAACCATATAACTGAAAATGAAATTACTGAATAGAACATAATTAGAGGAGTAAAGCAAGCCAACTACATCCACAGCTTATCATTAGTCAGTTGGAATATATTTTAATATAGTTGTATATCATAAGACCTTTTATACAGTATTTGAATGCATGCCAGGGCCTCCTTCTTGTACTTATATTCCTAGGGTATGTATAGAATGCTCATACAGTAAATATCATATCCAAAAACATCTACTCTAAATAATAAGCCTGATTTTGAATAATGTTAGTTTTTTAGAATGTATATGACTTCTCACAATTATTTAGCCATTTAAAGGAGCTCTTTGGGGGAAAAAAACACACTATATAATATAAGTTAACATGCAATAAAGATTGACCTATTGCTTTTTATGTTGCTTAAAAATATGCCTATTTGATAAAATCAGATTACTCATTTGATACCTTAGGTATAATGTATTATGTCAGTATAATGAATGTCAACAGCTGAATTTTATTGTATTTGAATTGTTACTTCTAAAGAGATTAAATGACTGTGGTAAAATCAAGGTGTATTATAATTCAAACAATATATGATCTTTAAAAATTATCAATGCTCATTTTATTTGAGTAATTACTTTAATCTAATACCAGTTAACACATATGGATTTATTCACACTATACTTTACTGGCAAAACTATGCATTTTGATTTATTTAATGAGGCACATCAAAAACATTATCACAAAGTCAAGCATTGCCATGAGCAATAGTTTGTCTTTCCTTAATAGCAAAAAATCACTGGTCTTTCTTTTAGAGCCCCTGATGAAGATTCATTTGAAAATGCTAAATAGTGGCATTATAAATATATATACATTTTAGATCATTATTCTATCTCTCTCTCATATGCGCGTGCGCGCACACACACACACACACACACACACACACACACACACAAAGCAGCTCACAAAGAGGAATGCAAAAACTTGAATTATTTTTCACTTCCAAACACCTTTTAACCACCTGGCATTTTTATTTTTTAAAATGTATTTTTATTGATTTCAGGAAGGAAAGGAGAGAGAGAAATAGAAACATCAATAATGAGAGAGAATCATCTATCAGCTGCCTCTCATGGGGATGGAGCCTGTAACCAGGGCATGTGCCCTGACAGGGAATTGAATTGTAACTTCCTGGTTCATGGGTCCATGCTCAACCACTGAGCCATGCTGGCCAGCAACTCTTTCTTTTAGAACAATCACAATTTAAGGAATGAATTACCTTCTACCATCTTGTACAATCATTTGATGTTAAAACAGAGACTAACCTTGGCCAGGTGGCTCAGTCGGTTAGAGTGTCATCCAGTGCATGGAAAGTTGTGGGTTTGACTTCCTGCAGGATGTGTTTGGGAGGCAACTGACTGATGTTTCCCCTCTCACATGAATGTTTCTCCCTCTCCCTTCCTCTCTCTCTAACATACATACATACACACACACACACACACACACACACACATCAATAAAAACATATCCTTGGGTGAGGAATGAACAATAACAACAACAAAATAAAAGAGACGCTTAATTTTTTTCCAAATTAACTGCCCACATGGAGGATTGTGAATTTCCCACCCTTCACTGACTCTCCCTCTTCATTTCCTGCCACTCTCCCTCTCACTATTTAAGTAGACCCAGGAAGGTTCCTACAGCGATACCAACTCTTCTTGCCATCCAGGGCCTTTGCCCCTTCTTCACTGTGTGCAGGGAAGCTCTCCCTCCAGCTCCTCCCCACCCCCCCTACTCTTCCTCCAGCTCCAGGTCTAAGCTTCAATGTCTTTTCCTTGGAGAGACTTTCTCTGTCCAGCCAGCCTGCGGACAAGTCTCTCTCAGGGCACCCATTAGTACTTCTCCATGAGGAATGTGTATGCTATTTGTTTATGTTTCTCCCTGGCTAGGAAACACGCTCCATGAGGCAGGCGGTGTATTAGTACTGGTCCTGTTCACATTCCATTTCTAGAGTCTACGTGTTCCCCAAATACCCAGTGCATCATACCTACTGTACCCAGTGATGAGCAGAACAGACGCCATCCTTGACCTCCTGTCAGATGAGACTGAGGTGGTTGTGGAGGGAAGATGGGGTCTTTAATAGATGCATAGAATCTGGCGGAGGGAGGTGCCCAATAAATACATCTATACAAATCAGATACACGATTTTTATTTCATTATTGTATTCATTCAACAATTACAAGACACTACGTCAGTGGTAAGATTTTTCTGGGAGGATGAATGGGTATTTTTCTTCACTGTCTCCTGACTACATATCATGCTCTATATGGTTTTGAGGTGGATTTATAAACCACGAGAGGACACAACAGTGGTTATGTAAGTCAGTGGTTTTAAAACTCCAGTGTGCCTCAGTCACCTGGAAGGATGGTTAAAACACAGGATTCTGCATCCCATCCTCAGAGGTTCTGATTCAGTTGGTTGGTCAAAGGACACGCTAACACTTTCCCAGGTGCCGCTGGTCCTCGACCACTCTTTGAAAAACACTGACATAAACAACATGTCAAGGATCTGCAAACAAATTGCACTTGAGGAATGATTTTCTATGAATCCATATATTTTATCCCTGGCCGCCATTCTGCCCTCGCTCTTTTGCAGTCATAATGACTAGACATTAGCAGGCATCTGGATTGTTCCGAAGGAGAGGTGGATTTTCTCTCTTCAGTAACTTCTAAAACTTCATAGCTGTACGTGGAGAGGATCGAAGAGGAACGGTCTACTAACTGAGATGAGATTGTGTGACTTTTTCTACCTCTTCTGCCCAATGTAACTACCTGACAAATGCTGTATTTTGCATTCTTTTGGTAGGAATCTCACCTTGCTGTTCCTATTTTATTTTTGATGACTTTGTGACTCCTCTAAAGTTACTAATTTTAACTTGGAGTTCTTATTTTATTAACTAGATGAAGATATTTTTTACTAAGAATTTTTTAACATAGAACATTTATTCAAAATATATTGCTTTTAGAGAGGAAGAGAGACAGAAACATCAATGATGAGAGAGAATTATCCATCAGCTGCCTTCTGCATGCCCCACACTGGATATGGGGCCACTAAGCAGGTGACCCGAGCTGGAATTGAACAATATACTCCAGGTTCATAGGTTGATGCTCAACCACGGAGCCATGCTGGCTAGGCCAAAATATTTTTTTTAATCAGAAGCTACACACAGTTTTAAACATGAATGTGGCAATTTTCTCAAGTTTAACTGGCTTAAAAATCATAAAATAATATACACAAAGAATAATTTCAAGTATTTCTTTCAACGGAAGAGTTTGATAAGCATCATATAAGTGGTGCAAACTTTCATAGAACAAGGCAGAGGAGTACATTGCATTAAGTGAGGATGAGAAGGAAATGAAGTTGCATATAATCTATGCCCTAAAAAGAGAATAGATTTCAGCAAGTGGGTGTTGAAGGCAAAGAAGAAAGGCAAGAACAAAAGCTCATGGTCAGGAGAATGTAAGAGAGGGAATGTTTCAGAGAACCAAATACATTCAGTGTGTGCAGGGATGGGGAGGTGAGGGAAGAGAGAGCTGAGAGTACCTGCTGAAATACTACAGGCCAACCCACAGTGAAAACAATGAATTAGAAAATTGGATATGACAAGAGGATTTAGAGTAACTGGAAGACGTGTTCAAATCATTTTAGGAAGATGAAACAAAGAAATCTACAGGAGGGATGGGATTGAAAAAGGCGGAAATGTCTAAGGAGATGGCCATTTCAATAGTCTAGACAATGATGACCACAGTGGGGCATGAAAGAAAGTAAATATATTAATTTTCCATAACGAACTGGGATGTCAACTTTGAGATTATGAAACTTGACCTTGATGTGAAAGATCAGAAACCAAAGAATGATTGTGGAAACAGGTGAAAAGTGGAGTGAGTGCTGAAGCCACAAAGTACTTGATCTCTCGTACAAAGGTTTAACTAGAGAAGGGGGTAAAAATGATGTAAGGACTTTCTCCAATTCTGAGGGTCAGAGGAAATAATTTATGCAAAGTCTGCCCTATCAAGTAGACCTTGACCAGGTACAAATTCATTCTCCCACTTCCACATGACTATTTCCTAACACAGTGTGTTGAGAGTCAAGAAGAATAAATAGAAGATGCCAACAGACTAAGAATACAATTTCTTTGATAGCGATGAGAGAAAAAGAAAGTAAGAATTTTAGTGTTTCAGCACACTCATGACATAGGAGAGGAAGAAAGGAAAGAGATTTGCCCAAGACACAGGGTCTGTGAATTTACTGTCTTAGAGGTGGAGCTTTGGGAAAATAATGGGCGGTGTCTAGTGGGTGACTGAAGTTTATTGGAGATTGCAGGGATGCCAGAAACAGGACAGAAGACTTTTAGGTCAGACAGTTACACAAGTCCACTACATGGAATCTTACATGGCAAAAAAATAGGCTATAGGGTAAAGCTCTGAGCAAGGAACACAAGTTCTTTAGGAAGAGATAACATTCTGAAGGTGGCAAACCACAGATTGTGCATATGAAGTTGTTTTGAAAACTCACTTTTCAAAGTGAAAACTTTGTTAAACCATTTTGACTAAACCACGAAGTGGAATTTCCGTTGGCAGGCAATGCCAAAGAGACGATGATTGCTCTGATCTGCTGGTAATTTTGCAAGAGTGAGGAAGGGCCCGGCGGCCAGTGGAGACAGGTAGAGGAAAACTCCCCACAGTTGTGTCGAAGTGGAATGAATTGTTAATGTGCATAAGGGCTCTCGCAGTAGAAGGGGGCTCTGCAGTACACAGTGGCTGTGCCCCTGCATCAGCACAGCTGCCACTGACTCCCACAGTGGAGTAAGTTCTGGAGCTTCACCTTCTAAGCCCAGATTTGCCCCAGTTCCTGAGTTCAAGCTTTGATTCTGCTGTAGGAACCTCCTCCTATCGATGGGTTTCTATGACTTGTAAGTAGGTGGCTAAGAACTCACACTGCCCACTTATGCCTCTAGGTAAGGGATGGGGAGCACGAGGCCCATGGCCCTATAAGGGCTGCGGAATCATTTGGCCTGGCCCTGCCAAGGCATTAGGGCTGAGTTTATGAAATGTTTGACCAAATATAGCAGGCTAACTTTAAGACAATAATTTGGTATGTCCCTTGAATGATGTTATACAAATGGCCATTGGCAGAACAAAGGTTCCCCATCCCTGCTCTAGGGGCAACCACGGCCCAGGTAGTGCAATACTGTGCTCCATGTAACACAGAATGACCAAGCATGCTTTAGGACAGGGACAGGAGAGGACAACAAAGGGTGACATGAAGGTGCAGGCAATGATGGGGAGGCTAATTTGGGCTGCAATGGTAGAAACTCTTGATGTGCAAATTCATAGACCAATCACAACAGACTTCTCTCTTGTCTGAATTTCACTCTTGGACAAAAATGAGAGATTTTGCCAGCATTCCTTACAGTTTAGAATAAATGTATGACCCCATTCTATTCCAAGGGACATAGCCGATGTGCAGTGGGGAACTCCTAGGAGATTTTTCTTCTACCCTGCCCCATGAGAAATGCCCCTGCCCTCCACTGCTCTTTCCTTGTGAATATGGTAGTAGGACCTGGAGATGCTGCAGCCATATCGTGATCATAAGGCACCAAACATGGAAATGAAAAGCTAATAAGAAATGATGGCTAATAGACATACCCTTGATCCATACCACAGTCCAAGAAGCTGAAACAGTGCTATTACCTGGGTCCATGCAAAATTATGTGGAGAACTGACTGTTTGCTGATACTTGCAATGAAATACATTTCTGGCCGGTGCAGATGTCATAAGATGCCTCTACACTCCGGAGAGCGGAAAGTGGGTGCAAAGGCTGAGCAGGTACCACGATGTGGACAAACAGAAACCTAAACTGCCAGCTTCCTCGTTACCTGGAGAGCTGATCCCACTCCAGTGTTCTGAATGGGGGGGGCATTGGAGTGATGAAATGTGTGCCCCATCAGGAAAGGGAAACGTCATGTTTACATTTTCAGAGACTAGTCAGTGCAGGGATTGTATAAAGAAACATATCGCTTCTCAGTGTGAGGCTTTTATTCAATAATTTTTTTAGTGTTAATACATGTTGCTATTACACGTTTCTTTATGAAAGTGAAATTATTGGTGATGTTTCATTTAAGTGGCTCACAAAAGGTCACATATACTTCCTATATGTAATGATGTCAAATGTCATTCTGTAAATTCTACTTTGAAAATTTCTTATGGAAACTCAAATAAATTGTTTAACGCCACTGTATTTAGCTTTTAAAGAAACACATTTCCTATCTAGTCTGCATGAAGAAGGGATTTATTGAAACATTTTGAAGAAGTGACTATTAAAATATTGTTCATTAACTATTCTAATATAGTGTGTCCCACAAACCCATTAATATGCACAGTAGGACAATGAAAATCATTTAACTTGGACTGGTTAATAAATGATCATCAGCCAATATCACAATTCATTGAAAGTGACTCTTAGCAGTCGAATGTGCAATGGCAACTTTAGTATGTGTATTCATAATATCATCTTAAATGCAATATAGTGTAGTAAATACACTAAAACAGTGATAATGAAAAAAAATGTGTCCACTATCTAGTTTGTCTTTGGGGTGGAAAGCAAATCTGTAAAATCTCTGGAGATATAGCCAGTGTGCAGTGGGGAACTCCTAGGACTTAAAATGTGGATTGAAGTGAATTATTTTTTTTTTCAGAAACATTTTAGTAAGTGTAGTTATGTTCCAGAATGAAAGAGTTGAGCTGTGTAGATATAAAGCAACAATGTGACTGTCCTGGTGGCAGCCTGGTGGCCAGAGTCAACATCCCCTTGAGGGGATAGGAGAGACACAACACGTCACACACAAATGTCAACGCCAAGTCATAGAGTTCAACGGACATTACAATCAATTTCTACACATCATTTCCCCATAACGCTGCCAGTGTGCCCACGGCCTGTATAGAAAATGTGGGAAATGATGGGCTGTGTAGGACAGAGTGACTTGAGGGGAAAGAAACAGTATCATCACAAGTTTACACTTGGTGTAAGTCAGAAATACAAAATGTTGGAGGAAGCTGTAATATTTCAACTCCAGGGAACAATTTTCGCAAGGAAAGAATTTTCAATCAACGTGTTATAAGTTGCTTCAATGTTTGCATTTACTTGGCTATCTATTTGCCTGAGTGTTTTCTACCCGTTGACACATATACTTTGGCAATTTACTCAAAGTTTAGAGTATCTTAATCATTTTTCTCTTAAATCTTTGTATCAAGTAATTCTCTTCTGGTACTAATTACTTCCAGACGCTCTTGGTCATCTTATACTAGTAAATGCACACAGCACTGTGTAAAATGTGCTTCAGTCTTTATTGCCCATGCTTATTACTGCAGGAAAAATTCAGACCATTATATTGCAAAAGATATCACGCCCAAGATACTAGTTGAATAGATGCAACTTTTTTTTATGTGCGTACATGAGCAATGCTACTCTGAGTTTTGGAAATTATGTTATATTTTATTGACTTTGTATTTAAAAATTATTTTGGCCCAGCTGGTGTCATTCAGTGGTTGAATGACATGAACCAGGAGGTCAAAGTTGGATTCCAGTCAGGGCACATGCCTGGATTTCAGCTAGATCCCTAGTTGGGGGCGTGCAGGAGGCAGCCAATCAATGATTCTCTCTCATTGACGTTTCTGTCTTTCTTCCTCTCCCTTCCTCTCTCTGAAATCAATGAAAATATATTTAAAATAAATAAAAAAGATTTTGGAGCAAGTATAAGTTTTTCAGAAAGAGAGTTAAGATTGATACTTGGGGGGTGCTTTTCAACAGGAGTGAAGGTGGCCACCTCTGCCCCCAGTTGTCTCATCAAGCCAAGGCACTGACACGTGAACCCTAAATGCAGGAGCGCCCACTGCTCAGAGGTCTGCCTTGTACCAAGTGGCAATGTTTGAAGACGGCCTCAGCTTTAGAGGCAAACTCACTAGGCTTTTCTTTTTAATTCTGACTTTTTAGTCCCATTCCCTCTATATTCACTTCTTCAAACTTTAACATATGCTGACCCAGGAAAATGAATCCATTCTTTCTGACCACTTGATTTCTACTCCCATTCACCCCAAAACTGCACACGGGGACTCACTCACACCTTTAAGTCTCTATTTCTTTTGGCCTTAATACAAAGGCCATTGCTGTCGCAGGAGAAGAGCCAGAAGTGGAAAAGGGAGAAGAGTAACGGGGAGTGTTGTAACAGCTGTTTGTGGGTGGCTCGGTCATCAGTTATTGCAACCGAGAAGGTCACACATCAACACGGAAATTCAAAATCTTTCCTGTAAAATGAGAGGAGTTTTAATTGAAAATTGAAAATCTTTATCTCTCTTGATTTTAATTACTCTTCACGGGAGTGAGAATGAGGTTATCAAAACAAAAAAGTCTAGATTATACTGAATATTTTTAAAAGGTGTTATAATAAATAAACATCAAACTACCTTCAGCCATGATTCAATCTTTGCTTCTGTGTTCATCGGAGCAGCTGCATATATACTAATGGCACAAAAGTAGGGTTTCAGTTGTTCCTTTGAAAAGTAATATAATTAATGAACAACAACATAAGGATAAGTATGTTGTGCACATCCACCACTGTAAACCTCCTTTTGCCCACCTTGTATGGTTTCAGAGATCATTTTTCATAGCTTAGATATATGTGTCACTGACTAAGGTTCTGAATATGTGGCCAGTGTGGGGAGAAGAAAGCTGCTCCTGGTGAAGGGTTAGAGGGAGGAGCATGGGGAAGCACGCGGCAGCATTCACCGCTGGGAGAGCGATGATGTGACCAAGAGGTCAGAAGAATGTAACCCAAAGCGCAGAATCAATGTCAGATTTATGATCTGCTGGCTTTACGCTGCATCTTTAATTAAAGTCGTAATTTCCCAGGTTTCCGTGATGTGTGAATACACTGTGCTAAAGCTGGGTTTGCAGGATGGCTCCAAATTGAAATACTGCTTGGGCACCTGGTAATAAATATCCTGCAATAACTTAATAAGAAAGAGCCCCAGGAGAGGCAAATGTGTGGTCCACTGGTGGCTGGGAACACGGCTAGCCATCGCCCTACCTCCTGAAAAGACAACCCTACGTTTTCTCACGCACAAAATCCTCTCATTATTTGTGCAATGTCCCTTAAAATTTTCAGTACATGCAGTTTTTTCTTCTGTTCAACTCAAGTTCTTAGTACAAGAACTTTGCACTGATTTCCTTATGCTCTCCTATCATTTTAAAAGGGCATTATAGTGCATTTTCTCTTAAGTTAAAGGTGAAGAAAAGACATGTGAAATGGACATGGGAAGTAATACATTTAAAAATACAAATATATATATATTTTAGAGGCTTATTACTTCATTGCTAAATTATTTTTAATATTCCATTTTTATACATAGCTTCTTCATAAAAGTCAAGGAATACTTTATCTAAGAGTGGTGGTATACTGGTTAAGCCTGAGGCATCTAGAGTAATATGGCTTGGGTTAGAGTCCTGCTCACATATTTTTGCAACCTTGAGCAAGTAATTTAACATTTGTAAGCATCAGCTTTCTCATCAGTAAATTGGGAATATAAATGTCACCTGCCTCATTCATTTAAGGTATTTACTAGTAGCTGCTCCTGGGATTTAACTGGTTAAAAGTCTTATCATTTGCTTTAGTTAGTAAAAGCATAGGAATACTATATTATCACTAAAATATTCTTCTTGGCTTATAAATGAAGATTCAGATATTCTGAACTCTGCTCATGTAATTAATAAAATGTATTCGTTCTTTCTTTTCTCACTGAAATATATTATCATGTATTAAGCCTCTTTTAGTGACAGGTATCACAGAGAAATGTTTTAAAGTAAAATACTTCCTGGTGCAAAGTCACCTTTTGTCATTGGGGACCCCATGTGAGCTCAGAAAGGCTCTAAAGGAGCCTTCATTGGAGAGAGTGACACATTAGGGCAAATAATAAAATAAAGTTCATTTTCACCTTCTCACTTTTCTCGGGTCCACAGTGCCCACTTTTTCCAGGCCCTTTTACAGAAGCCCCTTGAGGACAGACGGCGCTGAACTGTGAGCCAGAGCCTCTGACTTTTCCAACCAGCTCCACCTGACCCTGATCGACATGGACAATTCGCTCCCTCGTTCTCGGCTTCTTCATCTGCAAAATTACAGTAAGTACGGGCAGGTGAGGCGGAAGCTCTTCCCAGCTCACAGAGGCGATCGCTCTGTTCCATTAACAGACACTTCATTTTCCAGAAGAGCGTCCAATGTCACGGGACATTTCCATTTTGATTAAGAAATGAAAGTGTAACAGGTGGAGGGTTCTCATTTCATTTTTAACATAGAGTCTTAGGCAGATCCCATGCCGGGAGCCGGTCCATCCTTGCTGTTTCAAGGGACCTGGCATATATGGCATACTGTTCTTAATATTTTTGCTCACCTTCTTGGCACTATGTGTTTTAACCAAGGTCTCCTCTCTGAGAAAGGTTGTTTCCCAGGTAGGGATTTTCCCCTGAAGTTAGGGAGGGAATAAAACCTCTTAACTAAGTGCCAGGTGGGTAATTAATCACTTTAACTATGAACAATCATGCTTAAGCTACATAATCTTTACTCCCTGGAATGGAGATAAGAAACGCCCTAACCTTTGTAATAGAGATTGATAGGATTGAATCAACTGGTATAAATACAGAGGTAACAAGACAGCAAGAGACAGAAGGAGACAGAACCTAGGCACAGAACCTACACAGAACGTTCTCTAGAGACAGAAGAACTTCGCTGGAGAGAACATGGAAAAAGATCCTGGACAGAAACTGGCCTCAGAACCTAGAGACAGAACCTAGCGAGAGAACATAGCAAAAGATCCTGGACTGAACCTGACTACAGAAATTGGCAAGAGAACCTGACTAGAACCTGGTGACTGAACCTGGCTGGAGAACCTAGCAAGAGACCATGGACACAGAACCTGGCTAGAGATCCTAAGCAGAACCTCTCTGGAGATCAAGACCAGAACTTAGCTAGAGATCCTGGCTAGGCTGCTGATAAACTGAACGCTGTCTCCGTGTCATTCCTTCTTCGCTGACTCCGTCTACGCCTTTGGGAACCCCTGGACCTGCTGGGGTTGGACCCCGGCAATCCCACAACCTTTTATTTTTTTCATTTATATTATTAAAACCAGTCCAATTTAAAGGCATAGTCTCAACTTCATTGTAAGTTCCATCCCCTTCCCTATGGTTGCCAGAACCTTGGCCTGAAGCTCACGTGGCCTCTTTCCACCTTTGCACTAGGAGTGGGAGGGAAGGAAGCCTCTTTCATCCGGGGCTGTGATAACTCCACTCCTGTTTCGGTTCAACACCCAGATCACGAGGTAGTGGGGCCAATGGAGGAAAAGGGGGGCTTCCTTCCATGGACTGGAAGATCTTGCTCTCCCTGCTGTTTTGATCTAATGCCAGTTGCCTCCTTGTAACATAACTTAAAGGAGCTAGAACTCCTTCTTAAAAATTTAAAAAATTCTATTCTCACTTAAAAAAATGGAATTAGGAAAATTCTTAGCATTTTTGCTTCTGTAACAAGTTTTTTCAGTTTTTTTTGTTAAAGACACTAATCTGATGAATGATATCAGATTAGTGATATAAGGTTTTATATAGGCACCAACATTATTTATTCCTAAGGGACAAAGGTTGTAAAATTAGACTTAGGGTATTAAAATAGTGTAATATTTGTTTCTGAGTACTATTTTCCAAAAGCTGCTTTTTTTATTCTTCTGTGAGTTGAACTATTAAGAGTCTTCTTTTCAAAGTAGCTTTAAAAGTATAGAGAATAAATTGTATGCATGCATATTAGCATAACCAATGGGCACAGACACTGGGGGCTTGTCCTGGAGGGGTGGGAGTGGCAGGGGGGCAATTAGGGAAAAAGGAGACATAAGTAATAGTTCAAACAATATATATATATATATATATATATAATCTAATAAAAGACAAACATGCAAATTGTACCTTCGCTATGCCTTAAGCCACGCCCACCAGCCAATCAGAGTGACTGTATGCAAATTAAGATCTGGAGCGAGCAGGAGGCTTAGTTGCCCCAGTGATGGAGTAAGCCAAGCTTCCCGCCTGCCACAGCCAGCTCTGAGCTCCGCTGAAGGCAACAACCCAGATACCTGCTATCAGCCAGCCGTGGCCACGGAGCTGGAGTCAGCAGGAGGCTTGGTTGCTCCAGTGATGGAGGAAGCCAAGCTTCCCGCTCGTCCTGGCTGGCTCTGAACTCCACTGAAGGCAACAAAGTTTCAATTATAGAAAATAAATAAATCTCAGAATAAAAAAAAAAAAAGAAAGGAGAGGCTGGGAGCTTCCATCGCCATGGGGCTTGGCCAGCCTGAAAACGGCCCTCAGCCCCTCACTCAGACTGGCCAGGCAACCCAGTGGGGACCCCCACCCTGAAGGGTGTGTTGACCAGCTGCAAACAGCCATCAGCCCCTCACCCAGGCTGACCAGGCACCCCAGTGGGGACCCCCACCCTGATCCGGGACACCCTTCAGGGCAAACCAGCCATCCCCCACCCATGCACCAGGCCTCTATCCCATATAATAAAAGAGTAATATGCAAACTGACCCTAACAGCAGAATGTGTGGGAATGACTGGTCACTATGACACACACTGACCACCAGGGGGCAGATGCTCAATGCAGGAGCTGCCCCCTGGTGGTCAGTGCGCTCCCACAGGGGGAGCTCTGCTCAGCCACAAGCCAGGCTGATGGCTGCCAATACAGCGGTAGTGGTGGGAGCCCCTCCTGCCTCCTCAGCAGCACTAAGGATGTCCAACTGCAGCTTAGGTCTGCTCCCCGCTGGCAAGTGGACATCCCCCGAGGGCTGCCGGGCTGCCAGAGGGATGTCTGACTGCCAGCTTAGGCCCAATCCCCTAGGGAGCAGGCCTAAGCCAGCAGGTGGTCATCCCCCGAGGGTTCCCAGACTGTGAGAGGGCACAGGACGGGCTGAGGGATTCCCCCCCCCCCCAGTGCACAAATTTATATATATATATATATATATATATATATATATATATATATATATGAGAGAGAGAGAGAGAGAGAATTTTCTTTTTAATACAGCCCAGAACAACAACATTGCCACTTAACAAGGATGATTTAGAACTCATGAACAAACAAAGGATCACGCTGTCCTGCCAGTACTACGGCTCTTTAATTCCACTTTCTTAGGCTGAAGAAATATAACACAGGACCCGGTATTTGGGTTGTTAAAATGCTCCATAGCCACCTTCACCCTGCCTCCTGGGTTTATTTAAAGAAAAATTAACAGCATCACTTATGCTTAGGCATTGATTCCGCTTGCCTACGCTGTTTCGTAGAGCTCAGTGGCAGTGAACTCTAAAGAGCCCATTTGATGGCTTCTGTGGCCAAGGCGATCAGCACCATGGTGGCCATGGGGTGTTCGGGGCTGGGCAGGAGCGCGAGGCTGACACACAGCTCCGGGTGACAGGGGCCGCTCTCTTCTTTTTTCACCCTCTGCCCTCAGCAGATCCTTATCAATTCTTCTTATCCTATTTTTCCCCTCGACAAGCTGATCACAATTCCAGTCTTCCTATTTGAGTTCTACGTGTGGAAAAGTTATAAGGACTGCAGAAAACTTCCATTCTAACAGTGGATGAAGGGCCTTCTCCTTGATCCCAGAAAGAAAAAAATCGAGCACTTAAGTTTTTAGAATAATCCTGAAAGTTTGCTTTATATATTGTGAATCCATCGGGCAAAGGAGCTTCCTGGTTATTTTATGGCCATTGTCTGGTGTACATCCACTCTTCAATAAAAATGGAAGGAAACCCATGAACTATTCAGGTAAGCCTTTCAAAATATTTAAAATCACATTTACAGTTATAGGTGCCTTCAAACCCTTACACAATCAAGTGAAAATAAGAAGTGAGAAGCTGTTGTGCTGTTTACGATTAGAAACCAATTTCAGAGACTTTTCGGGAAGAGCGCCCTTTCCTTACAGCTGAGTTGACAATCTTGTCTCTTCCAGACATTTAGTGGGCAAACGCCCCCCCCCTTAACAAGTCCCTAATGCGAACCTAACGGAGACGGATGCCTGCGCAGTAACAGCAGGGCCGTGATGCGCGCCCTCCCCACGTTTGCTGTGTGTGATATTGACAGATCAGAGCTTTATGCCATAAAGCCTGCTTCTCGGGGTTCATATCTGTCAAGCTATCTGTCCTCTGGGGTTTCTCCACTTCTAAACGGCTCTATTAGACATTTTGTAAGAAAACAGACTTTTGTTTACCAGTTTGGTATCACAAACCGTGCAGGCACAGCCCGCAATTTGCTCCTGGACATCCTGTCGGTTTGTATTGTATAGTTGAGAGTGTCTAAAGTTGAGCGGAAGTGGTCTGTCAACTGTGAGGCTGGGCGTGCCTCGTTTCCTGTAGCATCTGATATGCATATGTGCTCTACAGGCTCCCTGCAGCGTGTACAGACCTGTCACTCATTTTCCTTCCAAACAACTTGTCTGATTGTCTGGGAGGAAAAGCTCAGCAGGTGGCACAGTAGGCGAAGGGCAAGTTCAGTGGCCTTTCACATCTGTAAATGGAATTGCTTCCTTAAAGAGCCAGAAGTGCATAGGAGGTAGACGCAATCTTACTCATGCATACAAAGCACAGGCAGTCTAGGACAACAAACAAACAGGTGGAAACACCTAGACCAGTGATGGCGAACCTATGACACGCGTGTCAGAGGTGACACGCGAACTCATTTTTTTGGTTGATTTTTCTTTGTTAAATGGCATTTAAATATATCAAATAAATATCAAAAATACAAGTCTTTGTTTTACTATGGTTGCAAATATCAAAAAATTTCTATATGTGACACGGCACCAGAGTTAAGTTAGGGTTTTTCAAAATGCTGACATGCCATCATTTTGGTTCTCCATCACTGCCTTAGACACTGAGGCTCATTTCAGTACAGCGTTTTAAAATGGGCACAGTGCCTGCCAGCCCTTGATGTACAGTAGTAACCTCAGGCCTTTAGACAAACAACACCCTTTGGTAAGTAAAAAATAATAACCTGGTTTTCTAAAATAAAGATACATAAAAGTATTACATGCAAATCATGGAGAAATGCCAAACCAACAACCACAGTAAATTAAAAACACAATTATATTTAGCCTGGCGCATAATATAGGTTTAAAAATAGCTGGCTTATTGCAGGAGGTAAGAAATGTTTAAGTATAATTAATAGATGTCAAATCAGTTTGTGTGACGCGTAATATTTATACCACAATAGAACAATAATTATTTTAAGTTTGCTAATGCTTGTTTTTCAGATGTTTATAACATGAATATATTCATTTTAGAAACAGAATAATAGTAATATTTATAAAAATAAAAGTTAAACTTGAAGATATTGTTAGCAAATTTTTCAAAGTGCTCTGACTGATTATAAGGAAAGAGTCTAGAATTGTTACATGCTTTTGTGATGTTAGAAATGCTATAATATTTGATCCATCAGAACACATTATAGAAAACAATTTTATATGAGCTTACAATGTTCTCATATACCTTTAATATGAGCAATATCTATTTGGCACACCTTTTTAAAATGCATTTTTATTGATTTCAGAGAGACAGGAAGAGGGACAGAGAAATAGAAACATCAATGATGAAAGTGAATCATTGATTGGCTGCCTCCTGCATGCCCACTATTGGGGATCGAGCCTGCAACCCAGGCATGTGCCCTTGACCAGAATAGAACCCGGGGCCCATCAGTCTGCAGGCTGACGCTCTATCCACTGAGTCAAATCGCTAGGGCGGCACACCTTTAATATCTATTTTCTGGAACCCGTCCTTGCCTGACTATCTCCTGTATCATGATTTATGTTTGAAAAGTCACTCTAACAGCAGCACAACAGATACTAATTTACTAAAAATTCATTTATCATCTACTTATTGATCATATTCTTGGTAACCAAAAGTTAAATGAACAGTTGGCACAGAGATGATGAAGCTGCATGGGCCTTCAAAAGCTCACAGCTTAACACAGAGCTACAAAAGGAAACCCAGGATTATAATACAGTGTTAGAGAGACGCTACCTGCACATGGTAGGTCTAGGTGAGTCACTGAACATAAAAGGTTTAGGATTAATTAACAGGGTGGTTGCAAAGAGGAGAGGAGGTGCCTGAGCTGATTTGTAAAATACAAATAAGTTGGATGGGCAAACAAGGGTGTGCAAAGATGGGATTCGGGGAGAGAGAAACACATTGGTTGAACCACAGGTCCTTCTGTGTGCCTAGAACTTTAGGGCCTATAGACAAGAGGTAGGGCATGAAGACAGGGGCCAGGGATTGGTTGTGTCTTAGACAACACGCTAAGGAATTTAAATTCTACCCTGAAAGCAATCAGAGGCAAGTGCAAGAAGGTCTTCAGTCAAGCAGTAACATAACTTACTTTGTGTTATAGAAAGGTATGTCTGTCTACAATGGGGGGGGGGGAGGTTGGAGATCATGACTAAACACTACAAGTTTTGTTAGGAGCACGCTGTCCTACAGGAGAGAATGCAATACCTCTAAACTACGTCAACAGATGTGTAGGGAATAGAATCAATTACCAGGATAGGGTGACTGACACTTTGTCCTTTCTTTGTTTTATTTGATTTTGTTTTGTCAGGGGAGGAGGAAGAGAAAAAAGGTTTAATTATAAAAGTAATACGATATTATTGGAAAACAAGTGAAATAATTTAAGATATATATATATATATATATATATATATATATATATATATATATGTATGTATGTATATATGCCTAAGCAACCAAACAACCGGAAAGACCAGTTGCTATGACGCTCACTGACCACCAGGGGACAGACACTCAACGCAGGAGCTGTCCCCTGGTAGTCAGTGCACTCCCACAGGGAGAGCACCATTCAGCTGACAGACCCATCCCTGCGACCCACCAGCCCAGCAGCAGCCACTCACTCCTTCGGCAGTCCTGTTTTTAATGTTTGTTGTGTGTGTGTTTCTTTGTGTGTGTGTTGTTGGTTTGTTTTTTTTTTTTGCATCTAGAAATTCATGGTGATTGTTTTGTTTAATCTATTTAGTTTAACTTATATGCTATACTGCAGAGTGTAATCTTAGACAAACTATTCTACCTTACATACAATAAACACTAAATCAAGCAGCAATTTAACAGCTTATACAGATGGAATAATTTGTATTATTAGCAGATAAACCAGGCTTAGCTAATTGGAAATTCAAATATTTTAAAAATTTATTTCAATGTTCCAAAACGAATTTAAAGTACTAAAGTTTCCTAATAACCTATGTATTAATGCTAATAAAACATGAGATTAATATATACATTCAGAAAGAATATGCTTTTGGTAATGCTAGATATTAAGGGATTAATGGCAACAAATGGATTTATAAAGAGCTAATCAAAACTGGTCTTAAATTGGACAATGAGTCATAAATGGGAAATCAATTATATAAGGTAGAATAGGAAACCAATAGAATACTTTAAGAAGAAAGATTTAGCAAGGTTCATGTTAACATGTAGCCAGGAATAATAATGAGACAATAGAAATCACAAATAAGGTTTTCTGATTGTAGCTAAGACAGAGTGTCTTCCAGAAAATAAGATGGTGATGAAAATAGATTTCCTTAATGGGCTGACAAAAATATTGATTTGAGGCCATGAGTTGTGAAATGAAATAGGTTTTACCTAAGTTTGAAATTATATCTTTTATTTCCATCTATATATATAAAAGGCTAATACGCAAAGTGTCCCCTCGGGAGTTCAGCCAGGAGAATGGGAGTTTGATAGCTCACTATGATGTATGCTGACCACCAGGGGGTGGTGTGGAACAAAGGCAGGCCCCAGCCGGCAGCTGGGGAAGGAAGGCCGGGGCCAGCAGCTAGAAGGCCCCAATCGGCCCTGATCGCTGGTCAGGCCTAGGGACCCTGCCTGTGCATGAATTTCGTGCATCAGGCCTCTAGTCTATATATATATATAAAAGCCGAAGTGACTGTTTGACCATTTGACCTTTTGACCAGTAGGTATGACAGGCACTGACCACCTGGGGGAAGATGCTCTGACTGGTAGGTTAGCTTGCTGCTGGGGTCTGGCCGATCGGGACTGGGTGAGATGGCCCCGACATACTCTGGAGCCCTCCTGCGGCAGTCCCTCCCCAGACCAAATCATGCACGATGGAGTCCCTTGGCCTGGCCTGTGCCCTCTCACAATCCAGGACCCCTCGGGGGATGTTGGAGAGCCGGTTTCAGCCCAATCCCCATAGGCCAGGCCGAGGGACCCCCCCCCCCCCCCACACACACACACACACACACACACCAGTGCATGAATTCGTGCACCAGGTCTCTAGTTAATTCATAAAAACTATTTTGTTTTCTTTCTATAATTCCACACTCATGAAATAATCCTTTAGAATTAAACTGAGGTTCCTGACTGAGAAGTGAGTAGGTAATATGTGTTTGTTCAACCGATTAATTCATGAATATTTTGGACCTAGAATTATTTTATTAAATCATAGAGCAAGAGAGGAAGAAAGAGCATGCCATATTTGTGAGAATTTGAAACATGAAATACAAAATATAAATTAATGAGGAACACACACATAGTCCTTTGAAAACTGGCTAAAATAAAAAGAACATTTCAGAGGAAATATGTGTGTGAGTGTATATCTTTATTTACCAGTCTGTGTGTAAACACATATCCATCAAGAAAAGGAAACAAGCTGAACCCAGTTTGGCTCAGTGGATAGAGCATTGGCCTGCAGACTGAAAGATCCCGGGTTTGATTCCAGTCAAGGGCATGTACCTGGGTTGCGGGCACATCCCCATGGGAGATGTGCAGGAGGTGGCTGATCGATGTTTCTCTCTCATCGATGTTTCTAACTCTCTATCTCTCTCCCTTCCTCACTGTAAAAAATCAATAAAATATATTTTTAAAAAAGAGAAAAGGAAACAAGAAAATCTCCTACATTTTAAAATTATATTGGCTTTCTTTGCAGAAAAGAGTATTATGTGAATTTCTGCAGTATGAGCTGACTTTTTACAGTCTGATCAATGCCAGACAAGCTGGGGATGAGAAGCAATATAGCATGAAGAAGACACTTTGTACTCATTAATTTGCCGATTTTAATTGAACACTTTCTCTGTTTTAGAATTATTCTAAGCTAATAACACGGTAGTAGTAGGGAGCAAAACGGAAAAAGTCCCTGCACTTTTTTGACTTTCGAGTGGACAGGGCAGGCAGTAATAAACAAATCCATTAAAATCTTTAAGATGGTGATACATGGCGCAGAAAAATAGAATGGAGAATAAAGGGGTAAGTCTATGTGGTGGATTAGATGCTTCTTAGATAATGTGCCCTTGACATTCCTTGATGGTAAACTAGCATTTGAACTGTCATATAAAGGAAATTCGGTAGTGATGCACGGAAAAGTGAATAAAGAATATTACAGATACACAGATCTGCAGAGCCCGTAACACGGAAGCAGGGGAATGCCTCCAAAATTTCAGCTTCTGGGAGGCGCAAGGGGCATCGTCTGCAAGTGAGAGGTGTGTGAGCAGGGGAGAGGAAGGAGGTGATGCCAGGTACTCTGGTGGGTGGGGTAAACCCTGTAGGGCTATTGGTTGGAGGTTAACAGAAGACAATTCTGCTTTGCCTCGGATCGTGTCTGTTTGACCCTGTCCTCTGAGAGTGATTATTAAGAGTGCCACCTCCCATTTTCACCAGCAGCAAAAACAAAACGAGGGTTCCTTAGTTTTAGGGATGAAAAGCACTTCTGAAACACGGTGACAAAAGGTAGAGACAGTAGAGAAATTAGGTGCATTTAAAAATTCATGCAATGAGATATTACCTAGTTCAAAGACTTTCAAATTGCATTCTACAGAGGCTCAGAGTAAGATAACCATTTCTCAGAGCCACACTGTGAGAGAAGTTAAAGAAAAACCACTCAGAATTCTGGATCCTCCACTTCCACTCCAACCAGAGAAGCACCAACTATTCTCATTGTCAAACAAATACACTGAGATTATACACAAAAATGTTAAGGAGTTTTGCTGTTAAAAACAAATAAACAAGAAAACCTTGGAAAATCATTGATCTGTTATGAACCACAGTGAATTATTGTAATCTTACTTGAGATTATATTGCTAACACATGACAAAGGCTAGATTTAAGCACAAAACTGTCTCCTTGCAAAGCGCATGTTATTCCTATTGTATGTAAATTCTATGGAGCTTCAATTCCTGCAGGTGCATTCTACTCTTTTGCATCTGGCTAAAATCCTACATAATGAGTTCATTTGCAATTTCTAAATTTAGGTAAGACTAATTTTAAATTAAGTTTAAAACACTATTTCCTTAGGAGATAATACAACCCTTTCTTATATTTTCTTATTAAGTTTTCAGGCTTTAAGTTGTATACGAGCACCAGGAAGTCACAGGCATTGGTGTGAAACTTAATATTGTTCTCTGAGGGATTGTTAATCCTCCCAATTCTTATGGGACACCCAACATGAAAAACACTAAATTCAGTAATGAGAAGGATTTACTTTAGATCTAGACTGTGAACACCGCACTTGAAAATAGGACCTTACAGAAATGAAGAGATAATACCACAGACAATTACTAGATCACACACACGCAAACAGGAAGATAATTTTTCCGAAAAGGTAAATAGCAAGTAACAGCGATTCTCTTCAAGGCATCCACCTCCAGGATATCACACTGAAATCCATGAAAGGAGATGGTTGCTTAACAAGTCACTGGGGGAATATTTGGGAAGTGAAGCTTACATATCACAGCAAGTAGACACAGCGTCTATGTATTTAAACACCTTGTCAAACGTAAGTATATTCCTTTCCCAGTAGACACAATGGAAGCCATACTTCACTCTTGGTCAATTCTAATAGAGAAAGTAACTAAATAGATTGTATATTAAGGGTTTTGGGGAAAACTGCTCTGGTCACCCTGGGCCTTTAGAAAATAATGCCATCATCCTGAAGACAGCACTGGGTAGAAGGTGACATAAATGCGTGACAAAGGATCAGTAGGAAATTAGTAAAACCAGCAGGAAATTCACAATGCTCCCAACAATGGTTCAACCAGCTGACTACTGACAAACAGGGGGCTGGGGAGGTGGGGAGTACATTGATTCAGACAGCGGGGAGATGGGGAGCAGCCGCAGGAAGCAGGGAGCTGCCAGGGGGTTCTGTGAGAAGCTCACTGAAGCAGCAAGCTGAGCGCCCTGTAAGTCAGAGAGCAGACTGCCTCCTGGAAACAGGTGGAGATGTGCACCCAGAAGGAACTGGAATACCCAGAATGAAAAGACGGCTGACAGAGGAGCAGATAAAGAACTGTGATCTGGCCAAAACCGGTTTGGCTCAGTGGATAGAGCGTCAGCCTGTGGACGGAAAGGTCCCAGGTTTGATTCCGGTCAAGGGCATTTACCTTGGTTGCGGGCACATCCCCAGTGGGGAGTGTGCAGGAGGCAGCTGGTCGATGTTTCTCTCTCATCGATGTTTCTAACTCTATTTCTCTCCTTTCCTCTCTGTAAAAACTCAATAAAATATATTTTAAAAATAAAAAAAGAAAAAAAAAAGAAATGTGATCTGAGCCACGTCTTGAAAAAGCCTTGGCCTTCCAGGAGGCAGTAGGTGCAACTGTTGGCTTCTAGCAAGCAGCCAGAGAAGACAGACGCCCACGTGAGAGGTGTTGCAAAGTGCATTTGGATCATCTACAAGACACTTGAAGTAATTTCCATTAGGTATTTATTGTAATCGTCTATTTAAATTTAATTTCTCATTAAAAACCAAATTCAAAACAAAAACCCAATGCATTACTTGGAGCCACTATGATTCAGAACAAGAATCGATAATATGGCAGCCCATACCACAATAAATTACGGACACTGAAGTTTCCGACATTGTGTTTAAGACTCAGTTCTGTGGAGTAAAAAGAAATGTGAGCTTTTTTGCCTCGCAGATTCATGGAAGTGTTAGCGCAGGTAGTTAGCTAGTTATGAATCACGGCAGGGAGCAAACGGAATCAGATGGTAAGCCGGGTAACCAGGGAGCGGATTTGGACATGAAGCTTGACTGACCAGGAAGCTATACCTTCCACAGCTCCCAGGGGACACCCTCCACCCCGGGACTTCACCCCTGAAGCAGGGTCCCCCGCAGAACCATGGACTTTACCTGGGATCACAACTGAGGGGGGTTCTCTGCCGGATGCAGATGCAGCAGAAGCCAAGATGGCACAGGTCCTTCTACTTTGATGCCTGCTGGGTGGGAACAGAAATAGCAACATAGAGGGGAGGAGCCGAGCCTGGGAAAACGACCAGATTGGGTGAGGGCTCTGAACCCTGGAAGGTCCAGGAAAGGGATTGGTTAGGGGGAGGGCCCATCACAAGCCCAAGAAAAACTCAGAAAGTAGATCGGATCATTTGAAAGCGCTGGCTTATTCTGTAAAACCAGGAACACGTGTGGAGGCTTATCGGGAATCTGGGAGCAGTTTCTGCTAGAGTTTGCCTGCTCTCCACGTCCTAGTATTATTTCCCTTCATCGCAGGAAATCTTGCCTCTGCATTGAAACTTCTCCCACACCTGTGCTCTTCGAAATTCCTTCCTGTGACACAGCAAGAACGCATTTTTCATTGTCAAAGGAAAGTAGCCCAATGTGTACACAAGTTGCTCTTGCTCTGCAAGCTTTCCGTGAAACATACCTGTTGTCCTACAAGTTAATGTACAGAAGAGTTTGCTCTGGGGGATTGTATGTGTTGAGACACAAGTGACATTAAAAAGTGAAGCAAGATCAGACTTCAGGGAGAAAAAGACTTACTTCTGGTTCTCACTGCAGACATTTTAAACATTAGGAAGAGGTGTCAGAAAGGAGAATCTGGACAAACCCAGCTGAGAAGGTAACAGCTGTTTGTTAATAACTATTTGGAAGGGAAGTATTCACAAAACATATTGAAGGACACGGGCCACACTCCACTCTCACTGATGACTTTGTAGACTGATTTCTTTGGGGTATTAATGCGTATTTTCTGACTAGTAAATGGGAAGCTCATGTTACTGTTAGCACTGCTAAAAAGAATAAATGAAAATGGAGTGGTATGCATACGTTCACTTTAACAAAATAAAAAATAATGAGTATATAGAAATGATATTGATCATTCATTTTTATAAATCTCCACCTTTGCATTTTAAACTTATTTATCAAAAATTTAACAAGTTCTCTCAGGTCACGGTGTATATACTTAGTGATAAAAGAGCTAAGAAAGACATGAGGTTAATTAGGCAAAGTTAATTAGATAGGAATGAATGGCATTTTGAGCTAGAGAGGAGAATTAAATATTTTCAAGAAGACTGTAGTAGAATCAGTAATTAGCTGTGGAAACTTATTTCATCCCTCAAAGAATATTCATTTTATTAATATGAATTATTTAGTGTGGGTAAAGCACTATGAAAATTATAAGTTCATAATTTAATGTCAGTTTTACCAGACATTTCTAATAAATACAGAATTCTTGATTTTACCAAATCATTTTCTAATGCCATAGTAATACTGTTAACTGATAACATGTTAACATATGACCTATAAAGGTAATTTGATAAAATCTTAACAGTGTATGAAAGAGCATCCTTTTCTCATAGAATAAACTAATTCCCAAAGAGTAAAAGCTTTTAAGTTGTTTGGCTCATATAATCTGAAATAAATTGTGTATGATTTACATGCAGTCTGATTTTTAATTTATTCTTATGTTAAGCTAATTTGAATGGAATTTTAAAAAACACAAAAAAGTAAAACTCATAACAGTGTGCATCAAAGATTAAAAGATCATCTATTTTGAATCACCCATAAGGTGTTTATTAGAACTTGAATCTTGTGCTAGCTGTCATCATGTCTGCTGTACTCATTATGCTTTTAAAGATATGATTTATTGAACATTTTATTATTTGTCAAATATTATATATATTAGAGGCCCAGTGCACAAAATTCATGCATGGGGAGGGTTCCCCTCAGCCCAGCCTGCACCCTCTCACAATCCGGGACCCCTTGAGGGATTTCCGACTGCCAGTTTAGGCCCGATCCCTATGGGCCTAAACTGGCAGTCGGACATACCTCTAGCAATCTGAGGCCGCTAGCTCCTAACCCCTCGCCTACCTGCCTACCTGATTGCCTCTAACCACTCTGCCTGCCTGCCTGATCACCCCTAACCACTCTGTGTACCTGCCTGATCTCTTCTAACTCCTAACCCCACTAGCTCCTAACCCAGCCATGGGTAAACTACGGCCCACGGGACGGATCCAGCCCGTTTGAAATGAATAAAACTAAAAAAAAAAAGACCGTACCCTTTTATGTAATGATGTTAACTTTGAATTTATATTAGTTCACACAAAAACTCCATCCATGCTTTTGTTCCGGCCCTCCTGTCCAGTTTAAGAACCCATTGTGGCCCTCGAGTCAAAAAGTTTGCCCACCCCTGTCCTAACCCCTTGCCTGCCTGCCTGCCTGCCTGATTGCTCCTAACTACTTGCCTGCCTTCCTGATCAACCCTAACCGCCTCTGCCTGCCTGTCTGATTGCCCCTAATGGCTCACCTGCCTGCCTGATCACCCCTAACTGCCTCTGCCTGCCTGTCTGATCGCCCCTAACTGCTCACCTGCCTGCCTGATCACCCCTAACTGCCTCTGCCTGCCTGTCTGATCGCCCCTAACTGCTCACCTGCCTGCCTGATCACCCCTAACTGCCTCTGCCACCATGGCTTTGTCCAGAAGGATGTCCAGAAGGTTGTTCAACTGTTCGGTCTAATTAGCATATTATGCTTTTATTTTTATAGATATTTACATTATTTTTAATGTAGGTATTTTAGAACCTAGATACAATAAATATATCATATATTCCTTTTGGCAAGGTAAAAACAGACATTTTTATCAATGTACATGCAAGAAACTATGATTCTCATGGTGTGATACAAAAGATTATTTTCAGACTGAACTAAAATTAAATTGTAGTATTTATTGTAAAGCATCTTACATACTTATGGAAAGTTCCTGGAGAAGAAATCTGTATTCATTATATGGAAAGCCTAAGTATATGCTGTCTTTCTATTCTACTCTCATAGCCTTTTATTCATTTATTGAAGCACTGACAAATTAGCAAAGGAAGGGAGGGGAAGAAAATGTCTCTACTAATTGTTAGTCATGGGAAACAGTGGAAGAGACCTGGATGGACCGAGGGTAAGAAGGCCTGAGCTGGAATTCCAGGCCTTCCACTTTTTAAGTCTGAGCAAACCAAATCACCTTCTTGAACTTCACCTCCCTCCTCTGAAAATAAGGATAACAACACTGAACTCTCCACCTGACACACTGTCAGAGGTTCCAATGAGACTCCCCTGACTAAAGCTACTTGCAAAACGATAAGTTGCTCCCTTCACATAAACTTAACATTTAACTGCTCCCAATGTCCCCATTATCCTATTTACTCATTTAAATGATTAGTTTCAAAGTGCTGTTCGGTTTTTCTTTGAAGGATTGGCATCATATTATTTATTTCACTGTGTGCCAAGAACACAGGAAGAAAAACATTGTGGTGAATAAAAATAGCTCTTATTTTGATTTCTATGTGTCTAACTTTTAGAGAATTGAACAGTGAGCAACATTGTAGAAAACACAAAAGCTTTTACGCCTGAGGAATGAAAGCTGCTGGAAGGAAGGGGTCTTGAACACGGACAAAGGAAGAAAGCACTCTACTCAATGCAGCCTGCTCGCCCCAAGGAGACCCTAATGGTCATTCACTTAAAAGCAAAAAGAACAATCAGAATGCACATTTCAAAACTCCTCAAAGGCATATTTATGCCAGAGACGAGATGTTGAAATAAATGCACAGAGAATACAAGTGACAATGCAGATATTTCTACCAGGGCTTGGTGGAATGTATATAAGTGCTTTTGCAAACTCAAATATACTAAACCATGTTTCTTAGGAAATGTTACAAATCCTATGGATCAAGGTGATTTTCTAAGTAACTACCATAGCAGATGTATTAGAAAGCAGTCTCTGCAAATACATCTCATACTAAAATATAATGAAATAATATGAATAGAGTTATTCAAAAACCTTACCAAAATGATATCCATATAAAATAAGGAAATATGCTAATTAACCAGGACACCATAAAGGGTCAACCTGACATGCAGCGTCGGGGGTGGGGCGGCAGGGGCCTCCGCGTGCCTGCGCTGCGGGAGGGCCTGATTGGCAGTGGCAGAGGCTGCTTCAAGGGCGGGAGAGGGAGGCAGGGCTGGACCAGCAGCGGCCTCAGCTGCTGCAGGGCCTGGGGAGCGAGGCAGGGCCGGATCTGCAGCAGCTGCAGGGGCTGCTGCACTGTGGGCCCAGGTCAGGGCTCATGCAGGAGGCAGCCCATCGATGTGTCCCTCTCACAGTGATGTTTCTCTCTGTCGCTCCCTCTCTCTTCCATGCTCTCTAAAAATCAATGGGAAAATCTCCCTAGGCAACTCAAGGGTGGGTGGCACCGCAGGATTTTGAATAGCGCGCTGGACTCCTCGTTTTTAAATATAATACTGATAATACAGTAAAACCAACTCTTTTACACAAAAAAAGATAAGTGGAAATTGTTGCGAGGAACACATGAATTTGTGACCCCAAATCTTAAAATGTGCCACCTTGAAAATGAACAAGTAGGTATTAAAAAGGAGTTTTTGAGATTCAGGCATGAAATAAAGTAGAATTTAATAATCAAGTCATTTTGATTGCAATTAATCAAATGAAAGTGGGGTTTTATAGTAAAAAGTAAATCGTTTCTGTGTCCTTCCAGTATTTTAACAATTGTATGCAGTTCTAAGCTATATAATAATTTTGGATTTCCTCTTTGGCAATGAAATGTCATTGACTCTTTTTTTAAAAAAAAAATATATATTTTGTTGATTTTTTACAGAGAGGAAGGGAGAAGGATAGAGAGTTGGAGAGTTAGAAACATCGATCAGCTGCCTCCTGCACACTCCCTACTGGGGATGTGCCCACAACCAAGGTACATGCCCTTGACCGGAATCAAACCTGGGACCCTTGAGTCTGCAGGCTGACGCTCTATCCACTGAGCCAAACCGGTCAGGGCAAAATGTCACCGACTCTTAATGAAGAAGCAGAAGAGCCAAAGAACCTACAGCTGCTATGTGAAGCGAGTCAAGATACCAGCTAACTCATGGCTGCATTTAGAAGTATGATCATTCTTATAGGTCTTATTAAATTTGAGGATTTGAAAAATAGTAATAATTGTAATTCTCATTTACTACATGTCCTTTAACATCTGAAGTCAGGTTTTCTTACCTGCATATTAAATATTTAACTTGGTAGAAATATCAATGGGCCACTGTGATAGCTGTAGCCCACAACTGTTTCCTAAATTAACATTTCGATTGTGACCTATCCACCAACCCATATGGTTTTGAATTTGTTAACTTTAAGTTAACTAACTGGCTCCTCAACAATGACAGCTATGGTGAATAATCGTCTCTGGCACATAGAGAATGTCTCTCAAAATCATATTTATAACAAAATAATGCATGCATGTATATTTATTATTTTGATAATGATTTAAGTATAAACAGTAATATGCATATGATTTATCAATTTTACATATGTTTTGTGTGTATGTACAGTATGTATATGTATGGACAGACATTTATATGTATGAGTTCTCTATGTGAATATTCATACCTATAAAATGTCATTTATTTTAAAAACCAGAGCATAGAGGGATGTTAGGCTGCTCCCTGTATCATTATGGTGCAGTCACAGGTTAATTATTGAGGCAGGCACTATCTAATAAAGTCAGGGCTGAACTGTTGTGAGTGTTCTCCCTTTTAAGCAGCAGGGGTTCCTTCATCCTGTATGTGCCATATAATTACTTCACTTGAATGCAATATTTTAATGAAGACCGGTTTAATTAAATTAAATTTCCCCCATGTGGTAACTCAATCAAAATGCATCATACTCTCATTATAATGTTATCTGTAGGAGTCCAACATTATATGAGCTATAAGGAGGGCTTATTTTAATGAGGGCAATGATAATAAACTCCACTTTATCAAGTTACACAATACAATATCATCACTGAAAATTTCATATTAACTTCACAGCATATGCATTTTGGTTTCTAATTAGTCTAGTCTGTTTATGTTGCTTTATTAGAGGTAATGCCACTCAAATAATTATCTTTTGTTTGACTAATATTTATGACAAGCCTCTACTTAAAAGGGTATAATTAAATTTACATAAATAATTAAACAATTTATTTCCATTTGGTCGCCGGCTTGGTTTAAACCCAATTCATTTTTATTTATGAGTCTTGATTAGACTGGATGTACTGCAACTTGAAAGAATTTCAACTATTCTTTAAGAGGTCAAGTTGATTTCAGGAATATATTCAACAAACTCAGTGAAGTAGGTAAATAAAAGAGAGATTTCATCTGGTTATTTATACCTAATGGTATTTTGAATAAGCATCACTGCGTATGACTTGAGGGGATTTAAAACAATAAATTATATCATTTATGTCTTTTAGGAATAGATAACTAGAAGCATAAACTGATGTGTCTTTGAAGGATCTTTTCCTTAAGCAAATAATGCTTTAAAAATACAGTAATAGTAATTAGCTTTCACTTTATTAGACCAAAATCAAGCTCTAAACTTATAATTAGGCTTCCAGACTTTCACTGCAGACTGCTTTCAAAACCAAGGGACATCATAGTACAACAGAGAGGATTCTAGAACAAACTTATATTTTCATTTATGGGCCTCCATACAAGGAGAGGTCAGATTCATCCTAGTTTCTATCTTCTTCCTCTCCCTCTCACCTTCATTTGGCCATTGAGCTACATTTATCACACCACCTTGATGTCTGGAATTTGTCCACCCATTCTTCCTTCTCCACACTGTCACTCTCCTAATTCTGGTAGATAAATTATTGCAATAGCTCCTTGATCTTTATGCCTTTGAAACCATCCGTCACCAGCCTTCATGTTGTTCCCAGAGTAACTCTGACTAGTGCACAAGGCAAAGAGAACATGTCCATCCACAGCCCACCACATCTTTGCTCCAAGACCTTAATCTATCAATACCATTGAGACAGTTTCTAAACCCTGATAGAGGGTGGGGGCTTTTAGCTGTACCTTCACTCAGGGCCCTGTAAGTGTTGGAGAGGGCCTGCCAGAGGCTCTGTAGTACTTTCCCATCTGTCAAAAGTGTATTCAACTGGCCACTAGAAGTATAAATTAAAATAGCGAACAAGGTACAATAGCCAAATTCACAGAAATTGAAGAGAGGCTTACCTTTAATTCTGGCAGGACTGCAGAGAAAACCAGCATTTTCATACAATGTCCTGAGGAGCCCTGACTGAGAATCGAAGTCACAATCTTTTAGTTAGGGACAATGGTCTAACCACTGAGTAACCCAGCCAGGGCCATGACTAAGATTTTTTTTATATAAGGAGCAAACTGCCTAATTGACATTTATAGTTTTATTTAGAAACTCCAATGTTCTTTCCTTCATCAATAGAATTCTAATTCTAATTAATTATAACACAAGTCCTTGGTATAAAAAAATCAATGTAAACCATCTTTTTGAGCATATCTGAAAATAAAAATGTCCAATTCCATGCCTAGCCTGAATACAGAATATTCTGTAGTGCTTTGAACTCAATGAGCATTTCATTGCTATTCACCAAGGATGTGAGTGAGCCAGGAAGACCTGTTTGAAAATCCATCAAACCAGAAAGAGCTGAGAATAAGTGAAGAAAAATAGTCTAGACAGGAAAGTAAATAATAGAATAATTACTTTCATGATGTCTTGTTTTCTTTTTAGAATGTAATTTATGTTCAAGAAAATATTTTCATCAGCATCAATGTAGTTATTTGCAACTCACTACTTTGTGTGTATCTGAAAATCATATGCATAAGACATTCCTCCCACCTTCAAAATAGACAAGCTCTGAGAAATAACAGTATCTCAGAATAATATGTTCAGGAATCACAAACAATGAATGATTTCTCATCAAATTGTGGTACTGATAAGCCCTCCTCAAAATAAAATTTGGTTAAATAGAGAAATATCAGAGTCATAAAGATTCCCAGATATTGTACACATATTGGAGAAAGTATATGAGTGCATAGATGTGTGTGTGTGTGTGTGTGTGTGTGTGTGTTTCATGGAAAGGTTCAAATTCAAAACTAAGATTCAAATTCAGTTGAATTGTTTCAAAATAGAGATATATACACAAAGAGTATGGTGAATTAATCTGTGTGAAACAAAACACTCAAAATCTGAGGCGACTACAGATAATTAGCGTATCGACATTTGCAGAAATCTCAGGGTGGGTGTTAGATCATCTACCAATCCCTAAATTTAAGTTAATTATGATCTATATCATAGGAGTGAAGTGATCCCAGATGGTATTTCATTTATATAATGTTGAAATACCTATTATCTAACTACAAATGGAAATAGAAGTTCCAGATTTAAATGGAGCAAATCTCTTAAACAATATCATTTCCTTATTTATGACAGAACAAAATAAGATGAAATATATTAAATTACTGACTGCCTGCTTGGTATATAATTGATGCTCAATAGATGTTTCAGAATTTGATTCTAAATACTAGATAATTCACTTTATTAGATAATATATAATTCAATTTTTCCTACACAAACAATTAAACATTCCTATTGGCAATTCTGTAGGAAACTACAGAGCAGAAGTGCATAACCTGGACTTCCCAGACCTCTGGGTAGAAGTAAGGAAAGGTAAGTAGATGAAATTTGTGAAATGTAAGTTCGTCCTGAAATTCTGTATGTGTATATGTACATACATACACATGTCTCTGTAAACAAGAATGTTTGCAAAAATCCTCCCAATTTTTTGTGTTCAGAGAAATGGCTCGGCAAAGGATCACTCCGTTTTTGCATATCCCTACCTCCTCATTCCTCAGTCCCTCAGATTGTCACTCACCTCCATCTTTCCCCATGACGCCCTTGTCAACTTCACTCTGATTCTGTGAGATGGTCCTCATTAATGAACATTCTCCCAAATTCAAAAACTGAGTCAAACCATCTCCCCCACTATCCAGTACCCATCACGTTTTACAACTGCATATTATTTACTTGCAATTCAGTCATTGATTATATATATATATATATATATATATATATATATATATATATATATATATATATATATATACTGGAGGCCCGTTGCAGGAATATTCCTGCAAGAATAGGGCTTCCTGTGGCTGGAGCAGAGCAGAGAAGGGAGCAGAACTCCCTGAGGCGGGCTTCGCTCCCGCTTCAAGCCCCTGCAGCTGGTCTTGCCCTCCTGCTCCAAGCCGCTGCCCCTTAAGCTCCCAGCCACAGTGGTTGGGCTTGCCCTCCCGCTCCCATCCACTGGGGCTGGGCTTGCCCTCCCGCTCCCATCCACTGGGGCTGGGCTTGCCCTGCCGCACCCATCCACTGGGGCTGGGCTTGCCCTCCCGCTCCCATCCCCTGGGGCTGGTCTTGCCCTCCCGCTCCCATCCACTGGGGCTGGGCTGGCCCTCCCGCTCCCATCCACTGGGGCTGGGCTTGCCCTCCCGCACCCATCCACTGGGGCTGGGCTTGCCCTCCCGCTCCCATCCCCTGGGGCTGGGCTTTTACTCCCGCTCCCATCCCCTGGGGCTGGGCTTGCCCTCCCGCACCCATCCACTGGGGCTGGGCTGGCCCTCCCGCTCCCATCCACTGGGGCTGGGCTTGCCCTCCCGCTCCCATCCCCTGGGGCTGGGCTTTTACTCCCGCTCCCATCCCCTGGGGCTGGGCTTGCCCTCCCGCACCCATCCACTGGGGCTGGGCTGGCCCTCCCGCTCCCATCCACTGGGGCTGGGCTGGCCCTCCCGCTCCCATCCACTGGGGCTGGGCTGGCCCTCCCGCTCCCATCCACTGGGGCTGGGCTGGCCCTCCCGCTCCCATCCACTGGGGCTGGGCTGGCCCTCCCGCTCCCATCCACTGGGGCTGGGCTTGCCCTCCCGCTCCCATCCACTGGGGCTGGGCTTGCCCTCCCACTCCCAGCCGCTGCCCCTTCCTCTCCAAGCTGCTGCCCCTCCTAGCCCAGGGGTGGGCAAACTTTTTGGCTCGAGGGCCACAATGGGTTCTTAAACTGGACCGGAGGCCGGAACAAAAGCATGGATGGAGTGTTTGTGTGAACTAATATAAATTCAAAGTAAACGTCATTACATAAAATGGTACGGTCTTTTTTTTTTTTAGTTTTATTCATTTCAAACGGGCCGGATCCGTCCCATGGGCCATAGTTTGCCCACGGCTGCCCTAGTCGCTGCCCCTCCCGCTCCCAGCTGCTGCGGCTCCGTTTCTGTCCTCGCGGCCTCTACTTGGCTCCCTTCTGTACCGATTGGCCTCCATGTTGCCGTCAGTCTTCGCTCGCAGCTAGTATATGCAAATTAACCACCATCTTTTAGCTTCTATAATGGAAACATTGTATCTTTTGGAGCTGTTGCTTCAGGAGCTCAGAGGCCGGCAGTGGCAGGCAGGGAACGTTGCAGTCCTCCGTCACTGAAGCAAGCAAGCCTCATGTTCGCTTTAAGCTGCCTGGCTGCCGGCCGCCATCTTGGCTGGCAGTTAATTTGCATATCGCCCTGATTAGCCAATGGGAAGGGTAGCTGTTGTACGCCAATTACCATGTTTGTCTTTTATTAGATAGGATATATATATCTAATAATAGACAAACATGGTAATTGACCAGACCTTCACTACGCCTCCCATTGGCTAATCACCACGATATGTAAATTAACTGCCAACAAAGATGGTGGCTAATTTGCATACTGCAGGCAGATCCCACTGCGCCGCCCCGCCTGGGGCTGGAGGCAGCGTGATCCCCAGCTGCTGGCCACCCCAGCACAAGATTCTGGCCTGCCATGTGCGGGGCGGGGCAGGTGGTAGCGCGATCCCGCGCCGCCGCCCACCCCAGCCTGGGATCTGGGCCTGCCGTGTGCGGGCCAGGGTGGGCGGGGCGGGCGGCAGCACGATCTGAGCGGCCGCCCGACCCAGCACGGGATCTGGACCTACCATCTGCAACTTGGGGAGACAGGGCAGACACCGCGGGCTTGGGCGTGCCATTTACCACCAGGGGAGAGGTCCTAAGCCAGTAGGTGGTTATCTCCCGAGGGGTACCAAACTGTGAGAGGGCACAGGTTGGGCTGAGGGACCCCCCCCCCCCCCACCCGCCAGTGCACAAATTTTTGTGCACTGGGCTTCTAGTATATATATAGTTGGTTTATGGAACTGTTTTTTTTTTTTTTTCCATTTCATTTTTCTTTGGTTAATCTTCACCTAAGGATATTTTTCCATTGATATTTAGAAAGAGTGGAGGGGAGGGGGAGAGACAAAGAAATATCAATGTGAGAGAGGAACATTGATTAGTTGCCTCCCCCATGTGCCCTGACCACAGCAGGGGATCAATCCTGCAACCATGGTACGTTACATGCCCTTGATCGGAATTGAACCTGGGACGCTTCAGTCTACAGGCCAAGGCTCTATCCACTGAGCAATCCAATCTTTACAAGCTACCATTTGTTCTGTTTCAGGGAATAAAGACCAATAACAATATTCCTTGGAATATGTCTATGTTATACATTTCTGGACTGAGAAAAATGTCCCTAAAAATCAAAAGAAATCTACTATAGTATTTGTTCCTTCTTTCTACATGCAGAAGGTTAGACTGTTCTGCAGAACATGGGAAAGAGTTAAACTTTAATGACATTAGGATTAATTTAAAAATAATCAATCTAGCTGTGGTACGGAGGATAGAAAAGGTCTATGGCATTAGGTGGCTACAGCAATAATATAAGTGAAAGATGATGTCAAGTATTATTGGTCACTTACTTAATGTATATTATTTTTACTGTTGGTCTTCAGAGCACTATAGCACCACAGTCTTCATATGTCCCATAGTCCTAATATATGTCTGAATGCTAATAAGTTTATTACAATACTAGAGGCCCAGTGCACAAAATTCATGCATTTGGTGGGGAAGGTCCCTCAGCCCAGTCTGTACCCTCTCACAGTCTGGGAGCCCTCAGGGTATGTCCAACTGATGGCGTAGGCCTGCTCCTGGCAGTCATCAGTAAGACATCTCTAATGCTTCCCAATGGGAGCACACTGACCACCAGGGGGCAGCTCCTGTGTTGTCTGCCCCCTGGTGGTCAGTGCTCATCATAGCGACCGATCATTATGCTCTTCGGTCAATTTGCATATTAGTCTTTTATTATATAGGACTAGAGGCCCGATGCATGAAATTCGTGCACTGGTGGGGAGGGGTCTCCCTCAGCCCAGCCTGCACCCTCTCCAATCTGGGACCTCTCGGAGGATGTCTGACTGCCGGTTTAGGCCCTGTGGGATCAGGCCTAAACCAGCAGTCGGACATCCCTCTCACAATCTGGGACTGCTAGCTCCCAACCCTCGCCTGCCTCCCTGCCTGATTGCCAATAACTGCTTCTGACTGCCAGCCTGATCATCCCCTAACCCAGGGGTGGGCAAACTTTTTGACTCGAGGGCCACAATGGGTTCTTAAACTGGACTCAGAAGAAGGACCTGTGGCCGTGTTTCCCGACGTTGCCATGTTAACACTGCTGCTGGTGAAGGAGCAGAGGGGAGAGCAAGAGAACCCTCCGCTCTTTCGGCTCCGCAGGCCGGATAGAACAGCTGAATGGGCCGGATCCGGCCCGCGGGCCGTAGTTTGCCCACAGCTGCCCTAACCACTCCCTCGCCAGACTGATCGATGCCTAACTGCTCCCCTGCCGGCCCGATTGCTCCCAACTGCCCTCCCCTGCAGGCCTGGTCCCTCCCACCCCCCAACTGCCCTTTCCTGCAGGCCTTATTATTCACAAATATCTCATAATCTCATAGGTCTTGTCTAATTGACTTGGCTGTCAGCCATGTTTACTAAAGATTAGTTTGTAGTGAGCCCTTTGGGCAAGCTCTTCCTCTTTCTAGTACTGCTTCCATGTAACTCACTTCCTTGCTGCATCCAGGCATAGATTCGATGCGTCAGTCACACACAAGGGGACGGTGCGTGGTTGCTCTATGACCCAGGTGTGGTGGCATTGATCTCCCCATGGTGCCCACTTGAAAGCCATATTCAGCACAATTTCCCCTGCACATGCACTAACCAGAAATGGATATTTTTATCAAAGCTTTCATGGGGTGACGGGAGGAGGACTCACTCAACCACATAGGCAACTCAATCAAATTCCCCACAAGACATCTCTCTATTCTCTCATAAAGTTCCTCTTCCTGGTTTGTTACATTATTGCTCTCTTTCTTTACACAGAAGCGAAAAACCATTTCTATCACCCAGGACCATACAGCATCTGCCCTAGTTAGCACACACCACTCAGCAAAAATAAAGTAGTTAAGTAAACACGGTCCCTGACCATCTGCTCTTCTTTAAGCACGTGCCCTAAGGAATCATCCATATGAAACAGGTCCTTCTGGGGAGAGAGGAGGAACATGCTGCTCCTAGGAAAATAAGAATCTCCACATGCTGTGATATGCTCCGATCCTGTCCTTATTCAAATGATTAGACAATTTAGTGTTTGCCGAACCAACACCCTTCCTGATAGAGATGTTATATATTACAAAACCAACAAAAAATAATTCTGTATTGAATATACAGAGTTGAAACCTTGTTTGAACAGGAAATGATACAATTTTCTGGACAGGGTTATGTATATGAAGATATGGAAACAGAAATGGAGTTGGAAATAGGGCTAGAGATGGGTTTAGAATTACCAGCTGTGCGCTCCGGTTGCAAGCTCTTCAATTATCCAAACTCCAAGTCAAATGCCTGACTTCATGCTTTTCATCATGCGTATCCCCTCAGGGAAACACATGCAAGTTAACTGTCACTTCTTCTTCTTTTTAACCTTCATTTTTATTACTGTCTGGTTTTTGTTCTTACATAATTTACCTTCTCACCCGAGAACATCCTTCAGATTCTCTTAACCACAGGCAACCTTCATGCACAAAAAATGTGCTCTCCGTCCATGAGTCCATGAGTTCCAACCTGTTTTTAACTGTTTTCACACTTCCGATGTTTGAATGGTTCCCTTAGTAACGCAAAAAAAGTTTTAATTGCTTTACTGTCTATTTATCTTAACATGTACTCTCTCATTGACCATGCTTTAAACATTTTTATTTTTGTCTAAATAGATCATTTTGAATTGCAAAAGTAAATTTTGAAAATATTTCAGATAGTAGAATGTAATAATAACACTAACACCACCAATAATTACAATATAGTAAGGCCCGGCCAATGTGGTGTATGTAGTCATTGATGTTTCTATCTCTCCCTTCCTCTCCCTTCTTCTCTGAAATCAATCAATCAATCAATCAATCTATCTATCTATATATATCTATATATATATCTATATATCTATATATCTATATAGCTATATATCTATATATCTATATATCTATATATATTTAAGAAGAGAACAATATAGGTAAGATACATACAGGTGCAACTTTCAACAGTTTGGTATCTTACTTAGAATCCCTTAAATCCATTTTAGGTTTTTCTTAGTGGACAGAATTGTCTGCTTCAAGCAACACTGAGATTGAACTTTTTCAATGGGGATTTTTTTCTATATTTTGCAATGCATTTTTAAAGGAATGTGCTTATTTTAAATTTGGTGTATTCATGTATGCATGAAATAAAGAGATATTAAGTGACACAAGTTACTCAGGTCCAGGGGATTCTTTAAATAACACAAAATTAATTAAAATGTGGCCTCAACTCTCAAAGAGTTCCCATGTTAGTAAAAGTCAGTCACACATAGTCACCACTTGCTAAACAGGGTTGGTGAAGAGAAAGGGAGAAGGTCAGAGATAAGCAGAATTAGAGCTTAAAGCAAATGCTTGGTAAGGTTCCATTTTCATGGTGGATCAACACTCTTGGAGTCTCCTGCAAGAAGTGTGCTAAATAGGACCTGGGTCCCTGTTCTGGCCTTTCCACTCTCTCGGGACCAGTAAGAGCCAGTCAGTGCTAGAGAAATACACTGCTCATCCTCAGGGTCAACCTGTTAGGGCTGCCCGATTTCCTTCTAGGCCAGCGGTTCTCAACCTGTGGGTTGCGACCCCTTTGGGGGTCAAACGACCCTTTCACAGGGGTCGCCTCAGACCATCAGAAAACACATATATAATTACATATTGTTTTTGTGATTAATCACTATGCTTGAATTATGTTCAATTTGTAACAATGAAATTGGGGGTCACCACATGAGGAATTGTATGAAAGGGTCACGGCATTAGGAAGGTTGAGAACCACTGTTCTAGGTAAATAGATAGGCAGGCGGAAGGAGCCTCAGAGCCAGCTGTGATGAATCACGGTGAGAATCAATCCTGTAGGACTGCCTACTTTGTGTATGTTCAAAATGCACAACCAGCTGGAAATGTCTGGTACAGAAAGCACGTGGTAATCATATTTGGATCAATAAATTATGGGTTCAATGATTTAATACCCTGAAACTCTCAGTTTCCATAACTCAACGACTCTTGCTGTTGCATCCGCCCCTTCTTCGCTGAACATCTGTAGGTGGAATCTGTGTTCGGAAGCTCCAAGCCTTAATCTGAGGAGAGTGCTCATTCCTGGGCCAGTCCCCAGGGATGACCCTCTGCAGGTTAAGGACAGTGGCCTTCCACAAAGACATCGGACCTGGGTCTATGTTTCCCAGGAAAGTCTGCTTTAGGTTTGTTTGTTGGTTTCATATTGTATAATATTTATTTTACATCAGCAAACCTTTTGCAGTTGAGTAATTCCATAATGACTATCTATCATTTGAAAAGTAGGCCTCTAGTCAGTTTCCCCAGCCTTTGTTAAAGCAAGGAAGTGATAGTGCTGTGGAGACAAGGCGCACCAGGGTCCTGGAATTTGCTCACCTCTCCCCTGAGATTAGACATGAACGAGGCAGCGGCTGAACACTTTCCAGCTTTGCCTCTAAATCGCAGTAGAGAAAGAGGCCTACCCTCTGCCTTTGAACAGGAGATCCAGAGGCTGTGGACTGCCGCTCGGGCTCCAACCAGAGGGCCTTGCCTGCACTTCCTTCCTCTGGCTTCTCTCCACCCCCAGGGGAACTTGACTTGAGTGCACCCACGTGGTAGAACTCTAAGAGCGGTGGGCAAACCCAAGTCCCTGCAGTGTGGTCAGCACCATCAATATGATGCAAATCTTTTCATGCCCCCTGGACATTCACAGTCTGTGAACCTGTCATTAGTGAGGTGAAGATGGTGGTAAACAAAAGCAAATGATCTGACAAAACACTGGGAGCCTCTAAGACGGACCTCATTGGGCATCTAAGGATCTGAGCCAGATATTATATTCCATGGAGGGACCCACTGGCTCTTAGGGATTTTTTAGTTTCAGAATTAGGGGAGAGCCTTGGTCCTCTCTGGGCTATCAGCAGCAGGATCAGTCTTGCTCTGAGAGAGAAATATAATATGAATATTTCACAGTTACCAGGGAAGGGATTCTTAGAGAAGATGGTATTTAGCCTAGACCGACATGAGTGCTTGGAATTTCAAAGGTCAGACAGTGAAGAAAGGACGTTCCAGGGAAAAGATGCTCAAGTATTCAAGAAATTAGAAGCAGTCTAAAAGAGCAGGGAAGTAACTTAGCCAAAGGACTAGACATCTCAGAGATCAGGCAACGGTTTTGGGCTTCATTTGTGTGGTTCTGTAAGAAGAGGTATTAAAAGTGGGACAGAAATTCAAGAAGAAGCTACAAGAAAATAGGAAACAGATTACAAAACAAAGATCTGAAGTCAAAAAGTGGGAATGGGGATGGAAAGTATGTGACTTATGACTTACTTGACCAAAGCATTAGATGATCAATAAAAGTGGATGGCAGTTAAAATATGTAAATCTAATGTGAGTACTTTTCAATTATTCTCTAAAAATGAAAGCTCTGCATCTTGAATGTTATCTCTATATACAAAGAGGTAATATGCAAATTTGCCAGGACACCATAACGGGTCAGGACAGGACCATTAGTGCGCTGTGAGGTGTTGCTCCAGAGACGGGGAGGAAGCAGGAAGGCACCAGGAGAAGGTGGGCCCCGTCGGAGGCAACTTGAGGGTGAGCAACACTGTGGGCGGATGCAGAAGGAGAAGGTGAAGAGGCCGGCACCACGGGAGAAGGCAGAAGGTGAAAAGGCCAGTGTCATGCATGAGAAAGCAGAAGGGAGAAGGCAAAAAGGCCAGTGCTGTGCACGAGGAGGCCAAAGGGAGAAGGTGAGAAGATAGGCGCCGTGCAGGAACAGGGAGAAGGCAGAAGGTGGCAGTTAGGCAGGGGGATCAGGCCAGGAGGGGAGAGCAGAGCGGCAGTTAGGGTGATCAGGTCAGGTTGGGAGAGAAGATAGGCAGTTAGGGAGATCAGGCCAGGAGGGGAGAACAGTTAGGCACATCAGGCAGGCAGGCAGGTAAGTGGTTAGGAGCCAGTGGTTCTGGATTATAAGAAGGATCCTGGATTGGAGAGGGTGCAGGCCAGGCTGAGGGACCCGCCCCCCCCCCCATGCATGAATTTTGTGCACCAGGCCTCTAGTTATAAATAAAGCCAAATATAAAAAGCAAATGCAGCTGAGACCGGTTTGGCTCAGTGGATGGAGCGTCGGCCTGCGGACTGAAGGGTCCCAGGTTCGATTCCAGTCAAGGGCATGTACCTTGGTTGTGGGCACGTCCCCAGTGGGGAGTGTGCAGGAGGCAGCTGATCGATGTTTCTCTCTCATCGATGTTTCTAACTCTCTATCCCTCTCCCTTCCTCTCTGTAAAAAAATCAATAAAAATATATTTAAAAAAAAAAAAGCAAATGCATTTTCTGACAGGAAAGTTAATAAACACACAGTGATTGAGGATGTATGGCTCCTAAGCTGAGATAAACAGGTATAACTCTTCTAAAAAGTGAGCATTAGTATTAGCTTAATAGTTTTTTCTTCGAATAATTTTTAGTTGCAATTAATATCACTAAAAAATCACTTAGCCTTTTTGCAGATGTAGAATAAAACCCTGTAATATAAAAATCAAAACTCTGTTGAATAAATAAGACCATATGGTAATTTAATTATGTATCTAGTATAAAACATACAGAAAGTAAAGAGGGGGGGTAAATGATGATTTTTTGGATAAAACAAAAGAGGCTGCATCAGTAAGATGTAAAAAGTATTTATAGACTTATTAACAATCAGCAACACAAAATACTTCTAAAGGAATATTTAAAAAGTCTGTCATTTTAATTCTAATGTACCATATTTTCATGCACTTCATCTTGAAATTTGCAAATTTTTCAGTTCTTTTTGCATCAATTATGTGAACTATGGCATTGCTAGGACCATATTCCCAAATAATTTTTGCCTCATTTAGACTATATTTAAAAGTCCCACCCTCCACCTAGTGCAGGGTCAGCAAACTGCAGCTGACCCTTGAACAACACAGGTCCACGTATAACCCTTAACTCCCCCAAAACTTAACTACTAATTCAGCAGTCAGCTACTAGTGAGCTTTTGGGGAGCTAACATTATACATTTTCAATGGTGCAGGGGTCAGCGCCCCTCACCTCATATTGTCCAAGGGTCACCTGGAGAGTCCATGGAGATGAACACACAGTCCTCCTCAGGTAACACGCTTCACTGTGACCAACATGCTCATCTGCTCACATCCTGTCCCGGCTGCTTCCCCACTACAATAGCAGAGCTGAGAAGTGTAACCAAGACCGAATGCCCCAAAGCCTCAACAGTTTGCTGATGACTGACTGAGGAGTATTTTTTCTTATTATATATTAATACCTTTGTGAGTGTCTCTTTTAAGGGGGCCATAAAAGGCAGGAATTCCCCCTCTTCTCATTTTGCAATTTGTTTTGTTAGTATCATTAAACAATCATCTTACTAATTTAAATATTGCTTATTCATTAAATAATGTTTTTTTGCTTTCTGCTAAAACCACGCAGACTTCTTTGAAAAGACAGAATATATTACTTTATTGTAGAAAGAAATTGTTTTGTTTTTTAAACTTTTAGGGACCTCATTTTAATTTAGCAACATTTTTAATACAAGATTACATTGATTTTCTTTTTCTTTTTTTATTTTCTCTTTAATTTTTCAATCACCATCTATCCCTCCTATACCGTCTTTCTCCACCCTCCTACCCTTGATGCAATCACTGCACTGTTGTCTTTGTCCATGAGTTCTTTCTCTATTTCATTTTCTTAAAGTTCACAAAAGAGATTGTGGGAGCACAATGTCATGATAAATATCTTGGAAGAACATTTTTTGTCTTTAGGTATCTTAGAAAATGAATACATTTGTGTTGATTACTCTTACCAGGAGCCTTTCAGAACTTCTAAGATTATAAAACTCCTTTGAGAGAATCTAAGGGCACTTATTTTATGCTAAATCCACTCATCTATCTCAGAGAAGAGAGCTAAGAGGCTTCCTGTGCATTCATAATTGCTATTCATATCCACAGGGGTAACCAGCCTTAGAAACTGTCCAGATAGAAAAGGGATTCTTGCTGTTATTCCTGGAAATATGAATGAAATGAAAGGTATTGTCATAACCAGGTTTCCTAATCAAAATGTGAGAAACATAGGTTTTCCTGAGAAAATGCGTATCTGATTTCCTGGTAAAAATCAAGCACAGAGAATGTCAATAATTAAGAACTTAATAAAATGATATTGAGAGAGAATCTTACGTCTTCAGGGCAGATTAAAAACTTGTTTCCGACTGTAGAGTGTTCTAGTACATGAAAGTTCATTAAAGTTAGGCAGATAATGCTTTTACTAGGTTTACTGCTACAAAATATTTGGCAAATAACAATTGATCAATATTCATTAAGTATGTAAATTGAGTGAATAGGTAGATGCATAGGTATGTGGATGTTTGAATGAAACTAATTTTCTTGTTTTATCATGTATTTGACATGGTTTCTTTTGACTTATAAATAGCTATCAGTGATCACAGGATAGCCTGGGTTTTTCCTTACTCTATGGTTGGGGTGAAGAAAAAATGGGAAGCTGAGCACTTGTTTCAGTTTTACATTCATTCCATCATAAGATCTTCTACATTCCTAAATAATTTTTATTTGTATGGTTGTAACATGTATAATTATACTGTTTCAACAATAAACTGGATTTGAAATTTTGAAACAGTATTAATAGTCAATGAGGAAGTATCATTACCATGGACAGATTTTATTCCATTTTAGAAGTCATTACATGTTAGCTTCCATTTGCAGATAACACAATGATGTAAGAGCATTGAATCAGGGATCATATAGAACCGGGTTTGTGCCGGAAGCCGGTCCATCCTTGCTGCTTGACACAGTCGCTGCAGGATAGAAACATCTGCACAGCATATGTTTCAAGGGACCTGGCGTATATAGCATACTGTTCTTAATATGTTTGCTCCCCTTAGCGCTGTGTGTTTTAACCAAGGTCACCTCTCCGAGAAAGGTTGTTTCCCCAGGTAGGGATTTTCCCCTGAAGTCAGGGAGGGGATGAAACTCCTTAACTAAGTGCCAGGCGGGTAGTTAATCACTTTAACTACAAACAATCATGCTTAAGCTACATAATCTTTACTCCCTGGAATGGAGATAAGAAACGCCCTAACCTTTGTAATAGAAATTGACAGGATTAAAATCAACTGGTATAAATACAGATGTAACAAGACAATAAACAGCAGAACCTCTCTGGAGATCCAGAGCAGAACTTGGCTGGAGATCCTGGCTGGAGATCCTGGCTAGGCTGCTGATCAACTGAACACTGTCTCCTTGTCCTTCCTTCTTCGCCGACTCCGTCTACGCCTTTGGGAACCCCTGGACCTGCTGGGGTTGGACCCCGGCAGGTTTGATTATTTATTTTATTATTTATTTTATATATATTATTGATATTTTTACAGAGAGGAAGGGAGAGGGATAGAGAGTTAGAAACAATGATGAGAGAGTAACATCAATTCAGCTGCCTCCTGCACACCCCCTACTGGGGATGTGCCCCCAACCAAGGCACATGTCCTTGACTGGAATCGAACCTGGGATCCTTCAGTCTGCAGGCCGATGCTCTATACACTAAGCCAAACTGGTTAGGGCGATTATTTATTTTCTTAATTATTCAGTATATAAATTCAGCAAGACTTATATCTCAATTTTCACATACTTAAAATCTATATTATAAAAGGCCTGTGGCCCTAACACTGTAACGACCAAAGATAGGCACACGTAGCCGGGGCTGAGCGATTTCTCACGCTGGGCTTCTAGTATGAATACATGTGCATGAAGTAGTTATAAAGCTTAAATGATATAAAAAAAAAAGAGAAAAAGTCAATAAAGATGGGAGGATGGAAGGATAAAAAGGAGGGAGAGAGGGAAAAAGAGGAACTCCAAGTAAAGCAGAGGAAGAAGACATTAAAGTGAGAATCAACTCGAAGCCATTCTGCCAGTTCTCTGTATCACCAGCAAAATGCAGTGAATGGCCTTGGATGCTCAGTGTTTATAGTAATTAAGTCAACATTCAACATTAAAATTAAATATTGGGATTTGAAGAGCTTAACATCTAGGATTAGTAGTCTAAGTCCTCTGATTCAAGCCCAGAGGGTAAGACAATAATATATACTTGTATATGCTAACACATGTGTATATATATATACACAAAAATGTAATTCTAAGCGACCCAGTAGTGAAGACGTTTAAATAAAATATAAAATGTTAATTATGCTGAGTATAATTGATTTTAAGTATATAAAGAGCTGGTTCTCAGCCAGATGCCCTGGAATATGAGGAAGGGCATAAAGAAAATACTTGAGCTAATTAGAAAGATGCTTAATTAGATGTACTTTTCAGATATAAATATGCTGGAGGTGAAAAGTGATCGATATTAATTGTAAAAGAGCAATGAAGAAAAAAGCAAAGAAACCCAGCAAATGAAAATCCAGAGTAATGGCGTGACCTAACATGAGTTCCCTACAATTGAGGGGAATATGAGGAAGAATAAGTTCAAGGAAGCCACAAGGAAAGATGAAAGGAAAATTGCTGTGATATGAAGGCAAATAATTAGGTCCCTGACAGGGATAATGCCTCCGTAATGAGCCCGTTGAGAAACTTAAAGGAAAGAGTGGAAACTGATATGGATATTTCATTAATTGAATTACCCTTCGCTTTGACTGTAGTGAGAAAAGTGATTGCCACAGAAATTGTTGGATGAAATTACAATTATGTTTTTAAACATTAATGATGTTCCGTTGCCTTAGCATTCAGTAGGAATAACTATGTCATTTGCAATTAATAAAACTATTAATGAGATTTATTTTCTTATATGTATAAAAAAATTAAAGGAGAGGATAGAGCTTTTATGTTTTTATCCTTTCAGAATGTGGTCATGCAGAAACAGTTAGAATATTATGAATTTGAAGGCAGCTTTCTGCTTCCGGTCATCACAAGCACTCCTGCCAAAATCAGCTTTAAAACTGGACGTGGTGATCGCATGAAGCAAATGCGCACACATGTTTGGTGAAGAGGCAGCAAGGGGCTTCCTAGGTCAGTGGTTCTCAACCTTCTGGCCCTTTAAAGACGGTTCCTCATGTTGTGACCCAGCCATAAAATGATTTTCATTGCTACTTCATAACTGTCATGTTGCTACTGTGATGAATCATCATGTAAATATCTGATATGCAGGATGGCCTTAGGCGACCCCTGTGAAAGGGTCGTTTGACCGCCAAAGGGGTCGCGACCCACAGGTTGAGAACCGCTGTCCTGGGTGAAGAGGAACGATCGCCCAGCGTAGCCCAAGCTTCCTGCCTGTGACACTGTCCGGGCTGGACGTCAGGCAGGTGTCTCCAACCGAAGCTGAGGATGGAGACGTCAGAAGTGGGGGCTGCTGAGGCGGAGGGAACTTGGGGGGCAGGGTCCTAGAGAGAAGTGAACCATAAAAGGAGAACCCTAGGACTCGGGGTAGGGGCCCCCTCAGGACAGTCTTCAGCCACATGTTCCGCTGCACGCCTACGATGAGGACGCCTAGGGGCCTGGCAGGGGACTGTTGGGGGGCTGGGAGGGAGATTAAAGAGAAACATGGAATCGGCAAGAAAACCTGCTTGGTTGTTGCCTATTTCACAAGTCCTTGGTGGCAGGGAAAACATGAAGATGGAAGGCCCTGGAATCTGGCCTGAGGTCTGGCCACCCTTTAGAGAGCAGAGGAGCAGGGCTGTGGTGACAACGCCCGCCGCCATCAGCACTGACTGTTCCGTTTTATTGGCGTAGGACGCTGTGTACGTTTTTCAGGTGTGCGGTGTGATTTGGTGGGTGCATAGATCGCCAAAGGGTGACCGCAGTCTGGTTAGTGAGCACATCCATCGCCTCCGGCAGAGGCACATCCTGGGTGTGGTGAGGACTTCAACCATGTCCCCGCTCAGCAGCTCCCACAGGTGCAATGGTGCTAACTGCAGCACCGGCTGCACAGCACACGCCAGCACCTACTCATCCTCTACCTGGGAGTTGCTCCCCCCCCCCCCCTTTGACCATCTCCACCCATTTCCAACCACCACAATTTTTTTCTTTAATTTCTCGTCCTTCCCTCTGAAGAGATGCTCCCCTCTTTCCAGATGTTTCCTCAGAGCCATGCTCCCTTGGCCTTCTCTGCTCTTGGTCCAGAGGTGAGAACGGCCGACAGGAAAGGGCTGAGGGTTTTAAGGAGACGCAGCTCTGTGGGCCAGGTCCCATGACATCTGGTTACTGAGGAGGGACCCAGGCTGAAATACTCTAATCCTGACGAGGGTTGAGATGGGGAGTCACAGCCTGCAGAACTGCAAACACTGCAGAGGGAGCACTTACCTCAACTCCCTCCTTTAAAGTATGACTTAGCTCCCAAATGTGAGGTCTGAAAATTGTTCTAAGGAGATTTTTTCATTGTAATTTAATATTAATTGATCTATCTACATTTTTTCCTTTACTTCTTTCTAAAAATTTCTCCCTTGTGTCTGTTTTAGGAAATGTATCACTGTCCATTATTTTTATTTTTATTTACTGCCCTCATGTACCATTAAATTAATTTCTTCACTCTCTGTTTCTTCTTGTAAATGTATTACATTTGAAATATAATTAGCAATTACTTTAGCCTGCTGTTAATATATTTAATTATAGCTATTCATTAACAAAAACAGTTTTAATGCCAAATAAACAATGAGGTACAGTAGATATAGCAGGTATTACTTATTATACTTACACATCCATATAAATTAATGTGATAAACACGTAACTACAAAAATAGTTATTTCATCTGTCATTGTGGTCAATTTAAGTGATATTATAGGAAAAAACATATCACCCTTTTACATTTTATAATATCTAGCTATTTTCATTAATCTCTTTTTATGGACTTCGCAATGTTGAAAAGAACTCAGCATTTTTACTTTTTTATATCGAACTTCACTTGCAGACAATTTTGGTGATTCACTTGGCATGCTTTCCAAGCTGGAGTTATTAACTTTTGCTGGACAACATTTGAACAGGCTTTGTTGTTCACTGTTCTAAGCTGAATAACGTTGATGTCTACGCTCAGGCTGGCAGGTGGCTACGGCTCTCGGCTCCTTCCACAAAGAGTGTGGAAGATTAAGGGGAGAAAAAAAGCTGTACTAGTATTTACTTGAGAAGCATCTTGTATCGGCGGAGATTATTCAGTTTTATGAAAACCTAATTCTTGGGTTTTTCTTTGGCAGAAAAGAATATACTGTGGAATGAAATGAAATAATGATTTGGGCAAGTGTACAGAAATACCCAAAGTGATCCACACTTTAAAAGAGAAATCTATTTTTAAAGGCAATTTTTTTAAAAAAATGTTGAGAGTAATTTTATAAAACCTACGGATAATTTTTTGTTTGCTGCTTTAGACATTGAAAAGTTTGATTATAGCTGACCTAAATTCCTATCCTTAGAAGTCCTATAAAAAGTTCCCTGCCCTGCTTTCTTATTCTACCTCTCAATTTTCCTGCACTGGTACAACTTGGAGATTAACGGAATAAATGGCCCCAATTTGTTATGCCTCCCTCAATCCATGCCCTATGTCTGTGTCCCACCACACTGACCCAGGTTTGGCCAAGCCAGCAATAATTAAAAGTGTAAAAAATAATTATTATGTTAAGCCTTGAAGCTTTAACTACTTAACACAAAAGTTCTTGTCAGCTCTAGTTTTGCAGCTTCAGAGGCAGAGAGCTGGGAATCCTATATAATAAAAGCCCAGTGACCAAATGGCAGAATAACCAGAATGACTGGTCGACCAGTCGCTATGATGTGCACTGACCACCAGGGAGCAGATGTTCAATGCAGGAGCTGCCCCCTGTTGGTTAGTGTGCTACCACAGTGGGAATGCCACTTGGCTGACTGGGATGAGCAGCTTCTCCCACTATGAACCCCAGGCTGAGGGGCAGGAACCCAGGCTGCAATTGTCACCTCCTTGCCTCAGGTTCCTTCTCCTTGCTCCCTGCTGCCTCCTCCAGATGCCTACTGGCCGCAACAACACTGCCACTGGGCTCACAGAGCTGACCCCAGAGGCTGGGAGACAGGTTCGTGGCCACCGTGGGACTGAGGCCTACTCTACCACCTCTTGGTGCTATTTTCTCTGGGCCCCACCCCGACTGAGTCCCCGGGAGAGGCGAGTGCTCCGGCTCCACAGAAGATGCCGGACCAGGGAGCAGTTGCTCAGAGGGCGGGTCCACAGCCACTTGGCAGACCTGAATGAGCAGCGCTCCCACAGTGCACTGATCCCCGCAGGCCATGTCCCTACCAGTACATGCATCCCATGCACTGGGTCTGTACTCTCTCTATATAAAAGCCTAAACAACCGTTACAACCAAATGACCAGAATAACCAGAACGACCGGAATGAATGGGCAACTTGTCAGTAACTATGATGTGCACTGACCCAGACCTTGTTGCTGGGGCCCTGACAGCCCCAAATCTGGTTCACCTGCACCCCAGACCCAGACAGGAGGGAGGAGGGAGGAGGGAGCCCAATTCCTCACAGAATCGGCCATTGGTTAGCTTGCTGCTGGGGCCAACCTCCCACGATTCCTCCCTCCCTCCCTCCCTCCAGCCAGCTGGCTCCCCCAATAGGCCCCAATTGCCAGCCAGGCCAAAGGACCTCACCTATGCATGAATTCATGCACCAGGCCTCTAGTAATCTGTAACATGAGTCAACTCGGTTTAGTCAACAAACTGTATATGTACCCAGTCCCTAAATTTTGACTCATTATTCCACCAGAGTGAATCGTCATTGTGAGGATATTAATATTATTATAGTTAAATATTAAGCCGAACTTCCTTATTACCCTAATATCTCAGTGTTTCCATTGAGAGTCCTTGTTTAGTACCATGAGCAACTTCTGGTAGAGATGGGAAAATAGACACCAACAATCTTGTGTTTCTTCAAGAGTACCCATGTGTGAACCGCTCTGGAAATCAGGGATTTTACCTTATTTGGGTTTGAAGATGGAGGCAATTCAGGCTTCAACCTTAGGAAGATAAATAAGGCACAGGCCAAAGTGTGTGAGAGATTTTCTGTTTGCAATTTTTGAAGCAACAACTATGAAATTCACAACAGTACGAGGGGAGAAGAGAGACGTTGTAATCTGAAAGACCTGTATATTCCTAGAGTAACTGGCAAAGACAGGGGATAGATGAAAAGCACTAGTAGGCACAAAGAATGCTTCTGAATAAAGAAGGAGAATGCATGTCAGAGTGACACCAGGGTCATCTTGGGCCTTATGTTCCAAGGCCTTGTCCCAAAGATGTCTGCCCCTCCCACAAAGAGTGTAAGAGATCTGAAACTATATTCATGTGGGACTTCAGGAAAAAAAAAAGATATAGGGAGGATCAATATTATAATTTCCACATTGTGCAACTAATCGTTGCTTACACATCCCAGAGTCATGTCCAAATCATGAGCTAGATCAGTGATGGCGAACCTATGACACTCATTTTTTTGGTTGATTTTTCTTTGTTAAATGGCATTTAAATATGTAAAATAAATATCAAGAGATCAGCTAATAATGGATAGATTCATGAGGATGTATTTAAAAGCACACATCACAGTGTGATGTTAAACATTTGACGCCTCACAGTAGGTGATTTCATGGCAGATTAAACTAGAGAGTTCATTTGAGTTAAAAGCATGATTTTTCACACCAACCCAGGTGAACTGTTATGACTGTGCAGTGTTTCTGTGGGTCTAAATATTATTGTATCAAATAGCCTACATACCTCTGCAATTCTTGCCAAATGTACTGAAATACAAAGGACCACGGACAACCACAATTAAGCCTATGAGAAGAAAATGTAACACATTAAAAGATTGGCAAAATAATTAGAATAATTATGATAAAATCTTAATGTCTAGAACTACTGCATTTACATTGCTAAATTATAAGAGATAATTTTTGAAGATACACAAACGAATGATAGAAAGATGTAGCAACTCAAAATTCCAACTAGATTTACTGCTGTACCATGTATAGTATATGCCTCTTTTCAAATTTTTGGTTCATTGCCTATTACTGTAATTAAAAGTCATTGCACTTAAATAACATTCTTTGCCAGTGACTCATAATGTGTTCCTTTCCCCATACAGTGCATGGTTAAAAAAAAAATCCAATACACTACAACCAAGAATTGCCAATAAATACCCAATGATGTCTCAATTTAGCTAAAAAGTGGGGTAATTACATTATTCCACAATATCTTCTAATTTTAAAATAAAGGAATTTGCCATTTAATTTATAATTATTTGTATTCACTCACTTTTACCTAGTTCCATATTCTGCAAAAACCCACAATTACACTTTATTGCAGTAGCACAACAGGGTTCTAATATTTTTGTAAAATTAAATCATAAAATGCTACACATGAAAAAAATCTCATTTTTTAACAATGATATGATATTAGATGTGCTATCTATTTTCTTTCATGTTATGCAGTTCAGATAGAATGATTACAGTTACCATCAGGCCACTTGCTTCTGCAGGGAAAACATGAAACTAAGCATGCTGCTCAGCTGGCCATGATCCCGCTCTCATCACAGTCCTTGGGAGAGGGGCTGGGGAGATTCTACTACCCACAGTGCCATTCTGGGATGGTTTCTACAGCTGACGTCATTCAAAGAGATATCGCCTAACCGTATGGATTAGTTGTATTTCCTGGATTATCAGATCATCTTAAACAGAATTCTTATTGCTGGCTCCCCAATAAAGTATATTTCTAAGAAGGTGGATTTATATATATACCTTCTCAAATGATTATAATGTCAATCAATATTTTTGAGTGTTTATTGTGTGCAAGTGTATGCTCTGCATGGGCTAATTGCTCTGAGTCTTACAACCTTCCATGTATAAGGTACTACATTATCCCCATTTTACAGAGGAGAAAACCAAGGCAGCAATATGAATTAACTTGCTTACAGTTACTTAGCTAGAAATGGTAAAGCAGGATTTGAATTCAGGCAATTGGGATTCATCTAGTCATAGAGAATAATGGGTCATTCCTGAAATTAGAATTCCTATGTTTAGGTTCTAAATCAGGCACATGGCCATAACTCCCGTGGGCTTTTGGTAAAAACACTTGATGAAACTGCTTCATTGGTTATAAACTGAGGAAACTGGGCTTCATAAGTGCTTTTGTGAGTATTAGAATTCCTGTATTTTCTCTATGCAAATTTGAGATTAAATATCATTTGCACAATTTTGAAAAATGTCTGCCTGAATATAATATTCTTTTGCTTCAGGGAAATGTCTTACACTTATACTTACAGATGCAACAAAGCCTCATATTTTTATTCCAACTTTCAGAAAATATAGTTGATATTTTCCATCTAGTCAATTTACTTCTAATATTTTACTGTCAAATATGCAAGGATATAAAATGCTGCCTGTATCGTCCCCACATGATTATGTCCACAGTAGAGGCCACTTATTAATGCTGCTTCAGATATGTTAGTTACCTAGTGCTGACACCGACACCAACCGAAGTTAACTTGGTTGATACAGATCACTATCTCCTGCCGATCTGTAAACCATCAGCCTTCAGATGGAGGGGTGAAAGGTAAAGAACGAACTCTTCACTCTACCCTCATCTCTCAGAGTATGTCCAGGGTTGAAATAGGTTGCAACCATTTTCCTTCTTTTATTTTTTAATTTGTCTTTACTATTGAAGGTATTACAAATGTTCCCTTTTTCCCCCTCTTGACCCCCACTACCCTGCCCCTGTCCCCTCACCCCCAGGCCTTCACTGCACTTTTGTCCGTGTCCATGGATTATGGTTGCAGCCATTTTCATTATCCCCAGAGAGAGCCTACACCTCTTAGTGGGAAATAAAATGAAAGCCATTTGGAAGTCTAAGAGTTCTAAAAGTCACAGAGGTGAAATGAATATTGTACATGAGACATAAGTGTGTAAGGGACAAAACCAGCGTTATAACGTGGTGCGTCACAGAAATAGCCATTGGCCCTAACCGGTTTGGCTCAGTGGATAGAGCGTCAGCCTGCGGAATCAGGGGTCCCAGGTTCGATTCTGGTCAAGGGCATGTATCTTGGTTGCGGGCACATCCCCAGAAAGGAGTGTGCAGGAGGCAGCTGATCAATGATTCTCTCTCATTGATGTTTCAAACTCTCTATCCCTCTCCCTTCCTCTCTGTAAAAAAATCAATAAAGTATATTTTAAAAAAAATGAAATAGCCATTGAACCCAGACATCAGGGACCAGACAAAAGGACTGACCGCTTCCTGGATGGGCATGTGCCTATGACACAGTCGTGTTAATGTGAGCATCCCCACCATCATTTAGTCTTACGTTCACCACCAAACTGTTCATGCGTTTGTTTGCTCAGCTATACTCCATGGATTATGGCATCTTTTCAGAATTGGTCAAGCCCTCATTAGTTATGTCAGAGAGCTTCAATTATGCCGGTGGCTAGCTTTTCATCTTGGGAGCGTCTTCGCTTGGTTTTGTTTGCTTGACTGGATCCCTGGGCACTGGACCCAGACTGGTTTGATTTATGTTTATAAGTGCAGAGTGCCCGGTGCTGGGTTTTCAGTGGGCACGCCATCAATTGTCATAATTGCAATCTATACGGAAATGTGAAGTATTTACACAGGTCTCAGGTTTGTTCATTTTAATTCCTATCTGACGAATAATCTGTGTTGGAGATACCGAAATCTATAACTCTGTTCAGAAACCGCCACATAAAATCTCCACTTAGTCAATGGGACAACCTCCTCTGAGAAATTTATTTGGGAGTTAAAAGAAAACGTTTTTATTGTTAGTTCTGTTCAGAGTCTCAGAAAGCTGACTTTAAACATGGATTTTTTTTGCACCAAATATTATTAAAAATTTATTCAACAGTTAGGTAGCAACATTAAACAGGTAAAATAAATGTTATACTAAATTACATTTATTAAGGTATAAATATTAGCTAATAAAAATAAATTTGAAAATAGGCTGCTCTACTGAATGCACTGTTTCTTAACACCATATAGACAAAATAAACACAGAATCATCTATTGATTTGTGGTTAGGTTCATAAAATCTGGCATTTGAAATATTTTTAAAAAAAGAAAGCGTATCCTATATTGTCACTTTATTTCTGAATCAAAAGCATTTTTTCCCCCCTCAAAAACAGTCTTGAATCTTTATGAGAGGAAGTATTTTTATTTCCAAAAATTATAGCACTAACAATTATGAGACTCTAACATCTCTAATTGAATACTGCAATGCATATTACATAAGGCATATTAGCAGTAAACTATTTTGGAAGGAATAGAGCGAGATTTATAGTGTCTAACATTAAAGGAAATCTGGATCCCAGAAATTATTTGAATACATTTCTATTTCACATTCAAAGATGGCCTGTGAGTTAGCATAACTAAGCTTATGTGCTACAACTTTAAGATTCACTGAATAAGTAATCACCCAAGACACAGGGAAAGAAATAGATTGAAAATTAAAATGTCTATGTAAAATAAAATCTTACTCTTATCTAAAAATTAGATCTTTCTTAGCCAACTTTGTCCTGTGCCTGATAGGATAACAAATGAAAGCAAAATCACTTGGTTTAAGTCCAACAAGTCGCCTTAATTTGTTTTTTGTTGAATTAATAAAATGGTTCCATGAGCAGCCCTGGACTCCCTTTTTTTATCTTATTGATCAATTATTTTCTTGAAATTATTAGTAAAGCTTGATTTGGGATAATATCTGTTTTGACTGGGTCTGGTTTAATCTGACCCTCTGTGTTAGCTCACATGGCTAACCATTGACAGAGCTGAAAAGGCCTGTATCATGGTTTCTGTACAAAAGCTTTCTTTACACTCAGTGGCACTTCTCAGGACAGCAGCTGAGATAAAGGATTAGGAAAGTTTTAGAATCTGAGACTGGGCATTAATGCCTGTTGATTTCAAGTATTTAAAAAGTTAAGAATATATTTTAAAGAAAATAATTATTTCAAAGGCTAAATCGAGTTGATCCCTGGATTACTTCCTCTCAGTCTGTAGATTAAAAATGTTAATGAAGAAAGAGCAAAAACGAAGTTGGATTTGATTAATTTCTACTAAGAGGGGGATGGGGGGGGGGAGGATGAGAATAGCCTAAGTACCAGTCCAAATCAGGCATCCTCAGCTTACCATGCAGCATATTAGAGTGTGCCAATCATTTTTCACACCCATAGTAATGCTCTTCTTAATCAAAGTAAGACCTCCAAGTTCTTAAGTAAAGAACACGCATTTACATTGTCATTGTACATAACATTCGGATTTCAGTTATTAAAGACTCTCATTGTGAATCTTTATAGATGTTTGATGACTATCCACTTAGAACAACAATATAATCAGCGGCAATATTGTTTATAATTTTAAAGCCTTTGAGGTTGCAATGAAATGGCAATACTTATTTCATTTAAAAGAGGATGGTTCTTTTCCATGTGTATTTTATTACACAGATTAGGTTTTATTAGACTATTTTACCAAATGGTTTTCTTAAAACTGCTTGTATCAAAGTAAGGGATCATTTTGCCTCCTGTTCTTACTTCATATATTTATAGCCATTCACTGTGACAGAGGCAATTAGACCAGTGGTTCTCAACCTTCTGGCCCTTTAAATACAGTTCCTCATGGTGTGACCCAACCATAAAATGATTTGTGTTGCTACTTCATAACTGTAATGTTGCTACTGTTATGAATCGTCATGTAAATATCTGATATGCAGGATGGTCTTAGGCGACCCCTGTGAAAGGGTCGTTCGACCGCCAAAGGGGTCGCGACCCACAGGCTGAGAACCGCTGCAGTAGACTAAGGCAGACACAATGCTCCTCTGTACTATGACCATGACCTCAAAGAGTCAGCGAGGTCTTCTGAACATCTTATTCTTCCTAGTTGTACAACTGCTTGAATACTTATGAATAAGAGAACGTCTTAAAATAAAAAATAAAACAAATAAAAAATAAATAAATAAAAAACACACCAAAAAATATTTTAGTTTTTCAAAATAAAGGAGGTGCGGCATTTGAAACATTTGAAAGAATATCTCTTTTATTAAGGTTAAAACATGTAACTGGTTACATACATAGTCAAGGATGTTTAATACCAACTCCATTAAGGCAATTACAACACCAATGTAGGAACCAGATTTTGAAGAATACTCTTTTATTTTATTTTATTAAAGCAAAATATTAAACTATTTAGGCTACTTTAATATGTTAAATTACTTGGGAAGAATTGTTAAATAAATGACACCAAACCTTTGATTATGTATATGTAGATATTATATTAATATCTTTTGTTCTAGATATTATATCAAATTATTATATTCTGACTTGGAAAACTTACATTCTTTATTTGTCTCTTAAGTCTGTAATTTTTTTATGTCTTTGAAATGTAAACTTCCAGGAACAAAGAAACCAAAAAAAAATAAAAATAAAAAAAAATAAAATAAAAAAAGAGGACGTCTTACGCCTACTGAGACTACTATGGTTGGTGAAACTGAGTCCGCTTGTCCCAAAGCCAGGAGATAGTGTCTCACTTAGAACTTCGCCAGCGCTCGCAAGCTCTCTCACAGCAGTATATGCAACAATTAACCTCATTTGGAAATAGCTGGGGAGTACAGACTGTTCACTGAAAGACAGAGCTGACATCAGAGACAAAGTCTGCCTTAAGAAATGTTTAATCCGGACATCTTCTGGCATAGACATGAGTATTAGCAATAGCAGAAAAAAACAGAACTCATGCTCCTCCTCCAATGATGTGGGAAAATTAGACGGTACATACAAAAACATACACACACACACAAATGACATTAGACCACCAACGTACATCATACACAAGAATAAACACAAATGGATAAAAGACTTAAATGGAAGTCAGAAAACCATAAAAAACCTTAAAAGAAACCAAAGAAACCATAGGCAGCAAAATCTCAGACATCATCTCCAAGGGAAATGCAAAAAAAAAAAAAAAAAAAAAACACAAAAAAACAAAAAACAAGAAAAGAAACAAATGGGACTACTTCAACACAAAAAGCTTCTGCCCAGCAAAAGAAACCATCAACAACATGAAAAGGGAGCCCGCTGGGTGGGAGAGCATATTTGGCAATAATACATCTGATAAGGGGTTAATATCCAAAATATATAAGGAACTCATATGACTTAACAAAAGGAAGACAATCCAATTAAAAATGGGCATAGGGCCTAAATAGACAGACAGGAAGGCCAAAAGACATAGGAAAACATGCTCAAAGACAGTACTCATCAGAGAGATGCAATTTAAAACAACAATGAGGTATCGCCTCAAAATGGGCAGTGAACCCATTAGATATCCAGCAACTCCATTTAAACACTGAAATGTTGTCCGATCAAACTGGGAAGTGTCCAGAGCCGGAATCATTTGAGGTGAGGGATTAGGAACCATGTATTCATCCCCTAAGTATCTGAGGGTGAGTTAATGAAGAGGTGCTTTTATGAAACAGACCGGCGAGTATTGCTAAGTGGTCAGATGATACACGGTATTGAACAGCTTCAACATACCTTCGACTTTCCTTCCAACTGTAGAGACATTAAGCAGGCTATTTCCAGCCAAAGCAGGATCACTCACCTCTCCGTGGAGCCTTGCATAGACCTGGACTGCAGTGGACGCCAACCGCCCTGAGGAACTCCTCTTGGGGAGACAGGCAGGAGCACCCCCAGCTGCTGGCTATGAGGCTCACCCGCCTTCTTCTGAAATTGCCTTCAGCTGGAGAGAGCTGCCTCGCCCAGGTATGTGCCCTTTCCACGGGGAGCCAGCATCCAGCGACTGGTCGCCCGGGAAGTACCAAGGCCCGGTCTGCTCACCCCCAATTTGGAACCAAGTTAAAGAGCAGCCACAGAATGTCCCTGGCATCCACTCAAACCTCGTTGGCTTCATGAGAGCCCAACCTCTCTGCCCACCCTGGTTGCCTTTCCCTGCCCACTGCTGGAGGCTGACTTCCTGCATGCTGATCGCTCAGTCTCCTTCCAGGGACCTTTACCAGGAACACCTGCCTCCTGTCTGCCTTCACAGAAAACTTCAGACCTTTAAAATCCCGCTAGTTTGCATCCTACTTCACAGATATCCAAGGCAGGCTGATGGAACGTGGGATGGGCTATTGGGAGAGAGAGTCTGCAACATGTCCCAAGGTAACGAAAGGACTTTTCAAAACTACAAACACCAAGCGGTAAAATCTGAATTATTTCCAGGTGCTGGCAGGTAAGAATGTCATGGTTACTCTGTTGGTGAGATGCCGAATTTCCTTAGCATGGGAAGGTAAAGGGAAACTTCACGGAGTGTAGAGAGAAGTTAAGAAATATGGTTATTTTCAGTAGTCTAGCAACTGGGTAAAGGCAATCATTTCTCAATGCTCTGGTTACATTATTCCTCAGAAATCGCAATGACTCTACTGTGTGACCTAACTGAACACATAAAGATATTAAGTACACAGGGAGGCGTTATGCAATCAAAACTGGATACAGAACAACCTAAATGGCTGATTATTTCTTTAAAAATCCTGGCAAATCAAACTTCCCAGGAAGGAATCACAATATGATTGGCAACAGACTTGATAAAGCTATTATCTGGAGGAGTCATGGTCAACAGCAAGTGGTCTGAGAGGCCATGATCCTGATGACAAATGATATTAAAAAAAACACTTCAAATAAAATGAGATATTCGCCTGGCCATTATGAGAAACTAGATTTATGAAGAGTTTCTGAAAATAAGTATTCATGTATTCATTCATTCCTTAGCATGTAGTGAATAGTGTTACAGTGTTATAGAGGAAATAAACCAAATCAAGACAGGCTTCCTCTTTGGAGAGCATTTATCTGCATAATAAGAAATATGGGAATGATAACAACAGCCCCAGGAGCTCTGACAGTCACCATTTTCTAAACGCCACAATGTGCCGGGCCCTGGGCTATGTGATTTATGTACATTGCGTTCCATTCACATCAGCCTTAAAAAAAAATCGATGCTATTTACCCAGCTTAATAAATGATAAAGCGCAAGCATGGAAAGAGATACATCTCTTGCCTAATGTTTCCAAGATAATCTCCAGCAACTTTGGGATTTGGAATTAAGTACATAAGGACCACAATCCCAATTCTTCTTGTGCTTCCATTCACAACCAACTCATGGAATGTTTAAACAGCAATACAAACATAGTAGCAATTACATTCCAAAATGAGTGATAAAGATTTAAAAAAAAAAAACTCTCAAGGAGTCAAGAAAATAATCATTTTTTTTTCTTTTTCTTAGAAAGTTCTTAATTCACCTTTGAGAAAAGGTTTTGAAAGTATAATTACATTGGATCCTTTGGCTATGCAAAGGGAAAGCAAAGATGAGGTTCTTGGTTGAAGGCATTAAGGCATTAAGAAACTGTGTTTAACTACATACATAGTAAAAATATCAATTAATTGGTTCTAACATATACTTTTCAGAAGGTAAGTGTATTTATCTATCTACCTAGATAGGTAGGTAGATACACATATATGTGTGTTTGTGTGTGTGTGTGTGTGAACATATGCTGTTACCTAGAAATTTGCCCAAAATCAGGATTATAAACTGGATATTAACTGGAATTCAGTGGACACACCTCATACCTTCACCTTTTGCTGAGGTAGAAGCTGAAAGTATACAGACAAGAAAAGCAGGTACCCTGACCCACTACACTGCATCCTCATAAATAATGATGCCCCATTGAATAATTCATCCTTTGGAAAATGTGTAATTGTTGAATTTGAGGGTTCTAAAGCCTGTATAGTTACAGAGGGGAAATACTCAAAGCCAAATCTATAAATAGATGCTTGAATTTTTTTGTCCGCCTGAAGAAAGTTATCTTCCCTTTCTCTCCCCTCCACTTTGAAATTGGGTCTAGGACAGTGGTCGGCAAACTCATTAGTCAACAGAGCCAAATATCAACAGTACAACGATTGAAATTTCTTTTGAGAGCCAAATGTTTTAAACTTAAACTATATAGGTAGGTACATTGTTATTAACTTAATTAGGGTACTCCTAAAGCTTAGGAAGAGCCACACTCAAGGGGCCAAAGAGCCGCATGTGGCTCATGAGCCGCGGTTTGCCGACCACGGGTCTAGGAACAAACTAGGCTTGAACTCTTGGGGGTTGGAGCTTGGCCAAAAGTCAGAAAATGGGGACGCCCTGATGCAGGCTTAGTCCTTCCAATGATTTAGGTTCATTCAGTTTGCCTTGGAGAACAATCTCATGCCATTTGAGTGGTGTTTTTATCGTCAGAATGGAAAAGCCACATGATACAGACATGTAGAACCCTGACACAAGAGTGTGTGCTCAAGTGACTTCTGAGAGGTCACCATGGCAAATGCCGCTCAACCGGGAGAGAACGGTGGCAGATAATAACTTACAATATAAGCTTCAAATGTTTTCCCACCACAGCAAAATCAGCTAAAACCTACAATTAGGTTAAATATTTTATGTAGCTATGGGTGCAAATCCTACAACTAGCCCCTACAATACTCGCATCAGCTAAGAATCAGCCATAAAGATCTCCCACAAAGGTTCGGTCTTCCTGGGGCTGTGCTTTGTGCATGGAACCAGGACGTCACCAGGGACAACCTATTAGACTTGCCTCAGCTCTTCCTTCACACCCTGTGAAGTAGCATTGCCTGGTGTGGATTGTCAAGAGGCAAAGGTACGTGAGACCCTTTCTTCACCTCCCTCCGGGGAACCAGCGTTTCCAGCTACATTATGTTATTGTATAAACGTTTCAGAAAAAATAGCCAGTGGGCCAAATTACATGAAATAAGTGATATCGGATATAACCTTGTTTCATTGATTGATGCACTTCTAATTATGTAATGAGGGGAAGACACTTTGGGTAACAGGACATATTTCCAAAGTATGAAATCAACATTATATTTTCTCTTCTGCTAATAATTAATATGACTGAATATATTAACAACTCCTTAGTTAAATTATATCTCACAAGCTAAATTTATAGCCCTCCTATTTTTATTTGCATCCAAATATAATATTGCAACCCACAAAACACAGCTAGAAGCAATTTTTGCTTACTTCACTATAAATAATAGTAAACCATAAACGTCTTCTTGAGAAATTCCATAAATGTTGATATTAATCACAGCAAATTTTATTCATTTTAAATTTGCCTAATGAAGCCCTAAGAGAGGGCAATAACTTTAGACCTGATGATAATTTCTGACATTCACATTTCTGAAATAATGACACTGAAGTGTTCATTAGAAATAATACTAATTTTTAAGATAGGCAGGCTGGTGAAAAAGCACAGATGGCAGATATTTACTGTGCGATTTTTTTTTAAGTTCTCACTCTCTATCCAGTCACTCAAGGAGATAAGGAGTCAAGTTAATATTTAGTGAGGCCCCTGTGTGATATTTCACTCTCTGTTTCTCTCAAATGTCATTGAATAATTTGCTATTAGATCAGTGTTTCTTTCACAGTGGGTCTTAGGACTTCACAGACACTTCACCTGAACCCCAAACTTAATTCATTAAAAAAAAAAAAAACACTGGTTGAGTGTAGCCCTATGAACCAGAAGATTACAGTTCGATTCCTGGTCAGGACACATGCCCAGGTTGTGGGCTCGAGCCACAGTCTGAGGCTTGCATGAGGCAGGCAATCAATGATTCTCTCTCATCATTGATGTTTCTATCTCTCTCTCCTTCTCCCTTCTGCTCTAACATAAATACAAATATGTTTTTTTAGAAAGCCATTTTCTATGCTAATCTTGCTTTTTTTTTCATTTCCCCATTAATGGCGTCACAGCATGTAATTTTCCAAACTTGGATTATTAAAATAACTATTATACTTTTCCTTCCTCTGCACTATGCATCATTCTATCCCCAATAAAATAATTAGAAGCACAATTGAAATAATTAGAATCACATATCCTCTTTCTTTCCAACTCTCCAAGCAACTTCGTCTACCACTCAAGCCTTCCTTTGCCTTCTTGGTAAAGCTGTATTTCTCTCATGCCTTTAAGAAGGTTTCTGAGCATCCTATACAATAAAAGGCCAGTGATTAAATGGCAGAATGACCAGAACAACCGTGACCCCTCACCCCGGCTGGCTACACCCCCCAGCAGGCCCCCTCAGGGTGGGCTGGCTGGACCCCACCAGTGCACGAATTCGTGCACCAGGCCTCTAGTCTATAATGTGACTCCATGCATTATAGAACCTTGAGTAAAAAATCAAAGGTAGATTCCTGGCTCCACCACTGAGTAGCAGTGATGCTGTGTAGGGAATGATGTTTGATCTCAAAGGCACACTTCCCTCCTCTGTAAAGCAGGGCCATAGTAGTTACTGATCTAGTGTTCAGACCATTAACTAAGCTGAAGCATGGGAAGCAGATTGGAGAATGCCTGGCATTTGCTGAGCACTATGCCAATCCTCCCCTTCGGCCTCCTCAAGCCCATGGTCATGCACTTGTACTGATGTTTTCTGCCTGAGGTTTTTTATGCCCATGTCCCAGTTGCCTACTGGATTTCCAGGTGTATACCGGACTCATCTCTATATGCTCATAATCTAGCAGAGTCCTGCACAGGTAGCTATGATGTGTCTCAAATGTATTCATGCCAATAAGCTTTGCTAACAATTCAATCTTGATGTGTTCTTGCCTGGGTATTAAAAAGCTCTATGCCCTTTTCATGTTCATTGTTGCTCACTGAGAATCAACATGAAGAACAAGCTTATGTAATAAAAAAATGATCCAGTTTATAAGTTGATAATTCAGTATTTTTTCAAAATCCTTATTCATTAAACTAAGTGTATTTCATGTATTTGTCTATATATGTCTATACATATGGATTTCAAAGGTATATATATATATATATATATATATATATATATATACACACACACACACACACACACACACACACACACACACACTAGAGGCCGGGTGCACAACATTCGTGCACTGTGGCGGGGGGCGGCCTCAGCCCAGCCTGCACCCTCTCACACACCGGGACCCCTGAGGGGTCCTTAGTGCTGCTGCAGAGGCGGAAAAGCTTCCCACCACTGCGGCGGAAGTGGGAGAGTTTCCCGCCACTACCACTGCGCTTGCCAGCTGTGAGCCTGGCTTCTGGCTGAGCAGCACTCCCCCTATGGGAAGTACACTGATCACCAGAGGGCAGCTCCTGCATTAAGCGTCTGCCCCCTGGTGGTCAGAGCGCATCATAGTAACCAGTTGTTCTGCAGTTTGGTAAATTTGCATATTAGGGTTTTATTACATAAGATATACATTTATATCTTTGAATTCAGTAACCATCTATTCTCTATGATCTAGTCTCTAATCATACATGTTTACAGAATAATAACCAAGAAACTGTCAGTGTTTGATTCCGTACTTGTAAAAGAAAACGATTGTTATCATCCTCAGGGGAATGTTATCTATCGTGGATGTGAAAAATAAGATGAAAATGCAGGGTACCGGGGATGTTTATATCGGTGAGTAAATAGAAGAGTAACATATATAACTGAGATGGATCTTTTTTTAAAAGTCATTTTCTACCTGAATCAGTCTGCTCTTTTCCCTTTTGTGTCATTTTATTTTATTTCAAACCTGTTCACTCTCTGATATATGTTTGAGCTGAGAATTGCAAAGTATACTGTTTGATAAATTGGAGACCATGTCCTTACGAAAGATAGAGAGTCTTTTATCAAACACAAATATTATAGCAACCTGTCCCCAGGAGGGAAATGGGATAGACAGTCCACTTAATTTCCTTTATTGTTGAATAAAAAACAAAAAGCATGAGATCAAGCAACCCAATTCTTGTGACTTTTTTATTGACAGAAGCCTATTAGAAACTTAGCTATCTGGTTTCTGCTGGTAACACAGTCCAGCAATATTCCCCAAAGAGAAACTGTCACAAAGGTAATGCACGGCATTAATGCAATAGGAACCCACCCTTCTCCCCCACAAAATGAGTGCTATCTTTCCGCTTCTTCCTTCCTTCCTCCCTTCCTTCCTCCCTTCCTTCCCCCCTTCCTTCCTTCCTTCCTTCCTTCCTTCCTTCCTTCCTTCCTTCCTGGGAGTTCAACCAGGAGATTGGGAGTTTGATCGCTCACTATGACATGCACTGACCACCAGGGGGCAGTGCGGAATGAAGGAAGGCCCCAGCCAGCAGCTGGCAGCTGGGGAAGGAAGGCCCTGGCTGGCAGCTGGAAGGCCCCCGATCGGGCCAGGCCTAGGGACCCTACCCATGCATGGATTTCATGCACCGGGCCTCTAGTAATAATATAAATGAATATTTTACTGAAAATATTTCTACTTATGAAGGGTAATTGAAATAATATTGTTCTGACTTGGTCTTTCTAAATGAAAGATACTTTTTGAGAGAGACTGTGTAAATTTGGTAAGTTATTCCACACTTTACAAAAATTTTGATTTCTTATTATCCTGGGAGGATACAGAAGTAAACTGAAATTTTACAATATTTCCTATGAATTTGTGTTCTTGCAATTATTATATTTGGGTCTCATTTAAATTTATCTTGGACAGATCAACAGACAATAACTTTAATAAAACTTAAGTTCTCAGGGGTAACATATATTTATTTAATATAAAATGAATGGACACCCCAATCAATTAAATACATAAATATTTTTAAAAAGTTGAATAAAAGCCAAAACCGGTTTGGCTCAGTGGATGGAGCGTCGGCCTGCGGACTGAAGGGTCCCGGGTTCGATTCCGGTCAAGGGCATGTACCTGGGTTGCGGGCACATCTCCAGTGGGATGTGCAGGAGGCAGCTGATCAGTGTTTCTCTCTCATCGATGTTTCTAACTCTCTGTCTCTCCCTTCCTCTCTGTAAAAAATCAATAAAATATATTTTTTAAAAAGTTGAATAAAAACAATTAAAAATAAATAAAAGAATAGAGAAGTCCCTGTGAATATGACCTCTCCCCTGATTATCCTTAAGGACAATATTTCCCAATGTATCTTCCGTGTGATTTTCAATGAAAAGGTGCTATAGACAAATAAGTTTGGGAAACAACACATTAGCATAAGGGAAATTTTACATTTCAGACAAAATACCTATCCAGCCTAACTTAACAGTTCTTCCATATTTTATTGATCACAGGTATTTAAAAAAAAAAAAAAAAAGAATAGCTATGAGCCTCTAGGGAACTAGTTTTTCATGGGCTGCATTTTTAAACAGGTAAGCACGGTTCTGGAATTGTGCTGTCCATATTATTTGCATCTCTATTTAATTTCTGGGGGCCCTCCATGTCAGGTGAATCTACACCAAGGTGACAGGTTTTTAAACTTTAATTAGAACAATGATTCTTTATTCACTGGCATTGCATGCTCAGAAATGCATTTATGATTAAACTCAATTATTGCATTTAGGTATAAAGATAGAAACCCTAATCTTATGGTAATTCTAAGGATGTAACATTTGTGATTTTACCACTTTCCCTTTATGATCTTCTATTATGATTAGAATTACAAGTTTTATATCAAACTGAGAGCTCCCTGCTGATTGATATGTAACATTAATTCCCCATCTAACTCTTATCAGCTTTTTTTTTGTAGCTTTTGACATCAAACAATCTCCATTTTTAAACTTTCCTGTTTTGCTTCTATAAAAGTATTCTTAGTTCTTCTTTCTCTAAATTTTAAACGTTTTTTCTGAGCCCTCTTCCTCCTATTATTCTCTCACATTGAGTATTATAACAGGCTTAGTTTCACCTTCTCTGCATTCATTCATTCATTCCCTCATTCACTCACTCACTCATGCAAGTCATGTGGTTTACTCTCGCTTTAAGCCACAAGGACAAAGACCACAGAAAGTGTACCTCCTAGATTGCACAAAGGAAGTGGAAGAGGGAATAAACTCTCAAGGCAGCCGGATCAGAGTTCACCTTGCCTCCTGGAGTTTAGTTAGGTGTGACATCATGACATCAAAGAGTTTTTGTAAGATTTAAATGGGACAGTAAATATGACTGGAAACGCAGTGTGAGTACTGTATTTTTTCCCTGTATAAGACGCTAATTTATCTAAAATTGTTAGACTGAGGAGGGAGCCACGAGGGAACCATGCAGGTGTGTAGCTGCCCATACCTTGTCAAACAGGCTTCCTCCAATCATGAGCCTTATTGTCACTGACATCAGCTGATGTCGTGATTGGAGGTAGAGGTGGAGAGTGCACAGATGCAACAGGGATGGGAGCATTCTGAGCCAATAAAGATGTCAAAAAATAAAATGATAAATACCAGTGAGCGATTGTCTTACTCTGCGAAATTCAACCTGGATGTGATCAGTTCTGCAAAAGAGCATGGAAATAGAGCTGCAGAGAGACAATTTGCACCTCCTCCCACTGAGTGTATGATCAGACAGTGGAGAAAACAGGATGAACAACTCCTTAAGATGCCAAAAAAGAAGGCCTTAAGAGGAAAACCAGCAAAATAGTAAAAATATTGATTTCTTAATTTTGGGTTGGAAAAGTGGGGGGCATCTTATACACAGAAAAATACAGTAAGCCTCTCAAGTCTAAAACAGAATATACTCAATACAGGGTGTCCCAAAAAATGTATACACACTTTTAACAGCTGCTAGCTCAATTAATCTTTCTTTCTCTTCAGATTTAACCCATTGGAATTAATGATGATTCAAAAGTAATTCCATTAGTATTAGTATACATTTTTTATAATTAGTATACACTTTTTGGGACACCCTGTATTTATTGAATTAATATGAACTCTATTCTAAACTGCACATGTTCAATTAAAGGAAGCTATTTCCTAGTATCTATATATATAAAAACCTAAGAAACCGGTATGACCTGACGACCAGACAATCGGACGACCGGCCATTAGCTATGACATGCATTGACCACCAGGGAGAAGATGCTCAATGCAGGAGCTGCCCCCTGGTTGTCAGGGCACTCCCACAGCCAACCTCCTGCAGCTGGTCAACTTCCCACGGTCCCTCCCCCTGGCCAGCCAACCTCCTGCGGTCCCTCCACCCATCCAGCCTGCTCTGATTGACCCCAATCAGGACTGGCCCCGACTGGCCGGGAGGGACCCCACCCGTGCACAAATTCATGCACTGGGCCTCTATATGTTCTTGGGATATGAGCACTAACAACTATAAAAACAGATTTGTGCTTTTATTTCCTAGTTCTGTTTACTTGGATGATATTTTAAGCTAATCCATTTATAATGGTGAGATTATTATTGCGTTTTTAAGATCTGGAAGATAGTAACATTTTATTCATGTTTTTCTCTACTTAATAACAATTAAATAAAATAATACATATTTTATATTGATTTATTACTCTTGCCATGAGTTAACTGCACAATAGAATTCAGGTACATTTGCACACTGCATTAAATTATTTTAAGCTACCAGCCTCTACTCCAAAATAATAATTTTACCCTCAAGCCCTTTATGCAGATCTTTTCCTAAGCAAAATTACCTTTAATACTTCTCATCAGTGTGTTGTATAATATATATACATTTAATGTACTTTAAATTAAATATATCATTTATTAATTTGTAAGTTCCTGATTTTAATCATCATTTGTCAGGAATTTATCAGGAGTAAATATCTAATCTAATAAAAGAGAAACATGCAAATTGGCCATACCTCTGCTACACCCACAAACCACACCCACCAGCCAATCAGTAGAGAATATGCAAACTAACCCAACTAAGATGCCCGTGGCCACGGAGCTGGAGCAAGCTTGGGTTCCCCCTGGCGATGGAGAAAGCCAAACTTCCCTCCCGGCCCTGCCAGCCCTGAGCTCTGCTCAAAGCTATAAAGTTTCAATTATAGAAGATAAATAAATCCCAGATACCTGCTTCCACCCTGTAGCTGTGGCCAGCCTGAAAACAGCCATCAGCCCCTCACCTAAGCTGGCCAGGCACCCCAGCGGGGACCCCACCTGAAGGGGGTGTGGCCAGCCTTAAAATGACCCTCAGCCCCTCACCCAGGCTGGAGCACCCCAGTAGGGCCCCCCACCCTGATCCAGGACACCCTTCAGGACAATCCAGCCAGCCCCCACCCATGCACCAGGCCTCTATCCTATATAATAAAAGGGTAATATGCAAATTGACCCTAACAGCAGAACAACTGGGAATGACTGGTCACTATGACACACACTGATCACCTGGGGGCAGAGGCTCAATGCAGGAGGTGCCCCCTGGTGGTCAGTGTGCTCCCACCAGAGGAGCTCTGCTCAGCCACAAGCCAGGCTGCTGGCTGGCAGCACAGCAGTGATGGTGGGAGCTTCTTCTGCCTCCTCAGCAGCGCTAAGGATGTCCGACTGTAGCTAGGCCTGCTCCCCACTGGCAAGTGGACATCCCCCGAGGGCTCCGGGGCTGCCAGAGGGATGTCTGACTGCCAAGTTAGGCCCAATCCCTGGGGAGCAGGCCTAAGTAGGCAGGTGGACATTCCCCAAGGGGTCCCAGACTGTGAGAGGGCACAGGCCAGGCTAAGAGACCCCCGAGTGCACAAATTTTTGTGCACCAGGCCTCTAGTTATATTATAAGTGTATGTTTTCAATACTTGGCATGCTTATCCTACTTAAGCTTGAAAAGCTGGCAGTAAGTTTAAATTCCATGCCCAGTGTTGCATGAATTAGTCAATGACGATTTATACTAATATCTCAGGCTCTCCCTCATGAGGAATTTCATCCTTTAGAGAACATGACTGGCTACATCACACTGTGGTATTCCATTCCAACAAGTAAGCCTGGCTTGACTGCTGAAGAAACACCAAATTAATAATGACATAGGAAGTGACTTGTGTAATTTTTTATATGTTAACATCTAAGTTATCTCAAACCTGAAATTTCATGGGAGCCCTTCAGAGATGAATTAAAATTAGAAACTGCACAACACTAGAATAGTGATTAAATCAATAAAGATCTACATGTATTTCTCACATGTTTCTCTTTAAATATACTGGCCATGCCGTTTTTTTCCATTTTAGGTATATAGAGAACATTTACAATGCATTTAACTTAAATCTTTGCTTTACTAATGGAATTTTGAGGTTTTTACTTTAGTAAGTTGTCACTGACTTTTTCGGTCTTAAATGTACAGTCTTTTTATAAAACTTGTTTATGTTCCCTACTGCTAAGAACAGTTTCTTTTCTGCTTTCATAAGTCTGTTTTTAACTTAGCAGATATCACAACCACAGAAAGAAAAGTTATTGCAATGTCATTGTTTTTCCTGTGGTTTTTTATTTTACAGGAGAATTTAAATCCTCCTAGTGTTACCACTACTGTGAGAAACCCAGCCCCTTCAATGGTTTATGTTAGATGAATCTAAAAGCGACTAGATAAAGAGCATCCTGGGATGATATTTTGATGGATGCTGAGATCTCTCCCTTTTGCGTGTCTTTAAGTCCTGTCACCGCCCACTCACTTATTCAGTGGCATGCATTGCCTCAGCCAAGGGAGAGATGAAACGCAGAACAAAATAAAGCACTTCACATTCAAAACTGTAGCTTTTCTATTGCTAACATCTTGGCACTAGACTAGATCAAGAATAAATCCCAGACTTGATAAAGGACCCACAGCAGGGAGTGGAGGCAGAGGTAAGGCAGGGGGCACAGGCAGACAGGAAGATGAGGGGAAACAGACCACCCCCCCACTCATGGAGAGGAGCCACAAACCAGCAGGATGCAGGTGGAAGAGACAGCCCACATGCATCAGGGGGACATTTGGGGCCACCTCCCAGACCTGCCTAGTCAGAGGGGTGTAGGTACAACAGTAGGATTCCAGAACAGTCAAGAGACCTGAGGGTCCTACAGTTGCGATAAAGAAACTAGTACAGTGGCCCTGGGAAATTGGCCAGCAATGACCCAATACAAACAGACATATCTCAGCAAATTTGCCTGTGTATTAATTCACTCATTCATTCATTCACTCAACAAATACACATGCGATACCTATCATGCTACAGACAGTATTCTAGATGGTGAGGTTATAACAATGGTAAAACAGACACTAATTGGGCATTCACCCTTTTCTCATACATTTCCTAAGGAGCAAGAACAACCAGATTTGGGAGAAGTTCTTCCTCCGTGGAACAAATTACTCCAAGAAGCAAGTGGATCTGAATGGATCAACAAGTGTGTCCTTGTATGTACTGTGGAATGCTGCCTGGATAGCCAAGACACCTCCCCTTCCAGCTGCTAGAAACCTCAGCTTCTGATAACATACCACTGCGTACCTCATCGGGCTAGTCCCCAGCTGCACAGAACTGCCTCTCCCAGGGTTACACCCCTCCCCCAGGGCAGCGCATGGCCAATGACCAGCCAAGGCAAGGATACCCAGCCTCACCGTCTCGTCTGGGGCAACTGTGAAAGTCCATCCCTGACAGAGTTCCCTCGAGAGTCAGTTGCCATCACACTGCAGAGCTGCTAGCTCCTCTGCCCACCTACCCTGCACTTCCTTACAGGTATGTCTCCTGGGAGCACCCCAAGGGCAATTCCCTTCTGCATCCAACCCACCGTGGGAGTCTGCTTTCAGGGAACCCAATCCAAACACATGGATAAACATGAACAAAATGAATCGATCAACAAAATAAGACCAAAGCAGGGAGACTTGTAACAGACTGACATACCTCGATGTAGGGTTGGGGGGGGACAAGAAGAGATAAACCAAAGAATTTATATACTTACGAGGGGCCCAGTGCACGAATTCATGCACTTTGAAAGAAACCGTGGCCTGCAATGCTGCCATAGGCACAGGGGCGGGTCTCTACCCATCCTCCACACCTCCACACAGACCCTCCCTCCGCAGCTCACAGTCCCCTGTCTGCCGCCAGCACTCCCACATGCTGATGGCACAGAGCAATTGGGGCCAGCACCAGCAGTGGGTGTGGGCAGGGTTGGTAACAGTGGCAGGTGTGAGCACCAGGCAGAACCACGGTGCGCACAAGCAAAGAATTTTCAGTAACCACCAGAGGCTCATGCTGATGACAACGACCGGCACCCTGCCTTGGTCTGGCGCCCCTGCTCACCTGCTCCACCATCCCACCACGGCCGACGCCCTTCATGCCCGCACTCTGCTGTCTGCTGCCGACACCTGCCATGTTCCACGTGTGCACTCTGGTGGTCAGCACACATCATAGTGACTGGTTGTTCCATCATTTGGTCTATTTACATATTAGCCTTTTATTATATAGGACTAGAGGCCAGGTGCACGAAACTCATGCATGGGGGGGGTCCCCTCAGCCCAGCCTGTACCTTCTCCAATCTGGGACCCCTCAGGGAATGTCTGAGTGCCAGTTTAGGCCCGATAATCAGGATTGGCAGTTGGACATCCCTCTCACAATCCTGGGCCACTGGCTCCTAACTGCTCACCTGCCTGCCAGCCTGATCGCCCCACACTGCCCCCCCCCCAGCCTGGTCACCCTTTACTGCCCCCCCCCATTCTGGCCTGATCACCCCCAGTTGCCCCCCCACCAGCAGGTTTCCCCTAACTGCCCCCCGTCAGCCTGGTTGCCCCCAATTGCCCCCCACCCCCCGCCAGCCTGGTTGCCCCATGCCGCCTGCTGTTTGGTCATCTGTCCAGTTGTTTCGGTCATGACGGCCCCTGGCTTTTTATATATTAGGATATGCACAGTCCACGGACATGAGCAATAGGGTAGTGAAGACTTGCGGGGAGTGCATAGGGGCTGGGAGGAGGAGGGAAAAGGAGGGAAATGGGAGATATCTGTAATACTATCAACAACAAAACAAAACAAACAAACACATGGATAGATAAAGGGTAAATCAGTTGAGTCTGGAGACCCCAAGGCAGAATGCGGTGGTAGGGCTAGGAATATTGCTGGAAGGGAGAAGCAGGAAACTACTTAAGGAGATTTCTGAGCTCCTACTTATCTCCGGATGGTGGATGTGTTCTGCCGTCAGAGACAGTGTTGCTCAGGCTCCTGGGGCTTTTGGGGGCCTCTGCCTATCTGTCCTGCAAAGGAGCCACAGCGAGGACCTGGCCGGACACCCTCTCCCAGGACTGGCGGGCCCCAGAGCCTGAGAACTGAGGTACGATCCTGGCAGAAGAGATGCAGTGTGAAGCCTTGATTTTTTAATAGGAAATGTCTAATATCCAGAGTACTAGGAGATTATAGTATAAAATAACCATCCTTACAGATGAATAAAGAAACTTACCTTGAACATCTCGGCTGTTGCCTGAAATGTGTGCCAGGTCCAAACATTGGGTACGATATCCCTTGTTTTGCAAATGGAGGAGCTGCATTTTTTAGATATGTGTAAGATGTACGAATTCATCTAGCGAAAATGTCAGAGAAAGATTTGAATCCAGGCCTATCTCACCCAGCCCTCACATTTATTACAGGTGGTGTCAAACAGCTTGTATAACTATGTTTATATCCAAAACTGTTTTATAATTATCTTTAGTTTTCTATATATAATTTAACAAATCTAACCAATGTTTTCTTGCATCACACATATTAAATTTTCTCTAATTGACAGAGAGCTATACAATTTTATTTAAATACTTCCTTGCACTTAACAGTTTTTAAAGTTTTAGAATAGTAAGTTTAAAAATTCCAAATGTCTTTTTCTAAAGGATTTTGAAATTTTAAATATTGAAAGCGTGGAGAAACAATGTTTGCCTTTTTTTTTTCTTTTACACTGTCTCTCCCTAATTGGAAGACTATAGGTATGTCTATTTTCTTCAATCATTTAACCCCTCAAAAATGTCTCCTTGAGAAAGAATATATGAAGCTATGATCCTATTAATATTTCTTCTTCAAATCAAAAGTTTAATGAAAGGAGTAAAAAAAACATAATGGAGCCTCATAAATTACCTGTGAGCTTAAAGGTTATTTTAAGAATTTCTCAGAGAGCAAGCTGAGGAAATATTACAGTAGCTAAGCAAAGGAAAAATACTTGAAAAAATGAACATTTGCCACCCACAATAATTGTGGGCTCTTCCTTTAGGAAAAACAAACAAACAAATCTTACCAATGACTAGTACACAGATAACATTTGTCCTTTCTTATTAAACATGCTGGTGACTGACGTTGGCTTCGCTTTTATCAGTATCTGATATGAATCTTTAATTTCTTAATACATTCATTCTAAAAGTATTTATCGCAAAATGTTCATGAATTTAGCTCCTATCGGATTTTCCAAGGTTTATTAAGATAATCCTTTGAATGACAGCTTTTTTTTTTTTTCTTAACTGCTGATGAAGTAGATATGAAACAATGCTTTGGAATTGAAACCACTCGCCAGACTGCACAAATACATTGAGGTTTGTTTCTGTGTCTGTATGTATACATATTTTCTTATTTAACTCAGAACATTAAACTCTATACAAAATGCTGAATAATTCATGGCATATTCACATGTTCACCTTACTAAGTACAAAGCAATATATCTGTGCTTTGAAGAATATGACGACAGATTAATAACATTCAAAGAAGTGAAAACTTGCGATACCTTCCGTATTCGGTGTATTAATTTATTTGTCCAACATCATGTCCTCGAGTATACTTGTGATTATTTCCATTATACCTTGAAATTAAAAATCTACCATTTCTTTGCTTATTAGTATGGTGTTTAATGTGAGGGGGAGGTTTATTTCTAATTTTTAAAAAAAATATTTTAAATGTTTCAATAAAAAGAAACATGCAGCTGAAAGGATTGTATTAAAATTAGTATAAGGATAAAAAGTTAGTAAAACAAAGGACATAGAATAAAGGTGGTCTTTTCAACAAAATAAAAAAGACAATGTGGCAACCACAATCATGGAGATGATGTGGGCGGGAGTTGTCAGAGGCAGAGAGCGAGTGTGGTGTGTGGCCCAGCTTACATTGACTGTGGAAGAGATGAATGTCTAATGATTTTCCTTCCTCCGCTTTTTTCTCTCTTACTATACGAAACGCGGAGAAAGGAGAAAAGGAGAAGATGTTTAAAAGTTTCTAAGAGGACACGGCAAGTGTCTGGGAGTCCAGGATGAGCAGAAGGCGTGCCAACAGGGAGAGTGTGCCCAAGTACAGACTGAAGAAGCGATGCCCAAACAGAACGTGTGACGATGTGAACCCACAATAAACATTCCGAACTGAGTCCTGAGTAACGGAGTCTGCAAGGGAGGTTTAAATCAGGGTGTTCTGAAGTAATTTAACCTCTGAAATTGAAGGATAGTTTAGGGTTCTTAAAAAACTAATAGTATCTAGCAGGCTTCATAGCACAACGGAATTTTCGAAGCAGTATAGCAATTTAAAATCTGTTTTAGTCTGGTAGCATGTTATGATCTTTCTATTGTAAATATACTAGAGGCCCGGTGCATAAATTGGTGCATGGGTGGGGTCCCTAGGCCTGGCCGGCAATCAGGGCCGATCAGGGCCAGGCTGATTGGGGCCAGCCGGCCGGGGGGCAGGAACAGGGCACAGGAGGTTGGCCACTGACCCCAAGGAGGAATCCAGTCCTCGGGCCCCCTGGGAAAGGGGCCACATCCACCACCACCCACCCCCAGTTCTCCAACCCAGCCTGTGGCTGAAGGCCCCCGCAGAGTTGGGAGAGGAGGCGACTGTCATGGGGCCAGGCACAGGAGGAATGGACACCAGATGCGACCATGCTGCCTAGCAGTGAGAGGCTGGCTGTGGGACCTCACTGATCACCGGGGGGCAGCTCCTGCATTGAGCGTCTGCCCCTGGTGGTCAGTGTGTGTCATAGCAACCAGTCGACCAGTCGTTCCAGTTGTTAGGTTGTAACTGTCGCTTAGGCTTTTATATATATAGATATCATAGAAAAGTTCAATATCATCATGTATATATGTAAAAGAGTTATACACATAACCACATACACAAACATATGTGTGTGTGTATGAATAACATGTGGTTCTTTTATACAAACAAAAATAATATGAAATGAATGGTTTATACTCATTTGTAATTAAGACCTAGAAAAATGTTGAAATTAATTCCAATAATTTAAAATTAACTTAAGCAGAGACAAAAGTCAAATAAATGTTTAAACAATATTTTGCATGCTTATATCCAACTAACTCACTCTGTATACAATAAACACAAATATTCAAACAGACATATTCATCTCCCCACTCAATCTCCTATTCCAGTTAACAAGTCTAAACCTGAAGCTCTCTTTCACTCTTTTGTTGCAGGTCTCCTAAACATAATTCACCCCATAATTCTCTGGGTGCTTCCTTTACAATACATCTCAAATTCTGCTTTTACTGTTTCCGTTGCTAGCACTCTCATTCCTACTTTTATCATCTTCTTACCCTGGATCATTACAGGAAGCTTAGCTCTTAGCACTGTCTGATTCATTATTTCAACCATCACACCATTATAAAATTAATATTTTTAAAACATTGAAGGTGCTGACTTTATATATATTATTAATTTTACTACATTAGCCATAATGACATTCTATGGAGATTTGATGATAAATAATTTGAAAGAAATCATTGTGAACTTGTACCTACACTCCACCATGCATGATAGCATGACCTTTTTCAACCTCGAGAATAATTGAATATTTACTGAGAAACAGGAATGGGTGGGTAGGTAAGTAGGTAGGTGGACAGGTGCATAAATACATGAAAATACTACAAAGTGAACTAAAAGAAAATTTTACACTCACTTGCATTTATCAAGTAGCCCTTTATTAATCACCCACATGAAAGAAAATAGAGAACAGAAAGGATATTTTAGTAGGAAGTAGCAGTTTGCTGGGAAATATGGTGCCAGAGAGGTTATGGGAGTTTTGGACACAACCACAGAGCTTTTCAAAGTCTGTGGAATAACCTATCTACTGAAATAAGAACTCCCATTTCATGGATCATTCACTTCTTTTTCAAGTGATTAAGGATATCTTATAGAACAGAGTCCTACTCAGGCCAGGAAATAGGACATTATAAAGTGCTTTTCTATCTATTAGGTCCCCAAAGGTTTTTATCTTGTCTGTTTTTGATCATCTCTAGTGCTTATGTCTACAGGGGAGAAAATTCTTCTTTCTAATTGTTCTCAATGACAGAAACATTTTTCATTATACTTAAGTTTTTATCTTTTTCAAAATTCAGATCATTATTCCTTGTTCTAAGACCTTAGCCGGCTTAAATTAATCTCCCCTGTCTTTTCTTTACCAGCACAAGTATTTATACATAGTTATCATAACCCCGATTTGTTATCATATTGCCTAGCCATACATACTAAATACTCTTAATTTTCTTTATTAGGTCATAGGCCTTTTTCCTTTATAATTTTCACCATCCTTTAAGCTGATTCTAATTTTTCAATGTGTGTTTTATGTTAGAGAAGATATGCAAGAGAAAATGAAAAATTGAGAAAAGTTATTACAACATAATTTGTTATAAAATAATTTTATATTATTGTTTCATAAATCAACTATATAATTTTCAGAAAGAATTGGAAAAATTCATATTAGGCTGGCTTTTTGCTTACATTAACATAAAACTTCAGTCAAAAATTCTAAGTATTTTATAACTGAACACTCCTTATATCCAATAATTTTCTTAAGAAGTTATTTATACACACTTTTATTAAGAGCATATTTCACAACTGTGAGAGGAAGGTGTGGCTGTGCATTGATCAGTACCCAGAGATCCCATCATTACTGACTATTCCATTTTCACTGTCTGAATGTTTGATGTGTGTGTGTGCTTGAATAATTGTAGTTGCGATATTTTAATAGCATTTATTATGGCTGAAAAACAGCCATTGTAGTATTTAGCCTAGTGAGTTTGTAAGATATTTACATGGAGAAATGAATTAACAGAATAAAGTTCTTTAAAGGCATATCATGGCTGTAAAAATATAGACAAGTTTACTATTATATGCATGGAAATATTCATCAGAACTAAATCTTACCCCTCAATTCTGTCATGTGTCACCCTTCGTTTTCTTATGAATATAAAATAAGAAAGAAACAGTAAAATCTCTTCTTTGAACAACCGCTGAAATAACTTTATGCCATGCTTCCTACTTGGTCGAGTGCTTTCCTGTTGCCCACACCGTTGATCACACTTCCCTCTCAATCTGGAAAACTCTCTCCTCCATCCCTCATCCTGAGACCTTCCAGGCCCCTTTGGACCGTGCGCTCCTTTGTGTAGGCTTTTCTGATGTTTCCAATTAACCTAGTTCTACTTTATTCTGAGCAGACACAGCACAAGTCCCATCTGACAGATATTTGTTATATATTGTTGCATTCCTGCAAATAGTTAAGCATTTTGCTGTTTACATGAAATGCAGTAGTATTAAAATATGTCACCTGTGCTCATGGTGTTTATATTCGAGGGTTAAAGACTACAATTAATCAGATAATCCCACAAGTGAATATCTAAGGATTTATCACAATGGGTGCTGAGAAGGAAAGGAGCTCGCTCTGCCGGTTGCTCTTCTCGGGGTTCATCCGAACATCCCTGAAGTCAGAAATGGGTCAATGCAGTTGCTTCACTGGAAGCTGAAAGCTTAAGAACAAGACCCCAGTGAAGTTCTCACCAAGCTATGAATGGACGTGGAGAAATCAAAACGTGTTTACTGTGTGAAAGTAGCCATGCTACTAAAACTATACACTGTGTGATTCCAAGCGACATTCTGATAAAGGCAAAACTATAATGACGATGAAAAAGACCAGTGTTTCCCAGGGATGAGAGAGACACAAAAAGGCAAAGCAGCGGGGATTTTCAGGGAAGTAAAAGTATTCTGCGTATTATAATGATGGATATATGTGCTTGTACATCATATATTATAATAATGGCTATATGTGCTTGTACAAACCCACAGAATGTACAACACCGAGAGTAAACTCTAGGGTAAATTATGGACTTCAGGTGATTGTGATGTGTCAACATAGATTCATTGTTAATAAAAAATCTACCATTCTGGCGAATGATGTTGATAATGGGGAAGGCTTTGCATGTGTAGGGAAAGGAAGTATATGGGAAACCCCTGTGCCTTTTGCTTAATTTTGCTGTGAACCTAAAACTGCTCTAAAAAATGTCTATTAAACAAGTTAATTGATTTAGGCTAAACTCTAAATACCAGATGTTAAGATCTATGCTTTTTCTCCTAACCTAATATAATCCTTAGCTCTGGAATTAATTTTATAAAATATTTGCTACCATAAAAATTATGTGCTCATTAAATAATTTAAGAGTTTTTAGTACTACTCATTAAAGTTATAAATTATTTGGTTCTTATTCAAAATTTTAGACATGAAATAATGTATTACTATTTTATAACCATGTTAAATTGGTTTGGCAAATCTCATTCTCTCCTAGATGTTTGCTATTCTGAGTTGGAAGGAACCCCTTAGAAATATGGACCAACTTTTTCATTATTACTTTGAAGAAACTGAATCAGGGATATTAAAATGGGTTAGATCACCCAGCTAGTCAGTATTATAACCTTGGTTATACCAAGTAGTATAGCTTAACTATAGAAAAGTACAGTGCATGACTCTTTCCCTAAGTCAGCTCTGCTTTGTTCTAGGAAAAGGGAAGAATCATTTAATTTATGTGCAAATATATCATTTAAGGCACCGATTTGGACAAATTCATCATACATGACTTTACTAAAAGGGCACGCACTTATGGGTGACACATTTAAAGATGTTTCTTATACGCAATGAGATAATCCATCATCACAAATAAATTAATTAACCAAGTCCACTGGGTTAGATCTACAGACAGCACCATAGTCCTTTGATCATGCTATAGACAAGGAAAGCCAATGGAAATCACCCTGCAAACTACTTCTGGTGTTTATTTCAGTAACTGGTCTATCAATGATAATTTGCGCCATATTTCTAAATTTAACATTATACTTAGAACAAACAGACACACACAGTAAAGAGCAAAACATGAGGACTGATAGATTTCCAAATACTGTAGACTTAGTACATTTAATGAAATACTTATCCCTTATAATACTGGATTAAATACTGAATAATTTTACATTTAACACATATGTTTGTTGTATTTGCTATGTCACGATTTTTAAGGGCCTCGCAGTCATTACTTAGTCTCATCTTCATAACGACCTGATCAGATCTGCACCGTTACTACCTGTATTTAGCAGATAGAAATATCACGCGCCCTCTGCCTGCAGCCTCCACAGTCCACGTTCATTGCCAGGATGTTGTGTTCCATGAACTACATTGTTTCAGACGAAAGTCCATTATATAAGGCAAGCCTGAGTGGATCTGAAAATGTTTAGACATATCTGAAATCAATTAAAAATATACTATGGCACTAGCTGGTGTGGCTCAGTTTTTTTAGTGTTGTCTGGTTTGCAAAAAGGTCACCAGTTTGATTCCTGGTCAGGGCACATGCCCAAGTTGCAAGCTCGATCCCTGGTTGGGGTGCATTTGGGAGGCAGCTGATCAATCTCACATCAGTGTTTCTCTCTCCTCCCCCTCTCCCTTCCTCTCTCTAAAATCAATACACACATATTTTTAAAATACACTGCTGAATTTGATAACAACATAATCAATAGATTAGTCATTATTTCTTATTTACTAACATCATTACCACAGACTTATATGCATATTGCAAAATGTTAAAAACATGTGATACTTTGTAGGATAGCTAATACGCATTTTGCCAAAGATATACCATAATATCTGTATAATATATAGACAGCATAAAGAATCAGAATCAGAACGGATAAAAATGGTTCTCACATACTGCAGACATGGATGGGTGTGATAACAGGGGCAAAAGCAATCAGGATCTCTGGGATTCAAATAATAACAGATAAGCACAGGAGCGTCACTTAAGAGGACAGATCACATATGTGTCAAGAAGTTTACAGTTCAGTTTTCAATGAAGCCTTAAGAAAAACGTTGTTGTTGTCAAATTGAGCTACATTCAAAGACATGAGGTATCTGGGATGACAAGGGGCCACCTCCGCTGTTCCTCGAGCAGGGCCTTGGCATTTAAAGTGTTTTCTTCCTCAAATCCCTTTTCTCAGGTGCTTCCTACTTTCCTGCTTACATAAGTAGCATCTCTGCTTTAGGCTCCTCCTATTGCGGAGTTCTCTCCTACCACCCTCACACAAAATAGTGCCTGAACTCCCCTCTGTCTCCTGTTTCGTTTTTCATTAATCTCTCTCCTTTCAATGTATTTGTTTATTGCTTTATCTTGCCTCTCTGATAAGTAATCAACTGAGATCCAGACATTTGTTCAATTCGGTGCCCGAAAGAGTGGCATGACTCATAGCTGATACTTAATAAAAATATGAATCAAATGAATTTAAGGCCAAGATAAAGTGGCAATGCCATGCTCGATTCCACTCTCCATTCAGCTACCGAGTCAGCACATGATAGATTAAACATTAAATTAAAAAATGTGATCACATAAAGGAAACATCTTCATAAAGCAGAACTGTAATTAAAAAGCAACACAGTGTGGAATGAGAGAGGCAGAGCCCAGGGGAACATTCAGCCTGTGGGATCATGGGAATGAGTCCGGCTCCATGTGTGTCCCAGGCCAGAGGGCTAGTGCAGCACTGACGCTGTAGAACCTCATAATGAACTAGGGACCTGGAGGTTTAGTTGGAGACAAATATATTTAGAATTGACACAAAAAGCATGATGCATGGAAGGAGAAATAAGTCAATTAGACCTCGTAGCAATAACACAATTTGGCCCTATGAAAGACTCTATGAAAAGGTGGAAAATTAAACCACAGACTGGTAAGAACTACTTGCCAACCAAATATCTGACAAACAATTCTCACACTCGACCGTGAAAAAATCCAATTAGAAATGGCAAATTAAAATCCGATTAAACACAGTGAAAATGGGGAATAACTGTTTAATGAGTAAGCATTTCTACTTGGAGTGACAGAAATGTTTTTGAATTACGTAACTGGTGATTGCACAATAATGTGAACATACATGATTTTTACAGAATCGTGCACTATGAAATGGTTAATTAGAGGCCCGGTGCATGGATTTGTGCACCTGTGTGTGTGTGGGGGGGTGTCCCTCAGCCTGGCCTGCAGGGATTGGGCCGAAACTAGCTCTCCAACATCCTCTGAGGAGTCCCAGATTGTGAGAGGGTGGTTCTCAGGTGATGCACCCCAGAATCAGGCTCCCTCCTCTCTGGTTCTGGGTGTATCATTGGAGAAGCACAGCCACCAAGTCAGCGCAGCTCAGCAGATCCTGCATTGAGCGTCTGCCCCCCGGTGGTCAGTGTGCATCATAGCTGCTGGTCAAACAGTCGGATGATTGCTTAGGCTTTTATACATATAGATGTGACTTTCACATCAATAATTGCTTAAAATAAAAATTTTATAACAAAAAAGACGAGAGCTGAGAGTGTACTGAAGAGGATATAAAGACACAAATAAGCTAAGTAAAGGATGTTAGGCAACATTAGCTAAGGAACTGCAAATTAAAACCATAAGGAATTATCATATACCTATCAGAATGGCTAAAAGAATAGTAACAACACCAAGTGCTGACAAACAGGTAGAAATCTTGATCACTCATACCCTTGACTTGGGGTAGTGAACACACAATACAATATACAGATGTTGAATTATAGAATTGTACACTTGAAACAGATATAATTTTATTAATCAATGCCCCCCCCAATAAATTTAATTATTTTTGTTGTAGTTAATCCTCACCTAAGGATATTTTTTCCCCCCATTGGTTTTTTAGAGCTAGTGGAAGGAAAGGGGAGAGAGAGATAAAGAGAGAGAGAGAGAAACATCTATGTGAGAGAGACACATCAATTGGTTGCCTCCTGCCCTCACTGAACCAGGGCCAAGGAGTTAATCTGCAACCTAGGTACACGCTCTTGTCAGGGAATCAAACCTCAGACCCTTCAGTGTTCAGGCCTACACTCTACCCCTGAGCCACACAGGCCAGGGCTAATTAATTTTTTAAAGTATGATTGTACAGAAGCAATTAGAAAGGGATAATGAAGTGTTGACTAAAATGTTAGAATATTATAATGTTAGTTACACCATTAAATGCTATATCATAAGTGTGACTGTTAAAAAAAACTATGTTGGTAAGAGAAAGCGTTAAAGAATCCCAAAAGGTTATTGAAGTAAATATAAAATAATTTAGATATAGAGAAAGAGCTGCTTCTAAACATAGTCGTGTACGATTTATCTCCTTTCTTACTTCCCAGAGCAGTGGCTGAACCGAGGAGTGCTTCATCAAAGTGCAGGGCGTTTGCTTATGCTTCATAGCTGCCAGCTGATACGGTCATAAATTTCAGGCACATGGAATATGGGACCTTGTTGCATATTATGAACTGTCACTTACCACACTTGACAGATGGCACCAGCCTAAGACTTCACTTGATAATAGGGGCAAGTGAACTCTTTGCTTCACTCCAAAAAACTGAGACATGCTACATAAATCATTCTACCTACGGATTGTTCAAGTGTTTTTAAAGGTTCTATTAATATTTCTATATGGCCAAGCCAAATTAATTAAGAAAAAGGTGTGTGAAGAGCCCGGCCACATGGCTCAGTGGTTGAGCTTAAACCTATGAACCAGGAGGTCACAGTTTCATTCCCAGTCAGCATACTAGTGTGTGCCCAGGTTGCAGGCTCAATCCCCAGTGTAGGGAGTGCAGGAGGCAGCAATCAATTATTCTCTCTCATCATTGATGTTTCTATCTCTCTCTCCCTCTCCCTTCCTCTCTAAAATCAATAAAAATATGAGTTTTATAAAAAGGTGTGAATGAAGTATTAAACACAGGAAATACTACTATGTAACTACAAATCCAAAGCTAACTGGAGGACACCTTACATTAGTTCAGTCTCAATTACATGTCCATGAACTGCCACTAATCGGTGAAGTACTTTAGTGGAAGTCCAATCCTACATAGATATTGGTGGTAGATTTAGAATTCTAATCCATGTAGTTTCCTTCAAAACCTCTGGCCTTTCATCTACATTAAAATTATATATATATATATATATATATATATATATATATATATATATATATATAAACATTTTCTATTTAAGATACATATTTGTAAAGCAAAATTTCATTGATTGTATTAATGTCATCTTACTTTACTCCTATACAAAATCAAAGCAACATCCATGGTAAATTTTCTGAGAACTCTTCAGCTACTCCTCTCTCCCTTCACCACTAACTGCCACCCACCTGAGTGATTCCAACCAGCCTGAACGTGAGTGCCGGTATATCCAGCCTCCAAACAGGCTGCTACTTCCCGCTTTCCCACTGACCTTAGCAGGAAACTGAGGGAAAACTGTCTGGGCTCTCTTTCTTCAGTCCACTCACAGACACACACACACTCTCACACACACATACTCTCACACATACACATACACACACACTCACACACACACTCACACACACACATATATACACACATACACACACACTCACTCGCACACACACACACACACTCTCACACATACACATACACACACACTCACACACACACACATATATACACACACACTCACTCGCACACACACACACTCACACACACTCACACTCACACACTCACATATACACACACATACACACACTCTCACACACACACACTTTCACACATACACATACACACACTCACACACACACTCACACACACTTTCACACATTCACATACACACACTCACACACACACACATACACACACATACACACGCACTCACACACACACACTCACATACTCACACACACACTCACACACTCACTCACACACATACACACACAATCACACACACACACACACACTCACACACACACTCACACACACACACACACACCCCAATTTATTCTTCAGCACATACTGATAGGGATTCTTTTTCGTCTACCCGCCAACAGCAGTGATTCTTAGTACTGCGTTTTGCCAATTCTGGTGGGAATTTTCTACTTCTGTCTTTTTCAATCTCTCAACATTACTCCAGAGTTGACTGCCTCCTCCTGCTGACACACACGGTTGGTTACCGAGAGGCTGAGTTCTTCCTTGTTCTTTAAATTTTTGCCTGTATCTTTCCACTTCTGGCCTTTCAATAAAATGTTCCTTTCTGAGAGGAAGTGTATTTTCCGTTAATCTCACTGCATGTGTTTTTTCATCATAACATTAATCATGACATCTATACATTTATTGACTCCTTATTTTATTTTAATCTTTCTGCTATGTTTCCATCACTGGTGGCAGACTTATGACTAAGCATTTGTTAGAATTAACTGAACAGCACAATTAAAAAGGGTTAATTTGTATATGTCAATAAAGCCAACTTAACAAAATAGTCATATGAAACGATTAAAATAATAGAGTACAAACCAGCATATACTGGTTTCTATTTATATGCATAGAAAAATTATAAAGCATGTATAAGTTGACTGTTAGTAAAGTTTTCTCTAATCAGTATACTTTCTCATAGCATGTAATGAGCAATTGTTTCAGATATAATGAATCCAACTATAATGTTATATATAAGAGACAACCAACAGCCACATAAAGAAAATATTCACATTTTTTCTCTAACTTTATGAATATATGGCTAAATTAAAAATTCAGATTAGTCTAATTTACATTTATAAATATTTGTTTTGATTACTTGTATGTTTTCTTAGTCTGATAATTAAGAATATATGTAGTAAATAAAAATAGTCAATGTAAATAGTTATGATAGAAAACCTTTATCTGTAGATTAAAATGCATCTTCATCAGTACTTAAAAATAATCTGGCTTTATCAGAAAAATTCCAATCAATGAAGCTCATTCAAAGTTTTACCATAACCCATCATGCATATTACATAGAGTCAAGTTCCTCAGAAGAATGAGATTATTCCATAATTCAGTTTGGTCCTTTCAAATAGTATTTTTGTTGCTTTAAAACATTTTAATTAAGTACAGTTTATGGTATTTCCGTAACCAATTTCAGGGCATGTTTCTATTATACATAAAAGTATATCGACAACTCAGTGTTCAATTGGCTAAGAGACCTTAAAACGCCTTGTGTTTCATTTGATGCCTCAAGGGTCATAGGAGAGCTTGCCACTTCTCTGAACGCTGCTATCAAGAGGAACTTCGAGGGAAAGGCCTGGTGAGAAGATGCTTTAAGAAGGAGGTTTATGATGTAAAATTAAATGAAGAGACTTTCCATAGCAGGTAATTCTTTCACATAGAACTCTTCATGAAGCTGAATATTGGGCATTATGCCCCGTTATCCCTTTAGGTATTAGTCTTATTTCCTTTGTACTCATCGTTGAAAACTCAGTTCAGGTTTCTCAACTGCACATACCCCAGAGCAAGAAGCAAACCCTTCTTGTTCAAGATTTTACCTCTGTCCCCACCACAGGACACAGTAGGGCTCAATAAATGCTTAGTGAATGAATAAAGAAGATAATAAGTGATCTCAGTACTCAAACTATTGGAAATTCCTGGTGTTACTGACTTTCTGGCAATCTGTCTTTTAGAGTAAATTTAAAATACCTATCCTGTTCTATTTAGTTATGTTTTCAGTATTTAATGTTAAATGTAATATTAAATTTCAAAATATGTGCCAAACAACCACAGTGTATTGCTGGGTGTGTTTTACAAGTGGGCTATCCATTAGTGAGAGAACATACACAGCTAAAATCTAAACTAATAATAATCCAAGAACATATCTGTGAGGAAGTTAATAGAATTAACCTAGAGAATGAAAAACAATATAACTGTAGAAAAACGTAGGACAGGGGACAGGCCCCTTAGAGTTCAGAAACATACCGAATCAGAAAGAGAGAGAGAAAAAAAGAATTTAATTTAATGTATTTTAGCATTTCTAGAGATTTCTATAAATCCACTACCATCCTCCTAGTAAACATTGCTATGTTTTGGGCTAATATTGACTCTAAAACACTGTTTTGAATCCACTGTAGAATTGAAACCAAAATCACACATTCTGAAAAATCCTAGTAAACAATTCCAAATAAGGGATCGAATAAAGTAGATGAATCCATCTAACCATGACCTATTTTGGTACACACATCTGTAAATCAAACATTTGCCTCTGTGATTTTCATGCAGCAAACATTTTCAAATCTTTGACCCTTGAGATTGCCATACTACTTAGCATGCAGCTAAATTGCATTCAAACAACATTTGCATATGTAGTATGATTTGGTAGACTAAGCCTCCAGCTTCTGCTCTCAGAAGGACAAGCTCTGTGTTCACTTGTGAATTGACTGAGTTCATGCACCTCAAATATGAAAAATGTGAAAAACCCTCTTTGGGGATTTATAAGAATAGTTTTGTCTTCACATGACTGAATGATATGTAAATACAAAAACTTTTGTTTTCACTATCGCTCTACTCCATGTGGAAGTTACATACAGATGTGGAATGATAAAACAGCAGTAAGCAACCCTGTGGACTTACCAGGTTTTGGAGTAACCTACATTATGAGGAATATTTAAAGTGGAAAGGATGGAACAGAAGTGACTTGACCATCAATCAGATATTCTTAATATAATTATAATCTTTAAATCTACAATCTGCATAGCAAATCAGTCACAGTTGGATATCTCCATGAATACAGAGAAGTATAAGTCACGATCCTGGCTTATTGAAAAATATGGTTTGACTTTCAGGGAATAAACATACCCTACCTGTGAAATGTTAACATAGCAGCATGATTTACAGGAGAAAAGCAGAGAGATATTTCTTCAAGAATTCAGTGACGAGAGACATTAATTGAGTCTTGGTGATAGGGGAAGTTTCCATTAGAAGGGAACCTAGTACTAAAATTGTATGAGACAGAGGGCAGGGCAAAGTGCAAATTTTACTAGCAGATACAGGAGACTGCTGAAGGTCTTGAGGAGCAGAAGGGGAAAAGACACTTGGAAGTCTTGGAGACAAGTGAGTTTTTGAATGAAAGGAGGAAAGAAAGGTCAGCTGAAGCAATCATGTCTCATAACCTAAGGTCATGGTTTTTGAACTGTATTGTAAAGGCAGCCAAATGTAGCCTATTTTCTATTAGGTTTTACAGGTTAATTTCAGAAGCTGAGGTCATCAAAGCCATAGAAGATGAGGACAAAAGTCTTTAATATTATTCTGACAAATGATCTCTTTACCCATCAAGCTCAGCAGCTATGCATGCAGGGATCAGCTGGCCCAACATGGCCAGAGAATGTAGAGCATAGTACAAAGAGGAATCAAGCAGATGCCCTCATGACCCCGTAAGATGGACAGGTCTGGGAAGCAGGCTTTGTGACTGTCTAAGTACTTCAACTGGCTTGAGAACCATATTAATCAAATTTTGCTTCGGTAAGAAATATGAAAATTTTATCCCCAATCTTGGTCTTTCTATGCTCCAATATCCTCAGGTTCAAAGGATACAGAAAGTTCAAGTTTAAAGGATTCAGTCAGGTTTAAAGGATACAGAAAGGTCAAGCTGATGTTCTATTAGTATTTTATCAGGCAGTAGTGGAAATAAAGATCAGCCATTTTTATTTGTGTGTATATGTGTGCTGTGGAGTGAAGGTAGGAATAAGGTCTGACATTTTATCTTCATTTCATAAATTAAATTACAATAAATTCCAATCATTTTGGCTAAAGGCAAAGACTTTTCCTCTTTATAACAAGGCACTCAGTATAATCCTTACTGTTCAAGTAAATGGTAGATACAACATTGATGAAGAGTTTATGGGAACAGGTGGGTCATAGCTGTTGATCTCTGTTTACATAACTAATTATTTAAACAGCATATTGCATTCAAATAACATTTATAAGTGGGATATCAGTTAGTGAGAGAACATACACAACTAAAATTTAAACTAATAATAATATTTTATTATTTTTTTGATAATAATACTGGTAATAATAATACTGGTTAATAATAATATCTGTTAATGTTTTTTCTGATAATAATACTGATTACTATTTCTTTTGTGCTTACTATATGCCAGAAATACACTAATTACTATACTTTTTAATTAAAAAGTACTCTCTCTCTAGCTCCATTCTATATAATAGAAGGCTAATATGCAAATTGTCCCCTCAACCTGGAGTTTGACCAGGGGGTGGGGCTGGCTGGCCAACCACTTGTGGCCCCTCCCCCCAGCTGGCCTGATTGGCCCCGATCAGGGCAGGCTGGCTGGACTCCACCTGTGCATGAATTCGTGCACTGGACCTCTAGTGTGTATATATATATATATATATGAAGGTAGTTTTCAATCGGTTGTGTGTATATATATATCTCAAAAACATGGAAGTTGAGTAATTTTGCCAAGGTCCATGTGCAGGATATATGGAGCCATATTTTCTACCCAGAGACTTAGGACTCTCAACTAAGATACAACACTGCCTCTTTGTCCAGACGACAATATTTCCTAACTCATTATATTCATAAGACCATGTAAATCATCTGGAGGGTGTTCATTTGAGGCAATAAATAAGATAATTAAAATGAAATACTATCTGGGAATGAGTGGGCTGATAGATATGGGGCAATAAGGAGCATACCAAATACATATTCTCTTTACAGATGAATTTCAAATACTAGCATGTATGAACTTTAATACAAAATATTATTTGATATTATCATCATGCTTGAGTCGACAATCCCCCATCAACCATTACAAGTCTTCTCAAAAATACTGTATAATACTGTTTATTTCCACTCCTCTTCTGAGTGCAACTTATCTGTGCAGGAGAGGTGCCGGGGCCTCTTAACTTGCAGCTCTGAGTCTGCATTGAAAATGTTTTGAGGAATGTGGAAAAACATTTCCATTTTCAGCAATAACTTGCACTGGGAACTTGGGGAAAACCTTCCCTTTCTTGGGCCTCAGCTGTTTGAGATGCAAATGTGCACCATGTGAACCATAGATATTTCCAGCTTTAATTCTATTGCTTATAATATGTTTTATTATTTTTTCTTTTTTTTCTTTTTTATTGATTTCAGAGAGAGAGAGAGAGAGGAGGGGGAAGAGAGAGAGAGAGAAACATCAATGATGAGAGAGAATCACTGATCAGCTGCCTCCTGCATGCCCCACATTGGGGATTGAGCCCACACACAACCCAGGTAGGCATGTGCCCTGACCTGGAATCAAACCAAGACCTCCTGGTTCATAGGTCAAAGTTCAACCGCTGAGCCACGCTGGCTGAACAAGACCAGGATTCTTGACATGGTTTACAAAGCCAGACACCATCCTGTGGGCCGTCCCCAATCTGTGTCCTGCTCCCAGTCTGTGCGGGCCTTTCCTCGGTGTCTTTAAAAGGTCCCCACTCCAGCTTTGCACATGTGGCTCCCTCCACTTGGGGAGCCCTGCTCTTCTCCGTCCCAGGGGTGCTCCGAATTCCTGTGTCTCCCTTATTCGCTCTGGTCAAGAGTCCTGAAGAGAGCTTTTCCTGGTGCCCCCCACTCTCTCACCATACTCTGTACTTCTCTTTGATAACAATGCAGCAATTATAATCACTTAATTGGCAGTCAGGCGTGTAACCTCTGCATCTTAAAATAGAATGTGATGGATCTGCTGAGTTCACTCCTATGTCTTCAGTGGTTAGTACTGTTTGCGTGTAGGAGGCACTCAAGCATATTTATTACAAAATAAAATACGTAAATATAAAAGGAATTAATTAATGAGAAAAACAATTTGCCCAGAATTCTTTATATGGGCAATGATTCTTACAAAAGCAATATTCCCTCTCTTATATGTTTGCTCTATTTGATATTAAATAGAAGCAGCCATCAGGAGAGTTCCATTCATATCTATGCCACTTCTAAAGACCCCCATTAGCAGAATGTTATAGATCTCCCTTAACTGGTAAAGCTTCACAGATCTCCCATTCCCTGTAACAGAGGGAAGGCATTGCCAGTTCTCAAAGAAGCACCTTGCCAACAAGTGAATGTTGAAGTATTTTTAAAAATCACCTCATCTCAAAAACATTTTCTTAAAAAGGTTTTTTCATGAATACAGCCAACCACCAACAGCTGTTTGTTACAAAAAAGGAAAAGAAGATTAGAAACAGTGCCTAACTTAATGTTAGAAGGAAGTGATGTTTCTCGCCTCTTTCACAGTGGCGAGCTGGGTGCCACAGGTCACCCTCATCATGACAGACCTAGTACAGCTCCCCTAATTTGCACTTCTGCATAAAAATCCACAGGACTCATTTTCATTTGGATGTCCACGTGTGAAGTTTGCCAATGTGCCAATTAACAAGTTTCTAGTGCATGGATTTCCTTCCTCCTCAAATCCACATCTATTTCTTTTCTCTTTTGTTAAGAATTCAATATGCACAATGCGTGATTTTCATTCCCTGGAGCTCAGTATCACCTCATCAAAGGGGGATTTATGCAAGGAACTAGGCTCAGAGTCCCAGTGAGTCATCAGGCCCTAAGCGATGTCATCACTGCTCACAGTGAGCTGGTCTGAGGCAGGCCACCACACCAGCCCACACTTGGATGGTTCCACTGCAGTTACCACCTCTGCATCTTGCCTGATCTGAGTGTCCCTAAGAAGCAAGGGAAAGGTGCCTCTACTAATGGCTATTGGGTAGGGTGCCTCCTTTTTGTTCCAGACTTTTTACTTCGCTTCGTCCAGCTTTGTGTTGCTCCCTTCTGCCTGTGACACACTTGTCCATATGGGGGAAAATGAGCTCTCTTTATTTTATTTTATTTTTTAAAAAAATATATTTTAATGGATCTCAGAGAGGAAAGGAAGGGGACAGAGAGATAGAATCATTGATTGGCCATGTCCTGCATGTCCCCCACCGGGAATCCAACCAGAAACCACGGCACATGCCCTGACCAGGTTTTGAACCATGACGTCCTGGCACATAGGTCGACGCTCAACCACAGAGTCATACCGGCCAGGCTCTCTTGATTTTAAATGTAAGCATACTGTAACCTCATTCTCTCCTTCCCTCTTACTTTCTCTTTCCCTTTTCATGAAACGTTGGAATCGTTAGATAGTTTCCCACTGGATGGCATCAAGCTATATTTCCTTCAGGAACCATCCTCACCAATAAGTCAGCATGCTAATCAGGCATGTTCAAAATCTGAGGAGAAACAGGAAGTGTAAAGTCAAAGCCCACATTCAAAGTGAACACTCGGGTTGTGCCTGGGCTGCTGGTGTCTAGGGGCCAAGCAGTGGAGATGGCCAAGGGCACACTGTCAATGTGTGATTAGAACTTTTGCTGTTTCAACTCAGAGCAGGAAATTCTCCTTGGAGTACTTCCTCTTAACGGCTTTCATAATTGAACAGCCAACCCCTGTCGGATGTTTCAAGCAGAGAGACATGTCAGTAGTTTTGATATCAAGTCTGTATGCTCTCCACATTGAAGTAGATATTCTCCCAGGGTTCTCTAGGATCAGACCTTGTTTGAGAGAATACATGTCAAAGAAACAGAAAACTTCCTAGCTCACTGAGAAAACACATTGTGCTAGAACACTGATTAATGGGTTTGTGATAACAGAATATAGGAGTCAGCCTGATCTGTCACCTGTTTCAAGGATACTCTAAAATGTCCTAGTTATAAGCAAAAATAGGTATTTGTTTGAAAACATACAGACAAAAAAATTTCAAGTCTATGATTTTCAGTGTTATATCCCACATATGAGTGAAATCATACGGTTCTTAGCTTTTTCTGACTGACTTATTTTGCTTAGCATAATATTCTCAAGGTCATTCATGTTGTCACAATTGGCAGTATTTCAACTCTTATTACATCTGAGGAGATTTCCATAGTATGTTTGCACTACATCATTTTCCTAAAAGTGAGCAAAAGAAAAGAAAAGAAAAGAAAACACAGCCAGGTGCCCACATTTACCTGTCACAACACTGACCCAGTTCTGAAATTATAGGTTCAACCCTGATTGGAGTAAATAACAGTTAGGAGATCCATAGAAACCAGAGGAGGTCCATCATGGAGAATGAGCAATGGATTTGATGAGCTGAGATCAGCCATCATTTCATGACAGGATTAGATAGACAGAGCCTAGAAAGGAGCCCGGAGCCTGAAATCTCCCCTTCACTAATTCATCATGGGCTAGAGCAACACACCCACAGGAAATCAAGATGTTACTCATGAGCCTCTGAAGAAGGTGCTCTTGTGGACTGGACTATGTCCCCAGACTCCCATCCAAAGGCCTCCTCATGTCCTAACTCCCAGGACTTCTAAATGTGCCTCACATAGGGACAGCGCCATTGCAGATGGAATCAAGTAAACTTGAAGTCATACTAGGTTTGAATGGGCCCTACATTCGATGACTACTGCACTTATGAGAGGACTCACAGAGACACGTACATGGAGGTCTGAAGTCCGAGGCACAGATTGGAGTGATGTCTGTGTACCAGGGAATGCCATGGACTGCTAAGAGCCAATCAGGAGTTAGGAAGAGGCAGGTAATTTTTTCCTGGGATCATGAGAGTGAACACTGGCATAACTAATGCCTGGATTTTGAACTTCTACCTTTCATAATTATGAAGTAACAGACTTTCATTGCTTTAAACTACTCAGGTTGTGATACTGTGTTATGGCAGCCCATAAAATGGAACAGATAGATTTTCTGTAAGAATTCTTAACTACACGAATGAGATTTTGCTAACAGGTAGACAAAGACAGACATTACTGAAAGTTTCTGTAGTTTTGGCTAAAACCAATCTGGAGTAAGAACTTCTCCCACCTAATTCATTCCAGCTATAAGCCTATGGATTACAATTTTATATCTATAGCACAATACTATACAGCTAATCCTGTTTTTTCTCAGGTGAAAATAATCTATGCTTAAGATTAATAAATTTTACTGTTAAAACCTTAATTACAACTTTCATTCATTATTATTTAATATGTAATTTAAGTTTAAATAAAATAATATAATTTCCTACTTTAATTGAAAATGTTAGAGTTATGCTTCTGTTAGAATAAAAGTTTATTATCTTACCTTCCAAAACAAAAATATAAAGAGAAAAAAGAATTCATCCTTGCAGTTTCATCCAAGTGCAAAAAAAAGAAACCTCTCTGGTTGTATTTCTCTGGTTACATAAGTCCTAGAGTTTAAGTAATGTGTGGAAATTCAGGACACCAGTTAATGCCCCAGGATGAGACAAAAAATTCCAAAATATTAGATAAAGTTGTATGTAAGGTAAAAATAATTATAAGTGCAAATACTTTAAAATTAAATATGAATGAGTTAGAATTATCAACTGTACTCAATCCTTTAGTGAGGAATTCCCTTAATAAGAATTCTACTTAATGAGGAGTTGATAATACTTTATGAAGAGATTTTTTTCCTTTACCCTATTTACCAATTCCAGAACAGTCTACTATCAGCTATTTCAATTTTTAAAAAGTATTGACAAAAAGAAATGTATGTGTGTTTACATAATATATAATTGCTTTCACAAGCATCTTCATGAAAATTATTTTTGTGTAACTCTGTCATCAACTTTGATATCATTAAAGATTTTTCACTGGGAATCTTTTGATGGAGCAAAATTCAATCTAAGAACAATAAAACATAATCCACTAATGACTATCACTTTAAATTTTTAAGATAAACTTTTAGTTAATCCAATATAAAAATATATTTTTGTGATCAGCCAAAAATAGTAAGTGATTTGAGAGTATTATCTTAAATCACAAAGACATAATATAATGTGCCTCAGCTATATTCCATCCTTAACCAAATCTTAATAGATCTAGAATTCATTTTATCTTGTTTTCATATCAATTGAATCTCTTTTTGTGTTTACTAGATGGAGAATAAAAGTCCATTTAAATTTCATTGACTATCAAAGATGCTTTTGGTTTGAAATCCATTTTAAATTGAAAATATAAGCCTCAGTGATTAACTAGTATGCAACAAAAAGCTTAGAAATAAGAACATAATATGACTTAACTGGATTTAGTAAGTATGTAGCCAATAACAATATAGCACATGTATAACAATAGACTGTTTCTAACGCACACTGCAGTATTTACACAAGTTTTCTGAAATACCATTCTAGCTTATTGAGGCTGCATTTCTTAGTGTTTCAAACAACACCCTGATGTATGTCATTCCTGAGAACTTGCAAGACCTATTCTTTAATCTCCAGATCACAGTTAAAAGCAAACTTTGAAAATATGGGTGATAATGTAGCAGACAGCACTGTACCAATACATCTGTTGAATGAATCATGAGAAAAACAGTCACACTGCAGTCAAAGTTCTGCAATTCTAGGGCACACATCTGAAGGGCTAATGCAATCTAGTCATTTTGTGCCTCATTTAAATACAAGAGTCTGTTTCTATCTTTCATCTTCCAATTTCAGGAAATTAGATGTAAAACTACCCTCATTCCTTTTAGGTACAGAAAGATCAAAAGAATAAAAATTTCATCACAAAGCTAATTGCATTGTCAAATGACCTCATGCATAATGAATCATTAAAATGATCTATTCTATAATAAGTGTATGCTGATAAAGGTTAAAATAGTTTTAACATGTGGGGGAAAAATTGCCAACGATGACATTATGGGATAATATTTGTTTTATAAGCTTTATGTAATGAGAGTGTTTATATTTTTGTGCTGGAAAAGAAAATCTCCCAGATATCTACCCAGACGGACATGAGACAAACTTTCATAGCACTGTCAACATTGACCTTGGGTAATTAGGTCTTGCAGATCACTGATCTTTAATTACAGTTGCTCAACTCCCAAGGAATCGTGTATCAAGCAGGAAAAAAATTTTATAATTTCCCTTCATGTTTCCAACAAAGACTTCCTATCATCAGTTCTTTTTTCTTTTTTATAAATTAAATACATTTGATTTCCCTGTGCCTGCCTGTATAAATTAATATTACACTTAAGGCCCCCCAGCTTACACTATGTTAAAGTGGAATACAGCCTTTTGCCCTAAGAAGGCAGAGATAGGAATGAGTTCTGGATTGCAAGTACCATAAAAAGGAATAAAGTCCAAACAGAACAAGATCAAGTTCATTTTAACCCATGAGACCACGCTGACTTCTTCTATGAAAGTAAAATTATTTTATGATAGAACCACAAGATAAAGAGGAGATAATGGATATTATTATAAGAAATACAGACCATGAAGAGAAGAGTTTGGGTAAATCAACTGTCAGTCATGCAATGTAGGTGAGTGACATGCAGAAATGGTCTAACACTCACACATTAGCCAGCCAAAATGAGGATCAGTGATCATGAAGGACATGCAATCGTTAGCATTTCTTTTCCAATTGAAGAGATTCCTGAAAATGATAAAACATGATTGCTGCTACGAGTCGGCACTGACTCAGAAAGTATACAGTGATCATGCTAATAATATGGTTTTGACCTGTGTTTCTCAAGCTTATTCCCAAATACGAAGGTCATTCTGTTAAATGGTGGCCTCGGTAATGAAGCACCAGACAGGGGCACAGGGAACTCTTATACCTCTCGGTGTTGTGGGTTGACGCGGGCAAGCATTCGGTGCTTCAGGAGAGGAACCGTCCAGTGACAGTCTCTAACCTGAGAGGCCAAAGACAAGAAAAACCTCACCTTCAAGAATCAAAGAACAGAGGGTGGCTAAGAAACATTCTGGGGAATGTACTTTTTATTTTTTATTGATTGATTGATTTTGAGAGAGAGAAACATAGATTGCGTTGTTCCACTCATTTATGCATCATTGGTCGATTCTTGTATGTGTCCTGGATGGAACCCACAACCTTGGCATATTGGGATGATGCTCTAACCAACTGAGCTACCTGGCCTGGCCAGGGTGGGTAAAATCATTTTAACTAATAATTAGAGGAAATACTCCATTTAGATTTTCTCTGACAAGTTGGTTAATGTTGTCTCAATTTGAGAACAATTTTACCACCAAGACTGTATATATTAAATTCCTAGGCTATCCTACCAATATAGTATATTTTAACTATAATATGCAGGTCTTAATATACTATATTAAAAATTTAATGAGCTATTTTTAAAAACACGAAAACAAACAAATAAAAAAGCTGATGCTTAAGTAAGACCCTGTTTAAAATGGAGAAAATTCAAATAGCTGTAGTCCTATCCTCATCTTTTGCTATCTTCTCTTCACTCCAGTCCACTGCATCACCATTGTCTCATGTCCAGTCCTTTTGCTCCTCAGTATACTTACAAATGTCCTATCACCTGCTTTTCACCTGGAATAGCTTTACCATCCTCAAATGTAGACCAGCCGCTGTGTGAAGCCAAGCAAGTCTGCAACCTCATTTTCCAGGGCAGTAAGTACAATGCATTGTGATGTATCTATCTTTTGTATGATTCTGTCTTCCACTCAATTTCAAGATCTTTCAGATCATGTATCTCCTGGAATCTCTAGCACTGGCATCAATAATGCCTCCCCACTACTTTGCCCCTTTCATGAATGCCCAGTAAATATCTGTGTTATCCAAGTTGTAATCAGGAAGATATATCTTTATGTAGCTTAATAAATAAACAACTTTCAAGATCGATTTAAAATGTTAGAGACTGATAAAAACAAAAACAGACTCAGGTGATGTTTTTAAAGGTTGTAAAAATCTTACAAAAAATAAAATAAAATAAAATGATTTTAAAAATCTTACAAAAAATAAAATAATCTAGAGAATATGTGAAGTTTAAGAAATGCTAGATGAATATGTTCTAGAGATCTGCTGTACAACATAGTGCACATCTTTACCAGTAGGCTATTCTGCACCTTGAGATTTGTTAAGAAGGTAGATGGGGAAAAAGACATGAGGAAACTCTGGAAGGTGTTAGCTGTGTTTATTACCTTGATTGTGATAATGCTAGTGTGGATGTTTGCATACGTCCAAACTCATCAAATTATACATATTAAATATGTGCAGTTTTGTGTATACATTATACCTAAAGAAAGTTGTTTTTTAAAAAGAGAAAAAAGTCTTATGGAAAAGACATGCTAAGAACTGTGAATGTGTTATTATATAATCCTAGGAGGACTCATATTGGTTGTAAATTTCCTGTATAATCATGAATACATCAATGCACCTCTCCAGGAATAAATCAGTCAGAGAGACGCTCTACATACAAGATGCCTTCTGGGCTAAGAGTCTAGTAATCAATATTCTACACAGAATGGAAAAACTTTGTTCCAGGAAAATGAAGAAGAGCTGTTGGACTGAGACATGACATATTCTTTACCTAAAAAGACAAATTGGCAAGTGCAAATATCATATTGTAAGAAAAAAAATCCTATCTGCTATCAAAGTTTTTAAAGTTTGCCTGGCATTTGCCTTAGGGATATAATACTGTATGAAAAAAGATCTAACACATTAGGAACCCTTATGTCCTAGAGAGGATTGGTCTTGGGGAAACAAAGTTTTCAGTTCTTTATAATTCATATAAGAAGCATGGAAAATATTTTGTTCCAGGCTTTTATCTGTAAAAGATGGTAGAATGTGACAGCATTATCTTCAAATTGGCAGGCAAAGCTGGACAATACTTTGACAATGCATTAAAAATAGATGACTGAGTAGCCTTAAAAAATAATGGAACAGACTGAGGAATTTGAAAGGAAAGGCAGGGGTAAGGTGGATGGGTAGGGAGAGATTAACCAAAGAACTTCTATGCATATGTGCATAATCCATGGACACAGGCTATAGTGGGAAGGAGGTGTGGGGCGTAGGGGGGTGGTGAGGCTCAATGCGGAAAAATAAGAGGACATCTATAATACTTTCAATACAAATAAATTCAAAATAATAATAATAATAATAATAATAATAATAATAATACACTGTTGACTGATACATTGGAAGGATAACAAAGATAAATACATTTTTACAAAGAGTCCAAGACAATTCAGGGCTTTGTTTTGTTTTGTTTTACACACTAATATTCATTGCAACTAAAAATCATTAATTCTAAGAAATGTTTGTTGGATATCTAATACCAGGAGCCGTTCTAGGAACTGGAAATACAGCAGTGAAAAAAAGGTAGAAAAAACAGCCTCTCTGCTCTTACACAGTTGGCACTGTAATGTATGCAGAAAAAGTTAAGAAGGGGAATAGGTGCATTTAACAGGATGTTGAGATAGGGAGGTATAGGCATCATAGAATCTTACTTTCAGGAGGACTGCGCTGACTCCACAGCCAGACACACTGGGCGGAATAGAAACTTCACCACTTTCTAGCTGCCCGAACCTAGGGCAAGAGTCTTAAACTCCATCTTTCTTAGTTTCCTAGTGGATAAAATAGACATAATTAAGCACCTATCTGATCACACTGTTATGAGGAGAAAATACATGATTAAATGAGTGCCTGGTGTACAGTAAGTCCTCTATAGAAATGATTATTCATATTGTCTGTAAGTATCATAGTGTTGCTAAGCCTTGCAAATTGTGAACAGTATTCAAGACTAATTGGAAAGATAACAAGATGTGGATATTTGCTTTAGGAGTTATGTTTTCTATAATGAAAGGCAAATAAGAGTATTCAAGGCTTTATCTATTGGCATGAAATTAATTAGAAAACAGATCAAAACAGAAAAGATCCATAGTACAGTCAAGAAGTGTCATTATTTGTCAATATGACAGAATAAGCTATTGAATAAATGGGAACTAAGGAGGCTTGATTGATGCCTCATACTACAAACAAAGACAGTTTTTTTCATATAAACAAATGATAAAAACAAAACAAACCTATAAAATTACTAGAAAAATATCCTTATGTTTTCAAAATTGAAAATAATACTTTAACAGTACAAAAGAATCGCCACCTATAAAGCAAGAGACTAATTTTCAATATCTGATTTTATATAACAGAACTTTAAAAAATAAAGACATACTTAGGAGAAGATGTCAGAGAAAAATATGTAACATAGGTAGGATTTGATAAGAAAATACAGAATAACATACACAAATTACTTAGGAAAGATGTATCATCCAGTAGAACAATGGGCAAAGGAAATGAACAAGAGAATGATGTTACCAATTTGATGCAAAAAATTATTCTACCATCTTCCCTCAAAAGAATATCAAGTTAGGCAATCACACACAGATGTGCTGTCTGTGTGGGAGTCTGGGAGTCCAATGGAGGAGAATGTTTGTCTGAGATAAAACATCTCAGATTGCAGGCCCTGAAGAGGGTGAGAGGAACAGTCTCATGTCACCTCTCCCGGTAGGTGGCACACACAGCTCAGAACCAAGAAAGTCCTTTGGGCCCGATTTCTCCTGTGGGGAAAAGTGAGCATATATAAGTCAGTGCTCGCTTCCCCAGCTGTGTGGGTGCTGTCAGACCCACTGCTTTCTTCCCCACCCAGCGTGCTGTGATGTGCTGTGATGTGCTGTGATGATGTGCTGTGACATGTTGTGATGTGCTGTGACGTGCTGTGATGTGCTGTGACGTGCTGTGATGTGCTGTGACATGTTGTGATGTGCTGTGACGTGCTGTGATGTGCTGTGATGTGCTATGGTGTGCTGTGATGTGCTGTGATGTGCTGTGATGATGTGCTGTGATGTGCTATATGACTGGGGTCAGGGACCTGTGGGAGAACAGCAACCAGGGCTCTCAGAGGCATTTCAGGTGCATCAGCAACAAAAGACACCCAAAGGGTGAATGGATTTATGGAAAGAAGCTAGCAATGACCATAGGTGATGAAGGTAGTAATAAAGAAAATGCAAGTTCACTCAGGATACCTTTTCTTGCCTACTAGATTGGCCTGAATGTAAGTGACCAACAGCAGCAAAGGGCACACAGTGTGGCTGCCTCTTAGTAGGTTGTTTGTCATGAGTATGCAATGTAGTCAGGAGCTTTGGGGCCCAGAAAGATGTCTGATATATATGAGTCAACCACAGCTATGTTAGCAAACTCATGGTTTTTAGTTGACAATGTGTTTTCTTCAGTAAGACTTTCTTGATGAATTAAGTAGGGTGTTAATTTGCACTCTGGCTCAAGTGCTTTATCTCTTCATCATGCACTTTGTATGGAAGTGCCCAAAATAATTTCAAGAGAAGAGAATAAAAATATCTGCAGAGCAACATACCTTACCTATAGAGCAGTGTTAAATATCGTGAATCACACACACACACACACACACACACACACATATATATATATATATATATATATATAGAGAGAGAGAGAGAGAGAGAGAGAGAGAGAGAGAGAGAGAGATTTTAAAACGTTCCTATTACCTCTAGAGTTTTCTCTGTTGGGTTTTATGTAACTTTTCATCTTTTAAACAAAGTTTATTTTAATGATCAATGCTAAAGTTATACATAATTCTTCAGTAAATTATCAAAGTAGTTTAGATATCAAAAACATAAGTATTTATAGGTAGGTCTTCAGACTAAATTTATTTTTGTGGCTAATTATTTTCTATAAAGTTTATAATTTATGCAATCTAAATTATATACTTAAAAGTTAGTGAAAATCAATAATATTTTATAGCCAAGTAAACACTAAGAAAGTTTTTGAATTGACTAAAGTTTATGTTTAGATTTTTTTTAGTTAGTTTTTATTTTGTTTTGTTGTTTTTTATGGAGCATGGAGCATCCTTATATTTTGAAATTTTCTTCAAACAAGAAGATTCTGAAATGAATCGTTTAGCACTGGCGTCCAAAACCAATCTTGTGGTCCTGGACCAGTCACACACATATAAAATTACATGATAATACTATTAAGACTATACTTAATGAGCCATTTAAAGCACCAAACAAAACATCTAGTATTCAACAACCTATGGTTTAATAAATGCCCTTAGAATATTCAATAATTATTCATTCTCAACCTCATTCCAAAACCACAAACTAGATTTTATGTAGCAAATGCCTTTGAGTATAGAAGCACAAAACAATGTACTATTAATAAGTTGCTTCAATTTATACCTGCACCTCTTTCAGCCGGTTAATTTTTAGAAGGCAGGATGTGTGTGGTTGAGGGTGTGAGGGTGCGTGTGTGTGTGTGTGTGTGTGTGTGTGTGTGTGTGTGTGTGTGTGTGTCTGAGAGAGATTTTCTAAAAAATGATCTGCTGATTAGAGAATAGAGACAACTAAAAAAATAGAAACGGAAGAGTAGATGATTTACTTATGATACATTCTTCTAAATTCTGGGGTAGGGGAGAGATGGAAATGTCACAAAAGCAGCATGAGGTACAGAGGGTAATTCATGGAACTTAAACCCCATAATTAAAGGTCTTATAAAGAAGAAACAGAACAACAGAAAAGAAGCTCTAGTAGATCATGTCATAAAAAGTCGAGCTTAGAGGGCTGGACAAAAATCTCCGTGGTAAGCTGAAAGGGCTCATTACGTAAAAGGCAAAATAAATGTGAAGAGATCCAAATTGGATAGATCTTGCAGAAAAACCTAGTGGGAGGGGGAAAAAATGTTCCCATTGGCATATAATCAGGAAAAAATGTTAAGCTAGAAAGTGTATCAATAACAAAAAGGCATCATTCAATGATACATAACAACTGAATTTTAGAAATATTTAACAAGAAAATGTCTTAGTTAATATTTTTAAAGCCAGCTAAGCCGTTAAAGTGTACAAACAATGACACAATGAAAAGATGTTTTCACAAACATGGAGTTTTGAAATGAGAAATGAACCAAAATATAAGAATTAGGAAATACTTCCGAATATGATAACTTGGGAAAAGATATAAATGAAATGAAGAATGTGACAAAGAGACAACAAACAGATTTGTTTCAGAATTATAAGAATTATTCTCAACAACATTGGATGCTGATGATAATGTCAAACTCTCTTTAAAATTTTTACCAAAAAGTAAAAACTGGTTTGAACGAAGAATCCTATGTGACAGCAAACAAGCATTACAAAGGTGGCAAACACAAGGGAGAAAAAGACATCCACCCAGGGGCAGAGTCAATGTCAGAAACAGTGAAGGATAAAGGGAAAGCCAACTCCGGAGTTCAGCTTGAGTGCAGTGAGAGCATTAGCATCAAGGTTATAAAAATCAGAGATGACAATTAATTCTAAACAGTGATTATTTAAAATGTTTTCGCCCTAACCGGTTTGGCTCAGTGGATAGAGCGTCGGCCTGCGGACTGAAAGGTCCCAGGTTTGATTCCGGTCAAGGGCATGTACCTTGGTTGCGGGCACATCCCCAGTAGGAGGTGTGCAGGAGGCAGCTGATCAATGTTTCTAACTCTCTATCCCTCTCCATTCCTCTCTGTGAAAAATCAATAAAATATATTTAAAAAAATAAATAAATAAAATAAAATGTTTAAATATATGTTAAAAAACAACATACTATTTAGAGAATGTGAATTAAGGTACGTAACCAAAATACTAGACAGATGATGCCAAAAAATCAAATTAAATACCAGAGTTAGCTGGATGGTGTGGCTCAATGGTTTTGCATTCACCTATGAACAAAGAGTTCACTGTTTTGATTCCAGGTCAGGGTCAATTAATTCTAAACATTGATTTCCAAAAAATGCTTAAATATGTGTGTTAATTATTAATTATAGAATATTTATTAATTATAATGACTATGAATTATTGAATGATTTTAAAGGATTACCTGTCTAAATGGCAGATAAATTCAAAGGACATCAATTATTTAATTACCATAGGCCCAGTGCATGTATTTGTGCACCCGTGGGGTCCCTTGGCCTGGCCTGAGAGGACCAGGCAGAAATCAGCTCTCTGACATCCCCCGAGGAGTCCCAGATTACAAGAGGGGAGGTCTCACTGACACCCCCTGAAATCGAGCTCCCGCCTCTCTGGTTCCAGATGCATCACCCGAGGACCGCAGCTGCGAAGTCACCACAGCTCAGCAGCTCCTGCGTTGAGTGTCTGCCTCCTGGTGGTCAGTGAATGTAATAGCTACTGGCCAGTCAGCTAGTTAGCTGGTTGCCCAGGTGCTTAGGCTTTTATATATATACTAGAGGCCCGGTGCACAAAAATTTGTGCACTCGGGGGGAAGAGGGGGGCCCTCAGCCCGCCTGTGCCCTCTTGCAGTCTGGGACCCCTCGGGAGATAACGACCTGCTGGCTTAGGCCTGCTCCTGGGTGGCAGAGGGCAGGCCCAATCCCTAGGTGCAGCCCCTGGTCAGGCTCAGAACAGGGCTGATTGGGGAGTTGGGGCTCCGCCCCCTGTCACACTCAAGGCAGGGTGGATGGGCAGGTTGCGGTGCCACCCCCTGTCACGCACAGAGCAGGGCCAATCGGGGTTGGGGTGCTGCCCCCTGTCACTCAGAGAGCAGGGCCCATCAGGGGAGTTGGGGCTCCGTACCCTTTCACGCACAGAGCAGGGTCAATCAGGGAGTTGGGGAGCTCCCCCCTGTCACGCACAGTGCAGGGCCAATCAGGGGGTTGGGGAGCTCCCCCCTTCACTCACAGAGTAGGGCCGATAGGGGAGTTGTGGCCCCACCCTCTGTCACACACAGAGCCGCAGGGTGATCAGGGGGTTTGGGCGCTGCCCTCTGTCACGCTGATCCCGGTGCCGGGAGGCCTCACGGATCCGCTGATCCCGGTGCTGGGAGGCATATTACCCTTTTACTATATAGGATAGAGGCCTGGTGCACGGGTGGGGGCCGGCTGGTTTTCCCTGAAGGGTGTCCTGGATCAGAGTGGGGGTCCCCACTGGGATGCCTGGCCAGCCTGGGTGAGGGGATGATGGCTGTTTGCAGCTGGTCACACACCCTTCAGGGTGGGGGTCCCCACTGGGGTGCCTGGCCAGTCTGGGTGAGGGGCTGAGGGCTGTTTTCAGGCTGGCGGGTCACTGAAGCTCCCAACTGCTCCTTTTTTTCTTTTTCTTTTTTAATTCTGGGCCATCTTTAGCTTTGGCTCCAGCTCTGAGGCCTCTGCTGCTGAAAACAGGTATCTGGTTTGTTTGGGTTCTATAATCGAAACAATGTATCAACTCCAGCTCTGAGATCCCGGCAGGCTGAAAGCAGGTTTCTGGGGTTTTGTTTAGCTTCTATATTTGTAACAATGTTTCAAACTGCAAGCTCAGAGGCCGGCAAGGCAGGCGGGGAACGTTGGTTTCCTCCGTCACTGAAGCAAGCAAGCCTCATGTTAGTTTCAAGCTGCCTGGCTGCCGGCCACCATCTTGGCTGGCAGTTAATTTGCATATCGCCCTGATTAGCCAATGGGAAGGGTAGCGGTCATACCTCAATTACCATGTTTCTCTTTTATTAGATAGGACTAATAACCCTGTGCATGAATCCCTATGCAAGTAGCTCGCTGCCGCTAGACTCAGCTGGCCACCCCACCCACCGCTGCAGGTAGCTCTCTGTAGCTTGTAGCTCTCTGCCCCGCCCTCCTGTAGCTCTCTGCAGCTTGTAGATTGGTCATGACGTTATGGCATCCTAGCTAATTTACATATTCCTCTATTATTATTTTAAATATATATAGATAATTCAAGAAAGCATGTATATGTGATAATGAATAAAAGATTTTACTGTAGCCCTAGCTGGTTTGGCTCAGTGGATAGAATGTTGGCCTACGGACTCAAGGGTCCCAGGTTCGATTCCGGTCAAGGGCATGTACCTTGGTTGTGGGCACATATCCAGTAGGGAGTGTGCAGGAGGCAGCCGATCAATGTTTCTCTCTCATCGATGTTTCTAGATCTCTATCCCTCTCCCTTCCTCTCTGTAAAAAAATCAATAAAATATATTTTTTTAAAAAAAGATTTTACTGTAGGACTAATGCTGAGCTGGGCAGACTTGAGGCTTCTTTAAGTTCTGTGACCCATGAATATGTTGCTTTACTTGGGGCACAGGGGGACAGCTTATGCAAAAGCCCACTAGGTCCCCTTGGTTTGGGAAGCCAGGGACTTAAGAAGGCAGACTACATTTGTCTATACTGGTAGATGAAGTGAGTTTTGGACTTAAATTTCAGAGTGGAGAAAAGGATCCACCATTAGAGATATTTCTAGAGGCTAGAAAGTCCAAGGTCAGCCATCTGGCAGATGGTAAGAGAGCACCTTTTGGGTTATGGATGGCGCCCTTTCCATTGTGCCCCTGTAGGGCTGAAGGGACGGAGCTCTTCAGGCTTCTTCGATGATGCCTCTGATCCCACTCATGAAGTGTCTGTCCCGAAGTTCGAATCCTCCCCACCCCCAGAGGCTCTACCTCAAATACCATCACACTGAAGATTAGGTGCCAATGTATTGATTTGGTGAGGACATGAACATCCAATCTGTTGCAGAATCCAATTGCTCAAACTGGAAAATATAAAACAGCAGCAGCAACAAAAATCTACTTGGTTTTCAGCTGTGGCAGAATATTTTTAGCTAAAGCCAAGAGGTGGCAGAACGATGCAGGAAGTGGTAATTAGGATCTGCTGGAACTGATATAAAAGTGAAAGCAGAACCAGGTAATGGACACAACTGCCAAAGGAGGCAATTATATGAGGAAAAGTTCATGTCAGTCACTGAGCAAGTCTAGACTGAAATCCAAGTTAGTGTTTAGAAGTTTCTCCTTAGTTTTTTTAATTTAAATTCTTTATTATTTAAAGTATTACATATGTCTCTTTTCCCCCCTTGCCCTCTCCCCAGACATTCTCATCCCCCCAGCACATGCCCTCACCCCCCTACTGACTGTGTCCATTGGTTATGCTCATATGCATGCATACAAGTCTTTTGGTTGATCTCTTACCCTCCCCTCCCCTGCCTTCTCTCTGAGGTTGGACGGTGTGTACAATACTTTTATGTCTCTGGATCTATTTTTGTTCATCAGTTTATGTTGTTCATTATATTCCACAAATAAGTAAGATCATGTGATATTTATCTTTCCCTGACTGGGTTATTTCGCTTATCATAATGCTCTCCAGTTCCATCCATGCTGTTGCAAATGGTTAAGAGTTCCTTCTTTTTTACAGCAGGGTGTTATTCCATCATGTAGATGTACCACCATTTTTTAATCCACTCATCTGCTGATGGGCACTTAGGCTGTTTCCAAATCTTTGCTATTGTAAATTGTGCTGCTGTGAACACAGGGATGCATATATCCTTTCTGATTGGTGTTTCTGATTTCTTGGGATATATTCCTAGAAGTGGGATTACTGGGTCAAATGGGAGTTCCATTTTTAATTTTTTGAGGAAACTCCATACTGTTTTCCACAGTTGTTGCACCAGTCTGCATTCCCACCAGCAGTGAAGGAGGGTTTCTTTATCTCCAGATCCTCTCCAGCACTTGTCGTTTGTTGATTTGTTGATGATAGCCATTCTGACAGCTGTGAGATGGTACTGCGTTGTTGTTTTCATTTGTATCTCTTGGATGATTAGTGACTTTGAGCATGTTTTCATATGTCTCTTGGCCTTTTGAATGTCCTCTTTTGAAAAGTGTCTATTTAGGTACATTGCCCATTTTTTGATTGGATTGTTTATCTTCGTTTTGTTAAGTTGTATGAGTTCCCTATAAATGTTGAATATTAAACGCTTATTGAAGATAACATTGGCAAATATGTTCTCCCATGCAGTGGGCTTTCTTGTTGTTTTGTGGATGTTTCCTTTTGCTGTGCAGAAGCTTTTTGTTTTGATGTAGTCCCATTTGTTTGTTTTCTCTTTAGTTTCTATTGTCCTAGGACAGGGGTGGGCAAACTTTTTGACTGGAGGGCCACAATGGGTTCTTAAACTGGACTGGAGGGCTGGAACAAAAGCATGGATGGAGTGTTTGTGTGAACTAATATAAATTCAAAGTAAACATCAGTACATAAAAGGGTACGGTCTTTTTTTTTTTTTTTTAGTTTTATTCATTTCAAACGGGCCGAATCCGGCCCGCGGGCCGTAGTTTGCCCACGGCTGTCCTAGGAGCTGTATTGGTATAGGTATTACTATGACATATGTCTGATATTTTGCTGCCTATGGATTCTTCTAGGATTTGTCCTATTGCACCAAAAAATTAAGATACCTAGGAATAAACTTAACTAAGGACATAAAGGACCTGTACTTGGAAAATTACAGGACGTTGAAAAAAGAGATAGAGGAAGACATAAACAAATGGAAGAATTTATCATGTTCATGCATTGGTAGAATCAACATCATTAAAAATGTTCATACTACCCAAAGCAATCTATAAATTCAACACAATCCCCATTAAAATACCAACGACATATTTCATAGACCTAGAACAAACTCTCCAAAAATTCATATGGAAAAAAAGACCCCGAATAGCTGCAGCAATCCTGAGAAAGAAGAACAAAATTAGAGGGGTCACAATACCAGATATCAAGCTATATTACAAAGTCATTGTTCTCAAAACTGCCTGGTACTAGCACAAGAACAGACACATAGACCAAAGGAACAAAACAGAGAACCCAAAAATTGACCAAAGCCATTATGCTCAATTAATATTTGACAAAGGAGGCAGGAGCATACAATGGAGCCAAGATAGTCTCTTCAATAAATGGTGTTGGGACAGATACATGCAAAAAAAAGAAAGAAAGGGAAAAAAAAGAAAGTAGACCACCTACTTACACCATACACAAAAATAAACTCAAAATGGATAAAGGTCTCCTCAGTTTTTAAGCAACAGAACAACCATCAGAAAAGAAAATGTTGGGTGGAAAATTTGTCAATTAATTATTATCTAAGATTTCCCATACTTAGGATAAAAGCAATTAGGTTAATTGAGTTGATAATAAAAAAGTACTATCTTCAGCATTCAGTTATATAATTATATAATCGTTAATAATAAAAGCATAATATGCTAATTAGACTGGGCAGCCGAATGACCTTCTGGACATCCTTCCAGACAACCTTCCAGATGAAGCTGGGGCTGCGAGGGTTGAGGCAAGCCACCGCAGCTGCGAGGGATGAGCCCCTTGCACAATTTTTGTGTATCGGGTCTCTAGTTCATAATAATAAACACCTCATGTCACAGATTTCTATTGTGAGATATAAAAATCTAGTGAATAGTCATAAAGTCCTCTAGAAAATCAATTATGACTTTAGCATATACAGGGACTTATTAAATAACCTTGATGGATACATCCATGCATTCATCATTTATGTTATACATATAAATATATATATATATATATATATATATATATATATATATATATATTATCATATGTGGACATGATTTATCCATGTATATGCTTAAATATATGTACACAAATTTGCCTTTGCTCACATAACTACATTTGAGGAGTTAAGGGAAAATATACTAATGGTGGGGGATAGCGTGATGGTAGTTTGACCTAAGCCATTTAAAATTCCCACATGGCAAATCCGGGGAGTCTATTTCATGGCAAGATTCTCGCTTGTATTCTAAATTTTAAAATTATTTAACTCAAAATAAAAGTATAACTGTGATATCTGCCACTCTCTTGATACATCATACTTCCATCTATGGTCTTACACATACCAACTTTTCACTGACAGGAGAATGTACCCGTGTTCATGCATCTACCATAGACTGTGAGACAAGAGCACTGTGAGCACTGGTGCTCTTCATCTGTGCATCCTGATTTCATTGTCAAGGGAACTTAACTGTCATAGAAAGATAGCCAAGTTTCCCACTATGCAATCTCCTTTACTGATGCTGGTTTTACAGATAATGGAGAAAGTATAGCACATTGCTCACGAGAAAGGACCAGGGAACACACCACCCAACCTTGACTTCTGGCTTTAGTGTCATAAACTCCTTGATTTTGCCATTTCTGTCAAAGGTAGCAAGTACAAACAGCAAGCTGCTTCAGAATATTATAACGAGGAAAAATAGGAGGCACTCAACACAACACCTGGCACATAATAAACACCCAATAAATTTTAGCTGCTACAATAAAGTTAACGGCAGCTGATGTTTGATCCAGGCCTCAGCAGGGCAGTCATGTGTCCCAGCTCTCATGTGTCCGTTGCCCGGCAGAAAATGACATCTTGCTTGGTTTCCACTTGTTACTGTGACACTCAAGTGGTTTTATCGCATAGGCGGCATTGCATTTGAGTTTTTGTAGGTGTTTGTTTTTTGTAAATAAGTACAAATATGGGGCAGATTATACGTTGAAGAAACTACTATACACTTTGATGGCAACAAATTTGAAATCTTAGAGAAAATGGCTAGTTCTATTACCAGAGTAGAGCATGGGAGAGAGATCAAATACGAACCCATGAAAGCGGCAGTAAGAGCAGCCGGGTTGACAGGTGAGTGAGGTGATCCCTACGGGAGCCACGCTTCCCATGGCATTTACAGGGCATCGGAAGCCCAGAGAGAGATAGCCAGTCCTCATTCACTTTATCATCTACTCTAATTTAGATGAAAAACTGCAAACTTGAGACCATTCTCATTTATTGTATAAATAAAATTTCTAATTAAAAGATTAACACAAAAAATGGATTAAACCAATAATACATTATTGCCAAGTTGGATTTACTTTGAAATGCATTTAACTCAGTTCCAGTACGAATTTAATGAATTCCAGTTGGAGTTCAGTTTTGACGTTATTGTAGTTATTTAAATGTTGTTAGATATTTTTTTAAAAATTTGTAGAGAACAAAAAAATATCAACGATAGCCATGAGAATAGTTCAGGGCACAGGTGCAGGAGACGCCACGGGCTTTCCTTACCGGGATCCAGGCCATGCTTTAAGACTGTGTAATATACTAGTAGGCATGGGAATGTCTGAAAACATCCGTGGAACACAATAGGACATATAGAGAGATACCTCCGCATATTGAGTATATGATAAGATTGATGTTTCCAACCTGTGGGAAAGTATGGGTCCTTTAATAAACTGGCTGCACAACTGATTAGTCATGTGAGAAGACATATAAATGGATTTCTATCTTTTACTATATACAAAATTAATCCTGAATGTATTAAAAGTGAAATATGACAAGTAAAATCATTAAAATCCTTCAAGAATATGTGCCCCAGTCCATTCATAATATGAAATATTCCACAACAATATACATAATCTGTACTAGATTCAGAAGAATGAGCACATTCCACAGTGAGCAAAATATGCTGAGCAATGTACTCTGCATGGCTCCATTAATACAAGGATCACCTGCAGAATTAAATGATTAATTGTTCATGGCTATGCATATATATTTCAAGGCTATAATGTAATAAAAAAGGATTATTAATTTAAAAATGTAAGCTATTGATTACCTGCAGGGGGTAAAGATGAGACATGATTGGGAAAGGTGTTATACTAATTAATTTGTGGACTATAGATGCGTGTTCATTATGTTTCATATATATATATACATATATATATATATATATATATATATATATATATATATATATAGAGAGAGAGAGAGAGAGAGAGAGAGAGAGAGTTACAATAAACATTTGGAGGACTATATGTATACTCTAGGGTTGGGAAGAATTTCTTCATCAAGAATGGAAACCAATTCTTCTTGTAGTAAATATACAAGGGTCGGCAAAGTAGGTTTACAGTTGAGTATGCTAAACACATACTTCATTTTTAATTCCTATTAATTAATAATCATTATATTGTTTTCCATATGACAACTACAAACTTACTTTTGCCCATCCCTGTATTTGCATAAATGAATATAATATTGTTGATCAGCACATTATGTCATGAAAAAATGGAACATGCAAAGGAGAAATTTTGGGAGATACATTACAGTGTACAGGGGTCATATATAATACAAGCTTTTCCCAATGGAGCAAGGTAGGTCATTCAATTAAAATGGAGAAAAGACAAGAAAGAGCAATTAATTTTTACAAAATCACTTAAAGGTGATTGGCAAGTATATAAAATGCTATTCAAACACATTAGCGTTAGGTAAAGGCAAATTAAAGCAAAATTGGATGTCATGTTCCACTCATTAGCTCGAAAATAAAGAAGAGCTAAAACTTATGCAAGTAAAGATATGTGATAAAAAGTGGTTTCCTGCATTGGTGATAAAAGTGTTTCCATCCTTTGTGGAAAGCAATTCAGAAGTTCTACATGGGGAAAAATATGTCATGAAAACAAAAGCTCCATTATGGAATGATATTTGAACGAGATTTTTAATCCAGCATTGTTCCCAGTGGCAAAAACTGGAGACAAAATGAATGCCCATGAACAGAGGATAGGCGGAATAATTTATAGCTCATGCGCACGATGGAATACCATGTAGCCATTAAAATCCCAGGTAAACCAGTTGACTTGGAAAGAAGTCAACAATGTATGCTTAAGGAAGAAAATAAAAACGCAAACTCTCATACGCTGTAATTCTATTGTTTTATGAAACTCACTTGAAAGCCCAATATCTGTCCAGTATGCACATATTTATACATGATGAGACCAGCAAAGAGAAATTCATGAAAGAATCGTAGCCCGTGGTTATCTACATAGGTAACCTGTTGTGGCAAGAAGGAATAATGTGGACAGAGCGCACAGAGGACAACCATGAAGAGGAACCGAACAATAAACGAACAGCCTACACTAAAACAATCAACTCAGGATCCACCAGGGCCCATCTTTGTGGTTTTATATAAAATTATCTGTGTACATAATACAATTGTAAAATATAACAGTAACAGAAGATAGCTCTATCCTTTGGGGGGGGGGAACTTTTCCCCTATTGCCTAACAAAAATATAAATGGTGAAATACAGAATTAATCCACAATAAAATGTTTTTAAATTATGTTTTTGTTTTATATTTTAGAGAGAAAGGAAAGATGGGGGAAAGAGAGAGAAAAATAAAGGAACATTGATGTGAGAGAGAAACGTTAATTGGCTGCCTCCCACAGGTACCCCAACCGGGGATTGAGCCCACAACCTGGGCATGCGCTCTGATTGGGAATCAAACTAGCGACCTTTCTGTACATGGGATGATGCTCAACCAAGTTAGATACACTGGCCAGGGCAGTCAGAATTTTATTTTTTAAAGCAAGAAATTCAGGGCTAAAAAGCTGGAAGCATAAGAATGACTTTTCATAAGATAAAAATATGTTGTTGTTTTTTTACTTTCACTGATACTATCCATAAAGTTCAATTTCTATAAAGAAAAAAGATGACATTTCACATGCTGAAACAGTTCCATTCAAAGAGTGGCCATCACACACACACACACACACACACACACACACACACACAGTGATTTATAATAATTACAGAGGCATGTTTCTCAATGCCCTGGTGGAAATTTATACAAAGAATCTAATTGTTGCCCTAACTGGTTTGGCTCAGCGGATGGAACGTCAGCCTGTGGACTGAAGGGTCCCAGCTTCGATTCTGGTCAAGGGCATGTACCTTGGTTGCGGGCACATCCCCAGTAGGGGGCGTGCAGGAGGCAGCTGATTGATGTTTCTCATCGATTTTTCTAACTATCCCTCTCCCCTCCTCTCTGTAAAAAAATCAATAAAATATATTTTAAAAAATTTAATAAAAAATCTAATTATAAAGGATAAATATCAGAATTATTTCTAATTAATGGAAATTAAGAGCTGGTACTTCAGGATTTTAGTTCTCTGATTATCATAGCTGATCTCTAATTGTTTGCACAAATCTTATGCTACACTTCATGTGAGGTTAACATCACTTAACTAAGGATTTATTCATTTTATTTTATTATCAAATCTTTCTATCAATTTTCTGTAAATATAGCCAGCAATTTAGCATCAATCTCAAAATAGTATTTGTTTTTCTTTATAAAGTTGATAAATATGTTTTTATATTTATGCACTTAGAAAAAATGGAATGATTATTTTTTGTGTTATAATTGCAATATGTAATTGACTCGACATTATTCCTCATCTAGACATTGGAGTAAACTTTTATATAGTTTTAGGTAAATGTATCCATCACCTTCAAATCTGTGGGTTAGAGACATGTTTTTCTGGTACGTAAATATGAGTAATGGACATCTTTAGGAAGTTCGTCCTAGTGCTCAAAACATCAACTATGTACACTGACGCTGCTGTATATAATCTCTAATTGTGAATTCTTCAAAAGTATGTGTAAGGCCTTTTTTCATTAATATCACACATGCGACATTTTTATGGATTACATACCAACAAACATATATGTGTACACCACATTGAGTCACATATTTTGTGCTTTTTTACTGTGAATACTTATCCTCACCTTTAGCTGAGAGCATCAAATTCAGGTTTATATAGAGCACATGCATAACAGGATCATGGAAAACAGTGGGTATGTCTTTCAGAAAGTTGGAGTGAGTTGCCTCTATTTTAAGAAGAGGATGAAGGCTTGTTCCCTTGGTCACGTATTGGATGACACAGGGGCTTTGACTAAATCCTTGGATTTCAGCTCCAGTAGGTGAATGTGTCAGGTACCCTGCCAAGTCTAGATTTTCATCTGACAAATGCTGATTATACTTGAACCCTAAGTAGCCAGGTCCTCAAATCAGTCATGCCAACTTTACTTCTTAATACATCACCATAACAATTATGTTCTGAAAATAAGTCCCAGAGGAAATTTCTTTTCTGCTCAGGTGTAAAGAAAAGGCAGGCACTCTGTGGCTATATGTAGCTTTCTGAATAACTCAGAGGTGTATCCTCTCTCCCCCCACACCTTCTAACGTCCATCTCAAAGGTGTGGTGATAGGACTGAGTAACACACAAAAGGATCTCAGCACTCTGCCAAGGTTTCCTTAGCTGCACAGAAAAGATTCTGGAAGATTATTCTTTCTTTGGGACAATGCCATGAGCCCTCATTATAGAAATATTATCAAAGGCAGAGTTACATCCAGGGAATGAAAGGACAACTCATAGCCAAAATGAACATATAACTTTTAAAATTCAACAATAAGAAAAAGAACAATATGATTGATGAATGGGCAAACAGCTTATTAGACATGTCAACAAAGAATATATACAGATGGCAAATGTGCTATGAAAAGTGTTCAATACCTTATGTCATTAGTGAATTGAAATTGAAACAACAATAGGATACCACAACACACCTATCCTAAATAATAAAAGGGTAATATGCAAATTGACCAAACCGTAGAACAGAATGACAGGCTGGCGGGGGGCAGGGCCGGCGAGCAGGCAGCACCAGGCCAGCCAAGGTGTGTGCCAGTAGGCAGAGGGAGGGGATAGCGATTGGGGGGCAGCAGCGACCAGCAGCGGTGGAGGGGCAATCGGGGGGGCAGGTCCAGCCTCTCGCTGGTCTGAGCTGTCCTGATTGGTCCTCCCAGTTGCCTCCCACAGATGGAGGCCAGACTGCTGCAGTGTGGGGAGCAGGCCTAAGCCATCAGTCAGACATCCCCTGAGGGCTCCCGGACTGGGAAAAGGTGCAGGCCAGGCTGAGGAAACCCCCTGCCTTGCCCCCAGAGCAAGAAATTTCGTGCACTGGGCCTCTAGTTAGAATAATGAAAATCAAAAACACTGATAGCACCACCAAGTGCTGATGAGAATGTGAAACAGCACAAATTGTCATTCATTGCCAGTGGGAGTGCAAAATGGTGCAGCCACTTAGACAGATAGCTGGCAGTTTCTTACAAAACTCAATATACGCCTACCAGCAATTGTTCTCCTCGGTATTGGCCCAGATGAGTTGAAAAACTTATGTCACACAGAAACCTGCACTGATATTTATAGCAGATTTACTTATAATCACCAAAAGTTGGAAGCAATCAAGATGTCCTTCCGTAGGTGAACGGGTAAATACACTGTGATTCTTTAACACAATGAAACAGTAATCAGGGCTAAAAAGAAAGAACCTATCAAGTCATGAAAAGACATGAATAAACCTTACGTGCATATCATCGTGTGTAAGGAGCCAAACTCAAAAAGTTACCTACTATACGATTCCAACTATATGACATTCTGAGAAAGATAAAACTATGGAGACATTCAAAAGATGAGTGGATGCTTTCTGGGAGTTAGGGTAGAGGAAGCAATGAGTAGGTGGGGCACTGAGGATTTCTAGGGCAGTGAAACCACTCTGTAAGTATTAAAAAGGTGGCTACATGCCATTATACATTTGTAAACTATGGAATTTAGCTGGTGATGAGATGTCATAGTAAGTTTACTGATTAGAACGATGCACCACACTGGTGTTGGGAAGTTGATGGGGGTGTGGTTGTGGGTGTTGCGGTAAGGAATATATAGGAACTCTGTATTTTCTGCTAAATTTTGCTGTGCTTATAAAACTCTAGAAAATAAAGTATGTTTTTGAAAAATGTACAGTAACTTTTGAACTATGTTTTCAACAGATGTTCTTAAAATATTGTGGCTCATACCAAAACCAAGACTACTCTAGATTTCACCTATACTGGCAGCATCAAGGATCATGTTTTTTAGTTAATAACAGATTAGATTAAATCCTATGAAATCATTGATTTTGAGTTTTTTGACCTTTGAAAGGGAAACTTAATATTTTAAAATATAGTAAAAATACTAAAAAATAAGTGCTATTCTGATAAATTTAAGTAACTGTTAATCTTTCCAAATTCCCTTCCTACCCTTCCTTGGATCCCAGTTTCCTCAAACAGTTTATTAGTCCTCAACCACTTATTCTGATCAGTATTTTATTTGAAATTTTCTCTGTAGATAGTAAGAAAAAATTTAACTTTAATGTATACTGAAGAATATTTCTCCCTAAACTATATATATATATTTTTATTCTGAGATGATGCTTTCTTTATGTAGGGTGTTCCAAAAATGTATACACACCCTTTCACAATTAAAAAGGCAGTGTTTATTAAAATATATTTCATTTTCAAAATTTGAACTATCAGCTGTTAATGTGTACACTTTGGGGGGAACACCCTGTATTTCATTATCATTTTTTTAACTACTACTACCTGTGCCCATTTAATATATTTTAAATGATAATTGATGGCTAAACCTTCAGGAACCATACCATAATTCATTGTAATTGTTTCCTGCCTGCAAGATACAGTGACACTCCTTTCCCGCCTCGGCCAATCACCTGGGCCGTGTGAGTGATAATCAGCATCTCCTCACTCCAAACAGAGCATCTGTCTCCTCCGTAAGAGGCCAGAGTGCATCCTCTGGAATGCCCAAAGGCTGCTTCTTGACATCTGGCGGCAATCTCTCCCTCTGTGTTTCCAGGCCAGAAGGTGACGGAGGAGCGGATGTTTGACAACACTGCACAGTCGCCACTTTAAATCCAAGTGCATGACGGCGGGAATATCAAGATCATCATGCACACACAATAAACTCTGCAACAAACATCTCTTCTGGCCACGCAAGGACATTTAACACAGGACAATTCTTCTGCTTCAAAATTATTGCATTTGAAACAGCAACATGAATGAAGCAACATGAAAGCCCATTTATCATAAAATAGAAGACCTTATGGGTGATACCTAATAGGGCCTTTTTTCATTTTATCTAACATCAACTATGCACAAAGAAGATAATTAGAGATGTTAACATATTTTTTAGTGCACTCTACTAAGTCAAAACTCACGAAATATCTAACTTTCCCTATGGCTTATTAAAAAGTGAAAGCAATTATGCTTTCTTTACAGGCTATTATTCTTATGTATACATGTAAGTGCATATATTTAATATGTTGAATGTTAAATCCTACCCTGAAACTGCTGTATTGTCCCCATGCATAGGAGAATGCCTGTTTCTTCCATCTAAGGGAAATAATTGCTTTCTATTGCTCACACATCATTTCCAGTAAGAAATATGTTCCTGTTAGAAAATATTTTAAGGGACAATTAACATGAAATCCATTAGTGCTCACCCCCTCCTCCCAAAGAGGAACCACCGGGTCCGGTACCCAAGGTGCCCCATGCGTGTGTGGCTTTGTTGAGTCAGTGATTTCCAGGAGCTGCGGGCCGCCTCCTGGCTCCGTCTCCTCACTCCACTCTTCTCTGTCGGTGACCCTTGGCCATCTCCAACCACTCAAGCAGCAAACACACTGAAACCAATTTGTTTTCCTTATGTTTTTAAAGCCACTTGCCTGGTATGCTAATTAGAAATAAATCGCTTGACCCATAAAAGAACCTGCAGGAAACCTGAAATGAAGGCATTATCCAACACTTCATGCTCCTTAGCGATGCCATCTGAAAGACTGCAGACAGCCTATAAATAATTAAAACCTCACCACAGCAAATTATGTCCTATTATGCAAATAAATAGCCTCCTCCCCAGTTTCATTAAAGATTCCAAATGACAACTGAGCAGTTTAAACATAGCAAGGTACTGCAGTGAGGCGAGAAATCCTTCAATCCTTTTTTTTAATTGTGAGTGCCAAGTTTCATGTGGATTTTTACTCTAACACTTTAATTTGCATGAGCAAATAAACCTTTAATAAACCTTTTGTAAGTGGGGGAAATGCATCATTTAATTAAATTTGATTTGTTGGGAAACTCTTGTGACTCATGAATATTTAAGGTCCATGAGCTCCCTTTTTTCCTAAAAAGAGTATGCTATATTACGTAAGAGAGCGATTTTCAAGAAATTGACAGTCTCTAAGAGGTTGAAACCAATCAATCATTGTTTTGGATAAACTTTTCCATAAAACTGACAAACATGCACATAATAAATTGCAACAGCATGCTCACACTTTCTTGTTTTAGGTCAATTTTGATGTATAATTTTCAAATCAATGATATAAAAAAACAGGTTAAGCGTGAACATGTCAGAATTCATTTGTCAAAAATTTTAGTCTTATTTTCTGATTTCTTAAGGTGTTTTCTTCATGCTAAATTAAAAGAACCCCAATGTTTAAATAGTAAGGTATGATTACCCTAAAATACCGCAGCAAACAAAGCTTTATTTTTAGTTTAAAAACGTGTATACATCACACAGAAATGGTACAGAATAGAAGAGGAAGCTGTAGTCAAAATATATAAATATCTTTGTCCATATTAAAATGTTAAATTTCTCAAAAGCATATCCTCCCATCTTGACTTAACTTAAAACATAAACATAAACTTTGATTGTTAAAGCTATGTTTATCACTCTGGAACATGCCTACCCAGCGCCATTATAGTAACAATAAAGGTAACTTTCTCTCCCACAGACCAGAGAGTTTCTAAACACACCTAATTAGTGCTTATTAGCAATTAGTGAAGGCCGCTTTAGGTTAGGAAAGTGTTATATGTAGTATGATTATGCTTGAAAAAATTCTAAATGAAAAAATAGGTATGCCCAGTGGATAGAGCATCAGCCTGTGGACTCAAGGGTCCCAGGTTCGATTCTGGTCAAGGGCATGTACCTTGGTTACGGGCACATCCCCAGTAAGGAGTATGCAGGAGGCAGCTGATCGATGTTTCTCTCTCATCGATAGTTCTAACTCTCTATCCCTCTCCCTTCCTCTCTGTAAAAAATCAATAAAATATATTTTAAAAAATAGGTAGATTTATCTCCTCCAAAAAATAAAAAAAAACATGTTAAAATATATTATTTGTTATGATTATTAATGTAAATCTGAGTAAATCCTATGATATCTCTATTTTAAAATGTTGTGATATTTTATCTGTTATATTTGAAGGCAATTATAATTTATTTCTAGAAAATAATTTTGATGCAATCATGATATTTAGAAATTCATGAAGGTTGTTAAGTACAGCCAATAGTCAAGGTAATGTCATGGTGCATGGTAAGGAAAATACAGTGATACTGAATTTTTGGACTGGAACCCAGATTCTTTGTCTGCTGGAATCGAAGAATGAATCCATGGACAGAAAGTGGTATAGCAAAGGTGGAGATTTATTAAAGAACAAGTGCAGACTCCAACGTGGGGAGAGGGAAGAGTCCCATAGAATGGACTCCCAAGTAGGGATGGGAAAAAGGTCCCACTGAGTTCCTTTTCCTATGGCTTATAAGGGCTGCAGATCCTGGTGCCCTGATATCCCCTCTGATTGGTCAATATTCCCCTTTGAATTGGTTACTATAGTGATTCCTAAGGCCCTCCTCCCTCATAGTCCTTCCATCCCTCTGAGCTGTCTTCTTTTCCATCTGAATGAAGAGCTTCCTTCTCTTTATTTTGTAAACATAGACCTTTCCTGGCTACTTCTAGTTCCCTTGTCTTTCGTAAATGCAACTGCTGCTGCTCCCTTGTCTTATGGAGATGTGGCTGCACCTGGCTTCCTTGTGTTATGGAAATGGGCCTTCTCCCAGTCCAGACGCCAATTATACAAATCCCTAAGCCGACCTATTTTCCCCTAAAATTCCTGCTTCAGGAGTTCAGTAATTATTTTTAAAAACGGAAAACAACTGTCTTGGACTTCACTGTTTTCTTCAAACTAGCAAGCATCGTTTTAGTTTGCAAAAGTATATTTATTCCTCACCACCCACTCAGATTCCACCCTTTTATCCTTAATTCTGATCTTCAAAGATGAGGTCTCCCTCTGTAGGATAGTCCTTCAATAGTCTTTCATTTCTCATCTAGGTAATTCCTCAATTATTAACTTAGCTTTACTCTATGTTCCACTTATTTTTTTCCCAGTTCTTCCTTATCATTCTCTCTTCCCATCAAGATACATGAATAAGCAAGTAATGATCCCACATAGAGAAGAGATTAAGAGGAACACTTTTCTGGGTTGTTTGCAGTTTGTGGATATTATGGATAAATCTACTATAAGAATTCATGTACAGTCTATATTTTTCTGAGATAAAAAGGGAAGAATGTATCTTCTAGGTCATAGGGAAAATGCAAGCTTAATTTTTTAAAGAAATGGCCAAACTCTTTTAGTCATTGTGATAAGTATACAAGTATCTTATTGTGGTTTCAATGTGCATTTTCACAAGGGCTAGTGATTCTGAATACTTCCTGTGCTTTTTTACAGGGTATTTTTCAAAGCAAAGTTTTAAATTTTGATCAAATTTAATTTATCATTTTCCCCTCTGATTGATCCTGATTATAGGGTTAATGTTGCAGAAGACCAAAGAAATACCAAGCACACTTCCTAGAGAAAGGGAGGGACCCCGTTTATTAACACTAGTGGACTCCAGGAATCATTTCCAAATCGGAGTGAAGAAACACACAGAGGGCTTCACTTCTTATAACCTTCTGGGGTCTTTGTCTTACAGATATGGCTCCACCCCCTTTTATGGGCTTACAGGAAGGCCCCCAGGTGTTGGGGGTTCCCAGATCATATCCTATGATCTGTCCTGGGGCCAACAATAATGACCCCCCCACCCCCCCGCCCAGGGCAATGCGTTGTTCACAGTTTTTATGGCCTGAGAAGCCTTGCAAGACCAGTTTCCTCCTCATTAAGACTGGCAACTTTATGCTTAGCCCTATTTCTCAAACATTTACAGTGTATCCTACAAATTTTATGGTTTTATCTTTTACATTGAAATCTGCGATCGTTTTGGATTAAGTTTAGGTAACATGTGAGTTTTAAGTTAGGGTCCTTTTTTTTGTTTTCTTTCCTAATGAACTTGCAATTCCTCTAGTTTCATTTGTACAAATATGTTTGCACCTTCTCAACCATGAGTTGAGCATATTGGCCTGGGTTTACCTCTGGACTCTCTGTTCTGATCCATGGGTCTATGTGTCTCTCCACCAATGACACAACTCTTGATGAACATGAATGTATATGAAGTCCTGACACTGGATATTCCTGTTCTACACATCTTATGCTCCTTTTAAAGATCGTCATGGCTTTTCTAGGTCCTGTGCATTTGCAGATACATTTCTGAATAATATTGAATAATCTTGTCTCTATCTACAACAGGGGTGGGCAAACTTTTTGACTCGAGGGACTCAATGGGTTCTTAAACTAGACCGGAGGGCCGGAACAAAATCATGGATGGAGTGTTTGTGTGAACTAATATAAATTCAAAGTAAACATCGTTACCTAAAAGGGTATGGTCTTTTTTTTTTTTTAGTTTTATTCATTTCAAACGGGCTGGATCCGGCCAGCGGCCGTAGTTTGCCCACGGCTGATCTACAAGAATCTTTACTGGACTTTGATACAAATAGGTTACACCTGTATTACCAATTTACGAAGAATTGGCGTCTAATAAGGTTTAATCTTTTAATTCTTGGACATGGCATGCCCTTCTGATTATTAGATTTTATTTGATTTCTTTCATCAGTGCTATTGCGTTTTTAGCATAAATATTCTGTACATGTTTTCTTAGACTTATACCTAAAATTTTCCTTTGTTTTTAGTGATTATAAATGACATTTCATTCTTAATTTAATTGATTATGCATTCATTTCAAGTATATAGAAATAATAAACACATGGAAAATTTTCATCCTAACTAATAAACAAGGAGATTAAGATTAATCTCAATCTTAATATGGACAGTTAAAGACAATAAAAAGATTGGATTAAATGGGCACTCAAAATTTTTTTAATGTAACACATACCAAATGCCTTCAAATAAACAGTGCTTAAGATAATGAAATAATTCACATCTATGAATATATCCTAAATATATACAAATTGGACAAGATTTAAATCTTAAAAAAGTTTTAAGTTAGTCATTACTTATATCTGGAGAATTGAAATTAATATATATGTCCATAGCCAGCATATTTTAAGTTAGGTAAAAACATACAATAAATGATATGAAGAACTATGAGCCACCAAAAATTCATTTGAGCAAAATAAGAAAATAATTATCATACAATATTAATTTAAAAGTAAACAATTGGTCTTACATGTTTAAAAATTGCTTATTTTTGACAATTGAGAAATTCACCTAGGCACAAGGATATTACCTTTATGATATACATTAACTTGAGAATGAAACAAATGATCCATTTTTGTCTGATATGGGGCTAAACTTCTATAATGGAAGACTAGATGGAAAGTTGAATTTGCTTTCTAATCTGAAGTAAGTATATATAACAGTAAAGGACTTATAAGGAAGAGAGCAAGGGAAGCAAGTGCCAAGAATTTGTAGCTGGATCTGAACTTGTCCTTATCAGCAAGTATTATGAGTGGAGACAATCTCCCCCACACAAAAGAATTCCAAATGATTAATAACATTTTTGTGAGATGCAGACCGGGTTTACCAAGCAGATCTTGAACTTGACCTGCCTGGAAGACGCCCCGTGCGGAGGTTTGGTCTGCTCCCTGCAGGGCTCGCAGGTCCTGGCAGTGCTCTAGCTGCTCTCTATGGTGAGAGCTGCTGGAAGCCAGGGAAGGAGCCTCACAGCTCCCAGCACTGCCCAGCCAGGGAAACGCCATCACAGGCAAGGAGAGAATAAGAACTTCCCCAGCGTGCTTGGGCAGACAGGGCAGGCTTAGTGAACAAAGTAACGTTCTAGAGCACAAGAAACTGACGACTGCATTGAATCCGCCCAGAAAAGCTATCCTATCTAATAAAAGGCTTATGTGCAAATCGACCGACTGGCGGAAAGACCAGTCCCTGTGATATGCACTGACCACCAGGGGACAGACGCTCAACACAGGAGCTTCCCCCTGGTGGTCGGTGTGCTTCCACGGGGGAGTGCCGCTCAGCCAGAAGCTGGGATCACTGCTGGTTAGTACAGCAATGGTGGCGGGAGCCTCTCCTGCCTCCACGGCAGCGCTAAGGATGACATACCCTGAGGGCTCCTGGACTGCAAAGGGGCACAGGCTGGGCTAAGGGACACCCCCCATCCCAAGTGCATGAATGCCATGCACCAGGCCTCTAGTAAAAAACAAAGTGCTAACAATATCAATACCAGATATTGAAGGATGACGAAAATAACAAAACAATATCAAATTTGCTCTGAAAAGAATACATATTTCTTAGAACACATTTTTACTTAAAATAGTAAATAATGTAGTTTTTAACATATATGTTTCCCTGAAAAATACACTTTCTGCCTGCGATTTGTTTGCAATATAATTTATTATAATCATAATGATTTTCTCTACGTTTAACTTCTACAGAAAAAAAAATGTGCAATTTAATATTTGCCTAAATTTTTGAAGTTGAGCCCACCTCAAAGATATGTACGAATATGGTTTTATTCATTTTTATTTTTATAAATATATTTTATTGATTTTTTTTATAGAGAGAAAGGGAGAGGGATAGAGAGTTAGAAACAGCCATCAGCTGCCTCCTGCACACCCCCTACTGGGGGTGTGCCCACAACCAAGGTACATGCCCTCGACTGGAATTGATCCTGGGACCCTTCAGTCTGCAGGCTGACGCTCTAACCCTGAGCCAAACCAGCTAGGGCTGGTTTTACTCAACTTTACTTTGCATCTTCGTGGGAGGCAGGGCTTAGTACTCTCCTCATTGCCTGTATGAGGGAATCTAAACCCAAGGAGGAAGCTGCCCGGCCAGATGTAGCTAAGCCTGGGATTTTAACGTGGTTTCTAGTCATTGAAGTCAATTCAATGCAAAGCACATAATCAACCACGTTTATCTAAAATAAATTCATCATAAGTTTCAAGTCACTATTTCCCATAAGAGAGCAAGCATTCAAGATTCCAAAAGGTATGCAACATTACACTCATTGCAGTTGCAACAACAACAAAAGTAGAAGAGAGTTCCTCCCCTAGAGCATCTAGAGCGCTATGGCGGCTCAAAAGCATCCATATCCCTCCTCTGGTCCCAGGAAGGGGACATCTGCTGAGACGCCTGCCTTCCCGGGGAGGAAGGAAGGGAGCAAAGGACTCCCACAGCTGTTTTCTCCAAGGCTTCCCTGAGTCCCTTCCAGGGAGGTGGAGCCACTGAGCCCACTGATACGCTATGATAGTCTTTTTTTTTCAATTTTGTCTTATTTTTTAGTTGTCTTACTTTTTCCATCACCTTTTATCCCCCATATATCCTCTTCCACCTTCACCCTCACACATCACCCCCCACCCCCCAGTCACCAGTATATTCTAAAGCCTGGTCATGTCCGTTTCCTAGAGGGCTGACCTCCTGCTCTCCACACCTCTCTCAAAATGGGAAACCCGGTATTTCCCGCATCCACCAGGCATCACACATACTTATTACAAGTTATTGACTATATACCCTAGGCTGCACTTTAATCCTGTGACTATTTTGTAACCATCAATCCATACAACTGATATTAATACAAAACAATATTGAGTGCAAACTGTAATCAAAAAAAGAAATTAAAAACTAAAAAAAAGAAATGATACCAAGTAAAACATTTAACATAAAGATGAAGTTAATAAAAAAACTAAATAATGAAACTTGAAACCTGAATACTCTCCAGAAGTTTTCTCCTCGGGTCTAGTTTTATTCTGACCAGCAGGCCCTAAGGACAGTACGGTCCATATCACAGCTTCTGTGATGAATTTAAGGGATTGTAGACAGACAACAGATATACACCAGTAAAATTTAAAATCAGGAGTGCCAAAGGTGAGAGGAAGAGTCCATCTTCCACAGATCACTCCACACCAGATTTGTTCATTTGACAACTAAACCTATGACTGAATCCCTTTTCAAAGATACTAAGAATTCCTAGAAACTGGTAAAGGTAACCAAAAAATAAGTGGATAAGGGGATTACTACAAAGGTCTCAAGAGATGCAAATTGAAATCCGTAATTTTATATTACTTTTCAACATTTTTTTTCTTGCTAATTACTTCATTTTTTTTTTCTTTATTGAGGACTGACATCAAAGTTAGCTGTGAGAAGGAGGGAGAGTCCGTATAGCTGGGCAAAGGGGAGGGGGGAGTGAGGACACTTGCAATGATGTCAACATTAAAAATTTTTAAAAAAAATTAAATTAAAAAAATTGTCTGAGTAGAGTAAATGCTAATATTTCCTGAGAGGTTCTAGGTACCCTGTACTATGCTAAGCACTTTGCATAATTAGCTAATTTACTGCTCAGTGCAGCCAGGAGAAAATGGTGTTTTGAGACTCTCTTTAAGGATGGGGAAGGTCTGGATGATGTAGAGCTGAAATTCTTTGTCAAATGTCACAAAGCTACGGTGACAGAGCCAGGATTCGGAGCATTGTCTGTCACCCGTCAAGTCCTTTATAGGTAGAGATCAAGCTACTAAAATGCCAAGCTAAAAGGGAAGGGGGCTGTAAACCGAGAAAGGACGGTCAAGAGGGAGGCCTGCTACCATTTCTGAGCTTTTGTTTAATTTCCTCTGGACCCCATCCCCCAGACATCAGGAAATGTGGTATCAATTTCAGCAATGAAGACCTCTTTCCTACTTTCACATCAAAGTTTCCATTTGGTTACAACGTAAAAGTCCTCAGTCCACAGTAGCACTTACTCCCTTATCTCCACCCTCAGGCACTTTTTTTTTTTTTTTTTGAGTATTTGCTTTTATTTTTCCCCTCGCATCTTTTAAGCTTCTTAGGTAAGGCAACAAAGCCGGCTACAGATGCTCCTGCATGTTAATTGTCCTCCATCTCTTTGAGAACGGACCGGGTCTTAATCACATTTGCATTTTCAGAGTATTGCATTACCAGGGCTCCCATGGAAAGGTCTGGCTAAATGTCAAATCAAAGTGGACAAGGCTAAGGCCATCACGGTTCTTTGATGCCAAATATGTTATCACTCAATTTAGATACTAAGCTAAGTATTTCATCCTTATTGCTCCAGAAGACTAAAATATTTAATTAGTGCTAGGCTTATCTTATCTATATCTAGTTATAAGATTCAAAATCTGCTGGACAGCAGAAACTGTATGAAGCTAGGGGCAGGAGAAGAGATGATGGGGGAGAGATGGGATTATTACACAGGGCAGAAAATGAGTGTAATGATATCTATTAATCCAGATAACTTGCTTTATGTGCCTCTATAGTCGCATTTAGGTAACACTCATAATATAAAATACCACTCAAAATTATACTTAAATGTTATTTGAAATACTTTATTAGAGGAATCTTTCTAAAGTGTAAACATCCAACAACAGAAAAATATATTAAAAATGAAGAACTTTTAGAAGAAATGATTCAAAACCAGTATTATATTTTTGCATTTTAAAAATGTAAGCAGTTCGCCATTAAATTCAATAAACCAACATGAGATATAAAAAAGCCACAAAAAATGTATAGGACTGATGTTTCCTTATAACCTCTATTTATATTCATCTAAACAGACACACGAACCGGTGAATTTTTTAAGTGTAGTAGCTTGTTATACAATTCATTTCAAAAATACTTTTGTTTCTAAGAGGAACATTTTAATAGAGTAATTCAATTGACCTAAGGATAATTCAGTAGTAATTTGTTAAAGAAAAGGTATAAGACAAAGGGATAGAAGTAGATATAATCTAATGCCTGGGAATGGACTAATATCTTATTGAAAACCACATTTTCTAAATAAATAAATAAGATTTGGCTGAGTCACATATTTTATCTAAACGTATGCATCTGATAAGGAATGAAGCCCAAACTCAAACACGAGACTGCCTATCTGGCTGGAACCAAGGATACTTATGCATATCTGAAGAACAGTAAGAATCAGGGTTTGCTGGAGTATGAGAAATGTGAGAGTTAAATGGTTGAAAAAGAAGGCAGGAGTTATACTGTGGTGTACTGTGACCGCCAAATAAAACATGTGCAATTAACTTGCTAGGAAAGAAGTGTCAAGAAGGATTTAAAGTCCAGCCGGTGTTGCTCAGTGGTTATGCATCAACCTATGCCCCAGGAGGTCACTGTTGAATTCCTGATCAGGGCAGATGCCAGGTTTGCAAGCTCATTCCCCAGTAGAGGGTGTGCAGAAGGCAGCCAATCAATGACTCTCTCTCATCATTGATATTTCTATCTCCCCCTCTTCCTTCTAATCTGATATCAATAAAAAAATATTTAAAGAAAGGATTTGAAATAATGGTGACATGATTATACCTTAAAATATCTGTAAGAGAGAAAGAAGAAATAATCTTGATACTTAGATATGCTAAATAAACATGAAACAGAATATATCTTAATGGTAATGTTAACAAAACTTTTTAATATCTTTCCTTCTTCCCATAATAATATTTAACAAGTCATTATCTTTCATTCTCAGTGTTAATATGCTATTTTAAGCAGAGTAGCTATTATTTTTCTTACATGATTATTTGGAAATATATTAACTGAATATGAAATAAGAAAGCACATGAAATAATCTCATCATTTATAAATATTATTTTCTTATCAGAGATTCTATAAGACAAAGTACAAATATTACAAAATATTTTAAGGAAATCTACTTTCTTGGAAATAATTATTTTGAAACATATAAATTTGAAAACATACTTTATTGCACTTTTAAATATATATAATTAGGTCATTCCATTTCAGTATGAAACACAATATGTAAAATATTCCCCAAATATATCCGATCATCAATTTTACATGGTTCTTCACACTATTTTATACCTACTGTATGCTATAATGTGGAAATTTATAAGAGGTCATTTATAATTTTATAAAGACAATAAAATGTGATATATATTTGATGTGCATAAGTATATTTTCTAAGATGTAGAAAATTGCATTTAAAATTCCATCTAAAATATAAAATATGAAAACATGCATATGTTTAAAGAATAGCATTTTTATTTAACATTGATTTGTCTCAAAATAAAATATTGATAATTTTAGCAAGAATAAATTGTGATAAAATACCAAGAAAACACACACAATTTAGTGGTACTGAAATCAGTGACTATAGTGAGATAATGAAAATATTTTAAATCATACAACAAATTGGTTTTAAAAATTCATAGATTACCAATAAGCTTTGTACAATTGTTAGTATAGTTACATGCCATTTATTTTACACTAGTGGCCTGGTGCACGAAATTTGTGCATGGCGGGAGGATCCCTCAGCCCGACTTGCATCCTCTTGCAATCCAAGATTCTTTGGGGGACCTAAACCAGCAGTCTGACATCCCTCTCATAATCCGGGATGCTGCATGCACCAGTGACCATACTTTTTATACAGGTGAAAGGCATCTTGCTGTTGTATGGGCAGCTACATTTTTTGCCCTGATTATAAAAAGTAGTACCTAACATGATCCTTCTGAGGCAGTAGAACCATTTTCCCCATCTTATGGGTGGAAAAACTGAAGCAGAGAGAATTTAAGTAATTGGCTTTGTCACCCAGTTATGTGTCAGAATCAGGGCTGACCACAAAATGTGCAAGCCAGAGTCCATGCATGTCATCGCTGCATCATCCTGTTTTTTCAGTGTTAGGGTAGCCTTGCCAGGTTTTAATTTTTAAATAAGAGACTGTTCCCAATAGATAGCGTAGGGTCCCTAGGCCTGGCTGGCAATCAGGGGCATCTGTGGGGCGACCCGCAGGCAGGGCCATTGGGGGGTGCCCACTGGCACCCAGGTTGGCTGGCGGCCTGTGCCTGCTGACCGGCCCACCCTCCTTTTGCTGCCTCCAGTCGCCTTCCTCTGGGGGTTGGGGGCAGTGCCTTCCCCCTGATGGTCAGTGCGCATCAAAGCAAATGGTCATTCTGATGGACATTCTGCCCTTTGGTCAATTTGCATGTTAGGGCTTTATTTTATACGGTACATTTACATTTCTTTTTTTTTTAAATTGATTTCAGAGAGAGGAAGGGAGAGGGGAAATAGGAACATAAATGAGAGAATCATAAATTAGCTGCCTCCTGCACTCTCCTACTGGGGATTGAGACCACAACCCAGGCATGTGCCCTAACCTCCTGGTGAATGGGTCGAGGCTCAACCATTGAGCCACACCAACCAGGCCATGTACATTTCTTTAAGCATCTAGTCGTATCACAGACATCTCCAGCATGTATGCTTACAGGGAACTTTTCCTGACTTCATGGCAGTATTTCAGTCAAGAGCTCCTGCTGATACCCTGGAAACCACTCAAGTACAGCTCAAACAGTAAGGGAAGCCCAGCTCACTAGGCAAATTGTAATAATAACTCAGCAAGGGATTTTCAATCCACCAACTTTCCTGAACCTTGTGCAGCCAATGGCTCTCTGCAATTATGGAGGAGCCATTACATAAAGTCACAGATTCTCCATAAATGAGGAAACAGTTATCATGTACCATAATCCAACATTTTCTTAGTTGTCCTGTATTCATTTTTCTCTTATTTCTCTACTAATTGCTACACTATCACTCAACTCTAGTCTAATTGTATCAAGAAAAAAAGCTATCTGAAAATCCAGATTAAGGAAAAAATCAGCATTCAATTTTGAAATAGTCTCTATGGCAAGTTAAGTGACAGAGTTTTATTCAATATTTTAGGGAAGGGCTATCAAATAAAGAGACAAGAACGACAAACATGGTCATGTCCAAATTATTTTATAGATTTTTAGTACTTATCTTTATTTTACTGTTCAATACCAACTTAAATATATTTAAGAACATTTCCACCTCCTAGCATATATTTCCTTATATACATTGCTCCTGCAATAAAATTGCAATGTGATTTCAAACCTCACAATCATGTCTGTAATAACAAACCGAATCAGGACATAAGATGAAAACAAATCTTCAACATCAACAAAGGCGAATTATATTTCCATTTCACTTTTTTTTTTTTTTTTTAGTTTTTGGTTAGTATTTATGAGAACTTCATTCTTAGGCACATCAGGTTCAGTACCGTTGTGAGCAGATTATGTTTTTGTTGATTTTCGAAGGAACAGTTAGTCGCTCAGGTGCAGAATAATACTTGACATACTACAGAAGGCAGACAACTTAAAACTCAAATAGGCCCTTGAAAATGACAACGCGTCTAAAAGGTAAACATATCAAATTGAAGCAGAAAACAGGTAATTAAACATGTGTACTATATTAAGTTCATTTATTATGTTTTGCTAAATTTGATATTGAGATGAATTCACATAACAAAACCTCATCTCAAACTAATTACTGCTATTCATGGAAGAAGTAAAAGCTTAAGCTTTTTTTTTTTTTGCTTTCCTTTTCTTTTTTTGTTTGTTTGTTTGTTTGTTTTATTTGTTATTTATGTCAACGTGCCTTTCATAAAGTACCCAGTAGCTACCTGTACCTAAATTGGTTGTGCCTGGCATGACAATGACGTTAGTTCTAGTACAACAAAAAGAGGATATGTAAGGAGGAAACTAGGAAACTTGGTAAATAGCAGCTCTGTCAAAATGCTTCATAAATATGTTAACTATGCATTTAAAATAAAAGGTCCACAATCATCTAACTTACAAGTTTTTACAAGATAACTGAATACAGAAAATCGACTATTATTAGTCCTTACCGTGTAATGATACTTTCCTCAAAATAGCATGTATGTGCTAATCTACTAATTTTTGAAGAGTCATTTCTATGTAGTTTTGGGAAAGAAGTGTTTAAAAACAAAATTAGCACTTAAATAGTTTTGGGTTAGAAATAACAATAAATTATGCAGTTATTCCTGAATCAATGTAGAAAAAAATTTGATTGCTTCATCTGAAAACTCTGAAGCATACTTAGTATGTGTATATTTAAAGGTAATATCAATAGCTTTTCACATTTCAAAATGATTAACTGAGAAAGGATACATGTTAAATAGGTTTTAAGTTGTCTGAAATACACATTTTTTATTATAGAAATATATAATCTAAACTTGATCAGTTATAGAGTTTAACATCTCACATATCATATTAAGCCCATGGAATGGTCCTGGTCTAGAATATTTTATCTACAACTAATGAAGCTAACTCATCTTCCTCCCATAACTTGCCTTGCTATCCACCACCAAGGTAATAATGTTCAGTACCATGTTCCTGAGATTTGAGAACACACTATTAACATGAAATGCTTTTGCTGAACTTTGTCAACGCATACAACCTGAGAAACAAACACACATATGCTTATTATAAGAAGGTTTAAACATTTTATGTATTTCCAAATCAAACCTAATTTTCTCTTCCAGATTCAAATTTTCATTTCAAAATATTTTTACTGATGAATAGTGACATTTTAAAGATCATGTGCACAATTAAATGAATTATGAGAAGTTTTATTCTTTTATATCATATTTTTGAATGCCTCTACTGGAGTTTTCATTTGAATAGCAATTAATGGGTCCCACAAAGAAATATAACATTCTTCAAAAACATGTTTCATTACAAGATTTTAATATTAAGTTAGTATATGCTATTTCTATTTTATAAATTGAAATCAATTTCTACATGAAATGCTTTATTTTCTCAATATAATTTTGGTATTTAATTCATCAAGACATATCCTCTCTCTTAACTTGTATTCTCAATAGAATATTAAATTAGAGTATTTTAACAAAATATTTCTACTGGATACTACTACTAAATATATATACATATATATACACACACACACACATACATATTTTAAAATATATTTTCATTGCTTCTAGAGAGGAAGGGAGAGGGAGAGAGAGAAAGAAACATCAATAGTGAGAGAAAATCACTGACTGGCTGCCTCCTGCATACTCCGCATACTCTGAAGCATACTTAGTATTTGTATATTTAAAGGTAATATCAATAGCTTTTCACATTTCAAAATGATTAACTGAGAAAGGATACATGTTAAATAGGTTTTAAGTTGTCTGAAATACACATTTTTTATTATAGAAATATATAATCTAAACTTGATCAGTTATAGAGTTTAACATCTCACATATCATATTAAGCCATGGAATGGTCCTGATCTAGAATATTTTATCTACAACTAAAGGATCGAGCCTGCAACCCAGGCATGGAATCGAACCTGGGACCCCTCAGTCCACAGGCTGGCGCTCTGTCCACTGAGCCAAACCGGCTAGGGCTAAATATTTTTTTAATTAAAAAAAGTAGGAAGCATTGTATAACTATTATGCTAATTTAAAATATCTAATATAGTTTATTAAAACTTTTTTAGCCTTTCCTTCTAATGAAATACATTCTGGCAGAAATGCCTAGTGCAAAGTGGTTTTTTGGCCTTAATTTATTTAAATTTTTGGTCAGTTATTTAAAAATTCCGGAGTCATCATTACTTTTCCATTAAAATGTCAAATTTGTGCATACATCATTATTTATTAATAATTGTTTCAAAATGTTCATAGTAATCATGAATGCTTTTTCTCAAAGGAGGCACTGATTCATTTTTAAATATTTGCATAAATTTATATACCGAGACTTACTCTAATAGATACGAATTTAATATAAGCAAGGACATTTGGGTTTCAAAATATTTCAATTATTTTATTAACATTTCTAACAGTCTATATATTGTAGCAAGATGCTTACTGTTATGATTGAGAGTAGATGAAAACCTTCAGTAACAAGGTATCCAAAATAATTAAAGGTAAGCTAGTGAAAACCAGGAAAGCCTTCAGGAGGATTTAGAAAAAATAAAAGACAATATGGGCTATGGTAAAAACTACACACATTTTAATGGTGCCATTTGAGCTGTGGCCAGAGCATCCTCAACCAATATGACCGGAATAAATGCGAAATTAAGATTTCCCTCACACCTTGGGCAGCCTCAGCTGACATTATAGATGGGCAGGCCAGATGGTGTTTGGGCAAACAATCAGCTTCGATTGCAAACCTGTCCTCTCATACGCACACACCTGCCACGCAGGGCTGCTGAGCTATCAAACTCTGACTGAATAATGATGGGAAGAGAGCTAGAAGGCAGTGCGCTTCTATAAAGCAATTATATTACTTGATATAAAACGCGTTATATGTAACAACTTAATGTGTCATATGTTGCAAATGACCTCCAATATTTTTAAAGTAGTCATGCTATAAAAGCCTGTGGTTGACTGAATTTTGGAATCTCTTCGCGTGGTAGACATAAGGTTATTTGTATTAATTGTAATATCCGCAGTGATTAGTGGCCACTTGTCTTCAGTTAGCATAGCTTAGCTAAGAGTTTAAACAGAGCCACACATCAGAGATTCTGTTAAACTACACAGACAATGTTGCATTCGTTGTTCTGCATGGTTAGAAAAATATATAGCAGATCCTGGAAGGACATGTGAATCCAAATCCTGAATCTGCTAATTAGCCTGTGTACCCTTGGCACGTTCACGACACTTTTTGGTGTCTCAGTTTTCCCATCTGCCTAATGGGTAGGCAGGAGTGGATTCATAGCAGATCTGCAAATTGTTTTCAGATATTAGTAAAAGAAAATCAATTCAAATAGAAGTAATAATTACATTTTACCATTGTTCACATTTTTCCTTTATCTCTGAAAAACATTTTAGAAAAGTATACAACAAAATAAATTTTAATTATTTTGCAAGTCTTTTGCAATATTTATATTTATATTTATAATTTATAATTTATAATTTATAATTTCAGTGTATTTCTCTCTAGTAGTGTGGCCTTTTACGTAGGTCTTCCAGGGAAAATAAAATTTTTTTGAGCAGCTCACTTTTTTCTTTTTTTTTTCTTTTACATTTAGTGCTTCTTTGCTATTTGCCTTTTTAAAAATTCTTTATTGTTTAAAGTATTACATATAAATCCTTTTTGCCCCATTGACCTCTCCCCACTCGTGCCCACCCCCCAGCACATGCCTTCACCTCCCCCTCTACTGACTGTGTCCACTGGTTATGCTGATATGCATGCATACAAGTCCTTTGGTTGATCTATTACCCACCCAAACTCCCTCTCCTGCTCTCCCCCCAGATTCCCCCAGAGGTTGGATGCTCTGTTGGATGCCTCTATGTTTCTGGAACTATTTTTGTTCATCAGTTTATGTTGTTCATTATATTCCATAAATGAGTGAGATCATGTGATATTTATCTTTCTCTGACTGGCTTATTTCACTTAGCATAATGCTCTCCAGTTCCTTCCATGCTGCTGTGAATGGTAAGAGTTTTTTCCTTTTTTACAGCAGCGTAGTATTCCATTGTGTAGATGTACCACCGTTTTCTAATCCACTCATCTGCTGATGGGCACTTAGACCATTTCCAAATCTTAGCTATGGTGAATTGTGCTGCTATGAACATAGGGGAGCAGCTCACTCTTGACTAAGTTATAATTCTAATCTTGTAATGAGAGCCCCCTAAGCAAACTAGTCTCGTCCACGATGCCAAAATGTGCGAGTTCATTAAATAATGCACTCTGCATCCCTTCCCTTTGATCCTGCGCCTATAGCATCCCTCATTGTTAGGATTAAAATCATAATCTGGATACAAATTTATATTTCTCCTACAGTTTTGTTGTTGTTTGCTTGGATTGTCTTGTTTTAGTTTAACAATATAATATACAGTTTTAAATCTTACTGCCATTAGACGGAGATGGAGACTATGTCATATTAATCTTTATATCTCTAACTGGTAGCCCACTGCACAAAAATTTGTGCACTCAGGGGGAGGAGGGTTCCTCAGTTATTAAAAATTTATCGGCACAACACTGACCACACTGGTGGTGGTGGTGGTCTTGTCAGAATGTGCTATATTATGCAGATGAAAATCTATTTAAACAGATTTGATGTAGATATTTTCAAAGATGGAAGAATTGTCCCTGCCAACTATTTTAGTTGATTCATATCTTCACTAATTGTCATCATTGCAAAGTTTTCAGTCCCCATATGGATTGCTGGATGTAATAGGTCATGCGCTGTCCCTGTCCTTTGTAGCCTTTGTGACCTTAGGGAGGACTCTAGTTTTCCATTTATATGTTTAAGTACCAACCTTACCGGCTTAAAAATGTAAGCTTTTAACACTGCCCTCTCTGTTCTGTATCCTTCCGATGATTAGTGGAGTTGGGTTGCAGCACAGGAGAGAAATTCATAGGGGGAATATTGAAGAAATGACTACAGTAGGAGAAGATGGAACCTGTTTCCCTGGCAACAGGCGCTGGTGCCCTGGACCATAGGGCTGGCAGCTTCTCCAGCTGGCTGCAGCCTGGGACCTCGGGCGGGTGGCTTGTCTGTCTCCTGGGCTGCAGCCAGCTGCAGGTGCTGGCGCCAGGACCAAAGGTGGGCGGCTTCTTCTTCTGGCGGCTACTTCTTCTTCTGTGCTTCCAGGGAGGGCAGTCAGTTATGTGAATATGTGTGTGCATGTAAACATAGGTGTGTACATGTGTGTATGTGGAAATCGGCTGGGCAAGTCAAAACCATAGAGGAGTTGCCCCTTATCTCTTGAATCTTCCAGAGATATCCCCCACTTTTTTATTCTATCATTACTGGAGAGTCACTATTTGCATCCAGCCAGCCAGTGACTCTCTCAGTGTCTATTTCTGACTTCTTCTTTCCCTATCTTCCAACCCCTAATCATATTTCCACTTGGATGCATCATATTTACTCCCAATATGCTGTATAGAGAAGGAGTCAGAATGCTGTCTTCCCATGAATAGTACTCAGTAACAAACCAATTGCATTTTAGTTGGGCAATGCCCCTACCCACCCTTCAAATCCCTTCCACCATGCATTTCTGTTTCCCTTTTTGTTTGTTGGATTGTTCTGCTGCTCCTTCTCCTCAGCCCACCACCCTTGGATCATAATGTAAAATACTTTAAACATCTCAAGAAATTATTAAAAATACAGGTATTTTTTTTAAAAAAAATACAGGTACTTCTCCAAACACCGGCGGGGGGGTGGGGGGACAGGGAAGAGGCGGCCACTGGCATCTGCCTCTTCCCTGTCCCCCTCCAGCTTCTCTGTTCACCAGCTGGGGGGCAGGCAAAGGTGGCCCCGGTTCTTCAATCCAGGACCGGGGGGGCAGGGCAAAGGCATCCCCCAGGGAAGCCTTTGCCCTGCCACCCGGCTCTTGCCTGCCGCCGGCTTTTCCAGTCACCGTCCTTCCCCTTTCGCCTCCCATCATTGTGCCTATGTATGCAAATTAACCGCCATCTTTGTTGGCAGTTAATTTGCATATTGCCCTGATTAGCTCATGGGAAGCGTAGCGAAGGTATGGTCAATTACCATGTTTGTCTATTATTAGACGAGTCGGGAGCGTTCAGGGTGGTATGGCCATAGACCATGTTTGTCTATTATTAGATTAGATGTTTAGCACATTACTTGCCATAAATTAAGAGCACAAGACAAATCTGATAAATGAGTGAGCAAACCAAATAAACCTGTCCATCTGACTAGGCAAGTGAATACATTAACCGATGCACTGATGGGTCATTTCGGAGCCTCTGAGTAGCTCTCTGGTTTCCTACCCAATGAAAAGGGATCTGTGGCCCTCTCCTCCGTGGTGGAGGGAAGGGGCACTGCCTGAGAAGCTGGCCACAGATTCCTGCCCCCCTGTCTTTCCTGTCATTTATTGGCCTCTGGGTCCTAAGCTTCCCTAGAAACGTGGTTACTTTCTCATCTCTGAGCCTCTAGCAGTGCTTCCCCAAGGAAAGGCAGAGTCTTCGTTCCCTGACCACAGGTTCTTCCTTCTGGACCTGACCCTGGGAACACTGCTCAGAGACTCTTACTTTGACATGTGTTACACAGGAAGCCAGAATGTGGAAAAAAGCGTTTAAAGGACCAGGTTCCCAAATATACAAAATCACTAACACAAACTGATGTGAAAAATAAGACTTGAGCTAAATCAACGGTATTAACAGTGGGAGAGAACAGATGGTTAAGACAGCAGGTTAATAAAACTGCAAAAGTTTAGAAACATCCAGGTTCCCAAAATTGTTATAAGCCGAAAGAATATGCGTTATTTGTGCTTTTAAAACTTACGGCGAGGATATGACTTGTTTCCATTTCTAGCTCCTCATATATAAAGAGTGTGTGTGTGTGTGTGTGTGTGTGTGTGTGTGTGTGACAGAGAGAGAGAGAGAGAGAGAGAGAGAGAGAGAGAGAGAGTAAGAGAGAGAGAGAGGAGGAAGCCACAGACCTATCAGACCTATGATTGACAGGCAAAATATATTGGGTCGAAGAATCACAGTGGGATCCTACCTTTGCTCAATAGGAGCTTCTTGTTATGTGTTTACACTTTGAAACTCCAGGCTTCCATTTTCCTACACAAAACAGTGTGGCTGGATTATGTGATCTCAGTGTGCATTTCCAACTTTAAGGTAATTCTTTTTTAATCAATATTTTAAAACTGAATACCCTCAAACACAATTTTGTGGGGCTAGTTCTTATCTAAAAGCTATTTAACTGTGTTTTCATTTTTATTGTAACCGAAAAACTAAAAGTCTAATTTTGACTATTTCAATAACCATATTAAAAGCAAGTGCTCTAGCATAATTCCAGGATCATCACTTGCATTGTTATTTAGAAAAGGACGGGTGCCAAATGATCACTTAAAGTGTTTAATATTTTTAATGTGCAATTCTCTTGTTCAAATTATTTAAATGTTCTAAGCTTTGATTTTTTTATGTACCAAATGGTTAAGAATAAAATCTCCCTCACAAGGATATTGGGAGTTGGTTAATACTTTCTTCAATTTGGAAGCCATGGAAGTAATGCTGTTGCTGGTTAGACACTATTAATTTTTTTATATTGATTTCAGAGAGGAAAGGAGAGGGAGAGAGAGAGAAACATAAATGATGAGACAGAGTCATTGACCGGCTGCCTTCTGCATGCCGCACACCGGGGATGGAGCCTGAAACCTGGGCATGTGCCCTGACCTGGAATCAAACCATGACTTACTGGTTCCTGGGTTGAGGCTCAACCATTGAACTACACCAGCCAGGCTACACACTATTTGTTTTATTTACAAGTGGTTATGGAGACATCGATTTGTAAATGTCTTCTAAAACCCAAGGATAAGTGGACACTGAGCCCTGAGTGCATGGTGCCTAAAATCTACTCCAGCTCTCAACTTTTCAGCTTCAAAACGAAATCCTCTGTTTTGTCTAAGCCCGTTTGAGTTAGAGCCTTCTGCGACTAGCAGCTAAAAGTCACCGTCCCCTGCCAATTAGGGGCAGGAAGACATGGTTACATAGACCAGCTTTCCTGTGCTGAACTGGTTACACAGAAAAGGCAGAATGCGGGGATCTGAGGGTCTCTGTATTTCTGGGTACTGTCCAGAAATCCTTGTTCTGTGTTAACAATTAGTGACTTTCGCCCAATTAGGACAATGACATTCCCCTTGCCCGAGGGATTACTTTGGAAATGGATCTGTGACAGTTGGAGGTCGCTGAGCATAGAGGGTCCCCAGGGATAGGCCAGCTCAAGGGGGAGATAGGACGTGTGCTTGACACTGAGCCAGGGGCGCCCTGCGTCTCCTCCTGCCTGTCAAGGAGGGTCCCTGCTGCTGTTTCCATCCATGGAGAAGACCACCTGAGGACACAGCCACACTGGAGAAGCACAGACCAAAAACACCGAAAGAATCAAAGATGGTCGTCACTCAGCTCTCCTACTGCAGACAATTCGGTAGCATGAGCCAATTAACCTCCTTCCTTGAATGGGGCACCTTCCGTGGGTTTTTGTGGTGCCACCCAGAGCGTGTTACATGACAGCGTGCCCTGCACCCAGGTTTTAGCACAGGTTTCCCTCGGGGACTCCCTCTCCTCTCCTCTCCTGCTGCACCTACTTTAACCTAGTCCTCCTCCTCCCTCTGAGTCAGTGGTTCTCAACCTTCTGGCCCTTTAAGTACAGTTCCTCATGTTGTGACCCAACCATAAAATGATTTTCGCTGCTACTTCACAACTGTAATGTTGCTACTGTTATGAATTGTCATGTAAATATGTGATATGTAGGATGGTCTTAGGCGATCCCTGTGAAAGGGTCGTTCGACCGCCAAAGGGGTCGCGACCCACAGGTTGAGAACCGCTGCGTCTGAGTCCTATTGTGCATAAGCTTTAGCCTCCCCTTCGAGTTGTCATGGCGATGGGAAGTGAAACTTCCTGAGAATGGAGGAGGGTCTAGGGGTCCTGATCATGGTATTCCACCATGTTATCTAAAAGATAAGGTTTCCCTTTCAGGTTGTCTGTTATGATGAAGCCCATCCCTCCAAACCTTCCTGGCTTATACAGCAGACATTCTAACTTCTGGTCATGTCCTGTGTTAACTGGGTGGTATTTCTGTGGCCCATGTGATGCCGATAGGTCACCCCTGGGGCCACATTCAACAGGAAACTCGTCTCCGTCCTCTTCCCTAGGCCCGCTTTCCCCCGGAGGGGGGGAGGGGGGTGTGTTCCCCCAGGACCTCTCCATGGAGGCTTTGTGTCCAGCAGGAGGGCCGAGATGTCCTGCAGAAGGGGCCCAGGCCCAGGAGGGAGGCTGTCAGAGCAAGCCTCAATGAGCCGTGATGACCACAGCCCTGCCTGCATCATTCTTGTTAACACCTATTGGCCAGGAAAATAACATGGCCGACCCCAGAGCCAACATACCAGCAGCTACACAGGGCTGTATGGAGTGGCTGGCCAAGCCCAGAGCCAACATACCAGCAGCTACACAGGGCTGTATGGAGTGGCTGGCCAAGCCCAGAGCCAACATACCAGCTACTACACAGGGCGGTGTGGAGCGGCTGTGTGCTTCTCTGGGGGTCACCATGCTCAGGTCTACCATAAATAATGAGCCCTTGTCTATTGTCAATGTTCATGTCCTCTTAGCATCTCCCAGAGCTTCTTATCTGAAGATAATCCACTGCTCTGATTTCGGGCGCATCACTAAAACAAATCTCCCCTCAGTTACCAGAGCCTCAGTGGTTTTCATGACTCCTAAGGGGTGTCGGAAAGGAGGCAGAGATAAAACCATTTCATCAGACTCCTCTTTGAGCTCTCTGCTTTGAGGACATTTCTTTCCCTGGTAACCAAATATGCCCGAACAAACAAATGAAGATCCTTCTTTTTTCAAAGAAAATGTGTGTATTATTTGGGACTTGGTAGCCCATTAATTAGAATGCCTTACCGCTTTTGCTGTTTTAAAGCTTATGCTTTAAAACCATGCTCTATATCAAGCAATGTTCTGGATGATTTCCCACGAGCTATTGAATTTCAGCATCACATTTGTGACATAAATACCAATTTTCCCCTCTTTTTACATTTGAGGGAATTGGCACTTGGCAAATTTAATAACTTGCCAATGTCCATTAGGGGAAAGCAGAGGAGGGAAGACTGAAATGTATTTTTCTAAAATCAAATTACATAAAAAAGGTAATTAGACAGACATTTTTGACCGAGATTCCTCCATTCCTAAAGCCTCACCCACACCAAAAATAAAATAACAAAAACGTCCACGGGCCCCTAGCTGGAGGGAGATCTGGCTGTGACACCCACTGTAGCACTGACCTGTGTGGTCTGGAGTCCCTGCCGGCCGCTCTGTGAGCCCCTGCTCTCCGCAGCCCTGGCTCCATCCTCTGACTTCTGACCCCCATACATTCTCAGATGCCACTCATGTCCTTACTTATCCTTCGAGTTTGTTTATTTATGTTTGTATTTATTTATTTTAATATTTGTATTGTTTTCAGAGAGAGGAAGGGAACAAGAGAGAGAAACATCAATGATGAGAGAGAATCCTGATGGGCTGCCTCCTCCCTCCCCCTTACTGGGGATCAACCTGCAACCCGGGCATGTGCCCTGAGGGGAATCAAACCATGACCTCCTGGTTCATAGGTTGACGCTCAACCACTGAGCCACGCTGGCCGAGCAAGTCCATTTTTGATGTGATTTCTAAACACATCATACCCTTTCTCATCTGTGAAAAAAGCGAGGCTGTTTTATGAATGACTTGGTCACCCTCAGGGCAGGGAGCTCAAGGCCCGTGCTCCCTATTTGCACAGAGCGTCACTATGCTTCAGGATCAGGCCAGAACGCAGGTCAAACTGGGGCCAGGCACACAGGATAGGGTTGGAAGCACACGGAGCTCAAGGTGCGAGGGGTGAAGGCGGCAGGGAAGTGAAGTCAGAACACAAGAAGCATTAGCTTTGCTGCCAGTCCATGTTCAGAAATGCAACACATCTTGGCCAAGGTTGTCCAGGACAAGGGATAGAAGGGGAGACTCACTGAAGGGTGAAGGGTGGAGGAGGTGATAGCAAAAGGCTGCAGTTGGGTGGCGATCAGTGGTGAGTGCGGCTGACACCCTCACAGGTCCCAGGATGCTTCAGTTTTAGCTGTTTTTACTATCCTTATTCCCCACAGAGCCAACCATTTCCTACATCAATGGTCAAAGTGGAAATATCCCTTTAATAATTTGGTTGATTACATTTAAATGCGTGTTCCCTCCCCCAAATCTGTGCTGCTTTCTGCTGTCTTTGCAGAGAGATAACTGATTCTTTTAACTTTCATGACAAAAAATACAATACATGTGTGGGTTGTGACCACTTATTAGCCTCAGCATTTACCTCCATATTTGTTATATTTTATTTTAAAATAGCCTATATAATAAAAGCATAATATGCAAATTGGCTGAACTGTGGACCAACCAATCGGCAGGGGCCGGGGCCAGCAAGCAGGTGGCTCCAGGCCAGCCAAGGCATGTGCCAGCAGGCAGAGGGAGGGGATGATGATGTGGGGAGAGGAGGCAGCAGTGACCAGTGGTGGCTGAGAGGCAATGGGGAGGGCTGGCCGGACAGCGACATCCCCTGATCGGCTGCCCGGTCGCCTCCCACAGAGGGAGTGGGCCTAAGCTGTCAGTAGGACATCCCCTGAGGGCTTCTGGACTGTGAGTGGGCTCAGGCCCGGCTGAGGGATCCCCCCAAGTGCACAAATTTTTGTGCACTGGGCCTCTAGTATAGTATAAAGGGGAAAGAAGTGATTCTTATTAGTATTAAGGAGCTAGAATAAATCTGCATTTTATCTGACAAATGACCTTATACATGTGCTTACACTTTTACTCTTGAATATAATGATAACTAATAGGTTAAGTTAATTTGTATAAATATGTCTACCATAAGTGGGCTCCTTAGTCAGAACTCCAGTATCCATAAGCATTACTGAACAGCTATGAGTCATCTTTGTTCGTAATCCAATACCGTTTGTTTTAGGGGCTTGTTCCGAAGCATCTCTCCTATGCAGTGAGATTAATCAGGATGTTATTTCCTCTCGCCCAGAGCTGTGTGTTTAGTAATTGAGTCATTTGTCTTCCCCATCACGATAGCAGTGGATGGAATCAGTACACTTGCCATGCAGAAGTTTGTTGCTGCCAGAGCTCAGGGAAAATTTGACTACGTCTATCAGATTAACATCCATTTGGAAATAAATGACTCCTGTAATCATCAACAGAACCCCAAAGCCTTCTGGGCCTTGGGGAAGGATCACTGCAGTGGGAAGGAGGGGCAGGGCGTGTGTGAGGGGAGGCTGAAGAGGGGTGATGAGGAGGATATCTCTGGGATGGTTGCCTTACCTTGATGCTCAGGAGGGCAAATGCTGAGCCTCATTCTGCGTATAAATTGGGGGACAGAACTAAACTGTTTGGATGGCATTGACATATGTCTTATTGCTGCAGAACGGCATTGTGAGACGGAGATCACACACAGATGTGCCACACAGGGCTGTTGCAAGTGGAAGGAAAATGCCAGAACAGTGTGCAGCTCTTTGGTAAAGCAGAGTATTTGCAACTCCAGAAAGTCCTGTCTCAGGCGAACAGTTCAGCAAGTGTGGCTTTCTGCCACGGTTATCACTGAGCTAACCACCTGCCAGTGCCTCATGGGAAAGGACACCCTCTGTTCATGTGTCCACACGAATGACTTGCCTGTTGCACACAGAACGTACCTGTGCGTACAGATGCTGCAGTTCCATTTCTGTCTACGAATCGTTTTCAAGGGCCATATTTCATCCCAGTCCTTATACACACTGCACACTCAAAACGAACGTGTTCTTTTCAGAGTCAGGAGTGTCAGTGGCCTAACCTTTTAGACCAGCCGTTCTCAACCTGTGGGTCGCGACCCCTTTGGGGGTCGAACGACCCTTTCACAGGGGTCGCCTAAGACCATCGGAAAACACATTTTGTTTTTTGTGATTAATCACTATGCTTTAATTATGTTCAATTTGTAACAATGAAAATACATCCTGCATATCAGATATTTACATTACGATTCATAACAGCAGCAAAATTACAGTTATGAAGTAGCAACGAAAATAAAGTGTGTCCCAAAATTCACGCAAGAAGTAATTTTGATAGGAAACACAGGTTTATAATTAAAAATTGTAAGTTTTTTATTGATTCATAAAGTAAACAGTATAGGGTTATGTATGGAATAGCATATCGGGTAAATGGCCTCCACGGCTTTGCTGGCACATACACACTCTTTTATTGAAATTTTCCATGTCCAAAATGTGGCTGCTCAGGCAATAACAGTTAATGGTGCTCGCTATTGCGACATGATAATCCAGTTTTTTGTGCCTAAATAGCAAGATATGGATGTGGAGGACATGTGGTTTCAACAAGACAGTGCCACATGCCATACAGCCCGAGAAACAATTCAATTACTGCATGAGTCATTTCCTGGTCGTGTAATTTCCCATTTTGGTGATCAGAATTGGCTGCCTAGATCATGCGATTTAACACCACTGGACTTTTTTCTTTGGGGTTTTTTGAAGTCTAAGGTTTATGTTAACAAGCCCACGACCACCCACGCCTTGAAGGAGGAAATTGAGCGCTGTATCAACGAAATTCAGCCACATTTATGCAAAACAGCCATGGAAAATTTCAACAAAAAGACTGCGTATGTGCCAGCAAAGCCGTGGAGGCTATTTACCCGATATACTATTCCATACATAACCTTATACTGTATACTTTATGAATCAATAAAAAATTTACAATTTTTAATTATAAACCTGTGTTTTCTATCAAAATTACTTCTTGCGTGAATTTTGGGATACCCTTTAATTTTATGGTTGGGGGTCACCACAACATGAGGAACTGTATTAAAGGGTCGCGGCATTAAGAAGGTTGAGAACCATTGTTTTAGACTATGAGTAAGTCTTGTCTTTTAAAAGTATGATGTTTGCTTCCTCACAGCTGCAGTTTCTTTGGCTATCTCAACATTTCCCTCATTTTACTACTTGTCAAATAAACTTCAGAGGAAAATAAAATAAAAATATCTTTGCTTCTGTGTATTTTTTTTTTTTGCCTCCAGCTTCATCCCATTCTATTCTCACTGCAGAAATAAAAAGATGGAAATACAATAAAACAAAAAGTCATCAGTATGAACCATGCGATCTTTTCTTTCTTTCTTTTTGAACCATGTGATCTGAAATGACTTGCTCTCCTACTGGAAGTGTTCCTGACAATTTAAATTGTAGGGTGGTACATAAAGTAATTCTCTTTCACTAATTCTAATGAACCTCTGTCTTTTGTAGTGATAACTATTAACACTTAGTAATGCATATCACTGTTCTATTACATCCATGGCCAGTAGAATGTTTAGTTGTACCTCAGTATGTAGGACTCCGCCCTTTTTGTGATCTTGTCATTCTAAAGTGATGGCACTGACTCATGGTAAAGGAAAATAACTGACTGCCTTGAACGTTTTCTCTTTTAGACCCTCCAATGGCATACTCATGACTGTTTAACTTGTTTAAACATAAAATGGTAACATGATTAAAGACCTGCTAAGGTTTCATGAGCATCTTGACAACCTCTCCTTCCACGTCTCCCCTGAAATTCCTTTGAAGCATATTTTCAGACTTTATTATTGTAAATGCCCTTTCCTCCGAATATCTATGGCCTAACAATTCTTCCCCCTCATACAAAAGAGATCCTCCGGGACCCTCAATCAGCAGATCATTCTATCATTTAGGACACACAAAGTCATCTTAGTCCTACCTGAAATTAGGTAATTTCCTTTTTTATAAAATTTGACTTGAGAAAAGGAAGTATGTCATGAACAACATTCTATATCTTTTTTCTTTCACTGTTGAGAAATCCCTAGCATTTCTGTAGGCCGAGGCCACGAGGCCAATGCCGAGAGGCTGGAGAAGTGAGTGCAAGAGGTGAAGATTGATTTGCTCCTGGAACTTGTACCGGTTCTTATTCTGGAGAAGAGAAAGGGCACTGTAGCCCATGGTGGTATGCACTGGGCCTTCAAAGGCTCTTTGATTCAGGACTGACTGCGCAGCAGAACTGGAATGAAAGAAGAGACAGAGAGAAACAAAGAAAACGGGAAACCCTGTGGGAGGGACCCTGGGAGATGGAGCACGAGGTCAGCTCCTGCGAGCTTCTCACTCAGTTTCCAAGCAGCGTCTCTGTGGTTCGTACCCCGGAGCATCCTATGATGCTGGCTGCTGCCTGAGCCTCCTCAGAGTTAAGTCCTCTCACCCTGAGATCATTTTATGGATTATTTTGGTTCTTGAAACATAGGGCTGTGGAATAAAACAGGCATAAGGCTCAAGTCCCATGTAACATATAGTGAAATAAATTTCAGAAAAATATGAAGTTGCCACACAAGTTCATATAGTAGGTTACAAATGTTCATTTCCCAGAGAAAAGATACAGTAAACAGAAAGGCAAGGGTGATGAATGAAGGTAAGAGGAGAATGAGGTTTGGAAAATATAGAGATGGAAATAAAAATGACATAAAATTAAAGAGAGAGAGAGAGAGAGAGAGAGAGAGAGAGAGAGAGAGAGAGAGAGAAAGACTTTGCACACAGAAGGGTTTTGGCAATTTCTGGCTGGGATATTCAGATTTTCAGAAATTGATATGCATATTCTTTCCCCCCCATAACTTTGTTCCACTGTTGAATCCTACCATTCCTCAATCCATTCATGTACCCACCAATACCCTTCCAATAAATTATGTTTGCCTTAAGTGAGCTTAACTTGGCTTCTGGTTGCTACCACAAACTCTTATGTACCCACAATTTGACTAGAAGTCTTCTGAAACTCTTCTATTTTCTTATTAAGAATCAGAACTTTTAGGACAAAAACGCTCTAATTTGCAAGACATTGTTATCTAAATTGCATTGTGAAATATACTGCATGGTGGGTGTATGACCAGCCACAGTTTCAGCCATGGTGTTGTCCTGGCATCTGCTCTGTCCTCATTCCTTGTCTCAGAGGCCCCACTTTGACCACGGGTCAATCTACGTAGCAAAGATTACAGCCTCTCAGACTAAAATGGCAAGCTTCGTCTCCCAGAAGCATCACACTCCATCACTATCACATTGGAGAAGGTGTGTTTCATGAAGTGTGCACGTGCTCGGTATCAGAGCATGAAGAACGGAAACTCCTCCGTCTTAAACTCTACTTTCAGGGAGCAGTTGTCATTCATCAACTTGGTTAAGGGCTTTGTTCTACACTAAGGCATATGACCAAATTATATGAATTGCTTTCAGAAAATTGATGGATATGTGGTGCTGCCCACTATTGTATTATACAATTTCCAGCTTGGTAAACATTCATTTTATTTAGATGTATTTTTTATTGGTGTTTTCTTCTTTACTTTTAAAAGTCAAAAGAATACATTTTGCACACAAACAACGTATTCAACTGTCAGGCACACCACGCTTTTCCAAACTAGCCTTCAATCCCCACAAATGTATAAACACTGTTTTTCATTCTTAAGTTATGTTTTATTACCTTGATTGTTTTTGAGTAGAGATACATTGCTATGGGTTGATTATTGTCCCAAAAGAAGACATGTGAAATCTTAACCACAGGTGCCTGAGAGTGTGACCTTACTTGTAAATGGGATGTTTATAGATGTTGCCAAGTTAGGATGAGATGCTGAGGGTGGGCCCTGACCCCAGATGGCTGGCTTCCTTAGGAGCAGAGAAAAGAGCCACGTGGAGACAGAGGCAGAGAGCTGAGTGCTGCAGACCCAGCTGCCAAAACCAAGGCTCGTTGGCAACCATCACAGCAAGGAAGAGGCAGGAAGGACTTCCCCCTCCAGGCTTCATAGGGAGCATGCCCTCAGATAAATTGGTGCCCCACTTTCAGGTAATAAATTTAAGTTGTTTTAAGCCACCCAGTGTGTGGTACTTTCGAACAGCAACCATAGGAAACAGATGCATAAATATCTCAAAATGAAAATATTTTCTAGATTCATGATATTGGTTTTTTTGGAGGGAGAGATTCTGTTTCTATTCACCCCCTCACAGGCAAAATATTTGTCAGAAGTGAGTCTTCCTCTTTCCTTCCCTTACAATAGCATTTACAATATAAGTCAGTTCACAATTCAAATAATCTTCTTATTTTAAAGTCCTCAGGGCAAATAAGAGAAGGATTACATGAATTTGTATCATTAGTAAACTATTGTGTAGATTTCATTCTATCGCCTTGAGAACATTAGTTTTTCACTGATAACATAATCCTTTTAGATTATTTAATAACCTTATCAGGAGTATTATACAGATGCACAGTTAACCCTATTAAACTAACCTTCCCTGAGAAGAAAAGTTATCTATGTGTCTCAAGTCTCATATTGCATGCATGGAAACCTTGCAATGTTGCGTCTCTTGTCTCTGATAAAATGTTCCCAAATTTTTTGTTTTAATTGTGATATTTTGTTCTTGAAGTATCTAGACAAAACAAACAAACAAAACCCTATTCTGCAGTCCCTGCCCGGACTCTCTTTTCTGAGATGTTTCCAGATGTATAAGTATACCACCTTGGCCTTCAAGTTATCCACAATATCACATATCAACTTCTGTAAATGACAATCAAGTGTAGGAAACATAAATTGGTGGGATGGAGCACAGTGAATTCCCAGACTACATGCATTTGTAGGTTAGATATGTTGACTCTGAGAACACTGTCCCATTAAAACAATGCTGTCATTTTTCACTAAATACATAAGAATTAAAGAAGTCAACTTAATTCAGCCTCTTCTCAGGCAGAGCTAAGAATTGCAAACACTTTTATAGGCAGTAGCTGTGCCACAGCTGATAGCACCTCCGCCCTGGAGCAGTACATAGCCTGGAAGTTTCCCATGAAAATATGAGTTCAGGTGCTCACTGCGGCCTATGAAACACAAAGTCCACACCCTCAAACTACCTCTCAGGGACCTTGGGCAAGTTAAATTACTTCACGCAAGTTTTCTTATCCCTGGCCAAAGTAAAATAACACCCTGCCTTCCAGGGTTTGTGTAAGGGTGGTCAGCAAAAATCTGCAATATGGGCACATGGGACTCAAATACTAAAAAGAGAGCAACATTGAAAAAAATGACTGAGTGCTGCAAGTGTTTTCCAATCTAGGAGGATTTTGGCAGTATTTGAGAGCGGGCTCTGGGGTAGGCTGTAGAATCACACTCTGTAGGTGTAGGTGACGGTCCGAAATGACGTGTTATTTCATGGAAGATCAGGCGAAGTCAGTAAATGAGGGCCTCTTAGAAAGGTAAGGTTAACTGACATAGGGCATGAAGCACTTGCAAAAAGAAAAGCAAACCATTAGTTCCTGAGCTACTTTAAGTTATCTATTGAAGAGTTCATTTTATTATAGCTTTTCCCAAGGTACATTGCATGAAAATGCATATGTGCTCATTGAAAAGGTTACCGAAGAAAGTCAAGTACTAGTAAGTTGGGGAGCACTGGGCTAACCAAGGTGAAATTGACTTCAGTGCTGCAGGCCTCTGAGAGGCTCCGACCAGGGAGGGAAGGTAGCAACGTTTACTGAGCATGGGACCTGCGGGTCCCCTTCCCTGGATCAGACACGCCGGCTTGAAGGGGCATCCCACAGGCCGCGCAAGTCCTTTCTTCCCACGAGCTCCCACCACACTCCATAGATCTCACCTGGGAAATGCGGTTCTATTGCTATGAAACACTCATGGTTGCCTAGGGAGCAAGGCCAATTTGTGATTAAGACAATTCTACTCAAATCTATTATTTTTTAAGCAAAATGTCTCTACAAACCAACAGGTTTTCTTTTACATGACACATGGTTCATGGTTTTTGTAATTAGCAATACCTTCTAATTTTTTTAATTTATTTTTTTAATCTTTAATTTCTTTATTGGTTAAGGTATTACAAATGTGTCCTCATCCCCCCATTAACCCCCAACTACCCCACCCCCCCCGCCCCCCACCACTCATGCTTTCATCCCCCTGTTGACTGTGTCCATTGGTTAGGCTTATATGTATGTATACAAGTCCTTTAGTTGATCTCTTCCCCTTATCCCCACCCTCCCCTACCTTCCCCCTGGGGATTGATAGTCTGATCGCTGCCGGGAGCCAGTCCATCCTTGCTGTTTCAAAGGACCTGGAATATATGGCATACTGTTCTTAATATGTTTGCTCACCTTCTTGGCACTATGTGTTTTAACCAAGGTCTCTGAGAAAGGTTGTTTCCCCAGGTAGGGATTTTCCCCTGAAGTTAGGGAGGGAATAAAACCTCTTAACTAAGTGCCAGGCGGGTAATTAATCACTTTAACTACGAACAATCATGCTTAAGCTACATAATCTTTACTCCCTGGAATGGAGATAAGAAATGCCCTAACCTTTGGAATAGAGATTGATAGGATTGGAATCAACTGGTATAAATACAGATGTAACAAGACAGCAAGACACAGAACTTAGAAGACAGAACTCAGAAGACAGAACCTACACAGAACCTAGAGACAGAAGAACTTCGCTGGAGAGAACATGCCAAAAGATCCTGGACTGAACCTGACTACAGAAATTGGCAAGAGAACCTGACTAGAACCTGGTGACTGAACCTGGCTGGAGAACCTGGACAGAACCTGGCTGGAGAACCTAGCAAGAGAACATGGACACAGAACCTGGCTGGAGATCCTAACCAGAACTTCGCTGGAGATCCTGAACAGAACTTGGCTAGAGATCCTGGCTAGGCTGCTGATCAACTGAACGCTGTCTCTGTGTCATTCCTTCTTCGCCGACTCCGTCCACACCTTTGGGGACCCCTGGACCTGCTGGGGCTGGACCCCAGCAGATCGCTGTTTCTCTGACTTTGGATCTGTCCCTGTTCATCAGTCTATGTTGTTCACCTTCTAATTTTCTTAATAATCACGATGTAAGTTCATCTTACAATTATCAATGACTCAACATTCTTTCCCTTGGCTCATGGCCAGAAATCCATCTACAGATTCAAAGTAATATGCAGGTCTCCTCTGAAAAGCACAGGTATGCAATGAGATATCACACAAATGAGCACAAACACAACTAAAATATTTATGTAAAATATTTATGTATGTGTTTTTAAATATATACGTATATTTTATAACACATACATATGTGTATGTATGTGTTATAAAATCATACCTGAAACAGAATTTACAAGTAAGCACATTTAATAAAAAATAATTGGTTGTACTACTGTCATCAAAGAATATCTATCACAAGGAGTTTTACTCTAACATCTACATTTGAAATGATCTGAATCCTTTAATCACATCAACTGACTTACCTACATGGTCGGTTCTTTCAACTTCATCAGGGCTAACCCTTGCTAAAATCGCCATGCAGACAAGGTCGCTATGTGGGCAATTCAATGCTATCAGATTTGCTGGACTTCTCCAATGCCCTGGCATACTTCATTTCTTCTTCCAAAGAGGGAGGAAATGCGTTTTGCCAGTCACAATCACTAATACTAAGTGATAGCCAATCACTGAAGGTAACATTCCTTATCATCAGTTTTCTGCATTTAAGAACCTTCAGATTCTTAAAAGCATATATCACCTGTGAACTTTCTTGCATCATTCAGTGAATGTGTAAGGATCTGTGGAAACATCGGGCTTTTTAAATATCTCTGGTATTGCATCCTATAAGAAAACAGATTTTCTCTCATAGTCTGCCTGGCCCTGAACTAAATATAAGTTAATTTTAGAAAGTATATCCTTCATTAATGCACTGCACACAAATGCATATATACATACGCAATCTTCAGAATTTCTGTTTATATTTACCTAGGGGCCTGGTGCACGGATTTATGCACCAGTGGGGTCCCTCAGCCTAGCTTGTGGGGATCGGTGGACCTCCACACCGCTGCAGCCTGGCCTTACCTGCCAGCTCATTGGGCTGCAGCCCACTGTCCATGTCGATCCCGCACAGCACAAAGTAGTGCGCGAAGCAGCAGGCGGCCAGGGAGGAGCCCAAGCCTGGACTGGGTGTCGTGCCACTCCCATTCATCCCAGCACTGCTGCGCCTGCTGCTGCTGGGGCACACACGGGGAGTATCTGCCAGCGAGGCTCGCTCTAACTGCAGCAGCTGCACTGCAGTCTGTCTAGTGCCCATCTGTCAGCTGAGCGGCACTCCCACTGTGGGCACACACTGACCACCACGGGGCAGCTCCCATGTTAAGTGTCTGCCCCCTGGTGGTCAGCGCACGTCATAGCTACCAGCTGGTCATCTGGTCATCTGGCTGTCCGGTAGCTTAGGCTTTTATATATATAGATTCATGTAATATAGATATATTTGGGATGCTCTATCTCTTATCTCATATTTTGGTATTTTGTTCAGTCTTTTGACAGTGGGTATATTGGTCTGAGTTTGAGAAGATGTGCTGCCCACATATAATTATTACATGCGTATATACCTCTTTGGATAGTCTTAAATGGCTTTTCTTTATTTTTCAGCTAACTTGATTAACATGTAGACAGGTGGATAACTGGTTTGTGGGAATTGGTCAGAATTCTTTTTTCTTTTAATGACCAATCTAAAATGATTTTTAATAAACTAAAGGCATTTCACTATTACAAAAGCTGTTTCAATCTTTTCTCTTCTAAAGAGATCTAAAATTCAAATAATTACGTTTGCGTAGAAAAGAAATTCTTCAATCTAAGGTTAAGAATGTTAATTACCATCTTACTCAGACACCAGGATCCAGGGAAATACAGAAATGGGCTCTTGGAAAAATCAATCAGCTGCAGAGATACAACAAAACCCAGCATTTTATAGTAGTTTTCATGTCTTTCCGTAGGTCTAATAGCAAAATTGCATTCTGGTTGCGTGGTTTTCCTTCACAGACCACATTTCAGGGAAATGTGCATTCCAGAAAAGACTATGAGGTGGTAGACACACCCTCATCTGTCCATCTTTCCTTACTCTTTCCACTCACTGAACAGATTATTTACTCTGTTTAAACTGATTTGTTAGTTATCTGAATGAAGGTTATTTAATTGTATATAAAAATTATACATGAACTATTATTAGCTGTGGAATTTCAGTAGAATTGTTAGTTAAATTATTCAATCTATCTGTTTCCATGTATAGGGGCAGTAATATTAATCACATCCTTGAGCTATTGTGAGAGTAATACTCAATAAATGATAGTTAACAGTCTTAGTAATGGGATGTTTAAAAGCTGTTTTTTGAAATCATGTTTTATTGAGTATATCTATATGAAAAAAACACACAGTGATCTAATGAGGTAGTGTTATTATTCTCTAATAGTACAAAGTATCAATGTTCGACGAAGTACTACCTTTTTTATAATAAATTTGATTTCATTAAAGTATTTTAAATTGTGTTCTTAATTTCGATTGTAAATGAGGCTAGCGTAAATATTATTTCATTATGTAAGTGGAAAAGAGAACCAATTACTCTTTCTAACGCATAGTTTACTCTATGTAACTTAAATGTTCATCTTAATTAACTCCTAAGTAAATCCCTCTCTGGGTAATACACAGCCATGAGCATATTTTTGTTTTGTAACAGTCGGTATTAAGTTTGTGGTTTGTCTTGTCTCTGATGATGTATTTTAGTGATTGATAATGAGCCTCTTTTATGCTGAGGAAGTTTTTAAGTCAATTAGTTCTGTGAAGCTTTCCAATTAGGTATTATAATGTTGGAAAACAAATATACTAAGTGCATATATATTTCCATATGTTTATATTTACAGGGTGGGGCAAAAGTAGGGTAATAGTTGTGAGTACATGAAACACAGTTTATACTGGTATTATTGTTTATTAATTATTATATTATTTTTCCAGATGAACAACTCTAAGCCTATATTTTGGTATATGGAGAGACATATTTCACATAAATGCTAAGTACTGGTATAAAATGACATTCACATTGGAATACATTGAATTGTTCTTAGTGGTCCCCTCAATGTGCATAAGTGAATAAATGAACACAAAATTTAACTGTGAATTTTGTATAAATAACTTGTAGAGAGTCCAAGTTCATTTTGAAGCAATGGAATGTATTCACAGTCTCATAAGTTCTGAGATTTGAGCCAAAACTAAGGCTACATCTTGTTAGGGACATTTAACAATGAGTGGCCAATATTCCGCTTATGCTAATGAAATAAAAAGTAGATTTTCCAATGTTAGCCTCTTAAAACCAAATTTCCCTCTAGCTATTTTAGTACTTATACAACTACTAAACATGTACGCATTTTTGTGACTGGAGAGCAGTAAGTTAAATGTTTTAGCCAACCAAGTAACTGAGAGTTTACAAAGTTTAATTCACATTTAAGAGGAAATCTTAATAATAGGTTTTATATATACACAGAACACTACTAACTATAATCTTAAGAGTTTTTTTTTTGGCTTAATTTGATTCCTGCACTTATATAAAGAGCAATATAATTTAATAAATGTTGATAGATAAATATGTAATCATATAAATATATACATGTATATGTAGGCTGATATGTCAATATTGGTATAAACATTTATTTAATTAATTATAGGTATATGCATACATGTATATACATACAGGTGTGTTCATTATAGCCTCTTTAATAGATTCTTGAATATTTCCTGTAAATCCTCCATCATTTCCTCTCTCTCCTAAATTTAAATATGGTTATGTTAACTCGAAAAGAAGCAAGTATCTAAAGAGGTTAATGCACAAGATAATGACAATCGTTATTTTCTAAGAAGTAGCTTAACAAAACACTTTGAACATTTACAAGTGGGAGCTCGCATTGGTGCAATGACCCGTGCCCTCCCTCTCCGCTTCCGCTCGCTGATGAGAAAATTACAGATAACACGGTGATATTTTTGCGGTCAATATCAAGCTGCAAATGACAGAGACCTTGTGATGGTGAGATTTTTGCAGGCCACAGAACAGAGTGACTGTTCAGTCTGCTGACTGAGTCCCTCAAAGGCTAGGGAACAATCTCATTTTGTCCTTCTACTCCTAACCCTCTCCCTGCAACAGCTCACTGATTCCACACTTCTCTCCACACAATGACATACCTTCGCATGTAAGAAAAGCAATTTGCTTTCTCCCCTTTTACTTGTTGTGAGTTAAGATATTTTTTCAAATGCTGGTTTAGACAAGAGGTCACTGGCTTGACTCAGAACATGGATTCAGAGTGTGAGCAGATTAAAGACAGCCGAGGACAATAGCCCGGCTGCCTCCCACCTGCTTCTCAGGCAAGCCTTTGGGCACTGCTTTCCATTCATGCATTAGTCCCCTCAATATCACTTTTGATGTCAACTGACTTATATTTGCAGAAATAAAGGGTTCAACTATGATTGGGTTTTAATCCTGTCTGAGATCCATGTGCTGCCAGGGCAACGATGGCTGCTTTTTATTTTTCTTTAATCTATTTTTATTATTGATTTCAGAGAAGGAGGGGGAGGGAGAGAGAGAAACATCAATGATGAAAGAGAATCATTGATTGGCTGTCTTTTGCATGCCCCCTACTAGGGATCGAGCCCACAACCTGGGCATGTGCCTTGGCTGGGAATCAAACTGTGACCTCCTGGTTCATAGGTCGATGCTCAATCACTGAGCCATGCCAGCCAGGCTGCTTTCCTATATGCAGTCAGAAAAACAAGTTTCCAATGTATTGAACTTTTTCACATAATATCCTTTGGACCACTCTGCATAAGTATCCAATAAGGCTCAAGGAATAAAGAATTAAATATGATAATAATACTTGGAAGGCAATGTCTTGGACTAGTAGTGAAAATGGAATGTAACAGACTATAATTTCAGGTAAAGTGAATGCCCATGAGGGTAACCCATGTATGCAAACACTCCATGAAGGCAAACCATACATGCAAAAATTCAATGTCATAGTTTTCTTCATTTGTACTCAACCTACACTGTGTTTCAACTACCACTCCAGATCTATGTACCACTTGACTATTATCATCCCCCAAGACTACACTGATTCTAAAACCTTAATGTCCCACTTCTGAGGGAAAAACACACCAACTTAATGTAATCTCACCTCAAGTGTTTTCCTCCTATGGAACTCTGTTCCTTTGATGAATCTATTTTTTTAGTGGATCTCATATTATCTTTTTCCCCCTCCAATTACATCCCTCTTCTTCCATGACATGTGATTTTCTATTAGGCTTAGGGTAGATGTCTTATTTTATCTTGGCTAAAACAACAACTCTGCACTCTCTTCCTGTACCTTCACCAGATCAAAATTTGGAGGTTTTGACTCCTCTCTTACCCTTAATAATTTTCAAGAATCATCGTACTCCCTTACTTAAAATAATTCCACAATATCTCACAGTCTTCGAGTTGAACTCCACTGTTCAGCTTAGCAATACTCTGTTCTCATCTCACTTCCCTGCTCATGCCACCTAACCATATGTGCGATTCTCCTGGCGCATTCTCCCTCACTTCCCCACGTGTGCCTATGCTGCGGCTGCTGGTCCTGACCCACTCCCTGCTCCCTCCCACCTTCTCCTCAGAAGTCATCAGAACTGGAAGTCTCTGCTCACTTTCCTGCCACCCCACAGACACCACACGTGCACAGGTCTGTTTCCACAGCACCCAGTGTCACAGAACGTATGGCAGAGCACTGCACTCGTCTGATTAATTCCACTGTTTTCTCTCCAGACTTCTCTCCGGACCGAACACTTTTGAGAGACAAGTCCACACATTGCCATGCATGTCTCTGCCACTGAGTTCAGTGTTTAATCTAATATAATAATAGAGGAATATGCAAACTAGCTGGGACTCCGAAACGTCACAACTGATCTACAAGCAGTGGAGAGCTTCAGGAGGGTGGGGCAGCGAGCTGTGAGAGGGGAGAGCTACAGGGGACAGGGCAGTGAGCTACAAGCGGTGGAGAGCTACCAGCGGCCTTGGGCAAGGTGGCCAGCTGAGGCAAGCGGCAGTGAGCTACTCACACACTGATTCGTGTGCAGGACTACTAGTATGAAATTGAGAAAACAGGTAATTAATCAGACGAGTGCAGTGCTCTGCCATACGTTCTGTGACAGTGGGTGCTATAGAAACAGACCTGTGCATGTGTGGTGTTGGTGGGGTGGAGGGAAGGCAGCAGAGACTTCCAGTTCTGATGACTTCAAAAAACGCTCATCCTGGAAGACTGGTAGGAGACCGCACCAAAGCAGTGATACTAAAGAAATGTTTTGATGATTCTTTTTGCCAGAGCCCCCAGATGCCTTCAGAACTCTATTTAGTCTTTGGTGAAAACTCACCTTAAAATGTTGGTTTTAATATAATAACTACTGTATGCCAAGATAAGGCTTTTTTAAATAAAGAAATGCACTTTTTGCATAGAATAAACATGGTATTTTGTGATTGTGAATGATTTTTTCCCCCATATGCTATCCCATTGTAGACTATAAAGTTGCTGTCAATCTAAAGACTATGAGTGGATATGTCTTTTGGCCCTTTTACTTTCTCTTATTTTGCTTTCTAAGTCCCTACCTTGGCATCTTGAGTTAGGGAATATCTGGTTCCCCGGATTTCAATATGGAGGTAATTACTGTCCACAATAAAAATATATTTTTATAGGAGAAATATTGCTATGGAATAAACACCCTGCAATATCACTGAATACTTAAACTTGTATAACATAAAAGCCAATATTTAATTAATGTGTTCTATTCTTTTTGGAAAATAGCATTATTATAGTCATTTTGCCTGTTACTGTTGAGAAGTGCAGATCTCAATATGCAGAAGTGGATTTATATAATGTTTAAAAACTTTTAAATAATAGCTATGAAATATAAACAATTATATCCCTTAACCACTATTTTGATTAAGATTATAATTTAGTTCTCCTATTTCTTAGCTTTTGATTTTTTTTTTGCTTGATCACATAAGAAACATTTACATTTTATTTTCACATTCTCTTACATAAAAATCTTGAGAATGTTTTCCCCTTAGGAACACAACAAAGTTATTATTCTAACATTGTTTTTAGATCTTTTATTTTTACTCTAAGTTTACACTATAATATAAAAATAAAGTAAACAAATTTTTAATACTTACTATTTTAAATATGATTTTCTCAATACAAAATGAGGATTTGCACATTTCTAAACAGGAATGACCCCTCTCTAAACAGGATGGCCACAGGTTCCAGTAACTGAGGGATGTGGAACTATCCCATGGCAGAGAGAAGCCCCCCCTGGTCTTTATCGCTCCTGTGGGCTCCATCTATATTTCTATGCATCTGCACTTATATATTTAAGTTGCTGGGGTAAATGGTTAGAGTGTTTAAAAGTTATCCTTAGTCTGCTTGAGGTAATCTACACTAATACAAGACAAAGATGCTAATTGACCGTACCCTCGCTACACCCACCAGCCAATCAGAGTGACTATATGCAAATTAACCAAACAAGATGGAGGTTAATTTGCATATACCGGCTGGGAGCGAAGACTGAAGACAACATGGAAGTGAGGCACTACAGAAGGGAGCAAAGTAGAGGCGGCGGAGACAGGAATGGAGCCGAGGCTGCAGAGGCGGGAGGCGGGAGGGAAACCAGCCAGGTAGCGGAGCGGGAGGGAGGGAAAAACGAAGCTGCAGGAAGCCCTATTCTTGCAGGAATCTTCCTGCAATGGGCCTCTAGTAATATAATAACATCGTCCAGTGTCACTTGGTAGAAAACAAGTCTCTGAAAGAAGAAGAAAAAGATAGGGTTGCAAGACTGGAAAGAAAGATTCAAGGAAGAAAAATAAAATTTTCTCACAAGTGACTTCACGGCCTGGGACCAAAAGTTGAAGCAATATTAAAATGCTGAGAGAGGAAGGGGGAAAGTAGAGAAGGGGAGAGAGAGTGAGCAAAGAGATATTGAGAAGATGTGTGTGTGTGTGTATATATATATATATATATATATATATATATATATATATATAGAGAGAGAGAGAGAGAGAGAGAGAGAGAGAATGATGTGCATTATTAAACTATTCTAGCCCTGGCAGTTTTGCTCAGTGGTTAGAGCATTGGCCCCAGAACTAATGGTTGTGGGTTTGATTCCCTTCAATTCTTCGTCAACAGCACATGCCTTGGTTATGGGTTGGCTCCCTGCCCCCAGTAGGGGCAGGGTGGGAGGCAACCAGTAGATGGGTCTCTCTCACAGTGAAGTTTCTCTCTCCTCTCCTCCTCCCCCCCTTTCACTAGCTTTAAAAATTAATGGAAAATATATCCCCCTCCAGTGAGGATTTAAAAAGAAAAAGGTATTCTAAATTTTCCCACTGACAAATTTCGATTAAGTTGCTCTATGTGGAGAAATATTATAAGGAAGTTTTATTTTTACTGACATTCTACTTACTCAGAGCATCTATTCTTTAGTGCTAACCTAATTTCCATTCAGGATTAGGCCTAAGGTTAAAAAATAATGTGTGTGAAAGCTAAGTTAAAAAGACATATAATGAGGGTGCCATCTATAAAGTACTATAGTTTATTTTTTTAATATCTATAGTGATTTTTAAAAATATCTATGTAATATGTGCTTTGTTGAGAGAAGAAACGGCCAGTGCATTAGTAGATGCATTTGCCTGAATATTGATGTTGCTAAAAAGTAGTTTTGTGACTAACAACTTATTGAATGAAAAATCACATTACACTTTTAAGCAGGATTGAAAATCTCTTAACAAAGCATTTAATTCAGAGGAGTGAAAAGTAGGACTTTTCAGAAAGAGCAATGTTCCTTCTACAACAGAATGTCCTAAGCAGCTAGGATTATGATAATACAAAGACACAGACACCTGGACTCCTTTAACAAGGACCAAAAACAACAGAACCAAAAATAACACATCATTTAAAGAATATCTAACCGTGATATCATTTGGGTTATGTCATTTGTAACCCTAAAAAGCATATCTAAGTAATCCATTTTTAATTAGAAGACATTCTTAACACTGTATGCTAACAGATATAAAGAAATGCTTATAATAGAGTGAGTCTATTCTCTAGGAAGGAAAAATGCTGGAAGAAAAGCCTTTCAGAGTTAACATTTCCACCCTCTACAATTATGTAAATAGCAACATTATAAAATGAAATGTGCAAAATCCTACAATTTGAAGGCTAGCCAAGACATTGACCTTTGACTGGTAATAACATTCATGTTTTTCTGTGGCCACCACTTAATAACATGACATTAAATAGATGGCATTATTTCCATTTTCTGACAGTGAGCCTGAAATATGGAAAATAAATAATTACACCATTGATATACCAATTAATTCAACAAATAGGCATTGAGCGCCTATGATTTCCCAAGCTCTGTTCTAAGAGCTTGGGGCTTAACAATTAATAAAACAAACCCATCAATTGCCTGGTTAGTGTTTATATAAAATACATGCTTATGATCATCAAGTATATCGACTCAATACCAGGTCCACTGTCCACATTCCCCATGTCTAATGCTTAGCGTGCAGATTCTCTTATGTCTTAGAAATAACCTATTTAAAAATAATAGGAATATTAATGAAAAATTATATCTAATTTATCCAATATACTTAAAATACACAGTAAACATTTTATGTTTATTAGTTACATTTAGGCCTACCTCATTTAATACTGATATAGTGCATAAAGAGTCTGTATTTACACTGAATAAATTATAATATACGAGGTTTACTAAAGAAATGATTTTTTTCTTTCAGCAACATAAATCAACTTATATGTAACAGAGTAATAATTATTGTAAAATTCTCCTTAATCTCATGATAAGTCTATCCATGAATCCTGATGTGCATTTATCCTGGGCAGAGTTCTATACCCCTGTCATTCAACAAACATTTCATCAGCATCTATTAACTGCCAGAAGCTCTTCTTAATGCTTGAGATTTATTAGCAAAAGAAGCATACCTCTGTACTTGTGGAGTTATATTTGAGGAGAAGAGAGATACCACAAGCAGTAATTATAGAAGTAACTCAGACAATATGTGAGAAGGTGATGAGCTCTGTGGAGGAAAACATTTAGACGGAGATCAGCGAAATCAGGAGTGCAGGGCAGAGGGACAGGTCCCACTTTTTTTTTCTTTCTTTATTGATTAAGGTATTGCATATGTGTCCTTACCCCTCCCCCACTGTCCCCCCCCTCCACTCATGCCCTCACCTCCCTGGTGTCTGTGTCCAGTGGTTATGCTTATGTGCATGCATACAAGTCCTTTGGTTGATCTCTCGCCCTAACCCCCACCCTCCCCTACCTTCCCTCTGAGGTTTGACAGTCTGATTGATGCTTCCCTGTCTCTGGATTAAAAAACTGTGGTGCATCTACACAACGGAATACTACGTTGCTGTAAAAAGGAAGAGACTCCTACCATTTGCAACAGTATGAATGGAACTGGAGAGCATTATGCTAAGAGAAATAAGTCAGTCAGAGAAAGATAACTATCACATGATCTCACTCATTTGTGGAATATAATGAACAATAGGTTCCACTTTTTAAAAAGTTGGTAGGGGTAAGGCATCATTGCAAAGATGGCATTTGAGCAAATACCTGAAGGAGGTGAGGGAGTTTCGAGTTTCCCTAAAAGTATTTTTGCATACGGTGTGAGGGAGGAAGCCATTTATATTTCATATTGCCAACCAATTCCCCTATGTCCTTTATTCTTCTCCGAACTCCAATACTAATTCAGGCATACACCAATCCTATATAATAAAAGTCTAATATGCAAATTGTCCTCTCAGGCGGTCATTCGACTAGGAGTTCAACCGCTCGCTATGACGTGTGCTGACCACCAGGGGACAGGGTGGAACATGGTAGGCGTCTGTGATGTGGCACTGGCAGTGGTGGCAGTGAAGGCGCTGCTGGCTCTGATGAACCCTGATGACAGTGGGGCTGTGGCGGGATGGTGGAGCGGGTGAGCGGGCTGTGCCAGGCCAAGGTGGGTGTGAGCAGGGTCCCCATTCGCCCCACCAATCACTCCACAGACGGTGACCAGCGGCGGTGGGGGGGTGGGCGGGGCCGCCACCCAGCTCCCAGGAACTAAAGGAGCCAGGCGGGGGGCCCAGCCCCAAACAGATGGCCACCAGCAGCGGCGGCAGGGGACAGGGCCATCGCCTGGCTCCCAGGTGCTGAGGGAGCTGGGCAGGGGGCCTGGCTCCAATCAATTGCCCCGCAGGCGGGATGGTGGAGCAGGTGAGGGGCCGGTGAGGGGGCGGGTTGCCAGGTGAGGCTGTGGGGCTATGAGCCTGGGGGCATGAGCTGGAGCCTGATCCCCAAAGGCCACCCTGAGGGACCCCATCCATGCACGAATTCATGCACCAGACCTCTAGTTTTCCACATAAAAGTAGGTCAAACCCTAAAAGGAGTTATTAGGGGCACTTGCCTCATAGAGCTGCTATAGGTCTTGAATGAATCCTATCATCTGATGTGCTTAGGGTTGTGTCTGTACTTAATATGGAAATGGTGAAGTTCACCATGACTATGAAGGTTGCTGGTTAGGTGAGTTTATAAAGAAAATGGTTTTTCTCTATTGATCTCACATTCAACTCCCTACCAAAACTCCCTAATCCTATATAATAAAAGGCTAATATGCAAATTGACCAAACAGCGGAATGACCGATCGCTATGATGTGCACTGCCCACCAGGGGGCAGACGCTCAATGCAGGAGCTGGCCCTGGTGGTCAGTGCACTCCCATAGGGGGAGTGCTGCTCAGCCAGAAGCCAGGCTCATGGCTGGTGAGAGCAGTGGTGGTGGCGGGAGCCTCCCCTGCCTCCATGGCAGCGCTAAGGATGTCCCACTGCTGGCAGTTGGACATCCCCCGAGGGCTCTTGAACTGTGAGAGGGCGCAGGTTGGGTTGAGCCCCCCTACCCCCTTACCCCTCACCCCTCACCCCTGTCCCCTGAGTGCACAAATCTCATGCACCGGTCCTCTAGTTTTTTTCTATAACTGTGCTGGAGATTCTGTAGCATCTTCTACATAAATAATGCTATTATTGGTAAATATTGACATTTTACTTTTCTCCCTTTCCATTTGTTATATGTTTAATTTATTTTACTCACCCCAAAAACCTTTTGAATAAAGCTGAATAGTAATGTGAAAGTGCACATCATTAAGTTTGATGTCCTTACATTTAGTTATACTTCCCGTGAAAAGTGTGTAGCCAAACATTTTTTTAAAAACTTATTCCACATATCTCTGTCTTTACTAAGACATTTAGTCAATTTACAATGATTAAGTTTAATAATATTTTTCTCTGCTGAATTGGAAATTATAAACTCAATATTTGCTTCACTGTTGGTTACTTCTGAAATTTTACAATGTATAATTATTTTGAAAAAGTCTGAAATTAATTAATATCTTTATCTGTCCAAAGAAACATCAGGATGATAGTACATTTTATTTATAACTATCACTCTTCTTAACTATTGTCCATTGGTTAAGTACACAAAAATATATGATTATATATTCTTTTTTATTTATTTAATTTTCTTATGGATTTCAGAGAGGGAGGGAGTGGAAGAGAGAGAGATAGAAACATCAATGATGGGAGAGACTCATCAATCAACTACCTCCTGCACACCCCCCATCTGGGATCTAGCCTGCAACCTGGGCATGGGTCCTGACTGGGGAAATAAACTGTGACCTCCTGGTTCATAGGTTGACACTCAATCACTTAGCCACACTGGCCAGGCTGATTATATACTCTTATTGTTTCATAAACGATGTTTCTTAAACATGCACCACAACATCTTGACTCATCAGTTGTTGAAGTTTAACAGAATTTGATTGATAGATAAATTGCTCTTTTTGTCTTTTAATCTGAACATACCTTGTAATCCTCTCATTCTGAAAAGATTTCTCAGCTCATAATTCTCCATTGACAACTATTTTGACTCAAAGCCTTAAAGACACTGTCCTCCTAACTACACTTAAATTCAATCAACAGGACTGAGAAGTGTCCTGCAAGTCCAATAATCTCAGCTTTTAGGTGACCTGTTTCTATTTGGTTGTTTATACCTTTGTCTTTAAGTTTCTTCAGTTTTACTATGATGTGTTTTATTGGAGTTTTTATTATTTTTTTATTTTTTTATTTTTTTTTATATATTTGATTGATTTTTCACAGAGAGGAAGGTAGAGGGACAGAGAGTTAGAAACATCAATGAGAGAGAAACATCGATCAGCTGCCTCCTGCACATCTCCCACTGGGGATGTGCCCGCAACCCAGGTACATGCCCTTGACCGGAATCGAACCTGGGACCCTTCAGTCCGCAGGCCGACGCTCCATCCACTGAGCCAAACCGCTTTCGGCATTTATTAGAGTTTTTAAATACACTTACCCTACTTACCACATATTATGCCTCCTATAACGGAGGTTGTTCAAGTCAAATCTGGAAACATATCACTCATTTTGTGTCCATTATTGTTTTTCCCGTCCACTAAATCTTCTCCATTTAATATCCAGTTGGATATCTGGAATACCTGTTCTTTCTATATTTCATACTTTATCATTTTTAAAAATACATTTTCTCTCAATCTAGTTTGCAGGGTTATATTCTTAGACATTTCATGAACTTTTGGTTCATAAATCTCTCTTTTGTTGTGTCTTTCCAAATGCTTACTATGTATTGAGTTTTAATTACAAAAATGTTATTTTTTATCTTTGAAATGGTGATTTCCCCCTAAACTTTCTAGATGTTAATGGTAGGTTCTCACACCTTGCTTATTGCTGTTCTATCCATTATTTCTTTTTTAAAATCTGGATTTCACATGTTTATGATAATTATAATTCTGTCACTTAGTATTTCTGTTTATTCTGAACTGCAGATGCTTTTTTTGCTTCTTAATAATTTTTTCAGCTCATATTTTTTCCTAATTTAAACTGTGAGACATCTGAGGACTTCAAATGTGAAAGTTGCCTTAAAGAGGACTTGTGCTTCCTCCCCTGGGATGCAGGGTGTTCGATTCACCAGAGGCATTTTTGTCTCCTTCCAGAACCCTGCTCAATAATCATTTCATGTTTTCTTCCAATACCATGTCCAGTCCAAAGGCTTTTTGATATCCTCACTGGCCTGAGAACAAGAATCCCTTTTCAGCTTTCTCGCCACAGCTTCCTACTGCACTTTTGGCTTCCTGTTATTATTACTATTGATTTTAATGTATATTTTGATCTCCTGCATGTTCCTTTATTTTCTAGCTAGTCCAATAATGCATTGGAAAGCATTATGATAGCAATTTATTAAAAAATATTTGAATTTGAGCAGGCAGATTTTTCTGATGACCTAGACTACTTTATTGTTAGATTTTTAAAAAACTCATTACAAAATCAATATATCACTTTATGTAGATTTTAAATATACGATTATTTAAAAGCACTAACTTTGAACAAGAATAAGCTCCTGATCCAGCATGTTTCCATCAAGTAAATTTAACAATAAAAAGGCCATGGCATTCACCCAAGTAATAATTATTTCTTTCTGTGAACTTTTTATATTTCACCCAGAAAACACATATCTAAAATTTTGGAGAAAAGTTTATAAAAAGATCCTGTTTTATTGAAGGTTGCCATTATTATACCTGATATTATAAAAGTAACAGCATTCTCAATTGTTGACTAACACAATTAGTTTAATACTTGAAGTACCTGAAAGCTAATTATATTATTAGAATATTTTCTAATTCTCTAAGATAATAATCATTATAATGTCAAGTCGAATATCCAGACATGATTTTTTTAAGGAGGCTGCTACTGTTAATTTATAAACATATAGTCAAAGCCAGGCCTAGAAACAGATCAGGTCAGGAAATGACCACACAATTTTATTTATAGGGTTCTGACTGGATAAATGAAATTTCATTATTTCTACACCAGAGTTGATGTATATACATATCATCAGCTTATTCAATATATTAGCATATATGTTATATGCTATGTATGTATTATATATATAATAGACATAAGTATAAATGCATATATGTGCATAAATATTTTATAAAGTTATATGTGAAATTCATTAAATGCAAATTTATAAATTAAATTGGCTTTTAGAGAGTATTTTCCTAAACAGTTATCAAATAAATTACTGAATGAATACATGGATTAATATCCCAAGGTCAAAAGTACGGGGATTGTATCTGGTCTGTACTGAGGAGTGTGTATTGCTAGAGTTAATAACAATTATCTTTCCAGATGAAAGATTGATAACTTAATGCTATAAGATGTAAGAATGGTTCACAGCTCTGCCAGCTGAACTACATTTAAAGAATTTATGAATTCCTCTATTCCATTTGCTTTTAGAATTCAGTTTTCGGCATTAGATCCCTGAGCTAATCCTTAGCATTGGCATGGCATCCTTTCCAAGAGCTAAACGTGCTTGACTTTCACCTGCAGGTGTGGGATACTCCCAGTCTCCAGAACAAATATAACATTTAGGCAGGAGGCATTTAAGCGGCATCAAACTGGCATTAGGAATAAATAGCCAAACACTGCTATTCACTCAAATTTGAATTTACCTGCGTATCCATGCTTATTACTGAGACTTAGTACCCACCTGCATCCCATTTTGACATCAGAACCTTAGCTTGAGAACTTATCCACTGCGTCTAGAACTGTACACTGCTCTTGATAAAATCTTCTTCTAGGTATTGAACGTTGTCCCTAAACTCAGGCCTGTGATGGATGGTGACCCCATCTATTGACGCAATCCTAGTCTACAGAATTTGTCCTTTCTCCTAGAATTCTATGAAATTTGGAGTCAGAGTCCTCCGAGATACAATTCTAATTTCATTCCTTCCTAACCACAATGCCTCCACCTTCAAATGATTTGCCCCAAGAACTTGACATAGAGACCCCAGAGTTGGGGGTACAAGTGCACATTACTCTGGCTTAGACTTTATATATATATATATTTATATTTTTAAAGTGAGGCTGAGGAGGAAGAGGGGAAAAAACTCCAGAGGATTAGAGAGGAAACAAGAAACACTATTAAAAAGGGAGAGGTGCAAATATCTTACCTCTGGGTCCTGAAGGAAACTGAAAACAAGCAAACAAACAAACACTAAGAGTCTAGGTCCCTGGTCAGCAAACCGCGGCTCGCGAGCCACATGCGGCTCTTTGGCCCCTTGAGTGTGGCTCTTCCACAAAATACCACGTGCGGGCGCTCACGTACAGTGCGATTGAAACTTCGTGGCCCATGCGCAGATGTCGGTATTTTGTGGAAGAGCCACACTCAAGGGGCCAAAGAGCCGCATGTGGCTCACGAGCCGCAGTTTGCCGACCACTGGGGCAGGAAAGGGAGATCTACTATTGTGTTTCGGAGACAGTGGTGCAAGGAAAAATAAAAGAGCATTTCATTATTCCTCTTCTTGGAACTCCAGCTAGTTCAGTAAACATATATCGGAAAAGATGGCATGAAATCAAGTGAAAATACACTAAATAATAGTTGCTTCCTTGTCTTATCAATTAAGTGTCTGCCGGGGCCATCTGGATGGTCCAGATTTGCTAGCAATCTTGAGTTTGTTTATTTACACTCTGAGGGATAGGGCTGTGTTCAGTCAGATGGTGTGGCCTTTCTACATCTGGCGCAGCTCTCTGCACCGTCACGCCTACAAAGATGTTTCATCAGAGAACATCAGGAAATGGCTTTCAGCCATCGCTTGGAATCGTTACCCAAAGAACCCCATCAATAGTACATGGGGGGTCCCTATTTCTACACTGACTGCTGCTTCCAATAGACATCCTTCCTATTTTCTTCTGTTTTCTCTCCAGAGAAATCTCTATTCAAAATTATCCAAGGGAAAGGTGCTATGCCAATGAAAGACAGAGAATTAAGTGGCACATTCTTTAATATGATCAACAGTCTTGTACCCTAATATCTGTGATATCATTCGGGTATAGTCTCCTGTGAAGTTTATCAATAACACTATCTCAGTGGTTTGTCTGCAATCACCCTAGAAACATTGAGTCACATAATCATAGTGTGCAACAACCACTTAGCAGAGTGCCGCCTTCATGAAGAGGGGCGAATGCCATAAGACGCATTTATTTTGGGTTGAGGAAACACTTGTAAATAACATCCAGTTTGCTTCATTTAGACCAAGGAAAATCAATTTTTATGCTTCAGTGATATTTTTATTCAATTTTCTAACATAATTTAGAGGTGTTTTCTCGAGGACTTAGAAAATTTATTGCTTTTAAAACAGTAAAATATATTATACCCAGTGCCTACTTCTACATTTGCAAGGAGTTGACATAATTCAGATAAATTAAGATGGTGGCAATAAATTTCTAGTGCCGTCAGGAAAATTCAACAGTCCCAATAAAGTCCGCCTCCAAGAAGGAATCTGGAGTACACATTGGCGCAGATTCTAGACTTCTATGGAAAATCTTCTCCCCGGCTCGATACCCCCAGACCCCCTTATGCTTGATGCTCAAGAGTAAGTAACTAAGAACCTTGGTCCTGTTTTAAGAACCACCTGGAAACAAGGGTCCAGTCTTGGCTACAAATATGGGATCCCCATTTGCTAAAATATTTTTCCTCCATACACGTTCTGGTGATAACGCTGTGTGATCACAACAATCCTACTAGCGTTGCGGTGTGAGAAATAAAACATGAGAACTTCTACTTCCTGTCCAGGCAGTGACTTAGCTGAATTAAAAGTGCGTAACAATCTCAATCTTAGTATTTCCATTGGCAGGCACAGCTTTGAATTCAAAGCTTATAAGAAAATAGATTACAGGGAAGTCTGTTTCTCAAAATGTGTCTAAATAGGTTGGCTGAAATATTTAAAAATTTGACGAAATTGATCAAACTTGATGTGCCATAGACAGTTATTAACATTTTAAAGCATGTGCATGTGATAATTCAATTTCTTAAATTTTCACTTTTCTTTGCCTTCCTTTCAGAATACTTGCTGATACATGGTACAATTTCCAAGACTTTTGTCCTCACAATTTTTTATCATAGTAGGAGAAAGATATGCACAGACATATCTATATTTTAAGGCATAATCTAGTAAACGTCTTCTAAGTGATAGTAAAGTAAAATAGAGAAGGAGGAAAAGTCATTTCTAGATGAATTAGGGGATTTTCCTGCAGATGCTGCTCGACTGGCTTTAAAAGATGAATGGAATTTGGATTGACAGATAAGTGTACAAAAACTTCTCAGACAGAAGGAACACCTTAACCACAACTGACTGAGCACAGAATGTGCCCCTCAAATTCAAGGGAAAGTGAATTCTGTTACTAGAGGAAAGCGCTGTTCTTTCTGAGAAGTGCTGAGAGTTAAGGCCGGGAAGGTGCCTGGGGACCAGGTTTAGAGGTCCCAGTGACGCAGTGTGTAGGGTGAACTTCATACAGCCACTGGAGGTATCTGTGATATCCTGAGGATGTGGCGTGCAGAATTTACTGTGCTGCGAACTATCACACGCTCTGACTTTCCTATTCTAGACACAGGACAAAAGTGGCCTCTTTCTGGGAATGATGAGGAAGGAAGCAAAGGCTATGTTAATTAATGCGAACGCATTGGCTAATGTTTTACTATGCCTTACATGATTGGAGAGGGTATTATTGTTACTTCGGTTATAAAATCTTTTTTCCCTTTACCATTTTTATTGATTGACTAGAGGCCCGATGCACGAAGATTCGTGCAAGAATAGGCCTTCCTTCCCCTGGCTGCTGGGACCCGCTTCCCTCCTGCACTGGGGACCTGGGCCTTCACTCTGGCTGCCGCCTCCCACCTTTGCTCTGGGCCAGAGCTGCCTCCTGCCTGCTCCAGCTGGCTCTGTGGCCGCCACCCAGAGGCCAGCCCTCAGTGGCTGGCCAGGGCTTACGGGAGGCTTGGCTTCCTTCATCACTGAGGTGACAAAGGAAGTCAAGAGTCCCACCTGAAGGAAGCCAAGTGTCCCACCCGCTCCAGCCAGCCTCATGGCTCCAGCCGGTGCCGCCATCTTTGTGGCTATGGGTGCCGCCATCTTAGTCGTGGAGTGACAGTTAATTTGCATATTACCCCTTTATTAGTATAGATTGATTTTTGAAAGAGAGAGAAGAAGGAAAAGAGAGAGAGAGAGAGAGAGAGAGAGAGAGAGAGAGAGAGAGAGAAAAGAAGAGAGAGAAAAAGAGAGAGAGACAAGAAACATTGATTTGTTGTTCCGCTTATTCATGCATTCATTGTTTGATTCTTGTTTGTGCCTGACTGGGGATGGAACTCCCAACCTTGGCATATCAGAACGATGTTCTAAGCAACTGAGCTATCTGGCCAGGGACTCCCTTCACCATTTTTTAACAAATAAATCCAAATTGTAAAAAAATCATCTTTAAACTCATTTATTCCTTCAAATTCTATACTGTATGTATTTACCATTTTCATCAAACACTTTTTTTATATATTCTGATGGATCAGAAAACTGTGCAGTAGGTTTGAATACCTTAGTATATTTAATGGTACCATATGTTAAGTCACATGAATCACTTTCTTGCATAATAAAAATCTGTATAATTATAGTATCCTGTTATATGGCAGATCTGTGAAATAATCTTTATGCAATGGTAACACCTTACTCATGACAAAAAATGTTGCAGTACAATTCTATATAATTTCTTAAAGATCAAATGGGCTGAGAGATAATTATTTGCTCTTAAGAGAATGGCTAATAGAGTATTGAATGTATCAGAAGGATCTTAAAGAGACAAATTATTTTTTTAATCCTTACCCAAGCACATATTTCCATTGATTTTGATCTGAGAGAGGAGAGAGGGAGAGGGATGGAGAGACAGAGAAACATCTATGGGTTGTTGCCTGCCATTCACCCCTCTGGGTATTTAACCCGCAACCGATGTATGGACCTAGCCTGAAAATTAAACCTGCAACCTTTTGGTGCACTAGATGATACTCCAATCAACTGAGCCACCAGGCTAGGGCAAGAGACGGATTCTTAGTGTAAAGGAACAGAAAACTGAAATAAAAATTCAGCTATCTCACCTTTTGACTTAGGATCATCTCTGCTTAAAACAATAAAATCCAAAAAAAATGATGAATTTCATAATGCACAATATATTAAAGAAAAATGCTACAGGAAATATAAAATAGTGGCCATTATTTTGTTAAAAATAAATAATTGTATATATTATTAATACACAAAACTTTAAATTAATTTTATAACTTTGCATTTGTAAAAGAAAATTAAGGTCCACGATACAAGGCTATAATAAATTAATAAAGCATATGAGTTGAATTGAGATGGACAGATATTTATACAAAACTTTTCAGACAGAAGGAACGCCTTCAGTACAGCCCGCTGAGCACAAAAAGTGCCCTGCAAACACAAGGGAACGTGAATATTCTGTGACTAGAGGAAAACGCTGTCCCTTTTGAGAAATGCTGAGAGTTAAGATGAAGACGATACTTTGGGGTCAGGGCTTCCCAATGTTTCTGAAAATAAGCAAGATGAAAATTACACATTTTCCTTTATACACTGAACCTATTCTATAGGAAAGTTAGGTCAAACTAATGCTTATTCATACAATACTTAAGTTAAATGTGAAAGGCACTGAAAAGCAAGAACAATCCAATTTTTTTCTGCTGTTTTGCATCCCTGTTCATCTTGTACACAACAGCCTGTTGGCAATTTCGGACTTATCTACAGTGAAGCTTTCCATAGAGAGTGCTGCACGCCATCACAATGATGATTCTGTGCAGAAGTACTATTCCCATACTGCAGAATGCATACGGGACAGAAACATTTTGGTCTTTCCCTTAATTTTTACGGTAATTTTTCTTAATATTGCATTGTGCTCAAACCGATTCTTTGTTCAGGAATTGTGAGCATTATGAGTGACCTAGCTACATGTATTTGTGCTCACAACCCATTTTTTAATTGATTTCAGAGAGGAAAGAATAGAGAGAGAAACATCGATGATGAGAGAGAATCATTGATCAGCTGCCTCCTGCATGCCCCACAATGGGGATCAAGCCAGAAACCCAGGCGTGTGCCCTGACTGGGAATTTAACCCTGACCTTCTGGTTCATAGGTTGACACTCAACCACTGAGCCACACTGGCTAGGCAACAACACATTTTTGTTTGTTTGTTTGTTTGTTTTGTCTCTCCAAATAACTTGAATCCTTGTATAAGTGGGCACACAGAACATGTTCATCTGGGACTTGGTTTCTAGACTTTCTAGAAGTGATCCTTCCTCTAGTAAAGCTCTGATCGTGGCTTCTAAAAGGTCAGTCATATTGAAGATGAAGTGATAATCCACAGCGCAGAGTAACACTGGACCCTTCATCTTCCTAATCCAATAGACTGATGGGGTCAAAAGCATTAATGAAAGTCACATAGAGTTTGTTTTTACCATCAGTTTGTTCTACATAAGATCAGCCTTTTCTTTGAAAATGTGCACACCTCCCTCGGATGGTTTGATTGCATTTTACCTTATTCCAGAAGACTTCAATATGTTTATCTTTTTGGCAAAGAATAGAAAGTCTCATAGGATCCCTTGCTAAAACATGGAAAGGTGCCAGAATGTTTTAGAAACAGAGTAACGAAAAAAGAGTGCATTATCATTCTCACAGTGTAGCTTTCAGAGCACCAGTTTCATACATTACACAGATTTGACATCTAAGTTTTGAAATGTAACGTATATATTTTGGCTTCCATTTTTAGGGTTATTAACTTCATATTTATTCTCTCAATAATGATATTTATTTTTAAATATATTTTAATTGATTTCAGAGAGGAAGGGAGAGGCAGAGAGAGATAAAAACATCAATGATGAGAGAGAATCATTGATCAGCTGCCTCCTGCACACCCCACACTAGGGATTAAGTCCACAACCTGCGCATGTGCCTTTGACTGGAACGGACCCGGGACCCTTCACTCCGCAGGTCGATGCTCTATCCTCTGAGCCAAACCAGCTAGGACTCAAAAATGCTATTTACATATTATTTTATATGATCTTGAAGTGCTTATGTTATAAATTCTAGGACTATATAGATTTTGTTTGGAGGCACCTTACCAGGTGAATAAATGAACATATATTGAACTAGTACCACCATACTTGAACTAGTAATACTAAACCAGTTCACTAAATTAGGATAAATGAAGCTATACTGGTTTAGGCATATTTAACTTAGAAATCTGAAACAAAAACATTTTAGGTTTCAAATTTCCTAATGTCCATTTTCCACTCATATTTGACTCTATATCATGGTGTCTATTAATAGGAATATATATATTTCTATATATTTGAATTATATTCCTTTATTTCATCTGTAAGCCAGTTAAAAACAGATATTCAGAGAACAGGTTAGCAATGAACTATTTAAAGTGGTAGAAGAAAACCACATGGACAGTGCACTCTGACATGGCTAATCACAGGAGTGCTAAGGAGGCACGGAGGTAGGGTTGTTTCATGAGGTTATGAATACAAATAGATGAAACCCTTGCAGCTCAGAGTAGGATAGAAAGGAACAAAAAGGTGGGTGGTCAATGTGGAGGAGCCAATGGAAGCTAAATGGCATAGATACTCATGGCATGGTCTTTAACTTGGTATTTAATGGCATAAAGACCAGAGTATAGAATTTGGTCCAGCTATACAGAGTTTTCTTTAACCATCAGTTTGTTTTTATCATCAGTGATCTCTACTGATGGTAGAGATCAGTATGGTATCAGATGGTATTGGTTGTTTGAAATTTGATTAAACTACCTGTGCGGCCTAGTAATGTGCTTAATATTTTTTGAAACCCCCTCTGTGTACTTGAAATTGAAGTATTCTGTATTCATTGGATAAAGAACTTCTATCCATATCTCTTAGATCATGCTTGTGAAATTTGATTTTCAAACACATCAACGATATTTTTTCTATTTAATAATCTCTAGCAAAGTATAAATTTCTCCAACTATGAATTTCATTTTTATCAATTTTGTTAAACTCTTGAATGTTATTTTAGTAGAATAGCTATGTTATGTGGGTAATTATTTCCTAAAGCCCTTTTAATTTGTTATATACCATATTTTGTCAACTATCTTATTACTGAGAAATCTGATTCAATCTCATTTTCATTTGATTATATGGAATCTTCCTTTTCTCAGCATCTACCTTAAAAACGTCTTCATATTTGTAAAAATCTGCATTTCACAACAGTGTGCCTAAGAGGATACTGAATTTTATTTATCTGGTTTAGTACTTTCATTGTGAGGATGTATAGTTTATGTTCAAATCTAAATTTTAAAAAAAAACAAAACAAAACAGAAAGCAGCAACAAAACAACCCTACGTTTGTATTCCTTTAAATACCATTCCTCCTGTATTTGTTTTATTTCTTTATTCAAAAAATTCTATTATTTAACTTAAGATTGAAAATCACAATATATGCTTTTCCTAATTGGTTATCTTCTTCGATCAACCTATTCATGTTTTGTATCATTTGCGTATGTTCCATAAATGTCTCGGATTATAGATGTTCACCCATTTATCACTTTGGAACCATAAACACACGTTAAAATCTTTTTCCAGGCTGTCAAAGTATTTTGATTTAATGTTCTGATTATTAATGTGTTTGGTTTGCAGAGTAGTAACTGCCTTCATGTTCTGACATTGTAATTTACAGGAAAATTCTAAGTAGTTCCTCCCTCACTCACTTTTTCTCTTTGTATTACTGCCCTGGCCCCTTGAAAGGTGGCTATAAAATGAACTCCTCTGGCCGCTCAAGTTTCACAATGCAAACCCAGGTCCCATATGAGCAGTTTGGGGTCCCTTATACTATGGCAATTGGGGAAAATTGATGATCCAAGCACCCATCCAATGACTTGGCTCGACATCTAATTGCCAGCTTGGGCCTTTATCTTCCCACCTCTACCGAGAAGCAGCCTCAGTTAACAGCTTTGTCATGCTTCTGTCACACGTGGGAAACCACTGCCCCAAACCCTGGGTTTGAACCTTACTTCACTCCTCCACCTTAGGAAGAGCAATTTTGAACGTTGTCTGAGCTAAACTCCCAGGCGTATAATGTTGAGGACTTCAGGACCGAGACACAGTAGGCGGAGGGCTTCAGCCAGGCTCATCTCATTCTCTCTGTTCGGTTTAGTTTCTGTACATACGCTGCCTATGACGTTTCATCACTTATCTATCATTGCCACGGGTTTGAAACTGGGATACAGGAACCGGTCCACGTTTTACCAAAGGAGCACAATCTTTAAATACAGACCTAAAACTGGTTCCTCTTTATATTTAGGAACTGTTCATTCACACAGTATACCTGACCCTTCCATCTGATATCATATAGTGTCAGCACTCACCACTTAGTGGTACATTGTTGGAATTTTATGTCTCATTATGCCACCGAGAATGTTTCTTCTTATTACACTTTTATGCGTATTTTTCCTTATGGGTCACACATGTGTATCCTTGTAATTGTTTGTGGCAAGATGTCTTCCTGCAGTTTAACAAATAATTATTTTTTAAATGATTATTTATTTACACCCTTTTTCTCTCTCCCTTTTTAGAATAATAGACACCTTTTAAAAATATCTATTCTGCCGAAACTGGTTTGGCTCAGTGGATAGAGCGTCGGCCTGCGGACTGAAAGGTCCCAGGTTCGATTCCGGTCAAGGGCATGTACCTGGGTTGCGGGCACATCCCCAGTGGGAGATGTGCAGGAGGCAGCTGATTGATGTTTCTCGCTCATCGATGTTTCTAACTCTCTATCTCTCTCCCTTCCTCTCTGTAAAAAATCAATAAAATATATTTTAAAAAAATATATCTATTCTCCTATCCAAAATTTTGACATCCTTTCAGTTGGTTCAAGTTTTCATCACTTTTTTTTTTTACATACAGAACCTTATACACATTCAGAAGTGATAGATATGTGTATAAATATGGATATAAAATTGTACATAAAGTATATTTTCAAGTATTTTATGTTTGATTTGTATTGTTAACAATCTATATTTATGTTTTCTAAATATTTTTGTCATTTAAGAGAAGTATAAATGGTTTGTTTACTTGGAATTAGAACTAATAATATCTGCTGTTAAATGGCTTAATAAATGTTTATTTTATTGAGTTATTAAGTATATAATAATATTATCTGTCAAAATAATGTTCTAATCTATCTTTCTACCTGCTTCACCTCTTTATAAAATTACCCTGCCTTATTTCACCTGCTATTTTCAGAAAGAAAGAAAATGAAAGCTATGATAGCAGGCTTCTTTCCCCTTTGCCTTGCTTTCAAAGGACTATTTTATTCTTAATTTACTGTGAAATATGACAAAGTGTATTTCTGATTGAGTTAGTAGCCTACCTAGTTAGTTATATTCCTTTTCAACATTTATTTTAAGTAATAGAAATGGATGACAAAAGAGGCAAAAGCATAAGTACCTGGGGCCATAATTATTAGTTATCAAATTCACCTATTGATAACAATCACCATGTGTAATATAATAACTGAAAACTTTTTAACTTTATCATCAGCCAGGTAGTTTTCTAAATTACTGAAATGTATTAACTCATTAAATCCTCATAAAATTTCCATGAAGTGGGTACAATTATTATCTTTGTGTAAGACAAGAGGGCTGAGGCACAGAGAGATGAGTCGCTTTCCTATGGTGATAGAGCTGCTGAGTATTCTCCTGGAATATGCCCTTGTGATTAATCCAGACATCCTGCCTTTCAAACACTGACATACAGACATGACATTCTGTGAATAACAAGATGAGTTGAGTATAAATAGCATATTCTAATGTTTACTAATTTTAATTACTTTAATTTTTCATAAAGTTATGATTTGGAAAATTAGGTTCTTTGTTTTTGATGATAGAAGTACTATATCTAAGTTCAAATACTGAACATGTTACATTTCATCAAGTTATGTTCTGTTAAGAAGCAAAACATGAAGTGATGCTGATTTCATCTCTCTTTAAAGTAAAATCTGTTGAAATTGCTAAGGGGCTCACTAGGCAGATCTGCCCTTGGATTTTCAGTTATATGAGTTTCTGGACAATTTCACCATGATCTAGCCCATTGTAGATTCATAATAAGTGTTTTTGGGCTCTGGACAAGTACATTCCTTCAGGGAAATAAGAAAGCAAATGTTAGGAATTAAGTAAACAGTCTGACTGTTCTCAAAATAAGCCAAGTAATTCATGTCCAAACTGCCTTACCAGCATACTTGTCTCTCAAACCATATGAAGCCATCCCCGTCAGCTTGCTGACACTCCAATCCTGTAATTGGGACACCAACCGCTTATTATATGTTGCCTCAGGGATCCAATAGTACCTACGGAACATTTTAAATGGAATAGCCCTCAGGCCAGTTTCTCCACTGTGCCCAAATGCTAATTGATGAATATGCTTGTCTTAATTCTTTATTTTAAATTCGTCCTTTTCTCTTTGCTTCTCATTTTAAATTTTAAATTATTCCCTGCAACATTCCCTTAGTCACTATTACATTATTAGATTTTAGGTATTATGAAATTTAACTTTAGTTACGTGCTATGTTGTAAAAAAAGTGCTTATTTCAAGAAAGATTTAAAGAGGAATTTCTTTTAGATGTAAATATCTTATACTCATAAATGAATTTTGTTAATTTAAATTAGATGGCATAACCTGATTGTCTAATGAGTCATGAAAGAACAATGATAACTTGGTAAATATTCTGGAAATATCTCAAAGTGATTATAGTACAATGAACTTACTAGGATATCCTAATGCAAAGATTTTGTTTAAACATTAATAAAGCAAGAGAAAACAGAAGCTAAGTGACAAAAACTCAAAGGAGACATCTTCATAATGCTAAAAAATTTAAAATAACCAACAAGTAAAACTAATTTAGAAAAAATATATTTCTGACTATTTTCATTCATCTGTAACTATTTCTTTTTCTAAGAAATTTGTTGCTCTAAGCAAAGCCAAAATAAAGTTTATGTATGGGGAAAAATGGGCAGATTAAGAAAAAAGTATAATATTTTCAAAGATAAAGATACAAAAATGTTCAAATTAGTATTGTTCACAACATCAAAAACAAATCCTATGCCATCAACAAGAGAATGAATAGACTATTCTATACATTGCCACAGTGAAGTATTAAACAATAATAAAAATGAATTATAGCTATAAATAAAACATAAATAGCCCAGCCAGTATGGCTCAGCAGTTGAGTGTCAACCCATGAACATTCCCAGTTGCCAGCTCAATCCTGTAGAGGCATGCAGGAGGCAGCTGATTAATGATGTTTCTATCTCATCAATGTTTCTATCTCTCTATCCCACTCCCTTCTTCTCTCTCTAAAATCAATCAAAACATATTTTAAAAAATAATGTAGCATGAATAAATCTGAATAACATAACAGTGAGTGAAAAAAGTAAATCCCTGGAGATTATGTGCAGATTAATATTTTTAATAAATTTTAAAAACAAGCAAACTTAATCAATATATTTTAGAGATGAACTTATATATACACCCAAGAAAATTATTTTAAAAGTAACACATTTACAAACAAAAATATTTAGGATGGTGTCTGAGAGGGTGTGTCCCACAGGAGGATAGACTGGGGAAGAGCATAGAAGGTGGTAGATGTAAGTTATCAGTCAGGTTCTAATTAAATTAAATTACAAGATGTCAGGTATTGTCCAATGATAGTAACATGAAAAGAACCATGAGTCGGAATTAAATAAATGTTATTCACTTAAAATTAAAAATGGAAAAAAGTTATTGAGAAATCTGGAGAGAAAAATTGCAAACCAAACCCTTCAAAATGCAAACATAAAGAAAAATATTGAGTTTCTGTAGATGAGAACTTGTACATGGATCTGAAATGAACTTGTTGGAAAACAAAATCAGAATATTAGGACTTCAGAGAGGACAGATGCCTAAGAAATCATCAATCCCAATGTCTTTGTTTTCAAGATAGGGAAACAAAGTTGGAAGCCTGAAGGTAATATGTCATGTTTCTCAAGTTCATGAAATATAATATTTGCCGGCATAGGAGGTTATGTAGGCTTTGTGTTGATATATTGTGACTTCCATACATCATCAGTTGAAAATTGTCTAAGAATGTTCTCTAATAATGTGTGTCCTGCTATAAACCTGAACTCATGAAGAAGGGTCTTCTTCTTCCACTTAAAAAAAATAGGATAAAAGAAGAAAAAAATTAAAAATTTAACTAAAGAAACTTGGGTAATATGTAATTAATGACACATTTCACTGAAGATTATTAGCCATCAAAAGGAGTAACTGAAGACGTCTGAGGATATACTAGTAACATGGCATTCATGCACTATTTGTTCTCAGTATGATTTGCAAATGGAGGAGGCAGACTGAAGTGCTTAAGAACCCGTCCCTTGTTCCTAGCTTCCCCAGCAAAGAGAAATCAAGACACAGTTTGAAAACTCCTGAACCAAGAGAAAGACTCTAAAAGCGTCCTTTGATAAATGCACACTATGGTACAAGTGTGTCTGCAAGTCCCTCATTTAGACGATGTGTAAAACAGAATAATGACTGAGACACAAATTCCACATCAGCAAGTAGCTATCAACTCCGTTACAATTAAGGAAAACAAACGTTCGTGTGTGTGTGTGTGTGTGTGTGTGTGTGTGTGTGTGTGTGTAAAATTATATATAGAGAAAAGGTCTAAAAGGGAAGCACAGAAAAAGACCATTTGTGTTGAGAACAGGGAAAGATTCGGATGAGTTTCGATAGGCAACATGGAGAAAGTATGCGTGCTCCGTCTTGAAAGAGAGGCATTGGTGACCACCTGTCATGACTCAGTGACAGTGCGCTGGGGGAAAGGGACTTGTGCAGCAGGAAGAGGCAGATGGACGGAGAACAGGACCATGGGTATCACCAAGAAAAACAGAGTTTGTTGTAAGACTAAGCAGGAAACTTATGCGCTGAGTGCTACTTTAACTTGAATTTCTGGGCGTTCAAGATAATAGTGAGGTTTTAGAGGAAGCAAGCGACATCAATAGGATGTAAACATTAAGAATTAACCTCTATGAACTGGAGAAGATAGACATCCCATAATAAAACAAAAACCAAACACAAAAAAGCTTAAACAACTCAGTAAATTTATATCAGAAATCTCAAATTAGAATATATTCTCATTTATCCGAGATGAAGAAAAATCTGACCTAATGACTCATTTCCAGCTCTGTGATTCTATTTGAGTCTATCCCACAAGGAGGTCGGCACAATCTCTATTCATTCAGTGTCAATAACAACTAACTAGTCATAAAACATAAGCTGAGGGAATAAGTATCAAACGGCAAGCCTTTAAAATGTGTTGAATTTTTGTGCATAAAATATCAAATTTTCAAATATTGTGATTTAAATTTTAACTCAAAGTCATATTACTACCATGGATTCTTTAGAAATTCTCCTTAAAATCTCATAATTTTGAACACGTTATCCTCAATAAATGGGAATTATTTTAGGAATATAATGTCAATTTTTAAAATATGCACCAAAATATTTAACATTTCAAAGTCCATTTGCTCTTGGTATTCTTTCTTGTGTTTTTTGTTTGTGTGTTTCCATACCTTTATAATAAGGACAAAAACATATTCATATATGACATTTGTTGAATGGATCAAATAATTTCAGTGAATAAGTTTATTAATAGATACATTCTTATTTCCACATTTGACCCTAATTTCACATATCTCTGGACAAAGTACTAATATTTCACTTCTGTTCCCTCAATTTTAATTGTCTCCTGTCTTATCTTCTCCAGGTTAAAATGCCTTCCTCCTTTAGAGACCAGGTCAAAGAAATATAACATTTTCTAATTTTATTTGGAATTAATAATTTTTGCATTAAATGCAAACTTTATTCATACTATTGCCTTGACCTTTGGTTAGTCATGCATATATTTTTTATACTGTAAACTATTTAAGCACAATAAAATATCATACTCACATTTGTTATCTATCAGCTACCATACAAAACTTTTCAGTGATTGAATATGTTTATATGTATGTCTATGTACATATATGTATACATATGTGAATACATGCATATATACATGACTATATACATATATACATACATGCAAGCTGCACTCCTGTTCACATAGATATATATTTTTTGAGTCAGGTATTAGGTGAAGATTGGAGTGAATGAATCTTTGGTCCCTTTCAGCTATACTGTTTTATAATTATGAAGATAACTACATTCATTAATAATTTTTAATATGAACTGGTCATTGTAATCACTAATCAAATACGTTCATAAGAGGGATTTCATAGATTTCTCTTTTGAAAACAATGAGGTAGGAATTCTAGTGTAGTTCTAAGGATTCAAGTTTAGGAAACTTAAAGTCTATTTCAAAGTAGAGCCAGGATTCATGCCCATGGTCACATATGTACCATAGACACAGCTATGTCTGGGGCACTTTGTCAGCTTCTCATAATCCTATATTTAATATTCTATAGTTCTTGTACATTCTAAAGATAAATACTGTTATTTTTGCTTAATTTTTTATTTATGAGATGCTTACAGCTGGGTAGCTTAAATGGTATAAAATGCTTTCAGGTGAAAGAGAAAGGAAGTGCACTCAATTATGGTTTACACTTCTTCAGTAGCTCCATCAAAATGTCAGCGCTTAAGTACCTTGGTCTGATCAGAGTCTGGTCAGAAGAAATTTGTGCATAATTTCCCTCAATACATTTTTTTTTTTACCTAGACATCTCTTCAGAGCAGAATGGGAATAACAGGAGTATAAATATGTATACAATTATTATAAATCCATGCATTCATGTATATGTATATCATTTTGAGGAATACTTGCTTTTTAGTACAAATGCATACTATTAGTTGCAGAACGACATTATAATCTTTAGGAGTACACCTTCAAATTATTAGCATGGTTTATCTTGAATACTCTTGTGAAGTATCTCAAAATATGACATGTTTGAAATATCTGCTGTGTCCTCTTAAATCAAGATCATTTCCTTCTTAACAAGAAAATGATGCCACTGATATGCATGGGTCGTTATGGATGATCATTTACAGAGTTCACACACCCTGCTAGTAAACAGCACTCTTTTCCATCCTGCAGTCCCCCGATGGCGGCTCCTGTCAGCGTCACTCAGCCAGGGAGCGACACCCCCACTCCGGCGCAGCAGTCCCAAGCGACTCTCCTTTTGAATCTCGTTTTCTAATTCCCGGCCCTTTCAGGTAGAAATCACTTTGGTAAAAAAAAAGATAATTGGTTGTGCTTTTCAGCCCTGAAGTGTTTGCCTCAGGTTAAGAATGTCTCTTAAATTAAGACAGACAAAAACAATATCCTAACTTTTCTTCTCTAGCTCCCTGTTTATACATGTTTTCATGAGATTTCTTATTAGCATTTTCAATAAAACCCAAAGTTTCTTTCCCTGCATATCATTTGTATTTAATGTTTTTTCTTTTACTCTCGTCCTCCCCTCACTCACCTCCCATTGCATTAGAAAGGAATGCTCTGTAGCCTGGTGCATGAAACTCAGAATCACAGCTAAGACTCTCATAAAGGGCAGGAAAACAGCATAGGGAAACAAAACTCTGCACCACAAAGGCCTCATCTGTAATGGTGCCTGGATAAGGATCAGAGGCCGCTCTCTAAATCTGCTTTCAGAATGACTAATTTATGAGAATGTTTAATTTCTCTTATTTGTGTAATGTAAAAATTCATCTCTATAAATGTATATATTTCATCTTATCTTCCATTAGGAGTTTCTTTCCATTTATTTGTACCTTTTTGTGTTGTTTTGCTCTTTATGGCCCTATATTATATTCTGGTGTCTGGATCCTAGGGGCTGCAACCCATAAAATGTTTGTTGAGCCTGACCAGCGTGGCTCAGTGGTTGAGCATCAATCTATGCACCAGGAGGTCATGGCTGCATTCCTGGTCAGGGCATATGCCTGGGTTGTGGGCTCGATCCCCAGTGTGGGGTGTGCAGGAGGCAGCCAATAAATTGTTCTCTCATCATTGATGTTTCTTTCTTTTCTTTTTTTCCCCTTCATTGATTAAGGTATTACAAATGTGTCTTTATCCCCCCATGCATCATGATGTTTCTATCTCTCCTCTCCCTTCTTCTCTGAAATCAATAAATAACATCTTTTTATTAAAAATAAATAAATAAAATGTCTGTTGAATGGGCTGCAGAACCTCTGCAGAATAGGATGTGAATTCCTCACTATGCTTTGCCCACCGTGCAGTGTAGAGGAGAGTGTTACTGACTGATTTACTGAGAAAAAGAGGAAAAATAATTGAGAAGAGATGCTTGATTTTGCACATCAAGACTTCGCAATCACAGATCTATGTAGAGTTTTTTAGAAACCAATCAGTAGTGGTAGCAATAGACGTGTTCTTCAAAAAGCAGGAGCCTCAGAGGGAAGTAGGGGAGGGTGGAGGTAAGGGGGAAAGATCAACCAAAGGACTTGTATGCAAGCATATAGGCCTAACCAATGGACACAGACACCAGGGGGGTGAGGGCATGAGTGTGTGTGTGTGTGTGCAGTGGGCAATGAGGGGATAAGGACACATATGTAATACCTTAATCAATAAAGAAAAAAATAAAGTAAAAAATGGAAAAGCAGGGTCCTCTTTTTCTCATTCCTCAGAATGCAATGCCGATTACTATCAAAATTCACCCCAAACTAAAGCCAAGTAGAGAGATTCCAGATTGAGATCATCAAATATGGATAGATTTCGTTAAGGAAGGATACATTCCATAAAATAACTGATTGCCACCCCAGAGACAGGGTTTTTGTAATAAAACGAGGGTCAAGTTGTGTGCACCAGAACATACAGCTGATGAAGAATGGTGAGTTTAAGAAATATAAAATGTGAGGATTATTGTTTGACCACAAGCAGACATAAAAGCCAACATTAAGATCTTTGTTCAACAAGTATGATTCTTCCAATAATTATGGAAAGTCTATCAGTTCTCAGATCCTTTGGGGGAAAATCAAGCAAGCTGCATATTTTTTAAAATAAAAATATTTACTTAAGTCAAAGAATTCACTAAAACTATTTGAATTATAGCATCTGGTTCTGAGTAAAATATATGTTACCTAAAACTTCTAAAAATATGGTACACTATAGACTTATTAATTCTTTAATGTACCATTTTTAAAGCCGTTATATAGAGCAATATACATTGGAATTATTCCACTATTGTAAAATTAATTGTGTATCTTGCTGATGACTCTGATCCATTAATTCATAATTTTTAACCTTTAAAGGGTCTTATAGTTACAAATAAAGTAATGATAACTATTCTGGAAATAAAATGGTCAGCACATTATATTATATGTGATAGTTTAATGAATTTCATTTATAATTAAAATAAAAATAGCTCTAATTTATGAGTATGTTGAGTTCAAAACTTTAGTTTAAAAATTACGTGTAATTTAACCCATTTTCTCATAAAATTCTGTTCATTGTGGTCATGCAATAAATACTACTTAAAGTATTCATTATTGAACAAACGTTTATAAAATACTCACTACATATGCCAGGTGTGTTAGCGTGGAAGATGCAACCACATGCAGAATAGACATGGTTCCTTATATATTCCATATATTAAGATAGCATTGGTATGTTAGTAGACTACTACACAGGTAATTTTAGTATATACTCATAGATTAAATGCCTCCCTAATAAAATATACTCAGAGTTACATTTTGTAATACCATTTACTCCAGATGAAAAATCTGACAAAGGTTTGGATGCCTGGTGATAATTCCAACACAACTCAGGAATAGGAATTACGAACTTCGTGGTTTCATAGAATTCTAGCCCTTTCAAAATTAATACCAGGGATGAAAAATAACTTTTGACATTCTAGTGAAAAATGAGGCTATAGTCCCTTTTTAATTTTATTTTTTTTCTATCTGCCTAATTCAGTGACTATCATCATATGAAAAATGAACTTGCCACTTATTTGGGTAGCCCGTGGCCCCCATGACCCAATGTTATATAGTTTTGCCATAATTGATTTGATGAGAGATGAAAGGGTGAATTAACTTAAACAGGAGATTCTAACTTACTCTGCACTATGGACAGTCAGGCAGTTTGTCAGAGAAGCAGATGTCTCTATGACTTTTATCAACAATTGTGTAATTCTGGATTCATCAGATTCTCGCTTCATCTCTAAAACTTTTCAGCCTTAGCCACATATCCATGGCCTAGATAAATGATAACGTGGTCTCTGTGCCTGGAAAAATTTTTCATTACATTTTCCCCTAGTATTTCATCTTTGTCGGAGATTCCATATTTAGCTTGATCTCGTGCCATAATGGTAACCCCGTTCTCAGGGGCTCTGGTATCAGTTCGTGGAGCAGAACAAACACTTTGAACTGATCCAGTTTATTAAAACACTGTTTGTAAAGGTTGAATTTTTAAAGTAGAACTTGTACCTGTACTGTTTTGAGAGTTTCCTTGGCTTTTTCAATTTTTAAGTAATGAAATATTTCCTCTATGGATTCTCCATTGAAAAATGCAGACTTGAGCATGGAGATGATGACTTCAAAAATCATAGTTGTGCCCTAACTGGTTTGGCTCAGTGGATAGAGCATCGGCCTGCAGACTGAAGGGTCCCAGGTTCAATTCCAGTCAAGGGCATGTCCCTTGGTTGCGGGTACATCCCCAGTTAGGGGTGTGCAGGAGGCAGCTGATCAATGTTTCTCTCTCATCAATGTTTCTAACTATCCCTTTTCCTTCCTCTCTGTAAAAAATCAATAAAATATATTTTTTAAAAATCAGTCATTTCCACAATTTCCCTCTTAATTAGACTAGCTGTCCCAGGACCCATTATAGCTTGTTCTGGAAGCTCTCTGCTCCCTTTCCTGACAATCGTTCCAAAGTGGTCACTGTAAAAGTGTACCCAGGATCCTTTCTATGTAGCAAGTTACTCTACATCATATGTTCAGTCTCTAAATCGACCCAGAAACCATGATGTGCTACCAAAGTACAGGAAAAGCATTTTTTTGCCTCAATCAGCACGTTGTCCAGTCAATAGGGGTGTCTTTGCTCCAAACAAATAAAACAGCAAAGTACAATTAAATGGTTTTTCTTAGTTTTTAGAGATTCCAAGGAACGATTCCATTTCATGGCACACGGTGAAATGTCCTTAAAATCATTTCCACTATTTCGTTTCCCCGTAGTCCTCACAGTAACTGGGCAGAAATCATGTTCCTCTCTTGCCCATTCTCCTTTCCTGTCAATGTGAGTGCATGCTACTTTTTCTTTCAAACTTTGTTCTCATTCCATGACTTCAGTCTCCTTTCTAGCTCTCCATATGCCCATCAGAGCTGTGGTTACCATTCCTCATTTATTTCAGGTAAAGTTCTCTCTACTTTATCTGTGAATACTTCTATTCCATTTGTTGGTCTTCCTTTAGCATTCTTTCATATTGATCACCTTTTCTCCTGATGCATGAATTGTGAGATTTCTTTGCTTAACCTTCTCTTGACCTGTCATTAGGTCATTAGGTCAAGATTTCACTTTTGTTATTTTTTTTTTCTTGGGCTCTGGCTAGTCTTCTGGTTAACATGGGCAGGTTTACTTAGACATTTTTTTTATAAGAAAGAGAGAGGGGGGGGGGAGAGAAACATTGATTTGTTGTTCCACTTATTCATGCATTCATTGGTTGATTCTTATATGTGCTCTTACCAGGGATGAAGCATGCAGTCTTTGCTCAGTGGGATGATGAGCTACCTGGCCAGGGCTTACTCAGACTTTCTATTGCTCTGAGAGGGCAAGCCTTGGTCATTACTGTAGCCTCTCCTTGAGACTGCCTTCACCAGAGTTCCTGTTAGAGTCACAGGGACTTTATCTTTTCTGCAGCCTGAGAGCATGGCAGGGAGAGAATGGAGTGAGACTCCGGATGGACAGAGCTGCAGCCAGGCCTCCTGGCTCTGCTCTGGCTGCTGCTCTCTGTCTTGACTGGGAAGCACAACATTTAGCCAGTGCCTTCCTCTCCCTGCCTGGATCTGAAGAGGGCAAATTAGCTTTTTCCATGGGCAAGTCTGTGTGTGGAAAATGTAGGGACTGGGATTCCTCAGGTTCTCCTTGAAATGACTGCAGATTGCCTACTCAATCCTTTATTCCCTTTTCTCTGAACTAGAGTGTGTCACTGTGCTTCTGAGAATTGTGAGAACCGCATTCTTTCCTCAGAACTACCACAGAAGGTGGGACATAACTATTACGTTCTAATATTCATCCTAAGCTCTTTCAACCTGTGTTATTCAGTTGATATGACTCATAGAAAGCAACAAATGATGCTTGAAAGCCTTGTTAAGCAACAGTTATTGTAACCTTTATCACATGTTCTATTATGTCAATTTGATGAACTAAAATTGTGATATGATGCAATTTAATTTAATTTCACTTAAATGAAAGTGGGAGTTAATGGTAATGACAATAATGACAATCACATGTAACTGACTATACAAAAATAACTGCCTAGATTGCAATAGAGAGTACTGTTGCTCATAAATATCTTGAAGTTAAGTCATTGAAAATATAGTTATGCGATATTAAGCGTCTGAACTGGGAATAAGAATAATGCTCTCCTGCCTAATAATAAACCTTGTAAACGTCACTCAAGGTCTTTGTATCACTCAATTTTCTTACCTGTGACATACAAAACATACTGCATGGCCGGGACGAGGATTGTTTGTGTTAAAATTATTCCAATCAGCAAAATAATTGATCAGAAAGTAATTTTCAGAATGGAAAAGACAGTCTAGAACAGCCGTGGGCCAACTACGGCCCGCGGGCCGGATCCGGCCTGTTTGAAATGAATAAAACTATTGACAAAAAAGACCGTACCCTTTTATGTAATGATGTTTACTTTGAATTTATATTAGTTCACACAAACACTCCATCCATGCTTTTGTTCCGGCCCTCCGGTCCAGTTTAAGAACCCATTGTGGCCCTCAAGTCAAAAAGTTTGCTCACCCCTGGTCTAGAATGATGTGTTGATCTTATAAATCTCCAGTTATAACTAATAATTCTGTTACCATTTTTTTTCTAATGACCAAATGACATTTACAGGCAGGTGGCCCTTACCACACATATGAACTGACCAACCTGCATAACTAGTGGACATCTAAAGATGGATAGCTAAAGATGAAGCAAGGGATACAGTAGGTATTCAATGGACACTTCTTTCAATGTCTTTTCTATGTATTTCAAAATTGACAAAACTCACCCATGGTCTGTCAGCACTGGCTTCCAGCGGGAAGTGCAGTTCTCTGACCTAGCATTGCCCACACGCTTCTATTGGCATGCTTGGACTCATTTATCGTGCCTTTTCTAGATTTCCATTCTAGAGGAGAGCCTGTCGCTGCTGTCCATGTCCCATCTATTTCTGCCCATCTCGTAGGAAGTGTTCTCAGAGCTATTCTCATTCTTCTTTCTTTGTGGCTCCTCTCCGACCACACAAGTAATACCTGCTAAAAATGCACCTGGACATTTTGTTAGAACACTTTCCACACTAATTTGTTTGATATGTCCGATGCAGTGGTCGCTTGTCCTTTAAACCTTTTTAAAGATATGGCTACTTTTGTTGTAATTATAGGTGTTCTTTCTTGTCATCTCAGTTCTAGAGTCAAATTATCATTCCTCAGATGTTATACATTTTTTCCATTTTCAAATCCAGTGTCTAATGTTTGGCCTCAGAAACTCCCAATATGACAGCAGAGGGTCTGAACTACATGCATGTCCTGATTTTGCTTTTTTGTTTGTTTCTTTTCTTTCTAAACTGTCTTTCCTGTATAGTTACAATTGTATCTGCCCCGTTATTCTTATTTTTGTTTTCTCATCCAGTCCTTTCTCTAGTGACCCTTCTCTTTTCCTGTATGATACACCTTTCCCCAAGGCATGAAAAACAACGAACAGCATTATCAACAGAAGGAGGTACACCTTTCCTTTAATGGATGCCCTTTCATCAACTGTTTACCTTTTATTTCTTTGAAAGCACCGCTGAAGAATTGAACGCAATGCCTACATTCACACTGTGTATTTCCCTTGCAGATACTTGATCCAGCTGCTAAAGATAATATTCCAAATCAACCCGAAGTACTCTCAGGTCACATTGAAATTCATCTGCCCTGCAATCGTTTATTATCAATCTTTAGTCCACATAATGTCTGCAATCCTGGCAATTTTTCATTTATAATGATGCCTGATTGTAAATCTAGTCTATCATAGTGCTCTCAAATAATCCCTTTGAAAATATTCTAACAATCTTTTTAAAAGTTCTGCTGTGATTAAATGGAAAAATAGAGGTATTTTCAGTTGGCTTGTTAGTCTAATAAAAACAATTAAAATATGGACATTAACTAGGAAAATACTATTTTTTGGAAAAATAATATTTGATCATACTGAAAAAAATATTTGAGAAATAAGTTAATTAATAGTATTACAAAGTTAATCATTACCATCAGAAAAAATACGGTGTTTCTCATAACTAAATATGATTTTTCCAGCACGCGCAAGTTGTTGCCTCAGCATTTGGTATGAGGTTTTGATTTTGTAAAGGTACGACAAATAATTCCCAAATTTCATATACATCTTTTTGGTTAGAAAGCAGCCAAAAAAACAGTGCTTTCAGTTTCTTTCTATGAAACCTTAGAATTGGAACAAAGTAGAACATTGAAATAATAGTAGCTCCTATGTAGTGATTCAGTTGATGACACCAGGAAGAATGTTCTGATGTCACCGTGTTTAATTAACGTAGGCCTGCCTATGGCAGTGATGAAGGGGCACCCAGATCCAGCCATTCCAGGCAAATGGATCTTCTTCGCAGCAAAGGTGCTTTACTCTAGCAACCAAGGAAGTGGCCACAGACACAGCTCAGAGTGTTGTTCCATTACATTTCAAAAGTCACCTTACATTTAATAGTATTTTATTTAAAACAGAAAATGGAACTGCTTACTTTTCTTTGTCTCAATGTCGCCTTTTTCTCTAGACAGAAAGAAATTTTCCATTCAAAAGAGCTCATAAAACGTCTTGTCTTGCAATCAAGTTAAGACCAGAGGAAATGACTTGCCTCCATCAGCAGGGCCCCGTCTTATTAAATTCAATCCAATGTTCTATTTACACACTTCAATCCTCAATAAAATCCAATTTTATTATTTGAAACCTATAATCTTCAGTGAAATTGAATAAGTGTATTTCACCAAAGCTGAAGTGCTCTGTTATATTAATCAGCTAGACACGAGTTTATAGGAAGGGCGGGAGAGACAGAATAAAGGTAGCCTTGCCCATAGTCTGGACTCTGGCAAAATGTTTGTGTCCTCCATTTGAAGTTCATAAATTTTTAGATGTAAGGTCATTTTTTCACTAGATAAACATTACACACTACAATGAAAACGTTTGCATTTTAATCGAGTTTTTATGTGGGATGTGAAGAATTTTTCCTTGAGCACAGTTAGAGAACCCTAATGTTTTAGCATCTATTATTTACATAAATCCATTTATTTAGCTTATGGAAGAATGGGTATCATCTGCTCAGGAATTCTAAGAAAAGACAAAGCATAAAAACAGTAAATAGTATAATTAATAAAGAAAGGCACGCAGTGACAGTGCTTCTGAATAACCTACGTACAGGACGCCTTGCCATCAGCGAGTAAGTCTCAGGGAGGACATCTGTTCGGAGTGGCCACCACACCCCGCGTGGCCGTGGCCACGCTTCCAGCTGTCGATTAGTCTCTGGAATGTCTCCAGGATTTACTGTGAGTAAGCCCGCTAGGTATGCTCGCGCTTCATCCCCGCAGCAGAGCAAATAGCACTGGGTTTGGGAGCTAGATGCCCACGGACAGCCATGGATTCAGAGTTAACCATCTGTCCAGCTTTAGGGATGAGATTTCAACTCTCTGAGCCTCAGGCTCCAGTCTCCATTCCTCAGCTGAGGTAGATGAGGCCAATTGATGAGGGCATGTTTCATATGGCCCTGTACTCGCACAGGGGTCCAGAAAGCGAGTTCCAGTCACTGGGAGGCATCATTGAATTTTTAAACTATTGCCATCCTAAGAATGGACCGTTTCTAAGCTAATCACCATTTCTAGTACTCTGGGACTCTAAATGCCCCAAAGCAATTTATTGATTCCTAGTATTAATACTCATAGTGGCTCTAAGGGCCCCAGGTTTCTAGATAATTCTTGTGTTATGTATAAATGTTGTCTGGTGGTTACTAACTCAGTGGCCCTTAGTCTGTCTGAGATGGCTAAATCATGATTAGTAAAATTAAAGTTTATTAAAATGTATATAAATAGATACATACACTTATCATATAATATATATGTTTGTGTCTGTCTACATATATACATACATACACACAGTTTGAAAAAAAGATGAAGATTTATCTTGTCAGAAATGCTTAAGTCATTTATTTCAATTGGCAGTAAATGATAGCTTGGCAATGTTTACAAATGATGCGTAATTAAAGGAAGAAAAATTATGCTATAAGATAGGATGTCTTTGGCTTTGAGAAATGTTTTCTGGAACCATTACTCTGCTCAGTGGAATGATGGAAATGTTACTCTGAACTTAATCAGCCCCTTTGAACATTCATCTATCTCTAAACTACCTTTAAAACAGAAAGTGAGTAAATGTGATATAAGTAACAAAACATCCAATCAAAAACGACTAGTTTCACAGACTCTAATTTAGGCTTGGCAATGTACACTAACAATTGCAAGTGTGTGTTTTGTTGGATTTAAATTAAGAAACTCAACAAGAAATATTATGATAGGGAAGAAAGAGCAATGAACTTGGAATTAAATGACAAGGATTTAAATCATTGATCAAATGAGCATTGGATTTCAAGTTATTTTTTACATATAAAAATTGTATATATGTTTGTTGTTATTAGAAAAATGCATAGATTTAATTAGAATAATGAGTGAGAAGTGATATTAGGAAGCACAAAATTATGTCATATATAAAAATATATATAACTTTATAATTATATATAATATATTACATATTAGTACATATTACAACATTTATTATACATGTAATACTGATGAGTTTCTCTGTTTATCATTTTTACTTTAGATGTTAAAAGATAACTATATATAAACAAAATGTAATGTAAGTAGATTTCATTTCCCACTTGGAGTTTAAAATTAAATTTTTATGGTTATTCTCTCCAAACCTTTGACAGAAAATTAAATTGCTTCTTTCTTCCCTTTAAGACAAATTAGACAGTCAATTATAAAATATAACATCATAAAAATATACTTACTTAGTAATGGAGAAAAGTGAGTCATATTTTAAAATTGATTCACATGGAGCTCTCAGGTTGTGTGTGTGTGGTTCTATATGGATTATATGGATTAAGTAGAAGGATTACAACATAAATCATCAGGGTCTTTCTTTTGGCGAGAAAACTTGCAAAATATATGGGAGGTGATAAATGGGCAAAGGAGTAATAAAATACGATGTCATGTTTTATTAAATATATTTTAATTTCAGCCCTAACTGGTTTGGCTCAGTGGATAGAGCGTCGGCCTGTGGACTGAAAGGTCCCAGGCTCGATTACGGTCAAGGACATGTACCTTGGTTGCAGGCACATCCCCAGTAGGGAGTGTGCAGGAGGCAGCTGATCAATGTTTCTCTCTCATCGATGTTTCTAGCTCTCTATCCCTCTCCCTTCCTCTCTGTAAAAAATCAATAAAAATATATTTAAATATATATATGTTTTAATTTCAATTTAGTTTTATAATAACTATGCATTCTTTATGGTCTTTTAAGTTGTGACTGGACACTTTCAAATCTTTTTTTTAACATATAAATTTTCAAAATATATATTCAAGAAATTGATGCCACACATATACATTTGCATACTTAAATTGCCATTAACATTTTTAAAGTTATTAAATTGAGACTATTGAAAAGTTGACTACTATGTTTATATGAACTTTCATATCATAATAAACTATAAACATTTAATTAATACTAAAAATGCATATGCCTATAAACTTCTTTATTCCTAAGGCAAAAGTAATAAAATAGGTAATAATTTAAAATATTATTTGGTCAAATAATATTGTATTCCCTATGATGTATATACATCAGGATAAAGAAAATATTTCACCTCATTGACTGGTGTTTATGGAGAAATTATACCATTTTATATTGCCTGCAATTCACATAAACCTTATAAAATGCCAAAATACAATGGTACAGGTATGGGAAATCATTGTTAAAAATAATAACCCCAGTCTGCAAAGCACACAGAATATGAATATTTTATTAATATCACTTTGTCTATGTACATTTGGTTATCCCTCTCCCTTCCTCTCTGTAAAAAAAATATATATATATGTATATATATTGATATATATATATGTATATATATATTGATATGTATATTGATATATATATTGATATACATATATATTGCTGTCAACATAGTATTGGAGTTCTGGCTATAGAAATCCACATGAAAAAGAAAAAGAAGTCTTCCACATTTGAAAGGAAGTAAAACTGTCACTATTTGAAGGTATAATACTATATATAGAAAACCCTAAAGACTCCAGCAAAAATAGTTAGCATTAATAAATGAATTAAGTAAAGTTGTAGGATACAAAATCAATATATAGAAAACTGTTGTATTTCTAGACACCAGTAAGAAATTATCAGAAAAAAATTAAGAAAACAATTCCATTTACAATTGCAACAAAAAACATCAAATACTTATGAATAAATTTATCCAAAGAGGTAAAAGACACTGAAGAAAAATAAATGAAGAAGATACAAATAAATGGAAGGATATACCATGCTCATGGACTGGAAGGATTAATATCTAAAATAACCTTACCACCTAAAGCAGTGGTTCTCAACCTTGGCTACACATTAGAATCACCTGGGAATCTTTTTAAAATCCAAGGATGAGGCCCAGAAATCAGGATTTTAAAAAGATTCCTAGGTGATTCTAATGTGCAGCCAAGGTTGAGAACCACTGACCTAAAGCAACATACAAAGTCAATGCAATTCCCAATAAAATGCTAATGACATTCTTCTCAGAACTAGAACAACTAATCCCAACATTTTTATGGAACCATGAAGACCATGAATAGTCAAAGAAATCTTGAGAAAGAACAAAGTGAGAAGTATCACACTCCCTGATTTCAAACTATAATATAAAGTTACAATAATCAAAACAGTATGGTACTGGCATAATACATATATATATATATGGAATAGACTAGAGAGCTCAGAAATAAATCCTTACTTATATGGTCAATCAATCTATGACAAAGGAGGCAAAGATATATAATGGGGTAAAGAGAGTCCCTTCAACAAGTGGTTTTTGGAAAGTTGGACAGATACATGCAAAAAAAAATGAAACTAGACCAATTTCTTTCATCATATACAAAAATAAACTAAAATGGATAAATAAGTCCTGGAACCATAAAACTTCCAGAAGAAAATATATGCCCTAAACTCTTAGGCATCAGTCTTAGTGACATCTTTTGAATATGTCTCCTTACTCAAGGGAAACAAAAGCAAACATAAACAAATGGAACTACAGCGGACTAAAAAGTGTTTCACAGCAAAGGGAACCATCAACAAAACAAAAAGACGGTGTATACATAAATATACATCGATTTTCAAAGCAACCATTTTCTTTTCTACCCAGTTTTCTTTAATTTAGAATATGGCCTTGGTCAGTAAACAAGGTGCTTGCAATGCAACACGCCTTACTGAACAAATTTATTCAAAATGACATCATCTGCTATGTGTCTAATTCTACATTGCCAGTAGCCACTGAGTGCTAATAAGTGCTCGCCAGCCAAGAGGTTTGAATTTAACATCTGCCACCAGCACCCAGCAAGTGCACCTTGGGGGGCAACTGTCAGGGAGATTGTTCTTCTGCTTTGTAACACCCTGAATCTGTCTCACATCATTTGCATGCAGATAGCTACAGACATTCATCATTTCATTATGCTGACGACTTCACTATTCTGGTATCTAATGTCTCTTTAATGAGCCTCAAAAAATACAATATCCCTTGATTTATGACTGCTTAACTGAGAAATTATACAAATTGGAAAAAAGAAACCCTCATAATGTATTTTCATTTTTTCCTCCACATTACACTTACATGTAACAGTGACTCATGAGTTAAGATTACGCTTCTTTGACAAAAGAAATGGTCAGAATCTGACTTACCGTGTTTTAGTGCCACCGTGGTTTATGTTCATACTTCAGGCCGCAGAGTAAAACTGTGCTGACGTCGAACAGTAGCAAATTAACATCAATCACTTTTCTCCCCCCAGAACGACTGTGTCTTGGACAGCCACTTTTAATCTCACTGTGACTCTGATAAGCCTTCTTTTGTTGTAGTGAGGGTTATAAGCCTAATATTCACTGCCCCCTCCTTTAAGTGGATATTAAGAACCTTAATGCCAGAAAGAGCTCTATCAAGCAACAAAGAAGAGGGAAGATAGAAAAAACCCAGAGGTGAATCTGAAAGGAGAACAGAAGTTTAGAAAGAGATGGGAGTTGCTGAACCTTTCACTTACTCGTGGGCCCCTCTTGGGATGCAGGCCCAAGGAGGTGTCAGTCTCCTTTCTTTCCTATTCTCTCCAAAGCTAAGCCAGTGGAGAGCATGAAAAGTGTCCTATTTATTTATTTATTTATTAATATATTTTATTAATTTTTTACAGGGAGGAAGGGGGAAGGATAGAAAGTTAGAAACATCGATCATCTGCCTCCTGCACACCCCGTACTGGGGATGTGCCCGCAACTAAGGTACATGCCCTTGACTGGAATCAAACCTGGGACCCTTTAGTCCACAGGCCAACGCTCTATCCCCTGAGCCAAACTGGTTAGGGCTGTCCTGTTTATTAATTAAAAATCATTTCCCCAAAGAAACCGGTTGTGGCTCCAACAGGCAAGAGTTTCAAAGAAGAATAAATTGTGTGCTGCCCAGCTCAGACAATAGCAGGGAGCCTGTGCGCGCAGGGTAAGTCGTGTTAGAATGAACACTCTAGAAGGAAGACTCGGGACACATCTTGAATCTTGAAGGAGCTGATGCATTAGATCGAGTAAGGCACTCAGAAGTAGGACAGAATTTAGGAGGTGGAGTCCTGACCTTTGATATTTGTCTCTCTCTGAAGTTTAGTTTCCATTCAACACTTCTGAGATCATTTGTGGCTCTCAACTTCTAAAGGAACACAAAACCGAGCTAAATTTGCCCAAAAGTGTCAGACAAAGAGTGGTTCAAGGTACATGAAAGTAAGCTGGAGATTGCTCTGACACAGAACAAGTGCCTCGACCGCTTATAGGAAGGCGAATAAAGGACAGATGGACAGATGCTGTGTACACACATACTCTGTAAGAAAATGGCTACTGAGAAAATAGATACAGGAAAGTTAGTTCTAATACTTTAACAATATCATTTTATTCCCTAGCTTGATTATTCCCTTTCAAGCTCCCCATAAATTACTTTTGCATATATCTAATATGTGACTCATGAGCAGAAAAAAGATAATAACCAAAGTTGAGGGGGGGGGATGTAATTTGATTCCAATCCTGTGAGAATTCTTAAATAGAAGACATTCAAAACAACATTTAAATCGGTCCAGCATCAATCACAAAAAGAGTTTTTACAACTTCCTGTGGTAAGTCCGTGAAAGACTGCATGAGATTTTTCCTCTCTGTAGGCCAGCACTGTCCCAGGCAGGTTCCCGTCACTACAGTCTAGATTTAGAGATTGGGAGAGTAGATAATCGGACAATAGAATTTAGTATTTTGTTTTAAATTGGTTTAAATTGGAGACTTAATAATTGGGTACAGATAGGGAGAAAAGGAGACCAACCATTCACCCATGGTGTGAATTCTTCAATGAGGAGCAGGGATAATGTGCACTTTTTCAAACGAATGGCCATTGGCCTCGGAAGTGCTGGTGGGATGGAGATGAGGTAGGGCTGTGCTTACTCTCATCCTACGGTGAAGGGCACTGTACAAACTGAGAGGAGTTTTCCAAAACCTAATGCAGTACCTCCTACCACAGATTTTAGTGATTAATTCATGAGCTTAATTTCGGAGTCTAAAATAACGTTGAAATCAAAGTCAGGAAACCAAGGAATTCATCTTTGAGACTAGATCATCTCTGAGACTCATCTTTGTAGCTTAGAATTTTTCATCTTATGTTTCCATTTCTAATGTTTGGTTTTCCTCCCTTTTTTTTGTAGCTGTGTATCAAATATTTAAGACTAATTTCTTTAACAAAAGAAATACAAATCGTGCCTGGCATGAAGTTAAAACTTGTGCCTTAATAACTATAGCACACTTTGTAGTTATGCCAACTGACCTTCTAAGTGCTGACTTTCTCTAAGAGCCAAACTTAAAAAAAAGAATTACAAGGAGTTAGCCATTGTTCATACTTCATTATGTTGTTTAGTTAAATAAAGATATTTCCGAAGTTCATGTTATATAATTTTTCTCTTAAAAATTATTATCCTTCTCATGCATATAAAACACTGCTAATATATTTTAATGTTCAGCTCAAAAATAAAAAATAACATTAAAAAGGGGCTATTTATTTCATTAATGTTAAGTTTAGGCATTTGCATACATTTTTTTATCCTAAGGAAGAATTTCTTCTTTAGAATAACCACCTAAAGTATGGTCACATTCTCTGCCAACCAGAGCAAATAAGAACTTGCAAAAAGCTAATGTCAAGAGAATGCTAAATACTAGTACTTAAGGAAAAAACAAACAAAACAATCGCTTAGATTAAGCAAACAAACACCACAATGAAAAAGCTTATATATTTATACCACTAGAGGGCTTGATCACTTTGCTACTAAAAAGAATTTCTTGCATAAACCAGGTTATCTTGGAATAAATGAACTTGTATACATTCACCCTCTCATCACGGTCATTAAACACACACACATATACATTGATGCAAGACATAACAAAGCGATTAGATTAAAAGAAAATTTCAAGAGCGAACATTTTGCTAAGCAATTTAAATGTGTCAAATAAACAGTATGGATACAAATATCACTTTCTCTTAAATGACATTGAAAATTATTTCTACAAATCTGTATTTAACCACGTGGTTCTGATAAATGGACTGAGCCATTTGAGAAGATTAATAATTTCAACGCAACACACAAATTTCTTTCAGTTATGTCACCAACAATATTAATTAAGAACAATTTGCCTTCATTCAAAGTGGTCTCTATATTTCATAGATGTATTTATTTGCATGAAAATTTTTCTATGACTCTAACCTAGGAAAATTCTATTACAGAAGAAGTACTGAAAATGACTGTCTCTGAATTTCTTAAGACAAGAGACACATTTAATAAGTTTAATTTTGTCTCAATTGGTAATTTGCCTTTAAGTCAGTTTAATTATTCAGCCACACTTTGAATACACATTTTCTCTGAGATAATGAGAGAATAAAAATTATAAGACTCAGCTAAAGAAAACAACCCTTATGATTCCTTCTAAAGTCTTTAGGTATCCATTTAAAATATGAATTAGATCTACTGCCCCAAGTATTGATGCACGTAAAAGATTAATACAAAATACTTTTTCAAATTTTGAAGTTGAAAATGTAAGTTATTACTACACTATATAAAATAAAGTACTTCTGGAATTATAAATAAGCTAATAAAACATTACTTGTTCCACTCACAAGGAGTTTCCCAAAGGAAGTGTCTGGTGTTGGGGAAAAAATGTTATGTGTCATTAGATAGTAGAAAATATATCTTTCATTATCTGAATAATTTTTCTGATTAATGACAGAAGTCAAAACATAAGACATATTTGACTGTATCTTGGGGTGACATTCAAAGCATACAGCCAGCTCTCATGCATGGGCCTGACTCATCATCAGGTGAGCTCTGAGAACCACCTGAGGTTCCTACATATGACTCCAAGACCTGAAGCAACCCTAGTTGACTGGAGGTTTTACTATTAAGCACGATCTTCCTGAATTTCTCTCCGAAGTTATGTTTCTCTGTGTAATTCATAAGATTATTAAAGACATTGCAACCTAAGAAATATGAGTTGCCACCATTGGTCCATCAGCAAAATGACTATCATTCAACCTCTGTACCAGTCATTAATTGAACTTACCCATGAATCGCAGCAGAAAGGTGTAGAGCATTGTGTGGGGAAGTCTATTTCTTCATTTATCTGACCAAATCAAGGCCTCAGGCCGACTTACCAGGTGTTTATAAGTTTGTTTTTGTTGGCGGTGGTTTTCTCTTTAGGAATGATGATTTTGTACGACTAATATCAGATGCGCGAAGAGCTCTTGAGAATTAGGTACATGTTAGGCAGTCTACTAAGTCAACTTGATAGTTCAGTAAAGTTACACATTATCACTAAAATATAAGCAGCCCTTCTTGTCAAAGTCTCTCATTCCAACACCTTTCCAACCCTGTGACTCGTGATGAATTGATTATTCATGGTTAAGACTAGGATCCTTCCCAGCCCAGTTTCACAATTATTTTACTTTCTCATCAGGACATTGTCATGCCACTAAGTATACCTGGCAAAGATCACCATGACACAGTAAACAACTGTCATATTGTCCCTCACTTAACTTTTGTTTATGCCAAATATTTATTCTATAATTAAGTGCTTCTATGTCCTGAATACTTTTTTTTTCTTCCAAATTGATATTCTCTTGTCAAATCGTGTTTCGGGAGTTTGCAATATTCTGCCTATTACTGTTTTGCAACTACCTATGTTATTCCTCATTCTGTTGAAGTTCAGCACATATATTATAATCACCACAGAAAAAGAAAGATTCTAATTTCATTGGAATCTACTTACAGCGATACACCTCTACCAGGGCTCTCAATTCTTCATCCAGAATCAATATCACACAAGAAGCATATCCAGAGGTTATTTTATCTCCTTTCTCTAATTTACATGATCACTGCGTTCAAGTCTGAAAAATAAAATAAAACAAATGTCTTACTATTAAACACAATACCACAATTTCTTTGTAATTTGTGCAATAAGATAATGTTAGAATATTTTCCTGAAAATGTACACTTCTGAGTATTGTGCTAAGTGAATATATACTGAAGTTTTCCACAAAAAATTTATAAATGGTGCAAAATTCATCAGGCCCACCAAAATTATATGAAAATGTGCACCAAGCAATGATAAATACCACTCCTTTTACTTCCCCGTAAGATGAAAAACAAATCTTAACACAGACAATATATTCTTTTTTATTTCTACCAGTTAAGTGATTATCATAAAACCCATCTAGAACATTTTGTTGAGTTAATAAACTAACTTTTAGTGTTGAAACAGTCATAGAAAAGTCAATTTTATCCATATATACACAATTAGGTCCTGCATATTCATGTTATGTTTATTCAAATAGTGTAAGAGATTTGTTAAAGGAAGTTATAAAAATAAATCACATTTCTACCATGAGCTGACACTGGAGCAAAAGAAAACAAAACAACAAAAATTCACAAAATTAGGAGTATCTTCCGATTCCCTGCTTTCCAATCAGCAAAGGAAAAAGAATAGATCTATGTATGAGGGAGGCTGCCTATAGCTTAGCTATCAATTGTAATTAAGGGAAAAGCTCTTTAAAGTGTCCACCAAGGAACCAAGAGATCAAGGCTCGATTTCCCCATCCCCAGTAGGAGGCAGCTGATCAATGATTCTCTCTCATCATTGATGCTTCTATCTCTTTCTCCCTCTCCCTTCCTCTCTAAAATCAATAAAAATATATTTTATTGACTTGATTGGCCAACATTTAGTATTACTACTTACTTGTCACTTTATTTGTATACTTCTTTTGTTTATAAAGCCAGGTGGACAAGAATGTCTTAATGTGGCCCAGGTGTAATTTTCTGTGTTAAAGTTTCTAAAATTAGTTTCCATGCTTTATTAAGAAATCTATAATTTGTGAAAAATGGGCACTTTTTACAGAATTTGGAAATGTGAAGCCACTACACTATGTCAAACTCAAGGCCCAAGGGCCGCATGCGGCCCACAATGAATATTTTTGCGGCCCAGCCAATATAACACTATGTAAGAAACATTTCAATAAAAATTTTGTAACTTAATTTTTACAATATCCTGTTATACATAATTATTAACAATGAACTACAACGTTCGCTAATGACCGATGACTACAATTGTGTTGTATTCATTTTCCTTACGCGCAGGCGCACTATTTCTCTCCACTAATACTAGTAGCGAATATTTTAGCAGCCGATGGCCACGTCATTAGTCTTGGGCTGACTTGTTTGGTGTGTGCAGCAGGAAATATTTCACTTTTGGAGAACAAGAAAAATAGGTTTGTTTGCGCTACGCTTATTGATTTGTGCAGCTATTCAGTGTCTGGTAAGTTAATGTTCAAGAAAAATATTTTTATTAAAATGTTCTATTATTTTATGTTAACGATGACTCATTTATTTCAGCCCTTTGTATTCAACATGTCTCTATTGAAATAAACCTATGTTTCTATGAAAATTGAAGCTTTTGTTTTTTGCGGCCACATACGCTTCAACCTTGTTTATTTGGCCTGTGTTCGCCTGTGAGTTTAATGTGTTTGCTGTACACCGTAACATAGGACATCCCCACGAGAGAGGCCAGATTTCCAGGATGCGTTTGCCAGCTGTCTGCTGGACACTGGGACACGGTTTAGTATCTGCATATAAAGATGTTCTCAATGGTCTTAAAATTCTCAGAACACTCAACTAAGCACCTACGTTTTGGTCTCATTCAGCGTGACTGGGCACGAAGCCACCACTAAAAATCACAAGTAACGGTCAGAAATGAACGCCTCATTCTGGCTTCCCATTGGGCTCCAATATGCAGAGAATGGCATCTGTTTCCCCCTTCGCATCCTCCTCAGGCCTCGTGGGAAGTCCTTGCCACCTGACTCACACGCGGAAATCCAAAAGATTCGGCCACACAGCACACATTGGCATGGTAATAATAACAGCAACAATAAAATAATAGCAACAAACTTCTAGTGGTCAGCATGTGTCAGGTCCACGTTTTATATTGGTTTTTCATTCATATATGAAATAAAAAGTTCCATTATCATCTTCGCATTGAGTATTAGGAAAATGGGGCTAAGAAACGCTAACTGATTTCCTCAGTCACGCACCTGGCCAGGCAAGAATCAACCAGTTTCATGATAATGTCGATCCCATAATCTTTCCATTACATTTTGCTGTTTGGTGACTGAACTGTTTATGACAGAAAGTGAGACATTTTCCAACCCACTGAGTAAGGAATGTCACAAAAGATAAGACATTATAGGCAATACTTCAATTAAAAAAATGACAGATACGTAATGAATCTTTTAAACCAGAAAAAAATATTGAATAAACTTGCTGAGAGCTGGATCCTCTGATGTATCATGTTCACATTACATTAAATAAAATGAATGTCAACATGCTAAATGCTGAACTTCTGAGTTAAATCAAAACAGAACATACACGGGAAATAAAAATTAAATATTCACGGGACTTTCATATTAATAATTATACTTCAAATATACCCTGCATTATTGAGGTTTGTACAAATATAGGCACACATACACATATATGTCTATAGATTAAAAACTCCTGATTTCCCAAGAATTATGTTAAGGGGGATTTAAAACAAAATTTAAACACGTAAAATGTTTATACACCAAGCAGTTTAAATTAATATTTAAGTAAGATGAGTCTATCCAACCCTATGCCATCCATGTTAAAATAATAAATAATTGGGTTTCTAATTAGCACTGCACTAATCGGTAAACTCATATTTGGGACCAAAAGTACTGTAGCATACCCAATTTATTATTTTAAGGAAAACCAAGTTAATGGCATGTACTGTGTCTATATGTAAAAAGAAAGTGGGTATGCTGGTATACACTGAATTCTAATAATTAAATAATTTCTAACTCTACACATCATTTCCCTGTCACCATCTCACATCATGAAATCTATATGGAATATATTTTATGTGACCATTAATTAAAGTTAAATTTACATGAGGAAAGTGTGTTAGCTTTTTGTTGCTCCAGTTTCTTGTATGTTTACGCGATATGTTCATATTTCTTTCAATTACTAATGAAACTCTGGCTCTCACAAAATCGAGTATGTCAATCAATGATGTGGAGATTTGCTGGCCAACTTCAGATGCTGCAGAAAGACAAACATAAAAATGTCTGCCTGTTTCTTCTGGGTGAAAACAAGCAACAAGCTAAGAATATGGAGGAAGGCACAGATTATAACCTCAAGAAGTATGTCACTTCTTCCTTAAGAAGCTTTAAAATTAACCATGATTTATTCCTGTGAATCATTTTTTTTAAGATCTTTGCTTGGTAGTAGTTTTAATATTTAAGATTTCATCTAATCCTTTTTAGGTCAGTAATTGATAAAATCACTGTAAATGGGGAAAATTTTTGACAGTTAATAATCTGAATGAGCACAAAAAATCTGTTTCTGAGATTCAGTCTGGAAAGATAAAGCACTGACAAGATTGAGAATGAGGGATAAAGGCCAAATGCACATTGGACCAAAATGATAAAGTTGTCAAAATGTTGAACTGGTTGGAGATGGATTACTTTCAGCCAGTGGCTTTGTAAGTTCCACCCAGTGGTGCTTACTTGAAAACTATAGAACAACCTGTGAGAATAGGCATTTGTGTGTAGCATGTTTATAATCTTGAACTTTTTATGATTTATCATTTGTTTGTACAGTCACTAGGATTGAGTAAGAAAAGAGTATAAATTGGGATTTGGGAGGATTTTTCAATTTTCATAAAGTTTTTAACATGATCTATATTATAAATATGCCTGACCTACTAGCTTAATACTGCTTTAATATATTTCATTAAAGTTTTGTGACTTTAAGTAATTGCTCCAAAACTGCTGTTTGAAAGTGAAATTTTGTAAGCATTAGTTCAAACGGTGTTAAATGTTTCACATTCTATAGTGAGCTTTGGAAATTGTACTGCTAATTAAACAGCTTTATTTAATTTTTCTATCATTTATGTTCAAAAAGAAATAAAAATAATTATTTAATTTTCACTCAGTGACAGTTATCTGCTACCATATTTTCATTCATTATGCCTTTCTTTTACATAATCAGAAGACTTTTCACTTATATATTTAAAATAACTAAAAAGCACATCATAGCAGGAATAGTGTTTCTAGTTTTTATCAGTTTTTCACATAGAACATTTCACATATTAAATGTTCTTTGCCCATAAAATGTGAAATTCGGAACTGATGTATATTTATCTTGACCATTTAATTGAACAATGCCACACTCCTAGCCACTATCTACCTTTTACTGTCAGTATAATACTACAGAATTAGAGAGCGGGTTCCCTCTATTTGAGTAATCACAGGCATTAGCATACCTTTCAACCTAAGAACACTTCTGCACAATTAGAGAAAGCTATTCCCTGAGAATAATCATTGGTTTTAAAAGTTACTAGACATTACGGGATGATCATTATTTTTAATTGTACTGATAACACTAGTATTAGACTCTGAGTTTGACTAACCTTTTTCTAAAGTATAGATTACCTAATAACCAATTATTAGGTTTCTTAATCTCTATCTCTTTTATAGTTTAAATATTTGTTTGTTTTGAACTTAATTTTCTAAAACAAGTTTGTCTTTCTGAAATGATGGAACATTGTAAGAGTACAATGACAATTAAGGTGAAAACATGTATATTTCTAACCCTTTGAGGCACAAAAATATTATCAATTATGTACACGAAAATACAAAAGCAGCTGAGTACACATTCAAGGATTTTGCAATCCAATTGCAGAAGGGTTGGAGCAACACACAGAAGGTGAGGATGGGGTCTCTCTCCTGGGGTCGCAGAGCAGCCTCAGTTCCCCTCCACACCATAGCAAGCACCTGTCACGGTCGGCACATGCTAATCTCACTGCTGAGTCCATGGTCACTGCGGAGTCGCCATCTGACATACCTTGTAGCTGACATTTGACCCAGTGGATCAATCCTTCTTGAGTCCATCTTCGCTGGACCTACGAGTCATGCTCTCTCACTTCCTGCTCCTCACTGCGGCCACTCCTCTCTCTCCTGTGCTGGTTCCTGCACATCTCCAGGTCTAAGGCCTGAACACGGAGTGCTCAAGTACTCATCCTTGACTTCTGTCCCCTTCTTGCCCTCACTGCCCGGGTCTGTCTAATATGGCAACAGTAGCCAACACGTGGCTGCTCAAATATAAATCTGAATTAATTAAAATGGAATAAAATGAAAAATATAGCCACCAGGCCAACACTTGTGTATTCCTGTCTTTCTTGCATCTCCCACATCCAAATAATCAGCAACGCATTTGGATTTGACACTCAAAATATCCTCAGAATCACTTTGCATCACGTCCCCAACTCTGAACCTGGTGCAAGCCGCCTTTATCTTCGGCCTGGATGACTGCAGTAGCCTCCTGAGCTATTAGGAGGTGCCTCTGTGCTGGTCTGTATTCCATTCTTAAGCCACCTTAGCGGAGGTTGGATCAGGCCCCCTCCCTGAATCCATCCAATGGCTCCAACCTCCCTGACAAAGGTCCTTCTCTAGCCTACTGTCCCTCTCCTTCACATCTGTCTTCTTAGTGCACCTGAACCACCACAACACAAGTGTCTGCCTCAGCACCTTTCCTCTTGCTTCAGACACACTTCTCACAGTCCCCCCTAATCCCATCTTCCTGTCTGTACTCTCTTTGCTCGAATCGTCCTCTCTGGGACTGAAGCACGTTATCTAGTATACTCTTTCTCTCACACATCTCTTGCCCTAATTTAGACTTTGAATAAAGGGGTTTCCTTCCCCCTTACTTGGATTTATACTTTGATAACTTTCCGGATACATCCCCTCACATTTCACAGATAATCATATTAGTAATGTTACATGACATAAATCAACCATTCTAGTTTATGCTGCACTTTTCTATAATCCTCACTTACAGATATATTTTTAGTGATTTTAAAGAGAGAGGAAGGGAGAGGGAGGGAGAGTGGAAGAGAGAGACACTGATGTGGTAGAGAAACCTCAATTAGTTGCCTCCCATACGACAGGGAAGCTGTAAGCTAGGTATGTGGCCTGACTAGGAATCAAACCCATGAACTTGTGGTATCAGGGAAAATGCTCCACCCAACTGAGCACTATAAGCCAGGGCTACTATGTGATTTTGAGGCTACAATATACCGTATGGTCATCATTCGAAGTTAATAAAGTTAGACATACATAACTCCGTAATCCATTTTAATAACCTCATAATTGTTAATCATTAAGTTGGTTTCTGATGCAAGAATTTTTTTTAAAAAGCACTGCAATGAACATCCTTGCATATGTACCTTTGAACACTGTCTAATATTTTACGCATTTCAAATCCAAATAGCAGAATTCATGTGACAAATGGCATGCACATTTCCAATTTGGATAAGCTATTGTAAAATTTAAACTTCCTAATGCACCCTTATCTTTTAAATCATTTCTAACCACTATACTAGTATATTTTTATGTAATGGTCTTAAGGTTCAATGTTTTAGATGCCTTTTTTTTGTTGTTGTTTTTTAATATCTTAACTCATACCCTACTCCTTCTCCAATTTTTCTGAAGATTAATTGAAGACTTTTTAATTACTTCGCACTAGCTGTGTGTAGATTTAGGTATTTTAACACTCTTTTTAATACAAACACATAAATGGACATATAGACACAGGTATAATTTTATTTGTTTTTCAGATGTATTTATGATATGTGATATTTTCTTTCCATTTAGAAGTTTTGCATTATAATTAGTCAATACATTGCTTTAAGTTTACTAGTATAGTGTCTGAATTTTGTATTAAGCAATGTCTATTGTTTGTCTATGTATGCATGCTAGTTTATAAATGATAGGAGCACAGCATACCTTTAACTATTCCGGCTCAGCAATTACATTGCAATTTGGGGATTCAGCTTTGCACTTTTCCCCTCTCCCTGCCCCCAATTAATAGTTAGTTGGTTTGTAGCCATTAAATCTCAAATTTAAACTAAGGGCCAGAACCAGTTTCTTGGCTTTCCAGTTTTCTTGTTTTCCTACAATTGTGTCTCTGTACTCTTATTTTTAGATTTTTCCTTGCTCTTCTTACATTTATTTTTCTAGGCCAGAAATTCTCACTTGCCCAGTAGATGCTGAGGCGAATGTAATCCTATGCTGTGTTGAGGGAAGATCTCAAAATTACACATGTTCTTCCATCTCTCGGGCTTTTTTTGGGTGTAATTCTTCGAAGTAATTTTGAAATTATTGATCTCCAGAGGCTCTTGCTCTTTTTTTTTTTTCAACTAAATTATAGTTTCGCAATATGACCCATCTTTAAAAATTAAAATTTTAAAAAGTTCCATTTCTGTGTGTTGATATACAATGGAAATAAATCTATTACCTTTTATTACCCAAGTTGCTTAATAATATTTAAAATTGTCTCAGAAATATGATGTAACTATTGATAAAGATAATAATGAAAAGTTCTACATTTTAAATACTAAGTCAAAATGTGGAATGCAAAATTGTATCTATATTCTTAGTAAACACATAAAAATACATGTTGATAGGACAAGGAATAAAGGAACATGTAAATAAGAAAACAATTAAGCTACTAAAACAGTAAAAAAATAATGGATTATTTCTGTCATTTTATTACATCCTTTACAATTAAATGGCTATATGCAATAACAAAAATTTTAAAAATTTATTTTTAGAAATGAATGCTCAAAAGACTTTGGCTTTGAGTGTTTGCTCTCATGACCTAGTTGAATGCATTTCTAAATCTACCATTTACAGACACACACAGGGACACACACACCAGCATGGCCAAATCCACAGCAGAAGAAACTATTGAAAGTAATAGCTACTGCCTTTCCTCAAGCTCACTGACATGTACAGATGCCCACAGAGGAATCTGAAAAACAACAATAACAACAGCAGCATCTAATTGTTAGTTCAGACACTCATTATGCCTCTTTTATAGTCCAGATGTATTTTAAGCTGGTGCATACCTAATTAAACCTATACGACAGGCTTAATTAAGACTATTTAAATTCATTCCATTCTGCTAGTTTTGCATCTGTCCACAAGATCAACATAATGGCTTAGTGGCAATGCTGCATTAACACTGGAGATATGTATGTATTCCGATTTAAGCACTGGATTGATGGCGTAGTTCAATTTAAGAGTTCGTCTAGAGCAGTGGTTGGCAAACCGTGGCTTGAGAGCCACATGTGGCTCTTTGGCCCCTTGAGTGTGGCTCTTCCACAAAATACCACGTGCGGGCGCTCATGTACAATGCGACTGAAACTTCATGGCCCATGCGCAGAAGTTGGTATCTGGAAAGAAGATAGACGAAACAAGTCTACAAGACGAGTGTGGATGGGAGAGTTGGAAGGGGTCGACCTCAGCGAACGTACCTCAATCAGATTGAGGACGTTTTTAGCAAAGGCCAGCTTAGGAGTACCCTTATTAAGTTAATAACAATGTACCTATTTATATAGTTTAAGTTTAAAAAATGTGGCTCTCAAAAGAAATTTCAATCGTTGTACTGTTGATATTTGGCTCTGTTGACTAATGAGTTTGCCGACCACTGGTCTAGAGTCAGCAAGGTTCTGTATTTCAGGAAATGTATAAACCTTGAATTACTATCAAATTCTAAAAATATAAAATCACAGAAATAATTCAACCAAGGTAAAAGTAACATGGATAACTGTCTTTTGCTTAAGACAGCCATGTATCTTATTTCTATCAGCCTTCATATTCTGATAAACAGCATTGATTTATTTCAGTAATAATGCGATTTTTTAATCTTAGCGGTTCACTCTGTGCTATATACTAAGTATCAACAACCCCACCTTAAATAGAAACTATTTCACAAAATCAGTTTCTACTTTCTACCTAAAACTTTGCTCATGATAAACTTTTTAAGGGAGAAAAACACTGGTAGTAAAAATCCACTGTATAATCAATGATTTCTTCTCATGATTTTTATTTCTTCAAAGTAAGTTTTAAACTTCCTACATCCTCGGAACTAGAAACAGAACGTCACTATGTAGTGAAATGTTTCAGAATCTATTTCCTGCCTTTACAACCTGATTGCAGACAAAAATGGGATCACAGCATCCCTTAATATCAAACGGTATCTGCTCCTCCTATTCATATTCACAGCAACCTCACTGCAGCTCTGATGGCCTTAGGTAAGGACATTGATTGTGGATGAAAAGCTGTCAGCTGCAATAGGGGAGGTTTCACTTGGAATAGCATAGATAGTATACACACAGGTACCTTACCGCATTTTCTCAATTATAATACCAACATTCCTTCACATTTTTAACATGTCTTAAACTAGGAAGCATCCTACGATGGATTGTAAAAGAAACTTGCCAGCCATTTCTGTTTCTCCCCAGGAAAGCTGATGCTAAATCAATGGTACCTTTTACAGATATTGACATTTTGGAATTGAGGAACAGAATATAAACTGTGGCTCTCATAACAGCTGATGCCAGCAATCGTGTAAAGCAAATTATTATCTCTACTTCCACTAATTATTTCATTTTTCTGGAATGCGTCCATTTTCAGGATCGTTCAGACATTTTCAATATAGGTCTGGAGTAATTCCTTGTTCCATTAGGACATATATTCTAAAGCCTTACCGCTTTTCTGAGGAAAGGTTATCAAAATAATTACCATCCAAAGCAAATGTTATCTTAATGCAAAGTATCTAAATAAGTATTAACATTTTGCACAACAAACTGCTTTAAAAATGGGCAGCCCAAGAACCCAATATATAATGTATTTGGAATTGTTTAAATTCAAAGCTAGCAGTATTTCCTGCTTTTAATTTGGATGTAGTGTTAGAATATAAATAGTAGCTTATTGAATGGTCAACATTAATTATAATGTCAAATACATAACAATCATCTTCAAAACCATTAAAGAAGGTAAAACAGTGAATATTAACAGTGATGTGTCAAGAAGTCAGAATTAACTTGAAAAAATAAATGAAGGAAAGGGAATCTTAAGTGCAATAGAAACATATATGGGGAAATATAGAGAGTTGAATCAATACCAGATACCACCTCTCATTTTAAAAAAGTAAACCCAAGGCTCACTGAAAAAACTACAGTCTTATTCACCAAATACTTATCACTAAGTAGTTGTTCACTTAAAATGCTTGTACTATGGACCAGCATTCGGGACTGTAAAATACATCAGCATGGCTTCCCAATCGTTTGAACGGGCCAGCTGTGTCGGATCCCAGTTACTGTGTAAGCTTCCTATCCCCAAGGTGATCTTGATTCTCACTGTGCCTGTCTCTTTCTTATCTCTGCGTGTGTGTTGGAAGCAGGTGAACAGGAAGTCTGCCTGGTCCCCAGCCTGTCACTCTGCTGTGCTGGCTGTGATTCCGCAGAAACACTGCAACAAAGCCCTGCTCCCCACTCAACCGGTGGGTCCCCGCATGGCTGCCTTCCAGACAGTGTTGTGTGAGGTTGCAGGTAACGCCTTCAAATGCAGGGGACATTGCGGCCTGCCTCCCTTCCATGGAGAGAAACTGAATAGCGGTTTTTGATGTGCGTGTATTTTACCTGCCTCCTTACTCTAGCGGTGGAAACCATATGTCAGAGAAGGAAATAAGAACACAAGATGTTTCCGTTTCCGTAGCGTTGGCTGAGTTATGTGTTTCTCTCTCCATGAGTTCTGGTACTTTCTGGAAGACTTGAGAAGAAATATATACATTTTAACCAAGGTGTGATTAAAATATGCATTTGATTATTTTAAAGTACCAAGATATCATACTTTCAAGAATTCATATAATCTACCCAAGGATTGTGCAGTTGGAAAAAAATGATATGAATTGTTCTGACTTGAATGCAGGTAAAATAGAAGCCAGAGTGAAGTTAGAAAAAAAAATCATTTATTTCTTTCAGAATATAGTACCAGAAAAAGCACTATAAAAAGATCAAATAAAATAGCCAAGCTAGGCAGTGGTGGCAGGGAAGAAACTAGGTATCATGAGGGCAAAAATAAATTACATGTGTAAAAAATCATAACAAGTAATGGGGTAAATCCCACGGAATCATAGTTTGTTTTTATAAGCAACACATGTTTATGGGAAACACTATATTTAAACAATATTCCAGGTGAATAGTTGCTTACAATGGTATATAAGACATAACTCTGTTTTCTAGGTGTTTAGTCTCTCAGGAAGGATAAAGAAAAGCAAAATATGTGTAAGTGTAACTCCAATATGAAACACTTTTTTAGAGTGTGGGTTAAAACCACATTTGTGGAACTGGGGAGCAAACGAACCTCAGCTATACAAGTCTTCGTAATGACGCCGGGTCTACACAATTCTTCTCTCACGTGTAACAAATTTTCCTCAACTGCGTCAGCCCTCTTGTTTTCTAATACTTCTGAAACCCTGCATCCTCTCCTGCCCGGCTGGTAAACTAATGCGTTATGGCAGCTGACTTCGGTATGTCCGCTATCAGTAGCTTATCCAAGCCTGTCCATAATATGTGCATACCTTTGCGTTCTACAATGTGAAGTCCGCAATGCATGCCTTTCTCTGGAGTCTTTATACATCTTCTTGCAAAACTAACCCTGGTATACGAGTTGCTATTATTTGCAAGTATGTCATGTTATAAAATTCATTATGCCCTACTTTTATTTTATTTGAATCCTATTTTTTAGTAAGTAACAAATGATAGGCAATTTCAACAGCAACTGAACAGTGACATCCACATTTTCACTCTTTAATTCTAGAATAGAGCCAATATAACTTGGCTCTCGTGGGATTGGAAAGATGATATGAAGATGATATATGGTCACTCCTGAGAGTTCACGTATGAAACGTGGCACAAAACCAACCCTAATGTTCAGGGAAGGACATCCAGTTGCATGTTTGGGAACATGTAACATGTGTTGGCAATGAAAATAGTCCTGAACCTAACAGTTTTGCTTGTTAATTTGATTGCAGTTAGAGAGCTATTTATTCACATGGGTAGAATTCTTATTGTACTCTTCATAAATGAGCAGATCTTTTTCTTTGTACTTTTTCATGCAATTACTTATCTGCTTTCTCCTAAAAAGGAAGTCATTCTAAATTTTGCACGTAAAACAAACAAAAAATACTCCAAACATTTTATTTCTACATAAAAGTAGATTTCTTGAAAAAAAGATCCTGAAATCTTTAAGTTTTTTTACTTAGTCTTGATAGCATATATGCCATCACTGGTATTCATGCATATACGACTTATAATTATAAAAGTAATAGACCTAAATAATCATTGCCCCAACCCCTCTCCCCAGAGACAACCATTAGGAATGTTTGGGTGTATTGCGACAAATGTGTCCCTAAAAACTGAAAAACCTGCGCGAGTATATTTACACAAAGTTAGAGTTGGTGTTTTTACATAAAACCGGAATCGCATTCTTCAATAGTATGATAATGGCACTGATTTCCTTTAATGATATCATCTGATCTTTTTGACTTTTCATTTTTTAAAATTTTTTTATTGATTTCAGAGAGGGAGATAGAAACATCAATGATGAGAGAGAATCATGGATCGGCTGCCTCCTGCATGCCTCCTCCTGGGGATCGAGCCTGCAACCAGGGCCTGTGCCCTGACCAGGAATGGAACCATGACCTCATGGTTCATAAGTCGATGCTCAACCACTGAGCCATGCTGGCTGGGTTTCATTTTTCTATGTGACAGTTAGAAACTCCCTGATTATGAAATCCATGTAATTTGAAAATTAAAAAAAAAAATTCCACAAAACGGGAACCCCCACTGCACACACACTGCCGGCGATCAGAGCCTCGCATCCGAGGACCACACCCCTGCAAGCTGGAAGCCAGGCCCTGATCCTCTGCCCTCAATCCCAGAAGATTATTTTCAGCAACTTCTTTGCTGTCCCTGTCTGGGCCAGTAAGAAAGGATATTGAGTTTGCATTTCATATTCAAGGTCATCTAATAATTTACACCCAGAATCATCTGCCACGTTTTCAGGATACACAGACAGTCTTACCGACCTTGATCCTGACCTACATTCGGCCTGACTTTTCCAGCCTGGAGAGCAGACCTGACACCTGTGCCTGTCTCCTCTGCACAGGGACCGTGGGCCAGACGCCTCATGCATGCTCCCAGCATCACTATAATAATGACTGTCCCGCCTGAAAGGTGATTTACCCTATTATTTAGCCAAATAATCCAAGCATTATCCAGGCAAGTTTATTCTCCCCACAGTGGCCTGAGAAATATGCTGTATTATTTTTTTTCTAAAAGACACTAATTTTGTTTGAATTTCAACTAGGTGCACAAGATGTTTTCCTGAAAGCCTTAGATAGTCTATTATTCTTTCTTTCATAACAAAACCCTTAAGAAGGTCCTACCATTAAGTATGTTGACAACTTTCAGTACACCAAAAAAAAAAAAATGCTTTCAAGAGTTTTTGCAGAATCTCAGGTGGCAAAGAGGCTCATGAAAAATCAGGCTTCAGAGCTGAGGTTCTTTTCTTAATCAAATAACCAAAATCAGACATGATGTCAGACCAGTGGTGCTAGCACTACACAAGACAATCTGAGATTTCTCTTTCTATTGGTATTTTCATCATTCTGAAAAATTTCTATCTCTCTATATAAAAGCCTAAGCAACCGTCTGACCGTTCAACCATCCAACCAGTAGCTATGACGCACAATCACCACCAGGGGGCAGACGCTCAGTGCAGGAGCTGCTGAGCTGCAGTGACTTGGCAGCTGCGGCTGTTCTTGGGTGACGCACCCAGAACCAGAGAGGAGGGAGCCCGATTCCAGGGTGTGTCACCTGAGAGCCACCCTCTTGCAATCCGGGAGCCCTCAGTTGATGTGGGAAAGCTGGTTTCGGACCGATCCCCGCAGGTCAGGCCAATGGACCCTACTGGTGCACGGATTTGTGCACCAGGCCTCTAGTTTTCTTATAAATATCAATGATCAAAATGGGCTCCTTCAAAATTATTCTTCATTGTTTGTATCATGCTATTAGTTCTTTCATATACTAGTACTTGGCAAAGGGGAAATGTGTAGCTTTAATTTCTCCTTGATATGCAAAATATTAGATGAGATGTTACTGATCTTGGGTAAATTTTATAATTTGAAAAAGGTTTTTTTCCATTTTTTTATCTGTCTCACTCCCAGGATTCAGGAAGCTGAGTTATTTCCAGGGCACCAAGAGACCAAAGTATTTCAAATTGCGTGTGATTTAAAATTTGTTAATGCAATAAGCAACTTCGTATGCTATGCAGTGATACATATTTTGTTTCCGACAATCCACATATGAAAACAGTAAGATACTAGCTGTTTTGGATCAGGTTTTTTGTTGTTGTTGTTGCTGTTGTTTTCTAAGAAAGTATGTGCCTTTAAATGTACTTTTTAATTAAACATTTTATGTTTTTGCTTTTTTCACTTTGAGATCATTAAAAATTTACATAGAGTTACAAGAAAAAATACAGAGTGATCCTATGTACTTCTGGCCAGTGTCCCCCAATGCTAACAACTGGCAAAACTACAGAGCAATCTCACAACCAGGATGTTAAAACAGTGATACGGTCAAGAAAGGGAACACGGTAGTCCCATGGATCCCTATGTTGCCTTTCATTACCAGCCTCCATCCTTGCCTCAGCCCTCATTCCTAAGACCAAGCAACCACGAATCTCCTCTCCATTACTATAATTTTCCTCTGGCAAGAAGGCTCTACAATGGATTCCCACAGTGGAACTTTTTGGAACTGGCTTTTTTGAGTCTCGCGCGATTCCCCGGACTTTCAGCCAAGCTGCTGTGCTCTAACAGTGTGTTCCTCTGTTATCGCTGAGCCATGTGCCAGGGTGTGAATACACTGTAGTTCATTTAACCGCTCACCTGCCCAAGCACATCTCGGTCATGCCAGTTTGTGCTCTTGCAAGTAAGTTACTGTGAATGTCTCTGTACACATTTTTGTGAAGTTTTCATTTGTCTGAGATAATACATATTTAGGATGCCTTGGGGATTCCTTCAGCTGTGCTGAATTCATAATTTTTATGTCACTTTTCCCATGAAAAGAACATGCAAGCTTGTGTGTCTGTCTCATCCATGATTACAGTAAGACCACAGATATACCACCGAGAATTCTTAGTAACAAACAAGAGGCATTGATGTTCCCCTGATTAGAACAGACAGGAAATACATTGATAGGCTTTGGAGTAGCTTTCTGAATCAGCAGGTTTCCCTGATAGGGCAAGAATAAGAAATGTCAGATGTATCCAGGATCACAGCCAAAATACAATAGAATAAACATGATAAAGACACTCGTGGCACCACCTGAAGACAGGGGCCTCTGCACCAGACGCAGCTGCCCAGGGCTCTGCAGACCACTGGACAGTGGGGAGGAGCCGCTGCTGCCCTTGCACCTTAGATCTTGCTGTGAACACAACAGCCGTCACAGTGAATCTCTCCTTCTCACAAGCACACAGCCGTACATATTCTAAATGTCCTAGAGAATGCCCCCCAATATCTGCAATCCCAAAGAAAACGGTGTCCTGAATCTGTGGTCATTTTTCTGATCAATAATTAAATTGATGGCTTTGACCTTAGGTTCAATTTCCTGAAGGGGTATCTGCATATTAAAGAAAAATACTGAGCATACTCTATGACAATGTTGTTTACCTAATGAAAAAAGTCAAGTTCATTCTATTATGAAAAAATAAAATAGTAGCCTGTCCAGTGTTGCTCATGGTTGAGCATCAACCTATAAACCAGGAGGCTATGGTTCGATTCCAGATCAGGGCATATGCCAAGGCTGGGGGCTCGATCCCCAGTAGGGGGCCTGGAGGAGGCATCTGATGCTGATCGATGATTCTCTCTCATCACTGATGTTTCTATCTCTGTCTCCTTCTTCCTTCCTCTCTCTGAAACCAATAAAAATAAATAAAATGATATGGGTTGGGGAATGAGGCTGCCAGAAGAAATGTACGGTGGGACAACTGCTTTGGAAAGTAGTCTGGCAATTCCTCAAATGGTGAAACACAGAGTTACTGCATGACTCAGCAGTTCAACATCCAGTTATGGAGCCATGTAAATGAAAACATACATCCACACAAAGACATGTACATGAATGCTCATAGCAGCATCATTCAAAAGAGCCCCAAAATAGAAATAACCCCGATGTCCATCAGCTGATGAATGGATATAAGCAAATGTAGCTTATCCATGCCATGAAATATTATTTAGCCAATGAACGAATAAAGTACTGATTCATGCTATGATGTGACTACAGCTCAAAACATTATGCAATGTGGAATACGTTCACCACAAAGCACACACACATACTGTGTGATTCTGTTTATACAACAGGCAAACCTATGGAAAATAAGGTAGGTTAGTGTTTGTCCAAGGCTGGGGTGAGGACGGTGCAGCTGGGGAGAGAATTAGATGATGATGATGGCCGGGCATATCTTTAAATCTAGTAAATAGTCATTAGATACACATTTTTAAAAATGGGTAAATTTTATGGTATATAAATTATCCTATATAATAAAAGCTTAGGTGGCGTCATGTGACATCGTCACAAGATGACAGCCATGATGTCGTCACAAGATGGCCACCACAAGGTGACCACCACAAGATTGTCACCACAAGATAGCTGGCAGTTGGGGGCAACCAGGCATGCAGGGGAGGGCAGTTGGGGGTGATCAGGCCAGCAGGGGAGGGCAGCTGGGGGTGATCAGGCCAGCAGGGGAGGGCAGTTGGGGGTGATCAGGCCAGCAGGGGAGGGCAGTTGGGGGTGATCAGGCCGGCAGGGGAGGGCAGTTGGGGGTGATCAGGCCTGCAGGGGAGGGCAGTTGGGGGCAACTAGGCCGGCAGGGGAGGGCAGTTGGGGGTGATCAGGCCAGCAGACAGAAGCAGTTAGGGGCAATGAGATAGGCAGGCAGGCAAGCAGTTAGGAGCCAGCAGTCCTCGATTGTGAGAGGGATGTCCTACTGCCAGTTTAGACATCCAGCAGTCAGATATCCCCCAAGGGGTCCCAGATTGTAGAGGGTGCAGGCCAGGCTGAGGGACACCCCCCTCCTGTGCATAGATTTTGTGCACTGAACCTCTAGTACAGGGGTCCTCAAACTTTTTAAACAGGGGGCCAGTTCACTGTCCCTCAGACCGTTGGAGGGCCGGACTATAGTTTAAAAATAATTCCTATGCACACTGCACATATCTTATTTTGAAGTAAAAAAACAAAACAGGAACAAATACAATATTTGTATTTGCATGTGGCCCACAGGCTGTAGTTTGAGGATCCCTGCTCTAGTATATCAATAAAGATGTGACAGATAAATAAAAATGAAACACAGCATTTTCTGACTTTTGAACATACTGTATACTTCCTGCCTATATATTATAACACGTCAGTAAAGGGATGTCTATTGATATTTGTATATTTAGTGTCATTTTAATTGACCATATCATTCATCACAAAGATTGCAACAAGGCACTGACCAGCCCATCATTACATTTTTAAAGTTTCAGAAAAGGATTCATGCACCTGCCCTTAGGTCCCCTTTCCTCTTAGCCCCTCCTGGTTCTTTTCCACCAAGTGTGAGCACTGTCCTTACATCTCTAAAGTGGTGACTAGTCTATTCTCACTGTCTCCTCTTCCAGACCTCCCAGTCATTTCTGAGCTGCTGCAATCTGGTTTCTGACCCTTTTCTGACTTTCCTATTCTATTGAAAACATTTCCTACCTCTAAATTGACAAATTACTCTCATTTTTTTGTTATACTTCTGCATTATTTGACACATTAATCGCTTGCTCCTTAATCAACTCCAGTGGCATCTTAAGCAATGTTCACATCCTTGTCTTCATCCTCAGACAGATTAACCCAAAGCATACTTGCTGTCTTCTCTTCTACTTCTTTCATTAAATAAATTCTATTGATTTCAGAGATGATGGGAGAGGGAGAGATAGAAACATCAATGATTAGAGAAAATCATTGATTGGCTGCCTCCTGCATGCCCCTCACTGGGGACTGGGCCTGCAACCCAGGCATGTGCCCTGACTGGGAATCAAACCATGGTCCATAGGTCGACGCTCAACCATTGAGCTATGCTTGCTGGGCTTCTCTTCTATTGCTGAAGTGCAGGTATTCCCAAGGGTTTCATTCTTAGTTTTCCTTTATCCTGCTACTCAATCATTCTATTTGATCTCATTCTTCCCAGGTCTTTGTTACCTGCTAAGATGTTTACACACTCATACATCTATGTACCTGACTTTATCTCTTTTGCTGCACCAAACTAAATAACAATTATAAAATCTGTAGCCACAACCACAAATATATCTCCTAACTAATCTCTATTTATGCTTTTTATATATTGCAATATCCAGTTCTCATGGGGACATGATATGGTGTTGTAACTTTGTCTACTTGATCGATGAAGAAGCTAAACTTTAGAGAAATGAGGATGTCTTTATTTCTCTCCATCTGAAATGATGCTTATTGTTTCAGGAGCCCCAGCACCTTTCTGCTGGAAGAGCGAGAGGCTGCCTAAAGATTTCTGCTTCACTCCACCTGTTCTTATACTGTGGCCAACGGGTAATGTTGATGAAACATTACCTAATGAGGTGGCTTCCCATAGGATTAAGTCAGATTCCCTTGCATGGCACACACCTCTGTCTTACTGCCCATTTCTTTCCACTATTTTGAAGTATTTGCACTTTCCAGAAAGAATCCTTTTCCTCAGCCTCGGCCATGTTTTTGCACACACTGGTCATTCCCGGGGTAAGTTAATGCCACACCCATGGAAAGCTTTTCCTGAGCACAGAGTGTTCTGACTAGCTGCTTACCTCCCACTGTGCTACTTTCCATCAGGGAATTATTTTACCTTGAAGAGGCAGCATGAGCACTGAAGGTATATTTACCTGCCCTAGGAACCCATTGACTCCATATCAGATCTCAAAGAAGTAACGTAAGCCAGAGGATTTCCAGCTTTCACATCTATAAAATGACTAATTCCTACATCAAATCTTATTGTGATGATACCATTAATATTAACAGCCCCTAGCATAGAACAGGTGCTCCAAATATGCTGGAAATTATTGTGGTCTACCAACAAACTGCAGAGTTCACCTTAAATTCCCCCAGGACAATCAGTGGAACTTCTTATCACTCCTTTTAATTCTCCAGTCATGGCACAGGAGGTGCTTAATCAGTTTTTGATACATGAATGAAACTTTGATTGAAATGGTTTCATAAATATAACCAGTTCTCCCAGTTAAAAGTACTCATAAATATATATATTTATGTGTGAACAAATGTTAACGTGTCCTTCCTATTATAATTAAAGATCTTTATTCTTGCTCATGTATGAAATTTTTAGACATAACTGATACCCAGAAGCCAACGATGTTAGTTTCCTACAGAAAAAACAAGCACGGACAGCAGAGGGTAGAAAACGGGGAGACCATGGGACGTGAAGAAGGCCAGCATCGCAGGAGACTGAATCCCAGAGCAGCGGGCGCTCTAGGAGGACCTGGCTGAGCACAGTCAATGAAGGCCTGTTCTCTAGGAGGTGCTGTTTCAGGCACTTGAGACACAGCAGAAAACAAGACAAGAATACATCATCGTTTGCAACATCATTCTAGTGGGGCAAGAGGGGGTGAGAGACAAACAGAAAACCAAATAAATGAGTGAAATAAATAGTGCTTGAGAGTGACACATTCGAGGAAGAAAGACCAAAAAGTCATGATGGGTGAAGCATTGGAGGTTAATTAGGCTGAACAGGGAAGTCCTCACGGAGAAGGTAACCGTAGAAACCAAGTCCCAACGATATTGTGAGAAAGAAGCTGGATCTGGATGGGCAGATGCAAAGGAAACAGTGATCAAGCCTGGGTCTCCATGGCGGTTACGCACGGTGTCCGGACGGCTCAGCGCAGTGAAACCCGGAAGCCCAGCTCTTCCTTCAAAACACACGCAACTCGGGCTCAGCCTCTTATGCCAACACCCAGGTCCTTTGCAGGATCCCTCATGTCTTTCTCTCTATGGCGCTGACTTTAAGAAGAAGTGAGAAGTAACGTAAAGTCAGTAGTGCAGCCATGAGTCCCTTTAGACTCCTTTTGACATGCTACCCATCTTCAAAGGACTTGCGTAAATCAGCTCCCATACAAAAAAGCCTGGTGTGTGTTCCAAGTCTGGATCCTTAGAGACTAGGAAAGGGACCAGCTGGAGCAGACAGTGGAACCCCATCCTTGAAGGCAGACAAAAACCAGGAGAAAAGAAGCCCCTGGAACACAGCCCGCCCGTGAACAAGTCCATTGTCTAATCATCTCTCCACCGTAAGTGCTCCCAGAATTACACCACTGGCTTTCCTAGTTCTCAGATTTGTATATGGTGGATCATGGGACTTTTTGGTCTTCATAACTATGTGAACTAATTCCTATAATAGATCTCTTCTTTCTCTATCTATCTATCTATCAATCATCTATCTATCTATCTATCTATCTATCTATCTATCATCTATCTATCTATTCATACACCTATCCTATGACTGTTTGGGGAACCCTGACTAAAACAAACCTGTTCTGTCCTGTTTCTAATATACTGTTTTAGACACATCCCAAAGTGATGTTAGTTGGATACTAATATCTCACGAAGTTTATCAGAGTGTAATTTCAGTTGTTACTTACAATCCTCGTCTTTTCTGTGAACCTCAGGTCCAATGGTGGCTTGTCAAGGAAATAACTGTCAGTCACCAGGCTGCGTTCAGAATCCTCCCTCCCTCAGAAAGATCTCCTCCCAGAGTCAAGCTCTTCATGCCTGGGGCGTTGTCCCTGCTGACAATTTATGCTAGGATAAATCAATCTGTCTTCATACAAACAGTTTTTGTGTTTGCCCAACCTACTATTTATGTAGTAGATACACTTCCAGATGTAGCACAATTTTATCTAAGCTGAAATTGAAGTCCCTGATGCAGATAAATGGAGGAGAAACAATATAAACAGGCATTTGTTTTGTGTTCCAAATAAAATGCACATGTGCAATATTTATAATCCATAAAAAAGATGATTAGTAGATATTAGCAACGATGACTGAGCACCCACTGGCTTCTTCAATTTATTTTTATCTGCTCACTGCGGGATAAATGCTAAGGGCTCAGGACTAAGTAAATTGTGATACCGCTGTGTCTGACTGGTGTGCAGGCACATCGTTGTAGCGGCCTCTCCTCTCTCCACCTCATGCTGACTTTCCAAAGCAATCTGATTCTACAGGTAAACTTCCGCTTGCACCTTCACTCCAATTTCCTACGCGTGCCATCTACTCTACACATCCACTCCTTCCGTTGTCGCACCTCAGTACTTGCAGAAGAATATACACTCAGTACATGGTCACTGGGCGAATAGCATGTTGATTACACTAACTACTAGATAATTCAATTATAAAGGGAACCCTCACTAATGAATTTGTGATCTATTCTTGACTACAGCTGTTGGCCCTCCAGCCTCCGCCACGGTGCACAGATTTTATTTGATCCACCACTGTATTTTATCATGTCCTCTAGATATTGTGAAATGCCAGTGTGATTTTTATTTTATGATGTTAAGGGGGGAAAAAAATGAAAGAAAATGTCACTAATTTCTACTTCGTTAAATTTGGGATTTGTGATCATTTAACATGTTCCAGCCTAAAGGCTACCTTTAATAATATGATAAACAAATGAGTAGCTTAAAGTCTAACCCAGGAGGAGTGGTAAAAGCCCTTGGAAAAAGCACATTAATTGTTATGTGCTGGCTGATGACACTAATTATAAATAAAATGAGGTTGAGTACATCTACTCGGAAGCATGTTCTGCTAGACAATGAAAAGAAACAAGCAAACAAAAAACCCATGGGCTTCTGCTTAAATTATGCTTGTCAATTAATCACAGGAGATATTTCATTTATTCCTCATAGTCTTTTATAAAATCATAAAAATTATAAGCTGGATGGGGCATGCAATGGAATGCAAACTCTCCTTTGGCAGATGTGGAAACTGAGGGACACATCTATTGATGCCTCAGCCTGGTCTACTCAGAGTTACTACTGCCCCATGATATTTCTGTCCTCTCTCTAATTAAAACAAATAAGGGAAGCTTTAATTCAGTCACTCCCCTTTCATGAAAAAAAAATAAATAAAAAAGAACTTCTCAGCCCATTTAGTAACCTTAAAAATAACGAGAAAATTGCAGTGGACTTTAACACTAAATAATCTCCCTTCTCTGGAGTCCCAGCGCGATTATTCCAATTTCCTTACAGGATTGTCACTTTCTCGCATATACAGGGAAGGTGTATCGTGTATAAGACTGTAATTACTTCCAAAGGCAAGTGGTTCCCTTAGACACATGAACTGTTTGTAGAAAATGATACAAAAATTATCCATCCAGAGTTTGTTTTTTGAGTACATGAAACTGGTTAAGAAAAACACTATGATTTCAAATCTAAAATATTTTACTGGATGTAGGAAAACTAGATAATGTTTCCCTTGGTGTACACTGTTCATATTATCATATATTGAGCTATCGGATTTAAAAAATGTGAATAATCTAGTATGTGCTGATAGAAAATTAACGTTTTGCTTTAGTTTTTGTTTTTTTTAATAGTTCTATATGGTATGATATTCTTCATGTGTCTATATATCCCAATTATCTCTCTAGTGGAAATATTCATTAAGTTTCACTTGTAGAGTTAAGCACTGGATTGATTTAAATTTACTTACTTATATTAAAACCAAAACATAGCAATATATATCACAGAGAGTTGTTTGAAGTACTTTTGTCCTTAATTGTGAATAGTTTTCGAGATTATATTATTTAAAGTTGAGAGGAAAGAAGGATTGCTTAAAATCATGGTGAGATAAAAACGTGCTTTAAAAGCTTAAACATTATATTCAGTGAAAGTCATAGAACGAATTCAACTTTGAGATGTGTGATACAACACAATTAGAATTTCTGTTCATTTGGCAAGTTAGCTACAGTGAGAATGAAGTATTTACTCACAGACATGCCTTACTGTAATTTGAAAAGATTGTCAAAAGTTAACATTTGATTTGTGGTTATAGTTTTTATCAAATAAAATCCCCAAATTACTAATTTTAGAAATAACATTTCGGTGTGCGACAGGAAAACCTTTCACAACTGGGAATCCCTTCTGTGCCTTTGAATTCAAACATTCCCCGGATACAAGCTTTGGTTGGCACAAAAGATACCGTCTTGAGAAGAGAAAGTCCGGCAGATCAAGTAGCTATGAAATTATGATCTATTGACAGAAGCGTTCCCGGTTAAAGCGAAGCTTCCTCGGTTGCCTGCTTATTTAGAAGCTCTTAGCTAGAGGCACCGAGGAGAGAGCGTGCCCCGAGCTCCCTGTCCCCTCTGCCGTACAGCCACCATTGCCATGGCATCGGGTCAGGCCTGTGGCTGGGCGGCAGGCGGGGGCTGCACAGCTCTCCTCTAATCTCAGTGGAGCGGGGTGTTGCTGGAACGGGAAGGACTGCTTTATGGAGCTGTCACCACACGTGAGTCCAAGCGCTGTCGAAGCTGCCAGCTGTGTGCTGGGAGCTCCCTCCTGCTGGTCCTGGAGGAGGAAGAACAGCAGCGGAGACGGCTGCCTCCCGCTCCCCCCCGCCTGGCTGTCCTTCCTTGGCGTTCAGCTTAAAGCAGCTCCCTGCATTGCACTTTCTAGACTCCTGCATCTTTCTGACATTCCATTTCTTTCCTTTCTTTTCTCTGACCTACCATTTGTCCTGTTTTGGTGCACTGGTCCACCTCCCATCACCTTCACTTTCTTAAAACATCAGAAAAGGCATCACACAGCTCTTGTAAGCAATGTTTCTCATTGTCGCCACCAAAACTTTCTGCCGCTCAGCCAGGAGAAAGGTTGAATAATTAAGAGACCCGGAGAATGAGGAGATTCTTGCATAAGAAGCATAAACCTATGTAACCAACTGACTTGCAAAGATCTCTTTTATTTATCTTTTTTCCTTTTTGTTTGATAGAAAGTAGCAGAGGATAAAAGTTGCTGAGGAGGAGATGAAAAACCTGCTTAGAGTCCATGGGCCCATCTAGGAAATAAGGGCCAAACTCATTCTTCTCCCTAGATTCAGTGTCAGAGGAACTTGTTAGGGCTGCGTGTTCTTAACAAGTACTAGTAGGAACAATATGTCAGAACAAGTAAGAACAGTATAGCCGCTAAGACAGACAAGTAATTAGCATCTAGAGGAGCCTGGCGCCAGTGACTGGGCATGATCTACAGTTTGGTTCTGGAGTTGAGGCAACTTTGAATTTAAGAGACAAACTAAGAGATATGCGTCCCGGCTGAGCTGAGGAGCACATTCCACAGGACCAGGACAACAATGACTAAAGTCAGGCTCGTTCCCACGATAGCAATAGAGTTAATCAGACAAAAACACTTTCAAGAAAGAGGATAATAGGTATACAGGCGCGGCTAAATCATGGAAGACAGGAAGTGGGCAAGTATAATGTATCTCCGGTTTAGAGCTTGCATGGCTTTTGAGCCATGAAGTGTGGGATCCAGGGGAGCCCTTCTGCGTCTCAGAAACCAGTCCAGAGATGACTTCAGAAAGTAAGGCTGGGGCCCTAACTGGTTTGGCTCAGTGGATGGAACGTCGGCCTGAGGGCTGAAGGGTCCCAGGTTCGATTCCGGTCAAGGGCATGTATGTACCTTGGCTGCGGGCACATCCTCAGTAGGGAGTGTGCAGGAGGCAGCTGATCGATGCTTCTCTCTCATTGATGTTTCTAACTCTCTATCCCTCTCCCTTCCTCCCTATAAAATATATTTAAAAAAAAAAAAAGAAAGAAAGTGAGGCTGGAAATGCCCAGGCACCCTCCTGGGTTGGAAGGGAGGCCTGGAACAGCTCGTGGGATGGATGCTGGGCTAGTGCGAGGGCAGGGCTGGGAGCAGAACAAGAGCAGGGTCCATATTCACATCGCAGCTGCATGGGCACCCTCAGGACAAGCCCACGACATACACGCAGGTGTGGGAACGCAGACGTGGGAGCTGGAGGCAGTTCGGCCAGAGAAGAACAAGGCATTGTGTTTGGGCATGTTTTTGTCAGTGTGTGGCCAAATGAACAAATCTCAAGGTCCGAGGAAGGATAAAAAAGAAAGAGCGAACGCTGAGATCTTATAAACCATGGTCTCCAAGTAAAAGCGTATGAAGAAATACATATTGTCTCCCTGCTGATCCTTCAATTCTGGGGGCAAAAATGGTGGGATTAGGAGATACGATGATGGCAAAAGTAATTTCTCTCAAAGTAACCAAGTTGTTACAGAAATTTCACACTTTCTAGATAATAGATCCAAACACGATTTCAACAAAATTTTGCAGCTACAATAGAACCTAATAATTCTCAAATTCATTTTATAGTAACACCTCGATTCACTATTTTTCTTTTATCTTGTTGTGTTTGATCATTTTTATGCTTATCAATCACCCCAAAACTGAAGAAGATAGCAAAATAAAGAATCAAAATGCATCACATCTTTCAGATATCATAAAATTTTTGTTAGAAATAAAATTTAGTGAATCTCCCACTAATTAGTAGAGCTTATATTGAAGCAGAAAAATTAAGGAATATTTAAAATAAATATGTCATACTTAGTATGATATGTTATTAAGTATGATATGCTGCTAAGTAAAGAGTGGAGAATTTTTAATTATTAAAATTTAATTAACATTTTTTGCCTTCATATTGCTGCTTGAAATGTGATATAGAAACACATTTTCTAAAATGTTTTATATTTTTAATGTACTCATATTTACAAAACTGTTTTCCTTCTATGTGTGAACTTCAGTTTAATACCAACAAATTATTACAAATATCAAATTAATATATTAATTAATGAAATATTACTGTAAATGCTTAAATAAATTTTGCCACCACATTTTAAATATGTTTTCCCTGTTTCTCAACAGTAGTTGTAATCGTAAAATTGCTATTTTGGGAAATATAATCACACAAAAGGTTATATAGTATATATATATATATATATATATATATATATATATATATATATATGAATAAATGCCATAACAATTTTTTCTATTAAGGCTCAATGAAGTAAAAAGGTGTTTAGCAAAATGTCTGATGGTTCCCTACTTGTATTTAAAGTGAAAAGTTAACAGTTACAGAAAAGTAGAAATTATTTCCCCTACTTGTATTTAAAGTGAAAAGTTAACAGTTACAGAAAAGTAGAAATTATTTCTCTATGCATGTTGAGCCACATCTATAATAAACAAGCCTCCAACTGTTACATAGAAATTGATAAATAATAGAGAGGTAGATGGCATTTGATAGACAGGCATTCTTTAATTTTTTAAATTAGATCTCCTTTGAAAGACTCTGAGTGCCTTCAGAACAGGGACTGTGATGAGACTAAAAACTCTATTAACCTCTGTTTAACCAGAGAATTAAGATTGAGAGCATCACTTTTTCCATCTCAAATGAACCTGCTTCGATATAACCTGCATCATTTGCACACCGCCTGCCAAGCCTCCAAGGGCACTTTCTACTGATTTGATTTTTTTTCTGGGAAAATTATATTATTTTGGAAGCAGCAACACATTTTCTGGAAATAACAACACCAGTCAAAACAATTTAAACTACTTTCTCCAACATATTTCTTTACTCATAAGCTAGATCAAAAACAAACAAAAGCTCTGAAAAGCTTGATTATAATACTGAATAAATTATTAGAGATGTATGTGTGTGTGTGTATATATATATATATACATATATATATATATATATCTTAATATAATCCAATCATTTTGACTTTATCAACCTTAACTTTTTTTCCCCCTCAATTTTAGCAGTTAGATGCTATAAAAATACTTCTCAAGGAAATCAACAAACTCAAGGAAATCAAGAGAGCAAAACTGATTGTAAAATATTTGATTAAATAAGTGATAAGAAATATCAATGAAAATCATAACAAAACTAACATGCAGGATGAAATTTCAAGATTTAATTAATTTGACAATAACATTTTTATATGACAATCTTTATTTTCAAGTAAAAATATGTGAGACTTTTAAAGGGTGATGATTTTCTGGACTGTTAAACATTTCTGCTTTCCACTCTTGGCTGATAACCATTTTTTGACCCCAACTCCTTGTCATTACCACACAAAAATTGTTTTAACCGTCCGTTTTGCTTAACATGAAAGAGCAATCCTTAATTGTTATATTAAAAGGTGATATGAACAAGATGACATTGTGGGTCTATCGTCATTCAGCTCAGGCATTCACAGCAAATGGCCCGTGTGCAGATCCTAGAGGATGGCTTGTGAATACATCGCTGTTGATGCAAACCCCCTCATTTAGTCTCTAATGTAGGTGTATAATTGGGCAGGTGTACAGAAGGGTGGCAATCGGTCCTAAGTGGGTAACAAGAACTGAAGCTACTTAGAAAAAAACACACCTAATTCTTGGGCCGACAGCCCAGCTGGGCTCAGTGGTTGAGCATCGACCTATGAACCAGGAGATCACAGTTCGTTGCCCCATCAGGGCACATGCCCAGGTTGCAGGCTCAACCCCCAGTGTGGGGCATTGGAGGAGGCAGCCAATCACTGATTCTCTCTCATCACTGATGTTTCTCTCTCTCTCTCTCACTCTTCCTTCCTCTCTGAAATCAATAAAAATATTTAAAACAGAATAGGCAGATAATTTGTTATGATTTGAGAGATCAGCATGTGCCTGGAGGTTGTTGCTAATTTTATTGCCACGTTTCAAAGAAGCATTTTTCATACCCTTCAATGATAAGGTTTTGGTTAATTGGGTTTTTAAAATTTTAAAGGTCTTTAATAATAAATTATCCACAGCGTGTCTATTGCCAGCCACAGATGCCATCTCATTCAGGGCTGTTTTTAAAGTACTTTATAATTAATCACAAAATTAATTGATATTTAGGAAACAGTTTTGTTTCCATGCCCAGCCCATTCCTTCACCTTCTAAGTACGCATGGCTCATAAAAATGTGTAGGCCACACAGTGGAAAAATCATAGAGTATTATAAATGCACAGGCTCCGTAGAATCAAATTAACCTCAGCGATGGTCAAGCAAATGGCCCAATATGCTTCCTTTCCTTCATTTCACACTTTCTTAACTGATTATTCAAGATCCATCTCAAAGTGCATGTCCTCTGGGAAGTAACACTCTTACCTGAAGAGAAATCAAGCAACAACTAAGGAACCGATGTGTTGTAGGGCGAGGCAATAGACTAGGGCACGGATGTAGTCCTATATTCGAGGAGCTTGGGCTAGATAGAAGTAGATAATTATAAAACAAGATGTTATGTTCATAGTGATACACACAAGCCAGCAGGGGAAGAAAGAGAACGGTCGCTTAGTTTGTTCTGCTTTCAGGGCAGGCTTTCTGTAAGCAGGAGGGCACTGTTAGAAAGAGCAGATACTGGACAAGTGATTGACCGGCAGGGGACAATGGCTGTTGAGTTCAGAGGGAAGAGGTTGGGAGTAGGTCTTTCAAGAGAAGATGGCAGCTATTGTCAGTATGTGAAATCTAATGAACAAAAACTGACAACAAAATAGATCCAGAGACATGGAATCATGCAACAGACTGAGGATTCTCAGAGGGTAGGGGGGAAGCGATGAATCAAAGAACTTATATGCATATGGACATAACCCATGGACACAGACAATATTGTGCTGAAGGCCTGGGGAGGGGGCGGGAGTGGGGGGAAGGCGGTCAATGGGAGCAAAAATGGGAGCATCTACGAGACTTTCAACAGTGAAGACACATTTTCAATAAAAAATATATAGATAATAGGGATCTTAAAGAGAGAGAGAGAGAGAGAGAGCGAGAGAGAGAGAAAGGAAGGAAGGAAGGAAGGAAGGAAGGAAGGAAGGAAGGAAGGAAGGAAGAAAGGAAGGAAGGAAGGAAAGTGCAAGGGCACAGAACTGTGTACCAGCCTGGCTGCAGGAGGAACCATCAGGAATCTGCATGACTAATGAAAGAGGGAAGTCGGAGTAGAGAAGCAGTGGAAGGTGAGCTGGAGCTGTGTGTCCAGAGCCAGTGATCTACACAAATCTGCAAATTACATTAGGAGCTTGGAATCTGCCTCAGAAGCAGCAGAAACCATCGAAATGCTTTGAGCAGAGAACATCCTCAGGGGTGTGTGTGTGTGTTGTTAATTTGTGGGGGGTTTTAACTCCCTGGAGGCTGCTGGATAATGTATTCGTGAAGTACAATTCTGAGGAAAGTAAGGACATGGATGCACGGTGTCAGGGTAGTAATCATGAGCACACCAATAAAGGCACTTTGATGGGATGCAGATACTTGGGAGGACAGCAACTGGGACGACAGTAACAGACACAGTGCTGTTTGGAACAGAGGGTTCGAGAAATCAGCGGCAGGACCTCCCGGTTCAATGTGTGTCCTCGGTGAGCACCCCGATGCCACTTTCCTCAGTGACTTCCGGCAAATTTCTTAACATTTTTCAGCTTAGTTTCCACCCATCAGCTGTACAGGGCTGGTGATATTCGTTGAAATCATTCACATAAAGTGCCTTTCACAATGTGAGGCACATACTATGAACTCAATGAAGGTTAGCTAGGTATTATAATTAACACTATTAGGAAGTACATTAGATATGGCTACCACTGACCGAAATGAGAAGAATATGAGAAGCAATCAACTGGGTTCAGGTTTTGAAATTCCAGATAATTATGGAGGAAGACATCCAGGTGAAAATGCCCAAGATATTAGAGTAACAATCTGTTCCCAGGGAGACTCCGATGGTTGAGAAAATCAATAAGGCAGTAAGTAGCAGGATCACACAAAGGGAAGCAGGAAAATTTAGGAGCAGTAAATGGTGAGTCCAAAGGAGGCAACAGAAAGGGCAGTGGGAGCGGTCTGACTTGGGCGGTGTGGCCTCACAGAAGCTACTGGCAGAAGGAGTCTAAAGGAGGAGGGCACAATCAGCAGAGATAGAAATCAAAAGAAAGTCTAGTACGATAACTGAAAATGCCCAGTGGGCTTGGCAAGTGGGGGTTGTCTGAAGCCTGTTCATTAAACAGGAGCATTGGTGTCCTTCCTGGGACTTTTCTAACCGAAGCTGGGGAAACAGTCTCCCTTGGTGAGATTCTAAGAATGTATATTCCATCTATGAGAGAATAAACATAATAATATAAGAAAAGCAGTTAAGGGAGAGGGAGAAGGAAAGACAGAAGGTGGGAGGCAGAGAAACAGGAGGGAAAGAGAATTGAGAGAGGAGAGAGAGGAACTACAGGAGAGAGGAAGTTGAGAGAAGAGGAGATAGAATGCTGATGATGGTGTAATTGCTGTTAGGATGTCATATGATCATTCCGAAAAACACCCACCCCCCCCCCCACACACACACACACACGGAGGGTGGTCCTATGATTCAGAGTCTTCACTCACAGGTTTGTGAGTAGGTGGATTTTCAGACACATTCACTTATTGAAAGAGCTAAGTCTTTATTTGTACTTTAATAAAGCTAACTAAAGTTATCCTATATATTCAACACTTTGGTAAAGCATCCTGGAGGAGAGAGTGATAAGGAGCAGTATTTGCTACCAAATAAAAATAAGGAGTCTTTTTCCCAGTTAATTGACTCTTTTCATTGCATTTTTCACATCATCCGGAGGTTGTATAAAGTCATATTAAATTAAACTGAAAGTGATCAAGTTTTAAAGATTGTCTATCTGGGCTAATTAAGCCATGAATTAGTGTTCAGTAGAGCTTAAAATTTAGAGTAGGTGAAATGAATAATAAGAGAATTCTTGCATTTAGCTATAGTAGAAATTACCAATGCTTTTTTAGGTTAATCTTATAGAGAGCATCGCGTAAACATTCACTTTAGAATGTATAAGAATGAGTGGAGACCAAATAAGCCATTTCATCAAATAATCATCATGTAACAACTACTCAAATATTTATGGACTGTTTATTATGCATTAGTCAATCTGTTTACCTCAACATGGCAACAGATACATCTCTCTCTTTCTGTGTACACACACACACACACACACACACACACACACACACACATATGGAAATTTGGCTCTACCAAATTTATGGGCTTAGAAACCATATTAAGATTTACTAGAAAAATTTAAAACTGAGCCCGGGGAGCTGTAATTTAGTAGCTCTCCCTTACACTGACCCTTCTTCAATAGCTCAGGCTCATTTCCATTCCAAGGCTGAAGTATGAGTTTGATTCACCAGGTCACTCTCTCGCTAAATTTCTCAACTTCTGTACACACTGTTTCTTGGCAAAACCTCCCTTTAGGATGAAGCCTCTGTTCCTACAAGAATGCTGCTGCTCTGGTCTTCGCTGGGCCCAGCTCAGTCATTTCTCCTGAATCGCTTAGATATTTCTTTCATGACCCTAGAGAGGTTCCCAGTGCAATGAGTGAAGATGCAGAAAAGGCCTAAGGATGGAGCCCTACGCACTCCATCATGCAGATGTCAGGATGTCAGGAGAAGAGAAAGATCAAATTCCAAAACCCAGGCGTGACCAGTGAGAGGGAAGAAAACAATGGGGTCAAATGCTGCTGATGGGCCAGTTTAGATGAGGACCAACCTGACATGTAGACACAGCAATAGGGTAGCTGTTGATGGCTTTACCCTGGGCGTGTGAATGGAGAGATGGGGCAGTAGCTGACTGAGGTGGGAAAAATAGGACATGAGAGCATAGTAATTGATGATCAGGTCTAAAGAGAACTCACTTGAGGGGTTTTGCTGCAAAGAGGAACAAAGAATTGGGGTGAGTAGCTGGTGGAGGAAACAGTCTAAGGAAATGTTAGTTTTAATGGAGGAAAGAGAAGTTGTAGGAATGATAGAGCAGAGACGAATATGTGATAATGAGGTAGACAGAGCAGAGAATTGCTAATTGATGGCCTTGAGCATGGAACAGAAGATGGCATTTGACACAGTAGTACTTGTGAAATGAATGGAAGAATATGCGAAAGAATGAGTCATGTGGAGGCTTTTATTTCAACATTGTCACTAACTGCATTGATGTTAAATATCTGTAAATAAGCAAAGGAAAATGATATTCCATTCTTAATTTGTTGGAAAATAGTAAGAGAAAAATAGACTATGTTCCACAAATATTAAATCAACTAGTATTTAATTATCCCCTACTATAGAATGATTAACCTGTCTGACATAAAAATGAAAAAGAATACAGGTTTGCTACCCTTAAGGTATGTAAGGCATAGTTAAGAAAAATATAGTATGTGCAATCAACAAAGGTACTTGTGCTATTTAGTACTGAAAAGGTCATTTGTTATATTTATTATTGATACTATTTAACCTATGGCTATTATTGTATTTTTTAACTCTGTGGCCAATTATGTCACTTGACACCCAGTACAAGGAGGCAAATAGTGGGAACTGCTGGAGTACTCAGCAAAAAAACAAATGGTCTTTCCTTAGGCAGCATCATTTATATCCAGGTTTCAAACTGCTCTTAAAGTTGCATCATTTATATCCAGGTTTCAAACTGCTCTTAAAGTTGTGCTAATTTTTCTCTTTCCCCTCATGTTCTCCCTGGGAGTCAGGCTCATTCCCCTCAGGACCCTATCATTAAGAGTGTTCTTTTATTCTGCCAAGGCAACATTCTGCCCAGGACACCAATTTTTCTTTAATTGTCGGTTTCCTTTGCCATTTTCCTAGCACAAACAGTCTACCTCCATTTTTTATCATCTTAGAGTCTCTAACGGTCCAGAGCTCGGGCTCGGTGTCAGGTTGAGGGTCTCATGACACAGGCTGTAAAGTCTCTGGCACGGCGTTCACCTCCCTGTGCTTTTGTGAGCACATCTGTAAAATGAGGCTGATGAAAGCACATAACTCAGGGAGCTTTTGCAAAGATTAAACGGGCCAATCCAGGAATGGAGGAGTGTATGGCGCCTGGTAAGTACCCACTGCATCTCAATCACTTGCACTTGACAGAAAACTCTGTGTGAACTGTGCTCAGATCCTGGGACAGACACCTTCTGTGCAATGCTTCACTGAAGCGTCAGTCCCAAATGGGGAAACGCGGTACCATATACAAACTACACAGCAAGTGTCAAAACTGGGACTCAAATCCAAGAGTGTGTGTAACTGCCTCTGAAGATATTCACAGATACATCATATTTTTCATATCAACGTTCTAGACATTATGGGCTCTCTCTCACGGTTTATAGAGGGCAGGTGCATAGGTAATTCCTGAATCACACATGTGCCCCGGGCACTTCTCTTTGAGATGAAGGCTTATTTCTAAATAGCTTCTTAATGTTTCCACTTGCTAAACTATCAAGGAAAACATGTCTGGAACCAGCTTCTTATTCTGGCGATTTCCAGCAAAAGAATCCTACTGCAAACCCATGGTGTCACCACTGACCCAGCCCTGAGCTTTAAATTAAAGTCAACATCCAATTCACTCCAATGCCCACCCTCACAATACCTGACACATTGATGTGTCTTGGGAATCAACTTGAAAAGTGGAGATTTTTACTCAAAAGAAGAGGGATGTGTGTGTGTGTGTGTGTGTGCGCGCGCGTGCGCGTACATGTGTAATCTAAAAATGCTAGTTTGGGTTAAATGAACATCTTGTAGTCATGCCCCAGGTAAATGTCTTTCAATAAGATTCTATGAGGAAGCCCTGGCCTATTTCCATGTACTCCGCAGCCCAAAAATTGGAGACTTAGGCGTATAATATAAACTCCTGGAGAAACTAAGATGGCAGCATAGGAAAACACCAAAATTGCTGCCTCCTACAACAATTTCAAAACACAATAAAAAGACAAAACGGACATCATCCAGAACTTATAGAAAGGCTGGTGGAGTGGAAATTCTACAACTAGAAGGAAAGAGAAAAGCACATTGAGGGTCAGGAGCTGCGGAAGTAAAGTGCAAAGGTACGGAGGCTCGAGAGTGCGTGGAAATGGGCTGGTACATGAGGACGCGGCTGTCTTTTTGCATCGGGAGGGAGTCACAAGCTTCCAACTGCTCTGAACTCTGGTTCCGGGAAGTCTCTGGGGACCCAGGACTCATACGGGGAGAAACTGGACTGTCTGGCAGCGGGCAGAACTCGGAACTCGAGGGCGGCTTTCCCTCAGAGGTGCTTGCAGCAATTAAATTATCAGGACACTGAGACACACACGGACCCTTAGGACAGGGCTGAGAATCCCGCCATAGTTCCTTGCTCCGCCCTTTGATTCCCTGAGACCCTGCCCCGCCCAGGCTGCAGCAGAGGCTTTTGCATATGAATGCCCTGGCCCTTTGCAACCTGAAAATTACCTAACAAACTGCAGCTGGGCCACAGACCCAGAACTTCCAAGAGAAGGCCCAAGGCCCCATAGCAGCTTGCATTGCTTCACAGCTGGGCCTCATCAGGGCACCTCCAAACTCCAAAAAAGGAAGGGGAATCTGCAGTTCTCTTCATAGCTCCTGCTGGGTAACCTCCAAGAGCCAGTGTACCCAGTGGTCAGAGGGGGACCATCCAGATTACAACTCCTCAGATCCATAAGGGACACACCAAGGGGGCAGACTCAGTGAGCACCAAAGCCCCACTGAAGCAAGTCTTGCCCCAGAAGGGTGTCTTCAGCACAGAAGTTCTCCCACTGCAGACACAGCTGATTCTCACAGCCAATTGGCCTGGAGGTCAGTTCCTCCCAGTGATCCTACAACAATCAAGGCATAACTACAACAAGACTGTGCACAAAGCCCACAAGGGGGTGCACCAAGAATGTCCACCTCAGGTAACTGGGGAGGCTGAGCCACTGGGCCCTACAGGACACCTAGCACACAAAAACCACTCTACCAACACAGGGAAGCATAAAAGATGTGGAGACAAAGAAACAGGTCACAAATGACAGAAATGGAGGAAAGCAAATGACTGGATATAGAGTTCAAGGTCACGTTTATAAGGTTTTTCAAGAATTTTATGGAAACCGCCGATAAATTTAGTGAGACCCTCAAGAAATCTAGTGAGACCCTCGAGGATATGAAAAAGGACCAACTAGAAATTAAGCATACACTGACTGAAATAAAGAATAATATACAGAGATCCAACAGCAGACAAGAGGATCCCAAGAATCAAGTCAAAGATTTGAAATACAAAGAAACAAAAAATACCCAACCGAAAAAGAAAAAAGATTCCAAAAATATGAAGATAGTGTAAGGAGCCTCTGGGAAAACTTCAAGCATACCAACATCAGAATTATAGGGAGACCAGAAGAAGAGAGAGGGCAAGATATTGAAAACCTATTTGAAGAAATAATGACAGAAAATTTTCCCTACCTGGTGAAAGAAATAGACTTACAAGTCCAGGAAGCGCAGAGAACCCCAAACAAAAGGAACCCAAAGAGGACCACACCAAGACACATCATAATTAAAATGCCAAGAGCAAAAGACAAAGAGAGAATCTTAAAAGCAGCAAGAGAAAGAAAGTCAGTTACCTACAAGGGAATACCCATACGACTGTCAGCTGATTTCTCAACAGAAACCATGCAGGCCAGAAGAGAGTGGCAAGAAATATTCAAAGTGATGAATAGCAAGAACCTACAACCAAGATTACTTTATCCAGCAAAGCTATCATTCAGAATAGAAGGTCAGATAAAGAGCTTCACGGATAAGAAAAAGCTAAAGGAGTTCATTACCACCAAACCAGCATTATATGAAATGCTGAAAGGTATTCTCTAAGAAGAGGAAGAAGAAAAAGGAACTCTTACCATTTGCCACAGCATGGATGGAACTGGAGAGCAGATAAATACCACATGATCTCACTCATTTGTGGAATATAATGAACAACATAAACTGATGAACAAGGACTGATCCAGAGACGGAGAGGCATTGATTGGACTGGCGGGCCTTGGAGGGAAGGTAGGGGAGGGTGGGGGTAAGGGGGAAAGATCAACCAAAGGACTTATATGCAAGCATATAGGCCTAACCAATGGACATGGACAACGGGGGTGGGTGGGTGAGGGCATGAGCGGGGGGGGGGGGGGTAGGGGGTAACGTGGGGATAAGGACACATATGTAATATCTTAATCAATAAAAATATATTTAAAAAAAAAAACTCCTGATAATTTAGAGTGATGCCCTATGACATCCCAGAAACTGAACTAGAATCTTTTTCACACGTCATCTCATTCAGTTCTTAAGACAGCCTTGTGAACTGTTGCTAGCCTGGTTTTGCACATTAGAAAAATGAAATTCAGAAAGCCTCACCCATACCACAGAGCACCACAAGCCTTAGAATATTGCAGGGAGGTTCATTAACTTGGCAAAATCCCCAACATTTGTGAAGTGAAGAGGAACAACCCCATTTTGTAATTTGTAAGAATTGCCTAAGTCTGTGTATTTTAAAGACTGTTAGACACCGCCGTACATGCCACTGCTAACAGTGATATTCTCCAGTGAGGAGAGCATGTTTGAAATTTTATTTTGGGCATCCATACCTCTCATCCTGCGTTCAATAAGAAAAAGTGAAGGCAGACCGGTAGGCGGGCGAAGGACTGTGCAGGAGGTAACGAGGAGAAATGTAGGGAGGTGGGTGGGGGAAAGCAGAGAGTGGGCCGCTGATTGCAGGAACACACAGAGAACTAGAGACTCAAGGCCAGGATCAAGGCCATAGAAGTGGGAAGAAAATGAATGCCCTGGTATTTGAAGAATGACTAACAGGGGAAATGAGCTCATCTCTCTGTGGTGGCAATAGACGCTGGTGCCTAACTAGGGGACTATTCTTCAGGCTCTTTACTCAAACATCCCTACACGGTCTTTTGTTCATAAGCAACTGCCTACACTGGAACGCCCTTCCTCCCAGGGAAAACGTCACCATCAACACGTGACTCGGGCTCCCTGCTTTCTCTGGCTGGTGCAGCTAAAGAACTGTTCACTTCTGAATGGCTATCACTGTTATCTGGTCAACTCTGTTGACGGTAATTGCATGATTCTACTGACATAAATATTGCTGTGCATGTTACCCCTACAACTAGATGGTGAGTTTCTGAAATGTTCCTACTTTTCCTTATGTTCTTTGTTATTGCATAAAGCTTTTCATGCAGTGCCTTATGTGTAGATTTATTCAAAAATAGGTTTGCTAAGTAATATACTGAATTTTAGGTGCCCAAGCATTATTCACAAGTTCAAATATTAGCAGAAGACTAGATGATGGTCTCTACCAATCATTTCAATATCATTAATGCGTCTACATTTAAAATAAAGCTTTACATTAAAAAAGTGTTAGAGGCTAGATTTCCAAATAATGAATGAAGGGCATTTAAACTAATGTTTCCCTTAGTAATCATGATTCATTCACTTAGACACTTAAAATACCCCATTGCTATTAAATTACAGTTAAGTTTTACGTATAAATATATAATGAATTACCCTGACAATAAAAGAGCATGCAGGCTATTATAAGAATACATAAAATTACAGTATGTGGGGAAGCTTTCTACCTCTACCTGAAAATTCGGAATTTTATTCTAGAATTCCCCCAGGGTGGCTCTCCAGAGTTATACCTCCATGTCTGGTATATGACCAGCTGTGTTTGCCACTTCTCTCTCCTTGTTCAAGTCTTTCCTCGCAATAATGTTTCCACATATTCTGCTATGGTTACCTTAGCCTTTCAATATATTTTAGCTGTTACCTCTTAAAACTCTTAGTCATCATACTTACCATATATTTAATAAAGTATATGTAACATGGTATTTTAAATATAAAAATTTACAGACACTTCTCAATCTCAGCTAGCTATTCTCAAGAGGAAAGTGTTTTCATACTAATTTTAATGAGGACAATGTACCCTTGGTGCAAATGCTAAGCTGAATATCAAAGAACTGCTAAAGAGGTACAGTGAGTAACCACATTCAGGTTTTCCAATTTCCAGTTTAATGTTCTTTGCATTTACCGATAAGGTCTGGAGAGTCCTGGAATGTATCATTTCATAAGCTTACAGTCTTAACAAATTCATCTGAGTGCTTTCATTTCCTAACCAGATCAAGCACTTCTAGAAGTCAGAGACTTTATTTTAAGGTTTTGGTTTCCATACGGCAGCCAAGTACCAAATAAAAAGCAGTCACTTGGGAAATAAGTGTTGTTCTCAAAAATATTGATAATCATTTTCAAATATTTATGATGGAAAAATAAGAGCAACAGTAATACGGTGCACTTTGCATCACTGATAGAGGTCAATGTCTACAGTAAATGCCATCTCAATACTTAAAACATCTAACATCTATTTAATTTTTAAAATAAAAAAAACTCACCTATTTTGGAAACAATATTCATATATTTGTGTGTCTCAAAGTGTTCTCTACATTATCAGAATCTGGTGGAAACATGAAGCTTCACAGTGTTTGAAGTTAATCAGGGGTCCTCAAACTTTTTAAACAGGGGGCCAGTTCACTGTCCCTCAGACCGCTGGAGGGCCGGACTATAGTTTAAAAAAAGACTATGAACAAATTCCTATGCCCACAGCACATATCTTATTTTGAAGTAAAAAAACAAAACGGGAACAAATACAATATTTGTATTTGCATGTGGCCCGCGGGCCGTAGTTTGAGGACCCCTGTACCATGTCATTCTGATGAGCACTGAATTTCAAGAACACATTTCTTATTGCATGGAGATGAGTAGAAAGCTCACAACACCTCTCAATTAGCTTCCTGAAACAACTAAATGATGCTCACAGGTAGTCATTTCATTGCTTACTATTGTCGCCTTCAGCTGTTTAGCAAATTTATAGGCACTAACATATTATGGTTCTGTAAGTACTTCATCATACAGCACTAACTTTGCCATGGTTACAAATAATACTTGTCTGCATTTACATGTTATATGCATAAAATTACATCTTTTCAGTGAAAAAGCTATACTGAATTAAAAATAATATAGAGACCTTTTTTGGAGAAATGATACAAACATTAGGAAGATTTCCTCTTTTATTCTGGGAAGATGTTGGCATTTGAAGACATTAGATAAATGATTACTCACTTCTGTCACAAACACATAGTCAAAGAATTCCTCCTACATTCCTCACGCAACTGGCAGAACAAAATATTAATGCCTGCAGCTGGTGTTTTATGCTGGGTGCTGAGGCAGTTAAAAAGCATAAATAATGAAAAGGCTAATCGATACAATCTGCATAATCAATAGGACCTGAGACACCGGACACTTGCACTTTTCAGCGCCGATGTGTAGAGAGGAAAACGGAGGGAAGGAAAGGTCACAGAAGCCTTGACCCTCGTTGTGCACATTCCAAAGCATACGTCCCACCAAGTGATTCCATGTGGTCCCGATCCAATACTTCATGAATGCACTAAGTGCTAAAGTCGGATAAGAAACATATATAATGCTGCACAGACATGTAGTTTTGCAAAGGTCAAGTAATAGAACCTTTTAAGATAGATAGTCTGGAATAATTAATCAATGTCAGTGAATATAAGAATAGCGTGGGTTGTTTTAAACCACTAAGTTTACAGTTCTTTGTTGCAGCAGCAATAGGAAACTGATACAGTGTGGGGCTGTCATGAGCACTGAAGTGACTGGCCTCCTCACCCCGTTACAGCTAATATCAGGAGCACTCCCCGGTTCTTGCCATCCCTGCAAAGTCCCCCTACATTTCCATGGGGGAACTAGTGCAGAGCTGGCCCCCGTCCGAGAGCCAGTGCGTTAGTAAACAGTTCAATATGATCCGAATTGGCAATGACATCATCAGATCCTCATGTAGAAATTCAGATGTTCTGATAAACTTTACAAATAACTTTGAATGTACTGGTAGGCCTTATGTCCAATCTGACATAAAATTGCTGAGTCAAACCCATATGACAGTACGTTGTTTATACCTTTCAGTGAAATCTGGGTGGTAAGCAATTTGATTTCTAACTTTCTGAGCAATACCTGCTCATTGATCGGGGCAGCCATGGGAGGAGCGCCTCCGGTGGAGGCCCAAATGGAATTAAATTCTAATGCGAAAGAAATGTGAACACAATTTAAAAACGAACATGGCATCTCAAGCTTGACTTCTAGACAACTTTGAAATCGTGTTGATTCTTAGTTCATACATGAAATAAATAAAGATTTAGTCTATTTTCCTCAGTAGTTAAGCAAGGTCTTTGCTATTTTAAAATGGTGTAACTATTTTAAGAAATGTAAACCAGGTATAATATACATATATTTCAAATTTAAACAAATTCATTTTATTATTTGCACAAATTATTCAAATTTAGGTAAACTCTAATAAGCAACTATCAGTTTCAAAATAACTTAGTGTTAACCACTCACTTAAAAAACTGAAGCAAGAATGCTCTAGTGAAAATAATTTTTTTAAATGTTCTTTTTAAAATCATCTATACTAATAAAAGGGTAATATGCTAATTAGAGCGGACATCTTCTGGACGACTTTCCAGACGTCCTTCCAGGGAAAGCTGCAGCAGCTGTGAAAGGCTCAGGCTCAGGCCTGCAGTGGCAGCAGCAGCAGCAGGATAATGGGGGTGGCGCCATCCCCTGATCTGCCAGGTCGCCTCTGGCAGAGGGAGGGCAGACTGCAGCTTAGGCTGGAAGCCTAGGCAGAGGCAGTTAGGGGCCATCAGGCAGGCAGGCACAAGGGTTAGGGGCACACAGGCAGGCAGGCAGGTGAGCAGTTAGGAGCCAGTGGTCCCGGATTGCAAGAGGGATGTCCCAGATTGGAGAGAGTGCAGGCCAGGCTGAGGGGCGCCCCGCCCCCCACCATGCACGAATTTCATGCACCAGGCCTGTAGTATTATATAAACAGTCTAACTGTGATATTTTAAAAATAACTCATTGTATTTCACTGAAATGACATACCACATAAAAAATTAAAGTCTATATTTAGAGACTCAAATTTTCAAAATGTAACTTTTAATTAGTTTAATATATTTCTTGGCACAACTGTCTAATACTAGTTTCAAGATTTCTGGATATCTTGTCCTAACCGATTTGGCTCAGTGAATAGAGAGTCAGCCTGTGGACTGAAAGGTCCCAGGTTCGATTCCAGTCAAGGGCATGTACCTTGGTTGCGGGCACATCCCCAGTGGGAGGTGTGCAGGAGGCAGCTGATCAATGTTTCTCTCCCATCGATGTTTCTTAACTCTCTATCCTTCCCCCTTCCTCTCTGTAAAAAATCAATAAAATATATTTAAAAAATAAAAGATTTCTGGATATCCTTAACTGAAAAGTGAAAATAACAGAACTAAGCAGAAAGAATAAAACAATACTATATGCTTTCTTTGAAACCTGATTATAAACAAAATGTTTTATGTCATATTCTACTTAAATATTTATTATTTTAACTATAAATAATAAACCTATCATCTCAATAAAATACATATGCTCTTCCCTCTTCACAGGAATAGGCAACACTCTTCTATTTTCTAAATAATGTATTCTCTATTAATCAGATAGAAATAACGATCACCTCCTACCAACTTTGTACTAAAAATAACTAGCACTTGATCTATACTTTGAAATAATCTTCATCAGCCTCAAACAATAAATAGCCCAGGAAAAAACACTATAATCTTATTTATTGCAATGCTTATTATGCAGTCCAATGGTGTTCATCATGATGGACTAATATCTTCACAAAATTTATATATATATATATATATATATATATATATATATATATATATATATAAAATGTGCTTTGAAATCAAACAGACCTTTCAAATACACACCAGTCCATTGTGAAAATATTACATCTCTGTCACTTTCTTCCCTTCCTAATGCTGTGACCCTTTAATGCAGTTCCTCATGTTACAAATAGAACATAATTAAAGCATAGTGATTAATCACAAAAACAATATGTAATTATATATGTGCTTTCCAATGGTCTTAGGCGACCCCTGTGAAAGGGTCCTTCGACCCCCAAAGGGGTCGCGGCCCACAGGTTGAGAACCGCTGTCCTAGAGAGTTCAGCCTCTGGTCTGGGGCCACTATAGAATTACAGCCAGCATGTCCATGCCTGCGGGCCTTTGGGACACAAAGCACTGCCGGCTGAACTTTGTGATTTAGTCCCAAAGGCGGAAGAACAGAGGTTCTGAAAGCAGGCGGGACACATTCCTCTTCAAAATTTCTGAAGAGACAAGATAGACCCCATTTGTCACTGCCTGATGTATGATAGGTCAAATGGAATACTATTAAGCAAATTTCTCCGTCCTGTAATTAGTATTAGCTGTCTCTTTGTGTTTGCTTCAACACATTACTTGTTTTCGAAATTTCAATAGTACCTGTTCATTTTTAATGGGCTTCCTTTTGCCTTATTGAGCAACGGCCAGTTTAACAATGACTGGCTTGTAAAGATGCAGGTAAAAAGAATAAAGCTTTTCTCTTCTTAATCTTAAAAGGACAGCCTCAGAGAGCATTTCTTAAGCTAACTGGGAGATTTCACATTTTATGATGAATTTATTAAAGAAAAAAATAAAACTTAATTTGTTTTCAATATCTTTTTACTATCATTTTATTAGTACAGTTTCAAAGATAATGAAAAGCTAGGTTCAGAAACAGAGTTACTTGGGTGAGTCTGATGTACTTAAAAAAATAGATATATGCACTACCATTTCCAGGATACATATTTATGCACGGATCATAACACTTTTATTTTCTTCTGGATGTTGTTGGATATTATATAACTTAATTTTTTTTTCCTATTTTATTTCTTCCTAGACTTAGCTCAGTTACTTAGAAAATTCTCCCACACTGCATATGGACTTGATACCTCCAAAAATAGCACTAGAAAATCAATATATGGTCACCATATATAATTTGCTAGGTTGAATGAAATGGAATTGTTTTCTAGTAGCTATTTAATCTAATATGAAAAAATAGACCAGTTGGCACATGGATATATTGTTTCTACTTTACTGAGATGCACCCTGATCCTTCCCTTTTGTTAGTAATTTATAAAACAAATACCAAAATTATTTCAAAAATACTCCTGGACAGTGTTGCTCAGTGGATTGGGTGCAGTCCCATGCACCAAAAAGTTGCTGATTCGATTCCAGTTCCAGGCACATGCCCGGGTTGCGGGCTCAATCCCCAATAGGTGATGTGCAGGAGGCAGCCATTGTTTCTCTATCATAGATGTTTCTATGTCCCTCTCTCTCAAAAATCAATACAAACATATTTTTAAATTATTTAAAAATAACGTATTTGTCATTAACATAAAGCATCAAAAAATAAATTGTTTGGAAATAGAAATTAAATCCATGTATACATAAACCTTTTTCCTTTGAACTTACCAAAGACTGAAGAGTTCTGTTAAATTTATTATTTTTCTTGCTTCATTCAAATACTCAGTGCCAAAAGATAGACATTCTTTTCTTATTTTATATTTAACTGTAACTAGTTCTTATACGATTTTGGGACTCAGAAGTTTAAAAGTTCCTGAAGAGATTAAGGTTTTGCCAATTTAGCAAAAAATATATTCAGAGAGTGTGATGAGAGGCTTCAAAGATGCAATCAAATGCTCCATTTTCAGAGAACACCCAGGTTTGCCAGTCTTTGAAATTTCAAAAGGGAATTGATTTTTCAGTCTTTTGAGAATTACACACTGAGTTGAGTGAGATCTCTGAGGTTTGCTTGGGTTGGTTTTCTCTATCTATAGATCTGAGTGATGTATTGATTTGCAACTAACAAATATTGCGGCCTGTATCTGTGTGTCTGTGTGCATGTGTGTGCCTGCACGTGCGTCTTGCATTAGCACAGTAACAGAACCGTGAGAACAGCTATGATTTTGTGCAGTGGCATAAAGCCGTCTCAAAAAGACACATTTCTAAGTAAGGCAAAGTTCCTACCATTGCAGAAATAAGTTTTTTGGGGAGTAAACCAATTCAAAAACAACTTAAAATCACTCATAGTTTAAGGTGTTCCTGTAGCACTTTGGCAAAGATCAAGAGCAAAATACAAGGTTAATAGTCTACACTGCACTCTCCAATAGGTAGCCATCCATGGTCAGCTGTGGCTGTTGAGCACTTGAAAAGCAGCAAGCACGGAACATTTTAAATATGCAGCACATTGTGAAGACAGTATTTTTTAAGTCTGTAAATATCTCATTTATTATATATAAAATTATAATATGTGGGATGTATTAGTAAAACATTAATTTAATATAATATTTTTCTTACCATTTTTTAAATATACTTTAATTGATTTCAGAGAGGAAGGGAGAGGGAGAGAGAGATAGAAACATCACTGATGAAAGAGGATCATTGTTCGGCTGCCTTGGATCGAGCCCCCAATCCAGTCATGTGCCCTTAACCGGAATCGAACCTGGGACCTTTCAGTCCCTAGGCTGACGCTCTGTCCACTGAACCAAACCAGAAAAGGCTTTCTTAGCATTTTTAATGTGGTTACTAGAAAATCTAAGATGTCATATGCAGCTCACATTATATTTCTACAGCAAAGTGTGGATCTGTATATGCATTTGAAATGCTGATAAGAGTTTAGAGAGGACAGTACATGGACAGGACATGTAGGCAGACTACTATCATAGGAACAAAACCAATCACTTTCGGATGGTCATTCTATAGCTTCTGAAGGTTTTTGCTCTGGTTTCTGTTTTTGTTATGAATAATTTACTAATTGAAAGAGCCTGCAGCAGAGGAATGGGGCGCCGGATCTCCTCCTGGTCCCAGGTCTGGGACACTTGCGAGTATCCACTGCAGAGCCCGCACCCAGACATTCTGATTAACTTTGTCCTGCTGGGACCCAGAGGCTTGAAAACTAACTCCCCGGATTGTGGACCACTGCTCACTGAAAGGTCAGAGCATTAATAAAGTTATATCCCAGAGGCTCACAGAGAGAGTGTGGACATAGAGATTACAGAAAAGGGGTCTGAGCCACAGTTTCGTCCAGGGTATGAGAAGGAGAATGAGGCGATTGTGTCTCCTCACCCAGTTCTCCTTCTTTGGATGCCATGTTGGTGAGATGTATTCAGAAGATACGTCAGAACCTGCAATAAAATAGTTCTATGATTGATTAGCCCCGTCTCCCATGGGGAAATGGAGTGGAAAACAGTTTTAACGGCTTCAATCATTTTCCATGGAGGTCTATATAATCGCTTATCTGATTTCTGACCCTTTTTATCCTCATTAGGGCAGGTCACAACTGAAAGGAATTTATAACCCATCCCTGCCCCTGCGACCACTGCTGGGCCTGCCCAGGCTCCTCCGGGGTGTTTGCTTGCATCCCTGCAACTTCTCTTCCCTGTGGCTGCAGAGTCTCATCCCCTAGCAAGGCTTTCCTGACCGACCAATGGAAAGCAGCCATCCAGTCACATGATGACTCAGCCCTAATTCAAGTCTCTTCAGACCTGTTCCTAAGGTTATCTTCCTTCTTAACTTATTTATTCGCGGAGAGGCCTTCATAACCAGAGGAAACAATGAGACACTCCTGCTGAGCACCCAGAAATGTGCTGTCCCAGAGAAAACACTAGAGAAATATTTGTTTCACTGAATTCAAGAGTGAATGAATGATATTTTTTAGGTAATATTGACTTTGTTGATGAGTGCTTCACTTGAAAGAATGGTAACAAAACAAAAAAACACACTAAAGACTATAATTTATTTATTTGGATTGTTTTAAAGTAAATTACACTTTCTGATAAAAGAAAATCTTTAAAAATCTTTAAAGGGTTTCCTAATGTTGATCTCTATTAAGTTCTCATGTGAGTATATTTATAGACAAAATGTAATTATTTGAAAGGCTGATTTTTATGTCTGGGAGCACAGGCCTTTGAATATTTCTAAATGTTTGACTTTGAGCTACATTACTTATGATTTAAAAGTTATCAGGGTGTGGGAAAAAAGTTATAAAACTTGTCATGTTTGAAGTGCAAATTAAAATGGAAAGAGAGGTACTAATGGAACTGGATAAAATAGAAAATTTTATATCATTTTAATCCTCTGTACCATGATTTTTACATTAGTCATTTCAATTAACTCCTAATTTTTTCTATATTTCTGGTAGTCTTTAGAATATAACAAGTTATAAGTCATATGTAAAATATTATTTTTTTGTAAGAAATAACTAAAATTTAATGTACTGTGACTTTGATTTAAAACAGTCCATTTCCAAATGTTTTGTTTATATTTGAAAATATCTAGTTTGATTAAAATATATAAAAATCTCCATGTACAGAACTTTTATCTTAGAAAGACCAAATATTATCACATTAATAGAGTTATGAATTATTCCCTTTAAGACTTTACTGTCCTCTCTCTTCATTGGAACCACTACATTGAAGAGAGTAAACATTAGAGGACATTGAGAAGCAGTGAACAGAAGACCAGTGAATGACCAGATAATTATTTACCCTGGGTCAGCATCAGCAGGAAACAATTGCAGTGACAAAATGCTTTTTGACTGTTGAAAAATATTTGGGCCCTGCATTGTTGCTCAGTGGTTGAGCATCGACCTATGAACTTGGAGGTCATGATTCTATTCACAGTCAAGGCACATGACTGGGTTGCTTGCTTCATCCCCAGAATGGGGCGTGCAGGAGGCAGCCAATCAATGATTCTTTCTCATCATTGTTTCTCTCTCTCTCTCCCTCTCCCTTTCTCTCTGAAATCAATAAAAATATATTTTAAAAAAGAAAGAAAAAATATTTGGAAACTACAGAAAACATATTTACTGGGTGAAATAGTAAATGTGGTTATTCACTTTGCCAGGCAATTCATGGGAATATTTTTTTCAGGAGAAGCGCTGCCAATCCAAAGGCCGTGGTTAAACTATAAACTTCTACCTGGATGTTTACATTGATGTGAGCTTCCACATTTGCTGGACTCTTAGTTTAACCACCACACTTCAAGCTTTATGCCTTTAGAATGGGCCAAAGTTCTTTTTTTAAAAAAATACATTTTTATTAATTTCAGAGAGAAAGGGGGAGAGAGGGAGAGAGAGAGGAAAACATCAATGGAGAGAGAGAATCATTCATTGATCAGCTGCCTCCTGCAAGCTCCCCACTGGGGACTGAGCCTGCAACCTGGGCATATGCCCTGACCGGGAATCGAACTGTGATCTCTTGGTTCATAGGTCAATGCTCAACCACTGAGCCACACCAGCCAGGCCAAAGTTCTTAATAGAATACCTTAGTACATGGTCTTTCAGCTCCACTTGATGTCATCAGGCTGTTTCACTACCCCAAGAAAAGGTATTTTAAAGTCAGGGAATATTTGTTATTGCTAAAAAATAATCTTTTCTAGAAAAAACCAAAGTAGTATTATCTCCCAGATCAATAATCCTTAACAGAAATAAACCATAATAAGGTTACCCTGTATACTTTGCCTGAAATGAAGTGCAAAAGAAGAAAGGGTGAGAGGAGAAAGGGAATAAAAAATCCAAAGAAATCTCCATTTAAAAGCAATCACTTAGAAATAAGTAATAAAAACCATTGACATATGCCATATTTTCCACTCCCAGCACCTCTATGGATAATTAAAAATTATATAGATGCCCTCCAGTTATTGAAAAAGCTAGAGTCCTTCCATCTAAACACTTCTAAGGGGTGAAGCAGAATCAATACTGAGGTATCCATCACATGTTTTACTTTTCTGAGCAACATCTTTTTTAAAAGGAGAAATGTAGAATGAGGGGTAATATAATATAATTTGTAAAAAAGAAATCAAAAAACCTAATAACAGACATCAATGCTGACATCAGTCCCGATTCTCTAAGTGAGGTAATAGCCCTGCCCGGCTCTAAGCTCACCTGCCTCATCCACCTTGGGCCTGGCGGTGGTGAGTGAGGAACAAGCAGGTGATGCCTGGCCTTGCGGATTTCACCCAGAGAGAATCAGCAAGAACGGCCACCATAAAGCACCTTCATGTGGTCTCTGAGCGACTCGCTAAGACAGATGAAGTGATTACTGAGTATGAGAAGCTTTCAGTTCGGGGGGAACCACTTCAGTAAGACCGTCCAGTTACAGAGAGGGCTCATGTTTGGGTTCCTTAAATAATAGTGCTGGAAAGGCCACTGAGAGCGAACAGGCGTGGGCAAGAGTAGGCGTACAGGTTTTTGTAGAGAATAATACAACAATATATATAAAAAGAGGAAATATGCAAATGAGGATGGGACACCGTAAGGAGGCAGGACAGGAAAGGAGGAGGTTGCGCGTGCAGGTGAGGCCCGGAGCGGAGATGGAGACAGAGACAGGGGGGCCGGCTCACAGCCTCCAGGCCGAGCGCAGGCCCGGAGACGAGACGGCGGCCCGCCTCCCGTGGAATCGGCCTGGGTCCCTCTGGCTCCCGCAGAATGGGCACGGCTCCCTCCCAGCTCCCGTGGGTGCTGGCGGCTTGCTTCTGCCTCCCACAGAAGCTGCACGGATCCCGTAGAAGCAGTGCAGTCCCAGCAACACGCCGGTTCCCACCGGAGGAGCGGGTGGCCTACTGCGCGCAATATCGCATGATGGGCTACCAGTTAACAAATAATAATAAACTCTATTTCTTGTCCTCAGAACTCTAAGGCTACTTTTCCCTGCTCTGTATATAGCGTACTGGAAGCACAGTGCACAGATTCATGCTGGATGCGGTCCCTCAGCCTGGCCTGTGCCCTCTCACAATCTGGGACCCCTCAGGGGACATCGGACTGCTGGTTTCAGCCCGATCCCCACAGGCCAGGGCATTGGGCTGAAACCAGCAGTCCGACATCCCCCGAAGGATGCAGCAGTACCAAAGCGGCAGGCAGCTGGGGAGCAGCTCCACCTGGGGCTGGGCGCAACTCCACCGCCACTCCTTGTGCCCCACCACCACTGCCGCCACCTGGTAGTGCTGCTGTCGAGGCAGGAGAGGCCCCCACCGCCATAGCTGTGCTCGCCAGCTGTGAGCCTGGCTTCTGGCTGAGCAGCGCTCCCCCTGTGGGAGCACACTGACCACCTGGTGGCAGCTCCTGCATTGACCGTCTGCCCTCTGGTGGTCAGTGCGCGTCATAACGACCAGTCAACCGGTCATTCAGGGCATTCAGTCGTAAAGGCCGCTTAGGCCTTTATATATGGAGATGATACTTACAGCATCACTGAGCAGACACAGCTGCTCTCTTTTTCCAAAACAAATTTGGAAATTTGTTTCATAATATATTTTAAACCTGCATGTAGAAATAATAGGTAGTATAGACTATACATACTTTTATATATAAAAGCCTAATATGCAAAGTGTCCCCTCTGGAGTTCAACCCACCCCAACTGGAGTTTGATCACTCGCTATGATGTGCGCTGACCACCAGGGGGCGGCGCGGAAGAAGGCCCCAGCTGCCAGCCGCTAGGGACCCTACCCAGGCACTGGGCCTCTAGTATTCCTATAAGACAATGAAACTGATTAGTTCAAGATTTCTCTTTCCCACAGAAACCTAGCTGAAATAAAATTATACTCTAATTTTAAGAGTAGTCATAATTTTCAGACTGTCTGTTACATTTCCTTTACTAAAGGGTACTCAGACCATCCTGAAAACGGTTTCCTCTGTAATAGTGTTTGCAATCTAACTCCTATTCTCTCCCCCAGAGGCCTCACTTGCCACAGGGTTTGTGATTGGGGATTTGAGATATTCCTCCAACCTGCCTCTCCTCAGCCTCTCAGAGGATGGAAACCAGACATAACACTGCTGACCTTCTGCGACTCACCTTTCTCATTTGGACAATAAGGAAGGCTGGACTGACCGGTCTCCCAGTTCCTTCCAGTTCTGAAACCTTACCCAGCGTGGAGAGGATTTGAATGAGCACATAGTCTTGTGATTCATTTCTTTTCAGCTGCAGGTATTACCCAAGCCATTGCCCACCGTCCTCTTCTACTACTTTCCACCATTTCCACTGGTCTCACAGCCTATTCACTTCTTCGAAATGATTAGCACCCCTGCTCCTAATATGCATGCATCATGGTACAGACACATCCCAGGGTTCAGAATTAAAAACATCTTAGTTTAGTTCATGTAGTGACTGCTGATTAACTGTGACAGCTGGATCACTTCATATTCTCTGCCTTAAGTTTTACCATCTAAAATGATGGTGATAATGTAGGTTAAAGTAAAAAGATGGCATGGTATGTTTAAAAGATGATAAAAACTATATCTGGAAATCTCTGTAGTTGTCCCAATTGTAGGGATAAAAAATATACAGAGTAGGACAAAAGCAGGCTTACCGTGGTGAGTACACAAAACACAGAGTTTATTCTTGTATTATTATTTATTAATTATTGTATCATTTTCTGTATGAACAACTACATTTTTTTAACTGCATGAGCGCTGTCTGTCTCAAGGATATTTCCTTCTCACCAGAAACACCGCTTCAGAGTGGATCTCTTTCTAGAGGTGAAATTTTTAATAATAAATGCTGACATGTGTGAAAGCTATTTTTTTCCACGAAGTAAGTTTCTTCGAATCTTTCATATTAGATACTTTTCCTGCTCATAGAGATCAATGTGTTTGTCTCAAACTCTCTGGGACTAGTCCAGTCCTGTTTGCCTGGAGCTCCCACACCTAACAAATCCTTCCCATAATTAGGCATCTTCTGGATAACACATACCTCTTGAAAAGCACAGTCAAGGGGGGAAATGAAAATTAATTGAGAATGACGGCCATAACAGCAAAATTACTCCTAATGAAAATGAGTTGCATCCATTAGGTCACAATGAACAGAAATTATTTCCCCAAGGCAGAGTTTTGAAGGGTCTCAGAGAAAGAAAGGAAAAAAAAAAAGCATAGCAAATTGGAGGAGAAAAGGCCTTAACTAGAATATATTGATATGTATGTATGTCTAAAACTAGGTATCATGACTTAATTTCTTATAGACAAGGATATATCTTTCTGCACAATCATTGCCGATCAATAGAAGTTCACAGCAAACACTCTCGGGCGAAGAAAAAGCTGGGCAATTACAGTCCTGATATTTATCTTCTTCTTAAAAGAAACGCAATGCATGTGGTTGTGGCTTAAATGAAGTGCAGTAAGTTGCTTCATAGCATCTCTTTGTACTGTGCTTAAAGTACTTAAAAATAAAACAACAACAAAAAACAACACATAGGTCCATATAAGTCTTCTTCCAGGTGGAAAAGCATAGAATTTGAACCCTATACTAAATTTTCCACAGCCTTGGAGTTTGCATTACATGGCGGTCCCCTACAATTATATTTGTAAATTATCTTACAATGTGACAGTTTTATTGTGTGTGTAATATTCCCATTGGTCCGTTCCACACTTACATTTCTTTTTTCTGATGCCATGTATTACAAAAAACAGAACATAACACAGGCAATGTGGAGGATGTCCTTTTTTCCTTAAGATGTGTCATTTCAATTTAATTTGAGTTCACAGGACAGAGAACGGCTCACCATCTAAAAGCCTACCACCTACATGCTCATGATTGTGACTGTGCACTGTGTGCACCCCATGCATGGGCATCTCTGGGCCTGGAGCTCAGATGCCTGCGTTTGAAACAAGTTGTTTGGGAAAATCTTACACACATTCAGCTGAAATTTCCCGTTAGAAAAAAAGACAACAGATTGCATTAGGCCAGAGTGAATGGGGATCTTTTTGGGCACGGACTCAGTGAAACCTGTTTAAAACTTCTCACCACAGGTAGGACCGAGGCCCTTCTCTACACAGTCTTGCCCACCCCTCAACTCAACACAAACCATGGGAGCCACACCTTCAGCTGCATGTGCTTGGGCCACACGCCTGACTCCTCCGCCAGCCGAAACTCTGATGCATTTACAGCCCAGGGACACCCTCCACCACCTGCTTCCCAGACAGTGCCCAGACCTCATCCCCACACTCAGCCCACACTCAGGAAAAATGCTTATTAGTGTGACATTCTGTTAACACCTTGACTTAAACATGACTCACATACCATAAAATGTACCGTTAAAGTGAGGCACAGCCTGAGGATAGCAGATGTTCATCACCCAGAACAAAGTGCCCAGAACATCAGCAAACTCCCCACATCCCCCCACTGCCCCACCATGTCCTAGGCCGGTGATGGCGAACCCATGACACGCATGTCAGAGGTGACACGCGAACTCATTTTTTTGGTTGATTTTTCTTTGTTAAATGGCATGTAAGTATATAAAATAAATATCAAAATTATAAAGCTTTGTTTTACTATGGTTGCAAATATCAAAAAATTTCTATATGTGACACGGCACCAGAGTTACGTTCGGGTTTTTCGAAATGCTGACACGCCGAGCTCAAAAGGTTCGCCGTCACTGTCCTAGGCCATCCTCAACCCACTGTCCGCCATGCCCATGGTGGGACTGCCATGTAAATGCCCGCCTTCCAGGCTGGCTCCCGTCTTTTGCTCTGCCAACTCTAGTCTAACATTTACTAAACATGTGCTTTCTGACCAGATTTCCAGCACTGAGTTCCAGGGTCTGTCCCTGAGCAGAACACACCAGGAATAATCAACCAATGCTGCACTGATTATAAATATCCCTTTTTGCTGTTGTCACAGGCAAGGAGGGCAGAACCTTTGTGGGCTGCCACCACTTGAGCAGAAAAAATGGGGTTATAACCCAACTGGGGCTGGGAGTTAAGTTCAGACAGAATGAAAGGAGTTGGATCCGCAGACATGCATTAAACACCTTCCAAAGGAACACGGACCTAGGGAGCGAGGCATCAGCCATGGTGAGTGTGAGAACAGCCGTCCAGGAGACTCCTGTGACATCAGAGTGCTAGGAGAGAGCTTGGATGGACCGCGCATTTTTGTTAGTGTCCTTTCCCATCTCTTCCAGTCCCTCTCCCAGCTCCCGGGTCCTCTCACTTGGTTCAAGGGTCCAGAGTCCACAGGTTGTCCCTAAACCTTCCTCCCCCTGAGCATCTATCTGCCTTCTGACCAGACTTCCCGAGGGCCAGTTTGAAAAGGAACATCCATTCCTTTCTGTTGTCCTTAATGAAAGTTTCTACTCACATCACTGTGATATGATTCTGACCATGATAACCGATGGACAGAATTGGTTACACCATTAAGCAAGATAGCATTCATTTAAAAAATTATGGTGCATGCTCTTAAAGGCTCTTCCCAAAGGAGCATGTAAAAGAGAAATAATTAAATCACCCAAAATGTCCCAGGCGGTGGGAGTTTCACTGTTAACATTTTCCTGAAGGCCCTTCAAGCCAGTTCTCTCTGAGAACATAACACTTCTACACAGAGACACCATATGTACATACATATTGTTCACAGTTTGCAATATGTCCTGCAGGTTTTCTTCTCAGTAAACACAAACCTACAGCACCCATGATGGCCGCCTAGCAGTTCACTGCTGAAAGTTAGATGATTCAGATAAACTTTTACTCCTAGACATCGAGGCTATGTCCTTTTGTCTCCTCACTATTATAAACAGTGCTGAAAGAACATATTTATCTCAGAATATCTTACCTAATAATAGACAAACATGGTAATTAACTGTCCCTTCGCTACACCTCCCATTGGCTAATCAGCAAGATATGCAAATTAACCACCAATCAAGATGGCAGCCGGCAGCCACGCAACTGCAGTGAGCAGGAGTCTTGCTTGTCCAGTGATGGAGGAAGCCAAGGTTCCCCGCCTGCCGCCGCCTGGCTCTGAGCTCCGAAAGCAACAAAGTTTCAATTATAGAAGGTAAACAAACCCCAGATACCTGCTTTCAGCTGGCCGTGGCCTTGGAGCTGGAGCCTCAGGTTGCCCCTGGAGATGGAGGGAGCCAAGCCCTGGCCGGCTCTGAGCTCCAGTCCAGGTTACAAAGTTTCAATTATAGAAGGTAAATAAATTTCAGAAAAAATAAAGAAAAAAAGAAGAGGCTGGGAGCTTCCGTCACCAGGGAGGCTTGGCCCACCTGAAAACGGCCCTCAGCCCGTCACTCAGACTGGTCAGGCACCCAGTGGGGACCCCCACCATAAAGGGGGTGTGACCAGCCTGAAAACAGTCATCAGCCCCTCACCCAGGCTGGCCAAACCTCCATGGGGTGAGGGTCCCCACTGCGGGGGGGCTTGACCAGCCTGCAAACAGCTATCAGCCCCTCACGCAGGCTGGCCAGGCACCCCATTGGGGACCCCCACCCTGAAGGGGTTGTGACCAGCTGCAAACAGCCATCAGCCCCTCACCTAGGCTGGCCAGGACCCCCATCCTGAAGGGCAAACCAGCTGGCCCCCTCCCATGCACCAGGCCTCTATCCTATATAATAAAAGGGTAACTGCAAACTGACCCTAACAGAAGAAAGACTGGGAATGACTGGTGATTATGACACACACTGACCACCAGGGGGCAGACGCTCAATGCAGGATCTGCCCCCTGGTCATCAGTGCACTCCCACAGGGGGAGCTCTGCTCAGCCACAAGCCAGACTGATGGCTGCCAGTGTAGCGGTGGTGGTGGGAGCCTCTCCTGCCTCCTCAGCAGCACTAAGTCTGGCCGACTGCAGCTTAGGCCTGCTCCCGGCTGGCAAGTGGACACCCCCCGAGGGCTCCCGGGCTGCCAGAGGGATGTATGACTGCCAGCTTAGGCCCAATCCCCCGGGGAGCAGGCCTAAGCCAGCAGATGGTCATCCCCCGAGGGGTCCCAGCCTGCAAGAGGGCACAGGCCAGGCTGAGGAACCCCCCACCCCCCGAGTGAACAAATTTTTGCACCGGGCCTCTAGTATATACATATTCATTATATATATATGAATAATTAGTTGATTACCTCACTGAAATACATTCTTATAAAGAAAATTTCTGGAGCAAAGTATCTCAGGTTTTGTTTTGATCTTTATTGACAAAGTGCCCAATAGAAAGACTCCACACCTTCGTACTCAGATCCAGAGTGCCTACAGGTCCCCCTCCCTACACCCTGGACCAATCTGCATTTTCATAACATTTGCATTATTTAAGAATAGGCAATAATTAGCCCAGCTGGTGGTGCCCAGTGGTTGAGTGTCTTCCCAGGCACCAAGAAGTCACCAGTTCAATTTCCAGTCAGGGCACATGCCTCGGTTGTGGGTTCGATCCCCAGAAGGGGGTGTGCAGGAGGCAGTTGATCAATGACGTTTCCCCCTCACTGATGTTTCTACCTCTCTATCCCTCTCCCTTCCTCTCTCTCTAAAAATCAATGTAAAACATATTTTTTAAAAAAGAATAGGTGGTAATCAAAGCACAGCCTTTGATCTTCTTGTGTCAAACTGTAAAATCAGTTTTTCTAAACATTTATTACAGCGATGACTGCAAAATAACCTCTCCTCTCACCATCCTTCCCTCCATCTCCATGTCCAACCTCCCTTCTTCCCCCCATTCTCTCTCCATCTTTGTTCCTAACCCGAGGGTCAAGGAGGCTATGGAAACACACACTCCCTAATAATAGAAAGTACAGAGATTAGCATGCTATGTTTCGTTAAGGACCCATCAAAATAAAAATACAAGACATATGTGATTTGCCTTTCTTCAGCTACTAGTGAAGTTAAGTGTATTTTTATTGATCCTTCACATTTCTTTTCTGAAGCCCAATATCTATTTCTCTACAAAGATATTTACCTAGGGCTGTTAGTAGTAACATTTCATAGATACATAAATAAATGTATTTGTGTTAGCCTTTCTATTTTTCCATTATCATATCAGTTTAAATTGTATAACTTTATAATGAATCTTAATCTCTACCAGGGCATAACCCCTCCTCCAATAGTCCTTTCCTTGTTTTATACATTTCTTTAAAAGTACTTTTAAAAAGTATCTTGATTTTAGAGAGCAAGGAAGGGAGAGGGCGCAAGAGAGAAACATTGACGGGAGAGAAACATGGATTGGCTGCCTCCCACACACCCCCTGGGAGGAATCAAACCTAAAACCCAGACACGTGCCCTGACCTGGAATTGAACCAGTGACCTCTTGGTGTGTGGGATGATGTCCAACCAACTGCGCCACACTGGCCAGGCTTAAAAAGTACTTTAGAAGCACTTGACAATGTTTTTTTAAAACCCTCGTGCAATTTTGCTTGATTTTACCTTGACTGCATAGGTTAATTTTGAGAGAATTTGTAACTTTTACCTTTAAACTTCCTCGTAGGAGCAGTAGAGTGCTTAGTAGAGACAGCGGAAGGAAAAGCCAATGGCAAGTGAGTGTTTGCTACGCGTCAGGTGGTTTTCCAAGCCCTGAACACCTGATGCCTTTAACCATCACCACCGCTTAGTGGTGGAGTAGTTGCATGATGGCCATGTCACAGATGGGAAAGCTAAGGCACAGAATTGCAATAAGTTACCAACCGACAAGCAAGCAGTAGACCCTGCAGCCAGGATTCCCCAGAAGCACTTTGAAGAGGGAGCCCATACGCTGAGACTCTGCGGTGCAGGGATGCCTCCCCAGCCAGCTCCCTGGTTTTCGGAGCTTTACGTTTTTCTTCGCCTGAATAGTGAACCTGTCTTGGTGAATTTATATCCATGCGGTTTGTTTTTAAGTTCAGTTTCAATTCCTACATTTCCTTGGTACATTTCCACCCCCCAAATTTTTGGCACTACAAATAGTACTGGTTTTTATTTTGTAAATGGCTAATTTATTGAATGTGCATTGTTTCTATTTATACCTTAGGTGCTTTGGGTTTTCGGTAATTTTTATCATCTCTAAATAGTCATGATATAGCTTCATTGTTTCCAGTTTTTATACTTCTGGAGTTTATTTTCTGACTCCTTTGCTTAACTCTTCTATAACAATAACATATAACAATATATGACATTTTTTTTAGAAATAAACATTGAAATTTACCAAATGACTTTTTCATGGTCGTATGGCTTTTCTGATTTTACTGCCATTGATCAGATCAATTTACTAAAATTAAGAAAAGTTTACCCTTTTTTGTACTATCTAGCAGTTAAACAGCACAGGGTTCCTGACTACTAATGGAATCCAATAATACTTTCTTCCCAGCTATAGTGTCTTTTGTGGAGAAAGCTCAATAGCAGCCCTCATCCTGGTAAATTTATATTTCACACCACTTACTGAGACAATTCTTCTATTTCATAGCCCCCTGAAATATCAATTTAAAGCTGGTTCCCCTCTCTTATTCCCGATTTCATGCCTTTTATATTATTTTCTTATATTTTTGATAACTCAAATGTTCTGCATCTTATTTATTGATATAAAAATAAATTTCTGAAATTATTTTTAAATGTTACTATTAGTTCAAATTTGTTAATTTATCTTGTTGGATTATTTCATCATTCCTTATACATTTTGCTTCATTGACACATTTCAGATTTTTAACTAAATGATAATATAAAGTTTGCTTCTCATATATAGGGTGATCTTGTTATTCACATCAGTAAAACCCTTCTTGCCACAACTTAATTCTTGTGTATTAATCTTTCGTAAACTAACAAAAGTATGCTAAGCTCAGCTACTCTGCGTTTCTCTCTTTTTTTACCTGTGCATTCAGCAGTCGCCTGTTTCTCATTTTAATTCTGTGTCATAAATTGTAATGGACGACATTACAGGGAGGTGGACACGTTTGTTGTGGTCTAGGTGGAGGATTTCAGAGCAAAATCAAAAAGTCTTCTCCATCTCCATTTACTTCCCAAGTAAGGCAATGCATAACATGTTCTATCATGCAGCCACATACAATCCGCACCAACAGAAGTAACTAACATTAAAATGATTAAAATTGGCCATGACTACTTTAAACCATAATCACATATTAGAAGCTGCAGGATGAGTCCCGAATTAGTGTGCATATTTTCTACAATCATGTCTTTAAGAACTGTATCGCAGAGTGGTAAACAAGCCAGGGTCTATCAGATTAAGTTCTCATACTTTGTAATTTAAACCATAAAAGGAGCCATTTAAGCAATAATTTATATTTATTTTCTTTTTTTTTATATAATGCCATGGTTTTAAAGTTTGCATGACTGTTTTAAACACTGTTCTGCAAAGACGAAAAGGTATTGTGTTAATTAGAGGATATGTGAAATTCACTAAGATCAAAATATACATACCAGGCTTTGGGCCCAACAGTTAAATAACTGCATCTATCTATCTATCTATCATCTATCTATCTATCTATCATCTATCTATCTATCATCTATCTATCATCTATCCATCCATCATCTACCCATCCACCCATCCATCCATCCATCCATCCATCCAGAGCAGGGAAAGAATGAGAACAGACAAAGAGAAACAGAGAACCTTTCTCACATGTTGGAGATTGTGCAACCCTGCCTAACAGTATATGTAGATTTTATACCACCTGTTGAGTCCGTTTTCGTGCTGAGCCAATCTAAGTGGCCTGTCCAAACTTAAACCTTTAAGTTCTAACAAGGTTGCCCCTTTGCACTGTTGTGTATTGACTACTGTCTCCCCAAAAGGCATGTCTAATTCCTAATCCCAGTACCTATGAATGGGAGCTTACAGTAAAAATGTTTCTGCACATGCGGTCTAGGCTCTCCAGATGAGATGATCTGGGACTCAGGGTGAGCCCCGAATCCAATGACTGGTGTCCTAAGAAGAGTACAGTCAGGCATAGAGACACAGACACAAAGGAAACCCAGAGGGAAGGTCACAGGAGGGCGGAGGATGGAGGGAGAGGAAGATGAATCTGCAAACCAAAGCCATCAAGGGTTTCTGGCCACACGAGAAGCTAGAGAGGGGCAGGAGCTGATTCCCTCTCAGAGCCTCCAGAAAGATCCGACACCGCCAGCACCTGATTCCAGACCTCTGGCCTCCAGACTGTGAGGGAATAACGTTCTCTTCTTTGAAGCCACCAGTATGGCAGTGTGCTAAGGCAGCCGTAGGAAACTAATCAAGCCACCCTCCCTGCCCGCGTGTCCTCTCAGAGCTTTATTTTCCTTCAAAGCAGTCACTTTCCCTCGCATACCTCCCTAAGATGCAATGGAGAATTTCTGGTGATTGACTTCCCAGGGAACTGCAGCAAGGGAGCAAGAGCTGGGTGGACATCTGGAGAAAACTGTCAAAAATGCCTCATGTTAGTTACAGGAAAAGGTCTCCCCCTCTCTAAACTGGTTGACTCACTGGATCCCGTGCAAAGGGCTTCCTTTTTCAAAGTTTTGAATGGGCTTTGGAAACCCAAGGAAATGTAACGATAAGATGCCTGAAAGTGACCTGTTTATCAAACAATGCTTCTAGAGAAGAAATCAAAGAAGTTAATGTTTCTGACAAGGAAAAGAATGGCTCATTTAACATGTCATCCACTTAATGAAATGCAAACGAGTAACTGCGTCCCATGGTGATGAGGAAAAGGACACAGACTACAGAAATGGACATTGTCTTATTGATCTTAGTGATGATTTTATGTTATATCTCTCTAGCACAGCAGTTCTCAACCTGTGGGTCGCGACCCCTTTGGGGGTCAAACAACCCTTTCATAGGGGTCGCCTAAGACTATCTGAAAACACATATATAATTAGATATTGTTTTTGTGATTAATCACTATGCTTTAGTATGTTCAATTTGTAACAATGAAATCGGGGGTCACCACAACATGAGGAACTGTATTAAAGGGTCGCGGCATCAGGAAGGTTGAGAACCACTGGTCTAGCATCTATACAAAAGTGATTTCATCATGTTTCATATCATTCATGATTCTTTTAATAGCCACTGCTTTCTTTATTTTTTTAATCCTCACTCAAGGACATGTTGTTGTTTTATAATTGATTTTTAGAGAGAGGGCAGAGAAATAAAGAGAGAAACATAGATCTGAGAGGGAAAGATCAAGCAGTTGTCTCCCACATCTGCAACAATCAAGGTCAAACCTGCAACCTCAGTACCAGTATGTGCCCTGACCAGGAATGGAACCCATTACCTTTTGGTATATGGGCCTACACTCTACTAACTCAGCCAACCGGCCAGGGCAGCAACTAAATTCATTAAATCTTATAGAAAGACTCTCACAGACTCAAACACTACCTTCTCATTTGCCCCAAATCTCCAATTCTGCATTTGGTTACCTCCTAAGATTATTGCTGGAAGTTTTTTTTTTTTTTTTTTAGTCTCAAGGTCATAGTCACCTAGATGCTTACTGAAAACGACAGGGTGGATGATCAGACTCTAGGGAGAATGCTGCGGGTGACTCCACAGTGGAAGTGCGATCTCAAACAAGGGAAGGGAGCACAAGGCTCCACATTAAAGAGTGAGGGCATGACAAGTGGCCGAGATCATAGGACAGGAAGGGAGAGTAGGACCCGTCTTCCTACAGAGCAGAAAGCCTGGTGTTGGGCTTCAGACACAAGGGAGCTAATGGCCCAGAAACAAGACTTTCCCTTAGGAAAAGGTCTAAAAGCTTGGGCAGGGCAAAGGACAGATTGTCTGAAGCTCCATACGTCTAAGTATAAATAATTCTAATAGACTCACAGGATTTTATTTTAGGGATTTACAGAATACAAATAAAAACACACACAAAAAAAACACCCCACATTCCATTCCAGAAAGGAAGTAGAAGGGTCAAAGACATATAAATACAAGATTGTATTTTTTAAATATTTTTATTGATTTCAGAGCGGGAGAGGAAGAGAGAGATAGAAACATCAATGACGAGAGAGACTCATCAATAGGCTGCCTGCTGCACGGCCCCTACTATCGATCAAGCCAGCAACCGTGGCACGTGCCCTGAGCAGGAATCCCTCCACTGAGCCATGCTGGCCAGGCCATGATTGTAATGTTGAAGTACCAGATCTCTTCAGGTTTTGCTAAGAGAGACACACATGAAGTATCTGAGGCTGCTTATAGGAAAATGTTTAGAAGCTACTCAGGTTGCGACCATTTAATTTACAAAAATAACCTGTTATCAGTTGTGTTTTTTGTTTTTAAAAGAGTTGCTCCTTAAGAGGCAGTATATTCAGAGGGAAACACCCTTGTGATCACTTTAGCCTAAATGGAATTTATGTGCTCCCACAGCCTGCAGGGTTCTCTACCTAATGACCAGTATTCAGCTAACAAAGAAAAAACAAAAAAGAGGAACCAAAAAAACCAGTCAACACCCCCCACAACAGAAGAACAGCAGCAAGACTGACCACAGTCTCCCCGTAAGCGCCATCTGAGCGGAGGATTCTCCTTCATCTCCTGCGGACTCTTACCTGACACTTCTCCCGCGCACTTTGGGAACTTGGCACTGCTCGCTGCCTCTATAAGAAAAATCAGACAGTCAGAGTTACCACAAACAGGAATTAAAAAGCGTGTCTGCTGCTGGAGGCTTCTCTCTAACCTCGTGTCTACTACACCCAAGGTCTTTACATGACGAGTGCAAAGAATGCGCTTTGTAATGCGCTCTGTAACTGCAGTTAATGGCAATACACCAACTTTTCCTTCCTGTTATGTATGTTATACCCAATCTGATAGAGCCACAGACGGTATCCTGGCAGCTCTGCCCTCAAGGATCACACTCATGATGACAGGGGTGACCGACCTTTTGAAAGTGTTGAGATTGTGATTCCTGTCTGTCCGGAGCACACGGAGATAGAGTCAGAGACTAGGAATGGGGACAGTAAACACTGTGATTTGTGTACTGTCCCTTTCTGAAAGGTCACGTGCACTTACATTCTCTCCCCCACATCCACACGTGGGTTTAGAGGACCAGACTGTAGAACAGAGGGCCAGGGCGGGCACTGCATAACATCCTCTACAATCATAACAAGCCTTCCAACAGGCAGCCTCGAATAGATTTGGAAGTAAGATTGACTAAATATTTGTAAGTATCTTTTAAAAGCATCAAACCTCTGGAGAGAGAGGTCTATATATAATGTAGGCTACTAAAATCTGAGCAAGTTTGCCCAAGAATTAATAAACATATGTATGCGCAGACACACACTCAGATATTATTTTCACAGCAAAGTAAGATGCAATTACATAGGTAATCATTGAAATTATATGCACTCCTATCTATATGCCTAGATCCCAAAATAGTATGCAGTCAGCTATGAAATCGTTCACCCAAGAAAAGCTAAAAGAATGTTAACTTTCAGAGTAAATTGAGCTTCAGTCCAAATAATTGGCTCTATGACTAAACATTCCGGCAAGATAACTGACAAAAAAAAATATTGCAACCTTGCACTGGGCATGAGTTAATGCTGATAATTCATGGAATACACCTACTTCTCTTGATTCCTTCACACTGTTTCTTTCAAAAAAACGAAGTACAATTAGAATAGCAGCAGGCAGTGTTGAGAAGGTTCTCTCAAGCATTGTTGCAAAGGTAATATCTTAACCTACCCAACACCACACAGATTTGAATGAAAAACAAACCTCAGATTCTGGCAGCATTTAGCGTTATGTCTTTAATAATAATGTCTAACAATTATTTTGTTCAAACAGTTCAAACATAAGAGTCCACCACAACAATATGGCGGTTCCACTTATTTAAGGACATGCTACATAAAAGCTATTGCATTATATTTATTAATTTAAAAATCTTCAACACCCAGGCATATCCTCTGATGTGATCATTTTGCCTTTGAGGATTTATCATAAATAAATGCTTTTAGATTTCAACATTGTAAACAAACAACAATTAAACTGTTTAACTTTTTCCCCCTATTATAAAAGTGTTTTAAAAATCCAAGTATCCAACTATAAGAGATTGTTAAAAAATTTCTGTTAAATCAATAAAATAATATGCAGCCACTAAACAATGCTATGGTAGAAAGATATTTTATGGCATAGATTTTTTTTTTATTTAAAAAATTATATGTTAAGATGCTATAATAAATGTATCACAATAAAAAAAGGTGTGATACATACACACATCATAATATCACATTTATATTATCAAACAACTGTTTTGCTTTGTATTTTTTCATTTTAGTGCCTTAATATGCTTAAAACTGTGTCAGATATCAGAAAAAGAATACCGAAAGTGTGGCTTAGGTTAATCATAATCATATAAAGGTATACTAAAGAGAGGTTATAGTGAACTAGGTCAAAATACATAAAGAAAAATCTTAAAAACATAAAAGTGAGTAGAGGTAAGTTGAAAATGTGCATAGCGTAAGCAGTGAATTTTAAGAAGTGACTTCTCTCGTACGTTACTCTTCGAAATGTTTGTTAACAACGAAACAGCGTTAAGGCCACATTTTAAGTCTTGAAATTTGGTTCTGTGAGCGCAACTAACCAAAAGCCGGGAAATGCCACTACAGGAAGACTCCTGTGAAAACCATTTTCAGGCCATAATGCTGGCAGTTCTCTGGACTTCTCCTTTTCCTAAGCGTTTGTGTTCCTTCTATTCATGCTCATTACATAAGGGGCGGGGCGATCCTTGCACTCCATGTTTTGCTTTCCAGTCTTTGAACGCAAAGCTCCCACTGATGGGCATGCCTTGGGTGGCGTTACCTCCGTGAACTTGGTGTTGCAGGTTTGGTATGCGTCCGAGTTGCAGAGCTAATTAGACCTGAAGACAGTGCCCTGAGAACACTGATGAGAGAGAAATAACCCGGTACCCCGACCCTGAAATGTGTGGTTTTATTTATATGATGTGCTGCGCGTGCCGTCAGCCCCAGCAAGCCTGCTGCCTCCCCCTTCTCCCTGGGAGGGACCCATGTGAGCACGGCCAACCCTGCCCTTTGCACCCGGCTTTGTTTGACTGTATGCTTCCCACACACGTCAGAAATATTGGTCTCAGACATTGTTCACACTGCTGATGCAGATGGAGCGGCTGCCTTGGGAAGGATTCTGTTATCTGGGGAGAGATCCTGTGTGTAGACTGGTATATTGTGAAATGTCTTCTAATCCAATATTTCTTAATGATTTATTTTAAATCTTAGAGATTTTTTTAAATATATGTTATTGATTTTTTACAGAGAGGAAAGGAGAGGGATAGAGAATTAGAAACATCGATGAGAGAGAAACATCGATCAGCTGCCTCCTGCACACCCTCTCCTGGGGATGTGCCCGCAACCAAAGTATACACCCTTGCCCGGAATCAAACCCGGGACCCCCTCAGTCCCCAGGCCAACGCTCTATCCACTGAGCCAAACCGGTTAGGGCAAATCTTAAAGACTTTTGAGTTGTTTATTTTTGTTTTGTTTTTTTTTTTGTTTTTTTTGTCTTCTGTCTACAAGGATGCACTTGTTTAATTTTATAGCATTGACTAAAATTTTTAGTGTTATTCACAGTTTAAACAAGAGTAAAAGTAGTTGACATTACTCAGAGAAAATGTTTTTTAAATAAGACTTTCAATGTAAATAATAGATTATGTGTAATTTTAAGTGATATTATATAACTAGAAAAGCCATTATCCCTTAATATTTGTGTTTGTCACACAATTTAAAGATTAGCTTTCCATAATTTTACTGGAGTTGTGAAAGGATGAACTAGGAAAGTAGAAGCTGCAAATACTTAATAATTGAAATAGATAGTTGCTAATCATAAGATGATTCCGAACGAGACTAACAAAAATTAAACTAACAAGCTCCAGAAACAGGAAAAAGCAAAGAATTTTATCATCATGGAATTACATTTTTACTACATTTTTCATGTCATTTTGTCCAACATTTAACTGTTAAATGTAGCATCACACAGATAACCTTATTTAAATACAATTAATTTAAATACAAGCAATGCTATTTGAATTAGGTTGTAATACAAACTTTTACTTAAACTGAAATTTAGTTTTAAATATATGCCAAACGTCAAAATTTTTATTTCACTTATGTTGAAAGTAATTATTTTTCACTGTTTTCAATCTTTAAATGAGTACCATGCTCCACAAACTTACTGATAAGCACTATCATTTAATTAAAATGTTATTACTTGCCCTGGTTAGGAGCCTCATCCTGTGTACCAAAAGGTTGCAGGTGATTCCCGATCAGGGCACATGCAGGAGGCAACCTCTGGATGTCTGTCTGTCTGTCTCTCTCCCCGTTCCTCTCTCTCTAAAAAGCAATTAAAAAACACACAAAAAAACCCAACATATACTTGGGTGAATATTATAAAATTGTTATTACTAGATTTCTGAAAGATGTGGGTGATAAACAGAAAAGAAACATCGCTGGCCCATAATTACATTAAAATAACAAATGTTCACTTTGTTTTGATCCAATAGTTACCAATAAACTTTTAAAGAAATGTAGCAATTTCATTTACACAACTAACTTTAGAAAAAATATATTTTAAGGCTGTTAACACTTTATAGAACTTTAATGTATTTTTGAATAAAAGTAAAATGAAGCTGGCAACAATTAAAATATGGTCCACTGTACTTTGAATATAAGCAAAATATTAAGCTGTATGTAAAAGTGTCTGAAAAGTGCGAGTAAGGAACTCACAATGATAAACAATTGTCAGACAGTGTTTTAGGAAAAACTTACAATATAAATAATGATATATACAAAACATAAGCTTCATACTTTTGAAAGTCAGTATCTACCCATATACAGTCAATATATGTAGTGCATATATGAATACAAGGTATTTTATTGTATTTAATTTGATCATAACACAAACTTATTTTACATAAGGAATCTCTACATATTGCATAAAATTAAAATAACTTTAAAAGACAATGAGAAAAAGAAATTAGAATACATCCCCTAACAGAACAAATAGCCTCAGTTGTGAACCTCTTAGATTAACTTGTGCCTACTTACATTTAAATATATGTGTGTGTGAGTGCATGTGTGTTTACTGTGTTTTAAGATTTAAATTTGATGATGAGAACAAATCAAAGAGAGAGTAATATTAACATGGCACTTAATATTTATCTTTTAAATAATTTTTATCCACCTTATGGGTGTTCTCTAATTTAGGCACACCATATTCTTCAAAAAAAAAATGCTTAGAAATGGAAGATAAATCAACATACTTATTTTTCATTAATATAACCCATTAACTTTAAAATTAATGTTCAACCCATAGCATATACTGCTTAACACAGAAAACTAAAATACACATGCCCACATACAATTAAGTCCACTAATAATTTCTAGTTGTCAAATTTGTTGGAACATGGGTTGGTTTATTTATGCTGCTGTTAATTTCATACATAATGACAATGTAAACCTAAAAATCTCTGTCTTCCAAATAATAAAATACCTGAAACTGCATGATTTTTTTATTTTATTGAGTGTATTGGTGTGGCATGCGTTAATAAAATTATATAGGCATCGGGTGTACACTTCTATAATACATCATCTGTATACTGTATTGTGTGTTCACCACAGCAAGTAATTCTTCTTAGTTTTAGTATGTAACTATTCAAAAGCAGTCCATGAGTGCCAAAAATACTTTTTATTTTTTAAAAAAGTTAATGCAAATAACTCTTTCTGCTTTAATTAACAACGAATAACTGATTGACCTATAAGGGAGAAATATTAAGTAGTGATGCAGTCCAATAAGGAATTCATATTTATAACAATAACTAGTTGTCATGAAATATGTCTAGCTTTAACAGAGGTTAAAGTCAAGTTCATGTCACAAACTTGTAAAACTGGCGGCCAGACAGCCATGGTGTAAGCAGGTGTCCTCAGTCACCTGGCTCCCACCTCATGTAAGGCACAGGCTTGTGAGCGGCTGTTTTCCATTCTTACTTGCCTGAGGCACTTGCTCTGTGTGTTCTACAGACTCACAGCATTTTTTTATTGTCTTTTTTACAAGATAATACTCTAAATCTTACATGAGATCAAAGATCCCTGTTAGATAGTGGTGATCAGTATTTATTACAAAAGTCCAGTAAAAGACCAGCACAATCCTAAGCATACTGTACCTGTCTGAATATAGAGAGTTGAATGCATGGGGCACTAATATGATTTATATTTTTAATAGGATTACTAGCAAATTGGTCATAAGGCAGATTTTTGAGATATATACGACGTAACATCAATATGATTTTTTTAAAACACAGTTATGTCCTCTTTCAATTTGCCAACATATTATTGCTGCCTCCAGGTTAGCAACAAAGTTCTGAGAACTGGTCAAACCTTTCAAAACCTTTAAATATTCATATTAGAAAACAGAAAACAATTATGTTGGGCATGGTGTGCTGCAAGACAACCAAGATCATAAAATGTATTCCTATCATAAATGAAATACTGGTTAGATACCTGTCTTCTAATACTACTAGGTAGCGAATTCTTTCTATCTTTGAATTGCACCTCTCTCCATCCCTTTCGAATCTCCTATGTCTTGAAAAAATGACTAGAAAGATTCTGACCAATCCTTAATTTTTCACTAATCTGATGCCAAATTTTGATTCATCCACCTTGTCCAGTAATAAGTTCTAAAAACAGTTATAGAAAACAGGAAAGTTGGATTCTACCATTACAAAGAAATATCTGTGTTAGTCTTATCCAATGGTTTTAGTATTTAAATAACCTTATAAATAATCCAAAAAATATGCTTTGCTAAGGTATCAATCATAAGTTTTATGGTAGTTGGGTAAACAGTAGGGTGGTTTACCCAATCATATTTCTATGACCAAATATCTCTCTAGCCATATGCAAAACTAAGGCTGCCCTACACAATCATTTAGAAGAAATCAACTAAGGTCCTGAAATTTCAAAAAGAATTTTGAATAATCAATGAACTAAAATATTTTCATAGCAGCAGAATTGTACTCATGTTAGAAATGTGAACATATATATTTTATAGTTAATCTATATTTATTCTTCATGGAGCTGTATAAAAAGAAGTGCTGATTGAAATGAAAAGAGTTATTAGATATAAAGGTGTTTGCACCCAATATATCATTAACACAATAAAGTTTAAATTAGAGTAACAGTCAATATTGGAAATATCATTTGAAATAAATCTGAGGTTCTCCATCATTTCTGCTAATACTTTTATTCCAAGATGCATTTTTATCTGCTGTGCTCATCCAGAATAATTCTCATTTTCCTATAACTAAGGATTATTTCCTATAGATAAGTTTTCTTAAAACTCTCTCTTCTAATTTCGAACTAATGGTGCCCCAAGCCCCCAATAAAATTATGTGAATTTTCTAGAAATTATCATTGAAAATCATATTTCTATTTAATTATACTTTATGTAAGGCAAAGTCAAATAAGGTGGTAATGAGATAGAAATTAAAAGATAAAAAGGTTTCATCTATTATTTGATCTTCACTGACTGATAAACAAAAACATTTTATCTCTTTGAAGCTAATTTACTGGGGAAATAAACAAAACTGCTTCTTCATAATCTCTCAATACCTCAATGTGTTTTTAAAACTTAATTCAGTTGAGGATATTTAAGTCTAGAGCCAATAGTGACTTTTCATGCTGTTGGAAGAAAACTACCTACTGAATAGAGACATAACATAAGAAAGCCCTGAAAAGATGGAATAAAGATGCAAATAACACAGAAAGTGTATCATAATAACAAATTCAAACACTTCATGATTGCCACACTTCAACTAATATTATGAGACCTAGGTTAAATATAGACACACCCTTTAACACATACTTTTAAAGAACCCATTGGTGATCCTATAATTTTTAAAATAAGAATGAAAAAGTTAATATTCACTGCAGTTTCCAGAATTCATCCACATAAAACACTACCATTGTTATAATTAAGAGCCCTAAGCTATTATCTATCTATGTATTCTATGGTTTTCCCCCTTAAACTTGAACCCAACTTTGAAAGTGTGTTACATGAACACACTTAGTCAAATAAACTGAAGAAGCCCTATGCTTTATGTAGAATATTAACGATTTGTTAACGTTCTAAAATAATGTAATGTAATGATCTATATAGCAATGTTATATCAAGTTATATCAAGTTACTTCACTTTTACCAACACTTCATTGAGATTTGAGTGTTGAGATTTGAGATGGAAAAACCTATAAACACACGTGATTTTCTTTGAAATTGTGTATATCACCTTAGCAGTCACCATAATATACTCAGTTCTAACACATTTTACTAAAGTAACATTTCCCTTACTAACTGACTTTTAAATGACCCATCAGAGACATCACGCTTGAGGAATTTGCATGTTTAATAGTGATCAGATGTTAGTAAAGGTCTGGTTCTCCTATTGTTAAACATATAAACATGGCATAAAACTTTCAGCATCTTACACGGAAATCCTTTTGCTTTTGCATGTGTGAAGGGGCACACAGTATGACACATGTAGAAACGCCCATGATCATTTAATCTGCATGGCAACAGGCAGGATACAATCAGCTCCTCCAGAAAGGCAATTTCTTTATCTTACAACATAGCAAGTTCCGAGCCTTCCTTACTATCACATGGAGGTAGAGGAAAGACAGCTTCCGAATGCTCAGTAAAGTGCTCTTCTAACGACATGATCTGGCGATGTGGAAAATCACCACATAAATGCTAGAAACATTTGCACTCCATGTAAAGCACATGTAGTTCAAGTGCTCACTGGTACTGCATTGCTCAAAAGCGCTCTATCTGTCCTATAAGTTCTTCCAAATGTTTGGTACACAGTTGTAACTTTTTAAATTGCTAAATAATGAAACTGAAATAAGACCTAATTTGGTCCTCCCAGACTAGTTCAGCCTGGTTCGATGGCACCATAAACTCTAGGCGAAATACAAAAGAGCAAAAGCCTGGGGATGAGCAGACTACATTCAACAGCCAGTTCCCTCTTCAAATAGTGCAAGCAACCCCTGAAGTTGCTTGAGCCTTTGCTGCTTTGTCTGCACATTGGGCAGCCTATTTTTCTCCGTTAACTTTCAAGTTAACTGATTAGAAGCATGCCTGTTAGGTTTTTAAATTCATGTGCAAAAGGCACATTCTGATCCTCCTTATTCTTGTTACTATAGCTACTGATGGACAGGGACCCAAAGGTAGCTTTAGGAGATGTTCGCCTGGCTATCCCCATGCATGCTGAGTGTGCTCAGGCAGCATGTGTCTCAAAACTCATGCAATTCTTGCGGAGACCAGCAACCCACCAAAATGGCTAAAAAGTTTGATCAACTTTCCCCTTCAATTTCAGTTACAGGAAATTGTTCCCAGAAATAAGTATATCTATCTTAAGTCTGAGAAACACGAACTCGGTTGCATTCAAACTGCTGTTTGGTTACTTTAGAATACAAGCGCTCCCCACTCCTTTATATTCTAACACACTCATCAGACTTTCATGATGGCCGTCTGCACTGTTTCCCGGGGCCTGTGAACCACCCACAAAATGTAACCACAGGTCCGGTTCAGTTCATAGCAGACTCTATTCTGCACAGGAAACTATTTTTTAAAATTCTTCATGAAAGAAAGAAAAAAAGCTTCAAGAATTGAAATTTCTGCAGCTCTACTCCAATTAGAGTTCAGTTAGCGTGCATTTTTTTTTTCTAATAAGGAAAGAAAAGCCGGTGTCTCTCCTAAAATGAGCTCCATACACATGTTTGGCCTCATCGTGATGAAATCTGGATAAATGCGTGCTAGGCAGGTTCTAGTTCCCCACGGCTCCATCTGCTGGATGCGCCTCCATCTCCTGCTCCGAGCGGTAACCCGGGAAAGTAGCACCAACTAATTCAGCAGGTGGCTTCCCCAGGCTCACGCACGTCGCTGGAGAAACTTACTGTGACTTTTTAATTTTTGTTTCACTAGGAGTCCCTATAGCTGAGTAAAAACAATTAATTAAGAACCCACAATTGCCACTAAAATACTAAGGCACGAAAGATACGTTTCATAGGAGATACAATACAGACAAGAAGGAACTCCGCTAACCACTGCAGCTTGCGCACCGCTCCAACCCGCTGATTTTGACATAAGCGTCCTGGCGGCGGCCACCTAATCTAGAAATGGAAACCGAAGGCATAAAAGTTTTAAAGCGATTGATGCCTGCAGCTTGCCCAGTGGCTGTACGCACCCGAATGCCCTGAATGCCGCAAAAGAAAAGGGTGCCTCGCCGAACCATTCACCGGGCGATCCATCCATCGATCGATCGGGGCGCTTTTGGCTTTTTCCTCCGCAGCCTGTTTGCAGGCAGCGCCGGGGTCGGGTCCTCAGACCAGACGCGCACCGTCCTCGTGCTCCGCCGCCGCAGCCGATGGGACAGGTGCGGGTGCGGCGCCCCAGGCCAGCCGCGGCCCCCGCTGCCCGCCAAGAAAGGGTTACTCCTCCCGGGAGCCAAGTGGCTGCAAACTTCGCCCGCCTGGCAGGCAGCTCTCCCTGCGAACTTGCGGCTCCCTCCAGGCCCCGGGGCCAGGGACGCCGTCGCCGGCATCACGGGGCGCATCGGCGGAGCGGACCCCTCCGGGAGGGGAGGGCGGACATTCCTCCCGGACCGCGATCCCCTCCGGCCGGGAACCCCCGCTCCCGCGGACCGGCCCCCACCCGCGGCCCTTCCGCCCGCGGTGCCCGCGTCGCCCCGAGAGGCGACTGCGGCTGCCCCCGGCGGGAGCCGGCAGGAGGCAAAGTTTGGCAGCAGATGGCCGCGCCGGCAAAGGGCAGCCTCCCGGCAGCCGAACACGCGCGCGCGGGGGGTGCCCGGGGCCCAGCCGCGCGGGAAAGTCCACGTACCTTTCTGCGGGGCCGGCGGAGCGGTGCTGGCGGCGGCCGGGCGAGCGGCCGGCCCTGGCGGCGGGGACCCTCCGTGGGGCGCGGAGCCCAGCGGCCACCGCCGCGCCAAGGGCGCCCACCGCCTGCGCCCTGCGCCCTGCGCCCGGGCGGGGAAGTTGGGCAGCTCCGCCGCGGCCTCGGCAGCCGGTGCGAGCAACACGTTTAGTTGGAACTTCGCAGGTCCGGCCCCGGCGCCGACACGCGGGCGCGGGCACACGCGCGGGGAGCACCTGTCGGCGGCGAGCGAACCGGCGCCGCTGGCGCTCTGGCCGCGCGGCTCCCGCTCCCCGCGCCTCCCGCTCCCCGCGCCCCCCTCTCCCCGCCGCTCTTATTGGCGCGGAGGTGGCCGCCTTATTTATTTATTTCCTCCCCCTGCGCGGCCTCCTCCCGCGCAGCCGCCCGCCCGCCCGCTCGCCCGCCCCTGCGCGCCCCACGCACGGTCGCGGCCGCGCGCCAGCCCGCGGGGCTCCAGCTGCTGCTCGTGGGGCGGCGCCGCCCGGCGGAGGCTGCGGTGGGTGCGCGCGGGCGGGGCGCGGGGCGGGCGGGGGGCGCGGGGCTGCGGGCGGGGGTGGGGGACCCGAGTCCGGGGAGGTGATGGGGGCGCCCGGCCCCGAGGACAGGGCAGCGCTGCAGCCGGGAAGCCGGGCACCTGCGCCGCCGCCTCCGGCAACGGCTTCGGCCGCCCAGCCCCGCGGCCTCCTCGCCCCAGGGACCCTCCGGGGACCAGGCTCAGCCCCAGCCCCCCTCACGCCGCCCACCTGCTCTCTACTCGCCCGGAGGCCCGTCCTCACCCCTGGGGCGCCCCGATGCGCGGCTACCGATTAGCCAGGGAGACCCAAGTTTGCCTATGTCAGTGGTGGTTTCAGGGCTCGGCGGTCAGGCTTCCCCACTGCCCAGCCACCCTGCCCCCGACTGCCCGGAAGGTGCGGATCTCCCCGGGGCTGCAGGGCGCTATAGGCCTCCCTAGGGAATGGAGGTGTCCAGCCCCAGCCCCGGGGCGCAGGTGGGGAGCCTGGGCTGCGCTCCACTCCCACCCACTGGCTGCGCTGCTGCCCGCGCCCTAAATGAGCTCCCAACCCCCCCTGACGCTGGCGGCACTGTCTCTCGGTGACAGTACCTGTTTCTCAAACCTGCGGGAGAGGCGACCGTAACGCCGCCCTCCGCACCCGTCCCACCTGAAGGGGCTGGAGAGCCGGTCCGAGTCCCTGAAATCCGCCTCGCACTCGCTTCTTCCCGACCCGCCTCGGAGCAGCTTCCCCAACGCACGCCCTTCCCGGGCTTGCCTTTAGGTAAACCCGCTTGGGTCATGGCTGTTTGTTTGTATTTCCTTTCCGTTTGGGTGCTTTTTAAGAAGGCTTCATGATTCAGATGTGAAATGGAAAGAAACCGAAAGGGAAGCGATTCTAGAACCGAGCGAGGCGAATAAGCGCAGCCCGTGAACTAGGCGCCAGCCCAAAGCCGGGACCGCACATCTCAGCCCTGATTTGGAAAGGGGGTTCCTTCCCTCAGGATTTGCCCCGCAGGGTCCTGACCATCTGGGGCTATTTTTCCTTGGACCCCGAGATAGAAATACTGTGACGCTAAGGTGCTCGCCATTACCTCTTACAGTGTGCACTTCACATTTTTTATTTGGCTTTCTTTTGTGTCCAATAATATCTAACCGTTTCTCTGAAATATATCCATTAGATTCCCATTCCTTAATGGTTTTCTTAGAAATTTCCTGGTAAGTGCACAGAAGTACTCCTCCAAGAGCTGATATTTTGCATGCGTTCCATTTTCATTGACATCTGGAATAAGCCCCCCAGAGGTCAGACAAGGAACAGGTGAAATTTTGACTTGGGAGGAAGTGGGGGGGAAATACTCATCCTCTCAGCAGCTGCTCCAACTATAATGGACATTTGAGTCACCCTTTATTTGGTGAAAAATTTACTCCAGTTTTTTTTAATGTGAATGCATACTGGCAAGTCGCACGTACTCCCAACTTGTAATTTGCAACCAACTATCTATCAGTGTGTGTGTGTGTGTGTGTGTGAACACATGCATGTGTACTGCATACATGTTACTAACATCTAGCCTGACTCACCATAGTATGTGGTCATTTAAGTTACAGATGTGAAACCTAAAGTTCAAATGTTTTTTTAAAGATATTTTTGAACCCTGTGTTAAAACTACATACATTCATTGCGATTCTGAACACTTAGGTTTCATTCTAAACCATTTCCGGGTTTCACAATGGCCATGGAAGGTCACTGAGACATGTGGTCCTGATAATTAGCATGCTTCATCTCTTGCTTTGACATTTGCCCAGCGTTTGTAACTCCTGTTACTATAAAAACCCCTCATACAATGCACTCATCTTTGACACGCAAATGTGCACATGACGAAGCCGAGGCTCTCTGTCCAACCCTCCAGGATGCATGTCCCACGCTCGCCTCCCCTGTCGCAGCTGAGAAAGAAGGTTCCCAAGGAGCCCCCTACCAAACCCCCTCCCCACCCCCTTTCTCCAACTCTGGCTTCTTTAACCTCTGCGTTCAGGATGATGTTGGGGCAAAGATCAGGAAGCCTTTGGACAAATTCTTCAATGACACCCCAGGTAAGGAAGGGCAGGGCAGGGTGCTGGGAACCAATTCCCATCATAATTTCAAGAGTTTCATCAAAAGGCTGATGAGACTTGGGGACTCAACAGGGTTGAGTCACGCTTGTAGTCACCTGTTGGGAATGGCTAAAGGCATTTCCCCAAAGCTGAATAGGGAACTGACTGTGGCTGCCAGACAGTTAAAGGGCATCTTCATCTACATGTCATTGCCTCCTACTGGCCAAACACCTGAACAGCCATAGGCTATTCCCCCAAACTGACAATGGACTCTGTACCCTTTGAAACCGTACCCTTTGAAGTGTATTATCTCCTCCTTGCCTTAGGACAAGTTGTGTGAATAAAAGCAAGGGTCCTAGACAAGGCCTGAGTCTTCAGTTCCTTTAGCAGAAGGTCCTCTGACCTCCAATGCCTTTCAAAATTTTATCTCTTCTGGACTCCTTATTAGTCCCCGGATTCCTATGTCATCTACGCACAGCCCCTTCTCCAGATTCCTGAACCCTTCTTGATGCTGAGACAAGAACCCCCCACCCTCTCCGGCAGCAGGGCAGGTGTATTAGCTGTTGGTGAACTTAAGGTTACAGAAATCCTGGGCGGTGAGAAAGCTGATTCCCAGAGAGGTCACTGGCCTTTCCCTTCATCTGTCAGGAGACAAATAACAACTGTGCCAAGAATACCTGTGCCGAGGCCTGTGGAACATGCTCTTGAGTACAGTCATCCTTAGAGGCCAGGTGTCCAGACTCTCTGGCCTCAACTTCACTCATCTCTTCCTTCCTTTCTTCTCAAATTGGCCGCATTAGATTCTTCACTGAGTTCCTTCCTTCCTTCCTCCTGGGGACCCCTGCAGATGCTGTTCCCTCTGCATGGAACAGGCCCATTTCCTGCAGCCTTCCACCCCAGTGAACCAGTGAACGGATTCATCTTCAAGTTCGGCACAAGGTCATACGCTGAGGACGGCCAACACTTCCTTGATTAATTCTGAGTCACCTTCCTTTGTTTTCAGGCTCCCTACACTTTTCCAGCAGAACAACTTACAATGTCTTATATCTCAAGTTATTTTTTTTAAAATGTATTTTATTGATTTTTTACAGAGAGGAAGGGAGAGAGATAGAGAGTTAGAAACATCGATGAGAGAGAAACATCGATCAGCCGCCTCCTGCACATCTCCCACTGGGGATGTGCCCGCAACCCAGGTACATGCCCTTGACCGGAATCGAACCTGGGACCTTTCAGTCTGTAAGCCAACGCTCTATCCACTGAGCCAAACCGGTTTCGGCTCAAGTTATTTAGTGGATATATCTTTTCAGCTTTGGAGTAAAAATTCCATGACAGGAATTTTCCTTATATCTGCCTGTCACACAGTAGTTGCCATAAGTACATACTTATAAATCAGTAGACGGGGGGAAAAAGCAGTATAGCTCAGGAAGGCAGAGCCTTGAAGGTGGACTGCTGGACAACTGGGATGTAAGAGGGTGAAAAAAGACAAACCACTTAATTTTACCCAAGTTTATTCTGTTTCACCACTCTTATGGAAATCCCTGATATTTGTCAAAATGTTCTATACCTTCAAAAATAAGACACTTTATTTTATTGATACTTTATAGGGAGGAAAGTATGGTTTAAAAATTATTTAACAAGCCCTGGCCAGGTGGCTCGATTAGTTGGAGCATCAGAAAGGTTGTGGGCTCAATACCCAGTCAGAGCACATACCTAGGTTGCGGGTTCCATCCGGTCAGGGGGAGTGATGGAAGGTATTCTATCACATCAATGTTCTTCTCCCTCTCTCTCATTTCCTGTCTCTCAAATTAATAAACCTGTCCTCGGATGAGAATAAAAATAATCATAATAACATTACTCAACAAAAATAAAATAGAAAAATCACAAAGAGAGAAGATAAACATAACATTTTGACATTCTAACTCAATAATCTTTATTCGCAGTCAATTTTGTGAGATGTTTTCTTTGTTTATGATTTGAATTTTTCCTTATTAATAAAATATTCGACTGATTTCTTAATTAATTATAGTGTGTTCTGCACAACAGGGGATGTTTGGGAGAAAAGTTATATCAATATTAATACAGAGTATATGAGTAAGGAAGAAAAGACTAATTGAGATGAAATGTAGAAGGTAATACTAAGTGATCTATTCTGAGATAGTTATATTACCACAGTAGTTACCACAAAAGGAAAATTGATACGGCCTTCTGATTTCAGGAGGTCCACGGAAGTGATAGAATAACAAAAGTACCTTTTAATTAAGATCAGAAGTTTTGAGAAAGTCAGTAGAAGATTTAGGAAGTGGTAAGGATGCCAAAGATGGAGTTTCAAAGCTGTGTGAATGGTCCATGGGAATAGGAAGTGAAACTTAATGCTCAGAATCTCCACTTTTCTTTGACATCTGCATTTAAAAATCTGATTTGGTGTGCATGTTATAGGGGAATGATTTAGCATTAAACAAGAGTGGAAACCTGAGTGTTAAGCTTTTATGACATTCTTGATTCTACAGTTCATGGAGTTAGTGGTATTTTTTTCACTGAACACATCTAAAGATGCTGTCTGTGAGTGTTTAATATAAAAGGAAGAAGGAAGGGTATGTGTGTGTGTGTACACACACACTCACATATATATATAGTATATATACATATACATGTGTGTATATGATATATATAGATATATCTCTATATCTCTATATGTCTATATCTATCTATATCTATCTATATCTATATATCTATATCCTATCTAATAATAGACAAACATGGTAATTAACCATACCTCCGCTACACTTCCCATTGGCTAATCAGGGCGATAAGCAAATTAACTGCCAACCAAGATGGCGGCCAGCAGCCAGGCAGCTGAAGCGAACATGAAGCTTGGTTGCTCCAGTGATGGAGGAAGCCAAGGTTCCCCACCTGCCACAGCCAGCTGGGATCTGAACGGAATTCTAAGAAACAATGTTGCAATTACAGAAGCTAAACAAACCCCAGATACCTGCTTTCAGCCGTCAGAGCTGGAGCGAGCAGGACCGCAACAGTGTTTCAATTATAGAACCCAAACAAACCCCAGATACCTGCTTTCAGCAGCCAAGGTGTCAGAGCTGGAGCTGGGCCTCAGAGCTAAAGCCAGCCGTCTCTCAGCTCGAGTGACAGCCATAGAAGGTAAATAAATCCCAGAATAAAATAAAAAAAGAAAAAAAGGAGAGGTTGGGAGCTTCAGTTGCCTGCCTGAAAGTGGCCTTCAGCCCCTCATCCAGACTGGCCAGGCACCCCAGTTGGAACCCCCACCCTGAAGGGGGTGCAGGCAGTCTGAAAACAGCCATCAGCCCCTCACCCAGGCAGGCCAGGCACCCCAGTGGGAACCCCACCCTGAAGAGGGTGTGGGCAGCCTGGAAATAGCCATCAGCCCCTCGCCCAGGCTGGCCAGGCACCCCAGTGGGGACCCCCACCCTGAAGGGGGTGCAGGCAGTCTGAAAACAGCCATCAGCCCCTCACCTAGGCTGGCCAGGCACCCAAGCGAGACCCCCACCCTGATCTGGGACACCATTCAGGGCAAACCAGCTGGCCCCCACCCGTGCACCAGGCCTCTATCCTATATAGTAAAAGGGTAATATGCAAACTGACCCTAACAGCAGAAAGACTGGGAATGACTGGTCATTATGACAGACACTGTCCACCAGGGGGCAGACGCTCAATGCAGGAGCTGCCCTCTGATGGTCAGTGAGCTCCCACATGGAGGAGCTCTGCTCAGCCACAAGCCAGGCTGACGGCTGCCAGTACAGCGGTGGTGGTGGGAGCCTCTCCTTCCTCAGCAGCGCTAAGGATGTCCGACTGCAGCTTAGGTCTGCTCCCTGCTGGTAAATGGACAACCCCCGAGGGCTGCCGGGCTGCCAGAGGAATGTCTGATTGCCAGCTTAGGCCCAATCCCCTGGGGAGCAGGCCTCAGCCAGCAGATGGTCATCCCCTAAGGGGTCCCAGACTGTGAGAGGGCACAGGCCGGGCTGAGGGACCCCCCCCCCCCGAGTGCACAAATTTTTGTGCACCGGGCCTCTAGTCTATATATATCTATATCTATATAGGTATAGATATAGATATAGATATAGATATAGATATAGATATAGATATAGATATAATTTTAGAGACCCAGTACACAAAATGCGTGCACTCAGGGGAAGGGGTCCCTCAGCCAGGCCTGTACGCTCTCGCAGTCCGGGAGCCCTCAGGGGATGTCCAACTAATGGCTTAGGCCCTCTCTCTGTGGGAAGTGGGTCTAAGCCCGCAGTTGGACATCCTTAGCACTGCCATGGAGGTAAGAGAGGCTCCCGCCACACCACTGCACTCGCCAGCAGTGAGCCTGGCTTCTGGCTGAGCACTCCTATTGTGGGAGCACACTGACCACCAGGGGGCAGCTCCTGCATTGAGCTTTGGCCCCCTGGTGGTCAGTGCACATCATAGCGACCAGTCCTTCTGTGGTTCAGTCCATTTGCATATTAGCCTTTTATTATATAGGATATATAATTAAAAAATATATATATATAATATTTATTTCTACTAAAATTATTTTGAAGACTAAAATTTTGGAAGCTGTGAATGAAAAGGAAGAAGAGAAATCAAACTCAATAAAGAATTGGAAAGTCACAGATGGAACCCTGTAACCCAGAGCCCAGCATATATTTTTCTACTAGCAACTGCAGTCCATTGTAACTCATAATACAAAAGAACACACAAGAACTTTAGGGGAAAGAGAAGCAGGAAAGGAAATTTTATTTTATACTCTATGAAGGAAACAAACACTGAAACAACTAGGGTGAGGAAGAGGGGAGGCCGTAGAACACTTTCTTTGGGGGTAATCTTCGATGGGACTATTTTTATATCTTCCTTGGAATAATGTCTATTCAAGGTCATTGCCTTTTTTTTTTAATTGGGTTATATGTTTAATTGCTAGTGAGTTGTGGTTCTCTATTTGTTCTAGTTCTTATCAGAGATATGATTTGCAAATATTTTTTTCTCATCCTGTGGGTTGCCTTTTCATTCTTTTCACACTGTCCTTTGAGACAAAAGTTTTTTTTCATTTTGATTGTTTAAAATTTATCTATTTTTAATGCAAGGTATATTTAAATAAGAATTGAATTAAAAACATGATTAAAAAGGGTCCACATTTTAAGTATCGATATAACCAATATTTTCTGTGCCTCGAAATTTTAAATGTAGATTGGTCAGTATTGCCAATGTTGTCTTTACTTCATGCTCCAATGCGGCTCACCCCCGCATTGCTCTGTGCGTTCTCTACACTACACATTGTGGAAATAAAAAGTCCAATGGGTTCAAGCACCTCTATTGACACAAGTGAGCAAATCATGCAGCAAATATTCTATAGGAAGGATTGTGAATTTTGAATAAATAGTACCAGATTAATGTGAATTCACAATTCTCTTTATTTGGATTTTCTCTATGCTAGGAGAAGATAAGAAATAAAATTCAGGCGCATGCCTGCAGCTTTTTTTCCCCTTCCTGTACACATCTGATTATTCTTCTTGGTTAGAAAGCATTCTCATTTCTTGCTGAGAATCCCAACTGGAAACCCTGCCCCAGAGTGTCACACCCAGACAAGAGGCCACAGTGGAGCAGGTGGCAAGGGCCTTAAAAACCTATTTTGTTTATATCATTATGCTTAAAGCTTTCCCTAACTCAAAGATACCATACTTTCATGTTATATAGGGAAATAACAAATCAAGAAGTGTGCAATATTCTGAAAGCTCATGGAAATTTTGAGATACTGCCCAGCCAGCATGGCTCAGTGGTTGAGTGTAGACCTATAAACCAGGAGGTCACAGTTCAATTCCTGATCAATGCACGTGCCTGGGTTGGGAGCTCAATCCTCGGGGGGGGGGGGGGGGGCATGCAGGAGACAGCCAATGAATGATTCTCTCTCATCATTGATGTTTTTATCTCGCCCTCTCTCTTCCTCTCTGAAATCAATAAAAGTCTATTTTAAAAAAAGAAAGTTTGAGATACTAACAGATGGCATAGATCTCTTTCTAAAGACCAGCATGTGGCACCCTGAAGGTTCCATGTATCTTAACCACTAGCGGCTGCATGCAGATTTCCCTTGCTAAGGAGACTGTACACTTCTCTCATCGTTCTACTACTCTGTACCTCTACTTCTGCAGAATGAAAACAATAAACTAGATTAGTATGCATTTTCTTCTTTGTAGTGTTCCCATGGCCAAACACAGAGACCTTCTTTTTTAAATGGTTGGATCAATGGTTGACTTTGTTTTGAAGCTTGTATTTCAGAAGGTATTTGAAAAGAATGAATTGCATGCTCTTAGCATCTTTAGAAATCAGTCCTCAAAGACCACTGCGCCACTTGTCAATCTAGTAGACGATGCCACCGAACAACAAAGGGCATGGGAGTTGCTTGTGAACTGCTGTGAGCGAGAGCAGTGTACCTTCTCCACTGATGAGAAGAGAGGATCTTCTTGACAACACAAAATTCCAGTTTATGAAGCTATCTGGGGTGTTTTAACTGTTCTCTTTCCACAGGCAGAGTGAAATCGTTCATGTGGATTGCATGAAGCTCCAAGGTCATTAGGAGAAAGCGATAAGCTTAGCAGTGACAGAAGTGCTTTGTATTTCATGCAGGTGTTTGCCTATCAAATGGATACAGGTTAAGACAATAGACTCCTTTCTGCACTTTCTGTTATTACTAGTATATTTGAAAAGAGATCATAATATACCAAATATCCTCTCATTCTCTTTTGGAATTAAGAGCATACGGACCATGCAATATATACCTTCATCTCACTATGGTTATTTTTACTTTCAGGAATTGAAAAAAGAGGAGAGAGATAGAGTGAATTGTCTATTATTTCTTTAGATTATTTTAATTATAAATTATATTTGAAAATTTCAGGATTATCACAAGAAGTTTTAGATATATATATATAATTATGTAAACGTATAGATGTGTGTGTGTGTGTGTAAAGTTAATCCAAGATTGAACTTCAAACCAGAAATATATTTTTATGAGTACATGAAACTTTTAGAAATTCATAATCTGCATTTATTGTGTTTTTATGATATGTATTAATGGTTTTCATTGAGACTGACATCCGCAGTAGAGAAAATACTTGAAAAATAAGATTTTTCATGTTTTCTTTAAATGTTTGAAATATATTTACTTGTAGAGGCAAGAATCTAAGATATTACTTAATTTTTATATGTTCATCTCAAAATAATTATGTCACAACAAGACTTAGTTATACATATAATGTGTAGTAATAGAGACTGGAATTATTTTATGCAAGACACACCAAGATATAGATTTTGTAGGTACTTGTGAATTTCAGATATACTGTACTGATATAATTTACTGGAATTTTAATGATCTTGAAAAAATAAATAATTTCTTCAAGTAACTTAATAATCAGAGTTGCCTATAAACTTGTAAATAGTGTGCTATGTGAGCTTATTAATTGGTCTACCTTGCTGATAATTGTCACTAGTACATACAATTTTGAAAACACATTGCAAGTCAAAGAAAATCTCTACACTGAAGAAAAATATCTTAAAGTCAAAAAAATGAACAAGACAAAAAATGTACTTTGCATTGCATTCTTACTGATATGTGGAAACTTTATATTTGACTTGGAATATAGTGACTTATTTGCCATATATATTTTTATTTAAATAATAGTCAAAGTTATCGTAGTTTTTAATCTATGGCTGTTGAATATTATATCACACTTAAAAGGGTTGTGTCTGTTTCAGCATTTTATATAATTCTCCCAAATTTTCTATGACTTTTGTAGATTCATTTTTGTTATTACATCTTTAGTTTTTATGGTGTGATTTGATCTAATATTTCTCAAAGACAAAACGATTAGGGAAGATAAAGTCTTGATTAGTTAGAATGTTCCAGAATAGCTATGTATAATTAATTACATTTGATTGGGCGTTAATTGGCAAAGCTTTTGTTTCAATCATTTATCAATCTTCTGTAAGTGTGTTAGAATAGTACCTTGCCTAGTAAATAAAATATAGTAAACATTCTCAGCAGCATGATTTTTAGCAAAGTTTATTCATTTTTGAACATAAATTGAGTTTCTCTTGTGTTACAGAATAATTTGAATGTTAGAAATAAAAAGATTAAATAAGTCTTAGCTTCCTATTTCTTGGTATCTGAAGTTTACTAGTAGATATGCAACTGTTATGTTGGGAATTACTATGCAACATACACTGGGAAATATAGGTGTTACCAAACTTGTTAATCTTTGACAACCTAATAGATAAAAGTGATATTCATTATAATTTAATATTAAATCATTTATTACAGTATGTTTGGTCATTTTCAACTTTTCACGTTTACTTATAGTGCTTATAGTGTGACCTATATGTTTATATCCATGTAGTTGGGATGTTATAATTTTTCTTACTGATATGCGGTAACTGTTTACTTTAGGCTTGGGTTATAATGACATCTTTGCCATATACATTTTTATAAAAAAAGAGTCAAAGTTATCACTATTTTTACTATGGCCTTTGAATATTGTATCACACTTAGAAGAGTTCTCTCTGTTTCAGCATTTTATATAATTCTCCCAAATATTCTACTATGGCTCTTGTAGGTCCATTTTTTACATTTACATATTAAGTTTTTATAGTGTGAAGTGTCATTATGGATACAAATTACTTATTTTTTATAGAACATTCTCATTGGTTTGAGAGTCAGTTAAGTTCTTTTGAATTTTGCCTTATTCTAGATTTCTAGTTGATTCAATGATCTGAATTTCTATTTCCACTCATTATTTCACAGTTGTAATTATTCTTTTTTATTATATAATGCTATAATTTACATTACTACTTACTGGCAAAACAAATACTAGGTCACCTCCCATTCTAATTCCTAGTGTATATGTTTGTGTGCATAACTGATAATTAACCTACTGGAGAATGAGTAGTCTTCCTGACCTGGAACTAATGCACAGGGAGATGAAGTGAGGTCTGGGGTATATTTTTGGATCCCAAGAGAACACTGATTTGGGGCTTCATCCCCTGAGAAAACACTTGACCTAAACCAGACATCTAGGACAGAGCCTCATGGGCAGATTCTTGGGGGAACTTTCATAACCCCCCGTGGAAGATCAGTATGAGCGCCATGCTGGCATGTTGAGTTTCTCTCATTATGGAGTGAACGAATAGAGTGGAAGCCATGGACGGGTCACTGCACTGGCTTGAGACTGTTGTGTACAGAGGGCACATGCAGAGCAGCTGCCTCCCACTGTCCCAGCCACAGGCTAGGCCCTGTCTACTTCTGCACCACTTTCTGTCACTTGGTGACCGCTGACCCTAACCATAAACTCACACCCACACCTGAACCCCAATGCAAGAAAAATGGGCCTATGCCTGAGAGCGCCCATGTTAGTTGCTAATTGCTACCGTAACAAGTTATCACGCGTTCAGTTGCTAATACAAATCTATTACGTATAGTTCCGAAAGAAGTCCGACATGGGTCTACAGGGCTGACACCAAGGATTCAGCAGAGCTGTGTTCCTTCTGGAAGCTCTAGGGTAGAATCTGTTACCTGGTACTTCCCAGTTTCCTGAGGCCTCCTGCATGTCCTCACTCATGGTTCCTGACCCGTTTTTAAAGCCAGCCATGGAGCATCTTAAAATCTCTCTCCCCCGCTTCTGTCGCCATGCAGCTTCCTCCAGCTGTAACGCCTCCCACATCTCTTAGAAGGACCTTGGTCATCATCAGGTCCGGCCACTTAAACCAGGCTAATCAGCCTGTCTCCAGACCTTAGTGAAATCATGTCTACGAAGTCCCTTCTGCCATGTACGGAGGCTCCCGGGATTAGGATGTGGACATCTGCAAAGGTCATTAAATTGGCCCATCACAGGGTATGACGGGACAACAAAGGAAAATCAGCCACAAGATTCAACATGTATCTCCCTGAAATACACCTCCTAGAGGAGTAAGATGGAAACTTAAAAATCAGAGCACTTGAGGGGACTCAGGAGCAGTACAAATGCACACACACACACTTACACACATGCCAGCACAACCCCTCCACACACACACACACACACACACACACACACACGCTTACACAGATGCCAGCATACCGCCTCCACACACCCCCTCCACACACACACACATACTTACACATGTGCCAGCACACACAAAACATCTTTCCAATTAAATAATTTAGTAGGATATTTGGTGGAAGAGACCAAATTCAGGCCCTGAAGTTCAAGCGCGAAAACATAAGGTGGTAGACCTCCTGAAGGATAGTAAAGGGACTGTAGCACAGATTCAGGGAACTCATAATAAAAATGATAGGCACTAGAGAAAGAGAAAATGGAATAGAGAGAAGAAAAGCAATCATTAAGTAACAGGGGAACAGGAGCCCATTCATCTGCTGTTAAAGAAAATAGACCTGAAACCAAAGACTCATATGTATAGCTCGTGGGCATGGGCAATAGGGTAGTGAAGGGGGTGGGGGGTGTGGGGGGGTGGGGGGGTAGGGAGGAAAGGCGCGGGGGAGGGGGAGAAATATCTGTAATACTATCAGCAATAAAAATATATTTTAAAATGAAAAAAATAGACCTGCATATTTTTTGAAACCCCTTGAATGATGAGGACCAGGAAAAACTCACAATGGCACAGGTGAAAGCACAGATTCCCCACGGAGGGAAACCTACTGGTGTCCGGGGTTCTCTTTGCAACATTGGAAAAGAGAGAACAGTGAAACAGCATCAACACGCTCATAAAACCGTGAGCAGACAATCCCGGGCACGGTAAAGATGGTACTCAGGTGTCAGGGAGAAAGAAATATTTGGAGACCATGTAGGAAATCATAGAGAATATAATTCATGTGCTCTGTCCAAGGAAAGTGCTGTAGAAAAGACTCAACAAAATAAAGATTTGATCTGAGGTAGAAACTTCAAGATGTGGAGAAAGAGGAAGCAAGGACAGGGAGGAGAGCGCTTCATTTTCCAGCCTCAGGGACATCTGCATGGAACTGGTAGTTATTCTCCTGGAGAATGAATGACTGCCCAGGAATGCCATCCAGCAATATGGCTTTCCTAACAGAAGGGACAGCCCGTTGATGACATTGTAAGGACCACCCAACCAGCGTGGAGTCTGGGGAGGGAGGGAGGTGGGTGGAGGCATAAACGCTTTCCAAAGCTAGCATCTGGCAGAGGAGGGTGAGGGAGTGCAGAGAGGAGCAGTGAGAGTGTTCAGAAAGATGGACGTTACCTGGATGGTACAAGTACCAATACCAATAAAATAGAGCATCTTGGAGAAATAATACATAGCACCTGGTTTTCAAATATGCTGAATCATATGGGTCTTAATCCATGGGCGGGAAAAAAAAGAAAGTGGTAGTTACTGCCGTGAAGAAGTAGAACTTTAATGAGTGCGATTTTGGAAAGTATCAAACCAGGAAGCATTAGGAAAGCGATGGATGAAACACCTGTCGGAACAAGGACCTGGCAAGATACATGCCCCTCTGACCCCAGATCCTGAAGGTCCCAGCCCCTGGCTCCCTTGTCCTCACAGCTGTAAGTGGCTGGTAGCCCTATGTCCTGTCTGCAACCCCTGCTGCTGAAAGGGCCCTAAAACGCATGGTCGGCCCCTTCCTGCCACAGTCCACCAGCAGGCCTGCGGGCAAGGGGCCCCGCAGCCCACAGGTACATCTGGGCCCCAGAGACCCTGAAAGGCCCCCTGTACCCGGCTCCAGCCCCCTCAACAGCCACTGTTTGCCTACCGTCCTGATGGCTCCAGGCCCCAGCAGGAGACACTCCCACCTGCAACCTTAACGAATAAATTAAATCAAATCAAAGTGACACAGATGTTAGGACTGGCAGAAGAGCACAGGAAACAGTTATACGTTTGCTCCAGATGTTTAAAGGGTGAAGGCAGGGAAGACATACAAGAGAGCTAGACTGAGGTTCCGGGGTGAGAACTATGCTGTCAGGGATGAAAAATGCCCGGATTGAGTGAACAGCTGATCAGATAGTGCACATGAAAGATTCATGAACTTAAAGGCGGGGCAATGAAAGCTATTCGAAATGAAATACGGAAAGTAAAAAGAATAAAAACATAAAAAGGAGCATCGTAAAGATACGGGACCACTTCAGATGGTCTGGTGGGTGTGTACTAAGCCCCATGATTGGTATCTGCATGAAGAGGGAGGGAAAAGATATAAACAGAGACAAATTTGGATAAATAAATGCCACACATTTTCCCCAATTTAATGAAAATTATATGTTCAAGATGCACAAGAAACATGAAGAAAACTATCTCTATGCACATTCTAATCCCATTGCCCAAAGTGTGTGATCAGGAGAAAAATCCCCCGTAAAACAGGCAGAGAAAGAAGTCCCATTGGATACAGAAGTACAGAGGTAAAGGTGACAGAAGACTTCGTATAGAAAACCATGTAAACACGAAGACAGCAGAGAAATATTTTAAGTAGAAAAACTTTAAAAATGTTATCAAGTGAAAACTATACCAAGCTAAAATGCTATTTAAAAGGCTAATTTGACACATAAGAAACTAAAATAAATATAATTCATTCAACTACAGTCTGGCAAGAAATATGTTTAAGGAAGTTCTTTAGGCAGGTTGGAAATTAGGACCTATAGAAAGTAAAGAAAGCAGCTGCAAGGGTGAGTGTATATTTCCTATTATCTAGAGCTACGTAGCCCTGGCCAGTGTGACGCCATTGGTTGAACTATTTTCCAGGACACCACAAAAGGGTGCTGGGTTTGGTTCTCGGTCAGGGCATGTACCCAGGTTGCAGGTTCAATCCCAGGTCAGGCATATATAGGAGGCAACCGGTCCATCTCTCTCTCTCTCTCTCTCTCTCTCTCTCTCTCTCTCTCTCTCTCTCTGTCTCTCTTCCTTACCCTCTCTAATAATCAACAAAATCATTTAAAATACAATTTACTTTAAAAACAATAACAGTAATCAGTAATAGGTTGTAGGTTTATAACATATATAAATGAAATATATTATAACAATAGCATAACGGCCAAGGAAGGAAATAAAAAAAATATTATTTTAAGGTGTTTATGATATATATTTTTCGGTGTATTATCACTTGAATGTAGACTGTGAAAAGCTGGTACTTTATACTATAAATCCCAAAGCAACAACTAAAATAACAAGCAACCACTGAGATGTATTTTTTAAAAAAACAATAATGAAAGAAGATGGAATGGGTTAATCACAAATACTCCAAACGAAGGCAGAAAAAGATGAAAGGAAAACAAAACACAGGTGGGAAAAACAGAAAACAAGAAGATAGACTTCCACTTAATCATGCGACATGTAAATGGTCTAAACACCACAATTTAAAAGGTTATCGGATTATGTAAAAACAAATATTAGGCTGGGAGACTCAATATTTTAATAGGCAAATTATTACCAACTTGATTTATGGCTTTAACATAATTCCAATCTTAACACCAGCAGGCTTTTTTGGTAACAGAATAAAGGAAAAATACCTACATTTCATTAGATGCTAAAAGAGCATTGCAAAGCTTAAACAACCACATGATTAAACGCCCTTAATTTGATAAGAAGCACTCATAAAAACAACAACAGAGACATGAGAGCCTCCTCTCTGAGCGGGGCAATGTGGGATACATACACACATCCCACAATTAGGGACACCTCCACTCACCCACTGAGCAGGGACATGTACATACCTTTTCTCCTGCCATTGCCACAGGGAGAGAGCAGACTGACCATCAGCCCTGGGTGTTCATTTTCTTTGTCCCTATCCTGTCCCCTCCCAAGGTGACAAGCCAGAATGCTATGTAGGGTCAGGATTTTCTTACTCATTTGCCCCATCACAAACCCAGCATATCATTCAAATTCTCCTGCTGCCTCCTGGACACTTGGCAGTTCCTTTCAGACACTGAAAACACAAGTGACGCACCCTTTTCTGCGCAATGGGTGTGTGTGTGTTGGGGGTAAATACCTCCAATAGCTCAGAGTTCAGGGTGAGGACACTGGAACTGGACTGCCTAGGATTGAGCCCTGGCTTCCTTACTCACATCCCTGACTTTTCTGCCTCTCTCTATCTCCCTGTCCTCATTTTTAAACAAGGAATGCTAAAGGTATATGGACCTTATATATCACAGAAAGGGTGAAACAAATTGATATATAAAGCACTGATAAGAGTGCCTGGCAATATTATTGTCACCATTAGTGGCCCAGCGTGCAAAATCACGTGCAGTAGGCCACCCGCAACCCACTGCAGGAGCTGGTGGGAGCTGTGCTGCTTCCTAAGGAGGCTGGAGCTAGCTGCTGGTGCCAGCAGGAGGTGGGAGTGAACAAGCCCGCAGGAGGTGGGAGGGAGCCACTACTGCCCATGGGAGCCCGGGGGGAGGGACCAAGAAATGTTCCATGCATCTCCTGGTGACTGGTCTCACACACAGCCCGGCCCACCCACGTGTGCCTGCCGTGCACGGAGCCTTCTCCTGATCGGTCGTTATGGTGTGAGGGTGTGACAACCATTTGCATATTAGCTCTTTATTATATGGGATTAGGTACAATATTAGCTGTCAAAATTCTCTGTCCACCTTCCAAATTGGTTATCCTTTTCACATTCAGGAAGAAAGCCATGATGTTTGCAGATTTTTCTTCTATGAGCAACCAATAGATATTTCTTACATCTTTTATCTTTGGTAGGAAAAACACCCATAGACACCTACACACACATCTTCTTAAGACAAATAACAAGAGTGTAATTCATCAATAAAAATGTGGTTTTTCCATTCTGTTTCCTATTTTAGATGGAGAATAGTAAAGCTGCAGATATGCTTTCAGAGTAATTTTTTTACTCTTTAATGATGAACCTAGCTCCATGCCCACTTTTCACAAGTGTTATCTTGACAATGAATCATCTCAAGTGTTTTTTAGCCCATAATTTCTGTTTGTGGAATCAGATACGTTCAGGGACATGGTAAGTGTGAGGGAACCACAGTCCATGAACATATCTGTCTGCCATAAAATTGTTTCAAAATCCTTTCACCAAAGTAATTCCACCCTTGGCTATTGTCGAGTGACCATATAATCCTGGATATATAAGATTTGGCTAACATATAAATGAAACGATGTTGCTAATGAGTAATGCATAGCTCTAAATATCATTGAAAATCAGATTATCTGGTGGTTGCCAACTTGTCTGGTAAAGACGGCCTATAAAGCAGAGATATAGGAAATTCCTCTTGATTGCCACCACAGAGATGATGTGCGAGGTGTACTGGTTAATAATACAGATTTTCTTAATAAAGGAAATCACGATACTTTCAAGAGAAACATCAAAAGTGCTTTATTCAAAGTAATGTCCATCGCTAGCTGCACATTTACCCATCTTTCAAGGAATTTGTGGATACCGTCCCAATAGAACTTGTTTTGAGGCAAACTGTTCAGAGACCAAATTTTCCACTTCGTATGTTTTGAAGTGCGTGTGCCATCGATCGGAACAAGTGGTCATCTGAAGGAGCAAGGTCTGGTAAACATGGCAGGTGGGTTAATACTTCCCAGGCAAGAACTTTAAATGTGTTTTTAACTGGTTTTGAAGTGTGTGATGGTGCGTTATCATGAAGCAAAATTACTTTGCCGTGTCTTCTGGCACATTCTGGTCGTTTTACGATCCTTTAAAGTGTGGTTCAAATTGACCTGGACGTTCTTTATCTTTCACATCAACATCATCACTTTTAAAGCGTTTAAACCAGTGTTCACAAGTATCTTGAGATGGAGCATGTTCACCGTAAGCTTCCCGAAGTATATGATAACTTTTAGCAGCACTTTTCCTCAAAATAAAGTAATGAATTAAAAATTCCCGCAAATGCTCTTTATTTTTGGCGCGAAATTCGACATTTTTAAGCGTAAAAATATCTATGATGTTAACACCTTCAGGAAATTTGACATATGAAGTTTTGAAGCTTATTGTCAATACAACAAAATAGCATACATATCAAATCGCATATATATAAACATATGCATAACTCCATCTATTGAAAAAAATCCACATTATTAACCGGTACACCTAGTACTAGAAGGGACAGGCTAGGTCAAACCTTGGAAAGGAGATATTTGTTCAGAGGTCCTAGAAAGCAGTAGGGTTAATGCAGAAGGAAAATAAAAATAAAAATAAATGAATGAGGATCCACAGGTGACAAACACATGGAAACACCCAGAAGAGGCCTATGTGGCTGGTTTTGGAGTTAAATCTGTGATCCTTAAAGTGTCCATTTTCCGTGGCAGCACGCTTTTTTCTTTCATTGGCTTTAAGGGTCATTATCAAGTTAGACTTATCTTTATTATCTTTCTCATCAACATGCACCAGGACCAAATATTGTTTATTGGCTGGATAATTGTCCAATAGTTGGAGATATTATTGAGGTGAGTTTACATTAATGAGATAAAAGGGCTTTAGATCAGCTTCTAAAGATGATGATAGTGGTAGCAGTAGGGAGAAAGGTTGCAATTCAGACTTCTTGAGCTGTGTCTTGGAAAGTTTATGATAAAGCTATATTTGGAGTATCTCTTGGATGGTGGTAGGAGACAGAAGCTACTATGGCAATATTCTTCTGAATAGTAACTTAGGTAAACATGCTATAGCAAAATTCTTCTTAGGTGAGTGGTACAGCAATTCAGGACAGGAGTTTAGCATCTTATTTATTCTTCCAACAATATGTTCACTCACTACTCTCATAACCGGTCTTAAGTGGCTGGTAATATAGAAGCTCGGTGAGCAGAGAAGTGCCTTCATTAGGACTTTAGAAGACTTAACATGAACCAGGGATGTCTAGAATGAAATGATGATTTTGAGTAAACCATACAGTACCAAAACTGGAAAAAAAACCAGAACCAAGGTGCTCAGGGATGAAGAAAGTCCAGCTTAGGGTGGTCAATAATCCCAGATTACCCCAAACTGAGCATGTTTTCAGGACATGTGACCTTGAGTTTTAAAAAATGGGAAAATCGTGGGCAAACAGGACAAGTTGGTCATCCTCGTTACTCATCTCATAGTAGAGTATTATCAGTACGGCTGCCATGACTAAAATGGCTTCAGGGCCCTGGAATGGCAAACCATCCAAGGTTGGGTCAAGCCAGGTAAGCCTCTAGAGCAGTGGTTCTCAACCTTTTGGCTCTTTAAATACAGTTCCTCACGTGGTGACCCAACCATAAAATTATTTTCGTTGCTACTTCATAATTGTAATGTTGCTACTGTTATGAATCGTCATGTAAATATCTTATATGCAGGATGGTCTTAGGCGGCCCCTGTGAAAGGGTTTTTCCATCACCAAAGGGGTCGCGACCCACAGGTTGAGAACCGCTCCTCTAGAGCCTTTCCACAAATGGAAGACAGTTTCCTTTAAAAATATGTAGTAAAAGTATTTTTATATTTGTATCAGTTTCTTGCAACCCGTTGAGTTTGTTTATTTGTTTGAAAATTTGCTGCAAACTGAATATAAAAATACCAAAAGTTCAACATAAGCCATCTTCTGGTAGTCTGAGACTGGAATTCATGTGTGGTAGCCTACAGGATGTTTCTGTTAGAAATAGAGTTATTTTCTAGTATCTTGGAAATATTTGCCAAACTTATGCCCTATCGATGACATATGCCAGAGTCTTCCAAGTGTTGGTCTATATAAAAGATGTGAGTAGCTCACAAATCTTGGTGCAGTAAAAATTCTCCAGAGGAGATGGACAGGCATAAAACAAATATATACCAAGAAGTTTCAACTTCTCTCGGGGGACTGGGATGTCTCTGACATTTCACCATTAGGAGCTGACGTTTAGACTGAGATATAGTGTCTATACCGTGCATTTCTGCTCCCATGGGCAGGATGGACAGAGGGGTCCTTTCTGTTACAAGCACTCCTGTTCAACTGTGTGGGCTATCCACCCTATGCTATGAGGAGGCTGTTGAGGAAACATGATTCAATGTCTTTTTCCACCCTCTTAGATGCAGTGCTAGATTTATCTCACAAATATCTAGCCAATACCTAGTAAACTTTTACAACAAGAAAGTAACTCTTATTCAAGGTTAAAGCCTTTACCTAACGAAATTTCCAATAAATAAATAAATAAATAAATAAATAAATAAATAAATAAAATTAGCAGGAACTAACAGTTCTCTAATCCTGCCAGAAATAGTAAACAGCTTTCCTTGAGCTCCTTGGTTGAACTGGGGATCAAAAACCCTGGAGAACTCTGTGGGAACACCTTATAACATATGTAAAGAGAGGCTCTTTGGGACTTTCCTTCCATCTTTCCTTTCTTTCTTAAATAGTATTTTAGCAACACATGTCCAGGTAGGAATATAAGATTTTATAAGATTACATAAGAGAGGATAATTGGCTGGGATCAAATTCTAGCAGAGTTGTAAGTGTAGGGCAAAATGTTATGACAAGTTCTAGAGGTTTCTGCTCTCCCAGTGAATAAGTAGCTGGAGATCACCTGCCGACGGGGTTTGATGTTAGCTAAGTGGGTGCTGCACGATATATTTGTTATTGGCAGTACAGTGCAATTTGATCAAATAAATATTGGGCAATATGCCATATGGAGGATCTAGTCATGGTGAGTGATCTTGAATTCATAATGGTACCAACTTGTCAAGCTACATAATTTTCTCTAGCTAGGTTCAGCTGTTCAGAAAGGAATAAGTAAGTCAAAAGAACATAATTTTAAATCATAGACTGTGAAATGAATTCAGAAAGTGAAATATATAAAGACCAAAGATAAAAATACTATAAGAATGGAAAATAAAAGCATTAATATGGTTAAATTAGTGGATTAATTGACCACTGAGCTATAAGGACAAAAAATATAATACTTAAACTAGTGATTTGAGAAGTGGAACATTTGGGTACTAAAGTTTAGAACACAGAAAAATTTGTTCATAATGTTCTAGAAGATAGGAGGAAAGGGTAGGATTAGAAAGTAATGTCAGAACTAAGGAAGTCACAAAATGTTATGCAAAGATGGACTGCCAAAGAACAGACTGTCGACCCAGGCTGAGAGTGTGGGTGGAGGTGGGGAGGGGGGGGGGCTGCATTCATCATAGTTCTTAGTTGCAAATAGCAGAACCCACTTGAGTTATCTTGAACAGAAAATGATTTATTAAAGAGCCAGGGCACTACAGTTGGGTCCCCTCCAAGCAAGAATCTCAGAGCTGGGGACAGCACAGCTAAGAGCAGCAGACTGCCAGTGAACGACTAGGCGCATTGTCCATGCTCAGAACCTCTGATGCTGGTGACTGGAAGCTCAGCATAATGTGCCATGCCTGCCTTGAAGAGCTGAATGCCTCTGTGACCCGGGTCACCTGTGGGTCAAGCCACTCATGCATCAGATCGCTCACTTCCGCATCTTAGACTAAGGCAGAGGCATCTGTGTAGAGGAACACGGGGCACCTGCAGAATCCTCACTTCACAGGGCTCTTCCAACTTGTCAGCCCCACAAAAGGTGAGATAAGGTTAGAATGGGCACTAAAAGATGTCTGCCCCAAGGCAGCTTATATCGGAGCATTAATTGATGGGAAAAAAATGAGATGTGATTAACCAAAGCTGAGTCAAATGGAGAGAGGACCTTGATTTTCTGGATTGGACTACTGTTAGCCAGATAACAGTGGCCACATCAGGCAGATTCAGTAGACCGTATGTGCTCAGTTTTGGCGCCTTCAAATCTGGGTCTCAGCAGCTGGGGGACCTAAGGAATCCTCTTTTATTTCCTCTTTTTATTTTAGGTGGGGCATACAGAATTTGTATAAGGGTTAATCACATATCTAAATATAAGAGGTTAAGCCAAGCATGTCAAACTAGCAGCTTGGGGGCTGCATACGGCCTGCAAGGAATATTTTTGTGGCCCAGCCAATATAATGGTATGTAAGAAACATTTTAATAAACATTTCATAACTTAATTTTTACAATATCCTGATATACATAAGTATTAATAGCAAACTACAACGTTCACTAATGACTGATTACTATAATCGTGTTGCATTCTTTTCCCTTATGTTTGTGTTTTTTTGCAGCCCACATAAAATTAAACCTGGTTTATTTGGCCCATGTTAGCCTTTGAGTTTGACAGGCTAGGGTTAAGCTATAAAATAAAATTAAAAAATAAACCATAAGAGAAAGTCTTCATAACCTTAGGTAAGGCAACTGTTTTTCATCATGACATAGAACTGTAAGCTACACAAAATAAATAAATTGGACATCATCAAATTAAAAGATTTGCTTCAAAGGAAACCATCACGAAAGAGAAAAGACAGTTCACAAAATGGGATGAGGTATTTGCACATCGTATACCCAATGTGGGTCTTGTATCTAGAGTATTAGTATATAAAGAACTCTTACAACTCAACAATAAAAGCACACAAATGCAACTTAAAAACAGACTTAGCATTGTTTCAACTATTTCTGCCCCAGAAAAATGTGTGATGATAATGAACGCTTCTTTTGTTTCAGACATTCAAGGTCATCAGACAATTAAAAATATCTGAAATTTCCTGTAGCTTGCCAGGTACCTCTCTTCTGATTTTTCATGCATATTATTTTATTAAAGAGCCCTCTTAAAAATAGCGTGTCTTAAAAAAAAAGCAGTATGTCCAAGAGCAAATCCCAAGCAAGAAGTGAGGAGGGGGCACAATACTAGTAAGAGGTGTGGTTGGATTCAAACACTCTATACCAAGGATTGCTCTAAGCACAGCGTCCACCAGGGGGAGCTTGCCTTGTGTAGATAGGTGAGTTCTCAGGCTCAGGGGAGTTGCCTAGAGAGGCCCCGACTGAACAGGCAGGAAATCAGCCTGTACCCAAATAGCGGGTGGAATGTTGTCTTCAGCGACACTTTTATGGAGATAGAACTAACGTGGCAGCCTAAAGTCACCTAACAAAGCTCCAGGAGAGTCACTAGAGTCATGTGAAAACTACGTATCAATTAAAATGTTTACCTTTCCTCTCCTTTCATTCTAGGTCTCCATCCCTCTACCCGCCACCACACACACACTCCTCTGCACATAAACACACACCTTTACTCACCTGGTTCATGTTACCCCCCTTAAAATTACAGCTCTCCAGCCCTAGCTGGTTTGGCTCAGTGGATAGAGCGTCAGCCTGCGGACTGAAAGGTTCCAGGTTCGATCCCCATCAAGAGCATTTGTCTGGATTGCTGGCTGATCCCCAGTAGAGGGCATGCAAGAGGCAGCTGATCAATGGTTCTCTCTCATCATTGATGTTTCTCTCTCTCCCTCTCCCTTCCTTTTTGAAATCAATAGTAATAAAAAAAAAGAAACGAAAAAGCCCAACGTTATATATATATATATATATATATATATATATATATATATATATATATATATATATATATAATTATAAGAAATGATTGTGTACTGTGAAAGTGAACTATAATAATTTCTTACTTACGTTACTGTCTAATTTTACTTCCTGAAATATTTATTTGTTTTTTTTGTGTGTTTTTTAAAAATATATTTTATTGATTTTTTTACAGAGAGGAAGGGAGAGGGATAGAGAGTTAGAACCTTGATGAGAGAGAAGCATCAATTCAGCTGCCTCCTGCACATTCCCTACTGAGGATGTGCCCACAACCAAGGTATATGCCCTTGACCAGAATCGAACCTGGGACCCTTCAGTCCGCAGGCTGACGCTCTATCCACTGAGCCAAACCAGTTAGGGCTATTTATTTGTTTTTGAGAACCTACAGCAATCTCTGAAACTTCGGTTGCCTTTGTTCCAAGCAGAACCAGATCACGTTATGTTGAATGTAATATGCACGACCTCAACGCTTACTTGCCTCTTTCCTCAGCCACTTGCATTCTCTAAATCAACTTTAGCAAGTTGTCCTGATTATCTAGAAGCTCCTCTCCACTAGTAGGAAATATTCACCCGTGGGCTTGTGCCCAGATGGCACAGAGAGAAAAGAAGCTTGAAAAAAGTACATTAGAAAGGACTGATCACTTTGTCACTGATAAGAATTCATTAAAGACAAGTATTTTCTGAAATTTAGGAAACCAAACGAACGCCTGCTTCCGGGGGTTGATTAAGTAGTTCTTTGTAGGGATGTATGGATTTGAAATGCTTTTAACATCGTATTTCATTAATATAATTACCATTCCAAATGAAGTTACATGGAGTATCTCAATTTGCTGCTCATGGGATATGATCTCTCTTCGTTTAAAATTACATTATACTTAGGCAAGCTTCAAACTATCAGGTTAGCTTGTTTGGCAGATTGTTAGATTAATCCTCTAATTCACTGAAATATCTATTACCATTTTCAAAAGAACCGACTGTAATGAATTAGAGAGCTAATCACAACAATTTATCACTCAAAAGAGGTCATCACCCTTAGCAGAATAGTCTAGACTACCAGCCCATTACTGACACTTTCTTTATGTAAGAAAAAAACGTGCATTTTCTATAGTATGACTTATCATGTTTTAATAAATTTAAAAATATACTAAGGAGCTACTCTGTTACAACATTGAAATCACATAATCAGTCTGCCATAAATATTCCTATAAAGTTATCAAAAACCTTAACAAAGAGCTTATAGAATGGCATAATACATTGATAATAGAGAATAATGATACAACTTTGCTGTAAAATTTTAAGTATTTATTAGAAAAATCTGGAAAACTTGGACACTAATTTCTGCTATGATATATATATATATATATATATATGTATTCTGACCTGTGTGTATGTACCTGAGACTTTTGCAATAAAGTGCCTACCCTAAGTCTTAAAGGGTGTAGCCTTTCTGTGTTACTGCTGGTGCCTCTCCTACTTTATTCTCCTCATTCTCCACAGCCTCTCACGTCACGGCCTCAGTGGGAACACAGACCTCAGTGTGGGTTCCAGCCAGGGGCCATTCCCCCCTGCAGACTGAACTTAAAGCTGCTTATCTTAGTGCATTCTAGATCTAACTGCTAGTTTATGCAGCATTTTCCTGCCCCACCAATCCGAATGCCAATCAGAATGTTATTATGTATTCAAACATCTAATCTACACAGTTTTGTAGAGTCTGAATTTATTGTGTGTATGTGTGTGTGTTTCAGCTAGCCCTCATTTAGTGTTTTATTTCCTCATGGTTTGTGCTTTCTTTAAATCGCAGGCTTCTTTTGGCTGAAACTTGAGCTGTGAAGATGCTCTGAGGCCTGGGTTGAAAAGACATCTGCCCTGAACACATGTATCCCTTTTCATTTCTCCTGTAAGTTATCCAAGTCAGAATTACTTTAAAATAATGATCTCTTGGAGTCTTTTTAAACCCAAAATAATTTCACTTCAGTTGGAAACTCATAGAATATAAAAATAAAGTAAATCATTCACCACCAAAAGCCAAATTTTTATTTTAGCCATTTTGATATCTGGATTTAATGATATCTCTTTATGATTTTAATTTGCATTTCACTAATGGCTAATGAGGTGAATCATCTGTCTATCATCTTCAGTTAAGTGCCTGTTGATTCCTTTTGCCTATTTTATAATTGGATTTTTAAAATTTTTATTATTTTTCTGTTGAGTTTGAGAATTCTTTATGTAGCCTAGATATAAATTCTTTGTGAGATACATCATTTGCAAATATTTTTCTCTTAGCTTGTAGCTTGCAACTTCATCCTCTTCACAGGGTCTCCTACAGGGAGAAATATAACTTATGACGAGTGCCAATTTGTCATTAGCACTGTTATAAATTGTGCTTTTGGTGTCAATTCTAAGACAATTTCAGCTGGTTTTAGGCTTCTAAATTCACTTTTATTTTTTCAAAGTTTTATAGTTTTACATTTTACATTTAAGTCCCTGATCTATTTTGAGTTCATTTTCATATGAAGCATGTGATTTAAGTTAAGGTTTAGTTTTTAAGTCTATGTATTTCCGACTGTGCCACCATAATTTTTTGAAATGGCTTTCTTTCCACCATTGAATGACTTTTGCACCTTGGTTAAAATTCAGTTAAGCGTATTTTTGTGTGTCTCCATCTGGAGTATATATATATATATATATATATATATATATATATATATATATATATTTTCATTTATCTCTATTTCTGTCCCTGAACTTGATTGCTACAGCTACATAGCAAGCCTTCCCAACAGATAGACTTACTCCTCCACTCTTGGCTTAAGATGTGGTCTATCTTGGTGAATATTCAATAGGCCTTAAAAAGTGTTAATTCTGCAGTTTTTGAGTGAAGAGTCCATATACGTTAATTAAATCATGTTGGTTGACTCAATTACCCATGATTCTTGCTGATGTCTCTTTAATTGTTCTTCCGTAGCTCTACCAACTGTGACAGTGAGGTGAGAAGGCCCTCCCCTGTGATTGTGGGTTTGTCTTTCCTCCCTCCGTTTGTAGCAGGGGACACCTCCTGTGGCTTGAGGCTCTGTCATTTGAAGTATGCACACTGAAGATGGTTATGGCTTTCTGGTGTATTGGTCCTTGCATCATTATTTAAGATGTACCTGACACTTTTCTATGAAGTCTTTTTTATTTGATACTAGAGGCCCGGTGCATGGATTCATGCACTGGTGGGGTCCCTCAGCCTAACCAGGACCCCTTAGGGGGTATCAGAGAGCTGGTTTTGGTCCGATCCTGCAGGCCCAATCCAGACAGGAGGGAGCCCGATCCTGTGCGATGAGTGCCTGTCCCCTGATGGTCAGTGCGCGTTGTAGGGACTGGTCAACAGGCTGTTCGGTCATTTGGTCACTGAGGCTTTTATATATATAGATTAACCATTCAAAATTAAGTTACACGGAGTATCTCAATTTGCTGCTCATGGGATATGATCTCTCTTCATTTAAAATTACATTACACTTAGGCAACTGCCTGGCATGCCATCATTCAGTCTTTTACTTCCAAATTATTAAAGTCATGCATTTGTACTGAGTTCCATGGAGACAGCATAGTTAGGTCATGTTTTTAAACACACTGCCAACATCTTTCTTTCTTTTAGTATATTTACACCATTTAATTTAAGGTAATCTGTAATATGTTAGGACTTAAGGCTGCTATTTTATTATTTCTTTTTTTTTCTCACTCCTCAGTTTCTCTATTTCTTGCCCTCCTGTGAATAATTTTAACATTGTTTAGGGTTCAATTTTGATTTATATATAATATTATTTAGTCTATCCATTTGAATAATTTTCTTAGTGGTTGTTCTAGATATTACAGTATACAAATGTCAAATTACACTGGTATCAACAATTTACCAAACCTGTTGTCATGTAGATATCCTACATATTTTAGGTCCTTTTAACATCCCCACTTTTCAAATATAGTTATCTCAGTCATATGTGAAAGCTAATGAACAAAGTAAACACAGATTCAGAGACAGGGACCATGCCATGCCACAGACTGAGGACTCTCAGAGGGAAGAGGAGGGGGAGGAAGAGATTAACCAGGGAATTTATATGCATATATGCAATGAAGTGAAGGCATTGGGAGCGGGGGGAGGTCAATGGTGGAAAAAAGGGGAACATCTGTACTACTTGCAACAACAAAGAAAATAAAACATAAATAAAATATAGTTAACTTACCACATTACATTAATACTTTGCTTCAACCATCAAATGTGATTTGAAAGCAGAAAATAAAAATGATAGTTTATCATATTTTACCTCTATCGTACTCATTCTGATGTTCACGGCTTTCCGAAGTTCCAGGCCTACTTCTGGTACAATGTCTTTTCTGGTTGGGAAATTTCCTTCTGCTCTTCTCGATAAACAGGCTTGCTTATTACCAGTTCTCTTATGTGTCTGCATTTGAAAATGTCTTCATTTCCCTTTCACATTCCTGAAATATGTTTTGGCTGAACGTGGTTGACATTGTTTTTTTTTTCTTTCAACATTGGGTTTTCATGGTTTCAGATGACAAATTACTTTCATTGGATGGATATTCCCCTAGGATTCATATGTTGTGACTCTGGTTCTTGTCAAAGTGCCTTAGTTTTTAGTATTCGGAAGTATAATTATGATGTATTTTGGTGTGTATGTCTTCAGGATTATTCTATTTGGAGAATACTCAGCCATACTTAGATCTGTAGGTTTATATATATTTTTATAAAATTTTGGAAAGTTTCAGCCATTATTTTTTTCAAATACTTTTTAGTCTCTCGTTATTTCTCTTTTTATTTTATTTTTTAGTTTTATAATTTCTACTTACTTTTTTATCTTTTCAATTTCTTTCTTGGAATTTTCTTTGTTCATTTATTTCAAGGTTACTCATAATTACTTTTAAAACCATTTTATGATCGCTTCTTTGATGTCTTGTCAGAAAATGCCAATTATCTAGTTTGTTTCTGTCTTTTCTCATTCACATTGTAATTTTCCTGCTACATTTTATGGCAAGTAATCATCAGTTTTATCGTGGACATGTTATATATGGGACTCTGAATACAATTTAAGCATCTCTTTAGTAGGCAGCTCTCCCATTGAGGGATAGAACGAGGGCTGACTGTGTGTATATGTTTAGTTGCCCGTTGGACCCTAATGATACCAAAACTGCAAAAAGGGAGCTCCTACTAATACCTCCTTGCTTTAGAAAGACCAGGTGGGAGCATGTTCTCTCCATGGGCCTTATGTAAAGAGCTGTGTTGTAAGGACTCAGGGGACTCAATGCTGGGTCTCCTCCTTCTTGAGTTCCAGGGGTCTAGGCAGTCCTTTCTTTCACAGTGTAGACTCTTCCTATTCTCCTTTGTGTTTTTGTTTGTTTGTTAATATGTATATGCATATGTATATGTGTGTGTTTGTGTGTGTGTGTGTATAAATTTCAGAGAGGGAGAGAGAAAGAGACAGAAACATCAATGAAGAAGAGGATCATTGATCAGCTGCCTCATGGCACATCCCACACTGGGGATGGAGCCTGCGGCCCAGACATATGCCCTGACGCGGAATAAAAGGTGACCTCCTGGATCATAGGTTGAAGCTCAACTACTGAGCCACACTGGCTGGGCTCCTTTGATTTGTTATATCCTGGGATTAGGGGTTGTAAGAAGGAGGACTTGGGAGGAATGCTACTGCATCCTGATGGGATACTTTTGCATTTTATTAGCCGGATATCAGAGTATATACATACCTACCACTACAGCCTGTTAAACCAATATTTATTTATGAAGACTATTATATTTACATCCTTAAAACACAATGACATTTTTAAACAAGTTCTAAGAGGAATAACTGTTGAATTGCATTCCAGAATCAGTTGGTAGAATGCCAGCATCATATATAGACATTTTGAAAAGCACATTGGTGGGCAAAGAGGATTTGACTCTTTGCTGGCACTGAGAGGGGTATCATAATGGTGAGTTACATAGGTGCAACGATAACTGTCTTTCTTGAATGGTGTGACTGTAGGCTAGGAATCCTTCTGTTAAATTCAGAAGCTTTACATGCCTTCTCATGGCACAGAAAAAAGTTTGAATGTTACAATTAAAAGTCCAAACAAAGTTTAATTTGCAGTTGTTTATCCTAAATGTCCCACCAACTCCTTTAAAGCTTTTCCGTTCACACATTTGTATACATCCCCAGAAGGACAGAGACCCTGTCCTGATGACTGAGTTTGGTAGCTCACCTGATGTCTTACATCTTCATCTAACTTGTCTGCCACATCCACTTCTGTGTCCACAGAAAATAAGAGCCCCTCGTGGGCTCCTCGTTTATTAGCTTGCTTCAAGTTTTAAGTCCCCAACTCAATCGGTGAGTTATGGTTTATTACAGGAAATTACCATTTTATTGTAAACTTTTACACGCAGTTTTTCAAGCAAATTTATTTATTGTTATGTGTTATTGGCCTTCCCATGTCGTAAACAAAGTTTTTATGGAGCTACATGCAAACTGTACATTTTCCTGCATACAAAATGAATGTAACAACCACATTAATTGCTTGATGATCGGGAAGAAAAGTTTTAAGCTATTTTTTTTTTTTTTTTACATTGGAAGAGGACATTTTGTAACTTATAAGTAATCCTTTCATTGCATTTAGTAATAACTTAGAAAATTGGTGTGGACTTTTGGTTGAGGAGCAATACATTATAAGTTTTCTCATTTAAAATGGTGAGGAATAGGTAATTATTCCCTTACATATTTCACACTGAGTGTTAGGTTTTTAGAATCAGATAATTTACAATAAGTGGAAGATGGATGGGCTCTGAAATAATGTCTTGCAACAAAGCAGTTGATAAAATATTGCAAACAACTTTTTAGGCACACAGCTGAACTTACAAGTAAATAAGGTTTCAAAATATGATTAGGCCTTTTCCCAAGTTGTAGGGTCAGGCTGATACTATTATGGTCCTTGGGGGGTGTTGCCTCTCCTTTGTTTTGATTGCACCCTGCTTTGCAGTCTTAGGGCCAATGACTGCCATGGACCAGAGAAAAGAATTTGCTTCCATGTCGCAGAGGATGCTGGTTGCCCCTCTGATCTACTTTGCCCGTGAATCTTAACTATCGAACCCCAATTTTATCTGGTTGGCTATGTGTACAGCTCAAGGCTACATTTCCAGCTATCCTCCCGGAGAGAAGCAATGGTGGAAACGTGCATTCTGTCCACTGATTCACAAGTGCAGTTATTGGGTGGGTAGGAGACTGCTGTTGGGAGCATGCTCTCTTCTTGCTTCCCCTCCTCTTTCTGCCAGAAATGGGGAACAAAGGGCTGTATCTCTCATTTGTAAGTGAGTAGCCTTGGTTGTAAGTGCCTATGTTAAAGCTGGCGGAGCATAGCCGTAGAAGGGAATTTGCTTCAAAAAACTACTGAATCATGATGCCTAGCCTAGATTGCTTTTAGATTTTTTTTAACCTAAAAGAAAACTAATCTATTTGTGTGTGTGTGTGTGTGCGTGTGTGTGTGTGTGTAGCATACTGATATTTGGGTGTTTTTTGTTTGTTTGTTTTGTTACATACCACTAAACTTAGTCTTAGTTGGTATAAATATGAGATTGATGAGTAAACCCAGGGCTTTCAAATGTATGTAAGGGGAGACATACAATAAAATGATCCCCGTTTCAGGATAAGAGAGGGGATGAATAAAAAGGCTTTTTTTAGAGCAGGCTCAGGCTGGGCCCCATGAGCATTTGACAGTAAGCCTTCCCTCACTTGGACACATTGGAATCTTGCTGGCCACTGTGGGAAATGCCAGGTTGGTAAACGACTTAAAGTAGTCCTTAATACAAACAAATTTAGAACCAGAAAAATAAGCTAAGATGGAAACTATGTGCAGAATGAGATGTGTCTACTGAGGAGAGGAAATTTTGAAAATATTGGGACAAGATTGTTCAAGAATCAATGACATGAATCTCAGTTTTAAAAATGCAGAATGAATTCCAGGTAGGAAGATAAAAAAAAAAATTTACACCTGACCCAGTCAGTTTTGCTCAGTGGTTGATCATGGACCTATAAACCACAAGATCAAGGTTCAATTCCCAGTCAGGGCACGTGCGGGCTCAATCCCCAGTAAGGGGGTGTGCAGGAGGCAGTCCGTCAATGAAGAAGTGCCTAGGACTTAACATTTAAGAAGGTGCTCACTCTCAGGGCTCTATGAGTGGAGACTCTGCACCTGAGTATGAGTGCCTCCTTAAATTTTGAGCCTGATTGATACCTTGCTTGCCTCACTCCACCCTGGACTAAGCAAGTGTTATAGGGGATGCATGTATGCAATGAAAATCGCTGCAAACCGGCTGAGACAGAAGTTTATAAAGGCAACACGTTATTTGCAGCGATTCTTTTAGGTTACTTATACCTTGGCACTCTACTAAGACAAAAGAAGGAACTAAAATAGAGTCAGTTTTCCAAATATAGACAGTAAACCTGGAAACCAGTTACTCGAAACCTCTGGTACTCATCGGGTACAACTGAATTGTACGTGTGCATTAACTGGTTTATCTTTTTTTCTTTCTTGTTCAATTTCAAGTCAGTACATATTTCAATTAGAGAAAGTCGACCCAGACTTTCTATGGGAGATACATGGGTTTGTGGTAGGGTTCGCACACACACAGGCCCTCGGGCACCAGGAAGTCTGAGCAGGCCCTGTAGGCACAGTAGTGACTTACAAAACCCATGCCTCCTTTATGACCTTCAACTTCCAATGTTTAAATACTGTGCTGGAAAACCAGATAGTTCTATTAATCTAGTATTTAGTCTTTTATAATTACTTTTTAAAAAAATACTCATCTGAGGGTACTTTTCCATTGGTTTTTAGAGAGAGTGGAAGGGAGAGAGACAGAGACAGAGAGAGAAACATTGATAAGAGAGAGACATCAATTTGTTGCCTTGCACACGCAACACCAGGGTTGGAGATCCAGCCTGCAACCTAGGTCTGTGCCCTTGACGAGAATCGAACGCGGGACCCTTCAGTCCCCAGGCCAGCGCTCTTTCTGCTGAGCCAACCCAGCTGGGGCTTATAACTACTGTGAAAGCCTCTGTATATAAAATGCGGTATTAAGTGTTTCTGTTTTTTCTTAATCCACCTTTCTCCTCCTTAACTACAAACAACGAGGAAACAGTAACACCAGCAAAAGTAATAAAAGCTCAGCCTTGCACCACAGAAACGACAATGATTCTAATCTGTGGCCATTCTTTCCAGAAAGATGGAAGATGGCAAGGCGCTACTGACAAGTGAATGTGGTTTTCGCAGCAATCACCAGCCAATCACCGCTGAGACCTTGAAGGGATGACAAAAAGCTGCAGTGATTGTGGGTGTGAGGATACATCGAGTTCAGAGGCAAACCCCACTGGGGTGCAACCAGAGGGTCATTAAGCACTGGGCAGGGAAAAGGGGAGGCCAGCAAAAACTGAAACATTTATTTGAAAACTAAAAAGGAATCCTGGCCAGCCTGGTTCAGTGGCTGAGCATCAGCCTATGAACCAGGAGGCCATGGTTCAATTCCCTGTCAGGGCACAGGCCCAGGTTGTGGGCTCGGTCCCAGTGTGGGGTGGGCAGAAGGCAGCCCATCAATGATTCTCTCTCATCAATAATATCTCTATCTTTCTTTTCCTCTACCTTCCTCTCTGAAATCAATGAAAATATATTTTAAGAAATAAAATAAATACGGAGGGAGATCCAGAAAGACCAACTTTGATGGCTTACTAAATATTTTATTTAATTCATTCTTTGGCATAGGACTGGTGCTCTGCCTACAGCCTTACTGTCTTTAATTTCTTCTCTTGTTTCTGTAATGACTTTTTTTTTTCATCAGAATAATGTGTGTGGAACAATGCTAGCATGTTGCAATACCTCCTTGAACGCAATTGGCCTTGATATAGTTATAACATTGTCTACATGAAGGCCACAGATATTGCGGATTGTTTAGTTTGTAAATGAATTGGTGATTAAAATATAGAAATAACCACACATAGTTACATGGGCAAAACAAAGCCCTTTCTTTCTTTGTGTCAAGATCTGTCATAAAGAATAAGAAGGTAGCGAAAGCGAAGAAATGTTCATTTCTGTAGCGGGTTCTTGTATTCAGGGAAGAAGTTTGTTTCAAGAGAGCATGTGTTGAAATGGCTCCTACCATTTAGAAGGGTTCCTGAGAAGCCAGATACCTTTACCCCTTGCATACCCCCACTACCCTATGTGCAACTTGGGGAGCATGACATTTCTGTTCCTGAGGAATCTGAGAATTAGATTTCCTGAGATGCCCTTGGTGTCTCTGTCTGGCATTAATCCTCAGGCTATGATTACACGTGGCTAGATTTAATCAAACACTCATATTTACTCAGGGGAAAAATAAAACCACTGTGCATAACTATGGGTACCAGAACCCTATTTTAAAAGTGTTCACTCATAAAAATAAAGTACTTCCACTTTTGAAATTGAGTCTTTTTTAATTCTTTATTGTTTAAAGTATTACATAAGTCCCCCTTTTCCCCCATTGACCTCTCCCAGCACATGCCCTCACCCCCCCCTGTGTCTATTGGTTATGCTCATATGCATGCATATGAGTCCTTTGGTTGATCTCTTACCCCCTCACCCCCTACTCTCCCTCATAGGTTGGACAGTCCGTTTGATGCTTCTATGACTCTGGTTCTATTTTTGTTCATCAGTTTATGTTGTTCATTATATTCCACAAATGAGTGGGATCATTTATCTTTCTCTGACTGGCTTATTTCACTTAGCATAATGCTCCCCAGGTCCATTCATGTTGTTGCAAATAGTAAAAGTTCCTTCTTTTTTACAGCAGGGTAGTATTCCATCGTGTAGATGTACCACTGTTTTCTAATCCACTCTCATCCGCTGATGGGCACTTAGGCTGTTTCCAGATCTTAGCTATGGTGAATTGTGCTGCTATGAACATAGGGGTGCATATATCCTTTCTGATTGGTGTTTCTGGTTTCTTGGGATATATTCCTAGAAGTGGGATCATTGGGTCAAATGGGAGTTCCATTTTTAATTTTTTGAGGAAACACCATATTATTTTCCATAGTCTGCATTCCCACCAGCAGTGCACGAGTGTTCCCTTTTCTCCGCATCCTCTCCAGCACTTGTCATTTATTGATTTTTTGATGATAGCCATTCTGACAGGTGTGAGATGGTACCTCATTGTTGTTTTGATTTGCATCTCTCAGATGATTAGTGACTTTGATCATGTTTTCATATGTCTTTTGGCCTTTTACATATCCTCTTTCGAAAAGTGTCTATTTTTTGATTGGATAATTTATCTTCCTTTTATTAAGTTGTATGAGTTCCCTATATATTTTTGAGATTAAACCCTTATCGGAGATAACATTGACAAATACATTCTCCCATGCAGTGGGCTTTCTTGTTGTTTTGTTGATGGTTTCTTTTTTTTATGTAGTCCCATTTGTTTATTTTCTCCTTAGTTTCCATTGCCCTAGGAACTGTATTGGAAAAGACATTGCTACAAAAAATGTCTGCTATTTTGCTACCTATAGCTTCTTCTAAGATTTGTATAGTTTCCTAGAAATGGACATATTCCTAGAAAAAATAAAGGCTTCCAAAACTCAGTCAGGAAGAATCAAAACACCTGAATAGGCTGATAACTACTGATGAAATTGGAACAGTAATAAAAAAAAAACTTCCAGCAAATCAAAAGCCCTGGACCGGATGGCTTCACAGGGCAGTTTTACCAAACATTCAAAGAAGAACTAAAACCCATCCTTCTCAGACTATTCCAAAAAATTCAAGAGGAAGGCACACTGCCACGCTCATTCTATGAAGCCAGAATCATCCTAATCCCAAAGCCAGATAAAGACACTAAAAAGAAAGAGAATTACAGGCCAATATCCCTGATAAACATAGATGCCAAAATCCTCAACAAATTTCTAGCAAATAGGATCAGCAGTACATTATAAAGATCATACCCCATGAACAAGTGGGATTTATTCCAGGGATGCAAGGCTGGTACAATATCCACAAATCAATAAATGTGCTGCATCACACAAACAAATTAAGAGACAAAAATCACATAATCATTTCAATTGATGCAGAAAAGGCATTTGACAAAATCCAGCACCCTTTCCTGACAAAAACTCTTCACAAAGTGGGAATAGAGGGGTCATACCTCAACATAATAAAAGCCTTATAAGAAATTGAGTCTTGGCATCAAAACTTATTTTATAGAAATGGACAGGAATATTCCCTAATGAGAACAGATACTGAGCTAACTAACATAGTCCTCCTCAGTCAAAATGAGACCTTATTCCTTTGGGATCCCTGAAGGCCAGATTTTTTGTTGTTTTTGTAACATTTACTAAGAAGGAGAAAATCATTTTTAAAATACATTTTTATTTATTTCAGAGAGGAAGGGAGAGGGAGAGAGAGAGAAAAATATCAATGATGAGAGAGAATCATTGATCAGTTGCCTCCTGCACATCCCATACTGGGGACTGAGCCCACAATCTGGGCAGGCATGTGTCCTGACCAGGAATCAAACTGAGACCTCCTGGTTCATAGGTCAATGTTCAAACACTGAGCCACGTTGGCCTGGAGAAGAAATGATTTTTTATCTTGCAGTAGGTTGTCATTTTAACGTAAAAGTGTTAGCGTTTTCCACTTCCCTGAATCATGCCACTTCATCGGAACCACTATTCAATGTCAATATCAAGTGTCATGATTTTTATCAATATATGAAAAAGTATTTCTCCTGAAAATTATCCTTCCAATACCACTTTGTTTCCAATTTTCATCCTCTTTTTAAAATGTTCTCTCTTAAAATTTATGATTACATGGAATCCTGATTAAAGTATTGCATTTTATCACTGAATTGTGGCACTCAAAGCTCTGTTACATAGTCATAGATAAGACTAGTTTAGGTGTTTGTATTTATGTAACTTCGATATGCCCAGTTTGGAAAAGAAATTGAAATGAAAGACAAAAATAATTGTATTTTCCATTATTTATAACTTCAATATCAGGTAAATTCATTAAGAATTACAATTTTAGCCCTGGCCAGTCTGGCTCAGTTGGTTGGAGTCTTATCCCATACACCAAAAGGTCACAGGTTCAATTGCCAGTCAGGGCACATACCTAGATTGCGGGTTCGTGCAGTGGTGGTGGGGGGGGGGCGGTGGGGGGGGGGGGGAGAAGACCTCTCTATGTCCTCTCTCTCTCCCTTCCTCTCTCTCTAAAATCAATGAAAAGCATATCCTCAGGTGAGGATAAAAATATTTATAATTTTATTATTTAATGATATTTAGCTTACACTGAGATTCCCTCTCCCTTCTACAGTTTTCTATAACCAGTAATTTTCATGATTATTATGAAGGATTTTCTTCTAAAAGAGTCATCATCTTTCCCTCATTTGAATGCATCTTACCACTGTAAGGTGAGTCTTAAAATTGAAATGGGAAGCATTTTTTTTGTTTCTAGTGGTGTAAAATCAATGGTGTTTCTTCAATTAATTTTACATTTAGCTTGAATAAAATTACACAATAAATGATTTTTTTCTGTCAGGGTGAGAACAGGTATTATTATATTTCTGGGAAGCACAGAGAAGTTAAGTAACTTGCACAAAATACAGTTAATAAATGATTGAACTGGAATACAAATATAGTAAGTCCAATGGTGGTCTTCACTTTTAACTGCTCCACTAATAATATTTAATAACATATTTAATTCATTGCTTCCATTAGCCTCAGTGCATATGTAATTGTTATGTTATTCTTGCAAAGCCATCTTGCTTTGTTTGGAGGAAACAATATAAAAATATATCCACTTGCTGTACATGTATCAAGAGCACCTTACTTAGAATATGCAAGAGAAAATATCATTCCAATAATTTGTCTTTATGTTTATCAATGCTCTTTTTCACTCTTGGCATTTTATCATCCAATTAATTCTGCTTTGTATCTCAAGATACTCTGAAACATTAAAAAGTCCTTTTATTTTTGAAGGTAAAATTTTGATAGTTTCATGATTTTTGTGATTTTTTTTAAAGACATGTTTTTCCTGACTTCAGAGAGGAAGGGAGAGGGAGAGAGATAGAGACATCAATGATGAGGATCCCTGACCAGCTGCCACTTGCATGCCCCTCCTGCTGGGGATCGAGCCCACAACCCAGGCCTGTGCCCTGACCTGGGGTCTATGCCGGGGTGGACACTCAATCACTGGGCCACCCCGAGAGGGCTGAGTTTTGAGATTTTTATCTGCAATTCCTAAGACCTTCATTTGATATGAAGAAAAGTTAACGCAAACACACAGAAAGAATTAAAATCACTATGTGTTATCGGAAATGGAATGCTTATTAACGTCAAGGAGCGCTAACTAACAGCTGGCCCCAGTTCACTGCACACAGTACAGCGAAGGTCACACAGCACAGGCACGATGCAGCCGTTTCAGACATAAAACCGTAAACCTGGAACATGACTTCAAATTCCACACCTCGGAGGCGAGCGTTACACGTGAGTGAGAAAGCAGCTCTGCTGGGTATTCAAAGCTTTGCCTGGAAGGCGGTGTGCACGGGAGCAAACCCAGGGGAGCTCTTTGCGAAGGCTCTAGGGCAGTGGTTCTCAACCTTAATGCTTCCTATGAATCTATTAATCTTACAAGTAATTATTAAACTGCAATAAAATGGAAGGAAAATAACTCCACCCGAAGTAGGTTTCGGTAAACACATGAAGATGAAAATGAGAAAACAGTACTTTTCAGACAGAAAGCATATCACATATTCAACATATCAGATTAGCTAAGTGGTTACTAATGGCTCTTATGTGGATGATGACATATGAAAATTTGCTCATATCGCCTGCATGCATAATAAGAACATACTCAGTTGTTATATTTAAAAGCTTTTAAACATAAGTCATAAAGAGGAAAACAGGAGATCAGAACTAAAAAGTTTTCTCAGGGCCACAAAGAAATGCCCCTCCACTGATACTGTTCACATGGATCTCGTTTTAAAAAATGTCATTGTTGGTGTGGACGATATCCATGTCATAGAGGCCGTAAAAAGATGAGATTCATTTTCTAATGAAGACACCCCGATTTTAATTGTGACTTTGCAATTTTCTTCCTGGTATTTTCACTTGGACACTTTGAAATTAACTAGGCACACATTCTAATAGAAGGCGATGGCACTAATTGGTCAAAAATATTTTGTAAAATCTGGAGATAATTTGTTTTACAAATTCTCAATGACTCTCTGAGATGATGTATTTATATGAGTTGAAAATAAAATTGTAAATAAAAATTTTCTTGATATGAGTAATTTTGAATATACCAAGTAATGTTTCCTATTAATTTATTAATCTTACAAATAATTATTAAACATAAAATACCACTCGAAGGGGAAAGACAAATGAATAGCCTTATTCCTCATCCTAAAGAGTTCACAAGGAAATAGATAGGGGAAGGCCAAAAATTAATTTATAATGTAATTATTACAACAATATAAATTACAGAAATATAATAATGTTTAATATTATGTGGGAGCACAGAAAAATAATTGGATATTTTTCATTTCTTGTCCCTTTTTACTCACTACCAGAACTGCTTTTGTTTTTTAAAGTCTTTTTTTAAAATTTATTGATTTAGAGAGAGGAGAGAGACATAAATTTCTTTTTTATTTAAATATATTTTATTGATTTTCCACAGAGAGGAAAGGAGAGGGATAGAGAGTTAGAAACATCAATGAAAGAGAAACATCGATCAGGTGCCTCCTGCACATCTCCCACTGGGAATTTTCCCCTCAACCAAGGTACATGCCCTTGGCCGGAATCGAACCTGGGACCTTTCAGTCCACAAGTCAACGCTCTATCCACTGAGCCAAACCGGTTAGGGCGAGACATAAATTTCTTGTTCCACTTATTTATACATTGATGGGTTGATTTTTGTTTGTGCCCCGACCAGAGATCGAACCTGCAACCTTGGTGTAACGGGGCGACTCTAACCATTGAGCACCCAGCCAGGGCCCAGACCTTGCCTTTTCTCTTCATGAAATGTATCAGATTATTTCAGTAAACATTTCTTTGTTCACTTGTCTTCCCTATTTTTCTACAGGACTAATCAGTAGGGCATACTAATGCTCAATTAAAGTATCAAACAAGTGATGTATTTTTAATACTATATTTATTTATTTCGTCCACAGAGCAAACACTAGGTTTCTGACACAGAGGCAGACTACAAAGGCAGTAAATGTATGGGTTTCCTTAGCTACATTTTCTCGTTCAGGGCAATGAGGTTTGGTACAGATCCCACTGGTGTAACTATTTGGCTCATTGCCCGAGCAGAGAAACCACAGAATTATAAATCTGGGGCTTTCTATTGTAATTGGTACACACCTGCCACCCACTTCTGATCTTTCTAACAACAACAAAATCTCTCCAAGAGAAGACAGAACAAGTGACTGGTTTAGGACCCTTGGAATGTAAATGTATAACTTTACAGGAATAAATCTCTAAAACCTCTGGACTTCTCTACTTATTCGATTGTCCTTTAACTTTCCAACACGTGTCACTTAATTCAGGTTTCTAATAATTTTTGCTCAGAAAGCCCCTGAGCATGAAAAAATAAAAATATTTATGTGGCTTCCCAACATAAAGGGAAGTGTTTCTAAGAAATAAAGAACAGCAATGGACATTATTGATAGGCATGTTGTAACAAACCAAACCAACTGTATCCTTTGCCTCCCTGTCTGATCCTATTTTTTGAAATATTCCCATTCAATATTTTTTAATTTGGATTTTTTTTCCCCATTAACTTGCTTTATATTTAAAGGATCCAAATGAAAATGATGAAGTAGTAACTAAATGTACTGATAACTTATTGTTATTTGTCCATTTTTATTTGTGACACATGGAATAAACATGTGTGTCTAGGAGCAGATAGAATAAAAAAACTGAAAAAGAATGATATGGAAGTCAAATATACCCTGTAAATATTTCATGGGATTTTCTATGCCAGTCTTTGAGGGTCAATAAATATCTGTATTGATATAGGTGGGTATTACACTGTGGATATTGGGAAATCCTATATAATAAAGAGGTAATATGAAAATTGACCATCACTCCAACACACAAGATGGCCACCACAAGATGGCTGGCAGGGGAGGGCAGTTGGGGGGCCAGGTCTGCAGGGCAGGGTACTTAGGTGTGTCCTGGCCAGCAGGGGAGGGCAGTTAGGGGCAATTGGGCTGGCAAGAAAGTGGTTAGGGGATGATCAGGCAGGCAGGCAGGTGAGTGATTAGGAGCCAGCAATCCTGGATTGTGAGAGGGATCCCAGATTGGAGAGGGTGCAGGCTGGGTTGAGGGACACACCCCCCCCCCCCCCGCATGAATTTTGTGCACTGGGCCTCTAGTATTTATATATTTTTAATATGTTTGTAAAAAGACCAGGGTGAGAGATATGGAAGAGGAAAGCATGAGTTGTAGTCTGGGGAAGCCACTCTGTTTTGTGAGGTTATTTCTGGTTTCTCATTTGTGAAACTTTGGGGTTGGACTAGATGCTATTCATTGATATGTGAAATTACATGGTTAGACTAGACAAAATTGTGAGGTTGCGATAGATAATATTTAATATAATTTTCACTCAACAGTCTATACATTGTCTTGTTTTACATGCACACACACACACACGCACATACTCTTTAAGAAACAAAATCAGAAAAATAAACTCACTGAAATGATTAGAAGGTTTAGTAATAATCAGTAGGTAAAGAATATTTGTTAGTTTTTTCTCATATACGCATTCCATATTTTAGAAAACAGATTGTAATTTTACATTGTCATTCGTTTTTCAAATTTGGAGCAAGAGCAAGGGTTTGGCAATTAAATTTTCATTTACACTTTAACGCACCATGAGTTATTTTGTGGAGATTGAGTAGTTACACCTAACTACTCAAATAGGGAATTTCACATTACATAAACATGGGCATGTTGGAATATTTGATATTATAACTTGAAGTTATAGATTTACATGTAAAAGTATTATATTTCAAATGAGAATTGCCTTTGAATATTTTATAGCACTTAATAAATATTAAATAATGATATGTTAAGATTATGAAAGTTAACATATCCCTTTGTCAAATAAAATTCCATATGTGTTTGGATGAACCATTAAGCAGTGAAAAGATACTGAGAATCTTCCCCGTACGTTATGGGGTGGGGCCACAACATTAGTAATAAAGAAACAGAATTTCCGGAGGATGAGGCCCAGAAATCAGGATTTTAAAAAGATTCCCAGGTGATTCTAATGTGCAGCCAAGGTTGAGAACCACTGTTCTAGAAGATTAATTGTATGATGATCTTTGTGGCCTTGGCCACAAGTTATAATATCAAATATTATCAAACAGAACGAAAAATACAAAACACACTCAAGCCAGTGTACCCACACACAGGCAACCATCCACACGCACATACACCCAAACGGACAACAATTTAGGAACTGTTTCATTCGTTATATCTGAAACCGGTTTCATTTTTCTATGATAAACACTTTCATATGATTCAGAGAATCACCCGCAAGAAAATAACGGAAAGACAATCAGACAATCGGTCATAAACGGAACGCTAAGATGCCCCTAAGAGACTGCCCCCTGGTGGACAACCAGCCTGAAACCTGGAGACGGAATGGCATGGATTGAACTCCAGGGCCTAGGCCACCGGTTCTCAACCTGTGGGTCACGACCCTTTGGGGGTCGAACGACCCTTTCACAGGGGTCGCCTCAGACCATCGGAAAACACATATATAATTACATATTGTTTTTGTGATTAATCACTATGCTTTCATTATGTTCAATGTGTAACAATGAAATTGGGGGTCACCACAACATGAGGAACTGTATTAAAGGATGGCGGCATTAGGAAGGTTGAGAACCACTGGCCTAGGCGATGCACAGGCACGGTTGGCCTTGAGAAAGGGAGATTCGGGAGGGCATCCCTGACCTAAAAGGATGAGCGATTTAAAAGCAGAGCCCCCCCCCCCCCCCCAACTGGTTTGGCTCAGTGGATAGAGCGTCAGCCTGGGGACTCAAGGATCCCAGGTTCGATTCCGGTCAAGGGCATGTACCTTGGTTGCGGGCACATTCCCAGTGGGAGATGTGCGGGAGGCAGCTGATCGATGTTTCTCTCTCATCGATGTTTCTAACTCTCTATCCCTCTCCCTTCCTCTCTGTAAAAAATCAATAAAATATATTTAAAAAAACAGAAACAAAAAAACAGAGACCTTCTCCAGCTGGCCCCAGAAATAGAGAAATCATACAAAAGCAGGAGAAAAAAGCTAACTCTAACTCTTAAACACTTTATAGAACAGTTAGTATTTGTCAGATAACACGCTGCATCAAGTTTCCCAATCTGAACATGAAAAATAAAAATAATGGTGTGGAACAAAATTATGGCTCTCACTGTATTTTTTCAGGTTTCTTTTGTATAATGTCAGCTTGTTTTATTTTTATCATTTCTTGATATGCTCAGGAAATTATACATTTTTTCCAGATTTTAAAAAATATCTTTCATTTTTATATCAAACTAGAGGCCCGGTACATGAAATTCATGCACAGGGCAGGAGGGGTGGGGGGGCGGTCCCTCAGCCCAGCCTGCACCCTGCTCAATCACCCCTGGGACATCCCTCTTGCAATCCAGGACTGCTGGCTCCTCACTGCTCGCCTGCCTGCCTGCCTGATCGCCCCTAACCCCTCTGCCTGCCTGCTTGATCGCCCCTAACTGCCTTTGCCTCGGCCCCTGGCCCAAGTCGCAGTCTGGCCTCCCTCTGCGGGTGGCGACCTGGCGGATCAGGGGAAGGAGCTGCCCCCATTACCCTGCTGCTGCTGCCACTGCTGGCCTGAGCCTGGGCCCTTCGCAGCCGCCTGAGCCTCAGCCTTTCACAGCCACTGCAGCTTTGTCCAGAAGGACATCCAGAAGCTGTCTGCTCTAATTAGCATGTGACCCTTTTATTAGTATAGATATTTTAAGACATTTATATTGTGTTAATAGTATTTGAAAAATTTGGGGACTTGAATGAACACTAAAGGAAATTAAGATCTGAATATTTACGATTGTCAACACTGGTTCTAATTCATGTGTTGCAGTGTTATGATAGTATAGTAATATAATATTTAAATTAAAAAAAATCTTCACCAGAGGACATGCTCATTGCTTTTAAAGAGAGGGGAAAAGAAAGAGAGAGAGAGAGAGAGAGAGAGAGAGAGAGAGAGAGAGAGAGAGAGAAGAGAAGAGAAGAGAAGGGAAGGGAAGGGAAGGGAAGGGAAGGGAAGGGAAGGGAAGGGAAGGGAAGGGAAGGGAAGGGAAGGGAAAGGAAGGGAAGGGAAGAGAGAGGAAAAGAAAAAAAGGAAAGAAAAGAAAAGAAGAGAAGAGAAAAGGAAACATCCACCAGTTGCCTCCAGTATGCACCCCCACTAGAGATCAAACCCACAGCCTTTCAGTGTACGGGATGATGCACCAACCAACTGAGCCACACAGGCCAGGGCCAACAATACAATATTTTCCTGAAAGTAACCCTATAATGTTTCAGTTAAATTTCAACATGAAATAACACAATTAAAAAGATAATTTAATGAATTCACTCCCTGAACATTTTCTGGCTAGGGTCAATGTATGTAACATCTTTATTGACCCAAAGGTATTTCTAAAGTTTTGCCATTGCCCAGTATCTATTAACATGAAAGAATTAAGAGTTTTTAAATAAGTCAAATACATAAACAAGGTATAGCATATCTATTACTAGTAAGAAGAAATGGTCTCAGATTTTCTCAAAAGTAGTTTTAACCAATATTTTAAAATTTTCTTTAACATAATTTGTCGTTAAAATAATATAACAACAAAAATACTAACTCAGAAAGTTATAATGTAAAATAGATACTATTTTAAAATATTTTCTGGCTTATTCAATATTTCATAAGTGAAATAATTTCTCCTGTAACAGTTCAAATATCTACTGATTATTATGCAAACATTAGAGCAAATTGAGTAATTAAAGTACTCCCACATCCTTGCTGCTGTAAGTTTTAAAAAATGTGGAGAAAGTAGTAAAGCAGTGTGCCAAATTTTTATCTCTTTAGATAAGGAAGAACAATGGGCTAATCACACAACTGTTAGTAAATTTGTACTTAAACTATCTCAGCTTAGAACTTTAAATCCCACAAACAGTGTAGCATACTTCTTTTTGAGGCCAAGCCTCCTGCATTTCATCTCTCTGTGTTATTTAATATGCTGCACCTTAGTTGAGCTAAGCTACTATTCTGAAGCAAAATTTTAAAAATTAGCACTGGGAAACTTTGAAAGTACTCTCTGCCAAATATTATTCTTCCCTGGCCATATTTAGGGCACTATCATTAGTGTTTTGCTGTAGTTTTATTTTAACTTTTTTTTTTTTTACCTTAGTTATGACCTTGGGCATGAAGAAGCTCATTAAAAATTAAATTGCTTATTATAGCCTGGCATCACTTTTCATTTTGATCAGAAAGCACAATAGGTTCTTTGAATGGATTTACCTATAAAATATTCTAGTGATGAGAACAGGAAAGGCAAGTTTAGTGACTTTAATGCTGGAACAAAGGCTACAGAAATGCCATCACGGGGGTGATAAGAACCATGTTAAATGGCAAAAATAAACTACAGATTTGTGATGTTAAAATTTGGGTTTCTATCGTGTTAAGTAAACCTCTCTTGAAAATAAAGTCAGTTTCAGTTCTACAAAGTTACGTTCTGCCATTAAACCTACATAACTGATCATGTGTAAGTTACCATCTCTCTCCTCCCTGCCCCAAACAGGAGAGTACTAAGAGCAACCCTTGCATAATTCCATTGGAAAAAAACAAAACAAAACTGAAGTAGGGAGCATTAAAATGCTTTTAAATTAGGCATTGGGATATGCTGAACACTTTATTCTTTTTTTTAAAAATTTAGTTGCTGTTATTTCACGGTTTAAATTGTGTTATAACAATTTAGGTTGGTGTAGCTCCAATCCTAGAGTTAGAGTGTAATTTATAGGGTTCTACCTGTTCAGCATATGCAGAGAGCAATAAAGTAAAAGCAGAGTGAATTATATCAGAGGTTTATAGCAATTATGTATGAACTCAAATATTCTAAAAACTTGTACTTGCATTGAGACTTCCTCATATTTACAGCCTAGACATTCATTTGCATTTGAAATGAAAAGGCTCTGCACTTGGGTTGCCGTTGTATAGATGAGTATGAAAAGGGTTGGCAATAAAACATATTTGTGTTTACGCCCTCTATCCTTTTAGGACCATATCAGTTTTTCTGGAAGGACTATACACGTATAGTCCTAGATATTCCTTTGCATTAAAATGAGTGTTTTTCTATTCTTTCTTTATTTCTAGGTAATTGTATTACCTTTTGTGTAAAATCTTAATATATATATGTATACATGTATGTATATATTACTTTTATGATACAAAATAAGCAATTTGAAAACACGCCTTAATTTTTTATGACATCTTACAATAAAAGACAGAAGAAAAAGGTAGACAGTTACAAGTATAGCTAGAGATGTAGAGAGGGAATCTATCAACTTGTAGGGTGTTCATGATAATCAGTTTTTCATCTTGACATGTAGCTGTAACATTTTTCTCTTCTCATATTCTTGTTTATAGTTTATTTTGGCTATTACAAGTTTTCATTATTACAATTATTACTCTAACACACACACACACATGCACACACACAGATTTATATGTGTTTGTGTGTGTGTAAAAAGCATTATAGCTTTTTACATACAGTTATATTGTCCCACAAGATAAATTAGCAATAGTTACATTTCTCTATCAAGAAGAATATATAATTCCTAATTTGTTAATATACTGACAAATTGATTTATAAAGCCATTTTTTAAAAATTACAGTGAGATAAGATAAACATAATGAGTATAAAGTTCTCAATATTTTGTTGTTATCAATACTCATATGATATCAATAAAGCAACATGTATTATTCCTAAACTAAGGTGTTTTTAAAATTATAATTGTTTTCTATATCATTTGTCCAGGTATCTACTAGAATCTATAATATTTTATTAAACTCTATAAATATACTTACTAGCCTATGCTATAACACGTTTCCTAAACATATAAATTAGTCCTTAGTCTTTTGTGTGTTTTAATTATGCTAAAATTTTAAGGAATTAAAGCAACTGGACCATGACCCATTTTTTATCTCCTTCCCTGTGGGACATTCTCAGAAGGAAGGCAGGTGACCCAAGCTTATCTTCCTGAAAACCAGCTGGTAATTGGACCTCTTGGCAAACAGACTAATTATATTGCTATGAGGAGCGTCTTTATCTATGGAATGCTTTTTAGCACAAGAACTGCAGTTAGGATTGCTTTTGGAAAACAAACCTAGGATCTGTATACTTACAAGGCATTCTCCTTGGGAAATGTCAGGTAGCTGCAACAGTATGATTCATAATACATTCTCTCTGGGTGTGATACATCTGATTAATCTCTTTAGAGTTCTCATTTATTACACCAGGCCAAGGAGCTCATGTGAATATTTCCAATTAGTCCAAAGTGGTTCAGAGGAAAAGGTCTAAGGAATCTCTCCATTACTAAGTTCAAAGTACTTGTAATTAAGACTTGACAGAGCCGCTTGCCACAAATACTGAAGTCTGGCTATTGGAATAGGAGACTGATTGGAACTGACCAGGGATTGACCTTGAGCCCCAAACATCTATGGGAAATAAGCCTAGCTCCCAAGTCTTCCTTAGAGGCAAGCAAGGAAGATACTGAAAGAGAACATCCTGCTGGCAGGCATGCTACCATCCCCAGGGACATTTCCGAACTGTGATCAAGTTGAGTCTGCTCTGCAGCTTCAATTCTTCCCCATTCTGAGTACAAGTGCTAAGCAAAATAAGCCAGTTAGAGAAAGATAAATACCACGTGATATCATTCATTTATGGAATATAATGAACAACATAAACTGAGGAACAAAAACAGATCCAGAGACAGAGAAGCACTGATCAGACCGTCAAACCTCAGAGGGAAGGTAGGGGGTTAAGGACTTGTATGCTTACATATAAGCCTAACCAATGGACACAGACACCAGGGGGGAGTTGAGGGTATGGGGGGGGGGGAGGGGAGCAATGGAGGTATAAGGACACATATCGAATACCTTAATCAATAAAGAAAAGTGTATACTGAAGTTATTCTGTACTTGTTGGGCATGTCCTATTAATTCTTCTCTCTAAATCAAGATAAGCTACAAGATATGTCACCGGCAGTCGGACATCCCTCTCGCAATCCAGGACCACTGGCTCCTAACCATTCAACGCCTGCCTGCCTGATCACCCCTAACCACTCTGCCTGCAGCCTGATTACCCCCAAACGCCACCTTCCAATCTGATCACTCCTAAATGCCCCCTCCCGCTGGCCTGATCACCCCCAACTGCCCCCATGACAGCCTGCTTGCCCCCAACTGCCCCTAACTGCCTCTGCCTCAGCCTCACCACCATGGCTTTGTCTGGAAGGACGTCTGGAAGGTCTCCCAGTCTAATTAGCATATTACCCTTTTATTAGTATAGATAACTTAATAAAACATGGCCCTATTCAGAAAGGCTGGGATGTAGTATAATGGATACTCTCATTGTACACCACTGGTTTCAGAGTGGAACTTTGGACAATGAATAGTATTGTAAACAAAAAATCTTTAGTGAGTTGAACTTACATATACTATCAAAAATTAAGGAGCAGTAAAGTAAAACCAGAGCAGCAAATGGCATTTAGTGAGAGTTTGGTGTGCACAGAACAACAGTTTAAGAATGGAAGTCTTGGCATCCAAAATGAAATGAGGGTCAGTGTCATGACATGACATCACAGGACAGCTTGTGAAGTGAAAATGGGAAAGCGGTTTGACCTTCACAATGATTGGCTATTACAATGGGTTTTCAGAGGGCAGGGGATTGGTTAAGACTAGAACCAGAGGCATGGATACAGGGAACCACTGACAGCTGTCAGAGAGGAGAATAGCGGGTAGAGCTGGATGAAAGGAAGTGAGGGGGTTAGCCAAGAACAGATATGCATAACCCAGGGACACAGATCATAGTGTGGGGATGGCCCCAGGGAAGGGGTCGGGCTGGGTGGAGGTAGGCAAAAGTCGGGGGTGGAGGCATCTGTATTAGTGTCAACAGTAAAAATAAAGTTAAAGAAAAAGGGAAAGCATGCTCTACCACTTTAGCTAGATGATTAATTAGCTTTAATCATTATCAGAGGCACTGACAAAAAAATAAGCTAAGTTTCCCTTATGTTCATGAAATAAGCTAGATTTAGTTTTGCTTACATGGCTTAAGTGGTTTTGTCTGTTCAGAGAATTTTCCAGTTTGGTGTCCATTATGTATTTTACTTTAATGGGATCTAAAATCCCTACAAAAATCTTGCCCTATAAGCCCTTTATCTATAACTGCATCGATCAGAATAGAAAAAAGAAAAGCAGCTGCCTAAATTTCCATTGTTAGAATGGATGATTACATAATGATCATATCACAAAATACAACATAGCAGTAAAAATTAATTAAATAAAGCTGGATGCATAAATATGACTGATTCTAAAAAATGTACTATAAATTTTAAAAATTAAGTCATGTAGAATATAGAACAGCATTTAGATAAAAAAAACAGAGAGATGATAGATAAGTAGATAGATGATACACAAATCAATAGATAATAGATACATAGATAGATAGGTGTTAGAACCCTAACATCAATAAAAAATATTAAGAACTTATGGTTATGAATACCTCCAAAGGAAAGAAAACATGATATCGAAGGACTTTGAAGGTCCAACTAGTATTCTACTTCTTTTTTTAAAAAAAATTATTGATTGATTTGAGAGAGGGAAGAGATAGAAACATTGATTTGTTGTTCTACTTATTTATGCATTCATGAGTTGATTATTGTATGTGCCCTGACTGGGATCAAACCCACAACCTTGACATATTGGAACAATACTCTAACCAACTGAGCTATCTGGCCATGGCCTGGTGTTCTATTTCTTAATCTGAGAGTGGAGAACACTGATGTTCATTTTATTAATATTCTTTAAACTGTATTTTTCTGTGCATGCAATCCCTCCCTGGCTGACCAACCTCCCGCATCTCTCTCTGGCCCAAATCATGCACTATTAGGGTCCCTTGGCCTGGCCTGTGCCCTCTCTCAATCCGGGACTCCTCAGGGGGTGTTGGAGAGCCGGTTTTGGCCTGATGTCACAGGCCAGGCCAAGGGACCCCACTGGTGCCCGAATTTGTACACCAGACCTCTAGTGTGTGTGTGTATGTATATATATATATATATTCTTTTAAAATATGATAAATTTCAAAAACTTAGCAATTTTTAAATTTAAAGTAATTTTATGCCTGTTGTATTTTTCTTCTAATGTTTTTGACCCATGTTTTTATTTTTTTTCTTGTTCGTGTTAAACTCAATCATTATTTTCACTCTTCAACTAAGTTTAAAAACTTAATGTCTTTTACGTTTGCCTAGTGTTCCCAAACACCAATGTCTTGCATTTATATTTGTAACACCAAGTTTTCTTTCCTCCAGGTATGCTCTGTGTTTTCTAAGATCTCAGATGCCTGGAGACTCTTTCTTCAGCACTCATGCATTTAAACGATAGCGTCAAGTGCTTCACTTCAGCAGCTGAAGGGAATTGCCTCATTCCATCCTTCCATTCAGGGTGATAGTGGAGAAACCTGATGTTCATCGTACACTCTTTCCTTTTACGAGGTCTATTTTTATTTCCTTTCCGGGAGATTGCACTGATTTTCTTAAATTTCCCTAGCAGGCGTCGAGGGTAAGTTATTGCTTCTCTTTCCTTGTTGGAGCTTTATGGGCCAGCCATTGCGTGTGAGTGTATCAGACACGATGGTGAGTCCTGCAGGGCATCTCCTAGTTTTGAGCAGCTGTGGTGGACAGACTCCTGGTCGCCTGGCAGCAGCTCAGCCCGGCAGCATCTCTCCCTTCTCTGCCTTCGGGAGCTGGCTGTTAGCCTGCCCAGAGCAACGCACAAGTGTTAGAAGTTCGGCCCCAAAAACCACTCTTGGAGTCTGTAGCTACAAGTCCTGACAATCTGTCCTAGGAAAGACAAGTGTGAGCCTAGATTGTTCAAGGACAAATCAATTTCTGCCTACCCCCTCTTGTTTACGCCTTCACTTCCTGGATCACCTGTGTCTCGGGTACTGTTTTGTGGGGTGACACAGACTATGAAACATGTATTGTTTACCCAGATGTCTGAAATGTTGTACTTGATATTGTTTGTATAAATGCACACGCTCCTTTTCCTCTTCATTATTTTTCTCTTCAAAGTCTCCCAGCAGAGAGAAATAAGCCCTTCTAATTCATCCTTTATATCGATTATTTTCCCAATAATTTGCTTCTAACTAAGCTTTCTTAAAAATTTCGGGGGGAAAAATTCTGGGACAGTTTCTCACCTCAGTTTTCCAACTCACTAATTTTCACTTTGCCTGTAGCTCGCGAGAAATTTAATTTAAAAATGAGCCTTGAATAGCTGCTGTAAAGTCTGACAAAATGTAATTTGTATTGTTAACATTGCATGAAAAATAATCATTTGTCACAAAGAAAAATCATGTGATTTAATGTATTCTTTGTCAAAAAGAAAATTATCGTGTCTCAATCTCTTAGGCCACTTAGAGATATTAGACTTGTATAAGCACTATAAATTTTTTTCATATCTTCATTTATTATAAAGATTTCTGAATTTCCTCACCTATTCCATTATGTTCTTCAAACATTTAGGCTCACATATATCTACACACACATATGAGCACTTATATATAATTTTAGTAGTACTGGTTTAAAAACTTGATATTTTTTCTTGATCATAGTTTGTTTGTTTTTTGTTTTTCTGGACTACAAATCACTCTAAAACATTATACTTGAATCACTTTCCCCCCAGAGGTATGAACTAAAATTATAGGCGCATGCTTGAAAACATACCTCTCCATTGATCCAAATTGCCGGGAGCCGGTCCATCCTTGCTGTTTCAAAGGACCTGGCATATATGGCATACTGTTCTTAATATGTTTGCTCCCCTTAGCGCTGTGTGTTTTAACCAAGGTCACCTCTCCAAGAAAGGTTGTTTCCCCAGGTAGGAATTTTTCCCTGAAGTCAGGGAGGGGATGCCTCTCCTAGAAAGGTTGTTTCCCCAGGTAGGAATTTTCCCCTGAAGTTAGGGAGGGAATAAAATCCCTTAACTAAGTGCCAGGTGGGTAATTAATCACTTTAACTACGAATAATCATGCTTAAGCTACATAATCTTTACTCCCTGGAATGGAGATAAGAAACGCCCTAACCTTTGTAATAGAGATTGATAGGATTGGAATCAACTGGTATAAATACAGTTGAAACAAGACAACAGCAGACAGAACTTAGGAGACAGAGAAGAGAGAGAGAGAGAGAGAGAGAGAGAGAGAGAGAGAGAGAGAGAGAGAGAGAGAGAGAGAGAGAGAGAACCTAGGCACAGAACCTACACAGAACGTTCACTAGAGACAGAAGAACTTCGCTGGAGAGAACATGGCAAAAGATCCTGGACTGAACCTGACTACAGAAATTGGCAAGAGAAACTGACTAGAACCTGGTGACTGAACCTGGCTGGAGAACCTGGAGAACCTGGCTGGAAAACCTAGCAAGAGACCATGGACACAGAACCTGGCTGGAGATCCTAAGCAGAACCTCTCTGGAGATCCAGACCAGAACTTGGCAGGAGACCCTGACAAGAGAACCCGGCTATGATGATCAACTGAACGCTGCCTCCGTGTCATTCCTTCTTCGCCGACTCCGTCTACGCCTTTGGGAACCCCTGGACCTGCTGGGGTTGGACCCCAGCACCAAATCAGTAAAAGGCTTCATGTATTTTATTCTGTACTTTTTACATTTTCAAGTTTTGCACATCCTTGCACTGCTAATCTTAGAGAACTACTTGGAAACAAATGGACACAAATCTCCTTTAAAGCTCTGGGAAGGAGTGGGAAGGAGTGGCAAGGAGATTCATGAGGAGGCAGAGAGAAGGGATCACACCCTTTGCCCTGTGGCTTTTGAGCCCGTTGCTTATGAATACTTATTCTTACTGTGAATACGCTGCTGATTATACCAGCGGCCTTGGCCATAACCTCTGGACTTCTCTATTTGTCATCTAAATTATGGAGATAATAATACTTGCCTGCTTCACAGGGGTGTGAGGGAAGGAGTTATATTCTTATTTATGAAATGAAGAAAATATATAGTCATAAAATTAAAACTATTTTGCCTATTTTGGCTTTCCTTAAATGTTCAAATTATTTAAAGAATATCAATTCTTCAAAGAACCTTGAAGTAAAGATTATGTAGAATAACTTTGTTCTGTGCTCTGTATATCTCAGCCATGAGTATTTTTTTTTCAAAAGATGGTCAGTTCCTATATTTACTAGCATTAATCTTAATTTTAAAACTTTTACACTAAATTATTCATATGTTCATTTAAGTTTGTTGACTTCTGTGTGTCAGAAAGCAAACAAATCATATTAATTATGTTTTGGAAAAGCTTAATTTGGTAGGGAATTATTATTACACAGTGCAGTATATTTCAGGATTTACAGCTTTTCAGACCAAAGATATGTTCTTATTTGTTATCATAATTGCTTCACTTTAAGTATTTAAATACTCCAGTCATTATTTATTGGCTAAAAGTGGTGATATTTTGATTGGCCATCTTAACATGAAATTGACTTTCAATTTACAGTGACACATCAGCTTATTACCTGAGAGGTAGTTTCACCTTCAATCAGTACTCACACTTAATTCAACTCTGTAATCCATCATGCACATCACTCTTCATAGGAATTCAATACATGTAATTTGAATAAACTAATTTATGGGAGCAGATAAGAAATGTCAGGACACTTGTTGTTTTGTCAACTCAAATGGAAAAAGTTCTTATGTGATTGATGCAAATACCTAATTGAAGTAGTTATTTCCATTTATATGCTAGCAATTACATGATGTAGTGTTAGATAGCTATCTAATTGCATTTTTCTCTGTTACTTTCTTTTATTGCATTTCTGAATCATAGGTCAGGCTATAATCTATTTCTATTCAGTGTAGATTTTGATTAAACTCCTTGGTATCATGGATTTAGATTATCTTCATGTTTTTACTAAAATCTTTCAAGGGCATGTTTTAAACCTGATACAAATCCCCGGCGAATTCTCACAACTCTACCATGTGAAATGGCAATAAAAATCAAGATTTAAAAGATATAGCACATGTTTCTGGCTGCACTTAACAGAATCCTGTAATGAGCAGCCTGACATTGAACATCCCAGCACAGTGTGCATGGGATGAATACAGTCTATCATGTGTAACTCTTTCTGCTCCAAATCACTTGCACGGTCTTCAATGAAACCTCTGGTCATAAGGGCATCTTTATAATTCATAGGTTCAAGAGCTGTCATTTAGCATTCATTTAAAAAAGAGATTCTACTTAGATTGGGCCAGTTTTATACTTGGTCATGTGCAGGCAAAAGAAGAGATCAGATGGGATTTAAGCTAAGAAATCCAGGATGCCCCAGTTTTCAACCTTTCCTTTTATTCATACAGAGCATACCATTCCATTAATTCAAATTCTCCATTGTGGTTTAAGCAAAGATGAAAGTACAAGTTAGCTACAGGGGACCAGTAATTAGTTTGCATAGATGCATGTACAGAGTATGTTACATATGAGAAAATGAATACAGGGGTAATAATCACTTTGTTATTGCAAGCTTTCTATGCAACTCGAGAAATGCTCCAAAAAGAAGGATTCTCAAGTTAATTTCTATTGAAAACCTGCAACAAGAATCTTTCTTCTGTATTTTAGGGTTAATAAATGAGGTTCAACTCAAAATATGTCCCACACAGGCATTTCCCACTAGTTTGAGAAATGTTCTTCATTATCTTTAGGATATTTCCTCTGAGGTCCATCCTCTCTTTTTCTTTCTCTTTTCCTTCTTTTCTTTTCTTTTCTTTTCTTTTCTTTTCTTTTCCTTTCTTTTCTTTTCTTTTCTTTTCTTTTCTTTTCTTTTCTTTTCTTTTCTTTTCTTTCCTTTCCTTTCCTTTTCTTTTCTTTTCTCCTTTTCTTTTCTTTTCTTTTCTTTTCTTTTCTTTTCTTTTCTTTTCTTTTCTTTTCTTTCTTGTCTTCTTTTCTTTCTGTGTTTATTTATGCATTGATTTTACAGAGCAGTGGATTTAGCAATACTAAATTGTTGGTGGTTAGGTGGCCAAAGAGAAAGACTATGATGACTGTGGGGTCCTTCCTTAATACATTCATCAAACGCTTAATGAGGTTAATTTTGGCAAATAAGGAGAAAAAAAGAATGGAGGGAGGAGGGAGAGATGTTTGACACATTCTTTCTGTTGTTGGTCGCAGCGGTTGCCTGCATCATCGTCCAGTCTGGACAGAACCTCAGGTTTGGGTTCAGCATCCAGGCAGTCCTGGGACTGTGCATGAGGAAAATGGAAGGGGTACCTATTGTCTATGCTTTTTTTTGTATCAGCATGGCTTGTAGCCATCTACGTGGCTCCTTACTTGTTTAACATGGGCAATATATTCATGGTCAATGGCCCTTTTTGGAATTTCAAAGTATTGCTTATTTCTATACCCATTACTTTTGAAGTACCTTAATCCTCCATTTTTTACCTACATTTTATATTTTAGATGTAAGAAAGAGAAATAAGATCAGTATATTGATAGATAGATAAATAGGTAGTAAAAAAGGAAGGAAGGACGGAAGGAAGGAAGGAAGAAAGGAAAGAATATATTCAGGAAACATAAGCATATTATATCAAAAACTTTTTTATACTTATTGTGATTATATTAATGTTTCTAGACCTTCATACTACATTCTAAAGGAAGTTATCTTCATGAATTCCCCATAAGTAAGAATATTATCTCCCATATTCATATACTTTCTGATATTGCCCACAAATTTGAGCATGTTTTCCACTTTCCAGGAAATCATCAAAAGAACAGATTCAGAGGTTTCAGCTTCTTGAAGTGATTTTTAAAGTTTATCTATTATAATTGTTACTTGTATCACATAGACTCTTGAGAATGACATTAACTGTTCAAAAACTGACCTCATCACTCACTATTATCTTTGGCAGAAACAATACACTTTACAATACTTGTTTTTTATTTTCTACCAAATAGAGCAATTTTTTTTTTACAAGAACAGCGTCTCATACCACAGAAATAAGCACCCCCAGCTTAAATGCTGGTGAGCACTTGCAATTTCAAATCAAAATCCATTGACTTAGCTAACCTTTCAAGGACAAAAACTTTTCTAACGACCTCTGCAAAAAGGAAAAAATGAATCTTTACAAAAAGTATTAGTGTCTCGGAGGAACTTTTCTCCTCAGACCTTGGAGAAATGTCTCATCTAGATTCAGAAGCAGCACAGGGATTCTTTTAACTACAATAATACATTCAGATGCCTTGAAGATTAGGCCAAGTTTTTCTCCAGTTCAATGTTCACTCTTGCATGACCAATGACATTTTTGATTGATTGTCAGATAGAAATACTACTTTACACCTTAATATGGACTATCTTTTAGATATGAAAAATAATTTTATGACTAAGTTGGTGTGAATTTTTATTAAAATAATTTCATGTGTGTAATACTCTTTCAAGGACTAATAAAGTTAAGCTATTCATTTATTTAAAAATCTATGTGTCTATATATTGTTCCCTCTAAAAAGGTGATGTGGCCCTAGCCAGTTTGCTCAGTGGATAGATCCTTGGCCTGTGGATCAAAGGGTCCTGGGTTTGATTCTGGTCAAGGGCACATACCTAGGTTGCTGGCCCCTCTGGCCAGGCCCTGGTTGGAGCTGGTGCAGGAAGTGACCAGTCGATGTGTTTCTCTTACATCACTGTTTCTCTCTGTCTTTCCCTCTTTCTTCTACTCTCTCTAAAAAGCAATGGAAAAATATCCTTGGGTGAGGATTTAAAAAATAAAAAGTGATTTGAAAGCCCACTACCTCTGTCTGTGTGCAGACTAATATAAGACACCACAGCCCATATAAACAAAAGGTGTATTCTTAGACTCCTTTTTTTTTTGAGGTAGACTTTTTATTTTTTTTTATTTTTTTATTGCTTAATGTATTACAAAGAGTATTACATATGTCTCCTTCACGCTGCCCCCCCCCCGCCCTTGACAATCCCCTGGCCTCCCCTACCCCCCAGTGTCTTATGTCCATTGGTTATGCTTATATGCATGCATACAAGTCCTTTGGTTGATCTCTTACCCACCCCCCTCCTGCCCTCCTACCCTCCTCGGCCTTAGACTCCTTTTTAACTTTGTATTCATAGCTACCACTCTCCATGCTATACTTTCTCCTCAAGTGTGATGCCAGAGTGACCCTTAAACCCGTGATGGACCTGGAGAGTATTATGCTAAGCAAAATAAGCCAGTCAGAGAAAGATAAGTATCACATGATCTCTCTCATCTGTGAAATCTAATGAACAAAATAAACTGATGAATAAAATAGATCCAGAGACATAGAAGCATGGGACAGACTGACGAATCTCAGAGGGAAAGGGGGGTGGGTGGGTGGGTGGAAAGAGATCAAACAAAGAACTTGTATGCATATGTGCATAACCCATGGACACAGACAACAATAGGGTGGGATGGGGGGTGAGCAGTGCTAGAAGAGGTCAATGGGGGGAAAAGAGGGACATGTGCAATACTTTCAATAATAAAGATTTAAAATAAATTAAAAATAAAATTTAAGCTCATTAAACAACATTTTTTTAAAAAAAGACATGTCAGATCACATAACTCCTCTGATTAGCATCATCCGATAGTTCCTTCTTTCACACATAGTAAAAGCCCAAATCCTCACAATGGCCTATGAGCTGCCCAGATCCCTGTCTAGTTACCTCTGAGACCTCTTTTCCTCTCGATTTCTGCAATCACGCCACTACACCTACATGGACTTCCCTGCTCTTCCTCCAACACCCAGGCATAACACTGCCTTAGGGTCTTGCTCCCGCTTCTTCCATATTCCTCATGGTTCATTTCACTCCCTCACCTTCCTCAAGGTCAGGGTCAAGCATTATCTTACTAGGAGTGACCCTCACCTTCTCTAAGCGCAATCTCCCCCCTCCCCACCCCCAGCAATCCATACTCTCCCTCCTCTGCTGTATGACTGTCCACTGAAATGTATTATATTCTAACATACTATAAAATTTAGCCAAATGTAATTAAATTAATTGAAATATAATTCAATTTACTAAATTGTTTGTATGAATAAAGTTATTCACTTTATTTTATTTTAGTGTCCATCCAGTTGCTGAGATCAAGAACTGTCATCACATTTCACATACATTAGTGCAGGAACCCCAGCCACAGGTGGACATCTTGGAGAAAGCCTGCAGGTAGCAAGAGGAGACATGCCCAAGAATGACTTCAGCAGCATTCTTCACACACATGCACACACACACACACACACGTACACGCACACACAACCAAAAACATGGAAAAACTAAAACAAGTGAGAGTCTGAACCAACTGCGATCTATCAGTCAATCATGCAAGAGGATATAGAAAAGTGAATGAAGTACATGCCATGAAAAAACACAGGTAACGCTAAGTAATGTAACTTACTTTCTTCTTAAATACAAGAGATGCTTGATTGTTCAATAGTACAAACTTTTCCTCAACTTCCAACTTCAATTTTGCAGAATCCATCAATGGTTTATGAATGTGCTCAGCGACACTGATTGGAACACGAAATCAGGTAACAATTGTATTAAAAATATTTTGTTAAGTAAGATCTGCTTTATTCGGTCAGAGAAAACTATTACCTAAGCTCTGAAGCCGCGTAATGCCTCTCTGTACCCAGAGGCAATCTACAAGAAGGACAAGAGCTCATGCCACAAAGGGCAGGGCACTGGGACATGGTAACCGATTGTTCTAAGGACAAAGGGCAGGAGATTGTCAGACACATTTTCATGGACCTGAAGGTATGCAAGTGGCATTGAGCCACCACTGAGTATTGAATCCCCAGGGACAGATATATCTGTGTGACTTTTAAAACACACTGTGTGTGGTACGTGTATGTGTTTGATAGTTTGATAGGTGGAGTTTCCTTGTGTTTGTTTACGGGGCATACTGCTTGAGCATACGGCCACACACCTCTGGGCAGCTGCACTCTATAAAGATAATTAAATCCAAAGAGTGGTAGAATGAAAAAGGGATTCTTTTTCAGGGATTGTATTCCATCCCTTTGAATAAAGAGGAAGGTGAATTCCACAGGCAAAAGAACCACTAAACAGAGTCAGGATCTTTCTTGGTCCTATTCAAGTTGATCTAAGCACACCGTTAAGCTAATTCAATATCTATTTTTTGTTTGGTCCTGTGGTGACCTCAGAGAAACTCAAAAAGTGGCTCAATGAGAGGAAGCAAGCTAATGTCACTGCCTTCTTGGGAAAGAGCAATTTTTATTGTGAAATTTGATGGGATAGAGAAAGTCAGTGGTACTAAATTATTCAAGATAATTATAGTCTTAAGGCATCCATAAGGAATTTTTTTTTAAATACTAGCCTGAGCTGAGTGAGTATCAGAATATGGTTAATGTTGTGCTTGGGGTTGATTATCTTGCTGGAAAGTATAAATAACAATTACAATAGTTTTGTTATTAGGTGTATTTTTTCACTTTTAAGCCATCATTCAACAGGCCTACCACACTGAGACCATACATTCAATGATGTAATTTAACTAATCTATCTTTTAGCACACCGTGTTGTTAGTCAATAGAAAACTACTTTACATGAAGTCATTGGTGGAATAAAGCTTCAGGCAAATTACAAGGTATCTATAGCAAATCAGATTTCTGAGAGCTATACTTTAATGTGTCCTAAAATTCTGCTCTGAAATTTCCAATTAACTCTTCTGTCTGACCTCTACCTCATGAGGTGTAAGGAGGAAAGCCCTCAAGGCGATGGTTAATTGGATACACATTTTCTAAGTTGGAAGTTTGAAGAAGTACTTTTATGACTACTTCCTTGGAAGTAGACATCAATATATAACAAAAGCATTTTAGTCCAATTTCTTTGTTTCATGGTATAAATAGCTGACCTTCTTTATAGTTTTCTCTTTGAAAAAATTGATAGCTGATTTTTAGAAATATATTATTTCAATTAAGAAAAATTATTAATTTTTTTTTCTCCTGGTTTAGAAAATAAATTTGTATCAAAGAGGCAGGAGAGGCTAGAAAGTCAACTTTGTTGTTAATTTATCTCAGGGCTTTTATTCTGATGTTTTTAGAAAAATGTTGAAATAAAGAAGGTGTCGTTCATGCAATTGTTAATCAGTATATTGGTTTCATTGTGACAAATACTGTGGTTAATGATTTCACAGAAATGATGGCATAATGATTGTATGCTTTGATGTAGCTTCTACTCATTGATATATATAGATATAGATATAGATACAGATATAGATATAGATATAGATATAGATATAGATATAGATATAGATATAGATATATAGATATAGCTTCAGGCAAATTACAAGGAATATATATATATATCAAGACACAGAATCAATATATTCATAGAACAGGAAAAGAGGGAATAAATAAGGTGGCGATTGAGCCTGAGCATGGAGCTTACTGTGCAATAAGGCAGGAAAGTGTGGTAGTGGTTGGATTTTAAAAGGGTAAAGAGAAACTGCAGGGGTCCCTGATAAATTTGGTACCAGAGATGGTCTCAAGGGATGAAGCTGTGATGTGGCTGCATCAGCTCTCAGCAAGTAGCCTACAGTTCCTGAATTCTGAGCCTGAGGAGAAATGACAATGCAGAGCTGATTAGAGCTGTCACAGAGATTCTACCTAAAATATATAACTGTCACTGGGAAGCTGGCAAAGTGTCATGTGCCAGGAAGGTAGTTGTGCCTAAGCAAAGCGATCTCATTATCCCTGTGTAAGAAGAGGTGAGCACTCAAGGACAAAATGAGAAAAATAAAGTAAAAGTGAACAAAAAGTAAATGTCTCCTATTTCAAATCCTATATAATAAAAGGCTAACATGCAAATTGTCCCCTCAGGAGTTCTACTGGGAGAACTGGAATTTGATCACTTGCTATGACATGCACTGACCACTGGGGGCGCGGAACATGGCAGGCAACCGGTGGTGGTGGTGGGGTGCTGAGGGAGCGAGAGGAGGAGGAGGTAGGGAGGCGGGGAACCTGATGGGCCCTGATCACTGGCCAGGCCTAGGGACCCTACCTGTACACGAATTTTGTGCACCTTGCCTCTAGTGAGTATATAAAAATGAATTGAAAGTAAAAATTGAAATCTGATTGTATAAAAGTAAAAAATTATAACAAATCACTCACATATTTTTGCTCATGAGTTATAAAGAAAATTCTAGCAAGTATTGAAAATTTATTTTCAAGAAAATACATGAAAAATAACAGCCATAAAAATGAAGAAATGATGAAATAATAACATGACCAAATGAAGCAAGTTTCTTGAATATGAAAGTGAACCAATTCGATTTCTTCCACATGAAAAATGCAGCCTTTAACTTTAAAAAAATGCATAAAATAAACTCTAGGTGGTATAAAAATAGTACATTGGAATACAAAATTGAGAATAATTACACAGAATTGAGCATCAAAGATTTTTAATAAAAATAAAAAAGCAGGTAAGTGAAAGAAGAATAAATTCAGAAGCTAATATTTTTTTCTGAGAAGTTTGAGGACAGAGAATGAAGAAAATGACAAGTGATTTTTCAGAGTTAAAACTTCATATTTCTAACATAAGTATATTTCTTAGAAAGGCATTATCTTGAAATAGTACTCAGTATATTAATAGGGTAAAAATCACACATGGGCAGTCACATATTGAGAAACTGAATACTAGGGAAAATAAGCATTTTTTAAACAAATATCAGAAAAAAGAAGTACATGAACCAGTGTAATGCTTATTAGGCTTAGAACAATGTGTCTACTGCGGAAATTAATGATGGCGGATAATGGAGCTATATATGAAAGTAAGGAGAAAATGGATTTCTGTGTAGAAGCAATTACCTTGCTAAACAGTCACTCAGGAGATACAACAAGCTTACATTTCCCTCCACAGTGAAAAAGCTGGGAGGGAATTATTTCCTCTACCTGGTACCTTGAACAAGTAAAATTCCAAGTTCCAATGGCTCTCAGGAAATTAGATATCAGGGAATGAAATACAATTATCTCTCAGAATGGGAAATAAACAAAATGAGTCCTACAGCTGTTCTAGCCACATCAAGGTAATGATTGCACAGAAATGATGGCATCATAATTGTAAGCTTTGATGTAGCTCCTACTCCAAACATACCAATTTTAGTCAAGATAATTAATATATATGATATATATTTTTAAATACATATTTTTATATATATTTTAAAAAGATATATACACTGAATGGCCAGATTATTATGACCACCTGACGTTTGTAGGCAAATTAGCTATAATTTCTCACTGAAGTTGCTAGAGGGCCAGATCATTATAAACATCTGAATAGCACAACATACCTAAGTATCATTGCTGATCAAGTTTATCTTATCATGTTGCTGGTGCATTGTCTTGTTGGAAGAAGCCATCTCCATTGGGATATGCCTTGCCACGGTGCTCATATTGTGCAGGAGTGGTTTCAAGAACATGAGGGAGACTTTCCCTTGCTTAGGTGGCCCCCACAATCACCAGATCTCAATCCAATTGAGCATTTGTGGGATGAAGTTAAAAGAGCCATCAGACAGTTGGTTCCACAACCATCAAATCTCACAGAACTGGACAGTGCTATTCATCAGGCATGGTGTCAGATTCCTCACATCACCTTTCAACATCTCCTGGAGTCAATGCCAAGAAGAATCGCCGCAGTATTGAAGACAAAAGGTGGCCCAACGAAGTACTGATGGGGTGGTCATAATCATTTGGCCACTCAGTGTATATATATATATTTTTAAATATATTTTTTATTGATTTCAGAGAGGAAGGGAGAAAGATAAAGAGATAGAGACATCAATGATGAGAAGTAATCATTGAACGGTTGCCTCCTGCACACCCCACTTTGGGGATCAAGCCCACAACCCAGGCATGTGCCCTAACTGGAAATCAAACCATGACATCTTGGTTCATAGGTTGACCCTTAACCACTACACCATGCTGGCTGGGCCAGAATCAATATCTTCATAGAAAAGGAAAAGAAGGAATGAATAAGGTGATGATTGGGAGGAAAAGTGTGCAGAGAAAGCACTCCAGAAATTTGCAAAGGATGCAATCCTATACTAATCAGCCCAAGAGTGTGAGGAAACTGACAGAGATCGGCAAGTGAGCCACCTAGAAGGATGAGTAGGAACAGTGCCTGATACTCAAACAAGGCTTGGACTAGTACCTGTTCCCCCATAACAGAATGCGAAATTCCCAGATTAATGGAACACTGAACAGAATACTAAGAAAACCCCCTATACTGAATACTGCCTTATTCTGACCTAAGAATGCTCATGGTCAAGACACCTAATAATGAAGTTATTTCCAAAGGGAACTAGAAAACAAAGCTCAAAAATCCATACAGGAATACAAAAAACAATCTAAATATATAAAAATATCTTAATACTTACAAGTGACTGATGTATTTGCAGAGATTTTATCCATGTTATAAGTGTGCTAAACTATTTACAATTCATTTATAAAAAACACTTCAATAAACAAGAGGGAAAAGTTATCTATTTTGTCTCATGAAATCTTAGTACATCCTATATAATAAAAGGCTAATATGCAAATCGACCGAACAGCAGAACAATCGGTTGCTATGACACACACTGACCACCAGGGGGAAGATGCTCAATGCAGGAACTGTTCTCTGGTGGTCAATGTGCTCCCACAGGGGGAGTACCACTCAGCCAGAAGCTGGGCTCATGGCTGGCTAACGCAGCAGTGGTGGTGGGAGCAGCGCTAAGGATGTTTGACTGATGGCTATGCTATCAGTCAGACATCCCCTGAGGGCTCCCAGACTGCGAGAGGGTGCAGTCTGGGCTGAGGGACCCCCTCTCCAAGCGCACAGATTTTGTGCACCGGGCCTCTAGTTTCAAATAATTGAGAAAATGTTAATATTTAATGGAACATTTTAATAGTAAGAAAAACAAAAGTTTTTAACTAAAATCTCCTCATTATTTTTCCAATAGTTTTTATTCTTGGGATTGCCTTTGTTTTTGGTACTGCTTTAGAGCTTTAAAAGGGCTTTAAAAAATGGAATGAAATACTCCTCACTTCAGCAACATATACACATTTATTTTCCTTAAAAGGCTACACACACACACACACACACACACTCACACACACTCACCCACAGAGGTGTCACTTATTATGAAAGTATTAATAGCTATTATTTCATCAATGGTGAATTATCTTTCACACATTATTCATTAGTAAAATTTCTACACTCTTTCTTTTGTTAAGTAATCAGAGTGACATTCATGGATGACTGGAAATATTTGAAGTGATATCTTCTATATTTGAAAATTAACTTTTCATGTTGACAATATAAGCTTAGTGTGCCAGACTGTTTTAATTATAAAGACTTCCAACAATGAGACTACTCAGTGTGGGCTTATGATTTCCCTCTATCTCAATCCATATTCATGAGCATAGCTTAGGAGAGATTTTCAATAGGAAAGAGAAGGTTAAGAACAATGAGGATACATATAATGTTTAAAATAGTATTACCACACTAAAAATTGAATTCAAAATTTTGTGAAAGTCTTCTGAAGCATAATTTGTTTTATGGATGGCTTGGCATTCAGTGATATTATTCTAATTAAACAAAAAAATGTTTGAAAGGCCTTACAAAAATATACTTAACAATGGTTATCTTTGTGTGTAGATATTGGGGCTTGAAAACTAACACAAATGAAGTTATGGAATAATTGACACACTTAAATGTTACCATAAGCAAAAAATGTTTTATAATTTTTTTACCCTAAAGGGCTCTTATAGCCGAAACCGGTTTGGCTCAGTGGATAGAGCATTGGCCTGCGGACTGAAGGGTCCCAGGTTTGATTCTGGTCAAGGGCATGTACCTGGGTTGCGGGCACATCCCCAGTAGGAGATGTGCAGGAGGCGGCTGATCGATGTTTCTCTCCCATTGATGTTTCTAACTCTCTATCTCTCTCTCCCTTCCTCTCTGTAAAAAATCAATAAAAATATATTTTTTAAAAAAAGGGCTCTTATAATTTGCTAGATTTATTCCTAGATACATCATATTTTTTATTTCTGTTGTAAAATATAGTGATGTTGACAAGCAATTAAAACATTCTTTGGAAATGTTAGAATATAAATAATTGATTATTAATATGTATTTATTTATTACTAAACTCTGAAATAATGTACCTATAAATTCCTCACAATTTTGTTTCTATTACCATAATTTTGTATACTTCTAAATTCTTAAATATGCCTGCTTACAACATTTATTTTGGAATGTTCAAACAAATTGCATTCCAGGTATGACTCAAAAGTGGAGGTAATATCTGTTTTACATATTTCTGTGTTCATTTGCTAACACTTTCATATTTTTGCTGTTATGTCCATAAGTGACTTTGGCCTATAATTTTTCTGTGTTTTAATGTTTTTATCTGGTTTGATGTTCATAGATATACTAACTTCAGAACATTGGCTGGGATATACTTCTTCTTCAATCTGTGGAATAGATTGTATAAAATCAGCATCGTGTGCTACTTGAATGAGTGGTAGAGTTAGTCCTTAAAATTGTTTGGGGCTATTAATTCTTTTTGTGAAAAGATTTCAAATAGAATTTTAATTTCTTTAATAATTACACAACTATTCTGCTTTTGTATTTCACTCAAATTGGTTAAGTATTTTTCTATTTTTTCTACTTAAGTCTTTATATTTCTTTTCATCAAACACTTTTTAAGACTTTAATCCTTTTAAATCTATTATAACATCTCCTAAATTATTGAAAACACATTTCTTGGACCTTATCTACTTTTTTGTTAATCTTGAAGGTTTTTTTCAGTATTTTCTTAGTTTTCCCAAAAGAAAATCTGTACTTTTTTTCTGATGTTTTCACTAATTTTAATTCAACATTATTATTTTCCCCTTTAATTTCTTCAGTCTTCTCCTACTGTTCTGTTTTCTATCATTTTTTTAAAAATGGGATGATCAGATAATTTTTTTCTTTCTTCTTATGTATTTCTTGAATGTTTATTTTATACCCTGCTTTACAGTTTTCTCATTAATGTTTTTTAAGCTCACTCTACTGCAACTATTTAAGCATTTTTATTTGATTTTTAATTGAGGCAAAATTTTATAAAGCAAAGTGCACATCATTAAGGTAGTCCTTGGTGAATATTTGGAAATCGATATATCACATAACCATCACAACCCCCATTCCGCAAGTGAAGGATGTTACTATTTATTTTGGAGCTAATATCCAAGGGATCATATATGTTCTTTTGTGTCTGGCTTCTCTTATTACATATTTGGTCAAGTTGTTCTAGATCCTTACCATCACTAGGTATTCTTTAAAAAAAGGAAGAAGAAGAAGAAGTCAGAAATTCCATTAAGGCCTTCCTTGATTTGGTAATATTCCTTCTTATCTAATTCTAACTCTTTTTTATATGAATTATAGTTTTATTTTGATCACTGAACTAGAACTGTGTTTTGTATTTCAAATGAATGTGACCCCTCTAGATATGTGTTTGTTACAGGATCATTTTCTGCATGAGAGTGATAATTTTAAATTCATGTATCTTCCTGGCTTTTTTTGAATCTTTTATTTTGTGGTAGTAACCCATGAAATGTTAAGGCTTTTGCCTTAACTTCTGCTTTGTTTGTTATTAATAATTATGTATAGCATTCATTTAATATGCACCTAATGTAATATTATTTAGAATTCATTTAAAAATGTTAATACTATGTTTCAAGCTCCTCTCTTCTGATAAATTCAGCATTTTGACTTGTTTCTAATATCGTATTTGTGCTTTCCACTTTTTCAGATTGTCTAGTGTTGAGGTTCATTGTTGTTTCTCAATCCATTTTCACCCTACTTGGTAAGTAATTGTCCCTGTTAATTGTTATTGGCTCTTTGCAGTAGAGAAATGTCTGCTTTTGTTTGTCAGAGCATGTCTTTATTCTGCGTTTGTCCTGTCCTTGTTCTGTTCTTGTTCCTGAAAGATGGTTTCACTGATTACAACATTCAAGGTTGAAATGCGTTTTCTTTCAGCACATTAAAGATAAAACAATTTCCTTCACTTCCCTTTTTGCCCTTGAAAATTCAGCTCTTAGATTAATTGAAGTTCCTTTGTAGGCAGTCTCCTTCCACCTCCAACTGCTTTCAGACTTCCTCTCCACCTCTGCTTTACAGCAATTGCCCTGTGCTGGCCTAGGTGATCTCTCTCTCTCTCTCTCTCTCTCTCTCTCTCTCTCTCTCTCTCTCTCATCAACATATTCGTTATTCTTGGATCTATTCCTTCTGTCTCTCTGTGTATATGTCTATCTATCTACCTACCATCATCATCATCTATATATCATCTGTATAAATTATTCATAAAATCACCTAATAAAATGAATTTTAACTCCATGATACAGAAGTACTGTCTACCAAAGAAGTAGTACACATATCCAGAGTACACATATCATTTACCATGACAGTTAAATATTTAAAACATTTATGCATATTTAAGAGTTAAACATTATCCCTAGGAGAAAGGTAAATTTTTCTGAGTGGACGTAGTTTTGAAAAATATCCTGGATTGAAGACGGTAGATATGACAGAGCAGGTGACCCAAAGTGGGTCCCCGCTTTAGAGAAATCTGGTTATGTAATAATTTTAGCAGAAATGTTTTATTTGACTTGTAGTTGAGATAAAATTTTGATAATTGTGGAAGACTGAATTAATAATGTGAAGGAAATACAAATTTAGAGGGAGCCTAAAATCCGCCTTCTATATCATCTCACAAAACACATGTCATAGTCTGAGAATAACAATATTGAGAAGATGAAGCAAATGAACAAAGAACAATAACATCTGTGACTGCCAATAGTTGGTCCATGGAACCAGTTGATGATTATTTGATTGATAATTCCTCTTGATCAACCAGTTTTTAAGGAATATCAGCAATAATCATAGAGAGCCATTCTGACCACAGTAGGAGGAACAAGAAGAAAGCAAGATTATTCTCTTCACATTTATACACAGAATCAATGACACTATGCCATTACATAAATAATCAAATATACTGCTTTTCCAATAACATGTATTACTATTTCACTTCTGCCAATAACCCTAGCATTGCATTGTTCCTTTACCTCTCCATACAAATTATGAATATGTCCAATCTCCCAATTGCTACAACTCCTAACAGATCCCCTCCAGGGCAGACTCCTCCTCTTGTTTTCTAATTCTACCCAAACCTACCATCTATAATAATAAAAGGGTAATATGCTAATTAGACTGGATGTCTTCTGGACATCATTCCAGATGTCCTTCCTGACGAAGCCAGGGCTGTAGGGAAGCCAGCCAGGTCTTGGGTGCCTGCTGGCAGTCAGAGGAGAGAAGCCTGGGTCCCGAGTGCTTGAGGGAAGCAGGTGCCGGCAGCCAGGGGAAGGAAGGCCTACTCTTGCATGAATTTTTGTGCATTGGGCCTCTAGTCATGATAAAATAATCCATTCATGACTCCCTCTTACTGAGATACTTCACTGTTTCTTTGGTAAATTCTTATTTTCTATGGCAGGTGAATGAGTTCATCTTTGTTTGACTGTAAACATGTTCCTGGTGCTCTTTGACTCATGGTCCACTAAGACTTGTCTGAAATCCTTGTCAATATGAATCATGACATGCCATGAACCAGACACCTTGACTAGATTATACATAATACATACACCTGAGACCTCTGCCTCTCTACTAGTTCAAGGGTAAGGCCAACCTTCCCATAACCGCCTGGGTTCTGATTATTTCTTTGAGACCATCAGACTTGCCCTCATTTTGTTTGTCCTGGCAATAAGTAAAACCAGCTTTATGAAGACAATCTTCATTTGAAGGACATATTGACTGAAATGCGGACCATTCAGATCTCTGTGCCATTATTAATAATTTCCCACATCCAACGGGAGGAAAGGAAGTTGATTGGAATGTGCCAGGATGTCCTTGTTACTTATGCTTTACTACTCTCTGACCTCTACCAATCTGTCCATTCTTTTGGTGGAGCCAGAGGTTACAAACATCTTGCTGAAAATGGCTAGTTGGTAAGAAAAAAACACAAAAACTCATGTTTTTTACATGAATACTTGTCAATTTTATAAGTAAACGAGATAGGGAAAAATTAGTCATTATAATCTTGCTAAAAGTAAAAATAAAATATTAAATTTATAATATTTTATATATGTGTTCCCTCATCTTTAAATTTCTCTATTCTAAAAGCTATAACTCAAAGGATAAAAGGAGTTCAATTGTGATTTTTTTTTTTAATGGGGCCTTTGTTACAAAATAAGAAGAGCAGGACACTTAGATATGGGCATGATTCGGAGTCCTTAAATTATGGTTATTGAATACTTAGAAGTTTATAAATTATATTAAAATAATGTTCCATGTAACTAAGATAATAGATATGAATCCAAACAAATTAAATTAACAATACTATTTTTAATAATATGTTTTTATTGACTTTTAGAGAGAGATAGAAACATCCATGATGAGAGAGAATTATTGACCGGCTGCCTCCTGCAGGCCCCCAACTGGGAATTGAGCCTGCAAACCAGGCTTGTGCCCAGACCAGGAATTGAACCAGTGACCTCTTGGTTCTTGAGTTGCCGATCAACCACTGAACCACACACTGATCCAGCTAACTTAATAATACTTATTCAAAGACAACTCTATACTTACTCCCAGGTTTTAGTATGTAAAAAATGTAATTACAATATGCTACTATAACAAAAACAGGGTTAAATTCTTTATGGACAACAAAATTATATTTATTTTATGAATCAAGTATGGTATAATTATTTTCTTATGTTTAAGGTTTCTAAAACAATAACAATTTAGGTTTAGCTCTATGGAATTGTAATGAAGAATACTTTGAAAATATTTAAGCTTGTGAAATTTTCATAACATACACACCACACAAAAATGAAAGTGTTAGTGAAAAATATATATGCAGGTCCATTTGCTGACTTTAAAACCTTACTCAAATGTTAAACTGAGTTAATTAAAATATAACGTGGGAGTGTATTTCCAATTCTTAAATAAGAATTAACATACAAATCAGTGATCACTGACCTACTTATAATTTATTCCTATTTAGTAGGAAGCTTATGATATTTTGTACAAATGCCTTTGAATGTTATGGTAATTATGTTTATTTTTGCCACCTTAAAATGAAAGTAATATAAAACATTTGCTCATAGGAAAAAAATAGACAATTCATGTTTTCTACTTGTTTAGTTTTCTCTTGTGTTTGGAGGAAAAAAAAGTGAATTGCTCTGATTTAAGCTGTTAAATAATATGAATGTTTAAATAAATACAAGTGTCAAAACCACAATGATACATTGCCTACATAAATTTATATATATATATATATATATATATATATATATATATATACTAATAAAAGAGAAAAATGATAATTGGCGTACGGCGATACCTTTTTCATTGGCTAATCAGGGCTATATGCAAATTAACTGCCAAATAAGATTGGCAGTTAACTGCCAACAAGATGGCGGCTAATTTGTATATGTAGGCACAATGCAGGGAGGCGAAAGGGAAAGCAGGAAGAAGCGCCCTGCCACTGACAGTGATCTGAAACCCAGGGGGGAGCTAAGAGGTGGCCCCCAGCCATGATCGGAGAATCAGGCGCCTTTGCCGCCCTGGCCAGTGACAGCAGGAAGTAGGGGTGGAGCCAGCTATGGGAGCTGGGCACGGTCAAAGCTGGCAGTCCCAGGAGCTAGGGGTCCCTTGCCTGGGCCTAAAGTGAGGCCCACGATCGCGGCGCCCCCCGCTGCCACTGCAGGTCCCCGCTGCCTGGGCCGGACGCCTAGGCCAGAGGCGTTAGGCCTGGGCAGGGGCAGAGCCTGCAACCGCGGGGAGCTGGGGGTCCCCTGCCCAGGCCTGACACCTCTGCCGGAGGCCTCAGGCCTGGTCAAGGGGCCGATCCGGTGATTGGTGATCGGAGGGTGATGAGGGTCAACTCCTCTGGCTGAGGCATCAGGCCTGGGTGGGGGGCAGAGCCGGGGATTGGGGGGATATGATGGTCCCCTTGCCCAGGCCTGAAGCCTGGGTCAGAGACGTCAGGCCTGGGTGGGGGGCGGAGCAAGCGATCAGAGGGAGATGGGGGTCCCCTGCCCAGGCATGATTCCTGGGCCAGAGGCCTCAGGCCTGGGCGGGGGCCAGAGCCAGTGATCGGGGGGAGATGGGGGTGCCCTGTCCAAGCCTGACACCTCTGGTGGAGGTGTCAGGCCTGGGCAAGGGGCCGATCAGGCGATCGGAGGGTGATGGGGGTCAATGCCTGAGGGCTCCCAGTATGTGAGAGGGGGCAGGCTGGGCTGAGGGACACTCCCCCCCCACACACACACCCAGTGCACGAATTTCGTGCACCGGGCCCCTAGTGTGTGTGTGTGTGTGTGTGTGTGTGTGTGTGTATATATATATATATATATATATATATATATATATATATATATATTTTTTTTTTTTTTCAAGAAAATGATTTATCTATTGAGGAAATTATCGTTATGTATTAAGATGGTAAATATACTATAAAATAATATAGTCTTATTTAAGACTAGAGGCCTGTGAACAAAATTTGTGCACTGGAGGTGGGAGGGTTCCTCAGCCCGGCCTGCACCCTCTCACAGTCTGAGACCCCTTGAAGGATGTCCACCTAGGCCGGCAGTCAGACATCCCTCTTGCAGTCCGGGATCCCTTGCTCCTTACTGCCCACCTGCTCGCTGCTCCTCACTGCTCAGCTCGCTGTTCCTTAGTACTGCTGTGGAGGTGGGAGAGGCTCCTGCCACCACCACTGTGCTCACCAGCCGTGAGCCCGGCTTCTGGCTGAGCAGTGCTCCCCCTGTGGGAGTGTACTGACCACCAGGAGGCAGCTCCTGCATTGAGCATCTTCCCCCTGGTGGTCAGTGTACATCATAGCAACCAGTCTTTCTGGTTGTTCCACCATAAAGGTTGCTTAGACTTTTATTATATAAACTAGAGGCCTGGTGCACAAAATTCATGCACTGGCAGGGGTGTCCCTCGCCCAGCATGCATCCTCTTCAAGCTGGGACCCCTCAAAGGATGTCCAACTGCGGGTTTAGGCCCGATCCCATTTACTGTTTTGAAAGATTACTTTGTGGACAATATCTGAAAATAATAGTCTATCATACATGAACTTTGTGTTTCTGTTTAAGGGATCAACTATATTCCTTAATACCCTCAAATGATCCTTATTATTTTATTCCTTTCGGGTTTCTTGTATGGCTGGTGTTTCAGGTTCTCAATTCATGCTCTATATCTCTCTTATATTTTCCTTCTTTTTAGTTATCCATATTATATTCTGGAATATTTTTATGGACCTATATTTCAGCACATTCATTTTTTTAATCAGCAGGGTCCCATTAAATACTAACTAGCCTCATAGCTACCTTTGTATATATTCTACTGTTTTTCTTTTTATATGATTGATTTTCAGTTTATTCATTCCCGTAGTGCCTTTTTATAGTTTAAATCCAAAATGACTTCATCTTGTTTCATAGGTCCTGCCATTGTTTCTCACCAGTCAGGGAACTTCACCTTTATCACTCTCCTCATGCACTAGGCTCCAAGCCTGCTGAAGCTGTTTTCAACATATGAATTATTGTATTCTATTCAATTTATCAGTATTATTTTAATTTTCATTTTCTAGAGGGCCAATATGGTTAGCTCATAGGTATTGACAGCATGATAAAATAGATTTGAAGTTCATGTAAGATAGACCGTTATTTTCAGATATTGTCCACAAAGTAATCTTTTTTTAATATATATTTTTATTGATTTCAGAGAGGAAGGAAAAGAGAGAAAGAGATAGAAACATTAGAAACATCAATGATGAGAGATAATCATTGATTGGCTTCCTCCTGCACATCCCCCACTGGGGATTGAGCCCACAATCTGGGCATGTGCCCTTGACCAGGAATTGAACCATGACCTCCTGGTTCATAGGTCGTTGCTCAACCACTGAGCCCCGCCAGCCGGGCTACAAAGTAATCTTTCAAAATAAGTAGGTTTGTCCCTATCAATACTTCTTAATATTTTTATTGATTTTGAGAGAGAGAGGAAGGGAGAGGGAGGGAGAGAGAGAAACATTGGTATAAGAGGGAAACATTCATCAGCTGCCCCCTGAACCTCAACTACAGGGAATCAAGCCTGCAACCCTGGCATGTGCCTTAACTAGGAATGGAACCTGCAACCTTTTGGTGCATGGGTTGACAGCCAACCGACTCAGCTACACCGGCCAGGGCATTTCTTCAATTAAAATGTAGAAGGAAGGAAGGAAGGAAGGAAGGAAGGAAGGAAGGAAGGAAGGAGGGAGGGAGGGAGGGAGGAAGGGAGGGAGGGAGGAAGGAAGGAAGGAGGAAGGAAGGAAGGAAGGAAGGAGGGAGGAAGGAAGGAAGGAAGGAAGGAAGGAAGGAGGGAAGGAAGGAGGGAAGGAAGGAAGGAAGGAAGGAAGGAAGGAAGGAGGGAGGAAGGAAGGAAGGAAGGAAGGAAGGAAGGAAGGAAGGAGGAAGGAAGGAAGGAGGAAGGAAGAAGGAAGGAAGGAAGGAAGGAGGAAAGAAGGAAGGGAGGGAGGGAGGGAGGGAGGAAGGAAAGAAGGAAGGAAGGAAGGAAGGGAGGGAGGAAGGAAGGAAGGAAGGAGGAAGGAAGGGAGGGAGGGAGGAAGGAAGGAAGGAAGGAAGGGAGGGAGGGAGGGAGGGAGGGAGGAAGGAAGGAAGGAAGGAAGGGAGGGAGGGAGGGAGGGAGGAAGGAAGGAAGGAAGGGAGGGAGGGAGGGAGGGAGGAAGGAAGGAAGGAAGGAAGGAAGGAAGGAGGAAAGGAAGGAAGGAAGGAGGGAAGGAAGGAAGGAAGGAAGGGAGGGAGGGAGGGAGGGAGGGAGGAAGGAGGGAGGGAGGGAGGGAGGGAGGGAGGAAGGAAGAAAGGAAGGAAGGAAGGAATGGAGGGAGGGAGGGAGGGAGGAAGGAAGGAAGGAGGGAGGAAGGAAGGAGGGAAGGAAGGAGGGAAGGAAGGAAGGAAGGAGGGAAGGAAGGAAGGAAGGAAGGGAGGGAGGGAGGGAGGGAGGGAGGAAGGAGGGAGGGAGGAAGGGAGGGAGGGAGGGAGGGAGGAAGGAAGGAAGGAAGCAGGAAGGAAGGAAGGGAGGGAGGGAGGAAGGAAGGAAGGGAGGGAGGGAGGGAGGGAGGAAGGAAGAAAGGAAGGAAGGAAGGAATGGAGGGAGGGAGGGAGGGAGGAAGGAAGGAAGGAGGGAGGAAGGAAGGAGGGAAGGAAGGAGGGAAGGAAGGAAGGAAGGAAGGAAGGAAGGAAGGAAGGAAGGAGGGAGGAAGGAAGGAAGGAAGGAGGAAAGGAAGGAAGGAAGGAGGGAAGGAAGGAAGGAAGGAAGGAAGGAAGGAAGGAAGGGAGGGAGGGAGGGAGGAAGGAAGGAAGGAAGGAGGAAGGGAGGGAGGAAGGAAGGAAGGAGGAAGGGAGGGAGGGAGGAAGGAAGGGAGGGAGGGAAGGAAGGAAAGAATGAAGAGAAAGGAAGAAAAAGGGTTCATGCAGGAGAGATATAAGCCCAAGACAGACCTCCAGATAGTATGCAAGGTGTATTAATGCCACTGAAAAAAACATTAAACTGCAGTCGAAAGCAAATAAGTGTTGTATAAAGCATTGACTCTTATTTTGGCCTTGATATTTGTACCACTTTGAATACTATCACTTGTATACAAATGTAGGAAAGATGGTCATGATCCCAAACTTAAATAACTATAATTTAAAAAATATTTTTACATTGATCTGAACTCTAATTACATTGTGATAACTATATCAGCAATTGCTTTGTTACTTGGTGAATAACTGCATTCCCCAAAATACATTTTGGTTGAAATTTAAGAATAGAAAATCTATAAACTCTTTCTAACTTTATTTGGTGAGGTTAGTGATAATTCAGAGCTAATTTTTCTAAGATAAATTATCATTAATGTTTTACAGGATTTTATTGAATAGTCCTGAATAAATGTCTTAAAAATGCTGGTTGTCACTTATCCATCATTTTCTGTGTAATAGCAATGTTAAATAATATTACAATAACTTAGATACTTCTTCACTGGTGAGGCTGATATTTTTAGAGGAATGTTATTTATACCTTTTTAGCTGGAAAAGACATTGGAGATCATTTACGTTCAACATTTAAGACTCAAATCCTAATATTAACTTTTGTTCTACTGCCAGAATAACTAATGTTTGCCTTGACTTGTCTGTGTCTACTATGCTTCCAAGTCAAACACTATAAAGACAGCAATAGTCTGTCACTTACAGACCTTTGAAAACGATAGTGGCACCAGGTATGTGTGCTCATCTTCCCTTTCCTGTACCTGCTGCCTAGATTGAATTACAAAAAATTCATCCGAATTATTATGGAATTAGCAATTTAATATTTTATTGTTTTTTAAAATTAGTGAAGTTTAAAGCAGTGGAACAGTCTGGAGAATAAATTAAGCCCTGTCTTTTTCCTGTTGGGTCTTCGATGTCACAGGACTCAACTTGTGGAAGTGTTATCTCCTCAGCAAGTTCCAAGTTAAAGGTGATTGCAAAGATGAAAATGTTCAAAATATTCAAAATCTATAAAAGGAAAAAAAAAGCTGTGTTTATCCTGCCCTTTTGGGACTAAATTTAGGCATCACTAATAAGTACTTTGTACCTTAAGAATGTGCATTTCATGGCAATGAGGAGAAAGAGAAACTCTTATATATATTATATATATCTTATATATATTAGATATATTTTATATATATAATGTATAAGCATATGCTAATATAAATATATGTCTATGGAGATTTATCTATATACATATCACATGTACACAAATATAAATATATACATACAAATATATACAAATGTAGGAAACCCATATCTATCTATACATATTTAAAAGCCTAAGCCAGTGGTTGGCAAACTCATTAGTCAACAGAGCCAAATATCAACAGTACTTCTTCAAAATAGACTTGCCCAGGCCGAAAACCGACTTCTGTGTAAGGGCCACAAAGTTCCAATCACACTGTATGTGCGCCCACACGTGGTATTTTGTGGAAGAGCCACACTCAAGGGGCCAAAGAGCGGCATGTGGCTCGCGAGCTGCAGTTTGCGGACCACGGGCCTAAGCAACCGGACAACCGGAATTACTGGAAAAACTGGTCGCTATGATGCACACTGACCACCAGCAGACAGAATTCAATGAAGGAGCTGCCCCCTGGTGGTCAGTGCACTCCCACAGCCAACCTCCCCCCATTGGCCAACCTCCTGCGGTCCCTTCCCCCAGTTGGCAGGCCCCAATCACTTGATTGGGGCTGACCCCCAGACTGGGGCAGGGAACTGGGGGTGGGTGGCAGTGGATGCAGCCCCGTTCTCCAGGGAGGCCAAGGGCTGGCTCCGGCGGCCAACCTCCTGTACCCTGTACTTCTCCCCGGCCAGCAGGCCCCAATCAGCCCATGGTGGTGGGGCAGTAGTGAGGGAAGGAGGAGAGGGGAGGCAGGGAACTGCATGGTGGTGGGGGGGCACCAATGATGGTGGCATTGGCATCTAGCACTTGTTCCATCCGCACCCAGCCCGGTGACCATTGCCTCCTCTCTGGCCCGGCCCTGATCAGCCTGGCTCCAATCGGCACTGATCACCGGCCAGGCATAGGGACCCCACCTGTGCATGAATTTCGTGCACTGGGCCTCTAGTAGAGAGATAAATGGGTAGAAATACAGATCTATATATACATCTGTTGACCTTTGAAAAACGTGGGGGCAAATAGGTCCCCATTTAATCCTTGTCTAATTTAAACTGGCCATGCAAAAATGTGGATACCCAACTGCAGATGGAAAACACAGTTGACCTTTGAACTACACAGGATTGAACTATAAAGATCCATTCATACATGGATTTTTTATTTTAATAAATAGTTATGATATTTAAAAATTTATAATGTATCATGATTGCTATTTTATATCATAAAATATCCAAGCATTATTTTCAATTGTGAAAGTTAATAAAGTTCTATAGAGGAAAATACAGATATACACACACACACACACACACACACACACACACACACACACACATATACTAGAGACCCAATACACAAAAAGTCATGCAAGAGCAGGCCTTCCTTCCCCCAACTACTGGTACCAGCTTCCGTCTGGCACCCAGGACCTGGGCTGGCTTCCCTAGGGCTGCCCGCAGGCATCAGGGGCTCGGGCTGCTGGCTTTTCTTGAGCCGCCCATAGGAACCCAGGACCCAGGCTGGCTTCCCTCCAGCCCCAGCTTCATCAGGAAGGTCGTCCGGAATGACATCCAGAAGGATATCCAGTCTAATTAGCATATTACCCTTTTATTATTATGGATAATCTAGAGGCCCGGTGCACAAAATTCATGTGTGGGTACGGTCCCTAAGCCTGGCCTCAATCAGGGCCATCTTCCCCACCTGCCCGCAGCTGGTCCCACTCCCTGCCACCACCCACCCCGGTTCCCTGTTCGCCATTGGGTTATCAGAGCCTGCTGGCCAGGGGAAGGGACCAAGAGGTCGGCCATTCCCGCCCGCTTGTCAGCCCTGCCACTGCTGCAGGTTGCCCTCTGTGTTGGATGGTGACTGGAAGGGCAGGGGCCTTGACCTAGCAACACCTGCCTCCCCCACCACCCAACCCCAGTTCCCCGTTCACCATTGGGTGATCAGAGCCTGCTGGCTGGGGAAAGGGACCAAAAGGTGGTCAGTGCACCTCATAGTGACTGGTTGAGCAGTCGTTCTGGTCATTCTGCAATTAAAGTCAATTTGCATAATACTTTTTCATTATATAGAATAAAGGCCCTGTGCATGGGTAGGGACTGGCTGGCCTGCACTGATGGGGGCCCCAAATTGGGGTGGGGGTCCCTGGGAGGGTGGGGCCAGGCAGGGTGAGGGGCCACAGTCATTCTGGTCTATTTGTTCTGGTCATTCTGCCATTTTGGTTGCTGGGCTTAAATTATATAGGATATATACACTGAGTGGCCAGATTATTATGACCACCTGATGTTTGTAGGAAAATTAGCTATAATTTTGCACTGAAGTTGCTAGAGGGCCAGACCATTATAAACGTCTGAATAGCACAACATACCTAAGTATCATTGCTGATCAAGTTCTTACTATCATGTTGATGGCGTATCCCAGTGGAGATGGCTTCTTCCAACAAAACAATGCGCCATGCCACGGTCCTCGTATTGTGCAGGAGTGGTTTCAAGAACATGAGGGAGACTTTCCCTTGCTTAGGTGGCCCCCACAATCACCAGCTCTCAATCCAATTGAACATTTGTGGGACGAAGTTAAAAGAGCCATCAGGCAGCTGGTTCCACAACCATTAAATCTCACAGAACTGGACAGTGCTATTCATCAGGCATGGTGTCAGATTCCTCACATCACCTTTCAACATCTCGTGGAGTCAATGCCAAGAAGAATCGCCGCAGTATTGAAGGCAAAAGGTGGCCCAACAAAGTACTGATGGGGTGGTCATAATAATCTGGCCAATCATAATCACCTGGCCACTTAGTGTATATATTAAAATGAAACCCCAGATCATCATTATTTATTAAAAAACAGATAAATTGGACTGTTGTATCTCAAAAGATACCATTAAGAGAGAAAACTAGAAAACCCTCTTTTTGATAAAAGTGTATATACCTCACACAGACTGCACATCAACAAGATACCTTTGAATCAATAAATAAACTGAAGAAAATCCAATTGACAAATGACCCAGGGACTTGAATAGGTACTTCATAAAAATGTTATTTGTTTAGTTACAAATTGTTAAGTAAATATGAAAATTTGCTAAATCGCTTTCCTTGTCAGATAAATGCAAATTGAAGCACACTATATCAACACTATACACTCACCAGAAGAGCAAAAATTAAGAGACTAGCAAATGGTGCTTTAATGAAGAACTAAAACACTCACGAACTGTTGGATGAGAGCATAGTGTCATAGCAGTACTTTAGACAACTGACACCATCTAGTAAACATGTGGCCTATGGCCCAACAATTTCATTTCTAGGAATAACTCAATAGAAATGTGCATACAACTTTACCAAAGACACATGCAAAGAGATTTATAGCAGCATGATTTATAAAAGCCATGCACTGGAAATGGCCAAATATCCATCTACAGAAAATGGATAAACAAATGATCAAATGATGGTACCTCCATAGTACCGAGCAGCATATATATATAAATAGTTATTTCTGAGAAGAAGGGAGAGGGAGGGAGAGATAGAAACATCAATGATGAGCCCTGACCACTGGTTTGGCTCAGTGGATAGAGTGTCAGCTTGGGGACTGAAAGGTCCCAGGTTCGATTCCGGTCAAGGACATGTACCTTGGTTGCGGGTACATCCCCAGTGGGAGGTGTGCAGGAGGCAGCTGATTGATGTTTCTCTCTCATCAATGTTTCTAACTCTCTATCACTCTCCCTTCCTCTCTGTAAAAAAAAAAAAAATCAATAAGATATATTTTAAAAAAGAAGAAACATCAATGATGAGAGAGAATCATTGATTGGCTGCTTCCTGCAGATCCCCCACTGGGGATCTAGCTGGCAACCTTGTTATATGCCCGGACTTGGAATCAAACTAAGACCTCCTGGTTCATAGGTCAATGCTCAACCACTGAGCCACACTGGCCACGCTAAAGCAGCTTTTTAAAAAATCTTTTTCATCTCATGGCACACATAAACTAATTACTAAAATTCTGCGGCACAATAAATATATTATTTTTTGTCCATCAGACAAAAAAATAATAAGGGGTAATTTTGATTCATTCATACAGGATGGCTATTGTATTGGCTGTTATCATTTTTTTTTAAATTTGACAGACTAAGAAAAAAGAGGTCAGTGACCCTGACTAAATAGATATGCATGTTTTAATAATTCATGTAGCTCACCAGTGTGCCAAGGCACACCAGCTGAAAATCACTGCTGTAGATTAACAAATTAACATGCAAATTAACAAACCACTGTTAAACACAACAAAGTGCCAACTTTCCAAACAAATGTTGTGAAAGAAATGGGACACAAAAAGCACATGTTCAATGATTCCATTTCATAAAGTTCAAAACCAGGAGGAAAAATCCCCAATCAGTAATGACGGAGGTGAACATAGTGGTCACTTGGGGCATTTGTGTCTCAGACAGGGAATGATGGGAAGTCCCCCTTGTGTGAGCAAAGTTATATTCCTGACATTGAATCATGGTTCCATATTTGTGATCACACTGTAACAATCAATGAACCTGTACATTTCAAAGGATTCCTGAAAACTGTTTTACTTTTAATAAAAATATTTTTTCTTAACAATGTGTTGCACACTTCTCTTGAAGGATCGCTGGCTCACAGTATGTTTATAATATAATAGGTACTAGGAGAGAGACCTCTCTCTTAGATAACAACTAATTACAGAGAAAATTCAAATTGAATTTCACTGTAAAACATCAGTAACACAATTCATATGATTTTCATTTACCTAGTTAACCAAGAGTTGGCACCAAAATCTTTGTGTTCATGGGTAGCTGCCTAATTGTTTTTGTGGGAAAATGATGGCATTATCTCACATTCCTCCATCCTGCTGACATCACTGTTATATCTATTATAAATATTTATGCAATTCTTTTCTGTTTCCTTTGATCTGATTAGGTTGTTCCTATTTTTCCAGAACACAGATTTTTACATAAAATTTTACAAATTATTTGTAATGAAGTGATGGTGTTTATATCTTTTGATAAAGTATATCTTCTATACCTCTTGAAATTCATTTTCTATCAATACATAGCTCTACCTTTTTCATCTTCTCATGATTAAAAAATCTAAAGTAAGATTTTTGTTTATTAAGATAATAAGTATCTACGTCAAGATAATAGATTGAGCATGTCCAAAAAAATTTCCCGTGTTTCTCTGAAATACTACTAATGGGAAAAGGATACAAGAAGATAACACTGAGAGAATAAGTAAACCCATAATAATGCCAGAGCATCCTAAATTATACAACTGATGGGACTGAAAAATCAGAGGACATTCCAGTTGAGATTTAGTTGGAAACAATGCAGAGAAGAGAACCTTCCGCCCAAGCCTTATAAAATTAAAGTCATCTTTAGAAATAATCATGCTTCCCACTAGAGACACCAGGAAACCCCAACTATGCCATCCCCAGGCTAAGAGGAGCAGACATAACTGTGGGGGTTGAGTTGCCCATTAGGCGCATTATGAAGTACCTGTGTGGAGAAAGTGCCTCCCTGCCTGCACTGACAGACCCGCCTGCCTTTAGAAAGGGCAGCTGCAAAAGGAAGCCCTCACTCACCTTCAGGCCACCTTCACTGAACGCCAAGGCCAATGACCGCGAATGACTGTGCATCGCTTCTGTCCTGCCGGGCCCCGTCGTTAAGAGCACCTCATAATGAGGAATCCCAGCAGTTGGAAAAGAGGAAGTAGACAGATGTGAACACACGCACCTCTCTCGGCGAAACAGCATATCCAAAATTCATGCTTAGTTTACCTACTTGCGACACATATCTGCAACTTATGCAAAGGATATAGATTTATAACCATCCTTTAAAGTGAATCCCTGAACACCAATAAAGAAAATCTATCATCCCCAAATAAAATATAAATAGCAAAAGAATAAGATGAAAAACGGCCAACAAAAACCCATGATAGTGGATGAATCACAACACAATCAGAATGAACAGAAAGGAAAACAATGTGCCATTTTCACGAAATGACATTGGCCACGTCGGGAACGTTTGATAATACCCACACTGGGAAAGTTTGATAGTATTAGTGACCAGTTAGGAAATAACATTTTCTTACATTGGTGGAGAGAAGATGGATTCTTGTTCTAATTGTTACCTTGAATAATATATATATATTTTCCAAACACAAATTATATATTTTTGACATAAGGAAAGAACCAGTGAGCAAACATTTCAAATTGGTTGAAACTTTCTTAGTTTACCCATCCCAAAACCATGCTATAGTGAAAGATTAATTTTTTTAAAAGACTTAAAACCCATCCATGCAGGTTTTTAATCACTGTGGACCAGACACAGAAGAGAAAGGCCCAGCAGCAATCAGGCCTGATGCATGGCCTGCTGAGCCCCGGCTCCAGCGGTGGGCAGAGGCGGCTGGGAGGCAGCTCTGGAGCGGGAACAGGAAACCGGATCCAAAACACCCAACTTTGCTCTTCTGTGGCAGACACATACCTGACAGTTACACCCTTTTCTTTCCTTAAAAAATCTTCCAGCCGCAAAAATGGTTTGTAATTATGACCCACGTATCCATTTGGCTTGCAACCTTTTGTAACGACTTTGAGTGTCAGTTCCCATCTTTCTAACGCTGGGGGTTATACAAATCAGCCACAAGGTTTTCATGCGGAACAATTAGATGCCACGAAAGATGTGTATCCCAGAGCTTCCCAGCGATGCTGCCTATAGACAGATGTTAACCATGAATCAGAGCTGAAACAAAGGGATTTTAAGGGAGGCCTTGTGAATTTTTTTCCTTTTGTTTGATGTATATATGATGCTCTCAGAAGTCTTATCCCTAAACAAAATACGTGGATGGGTGGATAGCTAGTTAGCTAGAGGTACAGATATAGGTAAGTAGAGAAAGAGATAAAGATAGAGATAGAGATAGAGAAGATAGAGATGGCAGAGAGAGAGATGATATGTAGAGATTATATATAGATAGATAGATATAGATATATACACGTAGATATAGAATCCATTACCATTTAGTATGCTTCTATTAATATAATTTCTTAACAAAGTCATCCCCATATAAGAAGAGGTGATATCAATACCAGGACAGACAGGCTGTGTTATGCTGTGGTAATAAAATATCTGTGTCTTAAGCCGCTCCAGTGAGAGTTCCATGCCCATCTCCAGTTAGCAGAGGAGTTCTGCTCATTTAGGGACTGAGGCTGAGAGAATAGCCAACATTTCAACTGGCAGAGAAAAGAGGGGGTTGGGGAGTGCCTTGGATCAGCAATTAAATGCCAGAGTCTGGAAGTGACAAATTTTCAGTATGTTCACAACTCTTTGATTTTGTCAGATAGTCCTACCTAACCTCAGGGGAGTCAGAAGCTCAATTTTCTCATGTAGCGAGAAGGGAAAAAAGTGGGAAATCATTGTCAAAAGCACTAATGCTACCATCACACATTTTACATGTTATTTATGTCTTGACTTGTCAATCTCAAGATGTCCATACGCCAGTTTTGTTGACGAGAGACACATGAAACCATGGCAAATACGAGAGGTTTTCATGTTGATTTCATTTAGTCAGTTCAATAAATGTTTTTATTGTTCCTCATGTTCTATAAAATTCATTCTACTTTATAAATTGCATACTTTTCAGTGAGTTTTTCTTTTTTAGATCATATAGTGCAAAACTAACAGAGATGATTGTATCTGGAAGTGAATGATCTTTCTCAGCACATGGAATGACCTTCTGTAAGAGTACAGGCCGCAGTGCTCCACTGGCTCTGCCTTTGATGTATTGGGTTATATATTCATGCTTGTATTCATGAATGGTGATTCTACACTGCCAATATAATGAGCTTGGTAATTTAAAATCTCCAACACGTATGCATTTGCAGTAGTGTAGTGTTAAAGAACAATTTATTCATGACTCTTGTTTAAGAATAGCATGGTAGACTGTATGCAGAGGGACTCACATGATGGCTACAGGGACCCCTGCAATGGGGTTTTGCTGTAGGAAAGAGATTGGGCTCAACTTTAAGAAATACAAGGAAAGTGTGAATTTATAAGCAAAGAGCAGTGGTGGGGAGGAAGCTGTCAGTGGATGGAAAAACCACAGAGAGGAAACATCAGGAGTCAGAAGAGATTCTGGCTAATCCCACATAACGGAATTCATGCAGAATGAAGGCAGGTCAGGGTGGTTAGACATCCCCTGGGAGATGGTGGAGGATGAGGAAGCCGACCGGAGACTAAGGGAGATCCGATGTAGAGGGTTCTGGCTAACTGTCCTTGCCGTTATTGTTGCCCCCATTAGGGCACATGTTATAGATTCTTATGAGGAGTGCTCACTTTTATGTCTGCAATGTAAATTTTGTGATAGTAAAGAAGCCTACTGGAAGAAGACAAGGGAATGAAGAATGTTGATTTCTCTTAGTGCATCATTACTTTTACCTTTCAGTAATGATAATTTTTAGTTTGTGTATCTGGTCATGGTCATATCTAATTCAATAATGTTACAAAGTATTTCCTTGGAATAAGATGCAGATTACTCTGAATCACATCTAGCTAGTCCCCGCCATTAATTTGTTACATGTAAAAAACCCCGCACAAAACAACAATAAATTGTACTAACTTTTCAAATGAATAATATTCATTTCTATAAGCAAATTTATCACTAACAACACCTCACAGTTAATTATTAAATACTTTTAAGGATACATAGCTCCACAGTCGATAATATTGCAATAACTACGTAAGGTGCCTGGTGGGTACTTTAAATATTGGGGGAACACTTTGTAAATATATAATTGTCTAACCACTATGCTGTACACCTGAAACCAATACAAAATTATATTGAATATAAACTGTAATTGAAAAATAAAATGTAAATAAAAGCAGATATCTCATCGGTAAATTTAGGAGATTTTATAACTAACTAGATGCCCAATGCGTGAAATTCCTGAAAAAGTAGGTCTTCCTTCCCCCAACTGCCGGCACCAGCTTCCCTCTGGCACCCGGGACCCAAGCTTCCCTTGCAGCTCCGGCTTTATCCAGATTCACAGGGGTCCTCAAACTACGGCCAGCAGGCCACATGAAAATACAAATATTGTATTTGTTCCCGTTTTGTTTTTTTACTTCAAAATAAGATATGTGCAGTGTGCATAGGAATTTGTTCATAGTTTTTTTTTAAACTATAGTCCGGCCCTCCAACGTCTGAGGGACAGTGAACTGGCCCCTGTTTAAAAAGTTTGAAGACCGCTGATCCAGAAGGACATCCAGTCTAATTAGCATATAACTCTTTTATTATTATAGGTAGTTTGAATAGAAGAAATTTAAAAGGGAAGAAAATCTATAGGTATAGAAATACCACTAAACTATTTTTTTAATTTTTAATTTTATTTGTTACCCTTACCTAAGGGTATTTTTCTATTGATTTGTAGAGAGAATAGAAGAGAGGGGGAGCAATGGAGAAAGACGCAGCAATGTGAGAGAGACTCACCGATTGGCTGCCTCCTGCACGCACCCCAGCTAGGGCCTGGCATCTAGCCTGCAACTGAGGTACATGCCCTTGACTGGAATTGAACCCAGGACCCTTCAGTCCATGGACTGATACTCTACCCACTGAGCCAAATTGGCTAGGGCTCATTAAACTATTTTAATGTTATATATTCAGGTAATGTAAACCGTTACTTTTGAATTGACTCTAATTTGTTGTATCTCACATTTCCCACTCTCTCTTTTTTCTTTAATGCTATCTGCTAAGTTAGCTTCCTTTTTTTTGCAATGGAGTTAAATCGGAAATCCAAGATCAGAGCTGAGGCCACTTGTTTCATTCCCAACTTCCTTTGATGTGCAGGGATGGTAACACCTAATACACCTTTTGCGCTGGTTGTTAGGAGCTCTGTGCAATGACATATGAGAAATCACTTTATAAACTCTAACTGCAATTAAAAGATATACTTAACTGTTTGTTTACACTTTACTCCTAGGATACTTGAGACACATATTTATACATTAAAACTAAACAACAGAAGCTCAAAAACATGTTAATCTCCCGTGAATATAAAATTAACTCCTGGAAGCAGATAGCTTGTTTTGCAACAGCTATTTACCAGTTTCTTAGTTGTCCGTGAGTTTTTGTATGGTTCTCACGAATAGTTTTGCATAATATTACTACAGTGTTATTTTCAGGACACATTTTGAGAGCATTGGAGCCAGTGGGAAATAAACATGAAAACCTCGGGGGAAGTATGTAATAATTTTTTATGGAAAAATTATCTTCTATCAGGATAAAAATTAGAGATGTAAACATTTTGCTTAAATGTTTTCATATTTTCATACTGGTCTGCACATCTCTAGTAAAGTTCAACCCAGTGAAGAAGGAAATTGAAATTCAGCAACGAATTAGGAAGTGACTAAGTTTTTTTGTATTCATTACTATATTAGTGACATTTATAAGTTTACTTTAATAATTAAATTATGGCTATTGACATGAATGCCATTGTACAGCCAAGTAGCTTAGAAAAGAACAGCAAAATAAAACCTCTAAGTGAGTTAATACATAATTCCCCAACAATTAGTAAAAGAGAACCATAAGGTACACCTGGAAAAGGAATTTAAAAAGCTGTATTTTTAAATTTTGAAATTAAAAAAAATCATTTGCCAAGTCTAACTTAAAAATATTTTAAATTAAAATAAAATAGATAAATAGCACAAGCAATGTAATGACATAGGAAGGAACTACTCTGTGGATATACTTTTAAAAGCTATGATCACATTATATACAATTATGTAACAACACATTAAAATTTTAGGTTAAAAAATATTTTCTCTGAAATGTACATTATTATAAGAAAAAATGAATAGATCAATAACTAGTAAAACTATTCCAAGAATGATGACACATCTCTACCTGAAAGTTAGCAGACACCTCTATCACAATAGCTTTCATAAATATAATACATCCTATAACAGTTAAGCAGTTCTAGTGTGAAGCGGAAGTTAAAACTAACCAAGTGATAGTTATAAGACTGCAGTAGAATAGAATTAAGTATCGGTCTTATTAGTGACATTTCAAGTGTAATATTGAGGAAAAAGTACCGCACTGTATTAAAATGATCAAACTGTTTCATTCTAGGAATTTGGAGATAGAAGAGCTTTAGAGACTACACTACACAATCCATAATTATAAAAATGCACCATAGTAAATAAAGAAACCTGAGTGAGAAACAAGAAGTAAATGACATCCCTGGGTCTTAGGTATTGGAATTATCACTTCAGATAATACCTAAATTATAGACACATAAAATAATAGAGAAATGCAAAGGGAAATAGAAACCATAAAAGGGAAGGGGGAGATTTGAGGAAAAATTAAAATTAAATTATATAATTTGTTTAAAGAAATGATGGAAAAAATAATATTTAAAAATAGAAAAAGAAATGAATAAATCATATTATAACTTGTTACAAGAAGAAATATCTAATTTCTTTAAGCATTATTCTTATATAGATTTTTCATTTAGAAGTTGTCATTTACACTCAGAAATTTCTTTTATTGAAAAGGCCTCTCTTATATCTATTATAGCTGCATTGTTTTTCTCTTTTTATATCTACAAAAGATGAGATTTGTCTCGAAAATATTTGGTTAAGGAAGGTATTGTTTGATGTCAACTGTGAATACAAATCATTCTTTTTAATCAAACCCTCTTCAAAAATCAATGTTCACAAAATGAAAAAAAAAGATAAATGTAAGAAAACTAAATTTAAAACTAGGAGCTGTGGAATCTTCATCAAACAATAAGAATACATTGGTAGAGAGGAAAAGTTTAAAATATCAAAGGACAATAGTGCTCAGCAAATACATTAATCAAAGTGTTTATGGGGAAAAATGTTCTAAGTGCTTGTTGAAGTGGTCTATGTATTTTCAATGGAGAAAGAGTTTAAAATGCATTGATTTCTTCTTAAAAGGTTCTTAATGAGTCATTGATTCAGATAGTTGCACCGTGGACTTGTTTATATGTTCAGACAGTAGAGGTGTAAGAATAGATTCAAAGGCACTATTTTTCATTGCTGACTTTATCACATAAATGATTTTCTTTAAGTTGTTAATTAAATACAAGTTTATTTTCTGGCATTTCATATTGAAAGAACTGTCATTTTCTATTTTTCTCTTTTATTACCATAATTCCTATGACAATAACTTCCATACTGTATCTCAAAAAAGACAAAGATTAAAGCTATTTTTTCATTCTGAAAGTCTGTTCTTAAATATTCACCCTTTCAACTATGTACTACTTATTTCTCACATTCAACAGTCACATGTTGTCATCACTTCTCCCTCATATTATTCTACAGAAGAAGCTTAATTAACAAATTCTGTTCTCAAGTATGTACAGTTTTATTCTACAGTTATGTAACAAAACTTCACAAAAGTTGGTTGTTTGGAATGTAGAATAAATTCTAACAATTGATTTTAAAAGTTGTTAAGAATTGTAATTAGAGTCTTTGATTCATTTCTCCAAAATTTATTGAATGCATGTTGCATGATACTAGATTCTTAAAATGCTTACTTTATTTTACATTAGTGGTATCAAAACAAAAACATACATAGTGAAATCAAATAAACATTTAAACTATTACTGTTGGCTTTTTATATGATTGGGAAATAATGACTTAAAAGAATGAGTATTTTTGGAGGATGGGCAGGGTCTCCAAGAAATTTTATGGTTTGTATAAAATAATCAAAACAGGAACAATGGGATTAAAATTAGTTTTCATGCCTACTCTATCTATATAAAACCCTAATATGCAAATTAACCAAAAGGCAGAATGATCAGTGGAATGACCAGTCGCTAGGATGTTCACTGACCACCAGAGGGCAGACGCTCAATCTAGGAGCTCCCCCAGCCTGCAGGCTCCCACCAGCAGCAATGGGTGGGGCCAGTGAGTGGGCAGCGCCAAGCCAACCAAGGCAGGTGAGAGTGGGGGCCCTGATCACCCCGCCGGTCACCCCACAGATCAGCCCTGATCGCTGTCCAGGCCTTTGGACCCTACCCATGCAAGAGTGTTGTGCACTGGGCCTTTAGTCTCATATAAACATTTTCACCAAGATACATTTTGTTTTGCTTTATTATTATACTGGAGGCCCAGTGCACAAAAATTTGTGCACTTAGGAGGGTCCCTCAGCCCGGCCTGTGCCCTCTTGCAGTCTGGGACCCCTCAGGGGATGACCACCTGCTGGCTTAGGCCCGTTCCCTGGGGGATTGGGCCTAAGCTGGCAGTCAGACATCCCTCTGGCAGCCTGGGAGCCCTCGGGGGATGTCAACTTGCGAGCGGGGAGCAGGCCTAAGCTGCAGTCGGACAGACTTAGTGCTGCTGAGAAGAGGGGAGAGGCTCCCACCACCACCGCTGTACTGGCAGCCATCAGCCTGGCTTGTGGCTGAGCAGAGCTCCCCCTGTGGGAGCGCACTGACCACCAGGGGGCAGCTCCTGCATTGAGCATCTGCCCCCTCGTGGTCAGTGTGTGTCATAGTCACCAGTGATTCCCAGTCGCTCTGCTGTTAGAGTCAATTTGCACATTACTCTTTTATTATATAGGACTTTATTTATTATTCTCCATGCAGATTGATAAACTATAAAAATAGATGTTTCTCTTATATCAGGACAAATTTTAGATATCAGGAAGAAGAAGAATAGATTATATAACATAAAAATGTAATTTATATAAATTCAGTTTTTTGATTTAAAAACCCAGGGATTTACTCAGTTCTTTGTGTTACAAGATGACATTGCATTCTGATCTCACTCCATTCCCTGTGCCTAATAGTCAATGTTTAAATTTCTATTGACATATAGTATTGTTGTTGTCAGTGAACTGAGTGATGAGTTGATGTGTTTAGCATCATCCTTTGTTCCAGCAACACAGAAAGGTAATACAATAAGTCATTACAGGTAGCCCACATAATCTCTGGGAAGACTCTGTCCCCAGGGATAATACCCAGAAGACACTGCAGGGCTGAGCATCCCACTGTCACCACAGTGAGATTCCCCACGGCTTTTGTCTCTGTTGCTGCTGACTTGGGCATGGTAGTATGATGCTGTAATCACTACCACTGTTGCCTCTACAAACTAAATGTGCTCGCCTCCGTAACTTGGTGCCTACCTCTCCACACTCCTGGTTTATAACCTAAAGACTGTATTGGGTGGATCTCATTTGTAGAACATAAGGTTACTTGCCTATACTCTAGCTGCAAGGGAAGCTGGGAAAGTATCTGGCATCTATTGTCCCTGCAGAGATAGTGACATGAAAAATTCTCCCAAACACAAGAATAATTTATAAAGTGGAATGTCACTAAAAAAATTACAAATATTGCCGAAACCGGTTTGGCTCAGTGGATAGAGCGTCGGCCTGCAGACTGAAGGGTCCCAGGTTTGATTCTGGTCAAGGGCATGTACCTGGGTTGCGGGCACATCCCCAGGTGGGAGATGTGCAAGAGGCAGCTGATCGATGTTTCTCTCTCATTGATGTTTCTAGCTCTCCCTCTCCCTTCCTCTCTGTAAAAAATCAATAAAATATATTTTTAAAAAGTTACAAATATTTTCTTGAGGTAGGAAATTTATTTGAATCAATGTTCATTAAAGCTTTTTGGTCAAGGAAAGAAAAATTTCTATTCATTTAACTACTGTCACAAAAATAAACTGTGTTGTTTATATACATACTTTTATATTCACTTACAGACATAGAAAAGTAGAACCACATAAATTGAAATATATTAATATTAGTAACACTAATCACAAGTACTGTGCATTTAGAACTATGCTATAATTGGCACTATATAATAGCAAAACCATTATATGGTTAAATAGGTAGTTAAAAGAGATAGATGATATTCCTTGTGGACAATCCCATCTGAGTGTGAGGGATGATAGGAGTTAAGTAAAGCTATCAGTTCATATTTATTTCTCCATGGCTGTAGTGAGTTAAATTGTTTACCTCTGAAATATATGTCCTAACTCCTTACCTGTGTATCTAAATGTCCTCAGAAATAGGCCCTTTACAGGTGTAACTAGGTTAAGGCCCTCAGGCTGAGATCTTCCTGCATTTAGGCCAAGTCTTACATCCAATGGCTGGTGTACTGATACGAGAAAGAAAAGGGGGATTTCACAGACACAGGGGAGAAGTCCATGTAAAAACGAAGGCCCAGACTGGAGTCATGTTGCCTTGAGTGGAGGAATTCCAGGAGCTACCAGAGATGGAGGAGGCTAACACACTTCCCTAGAACCATTAAAGGGAGTAAGCTATGCCAACACCTTGATTTCAAACTTCTGGCCTGTGGAAGTATAGTAGAATGCATTTCTGTTTTTTCAAGCTATCAAATGTGCATTAATTTGTTGTGGTAGATCCAGGACATTAATACAAGTTAAAATGTGATGCATTTGCCCAAGATTTTTTTTCCTATTGTCCTTTACACTGATGTAAGAAATAAAACTTTTGCCCTAACCAGTTTGGCTCAGTGGATAGAGCGTCAGCCTGTAGACTGAAAAGGTCCCAGGTTCAATTCTGATCAAGGGCATGTACCTTGATTGCAAGCACATCCCCAGATGATGTTTCTCTCTCATCGATGTTTCTAACTCTCTATCCCTCTTCCTTCCTCTCTGTAAAACATCAATAAAATATATTCTTAGAAAAGATATAAAACTTTTTCTCTCCTTACTAGCTATTTAAATAAACAGATGATTGATAACTTATGTTCCTCAGGCTATGCCCACAATTTGAATTGTTTTAGCAAACATAAATTTGTAATTCAATTTTACATGAATGTTTGAAAATGTTGTGTAGCTTGAAATTATAAATACCTAAATGCTTTTTAATAAAGAAATTGATCATTTTAAAACATAGAGGTTTATTGATATTTTAGAATCTAAAAAAATTCTTGGATAATTCTATAATAAATGGGAAAATAAAAATGTGGAAAATAAGAAACCTTAAACAATGAAATACATTTACTTTTATGAATAGTCATACCGTAAATTTTTATAATGTTTTCATTTAACTTAGCAAAGTAAATATTGAATATAAATAGTTTACATTCAATCAACACTTATATAAACACAAAAAAAGATGAGAAAAAGTAAAAGTGATGAAAAGGAAACCTACACCATGACCTCATAGCAAGTGTTTAAAACATTTTGGCTTTAGATGCAGTAGCATTCAGTTACATTTATCCTGCTGGTTGGATAGTGTTGTGCAGGTTTGATAGAGGGAGAGACGAAGAATTGAAATGCTCTTTGGACCTACACATTCATTCAGTTGCTGTTCTGAGTAGGGATTTAAAAAAAACTGGAGGGATTCTATCACAACAAACATGTAAAATAAGGAAAGTAACAGAAGGACATGAAATTGCACAGTGGAGTAAGTAAAGAAAATCGTGAACGATTGATACTCACGTTCCCAGCTTGGCTGATGGGAAGAATGGGAAGGTGATTGGCAGGAATGGTAATATACAGAAAGTGAGAAATACTATCAGGACCCTTTCTAAGTGACTCTCTCTGACAGAAGCTATGAAGCATGAGCAAAGTATTGAACACTTCAAACGTCTCTTCCCCTGGCCGGTATGCTAGCATTCCTAAAAGGGGTCGGTAATGCCAGTTCTCATCCAAGTTGATGATACGGGTATCAGGATGACGTGATTTGTGAAATATTCGCAGACAGTATTCCTGTCTTAGGGGGTGCAGAGTCTTGTAGACTGAGAGGAGATTTGGTGCTTTCATCTCAAAGGCCTCTAAAAGTTGAAGACTGGAAGATTTGAAAGTACATATTAGATGACAGGATTCTTTTTTCCTTGCCTCCCACATCATATTGTTCCCTGTCAAGATGAAATCCTTCACACTGTGGATCGAGAAGGGTAGGTGTGGAGAGAATTAGAAGTTCAGGGTACCAGAATGGGGGCAGGGCTGCACAGTTTTATGGCTGGGCAAGAGAATCTAGTTTTCAGAATACTATGAAAACATCAGAGCCAAACATACTTATCCTCCAGGTTTTTCTGGGTCATGCTCTATAAACAATGATCTTTGGAAATTAAAAATAATAATAATAAGGGCCACTATATCTGTGCAACTCAATTCGTCAAGTGATTCTTTATTACATATATATGTTATAATAATGCAAGGATTATCTATAATAATAAAAGTACAATATGCTAATTAAACCAGATATCCTTCCGGACGACCTTCTGGATGAAGCCAGGGCTGCAAGGGAAACCTGGGTCCCAGGTGCCAGAGGGAAGCTGGTGCTGGCAGCAGGGGGAAGGAAGGCCTACTCTTGCACGAATTTCATGCATCAGGCCTCTAGTCTATTATGTAGATATATCATTTACCCCTACCACAGTATCATCTATTTTTAAGTCCTCACAGATGAGAGAGACTCAAGGACATGAAGTTCAGTACGTGGTTACCTGGTGCTCTTTCTACCATTCCCTGGTACAGAGTGTCTCCAGAAGTCACTTCTGACTGAATTACTGTCTACCTCAGCCGTGGGCAAACTACGGCCCACAAGCCGGATCCGGCCCGTTCAGCTGTTCTATCCGGCCCGCGGAGCCAAAAGAGCGGAGGGTTCTCTTGCTCTCCCCTCCGCTCCTTCACCAGCAGCAGTGTCAACATGTATTAGTTCACACAAACACTCCATCCATGCTTTTGTTCTGGCCCTCCAGTCCAGTTTAAGAACCCATTGTGGCCCTCGAGTCAAAAAGTTTGCCCACCCCTGGTGTGAGATATCTTGTTATTAGACTCCTGGATTACTATTGTCACCTTGGTGGTTTTTGTTTCTTTCTTTAAACAGATTATGAGCATTTTAACGGAAATATTTATTATACTAGAGGCCCAGTACACAACATTTATGCACTCGGGGTTGGGGGGGGGGGCAGGAGGGCCATCAGCCTGGCCTGTGCCCTATTGCAGTCAGGGAGCCCTCAGGGGATGTCCCAATAGGGAGCAGGCCTAAGCCGCCAATCGGACATTCTTAACACTGTGGTGGAAGCGGGCAACTGCACTCACCAGCGTGGTTTGTGCCTGAGCAGCGCTCTCCCTGTGGGAGCACACTGACCACCAGGGGACAGCTCCTGCATTGAGCGTCTGACCCCTACTGGTCAGTGCACGTCATAGCGACCAGTTGTTCTGCCGTTCAGGCAATTTGCATATTACCCGTTTATTATATAGGATATGAACTATTGAACATCTCAGCAGAAATGTTTGTCTATCCTACTCAATGTTAAAGAAGGAAATGGTTTTCTATCAATACCTAGCACCATTCTTCACATGTACTAACTGTCAACATTTAATGAAATATTCAAGGAGTACTAATGGGCCTCCTTAGGCACACGTGTGAATTAAGCAACATTTTTCTTTGTCTGCAGTGGCTTTTCAGTTATTTTCTCCTGAAGAACATTTTTCTCTTCCTTCTTCCTCTCAGGGTCTACTTGGTCATTCTGTGTATTTAAGAATACTTTCAACAAAAAGATAAATTAAAAACAAAACAAAAACTGAGGATAAAGAAAAAAAATAATGCCTCCAGGATGCTCTGTTAGAGCTTCTCATCCACTCCTGCTCACATTGATTTTTTTTTTGTTTCACAAAAAATTATATTTATCTGGAATTTATCAAAGTATTAATTTCTCTGGAATAGATAAACTTAGAAAGTAGAAAGTAAAGCAAAGTTAATTATTTAATAGCTTTAGGGGCATTTTAAATGTGAAAGAGAACCTATTTGGAACCAAAGAAAGTGCTTTCCTTATTTAAGCTAGATTTAGAAAAAGATACATTTTGTAAGGAAAATAAGATTACAAAAAAGGGAAAAGTATTATTCAACTGAATGATTTTGAGATAGAATCCCTGCAAACAAAAAGGTTGAGGTACTTCATTGTAAGATAGAAATGGATTAGTGACAGGGGTGATTTTTAATTTTAAGACAGAATGACCATGAGAATGTTGGCATTAGCTAAAATATGTTTGTAGAAATTAATTTACTTTGAATTTAACACATTCAGATTAAGTTTTAAACTGCATAAAGATTACTTCATATCTAATAGGTGGATGCATATGACCAGTAGAGAGACATTGAGGGTCCCCAGACACATGATTCTGTCAGAACCTCTTGTATGTGATGTACATATAAGAAAATGTGTGAGCAGTGGGAAATAAAAATGGAAAATATAATTTCCCATGCTTAAAAGATTTCACTTTTGCAAGAAAGAATAAAGAATTCAATGAGTGAAATTATGCTTATGGGAATTCATTAAGAACAATTGAAAATTAAAAGTTAAAAGTCTATTTCTATCAAATTGTTTCTGAATCTATTCCATTTCTGACAGAAGAGGACTTTAATTATTATATTGTGTCACTCATAGGGACCCAAGTATATTCCAGGATGATTGATTGCCGCTGGATTTGAAAGAAAGTCTCATTTTCCCATTTCAGACTCTCTGCTAAATCTAGGAAATAAACACAATAGTTGTAACAGAACATTCATCAACACAGACTGACTTAGAGCTTGATGAGGGATCAAGGGATTTATTCATCTTTTGTCTTACTCAATAAAAGCTTCTTGAATATGTCATTTGTATAAAATTGACCTACAGTGATTGCTCTGAATATTTTAAAGGTTCAGTAGACATTCCTTTAATAGCCAAAGATAGAAACAAAGAATTGATAGAATTAATAAGTGAAATGATGGAGTCGCAGGGACTATGTTAGTTAACTGAGGGTAAGGAAACAGTTGTGGGAAGATCTTATGTAGGTCAAACTTTCAAAAAATCACAACAAGGGAAGTAAAGGCAAAAATAAATGAATTGAACTATATTAAATTTTAAAAAAGTCTGCACAGCAAAAAAAAACCTCCACACACACACACAAAAAAAAAAAAACCGTCCTCAAAACAAAAATGCAACCAACCAAATGGGAGAAGATATTTGCAAACAGCTCTGACAATGGTTTAATATCCAAAACACATAAAGCACTGATACAACTCAACACCAAACAATCCAACTAGAAATGGACAGAGGACCTGAAACGACACGTTGCCTAAGAAGACATACAAATGGCCAATAGATACATGAAAAGATGCTCAGCCTCACTAGCTACTAGGAAAATGCAAATCAAAACTACAATGAGATACCACCTCACATCTGATAGGATGGCTATGATCAATAAGACAGCAAATAATTGTAGGTAAGGAACCCTCGTTCACTGCCGGTGGGAATATAAACTGGCGCAGACACTTTAGAAAACAGTATGCAGGTTCCTGAAAAGGATTAAAAATAGTGACCATATGACCCAACAACCCATCTTCCGGGTTTCTACCCAAAAGATTTGAAAATATTTATTTGAAAGACATGTACGCTCCTATGTTCATTGTAGTATTTTTTCACTGTGGCCAAGACATGGACACAATCAAAGTGTCCTTCACTAGGTGATTGGTAAAGAAGATGTGGCCCATATATACAATGGAATATTCCTCAGCCAGGAGAAAAGATGAAACTGCCATTTACCACGGAAAAAATTAAGAACCATATGATTTCACTCATGTGTATGATGTAAAACTGAAAACAGCAAAGGAACAAATAAGAAAACCAAACGAACAAAAGTCAAAATCACAGACAACGGTGTGGTGGTTACCAGATGGAAGAGTTTGTGGGAGTAGTAAAGGGGTTCAAACGTACAGTGACTGAAGATAGTTTGACTTTGGTTAGTGGGCACATTAAAAAAACAAAACAAAACAAAACAAAACAAAAAAACCTAAATCATGAACCAAAGTCATCAAGTAAGAAGGGATCAATATTTCTTCACTTATTTATGCATCCTCTGGTTGATTACTGTATGTGCCCTGACCGGGGATTGGATTCATCACCTTGACACTCATATCAGGACAATGCTCTAACCAACTAAGCTTCCTGACCAGGGCTTCAATATTTCTGTGTTAGAATTTCCAGGGAAAAAAAGTGCAGAGAATGGCAAAGAATAAATATCTGAAGAAATAATAAAAATAAGAAAAGGAAATAACAGTCATGACAACACTAAGATAATTTACGTTCTCACCCAGTAGGTTTCTTGATACTATATTCTACATATTAAACATTGAGCCACTTTTTTTTTTCCTGGTAGTAAATTAGCACAATTTTAAAATGCACATAACCTGATCACTTCCTAGTATTTCTTACTCTGTCAGAAGTATTTAAAGAAAAGATACTATAGCATTGTCATGTTCCTGATTGGAAAGTTCAAATACGAAGGGTGGTGGCAATGAGTGATGACATATTTTTGAAATCCTAATGGCTAAGATATGGTTCAACACGCATCTTTTTATTGATAATGATGAAAACTGCATACCTCAAGCTTTCTTATCCTTGAGGTCATTTCCCAAAAGCACTATTACTTAACTCATTTAAAATTTGACTGAACACTAAAGAGTAAGTCACGCCAAAGACTCCTTCATCAAACATCTTCACTGAGCAAGATTGTTGATTGGCCTTTTATAATTCTCATTTCTATAATTCTGTGAATACATTATGATTTATCAAAACCTTGGAAGTTAATGTAGTGATCAATCAATGCAAATGAACCGTAATGAAAACGGAGCACTTCGTTGATTGTGTATTCAACAGAAAGGCTTTCAGAGGTGATTGTGCAAAGGACATGTATGGTCATTCACTGTCACTAACATCTCCCTTCCTCGCGGCACAGGTTTTAGCTCCCTTCCCCCACAGAGGGCATTTGAAATTGGTTTTCTGGAGGATGTCCAGAAATACTGAGCACTTTTTTTTTTGGTTTTTAATATGTTTTTATTGATTTCAGAGAGGAAGGGAGGGGTAGAAACATCAATGATGAGAGAAAATCATTGATTAGCTACCTCCTGCTGCCCCCTACTGGGGACGGAGCCAGCAACCCGGGCACATGCCCTGACCAGGAATTGAACAGTGACCTCCTAGTTCATGGGTCAACACTCAAACTATGAGCCACACCAGACAGGCACTACTGAGCACTTTAAAGAGGTTATTCAAGAGCTTTGTAAAGAGGGGATATCTATGCCTCAAAGTGAACAGTTTGTAATTTTGAGATCCAAAACATTTGCATTTTAAAACATTCACTCCTCATTTGCAAAGCAGGGCCTAAGATGAGACCAGGAAGACAATTTTGTTCCATCTACATGTGTCCAGAACAAATGTTGTCTTGATCTAAATATTTGGAGATTCAAGTGGATGACTTTAATGTATAATGCATATCTTATAAGCCTGCTCTAGTTTGCTTAGACGCTTACTTGTAAATTAAAACAAACAAGAACTGGCAAAACTAAACAAATGGCCTGAGAGTTTGTGTAGCAAAACTTTGTTTCCCCTCAAAACTTATGTTCTAAGTCAGCCTGGTAACAACAACCAACAACAGATTAATAATGCTTCAGTGTATTTGCTAAATGTTTCACACGTTTAGTCAGACAGATGTTTAAAAAGTGCTTTGTGATTTGCTAGAATATCTTCTTGCTCTTTATATTACAAACCAGGAGAACAAGACCTAGAGCATGGGCTGAAAATTTGGATGTGCTAAATATATATACTATATAATAAATGCAGGGATGACTAAACAATAACAATTACATATATAAATATAAGTAAAATGCATATATATATAAATATATATATATATTTATATATATACATACATACACAGGTACACAGGATGGGACAAAAATAGATTGATAGTTGTTAATATGGAAAATAATACGATAATAAAAAATAACATAAGAATAAACTGAGTGTTTTGTATATTCACCATTGTAAGCTTCTTTTGCCCCACTCTATATATAATCATAGAGAATTTCTTTGATACTATGCATTACTACATACAAATTTATTTACTATACATTATAACTATAGAGAAGAACATATTCTATAAGAATTTCTTACTGCTAACACATCTTAATGAATGGTCAATACAAAATAAATTGTCAAATGGCATAGCAAACTCTTAAAGAGATGGGCTCTGGGTAAATGGTTTATAATTCATCTCAACCATCTACTAGCTGTATTTCTGTGGTTAAGTTATTTGAACTATTTAACATTCAGCTTCCTTATTTATCACAGAGAAATAATGATAGTTTCCACCTTCCTCTATTTTTGTGCAAATTTACTTACAGGTAGAGTTTGTAAAAAACTCTTATCACAATGACTAACATAGAAGATGTCCACAAATATTGATATCATTATGATCATTATTATCATTGTATTACTAATTAATTTACCTATGAACATTGCATTTCCCCCCCCTTCTACGCTGTTGACAAGAGTATGAAGGTATCAGAAAGTGATTATGAGATTAAGGCCTCCATTACAGCTGGGTGGAAGCAGTCAGCACCAGGCTGGGCCAGTCAGAGGGCAGTTCACAGGGGTCAGGGGTACCTGGGAGGGACTTTGACCCCATTCTGCCCCCCGTTATGGGTAATCGTTATAGGAATAATAACACCCTCCATTTAAGAGAATAGTAGTCCTCTCTTATCCTTGGGAATACGTATGCAGACACCCAGTGGATGCCTGAAGGTATAGAGAGTAGAGAACTACATATATATATATACTGGTTTTGTTGTTGTTGTTGTTTTAAAAATATATTTTTATTGATTTCAGGGAGGAAGGGAGAGAGAGATAGAAACGTCAATGATGAGAGAGAATCATGGATCAGCTGCCTCCTGCACGCCCCACACTGGGGACCGAGCCCGAAACCTGGGCCTGTCCCCTGACCGGGAATCGAATGGTGGTGATCTCCTGGTTCATAGGTCGAGGCTCAATCACTGAGCCACGCCGCCGGGCATACATACTGTGTTCTACACATACCCTTTTCCCATACATGCGTCCTATAATGAAGTTTAATTTATAAACCAGACACAGAAAGAGATTAACCCAGCGACTAATAAGAAAGTAGAACCATGAGAACGCAGTATGTAATCAAAGTCCTGTGAATGGCGTCTCTCCACGCGTCCTGGTGGACTGTACTCACCCTTGTTCCCGTGTGATGACAGGGCGCCTCATGGAGTGCAGAACTCTCACCCTGGCACCTGCAGGCGGCCCTCTGCGGCCTCCCCTGGGCCATCCGAGGGGCCAGCAGAGGCCCCAGCGCTTCGGGGCGGGAGTGAGGGAGCAAAGCTGCCTCGCAGGTGCATCAGGGGCTGGGGGGGAGGGGGGCGGGAGGGCCTGCACCTGGGTGCTGAGTGCAGGTGCATCAGGGGCTGGGGGGGGAGGGGGGAGGGGAGGGCCTGCACCTGGGTGCTGAGTGCAGGTGCATCAGGGGCTGGGGGGGAGGGGGGAGGGGAGGGCCTGCACCCGGGTGCTGAGGGCAGGCGCAGCCACGCGGAGGGGCCGCCAGGTGAACTCACGAGTTTCCATCACCAGCTTCCATCACGGCCTCTGAAAGGTGCACAGTCTACAACCCGGGACTTGCTTCTTTCCAAAGGCCTTTCACTTACCTACCGTTTTTGGACTGCGGTTGACCCCAGGCGATCGCAACTGCAGGTGAGAGGAGGAGACGTGGGTAACACAGCCAGGTGGGGGGCAGCCCAGCGGGTCCTGGGAGAAGGTGTCCGCCCAGCCCAGCCCGGGGGGACCCGGACAAGCTGGGGGCCGTCTCAGCCCGGGGCGCAGGTGACGGGCTAACATAGGGGAAGTCTACTATGTTGGTGCCGCTATTCTCCCTGGATTATTATTTCATTTACCTCGCAGCTTTGTGTTTTAAGCAACAAAAAGCCTATTGCCTTATTTGTGTCTGGGGTATTATACATTTTAAATTCAGAAAAACCTATTTTTTTCATCTATGTGGCATTATACAAAGTTATATCAATCGACTCTCCCACTATTGTATTAAAATAGACATAAATAGTTCTAAACCCAGCACTATTCAAATGAAAGGAATGCCATTAATCACAGATAAATGCTTTACTCTTTTTGGGAAAAACAACAACCACAAAGTATTTGTTTAATTACTTTTTTTAAAATGTTGATACGATAAATATATCCTGCAAACATTTTGAGACTATTCCATAGGTAAAAAAAAAACATTTTAGTCTTACTTAGAGGAATGCATATTGGTAAATTATTTTAGGATAAGATGGTTTTATAATTTATAATGCTTTGCTTTTCCCACATCATCATCTCTGTATTCTAAATATATGTCCCTTCAAATGTTATAGGGTTTCTTTTTGCTATGTAGCTAATTAGAGATTGGCAAGGCCAGTATTTTGCATGAATATCATGTAGGCCTCTAATTGTTTTGCTCCCCAAATTAGGCAGATAATCAACCCTAAAATGAGGGTGTTTCTGATGTTTGTTGAGTCCTTCAAAGAATAGGAATCAGTTGCAAACTGAATAAACCCACCATTAGTGTTTATGAATGCCCTGCATTTCGTTATTACTCTAAAAGTCAGGGTTGGATAAATGGTTATTTTATAAATTCTCCAATAAGTTCCAGTTAAAAAGGGATATAATCTGTTAAACTTCTTTTAAAAGTTTGCTTTTAATAATTTTCCAACAGAGTTGTATGAGTTCGTCACAGGCTTGTATTTAAAAGTAGGCCAGGTAATGAAAGTATATTTTAACAAATGGTGCCTTATTAAATATAATGATTTACATGTTTATTCAACATTTACTTGGGAAGAGACCAAGCAGCGCAGAAGGGAAGGGCGGAATAGGACCCCTGGGGTCAGTACTCTCTCGATATGTTCTCTCTAGAAATAGTTTGCCCTAAACTTGCATATTCCAGTCAACCACGATAAAACTTTGCTGGACACGTTATGCAATAGTCTCTTCAGCGTGCCACAGGTGGCTAAGCCACGTGTGTGTCTCATTTGTGCTCACAGCGCAGAGGAATTTCAGCAGCGGAGCATAAGGAAAAAGCTTGTCACCTTGCCCGGCATGTAGAAAGTAGACCCGCACTGTGTTCTGATAAAGTAAACTTTCAGTAATATTTAGAATCCCAGAGAAAGAGTTCCATCAGATTCCAGGAACCTGAACGCCTGGTCTGCTGCAGTCCTCTGCCTGGACCTTCTCACACAGAAGCAATAGGCCTGTTCCATGTGTAGGTGATGCTAGTTTAAGGCCCTGAATTGGAAGTGAGGATGAAAACCCTGAAAGTAATGCAACCTAATGATCAGAATGGGTAAATGTTTTTTCTCATCTGAAGCAGAAATGCTGAGCTAATTTACATGGCTGTTTATTAGTATAAAAATGGAGTAAGAACCCAAGTTCGTCTGAATCCACAGCCCATGCTCTGAAAAGGAACAGCCTGCTGATTTCAAATGGATTTAAGGAATAGCAGATAATATCATCTAAATCTTGCCAGAAAGAAAGGCCTCAGGTGAACTGTTCTAGGCAAATGCCATTTTTCAAAATATTGAACAGGTTCATAGCTGAAAACCTATATAGCAACCTGTCAGAGTTAGTTAACTAAATGTGCACCTTCCCACACGCTCAGCTTATGTTGAAAAATTCACCAGAAATTTACCTTGCTTGACTTGGATATGCTATGGGTATGCTCTTTTTTCACATGGTTGCAGAATTTGCTGAAACCTATTTTAAAAGTATTTAGACTCAAAGTATTTCAACTGTGATCTATTGCCCAGAATGACCCCTTTAATTATGACATAACCAGAGGCCCAATGCACAAAATCTGTGCAAGGGGCTTGGCCCTCACAGCCTTGGCCAGCCCTCACAGCCGTGGCCGGCCCTCACAGCCCAGGCTTCATCTGGAAGGTGGTCAGGATGGTCCTTCTGCTGTTTGCTCTAATTAGCATATTAGCTATTTATTATAGAGGATGTAGATCCTAACTTTTTTACTGAGGGAACTCCTGACTACAGGGTTCTCACCTGATTATAATTTGTTACTTAGAATATCTATTAAATTCTTATGTACTACGTTGTGAGTATATGTTAGTGAATAAAACTCGTTTGGTCTCCATAGAGAGTTTATATAGGAGAGAGCAGGCAGTACAATACGAGCAACCCATAAATATACATTATAATTGTAATCAATAATATGAAGAAAATAAAAAAATATATCAATAATTTAGAATAACAAAGAAGTGGAACCAACTCATAAAGGAGGTCAGGTGAGAGAGCTCTGAGAAAGATGAACCGTAGGCCACATAGAAAGATGAAAAGCCATCTACATCGGCAACCATGAACCATTGAGATCAGGAGAAAAATAAAATGGGAGGAGGGTATTTGGAATAGGAGAAATGAAGTTTGTTTTTATAACTTAAATTCTCTTGTTAAATCTTTTTTAAAAAACAGTGATAAGGGTAGGTATTTGAAGAAAGTAGTCAACAGACATCTCAAATGGAAAAATTGAGGGTGAAGTGAATTAAATAATCATTTTAAATAACCATTGAGGGCAGCAATCATATTTACCTGTCTTTGATGAGAGTGGACCCTGAATAACCTGCTTAACTGCCCATAGCCCACCATCCTTTCTGTTTCCAGGCGACATCCTGGCATTCTGAAACCCATTTCCCTGACAAGTCTTTCTCCCACAGCTCTAGTCCCAGAGGGGCCTTTTGCTGCACAATTGGGAAGGTGAACTTGGTCCTCCTCCCCATTTTGGCCTATTACTTGGCCAGCCCCCTAGGTGGCAGCAGTAAATAGTTGTATAAGTCCACCCTGGAGTTGGCCTCACTTTTTTTCTGTTTGTCCCATAATAATTTCCGGATTTATATATTAATACTGAAGACCAGTTAGCACTGTTATTTAAGTTAAATCATGAGTACGGTTTTTTTCGTGTGTGTGTGTGTGTGTGTGTGTGTGTGTGTTTTGAGATTTCTAGGGAGAGACATGAACTAAACCATTCCTGGTAGATTCATTCCTCCCTGTGCTCTGGGGATCTATTGTTCTTGAGCTAAGCTAATTCATTGTAGGGCATAGTCTTAACCACACTAATGCAGCTTCCTCCCCCATCACCAAGTAACTGTGCTTTGCTGTGATGAGTCATCATTGGAGAATGGAAGGCTATGAAATTTCTTACTCTAAAATACCTTTATTCACAGTAAAGAGGGAGAGTTTTGTCACTTTCCAGTTCTACTCAAGGAGAAATCTTGGAGGTTTCCTATCTCACAACCACTAACCTGTAGGTGTCAAACACACACCAACAAACAAACAAACAAATAACAAACAAACATCGCACTTTCTATTCTTCGCCTTCTACAAGTTCAAGTATTTTTTCCACCCTGCTCCTCTCTCTGGATTCTGTGTTTGTGGTACAAATGGTCATTTGACATTCTCTACTTTTTTTTATGACTCTGTAGTTATGCAATATTTTATTATAATCTACTTAAGGCTCCCTTTTTTATTTTACAAAGTTCACTTTGAAAGACATATAAACCAAAAAAGGAACACCAGCTTTGCTTTTCTTTTTTTTAAATATATTTTATTGATTTTTTACAGAGAGAAAGGGAGAGGGATAGAGAGTTAGAAACATCAATGAGAGAGAAACATTGATCAGCTGCCTCCTGCACACTCCCCACTGGTGATGTGCCCGCAACTAAGGTACATGCCCTTGACCAGAATCGAACCGGGGACCCTTCTGTCCTCAGGTCGACGCTCTATCCACTGAGCCAAACCAGTTAGGGCCCAGCTTTTCTTTTCTTTATGTGTCCTCCAAAACAAACCTAGCTGTCATTAACGCAATGCCATGTATCAGCTTGACTAGAAAAAGACCAGCTGCTGATAAGAGTGGTCGAGGTGCTTATAAATTTTACCATTTAGCATTATTATATTGGTACATGATATGTACTTTGCTATACGCTCATTACACCAGCTTTTATTATAGGCTGCATGGGACAAGTAATTCATGGACCTAAGACCCAGTGTTAGAAGCCTAATACTGCTTTTGAGTTTTAGTCTATTGAATCAACACCATTTGGCTACCAGAAACATCAAGGCGAGATGTATGGCCTATATGTGCTAGAAAATGAGAACCTGGAGGGGTGTTGGGCTCTATTGTTCTGAGGTTCTCTTAAAATGTGGAGATACTTTTATTGCCTTGTTCCAGCTTCTAGCTCCAAAATCCGGAGGAAGTAAAAAATCCCTGTCAATGTCCACATATATTTAGATCTATTATATTAATGAATACCTATGATTCATTCTGTAAATTTACCGTGATCTAACAATTATTTCTTCTGCTTTTGGACTTTCTACATTTTCCCAACATTTTGTTGTAGACTATGTATGTAACCTTTTCCTTAAATTCCTTGTTCAAAGGATATTAATATTAGCAATTTGTAGGTATTGAAATGTATTATGAAAATATTTTGCAAAATCTTTTTATGTCCATTTACAGGTCTACTGACCAAATATAAGCTTATTTGTTTTGCTATAATTATGCTTGTCAAGGGTATAATGATTTTTAATTCTTTCTTATGTGGTAGAGGTAAAAGGTACATGTTTTTAAAGTATTGCATTTTCTTTTTAATTAACCAAGCTGAAACTTTTTCCATATTTAATTGCTCTCTACATTAACCTTTGGAAAAAATCAAGACCATATGTAAAATCTAAACTTTTAAATCCACTACATAGATTTCACTTCAGATAAAGGCAAAACAAATACACATTTTTATGTGTCTAATTTTAGATATTGGTGTAACATTTTTGTGGCTTATCTCTTCCCATAATGTAAAAAGGAAACAAAATGTATTACTGTCAAGGTATTCATGTAGAAATAGTTAAAGGAATCTTACGTTTCTTAGGGTATTTTCTGTTTCTAGAATGTTAAAGCTGTGTTTGCCGTGGACAATGAATTTCTCAATTTTTAAAGTGGGTTGGTTCTATTTAGATCTGTTGAAAATATTTAGAATAGTCACTGATGCCGTTGAATGAAATAAAGGTCGGTAACAATTAGCAGCGGGAATTTGATTAAAATTTAGTTAGCAGATCTCCCTATTTTTATGGGCTTCCACTAGAAAAGGGAAGAGAGCAGGCTTTCAGAAACAGAGAAATATGTTTGAGTTACAATGGGAATTTATTACTGAGAATAGAGCCAGGAGGAATGGTGATGCCATGAGACAGGGAAAAGAGAGTAGGCACTCTTGTTCTATCTTTGGTTGGCCACTAACCATCTGGAATAGCATGTCTTTTCTAATGTGGCCACAGTCACTGTGTGGGTTTATGTCAAGTCTTTCTTTTGTCTCTCTGATAATTGCTCTATTTCATTTGGATCATATCCTACGTGACGTATGTGGGAAGCCTTGGTTAATGAGCATGCCAAAGAAATTCTAAGGATTATCTGAGGCCACAGAGAATAGGAGAGGCAAAAGCCCAGGTTGTGAGTCAATAAAGGGTCAGAAACTCTACTGGAGGGAAGGAAGAGTTGACACAGTGACAAGCAGCACTTCCATCTTTATTATTAAGATCGCTTCTTTGTAAACATATAAAGAAATCTGTGTAATTTGTCCACCTTCACCAGGAAAAGTAAAGCTGTCAGATTCAAAGTTTTAAATGTAAAGAGGGTATCCACATAAACTTAGAAACCAACAGCTTACACAGTTTAATAAAATAATAATTTTAGGCCCTAGCTGGCTTGGCTCAGTGGATAGAGTGTCAGCCTGTGGACTGAAGGGTCCCAGGTTCGATTCCAGCCAGGGGCAAAAATAAATAAATACATAAAATAAAATAAAATAAAATAATAATTTTAATCACCACTTTCATTTCCATTGATAACATTATTTTAGATATTAATATTTAAATTAATTTTATTATAGTGATGTATTATTATTTCTGAATTACATAAACTTGTAATATTTATTATGAAGTATTGTACATTTATATTATATCCATGTTATGTTATGATACAATATACAGTTATTGTAATATAAATTCATATTATATTCATTTATTTTCTTATACTTTTAATAAAATTATAACTCAGAATCCCTCTTTACACATGATGAACAATATCTTTATGTAAAAGTGGAATTATTTGGTATTTAAAAGGGGGTTTACTAGACTCAAAGGACTTTTAGTTGCTGTCCATCATCTAATTAGAGATTTTAATCTTTGAATTTCACATTTAACTTCTAGAAAACAAATTATTTTTGAATAGGTTTTTCATTTCAAAGACTTTAAGAAAATAGAAGCCCAATAAAGACCTACCAGTGGGTCAAAAGAGAGTTGATCATGATTAAAATATCATTTTAAGTTACCTGTAGGAGAGATTAAACCACACTTATGATTATAGCTTTAGAACATTTCAAAGAATAAAAGACAACTGTCTTTTTAAAAAAGTTAATATATTATTTTACTAAGAAATGAAATCATTTCATATAGAGGAAATAATTAAGTAGTCTTCTTAAATGTTTATGAACCGCATATAGATGAAATAATTAAGTAGTCTTCTTAAATGTTTATAATCAACAGAAGAGTATCACTATACAGTTACACTAGTAATAATATAATAATAAAACTGAAATAATAAAAATAAAATGTAAGTTATGTAAATTTCTTTTTCCTCTGTCTTAATAGTAATACCTGTTGTCTATGTTTTAATCTATTGATTGTTGCATAATGTATTCTTTTCATGGCTGGGATGTGTTGTGGAATCCAGAGGAACCATAAAACAATAATACACGCCCCAGGGAGTTTTAAAGTTCTAAAGAGCAGGTGCTTCTTCTTGGCTTCTCAGATGAAACTAAGAATCCAACAAGGCAAAGATGAGTCAAACCTTCATTCAGTTTTCTACTATACGCAGGGCAACAAGCAATGCATGGAAACCAATAATAAATTGATTAGGGGGCCCTGATTGCATACCTGCCATTTATCTACCCATAAGTAATATGTAAACCAGTGCTGGTTGTCTCTTTAACAGTGCGCCGCTAGTATGGACACAGTGAGGGAGGTGGGTTCTTAAGTAGAAGTTATGTGACGTAGACGACAGGTGATAGATGGCAAGGTTGCAATTTAAAGAGAAAAACAATTCTTGATATAGTCAATCCTCATTATTTAGATTTGTGATCTCACGTACACTCTAAAATTTACTTGTATTCCCAAAAGTAAGATTGTGTCACTTTCACAGCCCTTTGGGTTTGCGGAGCGCCATAGAATGGGTCACCCGTGGTGCATGTTCCGGCTGAAAGCTCTGCATGCTTGCTTCAGCTTTCATCCTGTAAACAAGTGTCCTCCTCATGGTCTACTTAGTGCTACATTTTTCATATTATGTTTTTTAATAAATTTTTATTGATTTCAGAGAGGAATGGAGGAGAGAGAGATAGAAATATTAATGATGAGAGAGAATCATTGTTTGACTGCCTCTTGCATGCCCCAAACTGGGGATCAAGCCCACAATCTAGGCTTGTGCCCTAACCAGGAATTAGACCATGACCTTCTGGTTCATAGATTAATGCTCAACCACTGAGCGACACTGGCAGGGATCATATTTATGTTATTTTTGTGTATTTTTTTGTGTGCAATTTCACTAAGCTTGCCCGCAAGCATAGTGTTTCAGTGCCATCTAGCATTCCCAATTTCAGGCTGTGATGTGCCCTTATGTGCTATTATAGATCCTTTGTTCAGGCATGAGTTATGGTGCTTGTTGGCCATGAGTTAATGTTAATGAATTAAAAATAATATTAAATTAACAGTCTTTAAACAAAAACATACATAAAACTATGTTCTATGTTTATCAATGAAAATGTACTGAAAAGGGCTTACAGAAACCTAACCCTGTATTTCTCCTAAGACCAATGGTTAAGTGTTTGCTAATTCACTGTTTGCAGAAATTTTATAAATAACTAGAGGCCTGGTGCACAAATTAGTGCACAAGTGGGGCCCCTCGGCCTGGGCAGTGATCAGGGCCAATTGGGGCTGTCTTGCGCAGTCCCAGTGGGGGCAGATTGGGGCGGGCTGGCCAGCCAGGGAGAGGGACTGCGCGAGGTTGGTCAGCTGTGGGAGATTGGCTGTGGGAGCGCACTGACTGCCAAGGGGCAGCTTCTGCATTGAGCATCTGCCCCCTGGTGGTCAGTGCACAACATAGCTACCATCTGATCATCTGGTCATCTGATCATTATGGTCACTTAGGCTTTTATATAAATAGATTTCTGTAAATAACAAGAATTGACTGTACATTGGCATATTAGTTTGCTAGAGCTGCCATAACAAAATGCTACAGATTGGGTGGCTTAAACAACAGAAGTTAATTTTTTCACAGTTTGAAAGGTCAAAGGTCATGATAAAGATGTCAGCAGGTTTGGTTTCCTCTGAGGCCTGTCTGCTTGGCTTGCAGACGGCTGCTCCTTGTTGTGTCCTGATGTGGTCGTTCCTCTGTGAGCATGCATTCCTGGTGTCTCTGCGAGTGTCTGCCTTGTGAGGTTTCCAGTGGGAACCTCCTAGAATTTTTATTTATAACTTATAGGAACCGACCCCTGCTGTGGCCAAGATTTCTACTTGAACAGGCATATTTATTGCTGAATAAGAAAGAAATCTTTACTATACTGAGACACTAAGATTTGGGATACCCAGCTGACATGGTTAGTGGGTGAGTGTTGACCTGTGAACGAGGAGGCCACGGTTTGATTCCCATCAGGGCACAAGATCAGATTGTAGACTGTATCCCCAGTAGGGGGTGTGTAGGAAGCAGCCAATCAATGATTCTCTCTCATCAATGTTTCTGTCTCTCTCCCTCTCTGTTCCTCTCTGAAATCAATAAAAATGTATTTTAAAAAATATTTGGGTGCTGCTTATTATAGCAGCTAGCATTTACCCTAATATAGAAGTAGGCCCCTTTAATATAGTAAAGTAAGAAAACTAAATTATGTGACAGTGGCTTAGCTGTCAGGTGGCCAGCAAGGAGAACACCCTAAGACTGAAGAGATGCTAATGGTCAACAGCAAAATGGTTGATAAAACTGTCACTTTGGAACATGTGCTTGCTGGCCAGCATCTCTGAGCTAGAAGGTAGGAATATAGACCTTAAACGTGTGTTTACTTGTTGGTGTTATTGGCTCTATTTGTACAGAAAGGCATGAGTTCAGAAAAGAATTGGCCAGTTTGAAAGCAAAAATGTAAAGAAAAGTATGTGGATCCAGAAATTCAGAGACTTCAGAGTTGGAGAAGGTGGCAGGTGATAAATTCTAAAAAAATAGGTGTTGTGGTTTAAATGGGATTTTAGTGACTGGGGCCCAGAAAAAAACCAAAAAAAACCAAAAAAACATTTCAGTGAAATAAAGCAACTCAGGCAAAAGGTCAGGTTCAGAATAAGGTCTTTCTCCCTATTCTTCCATAGAGGCTCAGAGCAGTCACCATTAACGTGAGAGAGGACTGTGAGAATGCGGAAGCCGAATAAAGCAGGCCTGAGAAATGTGTGGGAGAGAAACTGGTGGGTGATTGCTAGCACACAGACCTGTCTGGCCTGGGATAAATCAGGCGCCTGCTCTGTTCCTGAAGAAATTATAGTGACAAAGAAACATCGTCCTGAACTCAAGAAACTTCTGACTTTTGAAGGCTGAAAACAACCCTGCTACCAGCCTCCTACTTCGCCCAAGGCAGGAACTGGGTTATGAGAGCAACAAAGCCTCATAGGAGAGCATGTTCTCCGACACTCACTGCAGGTGTGGCCAGGAAAGATACCGGAAATGGAAAAGTACCGGAATGTAGAGAGAAGGGCTACTGAGAAAGTGATCAACGGCGTTTGCCTCAAATCTGAGGTATAGGTAGAGATCCTTGGGGAAGGAATTATTTTACACACACACACACACACACACACACACACACACACGCTTCACTTTTTGTCAGTCATCTACTCTCTTCTTTTCTGAAACAAATATAATCCTTGAATTGACAACAATGATTTTAAGATTATGAGGAAAAATACTCTACTTTTACTGCAAGTTCATCAGGAAGTTGGAAAAGTCTGGGTCTTCTGTAGTAATAGTAAAAGCCATATCCACCCAGAATTGTGCATAATCTGATGACAATAGATTTCTACTTGTTTAAGGGATGATTTTCTATTAGTTGCAGCTGGATAAAATGCTAACACACAGTCTTTCAATGTACACAATTGTATATTTTTCAGTGTATTTGGCATCTCATATGCATCTCAGGTCAGACATATAATATTGCATTTATGCTACGTTCCATCTCTACCCAAATGGCCAGTTCCCCTTATTGACCTGAGTATCTTCATTATTGGTGCTGGTCCTTTGCATATCATTATAAATATACTCTGTTCCTAGATTCAGAAAACTCCCTTATTCCTTATATGCAATTGGTAATTAATTCCTGTTAAGTATATCTGTAATTAATTTCCTTTTTTCCACTCACCCTAGCACTGCCCTGTTTCAAAATCTTAACATCACTCATATTAGCATTGAATTTGTCTCTTATTTACCTCATCTCTTCATATTTGCTTCATTCTAGCTCATCACCCACAGAGTAGAAAATTTGGCTTTTATATAAAATACAAAATTTTGATTGCATTTCCCCCAGCATTTTTTCTTTTTTTATTATAATTCAAGCCTAATCTGAACACCTTCACCTGACATCCAATGACTTTCATGATGGATGTTCCTCTGTTTCTGAATTTATCTTCTGTCACCTTATCCCTTCCATACAGTCATATAAAAGTCAACTAGTTTTTCCCTAAAATGTAACTGGATTCCATGCCGCCATGCCCTTTTCCTGTGCTTCCTCCCACCCCCCATTGTTTTCGAGTCTTCTTACCTTGTTTTCTTATTGTACCGTCATTAATCATTAACCCTTCAAGAACTAATGTACTTTGTAACGTATTTCCTCTTGATTGCTTGCTCCTCCGTATTATCATTGTGCGTCTCCTTGTTATCATTATTGGTTTATTTGGTTTTCTCTTCTTGTATAAGTCAGTGTTCAACCAGAGAAGCAGACACTGGGAGATATATACTAAGAGATTTATCACAAGTAGCCAGCTTGCCTGCTATCTGCTCCGAGTTTTTCTCCAGGCCTATATCAATACCACTCTCCTCTATTTTTATAGAATCTGAAGTGTCCAGGCTACCTGCACATCACATAGAATTTCATGTTGATCCCTTACATTGATGGCATCCTGGTTTCCAGATAGGATGAGCAGGAGGTGGCTTGGAGGCTGTAGGCTGGGGAAGACATGTGCAGGGTGGAAGTAAAGTTGTTTTAGTTTTTTTTCTCACCCATTGTTATGTGATGGGCATCAACATAGACCATTGCTTTTTCATGTGGTCCCATTTGTTCATTTTTCTCCTTATTTTCCTTGGCCCTGGGAGGTGTATCAGTAAACGTATTGCTACAGAGATGCCTGCAATTTTGCTACCTATGGCTCCTCATAAGATTTTTATGGTTTCACGATTTACATTTAAGTTTTTTTTAATCTATTTTGAGTTTATTGTATATAGTGTAAGTTAGTGGTCTAGTTTCTTCTTTTTCCCCTGTACCTATTCAATAAACTGATGAACAAAATAGATCCAGAAATATAGGAGCATGGAACAGACTGACAAATTTCAGAGGAATTCAGGGGTTGGGGGCTGGGGAGAGATTAACTAGGGAACTTATATGCATATATGCATAGCCTATGGACAAAGACAATAGAGTGAAGGCCTGGGAGGGGCTAGTGCAGGACAGAGGGAAGGGGCCAATGGGGAAAAAAAACACAGAGGGTAAATTTATAATACTTTCAACAGTAAAGATATATATATATATATATATATATATATATATATATATATATATATCATTGCTCATTTAGTAAAAAATAGAAATAGAAAAATGCAATATGTTCAGGCCCCTATATCAGTTACTTTGTGTACAGTAAACAAATTGGGGTGGGGTAGAGCCTGGACTTAAGTAGTAGTGATGCTGTGTTATCAAATTATTTATTCATTGAGGATACATCTTACTTGCTGAAGAGAATTATAAAATGTCAGGTTCTTTTTTTTTCATTATTCAATACTGTCTGCTACTATAACATATCAATTTTTCCTCCACTCCCTACTGTGTTGATATGTCCGTCTCATTGATTTGCTGCCCATCAAACCCAAATCTGATCTGTTCCATTAGCAAGCTGTCACTCACAATGGACTTTCCGGAGTTTTCTAAGGGGTGTGTGCCTCTTGGTCTGAAACTGGACCACAGAACCTGGCTGCCCTGCCACCTGCGAATGAATGGGATTGTTTCCTCTGTTTTCAACCCTTCCTGTGGTTGTTGTTTTAAGGTATTGTTATTGATTTCAGAGAAGAAGGAAGAGGGAGGGAGAGATAGAAACATCAATGATGAGAGAGAATCATTGGTTGGCTGCCTCCTGTACCCCCACTGGGGATCAAGCCCACCACCCGGGCATGTGTCCTGACTGGGAATTGAACTCTGACCTCCTGGTTCATAGGTCACCGCTCATCCACTGAGCAACACCAGCCAAGCACCCTTCCATGTTTTATCATTGGCTATAGCAAGCATCCTCAGATGTGGTCCCCCAAAAAGGACCAGTTTCCCACTGAGTCAGGACACTGGCGGCCCAGGAGGAACGGAAACAGAGGCAGCAGTGGGCAGGGTGTTTATTTTATTCTTATGAAATTTTGAATTGCTGCCTGTAGTCCCTGAGGTTATTATCATTGTCATTAAATTTGATCATTTTATTTAAAAAAAAAATGCCAAGACCGGTTTGGCTCGGTGGATGGAGCGTCGGCCTGCGGACTGAAAGGTCCCAGGTTCGATTCCGGTCAAGGGCATGTACTTTGGTTGCGGTCACATCCCCAGTGGGGGGTGTGCAGGAGGCGGCTGGTCGATGTTTCTCTCTCATCGATGTTTCTGGCTCTCTATCTCTCTCCCTTCCTCTCTGTAAAAAATCAATAAAAATATATTAAAAATATTTGATAATTTTGCTAAGATATAGCCCATATTTGATCACCCTTGATCAATTTTAATTGGGTCCTTGTCTGATATGATCTTGTCTATATCTTTAATTTCTTTCCTGACTTTGATCAATTTTCATTGCATTTTTTTTTCTGCACTTTTTTTTGGTCCATTTCTATTCTTGGTGTTTACATGTCTAATGTTATTTGTATGTATGTTGATCTCCATATGACTGTATGAGAATATTTAATTCAGTTTGGAATGTGATGTTACAACTTTCTTTTACTCCTGTTTTAATGTTATTTATTCAGGAGGCTATAGGACAGCGGATCTCAACCTGTGGGTCGTGACCCCCTTTGGGGGTCGAACGACCCTTTCACAAGGGCCGCCTAAGACCATCGGAAAACACATATAAAATTACATATTGTTTTTGTGATGAATCACTATGCTCTAATTATGTTCAATTTGTAACAATGAAATTGGGGTCACCACAACATGAGGAACTGTATGAAAGGCTCACGGCATTAGGAAGGTTGAGAACCGCTGCTCTAGGAGGTTATTTTTAATCAGTTAAAACACTATGATTTGTATTTCCTGGTGTTTGTTGTTGTTGTTCCTTACAGCAGTGCTGTGTTTAGTAAGTTTTTCAAGTTCTTCCTTCTGTTTCTATACATATGATAGAGAGAGGGCCCATTCCTTCGATGTACTGATGTTCATTTTTCTTCTTGCATGAAGTATGTGGTGGTGGGAAGAGGAAGAGGAGTGTGGAGGCTTTTTCTCTTTTATTTTTCTGCTAACTTACCTCTTTTTTTCACTGCCATTCCTTTTATTTTTTAATATACTTTTATTGATTTTAGAGAAGAAAGGAGAGATAGAAAGAGAAACATCAACGATGAGAGAGAATCATTGGTTGGCTGCCTCCAGCAAGCCCCACACTGGGGATCTAGTCTGCAACTGGCATGTGCCCTGACCGGGAATCGAACCGTGACCTCCTGGTTCATAGGTCGAGGCTCAGCCACAGAGCCACACCAGTGGGGCTTCACTGTCATGTCTTCAAGAAGCACCTTCCCTCCTTATCTGCTCTGCCTCAGAAGTTCTGGGTTTAGGCTGCCATTTCAGTCCCCAGTTTCATCAGCCCCTTCCCAGTGGTCCCTGTAGTAAACTATTCATCCCAGGGCCCAGGCCTGTCCTGACGGTGTTCATGCTGAGCATTGAACTTTGGAGAGTTACTTTGTCTATGCCCTGCCTACCTATTCATCTGCCTCTTCTCCTTACATGGTGTGTCTCTCTCTCTCTCTCTCTCTCTCTCTCTCTCTCTTAAACCTATCATTTTGTTAAAAATTTTTAAACAGGATTATTTGAAAGAATAATGCAGCAAACACATATATACTCTTCTAATACTGTCCACCTGGACCCCCTTGCCTACTTTTCACACCTACCGGCTCAAGGGGGCAGTAAGTGCTCTCTCGGGGTTAAAATTTGTTTCACTACTTAGAGATCATTTGGATTTTGTGATGTTTTCTGTCTCCTAATAATTCTGAAGATGAGAGTCATGTGTGGTTTTATTTGTACTACCTATTGAATTTATGGTCTTCTGAGAGGATATGTATTAAAAATTTTGGATTCAAGTGGTTATCATTGTCCTTCAGTTCTAAAGTTCCCTGTTTTCATATTACCTTGGTAGATATACTCAACTGGAGCAGCTTTGTTCTGTGTTGTTTTTTGTTTGTTTGTTTATTTACTTGCACTCTTTATTTATTAAAGTCCTTTGGTTTGTTAAGTGCCATAATTGTGTTTCAACAATTTGTATTCTTTCCATTTTAATTATGTTATCATTCACTCATTATTATTAAATAGCATTTGACTTAGTAACCATTTGGAGACTAAATTTTTTCAAGGTAATTACAACAGAAATGTAAAATCTAAGTTCCATTGAGCACCCATTACAAAATCAAAGGCAGTAATATTTCATTAGTGTATTGTTTTGGGTATATTTCCTTAAGTTTTAGAATATAGTATAATTGCAAAATAATTGCCTGTCTTTTTGGATTTTATCTTTGAATTGAGACTGGGTAATTTAGTTAGAAAATATTCCTAGTGATTCCATTTTTCTTTGTTCCTTATTTTATTATATAATGTAGTTTTATTATTTTATCCAAAATGACTTAAAATGCCTTATCATATTTATTTAGGTTTTCTTTGTGAAAAAAAATTACTGAAAATGGCAAGTAGAGATAAACACTCAATAAAACTTTCATATAGCACCAAAGAGGAAAAAAGTATTTTGTTTGTTTTATTATTTTTAGTTAAAATGTTTGATTCTATTTAAAAGTTGTTGGAAATACTCCAGCTGAGGAGAATAGTAATTGATAATGTGGCCAGTTTGTTGAAGAATGCATTGAGGTATACAAATGCAATACTTTTATTTTGTACAGGCATTGCTTTTTACTACACTGTGTGGAATCTAGATTTTCCACTGGGTTTTACTTAATAACTTCTTCAGGTTCCATAAATTTCCTCCGACTTTTATTACTTACTATTAGGTAAGTATTCATTTCAAATGAATACTAACCTAATTCATTTTCAAAACTTTGATCACAAACTTGACAAATTTTGGTGCTGGCCCCATTCCCTGGCCAGCTTCCTCTGTGGGCTGACTGCTGCACAGGGGACAGGGGAGCAGGATCCCCTTCCTTCTCCTAGTTCTGCTGTTGTTGGGAGGAGACAGGAGATCGATGTCCCCTTAAAAGGCAACCATATTGCTGGTAGGAAGGCATCCTTTGGCTGAAAGGAGTTCATTTAGATGCTGGTGGGTGGTGTTTATGTGGTCGAGTCCTAGTTTGTGTCCACACCATCTTGGAGGGGTCTGCAGCTTTATCCTTCTTTCTTACACTTGAGGATCCCTATGGAGGACCAGCTGTAACTCCCTTTATCTGCCAAAGGTATGCCCTCAACACCTTCTTGGGTTGGGCATTTCATCCTTTGGCCCAGCAGAGACCTGGGGAGCCCTGTTGTTAGCCCATGGAGTTAGAAGCAAGTCTGATGTCTTCCTCTGAATCCTTAGCAGGTTACACAGCATAGACATCATACAGGGATTACCCATAATTCTTGTTAGGCTCACTTAGTCCTCCGGCCTAATAGTCTTGCTGACAATTATTATACCACAGGGCTTTCTGCATTTAGAAACCTGCCAACATGGACTTCCATCGTTATGTGCCGTATCCACCAAGCTTTGGGGGCCTTTAGGAAAACTCCCCACATTTTTCACATCTTTCCTAGATCCAGAGAAAGTCTTCCAGGGAAGCTGTCCCATGCTCTGAGCTCCCCAGAGCACTTGTCTAAGATCTCTCTGAGCAGGTGGCACCAGGTGAGCATGAGCGCCCAGCAGTTCCTTAATCAGGTGTAGAATGAGACTCAGTCTTTATTGTAACAGGAGAACATCAAACCCAGTGGTTCTCTTGGAGCTCCCTTTAATTGATTCCAGGGGAGAGTGAGCCCCCGTCCCTTGTCCCAGAAGAAAAAGGCTGCCATGAGTTCACAGAAATGCGTCAGCTCAGAAGCCTATGCGGGGATTGCTGGTCAACCTGGTGGCAAGCGAGAAGCCTTCTTTCTGCCCTGGCACCCAGTGCTTTCCGTCCCTCCGTCTGGGGCCTCTTCCCCTATGCCCAGTGGTGTGCTGCTTAATGACATACAGACATCATACGTTCTAGGGACTGTTTTCATGTTTCTCCTATTTTTCACGCTGAGAATCACATTTTCTATATCACACCGTGTTGTTTTTCATACTCTCTTTCATATAGTTTTAGCTAGGATTTCCCCCTTGTACTCCATATCTTCTTTTTTTCTAACTCTCTTTTTAGACAGTAAAGTTTTCTGACAACCTATTCTTTTCAGATGCAGGGAGAGATTCTTGTATACTGCTGATCATTCTTTTATTATAAACCATGGACCCAAAGTACAAATGCTGCCTTTCCATGCTATCCCCCTAGTCCAGCGGTTCTCAACCTTCCTAATGCCGCGACCCTTTAATACAATTCCTCATGTTCTGGTGACCCCCAACCATAAAATTATTTTCGTTGCTACTTCATAACTGTAATTTTGCTACTGTTACGAATCATAATGTAAATATCTGATATGCAGGATGTATTTTCATTGTTACAAATTGAACATAATTAAAGCATAGTGATTAATCACAAAAACAATACGTAATTATATATGTGTTTTCCGATGGTCTTAGGCGACCCCAGCAAAAGGGTCATTCGACCCCCAAAGGGGTCGCGACCCACAGGTTGAGAGCCACTGCCCTAGTCCGTGCTCTTCATACTGTCCTTTTGTTAACATAAGACACATTCAAACCTGTAAAGAATTTTGTGAGTTTATTTGAGCCAAACTCTCAACAGACAATTGCTGGGAAACAGAATTTCAACATATGGAGATAATGCTCTGGAGAATGGCGATTTTTCACCTTGTTTTATACATTATAGTCAAAAGGGGAGACATAATGGTTTACTTGAATTCCATCGGTGATAGATTAGGGAGGCAGGAGAAAGCAAAGTGGGGAAACCTCTGGGATTGGGTAAAAAGTAAAATGGTAGACGCACACTTCTTTTACATAGGTGGGTGTAGGACAGTTAATAGTCAACAATTAATACAATAACACTAGCAGTGAGGAAATTTGTGGTTTTGCCCTGCTGCATTGGTTGTGCCCTGAAGGGTCTGGGAAAAGGGAAGTTACAAGTTACCCTGACATTCCACAGGTATGCTATCATAGATTCAAAAAAAGACAGTAGATTAAAAAGAGTTCAGTGTTGATCTTTGTCAGGGAAGATACCAACCTAGGACAAGACTGCTCACTATAAACTGCTTTTAATTAATTCAGACCCTCCTTTGTGGTTACTTTAGGTCTCTGAGTTTGCAAGGCCCCCACACTGGCCTTCCCTCAGTCAGTGAGCTGTGGCCCTTTTTCGCCCACAGTTTCTTCTATAGTCTGAAAACAGTTTAAGGAAGAGTTAAAAATGCATCCCTCCTCCGCTCCCCACACTGCAAAGCCACTAATTATGCTAATATTTACAGTATTTTAAGATCCATTCCCAATTGAAACAACATTGAAGTCTGGCCAATTCCTCACAGAACAAATTGGGGTTTTTTATGTAGATATGTCCTGAAATAAGCCTCCACAAGTGATCTCTCAATCAATATTTCCACTGAGAATTATAGAAATATGAAAATAAAAACTTGAAATACAGGTTGTTAAACCCAGTTTAATTTTTTAAGATAAATTGTTTTCTATTATTTGGAGCTCTCTGTCTCTAAAGTTTAAATGGCAACAGAAAGAGTATTCTTTTTTTTTTGCTTGTATCATAATTCTCCTTCAATGTTTCCCTATTTCATTCCACTTACGTTCTCCTGCACATGTGAAAGAATCCATTTGACAAAGAGCTCCTTTCCATACCTGTCTGTGAATAGTCCGGAATGTAAGCTCCTTGGAGGGAGGACATGCATCTTTCACATGTTGAAGACCTGATACAAAAGGAGCCCTATGTAAATGTTAACTATCATTAGACCAAACTCTTCAATCACTCCCGGTGGAGAGCAAGAGGGCTGGGGAGGTGATGACAGCCGGAATCTACCTGGCATGGCAATACCTTTGGGTGCCTAGCCAAGCTACAGCCTGAGGCCCCTTCTGTTGAAGAGATAATAGAAAATAGTCCAAGTACCCACAGGCGACCTAAGCAAGAAAGGAAGAGAAATGAAGGGAAGTGCCTGTGGGGTGATACATTTGAAGAATAGTTGGGTTAGGAAGAGAAGAAAAATCATCTAGTGGAAATTTTTTTAAAAATCAGATTTCTGTGAAACAAATAAAATAGTTGCAAATTAAAGCTGAAGAGAGAACACACAAAACTTTCAACAAAGAACAGTACAGTACAATGGGCAGAATGATGCTTTATAAGTTTATAGAATGCAAACCGCTGGTTTTGACATGAAGTAGTCAAAACTGGTGGCTACCAGGAGAAAAAGAATTTCTTTTTTTAAAAAAAATTTCTTTATTAAGGTATTACATATGCGTCCTTATCCCCACTTACTCCCCATCCCCCCCCCCCCCCCACTCAGGCCCTCACTCCCCTGGTGTCTGTGTCCATTGGTTAGGCTTATATGCATGCATACAAGTCCTTTGGTTGATCTCTCCCCCTTACCCCCGCCCTTCCCTACCTTCCCTCTGAGGTTTGACGGTCTGATCGATGCTTCTCTGTCTCTGGATCTGTTTTTGTTCATCAGTTTATGTTGTTCATTATATTCCATAAATGAGTGAAATCATGTGATAGTTATCTTTCTCTGACTGGCTTATTTCTCTTAGCATAATGCTCTCCGGGTCCATCCATGCTGTTGCAAATGGTAAGAACTCCTTCTTTTTTACCGCAGCTTGTATCATAATACACATTCCATTGTGTAGATGTGCCACAGTTTTTTAATCCACTCATCTGCTGGTGGGCACTTAGGCTGTTTCCAGATCTTAGCTATGATGAATTGTGCTGCTATGAACACCTAGGGATATATCCCAAGAAACTAGAAACACCAATTAGAAAAAGAATTTCTTAAAGACAGAAAGCATTAATTCTGAGAGATATCTGGAATGTATAAGGAATGCATACATATCAAGTCGGCATGGGAACAATATGAGGAAACCTGTGATTACAAAAACTAAAAGGAGAAAAATTGTGGTCCCCGCAATGGTTTAAGTACAGGCTAATTCAGCAGCGATGGGGGAGTGGGAGGAGTTAGAAATGGAGAGAGTAGGTGTTTGTATGGGGGAGGAGGCACCTTAATAAACATTTTTGCCAGTATATACACTTCTTGCCTTCACTCTTGCTTATTTTGCCATAGTGTTGCAAATAAAATAGACTAGGTTTTCTCATAAAGATCCAACATACAATCAAGACAGGGGAATGCAATTTAGGAAGAACAGTCATCTTTAGTTCAATAGCTTTTAAATTGAGCCAAGGCATTAACTGTTGATGGATCTATGCATCGCCCAGGGAAAGCACAGTCGAGTCCCATACCACTTCCTGAGATCGCTCTGCTCCCCTTCAGTGTGATGGATCTTCATTACTCTGCCTTGCTTCATTGTCAGTTAGAGGAAGGCTCATCATCACTAGCTAGCCGGGGTCGAATATCTATCCATTGATCTATCGATCTCTTTATCAAAGCAACATACTGTTCACTGGTGATATTCACAGCTTCATTTGAAGAAGACCACAAAATATATTTTGTAGTAGGAACATGCTTGGTCCTTTAGATTTCAAAACTTGTTATTACTTAAGATAAGGGATCTCTTGTTGCTTTAGGCCAGTGATGGCGAACCTTTTGAGCTCAGCGTGTCAGCATTTTGAAAAACCCTAACTTAACTCTGGTGCCGTGTCACATATAGAAATTTTTTGATATTTAAAACCATAGTAAAACAAAGACTTATATTTTTGATATTTATTTTATATATTTAAATGCCATTTAACAAAGAAAAATCAACCAAAAAAATGAGTTCGCGTGTCATAGGTTCGCCATCACTGCTTTAGGCCCTGCTGATAACTGACAATGAAGGTGAAAAGGAGCATGTCTTGATTGTATGTTGGGTGAGAATGTTAAAGTTTTCATGCGTGCTTTTAGCTGCAAGAAAATTACATCTGATCAGAATCTGCAAAGGTTCATATTCTGGATCCCACTTTGCCACCGAATAAGTGTCGGGTAATTGTGAAAACACAGACTTTACCTGTGTATTCCCTGTGGAGTAACAACCAATCTGGCATTGCCAGGAAAGGTAATGAGCAGTGTAATTGCCTATTATAAATGAGCTCAGTAGTGGCTGTTTTCCATCTGAAAATAACACCTGTCTCTGTTAGCATTTCCAGACTTCCCGATGATGAGGTGCAGCATGGACCTGAGTATTTACGCAGCACCTCACTGCAAACTGAGGAGCTAGGTTTGTTCTCAGGAACTCATCCACACAGTAAGGATAACAGAAACTTCAGTGAGATGATGGAAGTTCATCGTAACTCATGAGAGAAACATGGATAACTTTATTGACGGGGTATTTGTTAAATAGAAAGCCAAGTTCATAATATAATGTAAAAGGAGAGATAAAACTATGAAGCCATGTGGTAAATAAGCACAATGGAAAGTTTGGCAAATTTCCCTTTGTCGAATGAAGCCAGAGTGCATATTAATTTCCGTACATTTTGTGGCATTTAAAATTTCCCCTTTGCATTTGCTAAAAGCAAAACTCTTTCATCAAACCTTATAATATACTAGAGGCCCGGTGCACAAAATTTGTGCACTCAGCTGTGGGTGAGGGGGGTCCTTCACCCTGGCCTGTGCCCTCTCACAGTCCGGGAGCCCTTGGGGGATGTCCAACTGATGGCTTAGGCCTGCTCAGGGAGTGGGCCTAAGTTGTCAGACATCCTTAGCACTGCTGTGAATGCAGGAGAGGCTCCCACCAGCGCTCGCCAGCCATGAGCCCGGCTTCTGGCTGAGTGGTGCTCCCCCTGTGGGAGTTCACTGACCACCAGGGGGCAGCTCCTGCCATAAGTGCCTGCCCCCGGTGGGCATAGCGACTGGTTGTTATCCTGTTTGGTTGATTTGCATATTAGCCTTTTATTATGTAGGATAGACGGTTCCTTTGTGACTTTAGACTGTTGACGGATAAGTAGAAGTGCCCTTGAAATTTAACAAACAAGAATTTATTGTTGCTTTTTGTTGTTTGTTTTGTTAATGAATTGAGCAACAGTGTCATTCTATTCCTTCAGTAGGAGAGCAAAAAGTTGTATCACAACCTGAGGTCAGAGAAAACATCTCTTATTCTTTTAACTTGTACATTTGTATAGAAAATAGTTAGGAATCTCAGAGGGACTGGGGAGGGAGGGCAGGAAGAGTTTAAGCAAAGAATTTATATGCATCTATGCATAACCCATGGACACAGACAATAGTACAATGAAAGCCTGAGGAGGGGGCGGGAGCAGAGTGGAGGGAGTCAATGGGGAAAAATTCTGTAATTGTAATACTTTCAGCAATAAAGATAAATTTAAAAAAAAAATAAAGTGGTCAGGAAGACAAAAATTCAATATTTCACTAGAGAATTTGGTGTAAATAAAACTATAAACATTATGGAATTCTAAATATACATTTGTAATTCAGGCCACTTTCCTGTGGCTATGCTTTGATAGTCTTATAACATTAAAATTCAACAAAGTAAATTGGGAACAATAGCAATAATAAAATTTCCCAGTTCAATTATGTTTTTGTTTATACATTGAGATCATCTGCCCTTTGAAAGAAACAGTCTAGCCAAGACCATGTAACATAGGGTTTTATATTTTAAATGCATCTGAATACAAATGAAAACATGAGTTAACTTTAGTAAACAGCTTTAGGATAATAAACATGCTCCCTCTAAAAGGTGAAGGTGAAATTGTTATAAAGTTTCTGCTCTGGTGACATATTATTTTGCTGTGGTCCCTGTCAAGACCAGCATCAGTAGAAATCTTCCCCAATACCTGGTGGTTCCCTTTCTCAGATATGCTTATTAAGTAGGCACTTATTAAATACTAGTATCTGAGAAAATAATTAATTTGGTGGACCCATCGCTCTACCTGTGCTTTGCATTGTAATTTCTTCTCTTCACCTCAATAGTCAACTACCACTTGGGAAATAAATTATTTTCTTGGATATTTAATCAAGTTTAATGGTCTCTTGTACAATTAAACTACAGGTAATCTCCACCTGTAATAAAAGCAACTGCCCAAACTCCACTTCATCTTGTCCCTCAGCTATCACACCATCACTTGCCTACCATTTTTAGCAGCTCTTTTTGAAAGAGTTGTCTATACGCACTAAATATTAGTGTTGACCTCCCACTCATTCCTCACTCTTTAACCCATATCAGTAATCTATCCCTTAGAGACTTCCTCCAAAATAATTTCTAAGGCCTACTATGACATCCATATCATTACATTCGATGGATGTTTTTCAATCCTCTAACTTGAAATGGAGACCAATCAAATATGGAGACCGCTTGATCCTTTTTGAAGCCCTCTCTGTGCACATGCCCCTGGTTTCCTTCCTATCCTCTTCTAACTCATTGGCAGACTTATCTTCTACTTGACCATTACATTTTTTTAAAATCTTCACCCAAGGATGTTTTTTATTGATTTTGAGAAAGAGAGAAAGGGGTGGGGGAGATAAATAAGGAAGGATCAGTTGCCTTTTGTATGTGCCCTAACCACCTGGGATCGAACCCTAGACCTTTTGGTGTATAGGATGATGCCCCAACCAACTGACCCACTGGCTAGGGCCTGACCATTACATTTTGAAATACTCATTTCTTGACTTTTCAGGATTTTAAAAAATCAATTATAAAAGATAAAATGCTCCCAAATTTCATTTTGTTTTGTGCCAGGGTTCTTGTTCCAGCATCTGGAAGTGTTCAGCAATCTGGAGAAGACTGTGCGTAGATTAGGAGCCCAGAGACAAAACATAATTTTGAAAGGCATTTGGGGGTCAGAGGAGCTTAGCTAAAGGAGCTAAGATCTAAGTTCTAAGGAAGGTCTTAAAGTTTAAGGTCTAAGGTCTCTGGTCTAAGGTCTCAGGTCTTAAGGTCTCCTCGTCCCAGGACCACATGCTTTATTAACACAATGTGTCTTGAGGCAAGGCAGAGATATACACTTCAAAGGATATACACAAGCATTGTCAGAATGGGGGAATTAGCCTACAGCTGTTCCAGGTGTTTGGCCAGTAGGAGGCAATAACATGTAGATTAAGATGCCTTGAGCTGTCTGGCAGCCAAAAATCAATTTAATGTATCTTATTCAGGTTTGGGGAAATGCCTTCAGCCATTCCCAGATGATTCAGCCCTGCTGTCATGCTGGAATTGGTCTCCGGCAGTTTTGCATGCTCATAGTATTAGCTACGAAATCATCAAAACTGACTTTTCCATTTCTGATTACACCCACCAAAAATATAGATATATATTGGAGATATAACTGCATTCTCTGGTTGGGAAAAAGAAAGTACAAATTAACTCAAATCAAGTTGAAATTTTATAAAAGCAACATGATTAAAGAAAGATAATATGTGTCCAGAGAGAATTTTTTGAAAGGAGAAGAGGTAGTGATATAATTCTCCATTTAATTATGTGCTTTATTTAGAAGTGTTATGGTAATTCTTGAATTTGTTCAAACATGCTTTTCTGGCTTTATTTTTATATTCTATCCAACACAGACTGTAAAAAGGGGGTGAAATCTATCTCTGTTTCCAATAATAGTTGTAATTTAGAACTTTATTTTATTTCACATAGTCCCTATTTCTGTGGATTTGTAACTCTTTCTGTTTCCTTAAGAGTTTATCCCCCCACTTCTCTGTCACACTTCCATGTGTTACCCCTCTAGGGTTCCCCCACTACTTAAAGAATGCATTTCAATCTTTAGTGATTATTAAATTCCTCAGTGTGACAATCTGTATTTTTAAAATATATTTTTATTGATTTCAGAGAGGAAAGGAGAGGGGGAGACAGATAGAAACATCAATGGTGAGAGAGAATCATTGATCGTTTTTATCCTGCACATCTCACATGTGAGATCAAGCCCCAAACCTTAGAGTGTACCCTGACCAGGAATCAAACTGTGACCTCCTGGTTCATAAATTGATGTTCAACCACTGAGCCACACCAGCCAGGAGACAATCTGCATTTTTAAAGAATATCTCTGTATGATTCCAATACCACTTTTAAGAAACATAAATAAAATAGCTCAATAAATCAGCTCATAAAGCATGTAACCCTTTTATAATCTGCCATGTGTATCCCTCATCTCTTAAAATCCTCCCTATGTCCCCTACTACAGTCATATCAAACTTTTCCTTTTTTCCTAAGAACATTTGTTCCCTCATTCCTTCTTCTTTGTGCACATAATGATCCCTTTCAGATATAGTTAATAAATTGGTTTGATTGTGGATCATTTTTCAAGCCAATCAGAATAATTCTGACTAAAATTTATGATACTTGAGCAAATAAGTTTCATGTCCATAAAAAATAAGTCCGTTTATCAACTTGAAACTAGAATAATTGATAAATTTACCAAAAGGTCATCTTTTATATTTGTTCTTTCTCTCTTCTTAGAGCTCAATACTTTTTGATTGGTTGATTGATTTCTATAATAAACTCCATGACCTTATAACTTGCCACACAATCTGCTTTTTTCACCCATATCAGTGCACCACCGGTAATAAAAATGCCAACAGCTCTTCACAAATACATTTTCCAACTGGGTATTGAGCCTATCCTTTTTATTTAGGTATATTTATCTTTTGAAAACTTTATGACTGTTCAGTTAATGTGTTATTATATAAGCATTGTAGTCTTTTAGAGCCATTTTCTAAATTTTTTCTCTAATATGTTGATAATAGACCTTGCATTTCACTTTCGTCATCAGCAGAAGTGGTTGATGTTGACTAAGTGTGCTAAAATTAGGCATAATTTAAATTTCTTTGATTGAAATGTCATTTGACATTTTTTTTTTAAGCAAGGCAATAGCCTATCATTGGTATTTCAACAATATCATGGATATTCGGATCTTTGCTCTACTGAGTGGAATGTGGTGGTATGCTTCCCTCGTGTATTGATTATGGCCATGTTTTACAAAATAGGAATTTGACCCGCAGATAAATGCATATTAGCATCGTGATCTCTTCTCTTGTGATTCAACATGGAAGGGGGAAAGGGGTACACCTGGTGGAGGTCAGGGGCAGGGTGACAGGAAAGGACAGCACACAGAGGGGACATTTGGATGGGCTCCAAGTCTCAGTTCCAAAGTTCAGGTTACCGTGGAGGCGTGCAGATTCTGTCTCTGGTCCCCTGGTCATGTGTGAATGTTTGAAGGAGAGAGCAATACGTGGATGGGTTGGATCTGTTACAGTGTTCAAACTGCAGCCATTGGCAGCCAGACAGTTCTCAGTGGGAAGTCTTAGTGGAAAGTCTCCCTGATGGAATAGTCTGCCCCTTTGATACTGAGAGTGAGAGGGAGACGCTGCTGAGGCACAGACAGGGGCCTTCTCTAAGGGACATCTGGAAAGACTCTCCTTAAGGGGGGGTGTCTGAGGCTGTGAATATAACTTTTCCTTTCTGAGTTTGTGATTCTTGTGTAATAAAAATGTGTCTAACCCAATGTCATCTTTATAAAAACTCAGTAGACCATTCTTGTCCCTCTCTTCTGGAGAGAGATGGCTATCTTTCCATAAATATCATACTGTTTTGATTTTTGTAGCAAGTTAAAATCAGATAGTTTAAGCCTCTAATCTCCTTTTAAAAGAACATTTTAACTCTTATAAGTGCTTTGCTTTTTTAACATAAGTTTTAGAACCAGCTTATCCTATCTAATAATAGACAAACATGGTAATTGACCATACCTTCGCCACACCTCCCATGGGCTAAGCAGCGTGATATGCAAATTAACCACCAACAAAGATGGTAGTTAATTTGCATACATAGGCTCCAAGTGGTGGAGCGAAGCCTGACGTTTCCGGGGCCGGCGGAGCAGCCAGGTCTGATGTTTCCAGGCCAGCAGAGCAGTGAGGCTTGATGTTTCCAGGGCCAGCTCCGGCCAGAACTCGGTCAGAGCACAGGCCTGGGCCCCGGGTGCCGGAGGCAAACCTGTGCCAGCAGCCAGGGAAAAGGAAGGCCTATTTCACGAATCTCTTCATGCAACAGGCCTCTAGTTATCTAATAAAATCTTAAGAAGGTGTTTATTCAAATTACATGGAATTTGTAGAGCACTTGGGGGAGACTTGTCATTTTAGGTGGAGGGAGATTTCTAATCAAAGAACATGGCATAAATATCAATTTATTTACATGTTTTTAAATTTTTCTCAGTGATGTTAATACCTTTCAGTGAATAAGTCTTGCACGAATTACATTAAATCCATACCTAAGTACTTTGTTGGTGTTTTTGTAAATGTGGATTTAAAAATGTTGATTTCCCAAGTGTACATTGTTAGCATATATATATATATATATATATATATATATATATATATATATATATCTTATGTCATTTTACCATGTTAAATGTAATTAGTCATAATAGCTTATGTTTGATTCATTAGAATGGTCTAAGGCACATCTATGCATCTGCAAATAAGTTTAGTTTTATGTCATTTTCTCCAACCTATTTGTCTTCTTAAAGAGGTGTCTTATTGCACTGGGTAGGACCTCTAGTATATTGTGGAAATAAAGTGGTGAGATTGGATATCATTGCCATGTTCCTCTCCTGGATAGAAAGCATGTTATCTCTATTTTTCACTATTAAATACGATGTTAGCTGTGTGTGTCTTGTAGGTACCATTTTCCTTGAAGCTGAGAGCAGTCTCTGTTATACATAATTTGCTAATAAATTGAATCTTGAGTAGGTGCTGAATTTATCTAAAGCTTTTTCAGAACTTGTTGAAATAGTCATACGTCTTTTCTGTTTTTAGAGTGTGTTAAGGTGATAGATTACAATATTTTATTTTTTATGTTAAAATAACCTTACATTCCTGCAACAAACCAACCTTGGTTTGAATGCTTGTTCTTTTTGTATATTTCTGAATTGGATTTGCTACTATTCTGTTAAGGATTTTTGTTGTTATGTCCACAAGGTATATCAGTGTGTAGTTTTTCTTTAATACCCATTTCTACATTTGGCGTCACTATAATGCTGGTCTCATAATATGAAAACTTTTTTTAAGTAAATAATTAATATTGTATTAATCAAGATATCTAAAGAGCAAATGGCTGCAAGAATTGATCTATATAATATTTTTTAAGCCACCTTGTTTCAGCTAAAAATATAATATGCCACAAAATCAAAACACTACTCTCAGGTCTTCCTGCTTGATAAATTGCTTTTGTTATGGGTCTTGAAATTATTGCTCTAAATGGAAGCACTGGGTTTTTAAAAAAATCTGAGATTTTAGTTATTTTGTAATTTTTTATCTGTGCTGTAATTTTCCTTTTTTAGTAAGGATCACTTTATTTTTTAAAAATATATTTTATTGATTTTTTACAGAGAGAAAGGGAGAGGGATAGAGAATTAGAAACATAGATGAGAGATAAACATCAATCAGCTGCCTCCTGCACTCCTCCTATTGGGATGTGCCCGCAACCCAGGTACATGCCCTTGACCAGAATCGGACCTGGGACCTTTCAGTCTGCAGGCCGACACTATCCACTGAGCCAAACTGGTTAGGGCAGTAAGGATCACTTTAGACTTATGATCCACACTTATCTGGACAGCTCCTTTTTTTCTGCATTATGGGTCATACTCAGGCTAACTGCAAATCACTGAGTATGTCTTTACAGAAAGTATTTAGTTTAGACTTGAGGTTCTGACCCTAATCTACACCATCCTCCATGGTCAGCCACCTGAATATGCTTATGATGTGCTTTCCTTCTGGGTCTCTAAGGACTCTTCCTCCCATAGAGACCAACTTTACACTGGATCAAGCATTAACTGACACTTGGGAGGACGAGTTCCTTGCTATGATTGCTTCATCTGAGTGTGTATTTTTTACAGTCTAAATGGTAAGCTATGTATATATGTTCATAAAACTATATGTGAATTTAGTGAAAATATTCTAGGATTTATGTATATTTCTTCTGCTGTTGTCTACTTAATCACTATGCTGGCTGTTTTACTGTATTATTGTGGCAAATATGTAGATACCACTATGATCATTATAATTGCCAAATCTTTCTAAAATTAATGGGAGAGAGTTTATTAGAAGTTCCCATTTACTTAAGCAACATGAATTTTGAATTATAGCAGAGCTTGCCTGAATGTAATTACAATCTCTTAATGACTTCCAATTGATTTTTGTTATGGCTGCTACAATTAGAGAGCACCTAATTAATTTATTCTACTAAATAACTAAAACTGATCATGACCAGTGTCAGACTACTCCAGTGGCTCTGAGCAAGTGAGTTGAAAATATAAGAGAAAAACAACGAATCACTGTATTTCTGAAATACAAGAGACTTTAGAAATCATCCAATATAATTAGGTGTAGCGTTAATGTTATTTATAACAGTGAAACAATACTGAGTAGAATGCAGTACTTCTAATCCTTTCCACTGTAATCTACTCTCTCTGACCCAAAACCTAGAAATACTGTTTGATTTTGGAAGCTTGTCTCTATGGTTAGTAACTGATTATTTTCTTTTTATTTTACAGAATGTACGTGGTGGTGGAGAGATGAATCGACCAAGTCATCTAATAGCAGCTCACTCTATCCCGTCATCAGGAATAAATACAGGTGAGACTGGAGTTCTGTTTCATGTTTTGGAGCTCATGGTTTATTTAAAAGGAATTCCACACTAAACACAGAATTGATTTTTGGTGTAATAGTTCCATAATAATTCAAATCTCATTGATTCGTTAGTCTGAAATGTAGTGGGAAATAATCTAAAATTTTACATTTTAAATACTATGTCTAGTATCTAATTAGGTAACTAATGATATTTATTTAATCTGAGAAACAAAAACTCAGAATATCCCATTTTGAATGATAGTATTTAAAAACATTATAGCCAAAGCTGGTTTGGCTCAGTGGATAGAATGTTGGCCTGTGGACCAAAGGATCCCAGGTTCAATTCCAGTCAAGGTCAAGTACCTCAGTTGCAGTGCAGGAGGCAACCAATTGATGTGTTTCTCTCACATCGATATTTCTCTCTATCCTTCCCTCGCTCTTCCACTCTCTCTAAAAATCAATGAAAAAATAGCCTCTGGTGAGGATTAAAAAAATAATGATAACATTATAATCTCGCATATTTCTTTCTATGTGTATTCTTGTTGAGGATGAACTTTCCAGTGGTTCTGAAGCTCTGCTTTTGAGACCAGGAGTATCAGCACCATCTGGGAACATGTTAAAAACAATCATTTTCTGGCTCCACCCCAGACTCTCTGATAAGCGATTTGTGTTTTAACAAGCCTTCTTAGCAATTCCACTGCACTCTAAAGTTTGAGAACCACTGTTTCAAATAAAACTTTAAAATAAAGGAAATATACTTTTAATAGAAAATGTTCACAGCCGATACAAAAATTCACACTGTAGTAAATGAAACCGACTGGTAATATGCTTAAGTAGATATGTGGCTGTTGCGTTAAAACATGTTTTAAGATGAATTATATGTGCCCCACTGTATCTCAGGTGTTTTGATTTTTTTTACATGGTAGAATGCACCCATTTTGCAAAGCAAGGCTTGCTATGCAGTTTGAGAATATTTTTAAATTCTTTGTTTATAGCATGAAATACTATAAGTATCCAAAAGGTTACACTTATTTGGTAAGATTGTTTTAAATATCTCTAATCTAGAAGAGTGATGTAGCCTGGCTAGTGTGGTTCAGTGGTTGAGTGTTGATCTATGAACCAGGAGGTCACGGTTCAATTCCTGGTCAGGCACAGGCCTAGGTTGTGGTCTCGATCCCCAGTTTGGGTGTGCAGGAGGCAGCTGAACAATGTCTCTCATCATTGATGTTTTCATCTCTCTCCCTCTCCTTTTCTCTCTGAAATCAATAAAAATATATTTAAAAAAACTGATGTACCTATTTAATAATTTTGTACATCTGGAAATACTGAGTTACCAACAATATTCTGCCAAACTAACTCCCCACTAAACAGAGAAATAGTAGAACTGCACTGCTCCTTATCTAATACCACCATCATATAACACATGTTGCAGAAATAATAAAATTGGTTAAATGTGTAAATGAATACAAAAGTATTAACTTATCAAATGAGTTTCATATAATAAACTGGACATACTCTGTTACTCTTGAAGAATCATGAAGAATACACTCACATGTTGAAGTTTCTAAAATTGCCTTAGCACAGAAGCCTGTTTAGTTTTGAATAGTCCCAAATTTCTCAAATTACTTTATTATGGATAGCTTTCCTCAAGAAATATATTTGAACATTTCGTGAAACAAATGTTATGGAGAATATATCCTAAAAACAACTGATCTAAACATTAAAAGCTATGTAATCATAAATACTAGAATGTCTCCTTTGTAGAACTACTGATATATTTAAAAGGTTTTCAAGCAAGAAGAACAAAAAGTCCCCCACTGAAAATTGAAGGAACAAGTGTAGCTTTATTTCATCATGAGAGGCTGGATTGTAGTGTCTAAGGCTTGGCTTTTCTGTCAGCTCCCATCCTTGCCAGTGATGTTACCTTGAACATAATATTTATCGCCTCTGTTCTTCACCCAGTTCAACTATTAACTGAGAATAAAACTAGTACCTAACTTATGGGGTTGTGGCGATTTAAAAAAAAAAAAAGAGTTTCTGGCATAGAGTGCTAGAGTTTGTAACACGCAGTAGGTTAAATACATTTGTATAATTATCCTGATTGCTTGGACTAAATATACCAGCAGATCTTTAAGCCCTCATATTGTAGGACAATTTTCATTGGGTAAATGAGCACTTGCATATTTAAAACATCCTAACTCATACTTACCACTCAACCAAGAGGAACAAGGAAAAATATGATAAAGTCTCTTTTCCGTTGATTTACCTAATTGGAAATGAAGATATACCGTGTCCTTGTTTAATATCTAATATAGCAATACATTTCATTAACAGCCAATACGGGATGTTATATTAACAGTAGAAAAAATGGAATAAAAAATCTCCAATAATGAATAATTTAAATATAAGTAACTGATGCTAGCTCTTGAATATTAGCAACAGAATAAACTACAAATTACTACTGTATGAAAAACTGAAGACAAGGATATAGGTAAGGCTTGTTATTAACTTTGCAAGTAACTAGACCTCCCCCAACTTCAATCTCTTTTGCAGAAAGTATGGGAGTCCAAAAATGCCTATGATTCCTCCCAGCTTGAAATATCTGATGTTTCGCTTCATAGTTTTAAGATGTATTTAATAATCTTGTGGTTCCCAACCTTCCTAATGCCGCCACTCTTTAATATATTTCCTCATATTGTGGTGACCCCCAATTTCATTGTTACAAATTGAACATAATCAAAGCATAGTGATTAATCACAAAAACAATATGTAATTATATATCTGTTTTCTGATGGCCCCAAAGGGGTCTCGACCCACAGGTTGAGAACCGCTGATTTATTATATATGCTATAGATGCAAGTGATATTTTTTGAGTAGTCAGATGGCCACTGGGAATGTATCCATGAGCAATATTAGTCTGTTGTACCAATCATTTTATTTATCACTTAGGATAAACTATTTATTTCAGTTATTTATAGTATGACAGTGGCCATGAGGAAGAGTCTGTGTTTCTGATTTTGTGAAGCATCTGTTATCATGCCATAAACTCTGTAAGGGTTTTGATTGGAGCGTCTTGGAGTCCATCCTGAGTTTGCTTTGAAGCTGTCGTGTAGGCCATGAATTAGGTCAGAATCATTGGGAGTGGCTTGCAGCCTATGCTGAGTGCTGGACTGGGATTATATGACATGAAAGGATTGAGTTTTCTGCTTCCTTGGACATATGCTTGTAATATGCAGTGCTACTGTAAAAAAATATCAGAAGTTATGGAGCAATGGAATCATATATTTTCTTGTTTTCCTATTCCTTTCCCTCATAATTAGTATATGTCCTGAGTAGAATACTTCCTCAACCATGATCTCTAAATGTGGAATAAAAATATTGAATCATATGCAAAAAAAAAAATCTCATTTAAATACAATCATCTTTTGTGATAACTAGACAGAATTTTATCAATAAAGAAGAGCATGCAACCCTGGGACACACAAGAGCTGTACTGTTAAGACCTGTGTCATTTTTATCCACAGATAAAATTCATATTCTCTGTCCTATTGAGAAGAGCTTTCTTTTCTTAACATAAATATGTCTGAAAGGGAAAAATTATAAACATACATTTTAGTTTACTATGTGGTATAAACAAGCAATTAGGATCCTTATGGAAACCTAGAGCATTTGGCTGTATTTGTGTTTGTAGTAGCTAAAGAACCAGGAAAATGGAAGTTGTGTGATAAAGAGTCAAGCTTCTGCCATACTTGCTCTCTTGGAAGTAACCAGCCAGCAGGAACAGAAACAGGAGGTTCCATAGCGAGCGCCTAAGTTATTCATACAAATCCTGTCATTTCCACGGACTTATTCACTAGAATACCCCGTTCCACTCTGAAGTGACAATGCTCCCGCCAGGAGATGCTTGACTTCGGACTCCAGTTTGCAATATCTCAGTGACCTCTGAAATTCCCAGAACCCACGTGCTCATCGCGCAGAAGGAAGAGCACAATGCAGATGCTACACTTTGCAAGCACAGACAGTGTTAGCGGACCAGGCGCCCTTTCTTCTTGGAAACCTCGCTGCACCTACGACCTGAAATACAGCTTTTGTTTTGTTGGAGGCTCTCCGAGGGCCAGCGACTGGTTGGCCATGTCATTAAGGAGGTTCGAGTTGGGAATGGGAGGTTAACAACAGTCTGAGTAACAGGGATGGAGACAAGAGGTAATCCATGTTTTCAGCTTTCCAGGGATGCACTGGCAGGAGCTGACTGAGCCTCACTATTAAACCCAATCAAGTGCTAGGCAGAGGGGCTGTGGGGTTGTTCCCTCTGAGAAATGGCACTGTGGTTTTCTGCATCTGGATCAGAAAGAGGCAATTGGAAGATTTTCTATTTTAGGGGAACCTGAACTGAAGTCAAGATTTGTTATAATTTTATGGCCTTAGGTTTTTATAAATGCACTAGAGGCACAGTGCACGAAATTTGTGCACTCAGGGTTGGGGGCGTCCCTCAGTCCAGATTGCAAGAGGGCACAGGCAAGGCTGAGGAAACCCATTGGTGCACAATTGGGGCCAGGGAGGGATGCGGGAAGTTGGCCAGCCAGGGAGGACTGCAGGAGGGCTCCAGGGTGTGTCCAGCCTGTCTTTCTCAGTCCCCTGTCAGCTAGACCCCAGCAGCAAGCTAACCTACAGGTCAGATCGTCTGCCCCCTGGTGGTCAGTGCATGTCATAGCGAGCTGTTGAGTGGCCTTAGCATATCATTAGCATATGATGCTTTGATTGGTTGAATGGACACTTAGCATATTAGGCTTTTATTATATAGGATTAGCATTTCCAGTACGAAAACCTTGAAAGAAAAGACTAGTATAATACTGCTTCCTCCCAATTATTTTCCAAGTAATAAGCTGATGCCGACACTGACATGTAATTTTGCAACTGTACTTCATCAAAGCCAACTTCTTTCTCCTGATGTAATTTCCTCCCAAGCTCACAGTGTCATCGCAGGAAGAGTCTCTAATTTAAGTGCTACTAATCACTTTAGACTTAATTTGAATACAAAGCAGAATGTTAGCAAGGGAAGAATATCGTAATGTGCACAGGTTTGAAAAGTTCTGGTTTCTGTTCACTTTTTTGAGTTGGCCTTCACCTATTTCCCATCAGCCATTTCCACTTACTAAAGAATGGGGTTCACTTTAGTCACCGTATCTGGGAACTGCTAAATAGAAAAGATGTATGCTTTGACAAGGGCTCAATGTGCTCACTACCCTTCTGCATCTGAAACATTTAGATTTCATAAAGAATTTGTCTTGCATGACCTTCGCTTCTTAATTAATTATTTTTAAAACACTTATTTGAGATGAGACCAGTGAGAAAGATACCACTGTATTTAGTCTAACAGAAAATTTTAGAATTAAAAAATATATAGCCCAGGCCAGTGTGGCTCAGTGGTTGAACGTAGACCTATGAACCAGGAGGTCACGGTTCCATTCCCAGTCAGGCACATGCCCAGGTTGCGGGCTCGATCCCTAGTGGGGGGCATGTAGGAGGCAGCCAATCAATGATTCTCTCTCATCATTGACATTTCTATCTCTCTCTCCCTCTCTGAAATCAATAAAAATATATATTTTTAGATCATATATATATATATTAGCAAAACAAACAAGACAACAAGTAGTAAAAACACTAACAGGGACTGTGAGTGACCGAAACCACTGAACACAATGGAAGCCACCACTGCCGCCACCACTGCCGCCACCACCGATGGGTCATTCAGGGATGCTACCTTTATTTGAAATATATTTTTGCTTAAACATCTTTAAAAAATATATTTGATCATTTAGTGCACCTGTAATCATTCCTAAATTTATATTTTGGGACTTATTTTCTAATTTGTATTTAATAACTCAGTCCAGAACTAGAGTATAGTGTATCTACTGTCATCTTTCTAAAATAATATAGGGTAAAAATTTGCTTTTCCATTAGTTGTGACGTGGTCAATAGGAAAAGAAAGGAAAGAGTAAAATATACAAGAAAATAGAAATGAGGGGGAATTGCCTTTTTGTTCAAATTGGATCTTTAATAGATTGGAAGGTGCCTGCCCGCAGTGAGGAGGGCAGGTCTCTTTACTGAGCTACTGAGCCAATGCCAGTCCCCTCCAGAAACATCCTCACAGACACACACACATCTGTCCTCACCAGCTGTCTCAGCATCCCTTCACTAGGTCAAGTAAGCACATAATGTCAACAATCATAGATATGAACTGGGTCTTTTGTAACAGGACAGCTATTTGGATGTCCTAATAGGAGATATGCATTGTAGGTAGCAAATATTCATAGTTATGGAAACTCAATAAATCATTTTGAACAAGGAGGATACTTACTTGGCTACATATATTTCTGATTTCTCCCCAAAATTACACTGACGCAGAGCACTTGAAGGATGGCGGGCACAGGCAAGCAGAGAGCAGTCCTGCCCCCATCCTGGTCACACACTGAGTGAGCAGGTCTCCCCCTTCCTGCATGTGAGTGTGACATCCGCCACATAGACTCTGAGAGTCAGAAAGTTGCCCGTCAGTAGCTTTGGTTTTACATCTGGCAAGTCCACTGCACAGACATCCCCTAGAGGTAGCAGATGGTCTTTGAAGCCCCAGCTACTGTTGACATTAATTGAATTTATGTGGCATCTGGGTAAGCAGAAATGTCATGACGGCACTAAATGGCCTCATTACCACTGCTACCTGTAACGTTAGCTCAGTGGTTGAGCATCGACCTATGAACCAGGAGGTCACAGATAAATTCCCAGTCAGGGCACATGTGGGGGTTGTGGGCTTGATCCCCAGTAGGGGGCGTGCAGGAGGCAGCTAATCAGTGATTCTCATTCATCATTCATGTTTCTATCTCTCTCTCGTTTCCTCTCTGAAATCAATAAAAATATATTTGAACAAAAAGATAAACACCGAGTTCACTTCAGATGTTAAGTCAGTAGCATTGTCCACATCAGCTCCTCAACCTTGCTGTGTTTTCATTGCCCCTTTCAATTTCTCATAATCAGACACACTTTCTTTTGGACCATGTTCTGACCAGGGCAGGCCAGTGACTAATGGAAGCCCAGGAAAATGTTTATGGCCTACGCAGTAGTGCAAGGTAGGCGTCTCCACCAAAATTTCTATCAGAATTAGTTTATGGTTTAATTACCAAAAAGCAAACACAAAAATTAGAAAATGCTCTCAATAGAAAACAAAGTAATCAAGGAAATAAGTTCCAGTGAAATGGAAGAACTATCAATACAGTCCCATTTTTAAGGTAAAAAGCTGAGCTTGGTTCTCTGGTTTTCCATTTTCTTCATGCAAATTTTATAGCTTTCAGTAAGATGGCCCCTCCAAACAGCTGGTCTTTAGCAAGTGTAAGAAGTTCCATTTCAGATTCCGGTTTAGGATGGAGGTAAGGGAAAGTCGGAATGCGTGTGCATATAAATGTTTTCGGGCATGTGAGAGGCTTGTGATTAATTATGGTACCTCATGTTGAAATGGCAGAACCTACAGATTGAATCTTGCCTATTAAACTTTCTGAGACCTATCACCTGTTATAATAATAATAGTTTATCTTGATTTAAGCCAGTGGTTTATGAAAGTAATTAAGCAACAATAATTTTGGGGAAAATATTTGCCTTTGGGATGATCAGTTTGACACTGATTTTGGAAGTGTGCTAGGCCAAAACAAACAAAAACAGACAACCAAGATACTTCTCTAATATCAAAAGAAGGGTTAGTAGAAGAGGAAATTGAAATATTAGTCTATCAAATTGCCCTTAACTGCAGAAAATAAAATTTTAAATCCCCTTTCAATGCTTTACAACAATTTTTTTTCAAATTTCAGAATTCAAGATGCTGTATGAGCTTGTTACAAATTCACTTCTGATTTCCTTAACCCTGGTCTGTCTTTATATTTAATACATAACAAAATTAGTACAACATGATGATCCTGCTTGAGCTGCCTTGAAGGAAAAGCAAAAACTAAAATCCAGAACACTCTCAAGTTCTGTGCTCGTCACAGGGAATTTAAAAATGAAAAATGTGAGGTTGTGTGAAAGAAAAATGGTCATAAAACAAGTGATAAGTGTTTATATCATCGCAAGTAGGTTCAAAGTGTCATTGAAATCGGAGGTCTGAGGAATGAGTAATTCCCAGATCCTCCAAGAGGGAGACCATCAGAGTCTCCATGAATCACCCTAATGCTGGTCTCCGAGCCTGTCAGTGACACCCAAGGGGAATGACAGACCCAATAGAAGTCATTTTAGAATAAATACCCAAATCTCCATTCATATTTTCCTTAGAACAGAATGCCATCATAAGCTAAATTCCAAACAGTATCTTTAAGATGAATTCATGATTGGAAGTCATGCAGAGTGGATTGGTTTTTCCCAGAAACATTGCCTGTGGTAGTACATGAACTTCCAAATACAAACCTAATTCTGGGGTCTTACCAACCAAGTGAACTGAAGTAACTGGAGAGTGAGAGGGTGGCAGAACATTCCCAGCAATTAAACAGCTTCTTCAACAGGAGGAGTTCTGTGGCTGTCTAGCGGAGAATCCCGCGTCTGTCTTCAGGGATGCCCAGAGTTCTGCAAGGACCTTTCCTAAGGATAAACCTGGTACTCAAACAAAAGCTACCATGTCCGTCCTTCAGTGGTGCAGACTGTGCCATATAAATGTGGGTGAACATGGGACACGTGTGGTGCTCTAGGATGATAGAACTCCCCCTCATCAGATGTTTCATTTTCCGGATTCCTGCAGACCAGCATGTTCAGGAAAGTCAAGCTCGTCTTGTTCTACCTCGTTATGACGAGTTTCCATCCGTGGCTCTTTTTAAAAAAAAAAAATTTCTTTATTGATTAAGGCATTACATATGTGTCCTTACCCCCCCCCCCCATTACCCCCCAACCCCCAGAATCATGCCCTCACTCCCTGGTGTCTATGTCCATTGGTTAGGCTTATGTGCACGCATACAAGTCCTTTGGTTAATCTCTCCCCCTTACCCCCACCCTCCCCTACCTTCCCTCTGAGGTTTGACGGTCTGATCGATGCTTCTCTGGTTCTGGATCTGTTTTTGTTCATCAGTTTACGTTGTTCATTATATTCCATAAATGAGTGAGATCATGTGATAGTTATCTTTCTCTGACTGGCTTATTTCACTTAGCATAACACTCTCCAGGTCCATCCATGCTGTTGCTTGAGAGATGTCTGTTCTCCCACCCTCTGGACACACATCCCAGTGCGCAAGCAGCCGTAGACAGCAAGCACCTTTCTCAGTGTGCACCCACAGACAGGAGCCACCCCAAGCCCCGAGGGCAGCTGGACCCCCAGGAGACTTGGCTTCATCTTGTAACCAGACAATCCCCGGGTCCGTGCTGCCTGTCACTACTTGAGCCGATTAAGCAGAGACAAGATTGAATCATATAAGTGTTTATTCCAATCCTGCCAGCAGCATGGGAGAGCAGCAGGTTATCCACAAAAATCTGCTCTTCCTCTCCCCTTAAGCCAGCTGCTTATATTGAATAGAGGGACAAAGATTAGCAGTGGTTCTCAACCTTCCTAATGCCAGGACCCTTTAATACAGTTCCTCATGTTGTGGTGACCCCCAATTTCATTGTTACAAATTGAACATAATGAAAGCATAGTGATTCATCACAAAAACAATATGTAATTATATATGTGTTTTTTAATGGTCTTAGGCGACCCCTGTGAAAGGGTCGTTTGACCGCCAAAGGGGTCACGACCCACAGGTTGAGAACCACTGGATTACAGGGAGAAGTAGGCAAAAGGGGTACCAAATGGGCAGTTTACAAGTAATGCAGGCGAGAGATTTGCAAAGGCCTATGGGCATGCAAAGACTGGGGGTCTTCAAAGGGCTGGTGATATGCAGAGGGCCAGGTATTCTGGCTTCTGCAACAAGGTTGTTAATCTTTCCATGGTAATCTGCATTCATTATGCAGATGAGCTCCCAAGTCCCACCTGCAACTCCCAGCCAGATTAGAATGTGCCTTCTTTAATCAGAACACAGTCACAGTTGACGGAGCAGGATCAATGTTTCTTACAGTTACAGCTGGCCCCGTATTCTCTTCCTGCCCCTCTCAATCGCGCTTCTAGGTTCGGTGGGAGATTCCGCCTTCAGTGTCTAATGCTGCCAGAGTTGTTGCAGCTTTTAAGTCTGTCCAGACTGTTAGCACCAGCTTCAGCTCCCTTTGTTGACTTTCCTTTCCTTTTGTCTTCTACCATTTTATTAGCTTGGTTGTGAAAGTTCTGTCCCTCTTTTTATAGACCTCATAAACCCACACTAGACTTATTTTTCTTTGCCAAGATGAAGCAGCAAACCCCGCTGCATTGGGTATAGCTTTAAGATTTGGATTCGTTCCTCTCTCTCTCCCTCTGTATTCGGCTTGGGCTGTGTATCCTGGTGCTGATCTATTGGCTCCAAAGCCACTGAGGTGTTCAGGATGGTGTTATGAGTGTCCTAATGGCCAGACAGTATAATTATGCTTTTTGAGATGTTTTAAAAAGCTAGTCTCCTAAAGCTAAGATTTTACTATATTTACATAGCAGCTATGGTGGTTTTTTTTTTTTTTTATTGTGAAAGGTAGTAAATAAGTAAAATATAAATACATAAAATTTAGATAAATTCATGGATAAATGATTTATTATATTGCCATTGCTTATGACACCTATTTGTATTCATACTAATATTCAGTTTCATTGAGGATAATTTTATCCCAAGTGTATAATAGGTTTTATATAGGATTTAGTCTTATATTATTCAAATCTGCTCTAGTCATCGCTAAAGTTGTACCCTCCAGAGATTTTAAGTCATCTGCACCCATCTAAATAATTCAAGAATACAAACAGGGGTTCAATGAATATAACACATGATAGTAACTTGTGCTTTTTTTGTCTTTGGAAATAATTTAACATTTCCATATATATATATATATATATATATATATATATATATGGAGATATATATATATATATATATATATATATATATATATATATATATATATATATTGCTTTTAGTGTGAAGGACAAGTACTTACTTTTAAGGCAAATTTAATGTCTTTGATCTATGAATATATTGGAGATGGCATGATCCTTTAATAACAGCAGTTTTCATTGTTAGTGGCAATTTTTGAAAAATTTGTTTTACTATACAAGCTCTGATTTCCAGAAACAAAGGGTTAATTACAAACTGAACTTCCCTGGAAAGAATCCGCGGCTCTGAAATTGTTTTTAAATCAATATCTATGGCACTTAGATTGCAAATGCGCTCTGAGGTGAGAAGCACCCCGGCTGATCAGGGGGGACGCGCCAGCAGCCGAGAGGCAGCTCTGGCCCAGCGCCCCGCCAGTCGATGCTGCTCTGCTCTTAACTCAGTCTCCTCGCTCGCTGCCTTCCAGTCTATTCCCTGTCCGCCCGCCTGATCCACTACAAAGGTGGCGTCTCCTGGTGTTTTCTTTGTTTGTTATCGTTGTTGTTTAATCTTCAAATAACATCCTAGAATAGAGGCAGTTATATTTTATAGGTTTTTCTCTTTTCATAAAAAGAAGGAAATTTTGTATGAAAGATTGCACATGTGAATTGCATGGTGTGTGAGTGTTGTTGTTTTTTATGGTAGGAAAGCATTTTTAAGAGAAGCTGCAAATATTCTAAAATGCCAAAGAGATGTGCCTTTATTATTGTAACATCCATCATATGAAATTACACATGATATTTTGGGGGGGGGGGATTAATATTTCTCTGTGTGATACCTTTGAGTCAAGAACATAGTTGATAGGATGAGTAGATAAAGTATACTTCATAAGCAAAATATACTTAAAATATTTCCCTCTGACCATTATCTTAAAGCTACATTCAAGTTTGAAGGTTAATGGGAGGGAACCCAAACACAATAAAATGTTTAGGAGTGTTGATTATGTTACTTATGTGAAATTTTTTTTTTTTTACAAATGGCTAATAATAACTGTTTCAGTCTTTTTAAAAAAACTATATTTTTATTGATTTCAGAGAGGAAAAGATAGAAACATCAATGATGAGAGAGAATCACTGATTAGATGTCTCCTGCACACCCCACACTGGGGATCTGGGAATCAAGCCTGCAACCCAGGCCTGTGCCCTGACCATGAATTGAACCGTGACCTCCTGGTTCATAGGTTGGTGCTCAATCACTGAACCATGATGGCCTTTCCTCTTTCAATACTGAGTGGAATAGAGTGAATGGAGCCACTGGAGTCTCATTTCTGGGTCTCTGTAACTTCTCTGCAGAAGTGTTCTCATTGATAATACCCTTCTCTTCACCCTCACCACACTACTGACTGCTCCTCTATTTGGGACTTACCTGCGTGGCCTGCCCACTGCTTGGGTCAAAGGTAAATTCCAGTTTGAAGGAGACATTACTAGAATTTTGTGAGTCTGGTTGGCTTATGGGTTAGTAATTCTTTAGTCTTGATTTTCTGTGGAAGCCAAACAGGTGCTTCTTAATGTATTTTAAGCACACCAGGCTGAGAACAACAGGCTTGTTAGATAAATGTTTTTCAGAGACTTAATCTGGGGGTCGTTAAAGGCAGGAATAGACTCCTAACTGTGCCCGCAGTCTTCGCTCCCCGAGGCATGCGTGGGGATAATGAACTGACTTGGATGTTTCCAGGACTGCCTGTTAGGTGCCAACTTCTTAGGTTTAGCATTTTCCTGTACATATGCTCACATTCAATCACCGGAACTCAGGGGAGCAGAACTTTTAGGTAGAAATTGAGGATAGAGAAAGCAAGCAACTGGAGAAGTAACCTAAGTGGAGAATGGGGTTTAACCCGGACGATCAGGCTCAGTCTAGTCTAGTGTTTATCACCTCACTGCACTGTGACTGAAGCCTGTGGGCCTTGGAGACCCATTCAAGCCCTGGCAGGGTGGCCCATTTGGTTAGTGTCCTCTCAGTACACCAAGGCTGTGGGTTTGATCCACTGTCAGGGTGCACATAAGAATCAACCAATGAATGCATACATAAGTGGAACCACAAATTGATGTTTCTCTCTCACTCTCAAATCAATCAAGGTTTTATTTTTTAAAATACGAGGCCCATTTGCAGCTAGAAATCTTCAGTGAGAGATTTCCTGAACTTTCACAAGCCAGTAGGCTCCAGTCCTGTTCTGTGACCATCATGGCCAGTTCAGGACTTGTCTGCCCCCTGCACAAGTTCTTGAATTTGTTAATCTTGGGTTTCTCTCTCTAAAAATAATGAAAATGATATTTCAAGCTATCACGCTGGGGTGTCGGGAAAACGAATGTAACAACCGTGGTCATAAGTCACTGTAAGCTACTACAGAACATTTCTGACCATTAGATAAATCCAAGATTTCTATTTTCATCCTCTTGCAGAGCCCCACCATCGGCCCCCTCCCCCGCCCGCTCCCATATCCAAGAGCACAGTGAAGAGCTAAGAAAAGACACCACAGTAAGTAGCACCATGGCCCCAAGGAAAACACGAATAATGACATGAATCTTACTTTCAATTCTGATGAACATTCTTCTTCGCCCAAAGCATGGTTCCTTTTTTAATACACAGTGACCATAAGACCCACTGACTTTTAAATAATTTATTTGATAAAATCATAATTATATGCCTCCATTAGATCTAAATTTCTATATCAGCATATATATATGCATATTAGATGATATTCATTAATATTTTGTCAATTAAATGTTAATGCTATCAATATGACCATGCTATCTTTCTTTAGTGGACCTTACACAAGAAATCCTTCAAGTTCGAAAGGAATATATAAATATGTGAAGATAAAATATATCCAGGATTAGGAGAAAGATTTAATAACTAAAAGAAATAGTAGAGAACAAAAGAAAATATTGAAGAATAGTGCAGCAAAACAAACTTTTTATCTTGCTAAAACATTCCTTAAATCTCTCCCAGCTCCCATCCGAACCAAGTAAATAACTGAATCTTTCTTACCTTCAACTTCTTTATTTGTTAAAATGGACTGAAGAACAACCTGTGAGAGTTAGGGAGGAGGAGTGAGAAGTAAAAAGAAAAACACTTGTAATAATTAAATGTAAGCTATTGCCCAATGCAAGTGAACCTCTTCAATTACATTTAATGTTAATATATGTACACTGTTGGATCACTCATAATCAGTAGTAGTTTCTGTTGTTAAAATAGTCAAACATTCATATTAAAGTGATGGTTTATTTTATAAAACTGAAGGTGCCAAATTATTGCATAGCATTTCCCCCGAGTGTCTTCAAATTCATGGAATTACACTGATACCATTCCAAATATTGGGTTGTTTGTCATAACAATTAAACTTTATATTATTCTGTTGACATGTCATATTATCAGGTTGAACTCTTTCCCTAAAATACACTGTACTGGGTTGAATGGTGCCTGTCTCAAAGTATGAGAACTGATTTTCCTTACAAACAGAAGGGACTTGGGACCTGAGAGAGATGTAGGGTGAACATCTTGTGCTGACAGAGGCAGACACTGGGGTGGTAGATCTACCACCCAATAAGTGCCAAGGACGGCTGGCAACCACCATGAGGCCTGGTGCCGATGGCCCCTCGGAGTCTTCAGCTAGCACCAACTCCCACACCTTGGTTTGGGAATTCTAACTCTGACAGCATCACTTTCTGTTGTTTGAAACCTCCTGGTTTGAGGTCCTTTGTTTTGGCAGCCTTTGGAAATTGATAAGGAGGTCAGTACAGGGCAGTAGGTGCTACCATAACACAGACACATGGGGAAGTGACTTTGGAATTGGGTAACAGGTGGGGGCCTGAAGGATTTCGATGCTTGTGGTCGAAAAGCCTGGACTGCTTTGAAGAGATTGTTGGAAAAAAAAACCAGATGTTAAAGGCGTTTCTGGTGAGGTCTCAGAGAGAAGGTAGGAGAACTTTAGAGAAAACTATTGTCTAGGAAACCATGCGTCCTAGGGAAATAGTGCTGCAGAAATAAGAATGTTCAAGTACATCTGCGAGGTCTCTGACGGAGATGAGGAACGGATTCCTGGAGACCAGAGGAAGATGGTCCTGGGTATAAAGGGCAGACACGTGGCTAGATTAAATCCAGTTGGGTGGAAATCTCATAAGTAATAAACGTGGATATGTAACTGAGGAACTTTGCCCGCCATGCACAGAAGGTAAAGCTGGATTTTTCTTTGCTGCTGATAATAAAATGTGAGAGGACGGAGAGAAGCTGAGGAAGAAACTGCTAAGAACAAAGAAATCAGCACCTGGTGACTTGGAAAGTCATCAGCCTCTCTAGACACTGCCTTGGACACAGGATGCCAACCAACCCTGGTTAAGGAGCTGAGGCATGTGACTCGTGAATCCAGTGACCATCTCAGCGCAAGTCGTGAGTGGACCAGGGTAACCCAGGAGAGCTCTGTGAGGGACCTTCATGTCTTGACAGCCACAGAAGAACAATGAGAATTTTCTAACAGCAGAAACATTACTACCATGAACGGAAAAGGAGATGGGTGAAGGGACACAATGGAGCAAAGATGATTCTAGCAGTAGGGACAAAGGATGTGAAGGCCAGAAGAGACAAGCGAGCTGTGCTGGAGGGTGGATGGGGTAGACCATCCAAGAGAGCCCAGAGGGTGGGGCCTGGAGCCCCAGGAGGTCACGCTCAGGCCTGGGGACATAGGGAATTTGCCCTGCTGGCTTACAAACTCGCTGTAGACCAGTAAGCCCTCTGTTTCTTCCCCTTTGGAATTGGAGCATGTATTCTGTATCTGCCGCATCACTGCATTTTGGAAGCAGATGAACTGTTTTCTAATTTTACATATCAATGGACAAAAAGGAATTTTGTCTCAGGGTGGACAACATCCAGAGTCTCACCTGTACCTGGTTTAGATACGATTTGGAATATTCTTCAGTTGATGGTATTTAAATGAAATTTGGGATTTTGAGTTATTTCTGGATTTGTGGGGATATTGAGATTAGGGGAATGCATTGTGCACATGGAAAGGATCTAAATTGGGGGTGGGGGGCAAGTAGTAGGTGAATTGTGCTAGATGGAATAATGCTCTCCAAATTTACATTCATTCAGAACCTCGGTATCTAACATTATTTAGAAACTAGAGGCCCAATGCACAAAATTTGTGCACGGAGGGGGGATGTCCCTCATCCCAGCATGCATGCTCTCCAATCTGGGACCCTTCAAGGGATGTCTGACTGCCCGTTTAGGCCTGATCCCGGTAAGATCAGGCCTAAATGGGCATCAGACATCCCTCTCACAATCCAGGACTGCTGGCTCCAACTGCTCACCTGCCTGCCTGCCTGATTGCCACTAACCACTCCCCTACCAGCCTGATCAACTCCTAACTGCTCCCCTGCAAGCCTGGTCACCCCTAACTGCCCTCCCCTGTCAGCCCGATTGCCCCTAACTGCTCTCCCCTGCAGGCCTTGTCCCTCCCAACTGCCCTCCCCTGCAGGCCTTGTTGCCCCCAACTGCCCTCCCCTGCATGCCTGTGTCCCCCATGACTGTCTTCCCCCATAGGTCTGGTTGCCCCCAACTGCCCTCCTCTGCTGGCCCAGTCACCCCTAACTGCTCTCCGCTGCAGGCCATCTTGTGTCCACATGGGAGTGGCCACCTTGTGTGTTGGAGTGACAGTCAATTTGCATATTACCGCTTTATTCGATAGGACCAGAAGCCTGGTGCATGAATTCGTGCACTGGTGGGGTCCCTCAGCCTGGCCTGTGCCCTCTCACAATCCAGGACCCATCAGGGGATGTTGGACTGCCGGTTTCAGCCTGATTCCCGAGGGATGTAGTAGTGCGCGAAGTGACAGGTGGCCAGGGAGGAGCCTGAGCTGGGCCAGGTGCTGCACCATTCCTGCTCATCCCTGCTCATCCCTGTGCCTGCCTTCGCTGCTGCTCGGTAGTGCTGCCCCGGAGGTGGGAGAGGCTTGTCCTGCCGCACCTGCGCTCACCAGCCCGGCATCTGGTGCTTGTTGGTCAGCTGAGTGGCGCTCCTGCTGTGGGAGTGCACTGCCCACCAGGGGGCCGCTCCTGCACTGAGTATCTGCTCCCTGGTGGTCAGTGCACATCATAGCAACTGGTAGCTTAGGGTTTTATATATATAGATAGAGTTTTGCAGATATAATGGAGTCAAGCTTTCTTAGGTTGAGCTCTAAACTAATCTGACCGATGTCCTTATAAGAAGCAGGACATTTACTGGTAAATGTGGAAACAGACAGGATGAAGATAGGAGTGATGCATCTGCCAGCCAAAGAACACCAAGAATCGCTGGAATTTACCAGATACAAGGAGAGACACAGAATAAAGAGAAAAGCAAAGAGATCCTCCAGATAAAATCAACCCTGGGTCCAATTTTATTTCAAAATTGTAAAAAATACAATGTTGTTGTTTCAAAGCTCCAGTTTGTGGTACTTTGTTACAGCAGCCTTAGGAAATTTATATACTTGCTGCCATTAAGTGAAATTAGTAAGAGTTCCCACCTCAGTTACTGTTTTCATGTATAAATTTACATAGCAATTAAAATACACTACCATATAGCCAAAATTACATTTTGATATGTTTTGTTTAACCTTAGTATAAAATAGCATACCTGATTTGAATGGAGACCAAAAAAAAAAAAGGATACAGATACACATTACTCATATATATTGTGTGCCAGATGCAGAACAAATTATCCTTTTTATATTAATTTATTTGTCCTAATAAAGATATATTTAATCATTCATCTAAGTTTTTTTTTCAATTGTTTTGGTCAGGTATAACACAATTGTACTCAATGAATCTACATTCAACAAGAATTCTCTAACATACTCATATAAAACTTTGTAAATTTTTTTGTTTTGCTGGAATTTGGGTGAATAAGATTAGGCAAGCAAACCACAGGGGAGAATGCCTACACCAAATTAGATTTAAGGCTGTATTTTGAATATAGTTACCTATATATGGATATAAACTCCAATTTAAAGCTAGACTTTTTTTAAAGGAATAAAACTAACAAAATATTGTTCTATACTTTCTTTGTTAGATAAGCTAAGTCATTTTTGACATTTTGTTATTTTTGATATATTGACTAGAGCTCTCCATGGAATAGTTCAAATTTGATTCAGTTTTGCTGTTGCTGACAGAGATAAGATAGCAAACACAATACTCAGAGTTTTAAAACTGTTGTTCAGTGAGTGTCATTAATATTCTGTAATTCATACTTCTTAAAATATGAAACAGATACATATTTGGGGCTTTGCAATACTTAAAACATCTTCTCCTGTCTCTCCTAATGAAGAATGTGAAAGCACCAAATTCTATTGAAATACCAGTAAAAGTGAGCAATTATTTCATCACTTCATTGATGTTTGTTACAGGGGATTAGAAGGTCCCCATGTAGCATAATATATGAAACTTCAAATTGAGACAGATCTCTTTGGTTATTTATAATTATACCAAATCTGACAATAAATTATCAAATGATAACAAACAGAGATATTATCCAAATATTATTAATAAAAAGTAAAATTCAAGATATCTTTAAAAACAAGAAGGGAGAGAAGTTGTGAATGTATTCTGCTTGCCTGTGAGCTTTTTGGATAAGAAAATACATTTTCGTAAAACATTTTGAAGATTTTTGAGATCTTAAAAGTGAGAGACTGAATAAATTAGGGATTAGCTGGATGTCATTTTAACTGCACTCATTTAGAAATATACAAAAAAAGGATTTCCCAATTTTTACCGTGATACAATATATGCATCGGAGATATGATTAGATGTGGTTTCAGATCCCTTTTTGGACACCTTCTTGATTATGTTAAAAACATGAAACTTTAGAAATTAGATTAATTCAACAAATTCGCTGATGATGACTAATTAGTTGTCAGTTGTTATTTATAAAGCTGTTCGAAGATGTAAAGTGCGATGCTTGTTAAGTAGTAGTATTAAGATTATAATGATAAAAAATGTGAGCAAAAAGCTAGAATGGGTAATGTTTTAAAGAACCATTTTATGATGGACCTTATAAAAGATGGCATGTAAGTTAGGAAGAGATGTGCAGCTATGTTTCTTAGCTTTCTTTAAAATAACCTATACAATTAAAGATGTATTTTAATTTACTTTTTCGGTGCCATTTCTAATGTCATCCAGTCAATCAAAAAGTATTTACTAAGCCCTCAAAATATAGCATATGTTATTCCGAACATTAGGAATTTAGTGGTGAACAAAAGAAGCAGAATCCTTGCCTTCAAAAACTTATATTGTGATGGCAAAAGCAAAGCTAAAGGCATAAGCAAACACAGAAATAAGAGTTTCAGATTATGGAGAAAAGTACCTGGGAAAAAGGGATAGAGGACGTTTGGTGGGTGGGTGGGCCTCAATATTACCTAGGCAATTTGGGAAACTTCTCTGAGTTTGGGCATTAGACCTGAAAAGTGAGAAAGTGTCAACCAAGGAGAGGAGTTGATAACAATATGATAGCCCAAGTGAGAAATAAGCTCATTTTAAGAGACAAAATGAATCCAGTGCAGGTGGAGTATGCTGAGAGCTCAGTAGACTATGAAATCTGTGAGGTAAGCAAGGTGCTGAGAAGTCACTGGTGGACAGAGGGAGTAACCTCATTTTTACTGTGGCTGATGAGTAGAGAATGCATTCTGTGGATATCAATTTAGAAGAAGAGAAACAGGTTAAGTGTTGTATGTATTTAAATGTTTTTATTGATTTCCGAGAGGAAGGGAGAGGGATAGAAACATCAATGATGAGAGAGAATCATTGATTGGTTGCCTCCAGCATGCCCCCCCCCCCAATCCACAATGGGGGTCAAGCCCACAACCTGAGCATGTGCCCTGACCTGTAATAGAACCATGACCTCCTGGTTCATAAGTCAATGCTCAACCACTGAGCCACACCGGCTGGGCAAGTGTTTTATTTTCTAACAGCATATGGAGGTATATTTTGCATATCCTAGAATTCACCCATCTCAAATGTACAATTCATTGATTTTTAGTAACTTTATCCAGCAGTTTTTGGGACGCCTCTACCAACCTTTCACCCTCTGCCAAAAACCCGTCATGCTCACTTACAGTGAATTTCCATTCCCAAACCCAGCCTGAAGCAAACACTATTCAGCCTTCTGTCTCTATACATTTGCTTTCTGTGAACACTTCCTATAAATGAGTTCATGTTATATGTGGTCTGAGAGCTGATAGCACTTTCTACCAGGATAATAGCAGTAGAAATTGTGAAAAGTGGTCTAGTTTGGGATTACCTCTGTAGGTAGAGCTGGCAGGACATTTTGTTGAGTTCCATATGGAGTCTAAATGCTATAAAATAATTTTAAAAAAATGATTCTTGACTTTACTTGACTTTAAATTGAGAGGCAGAGGTGGAGCAGGGAGGGGAGTGGGAAGGAGGGGACACCGTTTAGCTGGTGTCCCATCTGTCAGCATTGGGCAGATGCTGTCATGCTGTATCCTTTTAATCCTCACTACACCGGTCAAGTTGACTATAATATGTTTATAATGTATTTTGAAGTAACCCCTGGATACATGTGTTTGTGTTTGTTTTGAAATGGAAGGAACTGTAGAACTTGATTTAAATATTTCCTTAGTAAGAGATGTTGTTTCATGAAACATTCCTGGAAAATAAAAGAACAATAAAGATTTTGAAGATGTCCAAGAAATGGGTCATAATACTTTTAATAAAACTGCTAGAGGTAATAAAATTGTATAGAAATTAACACACACACACACACACACACACAGGAATGCATTTAAAACTGGGAAAAACTGAACGTGATTGGCAGATTTCATCAATACTATCAATAAGATCCTGATTGAATATTGTAGTATACTTTTACAAAATGTCACCAATGAGGAAAACTGGGAGAATTATGCTAATAGCACAAAAGAAAAATGAGCAACAGACCTGACATTTTATAAGACAACCTGACCACCAGGCATCTTGTTGTGTTTTTTGTTTGTTTGTTTGTTTTATTAGAGTTTGCATTTGACAGTCTTTTTGTATGAATTTCAGGTGTATGTAGCACAGTAGGTAGACATTCATGTAAGTTACAAAGTTCCCTCCAATCATTCAAGTGCCCACCTGGCATGGTAGTCATTACAGTATTGTTAACTACCTGTGTATTCCCAGTGGATGCATTTTACAGGTAAAGTTCTGAGGATTATGGAATTCAAGTAATGCCCCTATTATTTCAGAACTAGAATTTGTGATTCTAAGTTACTTTAGTCTATAATTATTTCAGGTGAGTATCTCACATATTTTGAAAATGCCTTTTTATGTGTCTGGAGAGCAAGTTCTGTGCTCTGTGCTTCTTTTCTATGTTCTTCAGTATTTAATAGACTGCTGGGCACATGTTTGTTTTTAATTAAATTCTTAATTAATTTAATTGAATTTACCATATGGTCTTTGCTACTTCATCATTAATTTATTTCTGCTATTGATTTGGAGTTGGTAAAAATACACAGGATCTCCATTGATAAAAACATTAAGGCATGATTTATATGGCTTAATCAAGATATTGTTTTAACAAAACACTTCTAGTTTATATAATCAAGGTCAGAGTTTCTATAATTATTTTTCTCCAAATGATATGTATCTGAATTGTAAAGAAAGGTAAAATCACTGATTAATGTTGTAATTACACTATTTATCAAATGATGACAAAATTGAAAGTACGACACAAATAATATATAGTGACAGAATCCACATTTTCTTCCCAGGGGACTTAGTGGTTAATAAGTAGGAGAAAATAATGCAGAATAATTGCCTTCTCCACATCTCTCTCAGATAGAATTTCCTCTGTGAGCTCTCAAGCCAGCCTCTTGTATACTTGTTCTTACAGTGGCACCTAGAAATGTCTCCTGTTGTAATATGTCTCCCCTCTACCTTTTGTAGGAAATGTCATTTTATTTGGACATTTTTTCCTTGATGTTTGATGTGGCAATAATTGTCTAACGGGCCAATACGTATGAAAAACAGTGATCAGCCACAAAGCTTTTAGAAGGAATTGATCACCAAAGGACAAATAAGAAAGTGATGACTTTTTTAAAGCAGGGAGAATAGAATGAAAAAAATATATACATTATATATATATCCAGAAAATGAACTTCAGAAAATAAACTTTAGAAAATCCTTAATTATTAATTTTTCACTTTGGGAATTTTGAAAATTGACATAAGCATTGGTTGAAATTCTTGAAGCCAATATGCAAGAAACTATTGTTCGATATTAAATATGTATTACTTTGTAATGCTTACTTATTAATATTAAAATTGCATAGGGATACTTAATTTAAAAATTTCAAGCACTATAACCAAGTTATGTACAATCAATAGGACTGTAGTTTAAGTAGAAGTGAGCATTGTTAGTAGTGTGTTTTCACATGGCAATTAACTACACATTCAAATGTGATATCAAGTAAATACTTGCAATTTCCAAAAGTCATTGAAGCCGAAACCGGTTTGGCTCAGTGGATAGAGCGTCTGCCTGCGGACTGAAAGGTCCCAGGTTCGATTCCGGTCAAGGGCATGTACCTGGGTTGTGGACACATCCCCAGTGGGAGATGTGCAGGAGGCGGCTGATCAATGTTTCTCTCTCATCGATGTTTCTAACTCTCTATCTCTTTCCCTTCCTCTCTGTAAAAAATCAATAAAAAAATATATATTAAAAAAAAAAAGAAAAAGTCAGAAGTTTCCTTCTAAAAAAAAAAAAGTCATTGAAAACAGTGGAACGAAATTACTCTAAGAACTCTGTGATTCAGTGTTTAGTTATGTAAATTGCCTTTCTTCCTCTCTCTCTCTATCTCAATTGGTCTGAATTGGTAGTTGTAGATACAGAGGCATGAAAATATAAGGATTATATGAAATCTTGAACACCAGAGTAAAACTAAGAGTATAAATGTAGAGCAAAGAGGGGAGGTAAAATTTGGTAGCAGGCACACCTTTAGAAAATATCAGATAGAACACATGGAAAATTATACAGCATTTGTGCTCTTAATACAGTGATTCTTAAAATACATTTGCAAAACAGTCTACATAAATATATTGATATAGCCCTAGCCGTTTGGCTCAGTGGATAGAGTTGGTCCTTGGACCGAAGGGTCCCAGGTTCAATTCTGGTCAAGGGCACATACCTTGCTTGCAGGTTCCCTCCCCAGCCCTGGTTGGGGTGCATGCAAGAGGCAACCAATCGATGTCTCTCTCTCACATCGGTGTTTGCCTCTGTCTCTCCCTCTCCCTTCCACTCTCTCTAAAAACCAATGGAAAAAATCCTTGGGTGAGGATTAACAAAAACAAACAAACAAACAAACTGATATAATTCCAAATTGAGACATAATTAATTGCCAAATTTTGAACAAGAATAAATGAATTTGAATGAAAGGCTTATGTGGAAATATTTAAAATTATAAAACAATTAAAAATCACCATTGTACATTGGTTATATTATTGCATTAATAATCAGCTATTGCTTAATTTGAAACAATTACAGATTATCACATTTCATCACTCAGATTACATTATAAATATGATTTATGAAGAATATGCCTTTTATGTCAGATGTCTGAATACATTCTATGGAGTTCTAAAAATTTCACCTTATCTTATTTTTGCTGGCAAACAGACAAACTGTGATCAATAATTTAAGACAGTATAGAAATGTTAAAATTCAATATGAGAGTGATGGGGATTGTTATAATGTTGGTAACTTGCATTAATAAAAAAATCAACAAATATAGCATGCTCTACTATGCATATGCAATAGTTGAAACACATGTTTAGAGTGATATAAATATAATGCAATTGACAGAGGAAACAGACCTATAATATTTATGAGGAATAATTACATCAAACCACCAAAAATATTGGTTTAAAAAACTACATCAGGTCTAGGCAATTATAAGCCAATATTAACTTTTCTTTCTTAATATCCAGCATTTATTTTTCCTCATTCTCATTTTTCTTGAGAAAATATAGCACTGATATTAGAATATTGTCCCTGTTTTTTGTTGTTGTTGTTTGATTTGGTTTGATTTGTTTGTTTTATACTTGCTTGATTGCTTTCCCACTCTCCTATGAAGTATTTTACATTTTCTTTTCTATGGGAAGGAACAAATAGGTAGATATTTAGGTGTTAATGTAAGAATAAATGTATATATGAGTAATTGATTCTCCTTATTCACTGATTCTGTATTGGTGAATTTACTTTCTCATTGCAACTTACCTGTAACCCCAAAATCAGTACTTACAGTTCATTCACAGTCATTCACCAAGGCACCCGGAGCAGCTAAATATTTGAGTCATTCTATGTGCATGTTCCCAGCTGAAGGAAAAAATACGATAACCTGCCTTCATGTTCCCTTACCACAAACCTGTCCTTTCCATGATCTAGGCAGTGCCACATTGGCCACATTTCTGAGTTTTTTGTAAGTGATTTTGCTCCTTAAACAATGGCCTGCCAGTGTGGTGCTTAGTGCTGTGTAGTGTGCCTGAGCGCAAGGAGGCTGCCATGCTCCTGGCGGAGAACGCACGTGAGGTTGTGCCTTCGCTAAGCTCCCTGCAGACAATAGTTACAGAGCTGTTGGCCATGAGTTCAATGGAAATGAATCAACAATATATATTAAACAAGGTGTGATTGGACAGAAACACAAATGAAACCATTTGCATATTTATCAGCTGGCGAGAGTGAGGTGACCAGAGGTTCACAGGAGCCAACCCGCATTTCCCCGAGGTGCATGGCCAGTGTTGGCTAATTCAGTGTCTGCAGAAGCTGTAGAACAGACTGACATGAAAAACAGGGGTGGATCCATTATGTTTTCTACATGCCCTCGATATGGATCTAGAATTTGCTACAAGTTAGTAAGGAAATTATAAATATTTTGCACCACAAGTCTGTGAGAAAGCAAGTTTTACTTATTTGGGGTAAAAGACATTTCTCACCCAACCTTAAGGTGCTATGGAAATCAAAGATATAATTAACAGCTTTCCAAACTTGTCAGTTTTTCACAGCTTCTTCAAGAGATGGAGTAATCCCAGACACATCACCTATTTATAAGGACGTGTTAACTTTTTGAAAGATGTGCAAACCATGGGACTATTCAGACAATACTGAGTGTAAATCTCATTTGATTCTTCTCAGATATGCATGTGCTTAGCTTGTTGGCAGAAACAAAAATGATAAGGAAATTTTCCCAAAATATTTTGTCCCATCAATATATCATCGGTGACGCAGTACAATGCTCAGCATGCCTTTGGAAAGTGTGTACCTCTGAGTCATCTTCCTTGCTTTGGATTCTTTTTTTTTTCTTTTTCTTAAATTTTTATTAATTAATTTACATTTTATTTTTAAATTGCAATTTAGACTTAATATTATTTTGCATTAATGTGAGATGTGCTCTGGATTTGTACATTGACTATTAGATAACAATAGGCATCTATTTGGATTCTAATAGTCATCTAATAGCATCTCAATATATTTTCTCCAAAAAACTTGCTTTCCTTCTGTCTTTTCCAACATGATTAAGAGAAGTTTGATCTTTCTAAGTTCAGGTCAAACATCTTACTCTTCTTTAACTGAAGTCTTTCTCCCACACCATATGTTCAAGTCACAGGAAATCCTATGGGGGCAGTAAATCCTTGAACTAAATAGGACTCGGCCAATTTTTCTCTCTACTACCACCAAGCCAATCCATCATCTTGCTGATACCCCGGCTCCTCTATTTGTCTCTTCAGTCCATTGTCAAATAAGCAGCCAAATGGAATTTTAAAAACGGAAATCTTATCACTTTCATCTGTGAAAATTGTCTAATGGCTTCTTAGCTTACTCAGAATCAAAATCAATGTCTTTCTATGATCAATGCGATCTTTTATAATTTGATTCTATCAACTTTTGTATTATATTAAACCAGGTTCCTATTTTTAACTAAAAAACAATAAAATAAATTAAGTCAAAAGATAATTCCACCTCAAACATGATTATGTAAAGAATATAGCTATATTAGTAAGCAAAAGCGCTTGCTTTGAATGGATGTTCAAGCAAATATAATTTTGCAAATTATTGATTTTTAATATATTGAAGAAAACTATACTTGTAATATTTTGTGATGATTACTATGAAGATTTCTACTAATGAACTAAGTTTATAACTTAGAGGGGTTTTTATTTTTATTTTGAAAGCACCTATTTTCCTCAAGAAGTAAGTAAATAGCAGACATTAACTCTGTTTCTATTCACCTATTTAACTTATTAAGTAAACTTAGTAAACAGAAGTAAAATATTGAAATATTTTCTTTTTAAAATAATTTTTGTAGTGTTCAGTCTAACATATTTTTTTTGTTCATTTTATCTCATTTTCTTTTGTAATACTCTATTAATGATATGCTTAATACTGAGGTACTATTTATATAGATTTGAAGCCACAGCACTATTTGGGGAAATAACATTCTATCATAGGTGGTTATTAAGTTGACTGTCTTTCTGGTCTTGAAATGTGTATACTGTATACAACATTTATTTTCTCCAAATCATAGTGTAGTGAAGAAGTAATCAAAGGGTGTTCTGCCAGCTACCTTTTTAATTTAGAATGGATCATTTAGAAAAGTGTAGGGCAAAAAAAATTAATGATTCCTTATAAAGGCTATACTAGAGCAAAATTGGGAAACACTCCTCCAGAAAGAATACTTTTTAAACCAAAGAGGAAAAAGGGAAAAATTATGAGAGAAAAAGATGGCTTAGGGGAAAGAGAGAGAACTACTTAAGCCCCTGGGATTTCTCTTTTGAGGGGCTATTATTTGTATTGATTTTAGTTTGCAAGTTCTCGGCTTCCCTCTCTCTGTTGGCACACTGTGTAATCCATAAATAATAAATTGATTAGCTGTGAGTCAATCTTTAGAAGGCACGCATAGCAACCATCATAACACATTAATCCACCAGTGAGGACCACATCATCTCCATCTTAAAATGCACTTCATCATGGAATCAAGACCCTAGAACTTGAACTCTATTGGCCCTGAGATTCTAACTAAACTGACTATGTAGTGATAAATGAAAGAATTCTTACATACCAAGTATGTCAGCTTTTATCATTATTTGTGCTTTTATTCACATGCTTGCTTCTTTGACTTTAAACCTTTACTTGAGTATTGCATGTCCAAGGCAAGAACGGTTACTATTATACTTCACAAAGTGTTACATAAGACCACTTTATGGGTACTTTTGATGGAAATTATACAATATTCTCAAAGTAATATAACTTTATTTGTCACATAAATCTTTGAAAAATGGAAAGTTTAGAGTGTCCATAGATAACTAAATGGTTAGTGTATAGACCCAAATGAAGAAAGGAAAGTGACCAATATAAATTAAATGACTCTTTAAAAAGTAAAATCAATAAAGGTAATTGGGGATTCACAATAATTCATTGAGTAATATGACCTCAGGCATTCTGGTACTTCAGATAACCAGACAGGCATATCATATACTACATGCACAAGGATCTTGGAGGAATCATCTGATTTTTATGATTGCTTTTTAAGTTTTTCTGGTATTATAGCCAACACCCAGAAACCTGTATAAATCATTATTGAATACCTCAGTGAATTTCAAAATGTCAGCCCACTCATCTTCCAGAACCCACAGAAGGAATCCAAAGATTACCAGCATCTCCAAAAACCCCTTTTCCACTCCCAGATACTTTTTCCTACACAGGTTGACTTTCATCAACTAAGGCTGATTCCAAAGTATCTATTTTTTCTGGCTCGTGTATAGAATAGTTTGGAATTACTCATCTGTATAGTATTTGGTTGTTGACCTTACCGCCACTTATTTTCCCACTTAGTTTTTGATGGACAGCAGGGTTATTTCAAATCTTGGGTTATTCCGTACAGCGCCTTTATAAGCTTTTTATACATTTTTGGTATTCTTACACACTGGGTGATACACTATGCATCTATTCATTTTAGTAGATATTGGCAAACAGTTTAGAAAAGTACCAATTAACACTATCATTAACAGTTGGTGAGGATTTCAGATGCTTCATGTTCTTGCTAGTACTTAGTATTGTCTACATTTTTTATTTTATTTTTCATTTTAGCTGTTCTGGTTGTGGTAGTGGTAATACTTACCATGTTTTAAATTTGATTGGTATCTCCCTAACCACTAATAAAGTCAAACGCATTTTTGTATGATTATTGGCCGTTTGGAGATCCATCTTGTTCGGTAAAATGCCAGGCCTTTGGCTAACTTTTCTGTTGTGCTGTCAGCCTCCGTGGTGATTTGTAAGGAGTTCTTTTTGTTTACTGAATTTAAGTCAGCTTGCACTTTTGATCATTTAATCTTGATGAAATGTCTTATTTGAATTTAATACAGTTTGCCATTTTTTAAATTTTATGATTAATGGTTTTTGCAGTGGTTCTGTGTAAGAGATCTTTGTCTTTTCTAAGGCCATAAATAGGTTCCCTGGTTTTTTCTTCCAAAAGCTGTATGACTTTTAACTTCCCAATTTAGATTTACAGTCAGGTCCAAAACAGATTTGGTGAGGCTGTGCTATTTAATTATGATAACTAGCACGATTTCCCATGTCTATTGCATAATAATAAATTTTCAGAAATGGGATTGTAGGATGTCATTTGGTCAATGTGTCAGTGAAGTTCCGATCAGAAGAGACATACCATGAAGCAATTTGAACAGGGAAAGCTTAATATAAAAACTATTAGCTATAATAGGAGGCTAGAATAATGAGGGATTGGCTAAGAACTGAGGAAAACTCTAAAGAGTGTAGAAATATCAGACATAATGAGCAGTCACTAGTCCTCCTGTTGACCTGAACACCCAAAGAGAAGCTCCACACACATTCCCATCCTGGGATGAGATGCAGACCTCACTGGAAAGGACTCCACCTTGGCTCATGTGTCCGCAGAAATTGGCTGCGGCGGATGCTGGACATCCACCCTCTAGGGCCTGGCAAAGCTGGCGGTTCTCCGATGCAAAACAGTCCAGGGGAGGGTAGAGAAAGTTGCTGGCAGATGAACCCTGCTGAGCCTTATCTACAACTGCAGGAGCCTGATGCTGGAGAAGCCACACGGATTGCAAAAGCCTGATGCTGGATAGCAGCTCACACTGCAGGAGCTGTGCATGGGGGAAGCCATGCACAATATGAGAGTCTAGCCAGCAAGCTCACCACCCTTTGGAAGCAGCCAATCAATGATTCTCTCTCACTGATGTTTCTATCTCTCTCTCCCTCTCCCTCATCTCTGAAATTATATATATATATATATATATATATATATATATATATATATATATATATATAATTAAGAACAGTTATTATATGCATAATATTTAAGAACATTTTATATTATAAGAGTCTTCAATTTATCAGCAATATATATAAAAAAGTAGATTTAAAAAAGAAGCAAAATTTGACTGTCTAAAAAAAGAATAGACAAATCCATAACTATATTTTAAGATTTACTCTCAGTTGGTAAGGAACAGTCAAAAAAAAAGACCATAAAAAAAGTCTCCACTCATTTCAAAGATTTGATATGATAAATAAAAAAAAAATAGTTCTGTGACTAATAACTAATTAAAAATTCATGATTTGAAAATCAGTTAACATATTTTAAAATAAATCATATATTCAAGAAAATTTAAAACTATTTCTAACTTAATAAGGTTACAGTCAGTACCTATTAAAATGTAAAACAATGCTTAGAGAGAAATGTGTACCTTTAAGATCTCATATTAGAAAAAATAACTTTTCAAATCAATGACCTAAGCCTCAACCTAACTGAGCTAAAAGTAGAACCAATTGGAGTCAAAATTAGCAAAAGGAATAATAGCGATAAAAGCACAACATTCATTACCAAAATGGATAAGAATAGAGAAAATGAATAAATCCAAAAGCTGGTTGTTTGAAAACAATCAATACTATCATTATATTCCTGGTTAGACTGATTTCAAAAATAATAATGACACAGCGACCACTAACCAATTAAATGGGGACATCACTACAGAGCACACAGGTATCAGAAGAAAATATTACAAACCACTTTGTTCAATAAATGCCTTTAAGTGAAAAATTTTCATGAAAGGCATACAAGTTACTCAAAATATAGCTCTAAATTTTCTTTATTAATTAATCAAATTAAATGTAAAACTAAATACTCTCACAGGGGGTGTTAAGGAACCTTCCGTGGAGGCAAAAATAACTTCCACAGCCAATCTTCAAGCTGTCTGACCCGCGTCTATGCTATGAAACACTAGCCTGTGCTGCTATGAATTGTCTAAAGAAAAATTCAATGGTTAGATTGATTTAAAAAGCCATAGGCCAAGCAATAGTTAAGAAGCTTAGCTCATCTAAGCCAACATACCTGAATAAAAGATAGAATAGAAGTCATGAGATTTAGTATTGCTGAGCAATAAAAAGCACCAAAAGAAATGGATATACCGACCACCTCAGACTTGTTTAGGAAATGAATTATAATGTCATTTGTCATATATTCTATGTTGGGAATGTTTTAACATTTCAAAAGTTAATTAAAACTATTACACAATAAAAATCAAATGTTTGACATTTTTCTTTTAATTGTAAAGCATTACATTGTGAGCTGTTTTTCATGTTGATGAGTTTAGTTACTATAAAAGAAACATTTAAAATATTGATTATAGAGTATTGCCATCCAAGCATATGAATATCTGAGCTCAAACAATCAACACCTTAATTACTATAAACATATAATTTTTACAAAGTATTGCAATTGATTTGTGCTGCAATTTGAAAAAAAAAAACCTATGTAATTTATGGGTTTAATTTTTGTTAAAATGCAGATAATATTATCTGAATCTATTAACAAGTCTGTCATAAAAATTATGTGTAAAATCTAAACGTACCATATTTGCAGCATTTTTCTAACTGGTTTACTTATGCAATTGCATTTATTTGGACATATATGTTACTTTTCTAACATGTATAAATTTTTTTGGAGACTGACTTTGTATTTGCACCATTCTACATGAAGTTTGGCTGTAATTTAAAAATAGAAATTCTAGGTACCAAATATATAAAGTGACTGATTAATATTAGCAAGTGAGTAAAGAGAATATCTCTGACATATCATAAGATCTAATTTTACAGTACACCTGTTAAGATGGGCTAGTGTATACTGCAGTTAACAAGCAAGTCTAGAATCTTAGGGGCTTGAGCAGAGATGAATCCCTTGCATTTGCTTCATGTCTATCGCTAATGGTAGAAGCTCAAAGCTCCAGGCTGCTCATAACTCAGGGACTCAAGCTGGCAGAACAGAGACTGTCTTGAAGAATGTCAGTCACCTTGTCAAAGGTTAAAGAGAGCTCTGTGGGTGGGTCTTGCTTCAGCAATTATGTGTTCTATTTTGGAAGTGATACACATTATTTCTGCTCACAGTTCATTGGCCATAGCTAGACATATGGCCCACACGACCACCAGGGGGCCAGAAGGCACAGGCCAGAAACATTTGACAAATAGCAACAGTGACTACGCCAAATGGATTCTTCTTTGAAACCACAGAAACACATGAGAGTATGTTCCTTCCTTAAAACACACTGTATAGAAAAGTAAAATAAAAAATTAAATTCAGACATATCTGTACTAACTTTATCAGCCACAGATATTGACTTACTTGGAGGTACATTGACAGTAATTAATTGGTAGAATTCAGCAGGGACATTTGTACTTTAAAGTTGCTGTTGAAAAGAGGTTTCACAGCTATAAGAAAATAAAAGCTAATTTTATTTAAAAAAACTGAAAACTGTATTCCTGCATTTCACAAAATGGATGAAAACAGGATTCCCCCGGGAATCCGTTGGTTCATATAAACATGCATTGTCACATAAAACCACTTTTATTTTATTTTAAGTGACAGTTTTGTGAGAATATTTTTCCCTTTCTGCTATACAGCACATTTTTAAGTATTAAGCTCTTTATTGTTAAATATTTTTATGATTATCTGTATTCCTCTATATTTGATATAAATATAAACTATTAGCTCCTACAAAGCAATGAAAACAGTACTTTAAAAAAAAGTTTAGAGCATTATAGTCTAATTTATCAAACCATTCTGGAGATAGGAAATATTTCCAATTCACATAATCCTATATAATAAAACCCTAATATACAAATCAACCAAAAGGCAGAGACAGGTTGCTATGATGCACACTGACCACCAGGGGGCAGACACTCAATGCTGGAGCTGCCCCCTGGTGGTCAGTGCACTCCCACAGGGGGAGCACCGAGCAGCCAGAAGCTGGGCTCATGGCTGGTGAGCACAGTGTTGGTGGCGGGAGCCGATGGGTCCCGGACTGCAATAGCTCTGGATTGCGAGAGGGATGTCTGACTGCTGGCAACAGGCAGACATCCCCCAAGGTGTCCCAGATTGCGAGAGGGTGCAGACCAGGCTGAGGGACCCCCCTCCAGTGCACGATTGTCGTGCACCAGGCCTCTAGTGAGAGATAAAAGCTTTTACTCAATTGCAGACACACAGACCATAGAGAGCTTTGCATTTGGTTTTACAAATGTAATTGAACACAAACAGGAAAATCATACCGGTCTAGATCTCAAGGGGCTGTTTCCTTTCTAACGAGACATACTACACAGGTGAACAGGATGGGTGAGCCTTGTCACCACTCATCAGGTGTAGAGATCCCCATCTCTACATCACAGCGATGGGCAATTTGCTGAACAGTAAAGCCCGCACTTCAGTCATCATAACTGCCAAAAGCAAGTGCTGCATTGGCCACGAGGAAGCCGGACTACTTCCAAACTGGGTCAGTAACAGAAATAAGGCACAAGCAACAGAGACAGAAGAAATTACGAAGGAGAAAGCGTTGGTGAAGGTGAAGTTTATTGCTCCTTGGGATTCATTACAGACACACACACACACACAAATGCTGGAATCCAATAATTCCATGTCTTACCCAACACAGTTATGGCTTTGGCAGCCAAATCCTCTTGGGTATCTCAGTGGGACCTCTAGCAACTGTTCAAAAATGATTTATAAAAGTTGAAAACATGATTCACCCACCAATATAAATAGGCAGCTGCCTAAGATTTACTTAATTCAATACCGAGGTGCTGGGGTCCAGCCCCAGCAGGTCCAGGGGTTCCCCATAGGTGAGGACGGAGTCGGCGAAGAAGGAATGACACGGAGACAGCGTTCAGTTGATCAGCAGCCTAGCCAGGATCTCTAGCCCGGATCTCCAGCCAAGTTCTGGTCTGGATCTCCAGAGAGGTTCTGCTCTGGATCTCCAGCGAAGTTCTGGTTAGGATCTCCAGCCAGGATCTGTGTCCATGTTCCCTCGCTAGGTTCTCCAGCCAGGTTCTGTCCAGGTTCTCAAGCCAGGTTCAGTCACCAGGTTCTAGTCAGGTTCTCTTGCCAATTTCTGTAGTCAGGTTCAGTCCAGGATCTTTTGCCATGTTCTCTCGCTAGGTTCTGTCTCTAGGTTCTTAGGCCAGTTTCTGTCCAGGATCTTTTGCCATGTTTTCTCCAGCGAAGTTCTTCTGTCTCTAGAGAACGTTCTGTGTAGGTTCTGTGCCTCCTGGTTCTGTCTTCTTAGTTCTGTGTTCTAAGCTCTGTCTTCTAAGTTCTGAGTCTTGCTGTCTTGTTACATCTGTATTTATACCAGTTGATTCAATCCTATCAATCTCTATTACAAAGGTTAGGGCGTTTCTTATCTCCATTCCAGGGAGTAAAGATTATGTAGCTTAAGCATGATTGTTCGTAGTTAAAGTGATTAATTACCCACCTGGCACTTAGTTAAGAGGTTTTATTCCCTCCCTAACTTCAGGGGAAAATCCCTACCTGGGCAAACAACCTTTCTCAGAGAGGAGACCTTGGTTAAAACACATAGTGCCTAGAAGGTGAGCAAACATATTAAGAACAGTATGCCATATATGCCAGGTCCCTTGAAACAGCAAGTATGGACCAGCTCCCGGCAAATTCCCCCTTTTTTATTTTTTAAAAGCGGGCATTAAAAAGAAAAAACAAACAAACAAAAAAAACCCAAATGCTCTCTTGTATCCATTTTAAGAGTAGGATTGGCACTTTCTGCTATTACCTGAGTCCTGATCTATCACCCCAGGGAGAGCTTGCCAATCCTGCACTTTTCCCGGGTGGAAAGGCTGCAGTGGGGTTACGGATAAGGCTCCTTGGGCCTACCTTCTCCCATGCCTCTACATTTACCTTTCGGGCACCTTTCCTTCCTCAGAAAAGCATGGACGTATTTCTTGTATAAAATGTTCCATCTGACTGGGAGTAACCTTAATTCCTCTGCTAGCAAGCATATATGTTAAAAGATCAATACAGAGTCTTATTTCTTTAGACTCAGTATGGCACATCTTCTTAATCTAAGAATCAATACAGAGTCTTCTTTCTTTGGACTCAGTATGGCACATCTTCTCAATCTAAGTACTATACTATCCACCTTCTTACCCTACTTATCCTCTGTAGGGGGGTCTGCAGTACCCTGGTGGAGTCCTATCCGTCCCGAGTGTGGGGTTCTCAATGGGGGGGGGGGCGCTTACCTAGGGGGATCCTGTTCCAGCAGTTCCCAAAGGTGTGGACGGAGTCGGCGAAGACTATCCACCCTCTTCCTACGGTGGAGTCCTATCCGTCCCGAGTGTGGGGCGCTTACCTAGGGGTCCCTGTTTGAGCGCCAGAAGGACCCCGGCACCGAGGGAATTAGCAATATGGGAAATCTAGCTGCTTAATAATTTTTATAAATTTGATAAATCACATTCTTAAAGACAGTGTATCTGAAGACGCTTTAGATCTAAAATGAACAATAGTTTATTAAGGATTTTTTAGAATCATTGCTCAAATAAAATACGAATTTTTACATTTTAAATTGTGGTTATAGGACTGTCGTTCTAATGAAGCCAAAATCTCTTAGATATTACATATGGCAAATATGTAAGTGATCTATATGAGAAAAATGATAAAACCGATGAAAATATCAAAGAAAAACTAAATAAATAGATATTGCGTATTCACAGATAAGAAGACAATATTGTCAAAATGTCAGTTCTTCCCAAATTGGTGGATAGATTTCATGCCATCTCAAACAAAATCCCAAGTTATCTTGTGGATATCAATATAATGATTGTCAAGTTTAAATGAAGAGTTCAAAGCCCCAAAACAGCCAACACAATATTGTAGAAAAAGAACAAATTTGGAGGACAGACACTACCTGACTTTAAGTTATTATAAATCTACAGTAATTAAGACACTGTGGTAGTGGTAAAAGAATAGACAAAAAGATCAATGAAACAGAATAGAGAGTCCAGAAATAGACTCACATAAATACAGTCCACTGATCTATGACAAAGACAGAAAGGCAGTACAATGGAGCAAAGATAGAGCTTTCAATAAATGGTACTGGAATAATTATATCCATGCTCAAAAAAATAAATAATCTAGACACAGAACTTACAACCTTTAAAAATTAACTCAAAATGTACCAAAGACTTAAGTGTAAATGCAAAACTATAAAATCTTCTAGAAGATAACTTAATAGGAAATATAACCAAACTTGGGCTTGATGATACTTTTAGATGCTTTCTTGGTTGATTATATATATTCATATGCATAAAAAGAATTAGTAAGAGTTAACGGTGGAATCAAATAAAACTAATTGTTTTGTCTGTTTATATTTATGTGCTACTTCCATCTAGTTTAATCACTAGAAATTCCATTTCTATTTTTGAGTATATAAAATTGTCTTTTTAAAATTCTGTTTTTATTTGATAGGATAATAAAGGACACAAATGTAGCATTCATCAAATTTTAAAGATTTTAGATGTTACCAAAACTTGCATGCTTCCCTGTTCATACCATGCGAAGTTGGAAATACTTCAAATGCTACCCAATTCAATTTTGGATATCTTTGAACTAATGTCTGAACTTGGTCTGCAGTTTACAATATGTAAGCATAAGTAATGTTCTGCTAGGATCACATTGGTAAATTTAATATTAGACATAGTGCAATTAGATGCCTTACTTGAGAATTCAAATCGGAGGAGGGATTACCTGCCTGAGAAAGGCCGTGCTCCCAAGGTGACAGCCACAAAACATGTCATTTCCCTTTGTCTCTGATTAACACCAAATGGTTTTGCGGAAATTAGAAATGCTTGTTCTGCTATACATATCTGTATAATACACATTAGTGTAATATAAATTAGTTCATATCATTCGTAAGAGGAATGATGTCAGTTTCAAGTTTACTAGCATAGACTCTGGTCACACAGCTTGAATCTTGGCTGTAGAACTTGTCTTTACCTTTTGGGCCTGACTATGTAACATCCTCTTTGAGAAGGTTTTACAATTACATTTAATTTGTTTAATTAATAGTCTAAAATTTAGTATAGTATTAAAATTTAACAAACTTTTTTTGCTTGTCTGTTTCATACCTAAGTGTTTCATTTTGGGGATATTAATGTAGTAAATGGTATTGATTTATAACTTCAGATTCAGTTTGCTCCTTGATGGGATGTAGAGGAAAGGATTGAGTTTGTATATTAACCTTTTATCCTAAAACTGCAATAATATGTAGTAGTTCAGGGGTGTGTTCTTTCTGTTTGGTTGGATCTTGTTATTGTTTTTGTTGATTCTTTCATATTTTTAGTATAAACTATCATATCATCTGTGAACAGAGATTTATTTCTTATTTCTAATCTGTATACCTTCCATTCCTTTTCGTGTTTTATTGCACTCAATGGTGGTCCCAGAAAAAGTGTTGAGAAGCATCGGTGATCTTAGTGGGAAAGCTTTGAGTTTATTACTATTAAGTATAATGTTAGCTCTAGGTTTTTTATAGATTTTTTTTTTTTTTATCAAGTTGAGGAAGTTGTCCTCTCTCCCTAGTTTACTGAAAGTTTTAAAATCAAGAATAAATGTTAGATTTTGTTCAATGCTTCTCATCTATTGATATGACCTCATGAGTTTTTTTGTTTTTTTTTACTGTTGCTATGAGGGATTATATGAATTAACTTATAAATGTGGAACCAGCCGAAACCGGTTTGGCTCAGTGGATAGAGCATCGGCCTGCGGACTGAAAGGTCCCAGGTTCGATTCCGGTCAAGGGCATGTACCTGGGTTGCGGGCACATCCCCGGTGGGGGATGTGCAGGAGGCGGCTGGTCGATGTTTCTCTCTCATCGATGTTTCTGACTCTCTATCTCTCTCTCTTCCTCTCTGTAAAAAATCAATAAAATATATTAAAAAAATAATAATAAATGTGGAACCAGCCGTGCATCCTGATGATAACACCCACCTGGCTTTTGTGTGCAATTTTTTAATACATTGTTGAAGTTAACAAAATTTTCTAATATTTTGTTGAGAATTTTTTTTGAGAATATTCATGAAAGATATTGGTCTATGGTTTACTTTAAATGTCTTTGGTTTTGGTGTTAGGGTAATACTAGTCTCAGAATGAGTTAGGAAGTATTTCCCTCTGCTTCTGTCTTCCGAAAGAGATTGTAGCAAATTGGAATAATCCCTTCTTCAGTGTTTGGTAGAATTTAATAGTGAACAGATTTGGGCCTGGTGCATTCTGTTTTGCGAGGTTATTAATTATTGATTCAATAATCAATAAATATTGTTATAAACTTATATAGATTGTCTCTTCTTGTATGAGGCCTATACTTTCTGAACCAATTTCATCATCCTGCTATTTCCCTTTATAATGAATTAAACACATCTTTTACATGTTTCTTTTAAAAATAATTAGGCCCAAAAGGTTTTGTATGATAATTAAGTGTAGTTCATAACTTAAATAAAAGTCTAGATGGTTAGTGCAGTTTAGAAATACATAACGTGTTTAAACATTGAAAAGGAAGCCAACTATTTTCAAAAATCTTTAAAGGAAATGTAAAAAATTGATTGAATTATAGATAAAATATAACTTCCTGGGAACATAATGCCTAAACAAGGACTCTTAAGACTTTGTATCTCTCTGTCAGTCTGCCATCAGGCATCATTATCAGAATGAATGAGGATCAGAATGAATCCTCAGTGGTCTCCTAGAACAAAGGTCAAATAACCCTGGCTTTGGTACAGGCTGAGTGAAGTTGTGGAGCTAATTATGCAGTGAAATTCTTTACCTTGTTTAATGCGTTTTCCTCATCTTCCCCCACCATATGCTCTTCTTTCTCAAATGACCAACTCGCTCTCTGCGATAGCTGCTATCGCTGCCTCCAAACACCCAGTCCTTAGTCATCAAGTAACATCCAGCATGTGGTCTAACAACTTCTATCTTAAACTCACTGGTGCGCTAGCTATACCAGGAATCATGCCAAATATTCCATATAAAACAAAGCTGCTCCAGAAAAGGAACTACTCAGGAGGAGTTGCAAAGGGGAAGTGGTAAAGTCTGCACTAGACCTACCCCCTGGCACAGCTGCTCTCTGCTGTGTCGCATGAGTTTCCTTTATTGTGGTTCAATCAGTTGTTGCCTCTTTGACCACAGAGAAAACTAGTTATCACAAATAGAGGCCTGGCACCGCTCCAAGATCCTAAGCTATGCCAGTGTAATTGTTCCATGTAAAAATGTGCAGAAGAACTTTTTTAACTTTAAAGAGAAAATGAGGATCTTGAAAAGCTCCAACCTAATGAATGCACACATTGAAAATGCATCCTTCAATGAGTCAAAACTTAGCATATTCAGAAAGTTCAAATGTTGACTTTTCTTCTATTTTCCTGCTATGTAACTGACTCTCTGACCAACTGTCCTGGCTCCCAACACTGTTCTCCTCTCTGATAAAACTCTCTACCTCCAGCCTTCCTTTTCTTTTTTTATTGCTTCCCTCTTAAACTTCCAACATTTGAGTATTCATTTTTCTCCCTCTTTCTTTCCATCAGTAACCTATTCAGGTAACTTGCCTCTGAGTTGTGGATTTTCTTCTTCACTGTTTACTCTATGATGATAATAGTATATTAAAATCTTAACCTATAATTTAGATCTGTGCCTTTTCCCCCCTCACTACCATCAAATGTTTCATTGTTGTTCACTTTAAGATGCTTTGTGTTTTACATCCTCCTTTCTCCCCAACTGGAGGTATGTTGGTATTTTTCCCAGATTTACAGGACTGAATGGAAAGCCATGAAGATAGCCACTAATATAATCAATCGTGACAACCTCAGCCCAAACATCCTGTTTAGTATTTGTTTCATTCTAGTTGTAAATTCTGTGAGGTCAGAGACTACACATTCTGTTATTTTTATACCTCACACACTGCCTAACTTAGAGTTGGGCACACACTAGGCAAATATAAGACACACAATCAATGAATAATTAATCGATTCTGATGCTCTAATATACATCTATATTTGCTTCCGGGAAGTAGTTGAGTTGTTCAAGGATCAAGTTCTAGATGAATAATTAATCACATATCAAATGCCTCCAAAAGGCAAGGTCAAATGTGATAGGGAGGATGAAAGCCATTAGGAGATTGTTGATACGCACACTAATCCATTTCAGTAGTGTCAGTTTGCATTTGTTGGTGGTTGGTCTACAGAGCACTGCAGATGGCAGCTTTATCAGAATATGCACTTTTCAACACTTCATTCTTAGAAAATCGACACGATTGAGGCCGCATACACTATACTGTATGAAACCCTTCTTCTCTGACCTCCTAGGGCACCTTTCCTAGTTACTTGCCTATTGAAGGTGGTTACATCCTATGCCCCATCTGTTCAGCCCTGGCCAAGCTGTGCAACATTACTCATTTACCTTTGCAGCCAGATATTTTCCTGTAACTGTTATTCAAATGCTATGTAAATGCAAATGAAGTATGCATCTTCTGAATTGTGTTCTTACACAGAAAAGGTGTTCTCTTTTTCCCTTTCTGCTGGCAGAAATGCAGAATTGGTAGGTTTGCCATCTTCAGTAATGGGTTGGAAGGAAACAACCCAGGAATAATGGAGCAGTAAGATAGAGGATGACTGGTCCCTGGATGGATTTTTCAAACAGAGACATCACACCAGTCCTGTTATCTCCTTTCTGTGGAGTGTTAATGAGAAAAAATAAAAAAGAAAGAAATTAAACAACAACAAATCCTGTTTTGAGTAAGCCACTATTGATATAATGCCTGTTCTAAGGAGACAGACTTATAATCTAACCAATTACTGGACAGATGGATTTTAAAACCATCAAGGATGGATCATGAATCCAGTGATTATTTGTAACTGAGAGTTGGTCTAAAGATTGGCCTAAGACTTACCCAAATTCAAATTTCTAATGGTGAGTCCACTGTAAAAAAAAAAAATCTATATTTTTGTGATAGTTTTACTTATCAAAATATAGTCAAAAATCTAGCTCCATCTTTATAAAATATATATAATATTTAAACTGTTTATACACTGCATCATGAACCATAAAAACTCATGGTTCATTTTAGCATAATGAAATAGGAATTTATTTATTCATGTAGCATTTACTGCTGTCAATTTACATAAATTTATTTTACCCATACCCAGTCAGCTCTTTGTTTTCATTTTGGTCCAAGATCTGATGACAGGTGGTGCTTTGTGGTGAACTTGATGACTTAGGTAGGTATATAAAAAGCAATATCTGTGTAGTTCTAGAAACCATACAACGTCATCAGCTAAACTGAATGGACTAAATGTATTTTACTTCAGAGATCAAATCCACCCTCTGCTGTGTGCTGTGCAGTAGAATTATCCTTCCGGGGAACTGCAGGCTCCAGGAAGATAGTTCCACAGTGGGGTCACCTGACTGAAAACGAATTCAGCTTATTTCTTCCTTTGTTCCAGTTGGTTGGTTTTCTCAGTTCACTGCTTTCTCAGTCTACTCAGAGAAAGAAAACACATTTTCTGAATGTAATTAAAGCCATATCATGGTGCCTTTGAATATTAAAAGAAAAATACTCATTTCAAACAATTTTAAACTGTATTATTATTATTATTATTATTATTATTATTATTAATTTAGCCACCCTGATTTAAAGACAACTCTACAAGTCATTTCACTAACAGGTCAGATCATAAATTTGTTTCTAAAGCCTTTATGACCCCAGAAAGCAGAGATGAATTGAGCTGGCTTAATTGGCTGAAACACCTTTGAAATGTAATGCAGGTGATTTGGGGTGATTGAATCAGCCTGTGGCACTAATGGAGGTAAGCGCATTGTCCACTGGGAAGCTACGTGATCTTTCACTGAGTGTCTAAGTGCCTGCTTACTGCTCTATGGAAGGTTCTTTCTCTTGTAGTTTGCATGTGGCCTTGTATATATGTTAGATCAGAGGGGAGCATTATAGGGTTTGTTGTAGAATATTTTCTGGGACCGCCCATTTCAGTCTTCTGTAAGCCACCTGTTGGCATTGACCAAAATGAGTCCTCTTTGCCAAATTTCTTGAAATTGTGAATTTAGGCTATTTATTGTCCAGTGTAGAGGAGGAAAGAAAAAAAGTATCATTAATTGTCTGTCTATATAACAGTGGGGCAGGATACCCTTAGTATCAGCAGGTGATATCGCATGGTGGTCTCTAAATACAGATTGCTTCTGATCATGCCTCTGCCAGGTCATGTCCCTTCTTGGACACTTTCGAACTCAGTCAACATGGGAAAATTATTTAACCTGGAAATATCCTTGAACCCTTGTCAGGTTTCTGAACACCATTAAACATGAATTTATGTTTTGTAGCTACTCTACTCATGGGCACTCATCACTCCCTTCACCATCTCTCCCTTCATCATATATCTCTCCTACTCTGAGTAAATTATCTCTTCAAGACCGGCACCTCAAGAATAGTGACTTAATTCTCAATGGTTTTCTCTTTTCCCCAAAAAATTCAGTCAGGGAAATTGATTCACACTTATTATCTCCCTTAGTAAGTAGAGGTAGGCAATAATATAAGCCAAACATTTATCTGGCTAGTGTGACAGGCTAGCACCATTTTATCTCTTATTAATTGTACATCTTAAACCAAAATACTCTTAGTGGATTGCTTTATCCTTCAGTTACTAAGAAGACATTGTGACTGTATCCCATACAAAATTTCCCATGTGAACAATGCCTGACCGTTTTCTATGCTCCAAATTTTGGTAACCATGAATACATGCCCCTGATTAGTTATACATGTGCTTTAAATTGGCCATCAATAAAATTACAACTAATTTAATTGTCAAAACAGCCAATAATTTCATTGTTATTTTCCATTAATTATTGCTATTTTTAAGGGACAACTATGAAAATATGATTTAAAAAAAAATAAGGATGGATGACCATTCTGGCTAAGATAGCAATGGCAAATTCAATTCAGATGATCCCACTGCCTGACTTGAAAGTCTGGGGGAAGATTCAGGAGGCTGACGGTGTATGTTTATTGGCAAATTCTGCTCTAGCTTAAGCACAGGATGATGGTGCACTGACATCCTTGAATGTTGTTGATTCCCTGGAATTCCTCCCACTTTTCATGTCATGCATTTCATTTCCCTGAGTTCAGGTCTTTGGAATTTCTGGCATCTTTTTCCCACTCAGAATCTTAAATAATTGTTATTCCCAAAATATGTGAATGATAAAATTTTATAATCAGTATGACAAAACTTTAGATATTCCCTTGAGAGGGAATTAAAAATTAAATTATACCCATTTTTTTCCTCATCTGCGTAAGATTGATTTTGTTTGAAAACTTACTTTTAAGCTTGGAATCAGGTAATAGTATATATGCAATTAAATTTATTTGGAAAATTAGGTAGTGCCTGAGAATAGAACCAGTAATATAGGAGGTAAACCTGTAGGAGATGGTGGGAAAATGTAGAACAACTAATTTAAAATATGGCTAAGTTTTAAATCAATATGCAGGTAAAAAGGAGAGAAGAAAATATGAATAAACAGCTTATGTGAAGTGAACTGTAACAATTGACCTGCATTATATTGTCACTCATGAAGTATGCAATTGAATTTATTTGTATTTATTAATTGTTCTTTCCATTTTAAAAATGATTATTCAAATTTTTATTTATTTATTTTTGCTTTATATCCAGTAAGATTTGTATATAAGTGCCACTTTTGAAATATAACTGATAAAATTGATTGAGGATTTTTTTTTTTTGCCAGCTATTTTGCTAAGTATTTAAGTGCTTTATCTCATTGAATGTTTACAACTCTATAATTTAAGTACTAATTTTATAATTCCCATTTAATAGACAAAATGTGGAGAACTTGAGAATTTAATTGACTTGGAAAAGTCACAGAGTCAGTAAAAGTAAAACTAAGACTCATCCAATAATGTACTTTTTCCAATGTTCATATGTTTATCATGAAAACTACCTATATTTTCTCAGCAAGGGATGATTTTTGTTTTTCCAGGCAAAAAATATATAAACAGTTAAGAGCAGATATTTGGGCCTGGCCAGTGTGGTTCAGTGATTGAGAGTCAAATTATGAAAAAGGAGGTCATGGTTTGATTCCCAGTTGGGGCACATGCCTAGGTTGCTAGCTCCATCCCCAACAAGGGGCATGCATGAGGCGGCCAATCAATGATTCTCTCTCATCATTGATGTTTTATTTATGAATATACATATTCATGTAAATAAATTATTACAAAGGAACAAGAGTAATTTTATCAAAACTATTAATGTGAGAAGTCAATTTTCATTTTTTTAATTTATCAGTCTTACTTCTCTAATATATTTATATCATTTTCCCAAATTAAGTGATGTTTGATGTTATTGATGTTACAGAAATTCAACACCTATATTTTTATACAAAATGTAGATTTTATTCTTATATTTTGAAACTAAGAGCATTGCCTTCATAATCAATCTATAAGAAATTACTCTGAACTCTCAAATAGATTTAAAGGTAGTTCACTTCAACTCATTTCAGTAGGCATTATTAAAAACCTACAAAGTGACAAGCACTGCACAGGTCTGGAAAACTTCGTGTTTACTAATAAAACTGGGAAAATTGTACTGCTTTGCTATTTTAAAATGTATGTTAGTAGATCTTTAGATTAAACACAGTATAAAGTTGGAATTTCAGCCCCATCTCCTATTTTAATTTGCAATGACTCTTTTAACAAATAATTTAACCTCGGTTTCTCAGTCTCTTCATATGCATTGTAATGTCATTTCTAATTTTCAAAAAACATGGTGACACTGTAAAATAATTGTGAGAAGATACTTTCCCATGGATTTAAAAACATGATTCCTATTCAGTTATTTCATGAAAATATTAAAACCAATGCGATAAGATTATATACCATATTTTGCAAAAGCACCTTTAAAAACTTGAAAACTTAAAATGTAAAAGCCAAGTTTGATTATTACATTTTTGCTGTAAAAAAAATGCTTCATTTTGTCAGCCCAGTTCACATTTAATGTAATTAGATAACTATTAAGCTTCTTTCAAATTAATCCCCATTGACTTTTACATGAAAATATTGACAAAAATAGTGATCTTCACACCTATTTGATTCCTTTCCTAATTAAGTTTGTTTTTATATTGAGCAATGTGTATTTTAAGTATAATATACACAAAATATTAATTATCCTGTGTTCATTGGAGAATGTGATAATTTATTAAACTTGAATAATCCTATATAATAAAAGCCTAATATGCTAACTGTCCAGTCAGCTGTTCAACCAATCAAAGTGTAATATGCTAATGATATGCTAAGTCTGCTCAACCGCTTGCTATGATGTTCACTGACCAACAGGGGTCAGACAGTCTACTGGTTGGCCAGTTGCTATGATGTGCACTGAGGACCAGGGGGAAGACGCTCTGACCCGTAGGTGAGCTTGCTGCTGGGGTCTGGCTCGGCCTGTGCCCTCTCATAATCCGGGACAACTCAGAGAATGTCAGAGAGCCAGTGTCGGCCTGATCCCACAGGCCAGGATGAGGGACCACACTGGTGCATGAATTCGTGCACCGGGCCTCTAGTATAAAATAAATAATAGATTATATAGAAAGCATATTTTCCTCCATCTAATAATCTATGCAATAAAAAAAATTAGCTGCCTTGCATATGAGGTATAAAGGGTGGAACTGGGGCAGGTACCACCACAGTGAACACTCCCTTGGGCAAGGTGAGATGTGGGAGGGTGAGGAACTCTGATATCCTTCTGGACATTAGTGGGATGGTCCCAGACCTGGGTGGTGGAGAATGGTTCTTAATTAGGCTACAAACCTTTTCCCTGAAAGGGACTCTTCAATCCTTTGATTATCCCAGCTTTCTGCCTCTGCCTTGGGAGATCCTTCATTTCCCATTGTTCTCCTCCTCTACAGATTCTGGGCATTAGAGAATTTGTTCTTTTCCTTGAAGTGCTCAGTTTTCTCAGGCTGCTTCCTACCATTGAATCTTGGAGGTTCAAAGTCTTAGACCCTTTTAGTTACAGCTTGTGGGTTATTTATATATTTTATAATGCAAGTCTATTAAAAGTTACTTGGCTTCTTATCTATTTTATTCCATTTATCTCCCTGAGTTAAATGCTAAATCTGAAGCATTATCTCTAGACAATTCTTAGATTGGCTACTTATATTGTTTTCTTTCCTTATGTCTTTTATCATATGACTTAGATTTAAGAGCCCTCTACAGGCCCTTTCTGCAAGTCAATTCTTAAATTCAAAGGGCTTTCTGGGCGCCATACCAAAAATGTCTCTGCGTGAAGCTTCTGAGTTCCTTTAGATGTTTGAACGATGAGCCTGGCAACTGTAGCCTTGATGTGACGCTCCGCAGAGGCTGAGTTGTAATCAGCCTTGATTCTCCAGGACATTTTCAGTTTTTGCGTTTATTATTGGGGATTGAGGAACATTTGCCACCTCTAACCCTGCATGTTTCCACTTAATCCTATTTTATTCCTGCAATGATACCAGAATCATCTTTCTTAGATTGGCTCTTTTTTTTTTTAATACTGAATTTTCTCAAAGTAGCTCAATCAACAGATACACAAAATTAGCACTCTGCTTTGCAATTCCTTTCCTAGAGTCACCAAATCTTTACATGATCTTTGTCCCTAGTTACCAGCATTCCTTCATACAAGATCTGTTTCCTCCCTGTTTTCCATTGGCCATGAAGGCAGTGTCATGTTTGTTATGGTTTGTTATGGCAGCGCCAAATCATGGGAACAGTCAAGATGGTAGGGTATGCTGTGGAAACAAACAAGATCTGTTTCCTCCCTGTTTTCCATTGGCCAGGAAGGCAGTGTCATGTTTGTTATGGTTTGTTATGGCAGCGCCAAATCATGGGAACAGTCAAGATGATAGGGTCTGCTGTGGAAACAAGGACCTCCAATGAAGGCTTGCTTCTTGGGTGTGCTTTATGCACATCCTAGGTTGGCTGGGGTGCATTCTCCTCCATGTGTCCCTCTGGGGCCCAGACTGCAAGGCATTGTGGTAGCAGGAAGGAGACTTTGGAAAACCCCTCCCGGGATCTTCAGATCTAGAGGTGATTCTCATCCTTCTTTTCATTGAGCAAAGCAAGTCACATTGTCTCATTTAACTCCAAAGTGGTAGGAAAGGAAATTCTACCATGTGCTTGAAGGCCTCGGATGAAAATGAAAGTAACCATCCTACATAATGAAAGCCGAAGTGGTGTCACGCACAACATCATCACAAGCTGGCCACCACAAGATGGCCGCCCTCACATCGTCACAAGATGGCCATCACAAGATGGCCAGCAGGGGAGGGCAGTTGTGGGAGATCAGGCCGGCAGGGGAGGGCAGTTGGGGACAAACAGGCCAGCAGGGGAGGGAAGTTGGGGGCGATTGGGCTGGCAAGGGAGCAGTTAGGCATCAATCAGGCTGGCAGGGGAGCGGTTAGGGAGTGATCAGGCCGGCAGGCAGAAGAGGTTAGGGGCAATCAGGCAAGCAGGCAGGCAAGCAGTTAGGAGCCATCAGTCCCGGATTGTGAGAGGGATGTCCAACTGCTGGTTTAGGCCTTATCCCTGTGGAATATCTCCCAAGGGGTCCCAATTGGAGAGGGTGCAGGCTGGCCTGAGGGACACCCCCCCTCCCGTGCACGAATTTTGTGCACCAGGCCTCTAGTTTCAATAATAATGGCTTTAAATTATTTTTACAACTTTGTATTGCCTGTATTTATCACCATCTAATATTCATAGTTTAGAAATAATTGAACATTTGTGAATAGTTACAATAAAATTGTAATATTTTGAAATGTTATCCCTCAAATTAGAATAAAACACTTAGATTACATTTATAAGAGTCTTTCTGTCCATGAGGGCTGATAAATATTCAAATGTATCTGTTCATTTAGACAATTTTTAAAATTGTAAAGATTTTTGCATTGTGTAATATCAACTATTATTCTTCAAGCAATGCTACATAACAACTAGAATACAATATCTTGATTAGTATTTAGCTTTCAAATTTTGTGGATTGCATACACATCAGTTCCTTGTTGACTTTTGTGGTACAATGCTCTTTACTGGTCTGCACTGGTAGCCTACTGGAAAGTTATAAACCAAAGAAATATGCCCTCACAATTTATCATAGTCACCCTATTTTGCATTTACGTCCTGCATCCAACTGTATCATTCCTTGAAAAAGACAAAAGAGCACAATGAGGGTCTTAGCATATTCTTAAACTCAAGTGACTCTTTCTAGATGACACATTACTAGAAGAAAGGATAATTTAGGTCCATCTCCCATTTTGTTTGTTTACATGGGAATAGCATCCAATGAAATCCTTTGACATTGTTTCTCAAAGAGGACACTGGGGACCTTTGTAACCCTGTCTAGAGTGCCACATCTATAGTCAGCAAAGCATTTTATTACTTCTCCTGATGCATGGGTGCCCTGAGCCTTTGTGCCCAGCATTATTTAGTATTATTTCCATACATTCATAGGCACATAGCTTCATGGGCATCATGATACATGGTTAACTGGTGTAGGTGACATCTGATAGTAATCTTTGAGTAGATAAAGGGAACACGTTTTAAGAAAAGGATGAGCAATCTAGCTGTAAGAACAAGAAAGAGAACATCATTAAAGATTGAAAAGCAAGGTGCATGTTTTCTAGGCCAGAAGCCATTCACTCAGCAGTAAAACCGTTCTCAGTCCTGTTGTAGAGGTTCGCCTGTGGACTGCAGAGTAGCAATTTGTTTTTGCAGGTGGCATCATATAACTATTGAAGAAAGATTTCCCAAGGTTATGTTTCTTGAATATTATAAATAAATTAAAAAGTGGATATTAGTAACTCAGAATAACATATCTCTGAATATTATGTTTTTTCCACAAAGAATTTTTTCCTGATCAAGCCAAGGATTGAGAGATGAACAAGCTTCATTAAATCATGTCTACTCATATTGTCCTTTATTATAAATGACATCTTTTCCAACATTTAATTTTTCTGCTTACCAGAATGGGTCTAAATTGAGTACATTGCAGTATTGCAGTGTGATCTACTGGGATAAAGCAAGACAGAAGTTTCTTAAGTGATCATAATGTTTTATTTGTCAACTAGAGGCCCAGTGCATAAAATTCATACATGGGGGCAGAGGGGTCCCTCAGCCCGGCCTGCAGCCTCTCCAATTCCGGACCCCTCGGGGGATGTCTGACTGCCAGTTTAGGCCTGATCAACGGGCCTAAACCGGCAGTTGGACATCCCTTTCACAAGCCGGGACCGCTGGCTCCTAACCACTCACCTGCCTGCCTGCCTGATTGCCCCTAACCACTCTTCCTGCCTACCTGACCGCCCCTAACTGCTCTCCCCTGCTAGCCTGATCATCCCTAACCACCTCTGCCTCAGCCCCTGCCACCGTGGCTTTGTCTGGAAGGACATCCAGAAGGATGTCCTGAAGACGTCTGGCCTAATTAGCATATGACCCTTTTATTAGTATAGATAACCAAGATTTATGCTTCCTTCAAGCAATAAACACAAACTTAAAATTTGTGCACTTTAGTGGACTACAAAAATATTTAAACTAAAAAAATCTAAATACTGAATTCTGGTTAATGTTATGAATATTGAAGTATTTGGTGGAAGTGTATAGATTTCTGCAATGTTCTTTTTATTGCATCAAAAATGAGATAGTTGGATTGAATGTACTAAATGAACTTACATGTATCATATATGTTAATGAAATAATCTAAGTAGTATATAGGTGTTCACTGTAAAAGTCTCTTAATATTTCAGTATGACTCACATTTTACATTATATTAAAAATGGGGAAAAAACTAGCAGGATTTTTATCTTAAACTCTCATAACTCTAAGTGGAATTTTAAAGAACATTTCTAACACAAATTATTTGTTAATAATCAAAGAAGAGGAATAGAGTGAAGTTATCTAATTAAAGTGATTTTACCAATCAGTACAGTGGTTTGGGCAACCTTTTCCCAAACACATGGAAAAAATTAGTATTTGATTTTTCCCCCAATGAATGATTGATTGAGTGAGGAAAATAATTTCGACATGGTTTCTTAATTGGGAGCTGTCAGTAAAAAGATGAAAGCCTGTTAAAAACTTTGCTAGTTTTATAAGTCAGTTATCTCTCTCAAATGAAATTAATAAGACATTTCTAACGGAAGCTAAATATATTATTGTTGCCATCAAACATTCTTTGCCATAACTAGACTGCACCACCATTTAAGAGAGTACTAGCAAGACACAGTCTACCTATGATGGACTTGATAACTTGAAAAAAATTAATTTTGAACTTCCTTACCTGCCCAGTTTCTTAGCTTTTCCAGGCTCATGCACACTTGACCCTAAAAAATTTCTCTTTGAATTGAGTTTGCTTATATGGAAATTTATTACTATTACAATATGATATCATGTGCCAGTAATTAATCTAAAAACATCCTATCTAATAATAGACAAACATGGTAATTAACCATATCTTCCCTACCATTGCCTGATCAGCGCGATATGCAAATTAACCAACAAATATGGTGGCTAATTTGCATACTTCAGGCAGGGCGGGACACCAGGAGCCACCATCCAGGCCCCTGTGTGCAACCCCAGGAGCTGCAGGAAAGCCAGTCCGCATGCAAAGTGGTCCCCTGGGTCCCAGGAGCCTGTCGGAGGTCTGCAGGCGAAGCAGCGATCAAGCTATGAGGGGGAGGGTGGGGGGCAGAAGGAGCTACAGGAGTAGCTCTGGCTGGAGACTGAAGACTCCGGCTGGAGTGAGGAGCAAAGACTGAAGGCTCCAGCCACAGCGAAGACTATGTCCAGAGCGAAGATGGAAGGCGGTGGACAGAGCGAAGGTCTGGGTCCCAGGTGCCGGAGGAAAACTGGTGCTGGCAGCCAGGGGAAAGAAGGCCTATTGCACGAATCTTCGTGCAACCAGCCTCTAGTCTATATACATAAAAGGCTAATATGCAAATTTTCCCCTGGGAAGTTTGACCAGAAGACCGGAAGTTCAATTGCTCGCTGTGACATTCACTGACCACCAGGGGGCGGCATGGAACAAAGGAAGGCCCTGGCTGGCAGCCTGGAAGGCCCAAATCGGCCCTGATCGCCAATCAGGCCTAGGAACCCCTACCTGTGCACAAATTTTGTGCACTGGGCCTCTAGTTCATAACATTTAACTACCAATATATTATGAATAGTTTGCATTACAGTCGCAGTATTTACCTAATATTTGAGTGTTTATCATGGACTAACAAAATACCATTAGCATTTATGCATATATGACACCTGAGATTTTAAGTTTTACACTACTAATCATAAATATAACATTTGAAGTGAATTTTCAGTGTTTGGATATTTTATATTAAAAGCTAATGCAGAGTCTTACTTGGTATAAGTCAATAACAAGAAAATTATTAAAGGAAAAAACTTTAAAGAAATTTGAGTACTTTGTTGGGAGAAGATGGTAAAACTAGCTATAAAATGATAAAAACTAATAAAATTTCTGGCATGGCTTTCAGAGTTATTAAGCTATTATGACATTCTAATTTCATGTTTAAAACCAGTAAAGTTTGTGTGATACCATTAAAATTCTTCTTTGAAGAATTATGTTTGAGTCACCTAAAGAATAAACAAAGCACTGAATTTTGTTTCTTATAATATGAAATAAAAATTTTGACCATATTTTATCTTTAATTCCTTAGTGATTTAAGCTGAATTTCTTAGAGCATTTATGAAAAATAATTTAAAGTAGCCAGTATTTTATCATTATTGGTGAACTGTCCTACATTGTACAATAAAATGTACTCAGACTTTCTCATAAAAATATTAAGTAAAATGACAAGTCTTACTTATCTGAGTAGCTAATTTAACATATTCTTGTCTTGGTATCTTTAACTCTTACTTAAGGATGCATAAAAGGTTTCCAACTGTCAGCTAAAGATATGATTTTCTTTAACGTATTTCCAGAGTTCCTTGCAGATAATGACCTTGAATAAACAAAAAATTACTTGCATTTATCATTAGCATATGGTTCAGGTCAAAGTCTCAGAGAAAAAAATGAAACACTGCTATGTGAGGTCCAGTTAAAAATTCCATGTCTGTCTATAACATTTCTATATAGAAACATGCTTAGGATTACAGCATCTGAAAATTCCAAAAACAATATCTTAGTACTTATAAATGGCTAATAGATACAATTGCATGTTACCAAGTATTAGAGGATGATATGGATGCTATTTTTATTGTGGTGCATTCAGCAGGAAAAAAAAAATAACAATTTTGGGGGTATCAAAGTATATATATATATATATACTAGAGGCCCAGTGCACAAAAATTTGTGTACTTGGCGGGGACGGGGGTCCCTCAGCCCGGCCTGTGTCCTCTCACAGTCTGGGACCCCTCGGAAGATAACGCCCTGCTGGCTTAGGCCTGCTCCCAGGTGGTAGAGGGCAGGCCCAATCCCTAGGTGCAGCCACTGGTCGGGCTCAGAGCAGGGCCGATTGGGGAGTTGGGGCGCCGCCCCCTGTCATACACAGAGCAGGGCGATCCGGAGGTTGTGATTCCACCCTCAGTCATGCTCAGGGTAGGGCCGATTGGGGGGTTGGGGCACCATCCCCTGTCACACTCAAGGCAGGGTCGATGGGGAGGTTGTGGCGCCACCCCATCACACACAGAGCAGGGCCCGTGGTTGGGGAGGGGTTGGGGCGCCGCACCCTGTCACACACAGAGCCGCAGGGCGATCAGGGGGTTTGGGCACTGCCCCCTCTCATGCTGATCCCGGAGCTGGGAGGCATATTACCCTTTTACTATATAGGGTAGAGGCCTGGTGCATGGGTGGGTGCCAGCTGGTTTGCCCTGAAGGGTGTCCTGGATCAGGGTGGGGGTCCCCACTGGGGTGCCTGGCCAGCCTGGGTGAGGAGATGATGGCTGTTTGCAGCTGGTCATATACCCTTCAGGGTGGGGGTCCCCACTGGGGTGCCTGGCTAGTCTGGGTGAGGAGCTGAGGGCTGTTTTCAGGCTGGGGGTGACTGAAGCTCCCAACCGCTCCTTTTTTTTTTTTTTTTATTCTGGGCCAGCTTTAGCTTTGAGGTTTGGCTACAGCTCTTAGGCCTCCCTGCTGAAAGTAGGTTTCTGGCATTTGCTTACAATGTTGCGATCCTGCTGGCTGAAGCCTGGCAGGTTTCTGGGGTTTTGTTTAGCTTCTATGTTTGTTACATAGTTGCTTGCAGCTCAGAGGCCTGCAGGGGCAGGCAGGGAACATTGGAGTCCTCCATCACTGAAGCAAGCAAGCCTCATGTTAGTTTCAAGCTGCCTGGCTGCTGGCCGCCATCTTGGCTGACAGTTAATTTGCATATTGCCCTGATTAGCCAATGGGAAGGGTAGTGGTCATACACCAATTACCATGTTTCTCTTTTATTAGATAGGATATATATTTGCAATAAAATGACTGCAGTTAAAATGGTATTTGTTCGTGACTGTGAAGGTGTTTACAGCAGGCAGGGTAATTTTTTTTAAATATGTAAGGAATATACTTCTGTATCTCAGAACTCTGATTAGGCACATGCTCAGTTGCTGAGCAACACTTAGAAATATGTCAGCCACATTTGGTGTTTTGATCTCATAAAACAACATCCTACCTCCTTCAATACTAACTCTCAGTCTGGCGAAAGTATGGGTGTAGTGTTTCATGAGGTCACTGGCTAGCTAGAATTCTGATGGGCAGAGAAAAATGAGTAGAGAAATGGCAAATCAAACATCTGATTGATACACCTTAAATATTTTACATATAGTTGCACAATAATGTGTATTTTAAGCATTTAGATTTTAGCACATCTAATAATATAATTTCATGCATTCAACACATGATTAGCATTTATTGATACATTCCTTTTCCTGCCCAAAATGGTGCTCAGGTATATGAAATGATGAATACTTCATCTTTTTTCTGGGCATTAGTCCAATGAACCAGATGCTTGGCAACATCCACATAGATTTGTTATTATTAGTACAAACAATTCCTAATTAATATTCTTTAATTGAGGCACTGCCAAAAATATATGAATGCCTCCAATAGGAAGCAACAAAAGTATGCTGTGTTCATAATTATTTGAATTTCTATTAATTCAATAAATATTCATTAAGTATGATGGGGGATGAGTGATATTATGTTGCCATATTCAGTCTTTAATGAGCTCTAAAGAAAGAGTTCCTGTTTACATTTGGGAAAAGTGAGTCACTGATACATTTTGTGACTGGCCCAGTGTTAAACAGTTAATCCTATATAATAAAAGCCCAATATGCAAATTGCCCCCTCTGGCAGTCCTTCGACCAGGATTTCGACCACCAGGAGGCGGTGCGGAACATGGTGGACATTGGCGACACGTTGCAATCTCTTGCCGGCTAGCTGAGGGCGGGGGTGACGGGCACAGAGGTGTGATGAGAATACGGGATGTTTGTTGAGCTCACTCTCACTCTCCCTGCTACCCTTCCCCAGGATGCTAGGGATGGAACACCAGGGAAGCCCCCATGCTCAGGTGCCGGGAGCCCATGAGGAGCCCACCCTGCACCCATGCAGCCTCCCCCAGGTCAGCCGAGCCACAGATGCCGACACCACAGGGGCCAGTCGGGCTGCCTGTGGGTTCGCACAGGAGCCGGTCTGCTAGGCCAGCCAGGAGAGAGCCACTGCCTGCAAGGCTCCAGTGCGGTGCCGCGGGGTGGCCCAGGGGGCCCAGCCCACGGTGTCCGGCCATGCTCAGTGCTTCTCCACGTGGAAACTTGGGCTCCATGACTCAGGTGAGGGGGGCACTCAGGGGCTCAGGGGCCCAGGTGCTGCCCATGGCCCAGAGGTCAGCTGGGAGCTGCCCTTCCATGCCAGATGCTCACGTTTCAATCGCCATCCAGGCCTGGGGACCACACCGGTGCACAAATTTTGGGCACCGACCCTCTAGTATCTAGTAATACTAAAGGTCTTTTCAACAGCATGGATGGACCTGGGAGTATTATACTGAGTGAAATAAGCCAGTCAGAGAAAGGTAAGTATCCCTGATCTCACTCACATGTGGAATCTAATGAACCCAAATAAACTGATGATGAAAAATAGACTCAGAGTCATAGAAGCATGAACAGGCTGTTGAACCTCAGAGGGAAGGCAGGGGAGGGTGGGTGGGAAGAAATCAACCAATGAACTCGTATGCATATATGCATAATCCGTGGACACAGACAATGGGGTGGTGAGGGCCTGGGTGGGGGTAGGCGGAACAGGCTAGAAGAGGTTAATGGGGGGAAGAGGGGGAAATGTACTACTTTCAACAATAAAGATTTTTTAAAAAAGGTAAATTCAATTCTAATTTCAAATCTTAAGCTCATTTTCTTGTGCCTTGCATTCACCCAATTATTAAGTTGAAAGATGGTTTCATTTACTCATTTAGTCATTTTTGTTCTACCCCCTTTAGTGTTAAAACGTCTTTTCTCAGAATAACAATTCCTGTCTTTCCCTTGCTGTTCTGTGTGCTCGTGTCCCTGTCTCACTCCAGCCTCATGCTCTGGATCTCAGCTCCTGGTCTCTTAGAAAGCTCTCACCACCACCACTTGCCTGATTAGCCAGTTAAAGTCTTTTTGAAAGCCTACGTATCTCTTCATATATTTGTATCTTGACATCTAAAATTTTTATCATTTAAGTAGCTGCAAATGCTGTAATTTTAGGCAAATTATGAGTGCTGGCACTTTGAAATATACTGTCTGTCACTATTTTAAATGTATCTAATGGAATAAAAATATAATAGATTTTTGATACTGTCACCTATTCAAAAAAAAAGGTGACATGATTAGCCAAAGAATATATGCATGGCCCATGGACAGAGCCAACAGTTTAGTGACGGCAAGGGGAGAGATTCTTTGAAATAAATTATTTTAAAGGATTTCTTTTTAAAAGCCAGAAATGCAATACTAGTTATCCTCTCTCCGTTATTTCTATTCTACTTTCTTCATTGAATTTTGCCTCCATGAAATAGAATCTTATGCTCAAAATTATTTTATTGATCTAATTCTTAGATCAAGTAAGAATTTAGTAAGTGTTATACTTATTTCACCTCTAGGAATGCCATGATTAATTAACCAACGCCATAGGTTTGTGTGACTCCGATTTTTGGGATAGCTATTTGATATTGTTCTCTTTTATGGTACCATACACACATATACACATTCAACTCGCCCTTGCATGTTTCAGAGACAACAGAGCCGAGAATATGCTAATTTCTTAATTTCACTCTATCCGTATTATATTTTCTTTTTTTAAAATGTGAAACCTTAGCAAGACTGAATATGAATTTATAATATCTTATACTCAATCTAAGAAGGTCATGTTTATTTAAATTAAACTATGTTGAAAGTAGGAATATCATTTATTACTTTACATTCTCCCAATAATATTTAGATTTCTCAGAAAATATGGGTTACTTACAAATGATTAAATTTAAAATTAGCAATATATATTCCAAATAGTTTGTTTCAGGTCTTGGCCAGATAACTCAAAGGCTGAAGTTTTAAAAATAAAATACCTCCAGATATTTTACTGAGATATTTGAACATTAAAATAAATGCTTTTGACATTTTACTTGGAGGACATATGGTCTAAGTTGTGAAGCCCTCTGTCTAGATTCCCTTTTTCCCCATAGAGCCAGCTAATCCTATATAATAAAAGCATAATATGCAAACTGACCAAACGGCAGAACGACTGGTTGCTATGACACACACTGACCACCAGGGAGCAGACGCTCAATTCAGGAGCTGCCCCCTGGTGGTAGGTGCCCTCCCACAGGGGGAGCGCTGCTCAGCCAGAAGCCGGCAAGCCCAGTGGCAATGGCAGGAGCCTCTCCCACCTCCACTGCAGAGGGGTGGTAAGGAGAGAGGGATCCTGGACTGTGAGAGCCCTGGGCTGTGAGAGGGATGTCCACCTGTTGGCTTAGGCCCAATCCCTGGGCCTAAGCCGGCAGGCAGACATTCCCCAAGGGGTCCCGGACTGTGAAAAGGTGCAGGCCAGACTGAGGGACCCTCCGCCCCAGTGCACAAATCTTGTGCACCAGGCCTCTAGTTATTTTATAAAAGCCACAGAATCTCAAGGTCAAGGTTCTTGTATCAGAAAGATATAGTGTCCACAATGAAAAACAACACGTTCACTTAAACTGATGTCATACAAACAAGAGCATAGGCACAAACCTTTATCATTTTTCCTCTTGGTCTCCTTTTATCCCTCATGTGATATAAAAATCATAGAGACCATATTAATTTCTTAATATTCTTCACTCAGAATATCTTTTAAGATTCTGATTGAATCTCAATCAGAATATTTTACCAGATTTTGAGAATTTTCTTCAAGTATTTCTTTTGTCTCATTGTACTCTACTCTCTTCTTAACACTTCACTTACATTATATATTAGATGATTTGATTCCCTAAAATGTATATATTCATCTTTTACCCACTATTTTCACTCTATGCTTTAGTTCAATTTTAATTTTTTTTTAAAGCGTTCAAGTTTTCTAATGCTCTCTTTGGCTGGGTGCACTTGCTGTTAAACCCACCTAATGAGTTCTTCATTATAGGGAGGATGTTGCACTGCTAGAGGGTTTGTTGAATTGGTTCATGTGAGTTCTGTTATTCTGTTGTTAATACCTGTTTTCATTCATATTGTCTATTTTTTTTCTTCTAATTTACTTAAAGTATTTGTTATACTGGTTTGAAAAATCTTTGCCTCCTCACTTTAATATTTGGAACATGTCTGTTATATATATCCTTTAGATTAGTGATCATTTTTTCCTGTTGCTTTGTCTAATAATGTTCTATTTAGACTGTATATCATAGATGATACACACTAGATTCTCTGAAGTTTAACTCCCTCTTTATTATGTCATGTTCTGTTTGGTAGGCATTCAAATTACTACTGGATACTAGTTAAAATACTAGGGAATTTGCTTGGTCCTTTCATGCTTTGGACATAGGTTTTGTTAGAGTGCGGCTGTATCCAATTTTGATCTCCCGCCTAGAGAAGAGAACTATTCTTTTTTTTAAAATATATATTTTATTGATTTTTCACAGAGAGGAAGGGAGAGGGATAGAGAGTTAGAAACATCGATGAGAGAAAACCGGTATGTGCCCGCAACGAAGGTAGATGCCCTTGACCGGAATCGAACCTGGGACCCTTGAGTCTGCAGGCTGACGCTCTATCCATTGAGCCAAACCGGTTAGGGCAAGAGAACTATTCTTAAGCCGTGGTCCTCACTCCTATGATGTATGAATACTTGATGAATTCTCAAAGGTCTTTCCACTTTGGCTGAGTCATAAACTTATTATTTCTCCAAAAATATAAATTTTAAAATAATCTGTTCAGATTTTAGCCCCCTGGGAGTTTTTCTCGAATAGGCTTCCTAGAATCTCACCCTACATACAATACAGCTCAGAAATTAGTTGGAAAATTATGAGGCAGATGTTTGGAGATTGAAATGGAAATTTGAGGACAAGAGGTTCAGTGGGTGTGGTCCAAGTGTGAAGACTTTGTATGAGAGATCAAAGATTTCAAGATTTTTCACCACAGAAAAAGCCTTAAATAAGGAAGCTGCTAAAATGCCAAGGTGAATAACCTCGAGATTTAAGAAATTTTATCAATCAGCTAGATCGAGGTACAGGAGCCGGATTATGTTGGACCTTGTAGGTTTTGTTCAAATTTTTAATTTTGTCCTCTAGATAAAAAGGAGCTTCTTGTCTCCGGTAAGGTGTGAAAAATAATGACTAATCTTTTAGAGAGCAATTCAAAGCCCCTGTAAGGAGGAACGACTGAGGAGTACACAGTCTGGAAGTGTGAAGACTTCTGAGGAGGTACAATAACATGCAGAAAGCACAATTAGCATTCAGCGAGTGACGTAAGAACAGGGAGACTTGAGTGGTATTTGCAAGGTACAATAGAGAATACTTGATAAATAATTAGGTGTGAGTAGGGAAGGAAAAGGAAGCATCTAAAATGACTTTTTCATTTCCAGTTTGGATGATTGGGCAGATTCTGTACCAGAAAGACGGGAAATAGAGCAAAATGAGCTAATTCTACAAGAAAGAATTTTAGTTTCGTTTTGACACATGAAGCAGGAATTATGTGATCTAATTCTAGGTATAATGTGTTTTCCTACATATTCCAATATCTGAACTATAGATTAAAAAACCAGAAGTAAGCATAGTTTTGGGAATCATACCAGAAATTATGGTTATGGAGACTTCATAGTAATATAAACATTAGTAGTAAATATTAGTAGTAGGTATACAATTACATATAAACTACATTACAATCATTTAAAATCTCATGTATGATGACATGCACAAATCTATATATAATTATATAAAGTTCAGCAAAAGTTTATTGACAGCTTAACATAATTCAGGAACCTTGTGAGCGGCTTCAATTAGCGATAGCACTAAGATCCCTTCTTACTAAAAATACAGAAAAGAAAAATATTAAACATGTACTAGGATGAACGTGCTGACATTTTAGTCCATGGGTTATCGATTTCACATGGAGATATTAGAGAAACGCAGGCATGTTTTTTTTTTTCCAAAGTAAAGATAATGCTTATTCTTCTATAAAGCCATGAAATACATTCAGATATTCATGCCCAATATAGCATATTCAGTAAAATTGAATCCCAAGTGTCACTTTACAGCTCCATTTTTTGCTGACTTTGAAAAGCATATGAAGTAGCCATTAGTAAAATACAGACAAATCTATATGCCTGCTAAGACTCCTTTCTCAGGCTTCTGGGTATACCAAGTTCAATCAGCAATGACTGTCAGATTAGATTTGGGTAGCATTTAGTGTGTATGATCACTGGTGTGTCCTTTATCCTTTCTGCAGTGAGGATTAATTGGGTTCGTGACCTCAGCAGAGGAAAAATGCCGATCCTCGTGCCCAATGGACATTTAAGTTCCAGACGTTATCTTCTTGTGGCAATAGGCTGCACTATGCATATTAAAAGGAAGCTAATAAATGGAGGTCTGGACTAAAATACATAATTTAAACACTGAATGAAGCAGGCTCTTCAACTGGTTAGTTATTTTGGAAATTGGCATTTTTGTTCAGTAACTGTGGCAGTGTTTTGAAATATACGTGAGGGAAAGTGCACATTTATTTTTGCACTCATTTTTAGAAAATAAAGTAATTAGCAATCTTTGAATTTGGGATTTTCTTTAAAAACATTTAATTCTTTAATTTGACTTGTTATGGAGAGAGTGACCCTAGGCTTATTTGTGACATGAGAGAAATATCTTAGAACTTGCATAACTGTGTGAAGAGAACTGACTCGTCATAAAAAATAATAGACTATTAAAAATTACAGAGGTGTTAAGAAAAAGCAAGAAGTACAAAAATGATGGCAGGAGGCAACATAATTCACAAAGCAGAGAAAAGCTTAAAGTTTCCATGAACTCCTTCACACCTACACACACACACAAATAACCCACACAGAAAACAACAACAACAAAAGAGACAATAAGATGGATAAAAGCCATTTAAACAGGTTGGATGGAACAAAAAGAACTGTAGGTAAGCCGTAGCTTAAATAATGACAAAGCCAATTAATCATTTTCCTCTATCTAAACTTCTACATCACAAGACAGAGGACAGATACTGAGATTGACATTTCCTGAAAATGTCTTATCTTTCAAACCTACATCACGATAAGCCTCCTAATGAACTTGGATGTTAAAACCAATGATTCATGATAATCTCAATGGTGACTTTTCTTTTTTAAAGAAGGAATGCCAGGCCCTGTCCTGAGCCTGCTTTTATAGACACTTGGTTGTGAGCTGAAGGAGGAGGAAGTAAATGCAGATCCCTGCAGAGGTGAAGTGCACACACAGCTCAGAGCCCAGAAGTGATCTTGGAAAAAATGTGATAAATTTAGTATAAAAAACCTCCACTTGAGAGTGACAGGAAATTGAAACAAAATGTAAAGAAAAAGTGCAGTCTCTAACGGCCCATTTATACATGTCACGGCATCAAGGAACCCTATTTTTAAAGACAGCGTTTCCATTCATTTTGGTGTTAGGTGTCAGTGACAAGTGCCACAGGTAATCCGCAGTCAATGACAAAGGCAAACAAATGGCAAATATTTATCCTACATAGTGAAAGGGTAATATACAAATAGACCGAAAGGCAGAACAACCGAACAACAACCGATCAAAGCGTAATATGCTAATGATGTGCTAAGGCTGCTCAACCGCTCGCTATGACTTGCACTGACCACCAGGGGGCAGATGCTCCAACTGGTAGGTTAGCTTGCTGCTGGGGTCCGGCCTATCCGGACTGAGCAAGACTGGCCGGACATGCCCTAGAGCCCTCCCTCGGTCCCTCCCCAGCCCGATCATGCACCAGTGGGGTCGCTCGGCCTGGCCTGCGCCTTCTCGCAATCTAGGGCCCCTTGGGGGGTGTTGGAGAGCTGGTTTCAGCCCAATCCTGCAGGCAACTCCCCTGGGAGGGTGCCTGACACAGAGCTCCTGTCTGGCTAACGCTGCTGCAGCAGCACGGGCCTCTCCTGACCAGGACTGATTGGGTGTGAGCCCACAGCAGGCACATGCAGGCGGCCTTGGACTGCGGGTTTTGGCCAATCCCTGCAGGCCACCCAGAGGGACCCTACCCATGCATGAATTCATGCACCAGGCCTCTAGTAAATATACTAAATGTTTCACAGAAGGTCATATAAACACCAAGTACTTTTTACGCTCAACATGGAATAGCATAATTGCTTATCACTCATCCTGACCTTAAAAAATTTCACCTTCAGTTTCAGCAGCAATACCTACATGCTTGTCTTCCCTGAAAGCATTTGTGAGAGCTTCCCCCCCCCCACCCCAATGCATTTTTATTGATTTTAGAGAGGAAGGGAGAGGGAGAGAACCATAGATACATCAATGATGAGAGAGAGTCATTGACCGGCTGCCTCCGGCATGCCCCCTACTGGGGACCGAGCCCACAACCCCTGCATGTGCCCTGACCAGAATAGAACTGTGACCTCCTGGTTCATAGTTCCTCATTCAACACTGAGCCATGCCAGCAGGGCTGTGGGGGCCACTTTTCCTAGTTCATAGCAAGAACTGTCAGGGGAAGTAAAATGAGTAATTGGTTGGTAATACAGTTGTCCTTTCAAAGGCTGAAAGGCCTTGCCCTAGATAAAGAGAATACATGACAATATGTATTTGAGTATTTTAAATGATATCTATATTTTTGGAGAAAAATAATTCTGTCTCTGCTACATTTCAAGGCAGCATGGACATACAATTCTTGTACAAGTCAAAGAGAAATATTTTATTTTGATAATATCCTTTTCAATAATATATTTTATGAAAAAAAGAATGTGATGTAAAAAGATAAAATTTATCAAAATCCCACTTTTCCAGAGAAAATGATAGCTAACATTTTGGTGAAAATTCTGTTTGGTATTTGTACTTAATAGATGTAGTTATAACCATTTTTTCATATCAGAATCATCCTGAGCACACTATTTGGCAATCTACATTTCTTTTTACTTATTACTAAATATTAACACATTTTTAAAGTGTTATCCTATATAATAAAAGGGTAATATGCTAATAGACTGAATGGCAGAACAACCGAACACCAATCAAAGCATAACATGCTAATGATATTCTAAGGCTATTCACCCGCTCACTATGACGTGCACTGACCACCAGGAGGCAGATGCTCCAACAGTAGGTTAGGTTGCTGCTGGGGTTGGGCCAATAGATACTGAGCAAAATGGGCCAGACATGCCTTGGAGCCCTCCCGCAGTCCCTCCCCAGCCCAATCGTGCACCGTGGGGTCCCTCAGCCTGGCCTGCACCCTCTTGCAATCCAGGACCCCTCAGGGGATGTTGGAGAGCTGGTTTCAGCCCAATCCCACAGTCCACTCCCCTTGGGAGGGTCCCTGATGCAGGGTTCATGGCTGGTGAGCACTGTTGTGGCAGCACAAGCCTCTTCAGATCTGGACTGATTGGGCGTGAGCCTGCAGCAGGCACAGTGGGGCTGGTATGAGCGGGAGCAACAGGTAGGAGCTGCAGGCGGCCTTTGACTGCGGGTTGTGGCCTGATCCCTGCAGACCACCCAGAGGGACCCCACACATGCACAAATCCATGCACCGGGCCTCTAGTGGTTAATATTATAGTCAAATGTGTTATGGATATAAATTGGATATTTAGTTGTTATTCATAAAAAGTTTCATCTTCTTATGGCTAATATTTTTGCTACTAAGGGCCTCTAGGTATGTAATATTGATATTAATCCAAGCACTTTTATCTTCATTTTAATGAACATAACTCTCTGTTTACAAATAAGAACTCTAAAAATCATAAAAAATTTGCACCATGTTTTGTTGGTCATCACAAAAGGATATATATTTTATGGGTAAAAATAAGTATTTTATCATCATACACAAAAATGGAAGCTACTAAGAAGTAAATCCATTCATCTGCTGATGGGCACTTAGGCTGTTTCTAAAACTTAGCTATTGTAAATTACACTCTATAGACATTTGGGTGCATCTTTCTGATGGATGTTTCTGAATTCTTTGAATATACTCTTAGAAGTGGAATTACTGGGTCAAATGGTAGTTCTATTTTTAATTCTTTGAGAAAACTCTAAACTGTTTTCCACAGTGGCTACACCAATCTGCATTCCCACCAGCAGTGTATGAGGGTTCCCTTTTCTCCACATCCTGGCCAACACTAGTTATTTGTTGATTTGTTGATCATAGGCATCTGACAGGTGTGAGATGGTACCTCATTGTCCTTTTGATTTGCATCTCTGGGATAATTAGTGACTTTCAGCATTTTTTGATATGCCTTTTGGCCTTCTACATGTCCATTTTGGAGAAGTATCTCTTTAGGTCCTTTGCCCATTTTTTAATTGGATTGTTTATCTTTCTTAAGTTGTATGAGTTTCCTATGAATTCTGGAGGTTAACCCTTTATCAGATGTGTCACTGGCAAGTATGTTCTCTCATGCAATGGGCACTCATTATTTTGTTGATGGTTTCCTTTGCTGTGCAGAAGCTTTTTATTTTGACTTAATATCTATTCTTAATTCCCACTGAGCTCTAACTAAGATGAATAGTAGTAAAATCAAATGCAGATTTCCTTTCATAAAGTACATCTACATTAGGAAAATATAGCACTTTTGGTAAAGAAATATAAAGTATGAAAAGGGTTACTCTCTGTCATGATAGATGATGATAGATAGATAGATAGATAGATAGATAAATAGACAGACAGATAATATGTCTACCAATTTATAGAACATTAAATATGATTCAAAGTGTAAAAACTATTAGAAGCTTTCTGACAAAGAAAGTGTCCACACTATTGTACATCACTAGGCATATAATTTCTTTCATATATTAAATCTCCAAAAAGAACTCTATCTACCTGATGCTATTTTAACTAAAATCTAATAAACCCTTAGAAGGCAAAAACTGAGAGGAGTACTCTCAACTTCTAGAGAGAGCACACGAAGCTGAATTTGCATTAGTTCATCTGAGATGGGACAGTGAGAACAAATCCCGGGTTGACTTGTTCCCTTGTGATTTTCTGCCTGGAGGAGAGAACACTTTCTAGAAATAAGCAGATGTTAGCTTTGGTATTACAATGTGATTGTGATTCACGCATTCCTAATTGGCTTTTTATTTGTATCAATAAATATTCAAAGCTCCCTATTTCTCTTTGGAGACCACTCTCTGATCCTTGTGATTGCTAAGCATTAGGTGAGATTATCATTAGAGTTTGGAAGATACAGTGTCGTGTTGTGGAAGAAGCTTGGCGAATTTGCTTCACCAGATTTGAACATGGATGATTATTATCCAAAGATGTAAGACAAAAAAGAGATCTCACTTTTAATAAAATGCTAAGTCGAGGCAAACTAATGTTGAGATAGTAAGATCCTTTTAATTTTTAATGTAAGCTCATGATAGATTTCATAAGGAAAACAATGTAACTATTCCCTACAGTATGCCTTTTTCAGTACCAGTAGGTTTTTCTGAGAAGATCTGAAATACAGTGTGATTCTTTTTGTTTCACTCTACAAGCAAGACCCTTACAGCTATTGCTTCATGCATCTGAAATGGTTTGGAAACTTCAAGGCAGCATTTACTATGGATTGCATCACTTCACTTAAAATGCAAGGTCTGTTTGTCCTTGTTGACAAGAATTGGCAATTAAAGTCAATTAAGAAAAAAATATAATTTAAAAATTGATTTGGCTATATGTGCGTAAGAGTTACCTTTCTCAAGACTGAAGTCGAGGTTTAATATTTATTTTTTACTCCCCCTAAAGTCGTAAGCATCCTTATTGTTTTTCTAATTTATAAAGGGAAATGCAGAATCTATGGCCCCCATATCCCTGGCCTTCATTAGTAATTTAATGAGCTGGGCTCTGAACTAATCAATGCTTTCGTCCTTACCTAAGCATTTGGACCCAAGTACTAGTAAACCACAAGGATTGCAACTCTTGTGTGGCGTCCCTGCAGTATCTACATCCCTATTAACGTAAACCCTGTAAGTCGACAGTATTTGTTAAAACCCACCATGTGCAAAACACTGTTCTGTATTATGATGAGAGGCAGGGGGATTAGAGAATGCAGCTCTTACAATTTTAGGGGCTTAGAATCCATGTTAATACAAATTTTGCAATGCCATTGACAAATGCTGAATTCTGCATGTTTTCTCTTTTTTATTCGAAGTGATATATACAACTGTTTAAAGTAAACGACAGACAAAGATTCAGAGTGAAACTTATCTCCTTTTTTTCACTGACTAGTCCTCCATAGACAATTGTTATTTTTAAAATATATTTTTTATTGATTTCAGAGATGAAGGCAGAGGGAGAGAAATAGCAACATCAATAATGAGAGAGAATCATTGATGGTCTGCGCCCTGGTTCATAGGTCAATACTCAACCACTGAGCCACGCTGATCAGGCAAGAGACAATTATTTTTAACTATTGATACTTTCAATACTTCTAATGGTTTACTCTTTACCCAAATATCATAGTTACAAGGCTGCTTTAGTTCACTAGCTATAGAGAGCATCAATTTACAGGTCTGCAATGTAATATTTGAATTTAAAACATGTATTTAAGTTTCACTTCTCTCTCCTATTATTTAGCCATTTTTATTGTCAAGTTCACCTTATCTAATCCTCACCATTGTAGTTCTAGATAAAATAGTTAAGATTCCCGACTTACTATGTTTGGGCTGCCAAACAAAATGGTTTGAACAGTAGACGTTTATTTCTCACGGTTCTGGAGGACGGGAGGCCTGGAGGTGGGTCATCGGGTTTCTGGTGAGAGCCTTCCTCCTGGCTCGCAGCCAAGAAGCCTCTGGCTGTGCCCTTGGTGGTGAAGGGAGAGAGAGCACAGGCACAGGTGTCTCCACTTACTAGACACAAACCCCATTTGAGGCCCCACCCTCCTGTCCTCATCTAACTGCAATTACCTTCTCACGGCTCCATCTCCAAATTCCACCCCATTTGGGGATTACGGCTTCTATATATGAACTTTTGAGAAATGCAGACATTTTGTCCATAACATTTTTTCCCCCAAACTCCTCAACCTGTAAGGCAAAGGTATTGGGTTTTCTTTCCTAAGGCCCACTTCTCCAACCCCCTTTCAAATTCCGTCATCTAAATTTTTATAACTTTAATTGTTATCTTGTCAAGAATCAGTACTTTACATTCTTTACGTAGCCCAACTGAGAATCTCCAAGACTTGAAAAATGTGTAATGACAGAATTTAATATTAGCAAAGAATATAGCAAGTTATTACTTTATTACAGAATCCACCCCCCCCCCCCAACCCTCCAAGCGATGTCATGGGATGGAAGTCATAACTTGATGGGGAAGGTTGCTACAATGTCATAGCCCCTGTTCCCATTGTCAGAGCCAATGCCCTCTGATTTCTTACTAGAGGCCTGGTACACAGATTCGTGCACTGGGGATCAAGCTGAAACCGGCTCTCTGACATCCCCCAATGGGTCCCAGATTGCAAGAGGGCATAGGCCAGGTTGAGGGACCCCACTGATGCACAATCAGGGCCAGGGAGGGACCATGTGAGGGTTCCAGGGCGTGTCAGGTCCATCTCGCCAATCCCGATCAGCTGGACCCCAGCAGCAAGCTAACCTACCGGTTGCAGTGTCTGCCCCCTGGTGATCAGTGCGTGTCATAGCAACTGGTCAAATGGTCAAATGAATGGTTGGACACTTAGCATATTAGGCTTTTATTATATACGATAGGACCACTATCTCAAATAATGCCGCATTTTTGTTTAATTTTTTTCTATTTTGGATCATGATTTAATTATGCTGTGTTTCTTTTTATTTATGTTATGCCTTCTTTACTAAGATCTTTCAGGCTTTTATGTATCCCATCTTAAAAATAAAAAGAATTCCATGTTTCTTTTTAAAGATACTCTTTTTGGCCAAATGAATTCTTTTCTTATTTATCCTATCTAAAAAAAGAGAAACATGGTAATTGGCATACGACCGCTACCCTTCCCATTGGCTAATCAGGGAAATATGCAAATTAACTGCCAGCCAAGATGGCGGCTGGCAGCCAGGCAGCTTGAAACTAACATGAGGCTTGCTTGCTTCAGTGACAGAGGACTCCAACGTTCCCCGCCTGCCACTGCAGGCCTCTGAGCTGCAACTCTAAGCAACTATGTAACAAATATAGAAGCTAAACAAAACCCCAGAAACCAGCTTTAATACACCAGGCTTCAGCCAGCAGGATCGCAACTTTGTACCCAAATGCCAGAAACCTACTTTCAGCAGCGGAGGCCTAAGAGCTGTAGCCAAACCTCAAAGCTAAAGCTGGCCCAGAATAAAAAAAGAAAAAAAAGAGACAAAAAGGAGCGGCTGGGAGCTTCAGTCACCCCCAGCCTGAAAACAGCCCTCAGCCCCTCACCCAGACTAGCCAGGCACCCCAGTGGGGACCCCCACCCTGAAGGGTGTGTGACCAGCTGCAAACAGCCATCATCGCCTCACCCAGGCTGGCCAGGCACCCCAGTGGGGACCCCCACCCTGATCCAGGACACCCTTCAGGGCAAACCAGCCGGCACCCACCCATGCACCAGGCCTCTACCCTATATAGTAAAAGGGTAATATGCCTCCCAGCACCGGGATCAGCGGAGCCGAGAGGCCTCCAGTCACCGGGATCAGCATGACAGGGGGCAGCGCCCAAACCCCCTGATCGCCCTGCAGCTCTGTGTGTGACAGGGGGCGGGGCCACAACCTCCCTATCCACCCTGCTCTGTTCGTGAAAGGGGAAGGCACCCCAACCTCCTGATCAGCCCTGCTCTGTGCCTGATAGGGGGAGCTCCCCAACCCCCTGATCGCCCTGCGGCTCTATGTGTGCCAGGGTGCGGCGCCCCAACCACCTTCCCCCCATGGGCCCTGCTCTGTGTGTGACGGGGTAGAGCCATAACCTCCTCATCGGCCCTGCCCTGAGTGTGAGAATGGTGGCGCTCCAACCCCCTGATCGGCCCTGCTCTGTGGGTGATAGAGGGCGGTGCCCCAACCCCCTGATGGGCCCTGCTCTGTGCATAACAAGGGGTGGCACCGCAACCTCCCCATTGACCCTGCCTTGAGTGTGACAGGGGACGGTGCCCCAACCCCCCAATCGGCCCTACCCTGAGCGTGACTGAGGGTGGCATCACAACCTCCGGTGCCGGGGTCCAACCCCAGCGGGTCCAGGGGTCCCCAAAGGTGTAGATGGAGTCGGCGAAGAAGGAATGACACGGAGACAGCGTTCAGTTGATCAGCAGCCTAGCCAGGATCTCCAGCCAAGTTCTGGTCTCGATCTCCAGAGAGGTTCTGCTGTTTATTGTTTTGTTACATCTGTATTTATACCAGTTGATTTTAATCCTGTCAATTTCTATTACAAAGGTTAGGGTGTTTCTTATCTCCATTCCAGGGAGTAAAGATTATGTAGCTTAAGCATGATTGTTTGTAGTGATTAACTACCCGCCTGGCACTTAGTTAAGGAGTTTCATCCCCTCCCTAACTTCAGGGAAAAATTCCTACCTGGGGAAACAACCTTTCTAGGAGAGGCATCCCCTCCCTGACTTCAGGGAAAAGTTCCTACCTGGGGAAACAACCTTTCTCGGAGAGGTGACCTTGGTTAAAACACACAGCGCTAAGGGGAGCAAACATATTAAGACCAGTATGCTATATACGCCAGGTCCCTTGAAACATATGCTGTGCAGATGTTTCTATCCTGCAGCGACTGTGTCAAGCAGGAAGGATGGACCGGCTTCCGGCAAATTCCCCCTTTTTTATTTTTTAAATGATAGCGCTTGCAAATCGGTGGCCACCTCTCAGATTGGGCCCTTTAAACTCGGAAGAAGACTGGCAAGCAATGACAGTGAGCATAACTATAAACATAGTGGATGGAGCACACAAGAAGCCCCATTCCTGTATAAGGTTGCCGGCCTCTTCAGTCAAGGGATTTCAGCTGTCCTCAAGTTGTTGGTTTGATTGTCTTTGTTGGTCTGGCTAGCGGGCGGCATCACGGGCGACGGGCTTCCTGAAGTGTCAGTGAGTTGAAGGGCTGCATCAAAGGGTCCATCAGGGCCGTGGTTGATGGTGGTGTCGGTGTCCGAGGAGGAGTAAGCTGTGCCCTCTGGATCCAGCTGATATGGAAAATGGAGGGTAGTAGAAAAAGAAGAGAAAGCAAAAGAACTACAAGGCATGGAAGTGTTTAGAAAAAAGAGGGAGAAGAAAGGGAAGAAGGCAGCATCCTGACACAGCCCTTTCCTTCAGCTTCCCCTTTCCCTGTGGTCCCAGGTAGAAATGGGAAACAAGTCCTGTTGCAGTGAGAGGGCAGCTGCTGTCAGCCAGTCTCTGTCTTTACCTGGGTCCCGATCTGAGCTGGGCATGGGAAGCAGGAAGCAGCCATGGGGACAGGAGACTTTCCTCAGAAGGGGCGAGGGTTCAAGCCCCTGCACCATTGGGGAGGGGGGTCTGTGCCCCACCTTTGTTGCACCCCAAGTTTTCTCCTACTGGCCCCCGACTGTGCCTGTCTTAGGTTGCCCCACCTTGTGGAGTCTTACCCGTCGTTGACTACCAGCCATCTCTGGGCCAAGTAGGGTGATGTGAGGTTCAGTTTTGTCTCCTTGATAGCCTATGTCCCTCTGGCCTCCATGCCCAGCAACTGCCTTTGGATTCCCTCTCCTGCTGGCGGGGCTCTGGCATTGATCATAGGGAACTCAGGTTTCTTCTCTAGAGAGGGCCCAGCTTACGCCATTGGGCCAGAGACAGATCCATGGTACCAGCCACCATGAGGCTTCAACCTCAGCATGAACAGAGAGCTCAGGCAACAGCTATGGGCAATTGGATTGTAAGAAGAGGGTCCCTCTTGGCAGAAGGGTAAAAGGCGCCAATACAGGACAAAGGAGAGTCCTGGAACAGGGCTTTCTCAGCCCAGGATGTCAGGCTCTTGGCACAAGACAACTCCATGTATGGGGCATATACCAAACAACCCTAGTCACGGCATAAAAGGGAGGTGCCCTTCCTGGAACAGTAGGGTAGGGAGATTCTAGAAAAGGCTGTGTTCAGGAAAGAAGGAGAAAGGCCAAAGAACCAGCAAACAAGTAGTTAGATTTTAAAAAAAGGAAAAAGGAAAGGAGATGTGGGGCAAAGCTAGGACATGTGGAAAGACAAAAAGGAGGCACATGTGATCCTCCCAATGGACAGATTGTTCCAGCTCAGGGCTGCACATCTGCTGCAGACAGGCACTGGTCAGGTGTGCTATGATGAGGCAGAGATGGCGGGTGGTGAGACATAAGGTCGGACTAGACGGTCTGGAATCCACACAGGTGAGTCTGTGTCCTGTGGAAATATACAAGCATATCCTCTCCCCTGGGTTAAAAGTACATCAGGTCCCTTCCAGGTTCCTGTAAGCAAGTCTCTCCATTTGACGAGGGCTTTAGGTTTAGTTAGATCAGGGTTCCAATGCCTGTACATCGGGGAATTTCCCTCAGAATCTACATTTAGTATATTAATTACAAATAGAGAATGTTGTAGAACATGATGAGGAGATGAATATTTAAACTCATTTTCTTGTAATATTTTAATTTGTGTTTTTAAAGTTTGGTGAGCCCTTTCTACTATTGCTTGGCCTTGAGGATTGTAGGGTATTCCTGTAGTATGTGCGATGCCGAATGTAGAGCATAAGTTTTTAAAAGCTCTAGAGGTATAGGCAGGCCCATTGTCAGTTTTAAGTGCCCTTGGTATTCCTAGGTAGGAAAAGCATTGGAATAGATGTTGACTTACATCTTTAAAGGCTTCTCCTGTACGTGCAGAAGCAAGGATAACATGAGAAAAGGTATCAATACAAACATGCACATAGCAAAGTTTGCCAAAAGATGGGACATGAGTAATATCCATCTGCCATAAGTCACAGGGTCTAAGTCCTCTTGGATTAACTCCAGTAGCAGGGCTAGGAAAATGAGTAGGACAATGGCCGCAGTCACGCACAATACTTCGAGCAGCTTCTCTAGATATGCGATAATATAGACGGAGAGCAGAAGCATTTTGATGGTGAATGGCATGAGACCGCCGGGCTTCTTCTAGAGCTGTACAAACTACTGGGCGAGTTAGTAAATCCGCCTGATAATTTCCTTCGCTTAAGGGTCCTGGTAGGCAGGAATGAGCTCTAATATGTCCAATATAGAAAGCCTTTTCTCGTTTGTGAATGCAAGTTTGTAGCTGAGTTAACAAAGAGAAAATGGCTGTTCTTCCTTGTGGGAGAGAGGCGGTCTCAATATGAGGAAATAATTTAACTATATATTGAGAGTCAGTGTACAAGTTAAAGGGAACCTGTTGCAATTGTTCAAAAGCATAAATGACTGCCAAAAGCTCTGTTCTCTGAGCTGACGTCTCTAGAGTTTGTTGAACATGGGTTATTGAATCAATGATTGTTACTGCCCTACCATTAGAGGAACCATCTGTGAATACTAAGGAGGCAGGAGGTGATAATGGTTCTTTTGAACATTTAATAGGAAATATAAACGGATGTAGGGAGAGAAATTGCAATATAGGTGATCTTGGCAAATGATGTAAAATTTGTCCTGGGAAGTTACCTATAGCTATTTGCCACTCTTCTTCAAATTGTAATAGTGTGTCTAATTGTTCTCTTTTATAAGGTATTATTATCTCAGTAACTTCTCTTCCAAAGAGTTCGATACTGCGTCGTCTACCTTTGATAATGAGAGTGGCCACTAGGGAGGGATAGGGTGGTACAATCTTCCTAGGAGTGACAGGTAAATGTATCCATTCTAATGGTCCTTCCTGCCACAAGCATCCTGTAGGAGTATATTTAGTGGCTAGAATAATTAAGGCCCAAGATTTGGAATAATCTAGATACTGTAGTTGCTGTTTATTGATGGCCTGTTCTATTTTTGCTATAGCCTTTTCTCCTTCTACAGTTAATTGTCGGGGAGACTTAGGGTTAGAATCTCCCTTTAAAATGTCAAATAGAGGTTTTAAGTCAAGAGTGGTTATTTTTAGATATGGCCTGACCCAGTTGATATCACCTAATAGTTTCTGATAATCATTCAATGTGTTTAAATGATCTTTTCTTAATTGTAGAGGCTGATGGGTGATAGTAGAGGTATGTAATATTCTGCCTAAGTATGAAAAAGAAGGTTCAGTCTGAATCTTTTCTGGGGCTATTTTTAGACCATGTTCTTCTAAAGCAAGGATGGTCTGAGTAAGAATTTCCTGTAAAGTAGCCCGATCTTTATGAGCTAGTAAAATATCATCCATATAATGAATTAGATATAGATCTGAAAATTTCTTTCTAATAACTTGCAATGCCTGATCTACAAACTTTTGACATAATGTAGGACTATTTTTCATCCCTTGTGGGAGAACCTTCCATTGGTATCTCTGATAAGGCTGTTTAAAGTTTTCTGATGGTATGCTGAATGCGAATCTTTGACAATCAGCTGGGTGAAGAGGTATAGTGAAAAAACAATCCTGTAAGTCAATAACAACAACACAATACTCCTGTGGAATTGCCACAGGGGAGGGCAATCCAGGTTGTAAGGAGCCCATATCTTCCATGGTGGCATTTATGGCTCTTAGATCTTGCAAAAGTCTCCACTTGCCTGATTTCTTTCTTATTACAAATATGGGTGTGTTCCAGGGACTATTTGATGGCTCTATATGTCCCTCTGCTAATTGCTGATCAATTAATTGCCGGGCTGCTGATATTTTCTCAGATGTTAAGGGCCATTGCTCAACCCATACTGGTTGTGACGATTTCCAGACTATGGGATCAGCAGTCCTAAGGGCAATGGCCCCAATTACAGATCCTGTCGAGGAGTGTGAGGTATTACTTTCCTTTCCTAATCCCTTTCCTGGATTAAATCTCGTGTCTAGCATCTGTGATGTTACTCTATCACTGGGGCTATATAATACAACTCCCATTTGAGACAAGATATCTCTTCCCCATAATGTAAAGGGGAGAGTCGTAATTACATAGGGACAGAACGTTCCTGAATGTTGATCTTCATCAGTCCAAGTTAGAATCTGAGAACTCTTTTTTACATTAGATGCCTTGCCTAGTCCTACTAGGGAAGTGGACGTGGTGTGCGTGGGCCATGAAGAGGGCCAATCCTTCTCTGCTATGCAGGAAACATCTGCTCCTGTATCCAATAGACCTTCAACTGGTTTTCCCTGAATTTGTAAAATTTTTGTAGGTCTAGTAGCATGGATTTCTTGTATCCAAAATGCTGCATCACTAGATCCAAAGCCTCCGGCCCCTCTAGCTTCCTGGGTAACAGCTGTCCCTATTTTATGTATTGGTAACAGGATTAATTGGGCAATTCTCTGGTTGGGCTGAATCTGTATAGTTGTGGTGGGTGGGGAAAGTAAAATCTGTATTTCTCCTGTGTAGTCTGCATCAACAACTCCTGGGATGACTAAGATCCCCTGTAACGAGGTGGAGCTCCGTCCTAATATTAAACCCACGGTTCCCTCAGGCAGCGGCCCAGACACTCCTGTAGGAATGGCTGCTACTGGCGAGTCTGGGGTTAGTACTGCATGGGTGGTTGAGTGGAGGTCCAATCCTGCACTGCCTGGGGTTGCCCTGAAGAGGTCACTGACTGATCGAAATTTGCAAAGGGGTTGAAGGTTGATGCCCCTATTATTGCAGGGGCCTGGGGTTGGCCCCTTCTCAAGTTTCCCGATTGAGGTGATGGGATATAACCTACTTGGGAGCTATTTGTAGAGTTTAAAGGCCGACCATTTCTATGGTATTTTGATCTACATTCCTTTGCCCAATGGAATCCTTTCTGACATCGGGGACAAACGGTTTTTGGAGGATTAATATTATTCCCTAATGTATTTCCAGGCTGTCGAGGAGCTTGCCATCTGGCCTGAGTATTATTATTTTTATTTGGGCATTCTCTGCTAAAGTGCCCAGATAAGCCACAAGAGTAGCAGTTCATATTTCTTTTATTACCTGTATTATTGCTGGCTTGTCCTATAGCCTGTACATATTGAGGGTATGTCTCCCCTTTGAGAGCTGCAGCTATAGCTACACCCTGTATAAATGCTGGACTTACATCAGCACACTGTTTTATAAAATCATTTATAGTTCCTGTTCTGCGAATCGGCCTTAATAAAGCCTGACAGGTATTATTAGCATTTTCAAAAGCCAGTTGTTTGATTAGGATATCGGCTGCCTCTTTGTTATTGATTACTCTCTTGACTGCCTGCATGAGGCGAGAAAGGAAATCCTGATATGGTTCCTCGACCTTCTGTTTAACCTCTGTAAGGGTGGTTGTTTTTCCTGCCGTATAAGGTAGGGATTTCCAGGCACTTACTGCACAACTGGTTACTTTGGTAAGTGCCTCTGTGGGCATATGCATTTGCTCCTCAGCCGTGTTAAAATCACCTTCTCCTAATATCATGTCTAGGGTTATTCTTTTTCTGGTTTTTTCGCTAGTGGCTACAGCTTTCTTAGCAAGATCTTCATATTCAGTTTTCCATAATAAGTAATCGCCTCCTGAGAGACAGGATTTACAAACCTGTGACCAATCATAAGGAGTCATCCATTTACTGGCTAGGGTTTCTACCAAGGTTTGTGTGTAAGGAGCTAGAGGTCCATATTCAGAGCAGGCCAATTTTAATTCTTTAAGTACTTTGTAAGGTATAGGCTCCAAGGTGGGGTTTCTATTCCCACCAGACTCATTCTCATATGTAACTGGGAAGCAGAGTGAGAATTCAAGATCTCCATTAGCTTCAGCTTCTCTTATCGCCCTTTGAAATTTAGACATGGAGCTCATAGGAGCCACAGGACCTGGTTTAGGCTTCCTTTCTAATTTGGGGAGCCTGTTTTGAATGGGAGGGCCACTCTCCTCTCTACTGACTGGAAAGGACCAATGGTCATGTTTATGATATTTATTCTCCTCCCGATCAGTAGGCATAGCTAAATTGCTTTTAGATTGAGCTGAAGACAATGATGATGTATTCTCTCTGGGTGGAGCCGAGGGACTATTTAAATTTTGAGAAAGTTCAACCGTTTTTGCCTCTGGTGCCAAGGTGTCACAGATTGAATCCCAGAGGGAAAAGAAACATGGCAGGACCTTCTCAGATTCATGGTGTTTCTTTAATTGCTTTCCTACTTCAACCCAAGTTTTTAAATTAACAGTTCCATCCTCTGGAAGCCATTGACATACTTCTTCTATAAAACTTTCTGTCTCACTGGGAAAAACCTCAACTCCAATTCTGCTAGTAAGCATATGCGTTAAAAGATTAATACAGAGTCTTTTTTCTTTAGACTCAGTATGACCCATCTTGTCAATCTAAGTTCTGTACTAACTACCCGCTTACCCTACTTATCCTCTATAGGGGGGGGGTCTGAAGCACCCTATGGTACAGTCCTATCCGTCCCAAGTACGGGGGGGGGGGGGGGGACTTACCTAAGGGAATCCTGTTCGGGCGCCAGATGCCGGGGTCCAACCCCAGCGGGTCCAGGGGTCCCCAAAGGTGTAGATGGAGTCGGCGAAGAAGGAATGACACGGAGACAGCGTTCAGTTGATCAGCAGCCTAGCCAGGATCTCCAGCCAAGTTCTGGTCTCGATCTCCAGAGAGGTTCTGCTGTTTATTGTTTTGTTACATCTGTATTTATACCAGTTGATTTTAATCCTGTCAATTTCTATTACAAAGGTTAGGGTGTTTCTTATCTCCATTCCAGGGAGTAAAGATTATGTAGCTTAAGCATGATTGTTTGTAGTGATTAACTACCCGCCTGGCACTTAGTTAAGGAGTTTCATCCCCTCCCTAACTTCAGGGAAAAATTCCTACCTGGGGAAACAACCTTTCTAGGAGAGGCATCCCCTCCCTGACTTCAGGGAAAAGTTCCTACCTGGGGAAACAACCTTTCTCGGAGAGGTGACCTTGGTTAAAACACACAGCGCTAAGGGGAGCAAACATATTAAGACCAGTATGCTATATACGCCAGGTCCCTTGAAACATATGCTGTGCAGATGTTTCTATCCTGCAGCGACTGTGTCAAGCAGGAAGGATGGACCGGCTTCCGGCACTCCGGATCGCTCTGCTCTGTGCATGACAGGGGGCGGCGGCCCAACTCCCCAATTGGCCCTGCTATGAGCCTGACCAGTGGCTGCACCTAGGGATTGGGCCTGCCCTCTGCCACCCGGGAGCAGGCCTAAGCCAGCAGGTCGTTATCTCCCGAGGGGTCCCAGACTGCAAGAGGGCACAGGACGGGCTGAGGGACCCCCCTCTCCCCCGAGTGCACAAATTTTTGTGCACTGGGTCTCTAGTATCAAATAAAACCTAAAATACTAGCTCAGCTCTCATCCTGAAATTCCTCTCCTCTCTCCCTTAGTCAATTTTAATATTTATTGCAAAGATTATCTTCCATGTTCTTGATTTTATTTTTTATTTTACTTAGCCAGTTTCTTAAAATTAATTCTCCAAAAGAGAAATGGGTTGTAAGCAGCAATTAATATATACTTTTAGTTGGCATAGTGATCTAGGTTTTGAGTTGGTTTTCCCCAGTACATGGAGAATCTGGCTTGTCATCTGGCTTTCATTATGTGAGATGGTTATCTGGCTAATTTCATCTTAGGGGCATGTTTCTTTTAAGATATGTTTATTGGTTTATTGTTATCAATTAGTTTACATTCAATGTTGTATTATTTTCAGATTAGACATTTATATACCTCATTAGGTGAGCACCCCAATAAGTCTGGCAGCCCTATGATCCTATACGTAGTTATTACCATATTAATTACTGTACTTTACATGCCTGTGAATGTTTCTTTTAAAGTTTATTTTGTTTTACTGTTTGCAAACCTTTTTTCTATTTTTGCTGTTAAAAATATCACAAAAATATGGATGTATGGTTTATCTATCTTGCTCAGCATTCATTGGACCCTTTCTTCCCTTTTCTTTACTGACACAACAGAGGGAATAGTAACACACATGGATATATGTCTATGATTATTTACAGAGGAAAACCCAACTTCAAGCTGAGTAAAGAGTTTACACAGACCACTGCAGCATCTTCTCCCTCCTGAACATTTTATTGTCTCAAACTTTGTGCTAATTGCTGTCTTGGTCCACCTTGAAGTTTTGATTTCATGATACACAAAAAATGACATTGTTTTTGTAAGTAATATAGTCTTACTGTATTTTTCTTCTGTGACTATACCTTCTTATAATCATTGTGTTCTCAGATAAATCCATGTTAGGTTATATAACTACTAGAGGCCCTGTGCACGAAATTCATACATGGGGGTTCCCTCAGCCCAGCCTGCACCTTCTCAAAACAGGGACCCTCGGAGGATGTCTGATTGCCGGTTTAGGATCCCTGTGGGATTGGGCCCAAACTGGCAGTCAGACATCCCTCTTGCAATCTGGGACCACTGGCCCTTAACTACTCACCTGCCTGCCTGATTGCCCCTAACCACCTCAGCCTGCCTGCCTGATTGCTCTTAACTGCTCGCCTGCCTGCCGGATGCCCCTAACTGCTCGCAGGGGTGTGGCCGGCAGGGGTGAGGGGCCGTGGTTATTCTGGTCTCTGGTCATTCTGGTCATTCCACCATTTCAGTCGCTGGGCTTTTATTATTTAGGGTAATTTCCTCATATTCACTGTAGTGTATTATTCCATTTTCTGAATATACTACAACTTATTTTTTTTTACTGTCATTGAAATTGTTTCCAATATTTTACTAGAGGAGTGATACTGCTGAAAGCATTCTTGCTTATATAATACTAGAGGCTCGATGCACAAAAATTCATGCAAGGATAGGCCTTCCTTCCCCTGGCTGCTGGCACTGGCTTCCCTCCAGCCCCAGCTTCATCAGGAAGGACATCTAGAATGATGTCCAGAAGGATGTCCAGTCTAATTAGCATATTACCCTTTTATTATGATAGATTATGCACATTTGGTTGTCTTTCCCCCACATATATAAGGTTATTTTCATATAGATTTTTTATGTTATACATGTCTTCTATTTGCTAGGCAAAAATAGAGTTAATCTATTTGAAAGAGTATCAACTGCCCCAGAATTCTCTGACATTTTCACTTACTCTGTGACTTATTTTTTGTCAGTATGGTCAGATTAAAAAGGTACCTCTTGTGGTTTTCATCTGTATGTCCCAGTTATTAAAGCAGTTGAACTGTAAAGCAGATGTTCATTCTTGAAATGTCTTCTATTTTCTGTGTGAAATGCCTGTTTATGGGTTTTACACAGTGCTCTCTTTCTCTCTCTTTAGCTTTTTACAAAAATTTCTTGGTTAATGACAAAGCATTAAATCATTTTATATTTCTGGACTTCAATTCTTTGTCAGTTTAAAGTGGTATGAATATATTCTCTTACTTTGTGAAAGGACAATTTGAGTCTTTTCATTTTGCTGTAAATTTGATGAACAGAGTATCTTCATTTTAATACAATCTTGCTCACCAAAAGTTGCTTTATGAAATTTCTTGTTTATGAAATCCTTCTCTATACTCTTCAATCATGAAAGCATTCTCCTAAGTTCCTTCTAAATTTAAAAGAGTTTTATTCATACAAAATACTCTGTTTCCTCCAGAATTGATTTTATAGTACAGTGTTAAGCCAGGATTAAATTTCATTTTTTCTCATATAGATAACCAATTTATGAGAACTATGTATTTGTTGGAACCTTCTTTTCCAATGTTTTATCTGCAATACCAAATCTGGCATCATGTCTAGTTTCCATAATTGTGTGGATTTACGTTTTGGTATTAGGTTTAATTCTATTGATCAGTTAGATTAACTCTTGGCCAATATTCTGTCTTCACACTTAAATTGGAAGACACAATCCTCCATGAGCGTCTTGGTTACTTCTGTGGATAAATGTTGTTCTTCTGGGATTTCCTCTATTGTGTTTTTTTTAATATTTTGGTTGTTTCTACACATATTTTTATTATTACTATATTCTAGAAATTTTTGCCTTTATTTAACCTTCTCAAGCTATTAAATGTGGCAACTTTAGGTGATGTTGGTTTTTTTAAAAAAAATTTATAACTATCTTTTATCCTGATGTTTATTTAAAGTAATAAACCTCACTTACTTTTTTTTTTTTTTTGCCTTATCTAAAGTATTACTTCTTTCAATGCTTTGAAAATGTTATCTTTGATTTTTAGTTCCTTGACTATGCATTGCTTAGGCATGGGGTTCTTTTATTGTTCTGCCAAGTATATTCTAAAATTCTTATATCTGTCAATTTATGTTTCTCAATACATTTATGAATTTTCTATTAATTCTTTAAACACTACATTTATACCTTATTTTCTTTCTATCCTCCATTTATAGGATTTCAGTTTCATGTATTTGAGGCTGGTCGATATCACCCACTGTACCTGAGTTTCTGTTCACTTTATCAAATCTTCTCTCTTTGAATTCTCCTTTTGTAATCTCCATTCTCCCCTTCATTGTCACATGGTGTCCCTTGTGAATCTGTCCCTTCTGCTCTTCTACTCTTCTTTCACCAGACATGTTGGACTAGCGCCCACCCTGATTCAGAATGACCTCATATTAAATTGATTACATCAGCAACAACCCCTTTTCCTAATAAGGTCATATCCATAGGTACTGAAAGTGAGAACTTCAGTTCAGTCCACATGCAGGCTGTAGGGGAGGAGAGAAATAGAACAATTAACTGATACTAGCTACAAGACCTGAGAGGTTGTGTGACAGGAGGATTCATTTGAGATAGATTTTAATAATCAGCTCTTATCGTTAATCTTAGCAATGATCATAAATATTATAATTAATATTAATAATAAATCGCTATAATAAAATAGAAATAAAAGATCCATAAATATATTTAAGCAAAATTAAATATTAAGTAAAACATAAATTATTATTAGATTTAACTAGCAATTAAAATATATATTTGGATGGAAAAAAGGTCATGCACATTATTGCTTACTGGATGCCTTGATGTCTTGCAAAATGAACAACCTTTCAATAAAGGTGATAGAAATTTTTAAAAATAAAGAGCTTTACTGTAGAAGGAAATTGAAAAAAATACTACAGAAATATTTCTTTAAAGAAAACTTTATTTCTATAGCTACCACTAATAAATTAATAAGTGAAGTTATTCTGATGGAAAATATATTGATCATTGATAAACTTTCCAAGATGATGATGAGACTTTAAAATGTTATTATAACATCCAAATAATTAAAATTAGTTCATATTGTTAGAGAAATCAGCTTTATTTTTGCAGTTATAACTAAATCTTACAGTTCTCATACTTAATCACACAATTTTTCCACTCAGAGGAATACTTTTATCTGTCAAGAATAAAATTCTGAATACATTGTTTTTATTTTTCATCCATACTTCTGAAATGCATACAGCATTTACTAGTATCTGCTAAATTTTCAACAGTCACAGCTACAGTAGATATTGTATGTTAAAATGCATGCTCACAAAAAGTACACATCATTTCTCACTTGAAGGCATAAAGCTTTATTTTAAGGGCAATTTAGATATTTTATTAGCCTGTCTTTTTTTCACATATTTTAATATCACTCTTTTGAGAGAGTTGTTTTAGATGTCTTAATAATATGCCTGAATATACATATGTCTAATCTAAATAATTATGTGGGGATAGGCTATTATTATAAATAAGTAAATTTATTTAAGTGTTCAATGACTTAAGGTTGAGTGAGGTATTACAGTCTTTTACATTATATCAGAAGCTTAGATCATTTCTACAATTATGGGATCTCACTGAGTTGGAGGCAAAAGTTACATAATATGATGTTCATTAAGTAACATTTCCATGGAGAAAGGTATCCAATCAATAAGAGATTATGGAAGATAAAGAAGAGAAAAAGATACCTGTCTATACTCCGGCTTTCTGTTTTATTGAACCTAGAACATAGTAAGCAAATGTAAATGACCCGGTTACTTCCCAGGGATCACCTCTAAAGGCCATCGCATTGGGGCCTTGGGATTGAACACACGGATTTGTGGATGACACAAACATTTATTCTATAGCCTTTACATTTCACTAACTAGAAAAACAACGAACATTTCCTAACTAGCGGATTCCACCTATCAAAAGCCTTATAAAAACCACAGGAAAGACATTATAACAAAAGGAATTTAGAGGTTATCTCTCATGAAAATAGATACAAAAGTCCTAAACTAGAGAAACAAAAATATGTGAAAAGAAGAAAAAATGAAACCCATTTTGAGACTGATAGTGAGAGCCCTGCATTTACACAGTTATCCTGTGACTGTCATTATCAGAAATGAAGGAACTTGAATAGGCAGGGACGAAGGCTGTGGAGATGACAGCTAAGCAGCATGCCTCCTGAAGGCCATCATAAAGGCATCCACCTAACACATCACTGCCTTTTACCTGAGATTGCCTCCGGGTATTTGTCAAGGTCTTTCTGCAGGATCTTGCCTTGAAAACATCCCTTGCTTTGTATCTCATGATTGAAAAGTGGGGAACCCCCGCTTCCCTAATGCGGGAGACTCTGTGGGGCTGGAACTTGTGGTGGCAGCTATCCCCATAAAAACAAGTGTGTGTGTGTTTTCTACATCTTGGTGAAAGGAAGACAGAGAAAAGAAAATGAATAAAATCAACAGGAAGTGCTAATTCCCTCCCTCCCTGACTCCGAATTTGGGTCTCCAAGAAAAGGAGACTGAAGTACTGATCTACTTATTCTAAAAGGAAATTTTAGGTAACCAAATCCTGGGCCAGTTTCTTAATGCTTAGATGAAATAGCAGAGAATAAATATATCCAAAACAATGCACAAGTGCTGGGGTCCAACCCCAGCGGGTCCAGGGGTCCCCAAAGGTGTGGACGGAGTCGGCGAAGAAGGAATGACACGGAGACAGCATTCAGTTGATCAGCAGCCTAGCCAGGATCTCCAGCCAAGTTCTGGTCTCGATCTCCAAAGAGGTTCTGCTTAGGATCTACAGCCAGGTTCTGTAGCCATGTTCCCTCGCTAGGTTCTCCAGCCAGGTTCTGTCCAGGTTCTGCAGCCAGGTTCAGTCACCAGGTTCTAGTCAGGTTCTCTTGCCAATTTCTGTAGTCAGGTTCAGTCCAGGATCTCCTGCCGTGTTCTCTCGCTAGGTTCTGTCTCTAGGTTCTGAGGCCAGTTTCTGTCCAGGATCTTTTGCCATGTTCTCTCCAGCGAAGTTCTTCTGTCTCTAGAGAACGTTCTGTGTAGGTTCTGTGCCAATTTCTGTCTCTCTCTCTGTGTCTCCTAAGTTCTGTCTGCTGTTGTCTTGTTTCAACTGTATTTATACCAGTTGATTCCAATCCTATCAATCTCTATTACAAAGGTTAGGGCGTTTCTTATCTCCATTCCAGGGAGTAAAGATTATGTAGCTTAAGCATGATTATTCGTAGTTAAAGTGATTAATTACCCGCCTGGCACTTAGTTAAGGGGTTTATTCCCTCCCTAACTTCAGGGGAAAATCCCTACTTGGGGAAACAACCTTTCTCAGAGAGGCGACCTTGGTTAAAACACATAATGCCAAGAAGGTGAGCAAACATATTAAGAACAGTATGCCATATATGCCAGGTCCCTTGAAACAGCAAGCATGGACCGGCTCCCGGCACACAAGAGATAGATTTATCATAGAGCTGACGGTTCTTAAATTTCAGTAACATTCACTTATAAAGTGAGCCCCTCCCAGAGCCGGTGGCGGCCCTAACTGTGTTCCCATGGCCATTTGCTTAATTATTTTTTAGAGGAAGATATTTTGACCATTATCTCCTTTGAGTGTTATTTCTTTCCACTCTGTCTTCCCTTCCCCTAAGAGTGGCCAAAAGGCGTTTTAAAGGATTTTGCTAAGAGGAAATTGAGCTGAAAATACATATAATTCAGGCATAGGGGAATGTAATTATGGGGTTCCAGATTACGTCTGTGTATAGTTATTGTTATCTGTAACAGCGAGGAATAGAAGGGTTTCACTAAATACTCCCACCACCACTCTGCTAATTCATCAGCCCGAGGATGCAAAACCGGGGCCATAGTACCGTAAACAGTGTGCTATGACATCCCAAAACTAGAAGTTTAAGGATCAGAGAGAAATGAGGTTTGAAATATGCAGTGCAAGAAGCTGGCTCTGGCAAAGTCTTCCAGTTTTCAAGCTCGCATCATTAGCCTCAGAGGAACAATCTTCTCATGTCAAAAATATGCTTGATAATACAACATTCAGGGTGGGGCAAAAGTAGGTTGTTTTATATGGAAAACAGTTGTTTATATGGAAAACAATACAGTATTTATTCAGTAAGAATCCAAGCATACACTCAGTCACATACTCACAGCTGCAAACCTACTTTCGCCCACCCTGTGTTTTATGTGAAACACAGCGTATCAGAATCCCGTGTTTAAGGGCCTAAACTGGTAGAAGTCAGAACATTTTTGTGTAAAATTGCATGTTGTATGTGTTCTTGTTGTGAAAATTAAGAAGAAAATTAATTCGTTTTGCTAGATGACAGCCTACGTTATTTTTTTTTATCCAGAGACAAATACGAAATTGGCCTGTGAAGGGCCATTCAAGCAGAAAAGGGACAAAGGAGAGACATCGAGGTGCAACTGCAGGGGTGCAGGTGGTGGCCTATGGCACAGGGCCATGTTGGCTCTGTTGACATTTTGTCTTTGTCATCAGAAAAAGGATGGGTTTTGAAGAATTTCAAATATGTAAACAACATGGTCAGTGATGAATCCAGTTCTCACTCAACTGTAGATGCTGCTGCGGGGGCACAGGATGGGAGAGTGTGATGCAAGAGCCAAGGAAAAACCATAGTCTTTGCACCTAGCATGGTGGCAGAGACGTAGGAAGAAGGGACATCTATTTGGGATGGAGGGAAAGCAAGAAGATAGAGATGGGAAGATGCCGACCATGTGAAGACTTTGAGTTATCCCCTGGCCAGAGCATACTCTTTGAAGGAAGGGAAAATGAATTTCAAATGATTGGTCACTTCCTTCAAGTCGTGACTCAGATTCTCTTCAATGTTCTTCTAAAAAAAATGCCAGTCTCCTTCTAACACTGGAACATGAACTCTCTTCTGTTCAGTTATGTTTTCTAAGCTCTCAAAAGAGTGCTTAGCACACTAAAACAAAGTCGATACATGTTTGTTGAGTGAATAAATAAGTACTCCTCGGAACATCGCTTGGAACAAATAAACAAAAATGCTTTTGTAAGAACTGTTTCAGGAGTGAATTCTGGAGGAGGACCCTTTCATTGGCAAAATGACAAACCCTAGAAATCTTCTCTAGGGTCACCTCTAAGTCACGGGTTACTGTGAAGAATAGAAATAGTTATATTTATATGTTTCTTATAAAAAAACCTTGTTGATATTTTAAAATAAGACCTCACATATAGTTCTTTTTTTAAAATATATTTTATTGATTTTTTACAGAGAGGAAGGGAGAGGGATAGAGAGTTAGAAACATTGATGAGAGAGAAATATCGATCAGCTGCCTCCTGCACACTCCCCACTGGGGATGTGCCCACAACCAAGGTACATGCCCTTAACCGGAATCGAACCCGGGACCCTTGAGTCCGCAGGCTGATGCTCTATCCACTGAGCCAAACCGGTTAGGGTTCACATATAGTTCTTAGCATTTAACTCGAAAAGTCGAAAATTCTACTCAGAAACCATTTTCAAACTTTCTAAAATTAGATTATCCCATTTCTCCTTGAAAATTTATCTCATAAGTTTTACCTGAGTATCCACATAACACAGGTACCATACCATACCATGTAGAGATACAGGTGGACAGAGCAGGCGTTGTCCCCAATGTCTACAAGAAGCATCAAAAACAAATATGCAAAATGAAAAGAAAATGTGTGTGTGTCTGTGTGTGTGTGTGTGTGTGTGTGTGTGTGTGTGTGTGTTTAAAATGTGAATCTCTTTGGAAGTAGCAAACCAGTTAATGAGTTGGAGAACAGAGAGCTCCCGTTATAGAAAATGATTGGGAGGCTCTTCCCAGGAAGGAATGTCGAAGCTGTGATGTGAAGGGTGAAAAGAAATTTTCCCTGAAAGGAGCTGAGTAAATTGACAAAGGGAACAGGAAGCCTTTAAAGCAGAAAAGGACCTGACAGGCAGAAGGAAAGGAAAGAAAAGAAAATAATAATGACAACAGTTGGTCTTTAGTGATGCTTCACTCTAATAAATAACTATTCCAAGACTTTGCCTCTATTATATCTTTAAGTTTTGACAACCTCTCCACCATCTCACCATTTTCGAGTTGAAGAAAGGATCGGAGAGACACAGAGAGTGGTTTGCCCTGGATCGCTTCCCACAAGGTCACAAACAGGTGTGACAATAACCAGGCAATTGACCTTGAATCCAGACCAATTGTACAGGGCTTGCAAGAGGCTCAAAGTCCTACAGAGTTATGAAGACCTGAAGCCTGAGTTCAAGTATGAGCAAAGCACAACTCTTATCAAAATGGGAGCTGTTAAATGTAAGAGCATCTTCATACCATAACATTGTAAACTGACGTTGAGTTTCTTTTTTTTTCTAACTAGAGACAACATTTTTATGATAAAATAATAACAAAATATTTCAATAATATTCTTATATATTCTGGAAGACATTCTTATATTCCTGAGAAAAATGAAAGAAAGTTTAAATAAATGGAGATATATACATTATTCACAGACTATACTGTATGACTCAATTTTATCAAGATTTCAATTCTCATATATATATATATATATATATATATATATATATATATATATATACTGTTATTTTAACTATAATCCCAGAGACTCTCTAAATATACAAATTGACAAGACTTCTAAAGTATATGGAAATGCCAAGAAACTTGAATATAAAAGATCAGAAGATTCAGAATAGAAATAAGAATGCAGCTATTTGATTTTGTGAGTTACTACAAGTCTAGAATAATCAAAGCAATGTGGCATTGGCATAAATATCAAAAATCAATTAACAGAAAACAATGGATAGTTCAGAAATAGATGCACTCTGTATGGTCACTGGATTTACCACGAAGGCACAAGGGCCATGCGATTTGTCTGGGGACGATTTTACAGCGGTGACACAGCAAAGGCCATCCATGCAGAGAAAAGGAGCTCACGGAGACCTGTGAACTGATTCATCCAAGATGAAGCCCGTTCCTCAGTATAAAAGCTAAATCCACACAGCTTACCTACAGAAAAATCTTCGTGCAAGAGAACAGCTTTGCAACTTAAGGAAGAGAAAAGGTTTACCAGGCCCCTGAAAGTAATAACCGCAAAGGGAAAAGTGATTAATTAGATTGTCAAAAGTTTAAAAATTCTTCCTATTAAGAGATGCTCTTAAAAACACATAGGCATGTGGCCATTATCCAGGCTGCAGCTAGAGGGGATATAGGATGAGGGGAAAGAAATTATTTTTTAAAAAGGAGCCCCTTCCCGAAATCAGTTTGGCTCAGTGAATAGAGCTTCGGCCTGCGGACTGATAGGTCCCGGGTTCGATTCCGGTCAAGGGCATGTACCTTGGTTGCGGGCACATCCACAGTAGGAGATGTGCAGGAGGCAGCTGATCGATGTTTCTCTCTCATCAATGTTTCTAACTCTCTATCTCTCTCCCTTCCTCTCTGTAAAAAAAAAAGTCAATAAAATATATTTTAAAAAAATAAAAATAAAAAGGAGCCCCTAGTGACAGTTTTCCTTGATGGTCACCATTCTGATTCCTGTAACAGATCTGCCACATTTTGGGAAAAGACAGTTCAAAAATAATAATAATAAAATAAATAACACATAGACAAGCATTGGCCTAAAAGAAAACATTCATAAAATAGATATCTGATAAAGGACTCATGCAGAGTTATACACATATCTCCAATAGCTAACTAATTTTTTGAAAAGCAGGGACTTTAAAGTAGAAGATATACAAATGACCGTTACACAGCTGGAAATCACCAAAGCTACTCATCATTATGAAAAGCTAAGTTAAAACCACAATGACATATCATAACATACCAACCAGCATGACAGGAAAACAAAATAGACTGACAAATCAGTGTTGGCAGGAATGTGGAGCAGTTGGCACTCTCAGAAATAGTTGGTGGAAAGGAAAAACGGTGCCATCACTTGAGAAACTATGGAACACTTCCCATAAACTGAATAGTCCCTTGCCCCATTACCTTGTGGTGCCATTCCTAGAAACATATTTGAAAGAAATGGAAAATGGCCGAAACCGGTTTGGCTCAGTGGATAGAGCGTTGGCCTGCGGACTGAAAGGTCCCAGGTTCGATTCCGGTCAAGGGCATGTACTTTGGTTGCAGGCACATCCCTGGTAGGAGATGTGCAGGAGGCAGCTGATCGATGTTTCTCTCTCATCGATGTTTCTAACTCTCTATCTCTCTCCCTTCCTCTCTGTAAAAAATTAATAAAATATATTAAAAAAAAAGAAAGAAATGGAAAATGTGTTCACTAAAAATCTGTACAAGAATAGTCATAGTGGTTTATTTACAACTAGAGGTCTGGTGCATGAAAATCTGTGTACTGGGGGAGGGGGGGGCATTCCCTCAGCCCAACCTGTGCCCTCTCGCAGTCTGGAAGCCCTCGGGGGATGTCAGGGCTTAAGCCATCAGTCGGGCATCCTTAGCACTGCCGAGGAGGTGGGAGAGGCTCCCACCACCACCACCATTACCCTCGCAGCTGTCAGCCCAGCTTGTGACTGAGTGGAGCCCCCTCCCCCCTGTGGGAATACACTGTCCACCAGGGGGCAGCTCCTGCATTGAGCATCTGCTCCCTTGTGGTCAGTGCATATCATAGCATGTCATTCAGCTGTTAGGGTCAATTTGCATATTACCCTTTTATTATATAGGATATTTCTAAACAACCTCAGTAACCTATGAAAAAAATGGTGGCATATGCAAACAGCTGAGCTATACTCAGCAGAAGGAAAACACACTATTCATCCATGCAACAACTTTGACGGCAAAACAATTCAGCTTCTGAAAAAAAAGTCATTGTTTATTCTGAGAGTGGGATGAGGGTATTGTTTTATCTTGACAGAGTCATGAGATAATAGGTATAGACCTTTGTCAGAATCTAGTGAGTTAACAAAAGTTTTGTCTATTTCATTGAGTACATTTTGCATAAACATTTGCAATCAAATATTGAATTCTTACTAATGATATGAATGCTGATGGATATACCAATATGTGATAAACATATATAAATATTATAATGTAAGACTCTAAGTGTATAGTGGAACAATATGAATATTTTTCAAATCTATATACTTGAAAATTTTAATATGTATCAAAATGTGAGATTTTAATATAAACAAATAACACACAAAACTAGAAAGAATATTACAAAAACCATAAGAAAACATGGATGTGTTTCTCTATAACTTGAGAATAGAAAAATTGTTTAACTATAACTTGAAATTCAGAGAAAAAAATAAAATGAAATATTGATGAATTTAAATGTAAGAAACAAACCTTTTCCTGGATAAAATCTACTATAAACACAGTGGAAAGACAGCTGGAAAACCAGAAGAAATATTGCAATGTAGATCAAAGAAAAAAGGGCCAATATTGCTCACATATAAAATTATACTTTAAATTTGAAGTTATTAAAAAAAACAACTAAAAATCCTTTTGAAAATGGGCCAAAGCATCACAGACTATTCACAGTGAAGGATATAAAAATGGCTCTTCAACATGGTAAAGTATGTGCTGTCTTAGAGAAGTGGGAATAAAAGCTGCCTGCTATACCACTCATCATCTAAGAGAATGGCCAAAAACCTTTAAAGAGGAAGACATCCTGTTGGACAGACTTTGGGAGAAGAAGCACTCTCGTAGTTGCTCATGAGATTGTGCATTGATACAATACTCCTGGAAATAAGAAACAATAATACATATTTTATTTTTTAGCCAGTAATTTTCACATCTAGGAATTTACCATTAAGATGTACTTCAAAATGCATATGCACGAGATTATTCACTCTAACATGGCTTGTAATGGCAAAGACCTGGGAAGAGCCGAAAGGCCCACCTGCAGGGTTGGATGGACTCTCGCCCCTCCATGCAGTGGAGCACCTTGCAGCTGTGAGAGGAGTAAGGGCTTTACACAAACGTGTGCATGTCGCCGTGTGCTGTCTGCTGCCAAGACCTAGAAGCAAGGATTTCCCAGCTGTGGTGGCATCCCTCGTGCCCATAGCTTGGTTTCTAAATACATTTCCACAAAGAGGAAACAGATCCAGAGTTTCTTAGAAAAACACCTAATTCCTGCACTATGGCTTGAAAATAATAAATAAAATAAAACCTGGATCATCTTTTTGTGCCAGAGGTTAAAGGACTGGGCCAAATCTGGAAAGGTTTGCTTATCAATATGAATTATGGTTGTAATGGATTATAACTCATCAAATAAAAAATGAAACCGTGAGTCCACACATAAATAATTAAATAAATGCTTAAGTAAATAATTAAATGCATCGGTAGAGAATCCTTTCCTTCATAGTAGAATGCCAACTAGTGCATGTAGGAGGTATGATAAAATTGGGAAGTCACCATTTGCCAACATCATAGCAATAAATGTTTCAGGTAAAAATGATCTGGATGCTAATCCAGTGAATAAAATTATGATGTGGAATAGGATATTGGTATGGTTTCAAAGTGTCTCCCATAGTATATTATCTATATATACAAAAGGCTAATATGCTAAGTGTCTGCCCAACCGGTAGCTATGACACACATTGACCACCAAGGGGGGCGTTTAGACACTCAATGCAGGAGCTGCCGAACTGCAGTGACTTGGCAGCAGTGGTTCTCGGGTGATGCACCTCAAAGCGAGAGTAGAGGGAGCCAGTGTGATTCCACCTTTGGCCGTGGGTGATGTTGTTGGTGCACTGTTGGCCACAAATCTGGTTTACTGCACACTTGCATTTGTGTTCCACACCCTGTACTACAGCAACTTTTCAGAGTGCCCTCTCACACTCTAGAGCCCTCGGGGGATGTTGGAGAAGTGGTCTCAGCCTGGTCCCCACAGGCCAGGCCGAGGATCCCACCTTCTGGAGGGGCCCCACTCTACAGATGCCCTTCCAGCCATGGTGCCACCCCAGGTGGCTGGCCGGGAAGGGACCCTGGGAGGTTGGCCCCAGGGTGCGTCCGGCCTGTCTTGCCCAGTCTCACCCCCACCAGGCCACCTTCTAATGAATTTCCTTTCAATGTGCATGAATCCGTGCACCGGGTCACTAGTTAATTATAAAGGCATGCAGAAATTTTAAAGGGAAGAATGCACCTTAACTAAATAGTCAAAGTTAACCTCACCAATCAAGGGAGAACTAGGCATCACATGGCTGGTGCTGTAATGCATTGAGGAGGTTGCATGCAACATTCACTTTGTGGTCTTCCTGCCAAAAATGTGTGTGCACTCATGAGGCGACATCACAAAAGGCAAATCAAGAACATGCAACACAGTAATAGGCCTGATCTCTTAAAAAAACAAAAAAGTCAAAGATCTGAAAGTCAGAAAAGGAACTGTGTCAGATTAAAGGGCATTAATGGACCCTCTACCACATGTGGGTTGGATCCTAGACCAGGGAAAAATTATATTCATATTTGTTATAATAGATATTAGTGTGAAATAATTGGCACAACTGGAACAAAGAAGGCAGATTAGATAATAGTATTTCTATTGGCTTTAATTTCCTGATGTTGTTATTTGTACTGTGATTAAGTAAAGTGTTTTGCTTTACAGTTGATAAGATAAAGGGACATCACATCAGAAACTTGTTTTCAAACGTTGCATAACAATCAAGGAATCTAACTAAAGGAAAGGATAATGGAAAGTCTTTCTACCATACTTGTGAATATTCTATAAATTCAAAATTAATTAAAATGAAAAAATTTGTAATTATATTACATTTGTTATATAATATATTAGACACCTGAAATTATCTATATTTACATATTTAATATGTAGTACTCAATAACCTAAAAACACTAAAATTAAAGAATTGCTAAGGGGAGAGAAGCTCTATTCTATGGGCTATAAAATATTTCTAGCTACAAATTCAAGGAGACACAGATTGTGCATCCCTCCATTTATTTACTCTTTTTTAATATCTCACCTATGTCATCAGCCCTCTGGGAACACCAGAATAATTAAATTCTCACCAGTTAAATGTGTAGAATAATTAAAGTTGTCAAAATCTCAAATGTGCACAAATCCGGAGGCTATTCACACAAACAAAACCGGGCGGCTAGATAGAGTCACTTTAAGGTCATTTTTAGCATTTGCGTTAAAGAAGAATGACATATTAAACAGTATAAAACATCTTGTCTAAAACTCATGAAACCTTGGCAGGAATTTTATATTTACAATAGAAATAGAACACACAATAGGCCAATAAGTTAATAACTATTGGATTTTTCCCTGAATGTCATCTTCTAATAACTAGCCTTTACCGCCCACTCTTTTTGCATAAAAAAAGAAACACATATTTGGTAACAGAAAAAGGTATGAGTAGTGAGACACCACCTCATGTGCAAGCCTCCAAACTGTGAGGCTTTCCAAAATAAAGGCTCCGGCTCTTAAGCAATTCTTGTGATTCCTATGTAAAGAGCAAAGACAAAAACGACGACTGTTGTCCCCAGGCATGAGGTGTTTACGCTAAGGAAACGCCTAACTCACATGGCATGGCAAGTCCTTCCTCTGCTTCCAATAACTAGCAGTGATGGACAGAATACCAAGGCTCAGTCAAAATTAAAAAGGCACAAGGGCAAGAAACAGAACAGAAACACGCTGTTAAAATTGGGTGTGAAGGCCTCCTCTGGGAGAGAAGCAAGGGAGAGTGGCCTGAGTTGCATCTCCTAAGGGACCATGAGTACTTCAACCACCCATATGGCATATAACGCTGCGGCCAGGGGCCCTGTCTGCTGTGCAGACCTACTGTGGGAAGGAGGCTGACCCGTGTTATGCCTGCGCCTGCCCTGCAACTAGGCTCCTGGACTGTGTTGGCTCAGGAATATAGGGGAAGCCACCTGAAGACTTCATCCATGCCAGGCAGCTCCCCACTTCCCACTGTCCCCGCAGCTATCAGAGGACTGCAACTGTGGTAAGGGCCAGGGACGCTGGGGAGTCCTGTGGAAGAAAGAAGCAAAATAAGCAAAAATCACTAAAGCAGAGAGAGAGAGAATTCACTCCACTTAGTGTCCAAACCAAAATTCCAAAATGTCTGAAGAAAACATCAAAGGTTAGCCAACAAAATGGACAGCCAGGAGATGAATTCACTAAAATGAAAGGAAAATGAATAAATCAATCTAAGAATGTTTATAAAAATACATGTTCAAGGTTTTCAAAATATAAGTAAAAATAGCATTTATAAAAAGGGAAATAAATATTAAACAAACAAAAAGCACAGGAAAGCGAGGAAGAATGGATATGAATAATAATGAATACTGGTTTGTGTTCCTAAACCTCATATTAAGTGTTCTTACCACAATAAACAAATTAATGAATTAGAAGTTCTTGAAATTAAAAGTATTATAAAATGAGTTAAAGGTCCTTGATAGAGATAAGAAGCTCTGGGCTGAGCACGAGTGAAGAGAAATAGGGGACTGAGGGATCATTTCACAACTGCACCCCGAGCACAGCACAGAGAGAAAAGGGTTTATAAGATGCCCACAGTGAAAGGGGCCCATTTTGTGGCATGGGTTCCAGTGACCCCTGTATTAATTACCTAGGGCCACCCTTCTTCAGAGCAAACAGGCAAAGGTTTCAAACAGACATGAACTGTCCTTTTAATATATTATGCTAAGAAATGACTTTAAATTATTTTTTAAATTTTTTATTTTAAAAGTGTTTCATCATGGTATGCAAAAGGTGATTTAGGACCTATCAGTATGTTCCTAAACATCAAACAGAACACAAGCAAATGTGTTTGGGGCAGAAAGGGACACAACTTCCATTTGGAATGTGTCATGTGTGATATTTCCTTTGTACACTCACATGGACACATCATACAGGCATTTGCCTGTGTTAACCTAGAGCTGGGGAAGATTTGGGGCTGGCTCTTAGCCTGTAGTCAAAGCCACAGAATTCCATAAAGCATCTGGGGAAAACTGGCAGAAGAGAAGACAGTAGCTACAGATGTGGGCCCACAGGCACCCTGACATCTAAGGTTCAATGAGAGAAGGATGGTTTGGCAAAGGAAGTCCAAAGGCATGGCCAGTGAGGTGGAGGCAAATCAGGAATGGCTTCGGTCCTGAATGAGAGAGAAGATCATTCAAGTGGGACACTGGGGAGGGGTACCTGTGTGTGTTCAAATGTCCAGAATGCTTCCGGGCAGGCCCCTGAGAGAGAACTAGCCCTTGGATTTGAAAACTGAGAATGGAGATTGTCTGGCTCACAACCTGTTGAAACAAGTTGTAATATGTGAACTTGGATTCCTTCTTTATTGTAAGATTGGGGAGAGGGGCCCAAAGCATTCAACTTCCTAAACTTGAAGGTGACTGTTCTGTTTCTCGCTTCCCAGGTGCTTTATGGGCCATGGCAGAATAATTGCTTCTTAGCACTCACTGACCACCCAAAGGCCGTCTGCCACGTCAGCCTTTCAGTTCCCACAGCTACACACAGTCACATCCTTGTGATGATAATAGGAAATAAAATGGAATAAACTTCGCTAAGAGAGTCTCTTGACATCCTCAGGAGGCTACTAGGGAAGTGGGCCTGTGCATGTCTTGTGCCTCAGTTCTCAGAGCGGCTATTCAATTGCTGAAGCTGTTGCTAAAGTCAGCTCAAGGCCCAGCCATAAACATCCTAGCACAACCACTGCGATGGACACAGAGGGACTTGACCTCCTCCTTGTAGTTTCCATCCTCCTCATTTGCATTTTGGAAGTAACCAATCCCCGTTAAACTAGCCAGCAGTCTCTAATTTGCATGAAAGAATAATATTTTTGTGGTTTTCACCTTTATAAACCCAACCTTTTATTGTTCTCTTGAAAGCACAGTTTGGGTTGCTACCTGAATCTTTGTCTCTCGATTATTGGTTAAGAGTAATATATCAGGCAAAAATGAATCAACTTGTTAGACACAAAGTTAAACTCACTATCATAGTTTTATTAATACTCTAATCTGAGAAAATAGATCTAAGTACATTTTTATAACTGTTTTTATTGGTTTCAGAGAGGAAGGGAGAGGGAGAGAAAGATAGAAACATTAGTGATGAGAGAGAATCATTGATTGGCTGCCTCCTGCACACCCCCTACTGGGGATTGAGTCTACAACCTGGGCATGTGCCCTGATGGGAAATCAAACCATAACCTCCTGGTTCATAGGTTGAGGCTCAACCACTGAGTACACCGGCTAGGCCTAAGTACACTTTTTTCTGTTTATGCAACTAGACTTAGAAATAAAAATTATAAAATTAACATCCCAAATCGTTCTTATAGTTTTAAAAAAGTCAATTCTTTTCTTAGTCCATTCAGGCTGCTAAAACTGACTGGCTTATGTGGACAAAAGAATATTCAAACCTATAGAAAAGATTTGTAAGAGTTTATTTGAACCAAATTTTGAGGACATGCATGGAAGTAAAATCTTAACAGACTGAGAAAATGCTCTGGAGAATGGTAGTTTTGAAGTTCCTTTTATGCATTTAGAGGCAAAGGAGAAAATGTAGGGAGATTACATGACAGCCATTGGTGGTAGATTAAGGAGGTGGAAGAAAGCAAAGTGGGGAAATCTCTAGCATTCGAGAAAAAGCCAAATGGGGAAGTACATAAGCGTGGTGTTTTCAGCGCTTTTTTCTCTTACGTTGGTGGGTGCAGGGTACAGGATAGTCAAGAATGAGCATTCACAGTACATGGAGATGGTTCGTGGGGAACAAGATGATGGGGGGAGGGGGTTCTGTAGGAAGGGGGTTCTGTGGTCTCCTGCCCTGGTGGTCTTGTGCTTTGGTGCCTGTGGCCCGTGCCTTTGAGCATCTAGAAAAGAAAATCACTGACTTTTCAGAGGGATGTTATCCTAGGGCAGTGATGGCGAACCTTTTGAGCTTGGCGTGTCAGCATTTTGAAAAACCCTAACTTAACTCTGGTGCCGTGTCACACATAGAATTATTTTTATATTTGCAACCATAGTAAAACAAAGACATATTTTTGATATTTACTTTTTATTTTTGATATTTACTTGATATTTACTTTAAATGCCATTTAACAAAGAAAAATCAACCAAAAAAATGAGTTCGCGTGTCACCTCTGACACGCGTGTCATAGGTTTGCCATCACTGGCCTAGGTGCTTGAGACCCGTGGACAGGGCTCACCCAAGGTAAAGATTACCATTTGCTAAGGGAGCTATGGGCCTGGGATGTGACAACCAGCTATGACCTGCCCAGCTGGGAATATGTGATGGGACCATCCTGTGTGGTCACTTTTGTCACTGAGCTTTCAGGCCTGCCATTGCCCCCTGAGTGTGTCAGATTCATTTCCCAGCCCCTTTTCTGTTCACACTTCTAAGCAGCACATGCGTGTTTCTCACAGCTCTGGATGTCGGCGGTCCAAGCTCAAGGCACCTGCAGCTTCGGAGTCTGGGCAGGCCCACCTCCCGGTTCCTGGACAGTGGTCTTCTCACTGAGTCCTCCCCTGGCGGAGGGCCAAGGGAGCTCTCAGGGGGCTCTTTTAAAAGGGCAGTGATTCCATCTGTGAGGGCTTTGCCTTCACGACTTACTCACCTCCCCCAAATCCCACATCCAAATACCAACAGTGGGGATTAGGTTTGAACATATGAAATGGTGGGGGATGAGGAGGCATGAACGTTTGGTCTGTCACCGATTTTCAACCTTTTCCACTTCACGGCACACATGAACTAATGACTAAAGTCCATGGCACACCAAAAATATATTGTAATGTTTGCTAATCTGACCCAACAAGCAGGTGTAATTTTGACTCATTCACACCAGATGCCTGTTGTTTTGTTGTCATTTTTAAATATATTCTTATTGATTTCAGACAGAAAAGGAGAAGGAGAGAGGGAGAGAGAGAGAAACCTTAGTGATGACAGAAAATCCTCGATCAGCTGCGTCCTGCACGCCCCACACTGGGGATCAAGCCTACAACCCAGGCCTGTGCCCTGACTGGGAATTGAACTGCAACATTTTGGTCCGTAGGTCGACGCTCAACCGCTGAGCCATGCAGCCAGGCAGATGTTGTCATTTTTTCATTTGATGATCTAAAGGGAAAAGAGGCCAGTGCCCCTGACTTAATAGACAGGTATTGCATGCGTTAAAAATTCTTGCCACACACTGATTGAAAATTGCTGGTCTATGGCATCCCCTAAATGCTATGCAGAATTCACCAGAAAGTAACTTCCTTTAGAAACACCCAAATCAGTAATGCTCTCCTTGCCACTTTTTTAAAAAAAAATTGTTCCTCAACTTTCAAAACAGCCCCAGAAAGTCGGTAATGATTTCCCTTGGGCAGGCAGTACAGTGGTGTTTTTTTGGGGTGCAGGAAGACTAATCGTGGTGTCTGGTCACATCCATTGGGGCGTATGAAGGGAGTGGTGTGGTTCAAAGCACACAGATAGGCAACGTCTGTCCCGGTCAAGTTCATGCTATGATAAACCTCGTGCATTTTGTGGAACAAAGTCCAGTTACCTCTGAGTAGGAGGTGCTCCTGATAGTCAGGCTGAAACTTCATTTGTAAGAGTAAAACAGGCAGATTCCATGTCTTAAGGTGGTGTTCACTCTCCTTATTCTTCATTTGTGCAGGGGCCATTTCAACAAACCATGAAAATGAGTAGGTGGCCCTACCCAAAACCGTTGACCATTTTTAAAGGGATGAGTATATATTGCGAATTCAGACTTCAATTGCTTATCAGCTAGAATTGATCAGCAATATAATTTCCTTTGACTAAAAATTTGATACCTCTATTTAGACATTAAACATTATTATTTTGTTTCATTGAGAGATGAATTAAATCTTCCTAATTGGTATAAAATCATGACTTATTTAACAATATGAACTTTATAAAATTTAAGCAAATAGTTTATATAGTTATACCTTATTAATCATGACAAACACATAACAGAGAGGCACTCAGAATTGTAGCATGTAGCTAAACCAAGTCTTTCAAAACACCACTCAAATGCTTTCTTTATTTCTCCATCCAATCACTATCACCACCTACTCTCTATGCCCTAAAAGACTTTTACCACAATCATTTCTTGCTGACATTTATTGTTTTACCAGCTCTGCATTCATAACTAAACACTGTAGTTTAGTGTTGTCTTATGTTGAAGTTCATATAAACAGATTCACCTATTCTTTCATGTCAACCTCTTGTGTTTAATCTTATGCCTGTGGGTTTCTCCTAGATTGTCGTGTGTAGGTTGGTGTATTTTCATTGTTGTAGATTTGGAATATGCCACGATTCATGTCAACACTTTCCTCATGGTGGACATTTGGGTTGCTTGTAATTTTCAGCTATTGTTATTTATATGTTGGGAGAAATACATGCCCTCACATGTCTGTGGAGCATATGTAGGAGTGGACATTTTGGTCATAAGATATGTGCACCTTCAACTTTTATACATGATTCAAAAGTCCGCTTTCCAAAGTTGTCCTGTAAGTTTATACTCACAGACGCCGTGTGATGAGAGTGCCCGTCATTCCCTGTTCTCCCTTTTACCTGCTAATGTCAGTCTTTTCATTTTCACCCATTTTGTGGACATTGCTATCCAATTGAGGCTTTAGCTTACGTTTCTCTGATTAGTAATGAAATAGACTGCAGTCTAAACAGGGGTTCGCTGGTAGCCAGTCTGGAGTAACGCTAGGCTTTTCTCCAAGGATGTCTGCAAACACGCCAATGCTTTTTAGCCAAGATCAGGGCGAAACTTATTAGCTCGTGATTTATAGTTTGCAGTTAAATGTCAGGACCTGCCTGGACACATTTCAAACCAGTGCGGATGCCGTGTTCTTGGAAAACGTGCAGACGGGTGCTTGGCACTTGGCTTGCCTGGTTATGCAGCCTGTGTTCGGCTCTGTGACATGAAGGACCCTCAGTAAACGTGTTAGCTTGGTGGTTAACAATCTGGAGACAAAGCTTATCCGGCGAGATGCTGAGGAGACCCTGAGAGCACGCCTGGGAGTCCCTGGCAGCGGGGATTTTTGCTGGCTTTCTTCACTGTGGTTATGAACTAACAAAGCTTACGCGGGTATACCGTGCTCTGTGGGTGCTCTTGATGATCTGATCCTCTGTAATAGTATATCTTTTAATGCTTATTTGGATGAACTATATTATAAAAATACTAGTTAACTATCAGATTCTCTATCGTTTCTACGAGATTCACCATACTTTTTGGCTTGATTTCTCAAGGTCCCTCATAACTTAGGAATGTTAGTAAGCCTTTTTGGTTACATGTTCTGCACTAATTTTCTCCTCGACTTGACTTCTCATCCTCTTAACAGTGCCTTTTTAATATATATATATATATATATATATATATATATATATATATATATATATATATTTATATATATATATATATTTATATATATATAAATTTCATAGAGGAAGTGAGAGGGAGAGAGAGATAGAAGCATCAATATGAGAGAGAATCACTGATCAGCTGCCTCCTGCATGCCCACTACTAGGGATCAAACCCACAACCCAGGCATTTGCCCGTGACCAGAATCAAACCCGGGACCCTTCAGTCTGCAGGGTGATGCTCTGTCCACCGAGGTAAACCGGCCAGGACTTAACAGTGCCTTTGATGGAAGTATGTAACTAATTTAGATGTAGTCTGTAGTCGATGAGCCCCCAAGTCTCTGTCCCTTGGAGCCCACAATCTGCAGGGCTGACCGCTAGCTAACAGAGGACCTCAGTTTTATACCCACAGTGAACTGAAGTCTGACACCATCCCCTGACCTCAGGAGTGGACCCTTAGCTGCTGATGAGAACTCAGTGCAGCTGACACCTTGCTTTCCACCTGGAGGGACTCTAAGTGGAGACCCACTCATGCCACACTTGGCCTCCCCCGCCCTGCAGGACTAGGGGCTAATGAGTGTGGGTTCTTTTTCAAGCCACTGAGTTTGTGGTGGTTTGGTATGCAGCAATAGAAGGCTAAGTCATAGTTTAGCAACTATTCCCCTTGTGATTTTTGCTTATGTGTTTTGTTAAAATGATCACCTTACATCGACATCATAAAAATAACATCCTATATTTTTCTTGGTGTTTTGTTGATATGTTTTGATATTTATATCTGCCATCAAAATTATTCTCAGGTGGTATAGTTTCCTAGGTAGAAATTTCAAATAATTCTATAGATATGTTTTATAATTCATAAATAAGTTTAGTGAGGTTGGTAGAGATGCCACTAAGAATAACATAAAAAATTAAATGCTTTACAAATAAATATAAAAATATAGAAGCTCTTCAAGCAGAAAAAAATGTACACAATTATTGAGAAAAAATAAATAAGAGCAAATTATATAGAAGGATAGTTTATGTACATGGTTGGAATGACTTAATAATATAGAGTTGTCACTTAAATCCAAAATGAGCTCTAAGTTCCTTGCAATCCCAGTGAAAAATTACAGATTTTTTTTATTATGGTGGTAATGTATTTTTTATTTAATTATAATATTTACATGGTATAAAATTACCAAATTCACACAAGACACCACTGGAAAACAAATTAATTATGGAGGACATGCTCTAGTAGATACAATAATTATATAGAGACAATCAATTGGGTTGTGGAGAAGGAATATGATGATAGAAATTCACTCCAGGTTTAGGCAACAGAGGGATACATTGTCTACATAGATTTTTTTAAACAATTTAAAAAGTCATCAAATGTTGGTTGCTTTTAATTATTGATATGCACTGGCAATTCTCAACTCTATCAGTGATAAATTATTCCTACCTACCAAATGGTCTCTTCCACTATTTATTCTTTCTTGTTATGGGCTGGGCTGATTAAAAAGTAAAGTAAGAGAGTATGATAATAGCACAAAGGTAGACAAATATCTGAAATGATCAAATAAGAGTCCAGAAGAAGCACAACTGAATGTAACATTAGATTTATGAGAATTTGCTCTGTCCAGCAGGGTAAAGAAATGGTCTTCGCAACAAGCAGTGCCAAGTACACTGAGAAAAAATTAAACTTTAAGGTTTTCACCATACAAAAGCAATTATAGGTAGATTGTGTATCAAATCTGTGACAGGTATATTTATATCTAGTAGTTGTTTTTCCAATATAAACTTTTTGAACTTAAAGTTGTTAATATATGTTATTTTCCATATTACATTGCAAATCTTATGTTTAGAATGCCTTTTCCACTCAAATATGTTTTCTCTTTCTGTTTTATCGATATAAACCACAGACATATCATTAAGCCGGAAACTCTGAGGTCTGCACCTTTCTAACTAAACAATATTCTGTAATTTAAAGATTGAGCAGTTATTAACACCGAGAAACTGAGCAGATGGATAAGACTCGAGGTCACATAAATGACAAGACATTTTAAAAGGCAATGTTTAAGTGAAACTCTCTTTGCCTGCATGGTAATGGAATGATTCTTTGGGGCATGGTTGAGAAGCACCAACCAGGTTTTGCATTTCTACATCAACCCACCTTTTGAAATAACTTATTTGCAATGTATAAAAAATGCATGTGTGGTAATTTTAGGCTTGGAAATATTTTGGGTTTGACATTTAAGTCCCTATTCTCTCAAATTTTAGCTTTGCAGAATCAAGAAAATTTTATTTGGTAACACCAGATGTTTGGTGTTTACTTGGTAACACCAGATGTCTGGTGCTATTATTTAAACTCAACATCTGGATAATTGGACATTTTTTCTTTTTATGCAAATGATTTTATGTCATGTGGCACAACCACTGTGTCTTCTATTAGAATACAAGAAGCATCTATAACAATGGGTGAAACCATATTTAATAAATGGATGTCCTTATTAACACAATAAAAATGCAGCATAGCTAAATGGATTTTTAAAGTGTCTATAATATAGAAAATAAAAATCAGCAACATACTTAAATATCATTTTGACCTTAAAAACATTTTGAAGTATTTCAGAAATGAACTAGCTTAACCTTGAACATATTAGCATAATTTTCCAATGAAAAAATGACTGATGGAGTCTAATATAGATTAGATAGCATTATTAAAATGACTGATACACAATAGATGTTCAATAAACATTTGCTGAATTAAGTCAGAACTAAATGTCACAGGGTACCTTATATAACAGATTGTGATACATAGAGTGTCCTAAGCACAGGATTCAAACATAACTGTATATTGTTTACTTTTCTAAGCAATCACTTAGGTATCACGGACTCTTGACAATGTAAATATTAATATCTTCTTCCATCTCTTCCTATTTGTCCAAAACTTATAGTTACTCAGTTTCAAGATCTCAGTTCCTCCATAATCTAGGAAGAGAGCAAATGAAGAATGTGATATTTTTATAGGTGCCATTGGCTCTGGAGACAGGAAACCATTGGGGAGTTTTGAGCAAAGAAATGAGGGTATCTGTTTTTCTAAACATTTTATTGACTTCAGAGAGCAAAAGAGAGGGGGAGAGAGAGAGATAGAAACATCAATGATGAGAGAGAATCATTGATAGGTTGCCTCCTGCACATCCCTGACTGGGGATCAAGCCAGCAACAGGGACATGTACCCTGACGGAATCGAACAGTGACCTCTTGGTTCCTAGGTCAATGCTCAGTCACTGAGCCAAGCTAGCTGGGGGAGGGTGTCTGTTTTAAGTTTCAATAGATATTGTGGCTTGTCTTTTAAAAGTCAAGGTGATGGTCAAGGATGGCAATAGGGGAAAATGTTAGAAGATGATTCCTATAAACTAGGGGAGAAAGGATGATAGTTTACAACAGTCTGAGAGTGGGGGCTGATTAGAAATTGCTATAAATCGTGATGCCACCAAGGGTTTAGGGCTTAAAAAAACAGAGGATATAATTTACATTTACTGACACAGGGGAACTGAGTAAAGAGAAAGTTTGTGGGGAAGACCTGGAATTTGGGTTTTGGACATGTTAAGTTGGCTTTACACAAAGTCTACATACAGATGTGCAATTGGCAGTTAAGCATAATGATTTACAGTTCAGAGAGGATTTAGGTATACATTTGGAAATAATTATAAAATAGATATTATTTAAAGACTGACACAAGATAAGTTTGCTCAAAGAAATGACTATGAAAAGAAAACAATTTCAAAGGGAGGCCTGCACATGTCTACATAAAAATTGTCTCTGCAGCAGAAGAAATTGAGAAGCAATTGTCCACATGATAGAAAGAAAAACATGAAGGTGTTATGTCTTGGAGAATAAAATGTGTCTCAGGGAAGAGATTTGTCCCGTCATCTCTCCCTAGGCAGTGTGAGCCAGCCTTGGTGGAGGTTTCACAAAGGGGTCAAATGTACATTTATGTTGAAACTAGTGACCTGGTGCACAGATTTGTGTACATTGAAAGGAAATTAATTAGAAGGTGGGTGGCGGGGTGAGACTGGGCAAGATGGGCCAGACACACCCTGAAGTCAACCTCCTGCTGTCCCTCCCTGGCATCTGTGGAGTGAGCGGGGTCCTTCTGGCAGTTGGGGACCCTTGGCCTGATCTGTGGGGATCAGGCTGAAACAGCTCTCTGACATCCCCCGAGGGGTCCTAGAGTGGGAGAGGGCACTCTGCAAATTTCTGTAGTACAGGGTGTGGAATGCAAATGCAAGTGCTCAGTAAACCAGATTCAGAGCCAACAGTGCTCCAGCAACAACATAATGCATGGGCTCGACCCCACGAGGAATCTGGCTCTCTCCTCTCTGGTTTCAGGGTGTGTCACCCAAGAACCGCCATTGCTAAGTCACTGCAACTCGGCAGCTTCAGCATTGAGCCTCTGCCCCCTGGTGGTCAGTGTGAATCATAGCAACTGGTCGGACAGTGGTAGGGATATTACTTAGCAATATTAGCCTTTTATATATATATATAGATAAGATGAGTACTGCAAATTGGCCATTTGCTTTAGCCACTTGAATTTTAGCAGTTGGTGACTAGGGCAAGAGTGGTTTGGGATGAGTATAGAGAAACTGGGTAAAAACATTTTTGGAGGGAATTGATAAATAGAGAATTCCAAGACATTGAGTCTATACAATTCTTTCAAGAAATTCTGACATAAAGGCAGAGAGAGAGCTAAGGGAGTAGTCTAAGGAGTCTGTCCAGTAAAGAAGATAATTTATTGATGTAAATTGATGGAAAATATCACTTCAAGGGAGAATTACTAGCATATAGGCTAGGGTAGGCATTGTTGGAGGAGGATGTTCTTGGATGAAAGAAAAGAAGTTGTGTGGTTATATTAGATATGTGTATAGTCTGAGGACATCAGCAATGTCACTGATAGTGTCTCAGGCTGCCACGAGGGCGCTGGAGAGTGAAGGTCATCAGGGAACAAAAGGTCAGCAAGGTGGAGGGGATGCAGAGCTAGGTCCTGTGGAGATGATGCTTCATAATGATCTAGCCCCAAGTGAGACTAAATAGAGAAAGAAATCCTATGGACACAGTCAGGGTGGGGGAGGGGGAGGGCATGTGCAGGGGAGAAGGGAACATGAGGGGGGAATCAGCAGGGAGAATGGATTCATATGTAATACTTTAAACAATAAAGAATTTTAAAAAGAAAAAAGTTATAATTACCATTTTTGGAAGCTTCTGCAAATCTCAAGTAAATCAGGATAGGCCTTCAGGTTAACCGTGCTGACCAAGGCATTCAGAACTGCTATGTCAAATTTCTCTTCCAATTCAACATTATAAGCCACTCTCTCCATGGGGACCCTATTTCTACAAGCTTCTTGAAAATGCTTGAAAATATTGAATGGACAATTTTGTAGATATGCATTTATGAGCTAGAGAATATTCAGAATGTAAATAAATGATTTGTTCTCTTGAGGGAAAAGAAAAAGAAATTCTAGGGGAAGATCAGTACTTAAGTGAATTGAAGCTCCAAGCTTTTAGATGTGTAGTGTTGCAAATGTGACACATATATGTACTTACCTGAATGTCCAATCAGGAAAAGAATTTCAGAAGAAAATGAGAGAGAGAGAGAGAGAGAGAGAGAGAGAGAGAGAGAGAGAGAGAGAGAAAGAAGCTGTCCTAGACTGCCATCTAATTGAAGACTTTAAAGTTTAAGTATTAGTGAGAACTAATGAGCTGATGACTTATAATGGAACACATATTAAAGTACACCTAATATTGAAATTAGCTAGATTATCTCATCATTAGACATTGCTACTAACTAATGTTTTGGAAAATCAGAATAGCAGTTAATAGGCACTACCTTTCTAGAATTACTTTTCTCTTTGCAGTAATGCTAACCCTTTTAATTTTTTTCTGTCATCCGTATTTCTGGGGTATGCCATGCATTTTTCCACTCTACCTAATTTAAGGCTGCTCTTCTTACATCTGTGAATCTGGGTCATCTGGTCTCCCAACACATACAATAAATAGTATAAAATCTGTCCTTTTAAGAAGACAATCCAAGTTTTTCAATAAATTTGAACCCAGATTCACTTACTTTCCTTGTCTTACAGTCTGACAGTGCTTTCTGGTTTTTGAGTTTAGGGTATTAGACTCAACACCTATTATACCAAAAAAAAGAAAGTTACTGTAGATGTTAAGGTGGGCTATGTTGAAACAACAAATACTCAAATATGTAAATATGTAACACTATAGATATTTATTTCATGCTTACATACAGTTATAGGAGATAGTTCATGTTCTAGGCAGGAGTGGGAGGAGCTATTCACCATGTGGTCTCTCATTGAGCCTGACTTCGCTGCTGGGAGCCGGTCCATGCTTGCTGTTTCAAGGGACCTGGCGTATATGGCATACTGTTCTTAATATGTTTGCTCACCTTCTTGGCACTATGTGTTTTAACCAAGGTCTCTGAGAAAGATTGTTTCCCCAGGTAGGGATTTTCCCCTGAAGTTAGGGAGGGAATAAAACCTCTTAACTAAGTGCCAGGCGGGTAATTAATCACTTTAACTATGAACAATCATGCTTAAGCTACATAATCTTTACTCCCTGGAATGGAGATAAGAAACGCCCTAACCTTTGTAATAGAGATTGATAGGATTGAATCAACTGGTATAAATACAGATGTAACAAGACAGCAAGAGACAGAACTTAGAACACAGAACTTAGAACACAGAATTTAGGACACAGAACTTAGAAGACAGAACCAAGAGAGACAGAACCTACACACAAAACCTACACACAGAACCTACACAGAACCTAGAGACAGAAGAACTTAGCTGGAGAGAACATGGCAAAAGATCCTGTACAGAACCTAGAGACAGAACCTAGATACAGAACCTAGTGAGAGAACATGGCAAAAGATCCTGGACTGAACCTGACTACAGAAATTGGCAAGAGAACCTGACTAGAACCTGGTGACTGAACCTGGCTGGAGAACCTGGACAGTACCTGGCTGGAGAACCTGGAGAACCTAGGAAGAGAACATGGACACAGAACCTGGCTGGAGATCCGAACCAGAACTTCGCTGGAGATCCAGACCAGAACTTGGCTGGAGATCCTGGCTAGAGATCCTGGCTAGGCTGCTGATCAACTGAACTCCGTCTCCATGTCATTCCTTCTTTGCCGACTCTGTCCACACCTTTGGGGACCCCTGGACCCGCTGGGGTTGGACCCCAGCACTTCGCTTATACAAACCCATCATCTCTGAGTGACTCATTAGTCAATGATTTCAAGAGTCAGCGTGGGAAAAGCTTGGGTGGGCACTGTTGCCTGGGAGATGCATACATCACGTTTGCTCACATCCCCTCAAAAATACCAGTCCCATGACCACTCCTAACACAAAGGGGTCTGAGATGTGTAGCTCTAAGATGGGCAGCCACTTCCCAGCTAGTTCTCTGGTTAGTGTAAAAGGTGATAATAAAATGTCGGCCAGCTAATTATAGTTCTTCCCTCTGGCCTCAGATGTCTGTGTCCTTATCATGTTCACACACACAACCCTTTCACACCCTACCTCCCAATACAACGAAGAGTCTATCAGCCACTTTGTACAGCTCCAAGCCCAGGATCTCTGAGTAATGCTTAGACTTTGCCACTGAACCTAGAGAGAACTCCGCATGGCTTTGCCACTTCATAGCTATAAAGACAAACTCTTTGACCACACATACATTAGGCCCGCTGGCATGTTTACCAGATAAACTCATGGAAGTAGGAGACATAGCACATATGCAGTTCTTCTATGACATATTGCATCCTGTCTCTGCATAGGGATGCAGCTCCGGGAGAGGGAGGAGAGAATTCTTAAGCTATGCCATTGAGGAAGCACCAGACGTGCCCCTGGTAGGGCCAGGGCCTGGCATTCAATGGCATCCTAATGTCGCAAATGCTTGTCCTGGCCTAACTGTGCCAGGTTATTTTTCAGGTTGTTCAGTTAGGAGGAGGGGAGTCATACCATCTCCTGGAGGGGTTGGCCTTGCTCTCAGACCTGTATGACAAGACGGGTGAGTGGCCTGGTCTGCTGTCTGAGCATTCCTATGGGTTGAGGAGCATAGCCCCTCCCATGGCGTCCAAGTCCTATGACTGCAGCATATGGGACTGGCTGACAGGTGACCTAATTCACCACATGGGGACTCTACCAGAATTGATGCTTTCAAGTACTCAGCAGTAGCCATTTCTCATGCATTGCAGAAGGTCATTCTGTACCCTGTTTTTCCTTATCTCTCAGATATATAGACCAAGGATTCACCACATTATCCATTGCATGATTACCTGGAGGAAAGTTACAGAAAAAGCATGTATAGGATAGTAAAAGTGATGATATTTTAAGCATGTGTTTTAAGTTTGAGCTTCTGATAGATGTGCCATTTAATGACATTGGTGTGAATTATATTTAATATGAGTAATGATTCCATTAAAAGATAGTCTGAAAGTATGAAAAATTTTTATATGTGAAAAAGACACAATATTAAACTTAAAGTAGCATAATGCAAATAAAACTCTTCCAAATGCCATTGTTTTACAGTAAGACCAAAGAGAAGATTTCGAGATCAAATAAATGTCTATCTTTTTATATAATGTACGGTATTGAGTCAGTAAGTGCTTAATGTTACATGTCATACTTTTTATATAAAGCTCAGTTAATCCTGGCTGCAGGGAAATATTGTAAAAATGTAGCTCCTAAAGGTATACTTACTGAATGATCTGTTAAGATTTTTATCTTTTGTTTTTGGAATTGCCTATTCTAATTACGTATATATTTTTTTCTTAATTTTAGAGAATATCTGATTAAGTTTGAGGAAACTTTCTATCTTTCTTAGTAGTAGAAAATATCTAAGTCTGAGAAAACATACTTAATTGGAAAGAAAGACTGAGGAGGAATTATGATTGTGTGATGATAAGAAACTTGCTGTGGATTTCTTAGCCTGGTCAGGTCAGAGATAAGAATTTACTAATTTACTAAATATATAACAAACTCATCTTTTATACATACAGAACTAATGCCAGAGTAAAGAGAAATAGTATATATATTAGGAATACATATACATGTACAAATTAGTAGTGTTACTAGTAAAAAGAATAAGATTACAAAGTTATTTTTCCTGTTATTTCATATAGGTATATGTTTAATATAAACATGAATTTCTTTACATTTTGTTTATGTCTGATAAAATGGAAGTTCTTTCAACTGAGAAAAGGGTCATTTTCTTATATTTTCCCTAAGGAGAAGATCAGAAGTCTTTTCTTCTTTATTTGGATGAATTATACTTAATGTTTTAAATGTTTGATCAAATCGTGAATTCGGTCGGCAGAGCTCTAGTAGCCTGAGATGTTTTAACATGGTTTGGAAAACATTGACTGGAGTATGTTTAGAAAAGACTAATGGATTTTTATTCTATTAGCTATTATATTGATTTTTATTTGCTATCAATTCAATTGTATTGATCAAATTTTATTATCCAATTAATAAGACTTCTTTCAACTCTAAATTTGTGTTTAATATTTTTCCCATTTGCTATAAAGTCATGATGTATGTTACTTACCATAGTTTAGCAATTTTGTTGACTAGATATATTTTCTTTTATATGAGATGTGATGATGAAAGCAGAATAAGTAGTGGGTTTGAGAAATGAACCCCCAGGCCTCTCAGGGATGTGGCGCATCGTCGGAGTGCAAAGTGCTGCTGGCCTTTAATTTTCATCAGATTGTTCAGTTCGAGGGTTCAGTCTCTCAGATATGGCGCCAAGGACACTGGTGAGTTATTAAACCTAGGCGATCTCACAGGGCAAGAAAAGAGTCAGCTTCCGCTGTGGAAATATTTAAAATCGAAGTCATTTCCGAGGAATTTAATGAACATGTATTCTCTGATGTTTCTGATTCCACCATGATAAACTGGTTTTAATTTTGTTACTAAATTTTATTACAAGCCATATCACAAGTGCATTTGTTAGAGTTGTTTGTTTTTTAGCCAGGTTTTGTTTGCCTTAAGAGTTAAAAGACATCATTTGTGAACTTTCAGTTCCTTAAGATTCATAGAAGTATAAAAAATCTATGCTGGGGCCACCTGGAATCTGACCACCCTGCATGTCTTATGGTGGATTTAGACTCTGCTCAATTGTCACTTTTAATTATTCTTAATCCTTTACCAGCCTTTGCTGGAACTATCTTAGGTAGTCCCTGAATGTTTGCTTTTACATGTATATGTGTTCTAAGACATGTGGATGTAAATATCAAGATCAGAGTTGGTCAGAATTGGCCTGAGTTTTGTAGTTGGACTGCCAGTAAAACTAAATGTTTGAATTCAGGTTCAAGCCTGGAGGAGCTCTATTGTTGACTTGTTTCATCTAGGTTTGTTTTGGTAAATAGATATAATGAAAAGAAAGTGTACCAGGAGGTTAGGGTTCTGGCAAAAAGTTTGGCTACAGTTAGGTCATGCAATCCAAGCTGGATAAGGGAGAGCATACAACTGCAAGAAGTTTAATAAGTAGGAATATCTTTAAAAGTGGTAAGAGTAAAATTTTATTTAGGTAAATATGTACTCAATGTAGGCATAGAAAGGGTAGGAGGATTTGCTTTTGATTGGAGAAAAATTATAACAGGACATAAGGAGGGAGGATAGGTCTAGATGTAGACAATGTTGAAAGCTTCCTAAAAACTGCGGCTCGCGAGCCACATGCGGCTCTTTGGCCCCATGAGTGTGGCTCTTCCTAAGCCTTAGGAGTCCCCTAATTAAGTTAATAACAATGTACCTACCTATATAGTTTAAGTTTAAAAAATTTGGCTCTCAAAAGAAATTTCAATCGTACTGTTGATATTTGGCTCTGTTGATTAATGAGTTTGCCAAATACTGTGACTAGAGGAAAGTGACATGGCCACTCTGATTAGAGTGGGGTGGGAAGGGGTCTCCGGTATTTCAGCCACACATTCATGTGTTCCACATGCAATGAGTGGTGATATGTGTCAGGCACTAGTGCTGGTCATTTATTCGTGAGTAAAACAGACCGGAACCCCTGCCTTTGAGCGACTTACCTTTCACTTGAGGGGGATAAGAAAACGGGAACTTCAAAATAAGTATAGCCAGACGGGTTTGGCTCAGTGGATAGAGTGTCGGCCTGTGGATTGAAAAGTCCCGGATTTGATTCTGGTCAAGGGCATGTACCTTGGTTGTGGGCACATCCCCAGTAGGAGGTGTGCAGGAGGTGGCTGGTCGATGTTTCTAACTCTCTATCCCTCACCCTTCCTCTCTGTAAAAAATCAATAAAATATATTTTAAAAAAAAGAAGTCAAAGATTCTAAAAAATAAAAATTAAAAAAAGAAAAGAAAAATAAATAAAAAGACAATAAGCGAGGTGGTGATAAGAACAAGAGAAAGGAAAGTATGAAGGGTCTAGAGGGAGTGGGACAGTGTTAGGGGGAGGATATGTGTGCAAGAAACTCAAGAGAGCTGGATGAGGCCTCCCAAGGGGGAATCATATGTGTCAGGAGACATATGTGTAAGGAGCAGAAGGTTATGGAGTCATGCTGGTAGCCTAAAAGGAAAGAAATACCGACCAAAGTTAAAGCAAGTGCATTGTTGAGGGTCATGAAGGAGACCAGTGCAGCTGGAGCAGAGGGAATTTGGCGGGGGTGGCGGGGGCGGGGGGCAGGAATAGGCTAATGGATGGAGGCACATGAGGCGGGCAGCTCCTGTGACCTTGTAAACTTTGAGGCTGACTTTGCATCCACTCTGAGTTGGAAGCCATCGCCGGGGTTTGAGCTGAGGGGTTTGTTTTAATGGTGTCACTGTGCCTGCCAGGTGGAGGGTGGATGAGGTGGCAGACGCTGCAGTACGGGAACTGGTTATGGGTTATAGTGGGAATGTGAGTAGCAACAGTCATGATTCACACCAGCGCTGTAGCAGCGAGGTGGAGTGGGGTGGACCAAGAGCAGGTGCATTTGAAGGAAGGACTCAGTTTGGAGTATGTGAGGGAGAGGAAGCTATCGGGATTAATATCAGGATTTCACCTCTTGTTTCCCACTGTAGGGACACGGAATATTAGTGTGAAGCTATGCCATACATATTTTGAAAGATATTGGAGAAAGAGGAATCCAAGCTGTTTTATTCCCTTTGACTCCCGTCTGCTAAGCCTAGTGATCGCCTGCCATGTTTTCAATAAATGCTTAACAGAAATATAATTTACTTTTTTTGGTTCTAGGCAGGATGATGGGTTGATGATAAATAAACAAGATTGGTCTTGTCAGTTTCAGAGCTGTTTAACTGCATGGCAACGATTCACAGCATAAATAATTACCCCGGCAGCACAGTGTAGATAATGAACAGCAAGCAAAACATGAATGAGAAGAGGAAGAGTGTGCTTATGTCGACTTACTCTTTGAAAGCTTTGGATTCTGTATGTTGCCATGACTTGAACAGTATTCTCTAAGACCTAGTCTTCATGTAAAAGGGGATCAAAGGTATTTGCCCAGAGTAACAGGTTCTGCGAAGCAGGCGAGTTAGCTCTTATTTGGAAAAAGTTACCAGGGTCATTCAGAACGTAACATCACATGCACTCAGATACTGAAAATATCCACCGTGTGCCGACATTGTCTTTAATCGCCTGTGCAACTAAATTAATTGTATCTGTTCGGTATGTATTTTAATACTGTGAAACCTCTTTCTAAATGCCAGTGTTTCATGTAAACTAGACTTTTAATAAACAAGTTTTATTATCTCGCTGTTATGTTCTATGACCTTAGCTTATTCTTCAATCAAGCAAATCAAAAGCAGGCTCTGAAACAATAAAGTTTAGGATTCAGTGATGCTAAGATGTTCTCTCAAGTTGCTAGTTTCTCCATTGCAATTCCTTGTTCACAAACATCCTGGACTCTTTGAATAGAAAAATGAAATACTTTCACATCACCATCACTACAGTCACGCGTAAAGTTTATCTAATTGGAAGAATAATAATTCAAGGGTCAAGCCCAGGAGAATGGCGATTTCAGAGCGCATGTCTTTGAAAGTGCCCCTTTTCTCTGAGGCCCTCTTATAGAAGACAACAACTGTAATTTTATACTTAGAGAAGGAATTACAAAGGAAAACGTTGAAAAGGGACTGTAAACATGGTCACAAAGAACCCTTATCAAGTCAAGAACATTCACCTCATCACTTGAGGGGAGCACTGTGTCTTCTCTTCGGCATATCTGAATCATCAGAGTTACTATTCATGCTTTGGAGGGGCATTTTTAAATAAAAAGTGGTAAATCTAATATAAGCATGGTGATGCCCCGACTGTTGATCTGACCACCCAATATGCTACTGTGACTAATAGGCAGAGTGGAGAGGCGGAAAAGAGGGTGGGTTCATGTCCAGGGTGGACATATTTTGACAGAAGGAGATTTCATCACGTTACTCAGAATGGCATGCAAATTTAAACTTCTGGAATTTTCCATTTCATATTTTTGTACTGCAGTGGACATTAGGTAGCTGAAAACTCAGGAAGTGGAACCTTGAATGGGATGGGCCACTGTAGTCAGCTATCTCAAGTCTTTTCCACTGTGAAGAGCAGGATGTAAGAACGGGCTCCAATCTGACTGGTCCTAAAGGTCAATTGCCTCATTGGACTGAATGTGCTTAGGAGGCCAGCCTATGAGATGCTGCCTGCTTTGCAGGTACTGGTGTTTGGTTGGCCAGGACTGAACTTGTGAACAGGAGAGAGGTGTAGGGACAGTGGACGTGGAAACAGCTCCTGAGAAAGCAGTGAACACCTGCTCAGTGTACAGCAACATGACGTTATCCTCTGAGGAGACCTCTGAGGTGGCAGAATTTTTTTTTTAATCCTCACCCAATGAGTAAGGATATTTTTTTCCATTGATTTTTAGAGAGTGGAAAGAAGGGGAACAGGGAGAGAGGAGAAATAGAAAGAGAAACATCCATGTGAGAGAGACACACTGATTGGTTGCCTCCCATTTGAGCCCAACCAGGGCTGGGGATTGAACCTGACACCAAGGTATACACCCTTGATGGGGAATTAAACCTGAGACCTTTTGGTCCTCAGACTAATGCTCTGAGCAAAACTGACCAGGGCAGAATTTCTATGTTTTAATAACAACATATTACAAATTGAGAAGTGTCACATTTTTGTCCTTAGATTGTGTGTGTATATGCATGTGTGTGAAGACAAAAATGGAAAATAAAAAGCAGAAATCTCATACAGAAATAGATATGGGTAAAATGTTTCACTTTTAAGTACAATAAGAGGCATTCGTGAGTGGTCAGGGAGAAAAAAAAGCAATTCTTAAAGTTAAATTGCTAGACTAGACTCACATCTAATTTTTACTTTTATAAAATGTGATCTGGATGTTCTTTCCAGAAATCCAGATGTGTGTGCTATGAGAGGGCGCTACTAACGACAAGGTAATTTCCCCTACAGTCCCGATTGTGGGAGTCACCATTAGCAATTATTTGGTCATAAGAAAAAGAAATATTTGTGAAATCTTCGCCATTCAGCTATAAATATGGCCATCAAATTGCCGAGGTTTCAAAGACACCCTGAAGTGGTAATTTATTGCAATGGGAGAGTTCTTTACCTTCAGTAGTATGATTTATTGCCATCACAAGAGCATTCATCATAAAATCAAACTTTTGTCTGAAATTATTCTGGGAAAAATAATTCATTTTTGAGCTAGGTATGGATCAGTCAATTTTTTAAATCTAAATTTATAATTTGAAATACTTTAGGGAAATTTTGAATATTGTGGAAAATATCTGACACTTATAAAGAATGGAAAAATATATAATTCTAGATTTGACACTAATTTATTTATAGTTTACATAACAGCCTATATATATATATATATATATATATATATATATATATATATGGAATGTGGTTCAATTGAGAAGATAGGTTACATACTTGACTTATTTTATTTAAGTATCTAATTTCTCTGTAGATAAAAATATAGAAAAAACCCCACAAAATCCAAAACTGTTTCTAGATAATTTCTAACATGGGAACTAAGAAAACTGTTTTCTGTATATAGAAAGCTGGCCTCAAAAGACTGAGTTTATTTCTGGAAATTTTAAACAAAATCCAATAAAAGAGACACTTTATCTGGGAGAGAACTAGAGCACCAAGGCCAAGCTCTCCTTTACACGTGCATTAAAATTGAATTTGACACATGGCTATTTCCATGGGTTGGGTGTCAGTAATTTGGCAATACCCTGTACATAGAGAAAGGTGACATTGAGTAATGTTCTGTTTGTTCATTTATTTATTTATATTTGTTTTTATGATACAAAAATTCAAATGGTTTCATTAAGATGTGAGCTGAAAAAAACTCTTCAAGAATCTATATACGTAAAATGCTAATATGCAAAGTGTCCCCTTGGAAGTTGGACTGGGAGACTGAGAGTTCGATCACTCACTATGATGTGTGCTGATCACCAGGGGGTGATGCCAGGGAAGGGAGGCCCTGGCTGGCAGTCAGAAGGCCCTGATTAGCCTGATCACCAGCCAGGCCTAGGGACCCTACCCCAGGCATGAATTTCATGCACCAGGCCTCTAGTTAATCTCATAATTTTGAATCATGAGTATGGAAAATGAGAAGTGACCCAAAGTTATTTAAATCATTCCAGTACTTTCCAGGGTCCAAAGACTTCTGTAAGGCTCTGCTAGACCTTAGAAAAATACATTATAACCTCTATAAGGAAATTGGTAGACCTTGGATAAATTATGAGTTGGTCATAATAGGAAAAGGCAGAATTTTATCTTAATAAGAAAAAAAAAGAAGAGTATAATACGTTTTTCAATTCATACAGCTTCTTGAAACTGGACCTCTAAAATTGTATCCACATCTCTATTTTTCTTAGTCTACCTTCCCTGATATATCACTGTTATGGCTGAACAGTTTGCCCTACCTATGACTTCCAGACATTATCTCCAGTTTCTTCGCCTTCTGACTTCTAAAATCCAGGAATGCCCGATTGAATTCTCAAACTCAGAAGAGAAAATATGAAATGTACAAGTTTTTCAAAAAATATGTGCTTGCTATTCATTTCCAGATATTGGTTAAAACAACTGATAAAATGTACCCTGCCTTGCTCTAACTGGTTTGTCTCAGTGGATAGAGCGTTGGCCTGCGGACTGAAAGGTCCCAGGTTCAAGTCCGCTCAAGGCCATATAACTTGGTTGCTGGCACATCCTTAGTAGGAGGTGTGCAGAAGCAGCTGATTGATGTTTCTGACTCTCTATCCCTCTCTCTTCCTCTCTGTAAAAAAATAAATAAGATGTATTTTTTAAAAAATGTATCCTGACTTCTAGGTTAGCATCAGATACTCATCAAGGGCATCTCTCTCACCTGACTCTCAAAATTTAATTTATCACAAAGTCTTGTCAATTTCCACTTTTCATTCTAATGTCTTAATTAAACAAAATAACTACACTATATATGTGTGTATATATATATTAATATATTCATACATATATATGAGAGAGAAAGAGAGAGAGAGAGAGAGAGAGAGAGAGAGAGAGAGAGAGAGAGAGAGAGAGAAAACGCAATCATCATAATAAACAGCAAAGTAAATAAATTTGGGTAACAATTTCCTTGGATCTTTTGCTAAAAACAAGTACCGCTCCTTATAACAATGAACATAAAACAAATATAGTATTTTACATGTTTTATGAGCTTGGGAATTCAAAACCCACCTCACAAGTGAGTGTAGTTTCAAATGTATTCAGAACTTTCACATGTACTTTTTTTCAGATAAAGATAGAACTTCATCAAATAACGCCGGAATTCTTCGTGACTATTTGAATGAAATTGCTGTCAGAACGTTCCCTTTTTCCTGTATCCTTAGTGCGCATGCCATCTGATTAGGGGCTGCTTTGGGAATGCGGTCTCTCTTAGCGAAGAGGGTACTATGAATCCACATTTCAATTTTAAAGGCGTCCGGAGGAAATATTTTAAAGGTTTCTTTGTTTTCAGGTATCCGGAGATTTCTGTCCACAGAGAAATTCCAAGACTTAGTAGCTATCAATTCCCTCTTGAAGAACTGCTTTGTCCGGCTTTGCAAAGTTTGCATAATTGAGTTATCTCCTTTTCCAGAGAAGCAGCATGGAAAAATCCACATGGCTCTTTTAACACCATCCATAAAGCTGACCTCAGGGTCTTAAAAATGAAAGACAGATCTCATAAATGTGGTCAACATTATTCCAGACAGGGAGGCACTGAAAGAATTTCTTCCTCTTGAATTATTTTGAAATTTAGCAAACCTTTTTCACAAAACAATTAATATTTATATGCAAAGTAAATTGTAAGGTGTGTCCTATTTTTAAAAAGCCACTAACCATGTACACACTAGACAAGAATATTATACCTTGTCCGGCAGCTTTTTCAGAGATTTCTTTAATGAAGACTTTCTCATTCCTGACTATGAAGTTCAGATTTCATGTCCACAGGAAGAATACACTCGGTCACATTAGCAGAGACATTGATGACAAAGCATAGTCACATAGGAAGCCATGAGTCACATGGACCTCTGGACGGGCACCCTTCATTCATGTAGCAAATTGGATGTGCTACACATGTTTCCCATCTGGGCTCAGAGTGAGAGGCACTGGTCTTCTGAAATTTTGCTTAGAAAAGAAATAATGCATAGTTTTGACTCTATCAGCTGTCTTTCTAATTTCCAAAAGAGGCATCACAAATTAGAAATTATCTTTTAATACTTGACATAACCTTAGATGAGGCTTAGAAATTGGGTTACTGAGAAATACCAATTCGCTTGTGCAGGTGGCTGCTAAGAGGAAGTGGCAGAGCTGAGAAACCGTCCAAGCCCTACTTCAAAGTATTGAAGAATGACTAGTGATTTGGAACTTATCACAGCATTTGACAGAGAGAGTATTTCTTTTTTCTCCTTCTACTTAAATTTTGAGATTCCTAGGCTGTGTCCAGGATATATAAATGTCCCACACTCTCTTCAACCTCCAGGGACCTCTTCTTATTTTTCAGCCACCCAGCTACTCTGAAGGGCACTTCACATGGGGGCGTTGGGTAAATTCCAACCTTCTCCAGTAGGGCCATTTTATTCTGGATAATGGACACATTTTCCTTTAACTTTCTTGGCTTCAGCATGCTGCACAAACAGTGCCACAGCGTTCAGTTTCAGTTAAACATGGACATGCATATGCACAGTCTGGTGCTTTAGGTCTATGATGCTAACCAATAGATGGCGGGCCCTATGATACATGAAGACTTATTCCAAACTAAATGTCAGGTCAGTACATTTTCTTCAAATTTTAGCAATTGGACATTTACATTACAGATATTGTGACAAAAATTACTACTACTCTGACAATTGTAAATGATGCCAACTTTTATCCTATAGTTTTGGAGTAAAAGAAAACATTTATTCTATTATGATATGTTTTCAATGAAGTTTTCAAAGAAACCATGGGGAAAAAGTGGTAAGAAAACAATTACTCGCTAGTTCATGGACTCCAAGAAATACATGCTTAGGTCCTGTAAGGATAAGATTTGAAATGGTTTGTTACTCACTTAAACAAGTTACTTAACGTTCCCAAGTTAGTTTCCTCAAATATAAAATGAGCATTATTATGCTTCTATCACTTTTTTAAATGAAAGGATTTAATTGTGGCCCTGGCCATTTTGGCTCGGTGGATAGAGCGTCGGCCTGCGGACTGAAGGGTCCTGGGTTCTATTCCATTCAAGGGCACATGACCAGGTTGCAGGCTCAGTCCCCACTAGAGGGTGTGCAGGAGGCAGCCAATCAATGATTCTCTCTCATCATTGATGTTTCTATCTCTCTGTCTCCCTCTCCCTTCCTCTCTGAAATCAATAAAAATATACTTTAAAAAAAAATAAAAAGAAAGGATATAATTGTGTAGAGTGCCTAGCAAATATCCAGCATATGTAGGTCGGTGCACTATAAAAAATTAATTTTGCCCTACATTCCCTGTTACTTGAAGACAAGTCCTGAACATTTTGGCATAGCTCAGTGTTTGAATTTTTTAGGGACTAGGGTATTTTCCAAATTGGAATTGTGTTGTCACAGCCCTGTTAACACCATGGTGTTCAATAGCACCGTTTATTCTTCTGATAGATTTATTGCTGCTCTGTGACCTTGTGCTCCATATTTGACTGCCAACCTGTTTACTGATTTGATCCTGGCTATTAGAAAAGTACTGACTTATTTTTTAAAATATATTTTATTGATTTTTTTACAGAGAGGAAGGTGAGAGGATAGAGTTAGAAACATCAATGAGAGAGAAACATCTATCAGCTGCCTTTTGCACACTCTCTACTGAGGATGTGCCTGCAACCAAGGTACTTGCCCTTGATCAGAATCAAACCTGGGACCTTTCAGTATGCAGGCCGATGCTCTATCCGCTGAGCCAAACCAGTTAGGGCAAGTACTGACTTTTTTGGTTGAACTTTTTGTTTGTTTGTTAAGCCTCACCCAAGGATTTTTATTTTATTTATTTATTTTTTTTAGAGAGAGTGGAGTGGTGGGGGGTGGGGCAGGCAGAGAGAGAGAGAGAGAGAGAGAGAGAGAGAGAGAGAGAGAGAGAGACATCCACTCACTGGTTGCCTCTGGCATGTACCCTGACAGGTGTGGGGATTGAACCTCAAACCCAGGTAGGTGCCCTTGACAGGCAATCTTACTCGAGACCCTTAGGTGCTTGGGTGTACACTCCAACCACTTGGACTACACCAAACATGTCTTGGTTGGACTTTTTACAAGCTGTTTCTATATCCTTCGACTTTGATTAAATCTAAAATATATTCCCTACCGCTGACTCAACATTTCCAGCCTCAACCGCCTCTGTTCACAGCTCTAGCTAAGCCTTTCTCAGGAAAGGTGCCCAATGATGCTCCACTAAGTAGGAGCATTTCCATAGGATCCAATTATTTGAGGCATCGTGCTTCTCCTCTATCTTGTCCCCAAACACTCTTTCATTATTTTGTTGTACAGTCAATGTAACATTTGTCAAAACCCAATTATTGAGTTTTCAAATGATCATGTCAACATTTATTCTGCTTGTTGTTTTATTCCACTGGTGTATTTCATAATGAGTAATAACTTTCATTTATTCAAAATAACTTTTATTGATCTGTCTTTACATCTGCCAAAATAGTGAAATTTAAACTGAAAAGAAAAAGAATCATATTCGCTAGTCCACAGCAAAGGAGCCCACATGTTCTTTCCTTAAATCACACTGTTGCCCATATTCCAGTGGCGATGCACAGTCTACATGGTTATAGCCACTCTGACTTAGGGAAACACTCTTTTTCCTCTAATAGGAGACATCTGACTAACTGAACACTTGTAAATTTGGATGGATTTTATGTCTTGGTGTTATCAGGCTTCCTGGGATATCAGAGGAAGTAATCAGAGGTTCAGTCAACACATGTGTTCTCATATCTTAATTCCAAAAATCTCAGAAAAAGACTAATGTTCAATCCAGAGAGACAGGGATGCTGTGGTGTTCTACCCAGATACCACCCCCTCTCCCTTTGTGAATCAAAGCTGCATGTCTCAGATGCTGGGGCCCTGGGCAGTTGAGCCACTGTGTCATCTCTTGAGGACTGTCCATTGCTGACGAGATTTGCTTGTTCAAGGTGGTGTCCCCTTTTCTGTGGTCCTTAGTGTCCCATCAGTGGGTGCTGCAGAGCACAGAGACCCAGCCACCGTGTTTTATCAAGGGACAGTGTTATAATGAGGCCACCCAGCTTCTCCCCCCTCAATCCTGCTTTCTGTTCTTCCACCAGATGCCCAGGTGCGGACCCCGAGAGCACTTCCTAATAAACTTCCGGGACACTCGTCTTCATCTCAGCATCTCTTTCCCAGAGATCCTGACCTGCAAAGGTAGGCACATGACATTTTAACTTCCGGCACACAATCATCTCAGCATCTCTTTCCTGGGGAATCTGACCTGCAAAGGTAAGTACATGACCATTTATACTTTTGAAGAAATTTTCTTCATTGTTGTGCCATATACAAGTTTTCAGATGTTTCTTAGGATTATATTGGATAAGCACTCATAGCCAGTTTCTTTCTAATGTCAACATAATTATGACCAATTAAAGCACCTCGTGGAAATGAAGAGAAAATTTAAAACGAGATAACATTTCATTGTTCTTCTGTTTATTGGACCATAATAGGAGATACATATCAAAATTAGATAAGAAGTTAGTGATATGACCCCCTAGAACTAAGCAATGATATTTTATTCTTGGAAATCATGTGAGGCTCTCTAGTGCATTAAAGGGCAATTGCATTTGAAGAAGAAAAAAAAATGACTTGAGCTCAGGTAAATCCTGGACATTATGGGAATGGAATCTGAGGGGGTCTGCAAGGCACCAGCACAGGGATGTGATGGGCCACGGTGGGAACTAAACAAACATCTGCTAAACCCGCAGAAAGCAGGTGCTGGTCTCCCTGCCGTTCTCGCCTTGTCTAGGAATCTGGTTTTACTGTGTATTTGGGTTTTGGGGAAGCAGCCTTTGATTAAGCAAGGTACTGTTTTCCGCTGTACATAAGGACCCTTAGACAAACAAAACACTTCCATTGGGACTGGGGACTCCAGCCATGGAAACTCTGGTGAGAGTGAGCAGCTGGAATAGGGACTGCTGGTGCCTCCTGGCCAAGGGCCTGGCAGGGGCAGGAGCAGGGGGCTCGGGAGGAGAGGGTGCCTGACATGTGGAGTTTTGTGCTTATTTGGCATCATCTCTGGCCTTTGAGTTTCATAAAACCGCCCTGAGAGCACCTCCATCCCAATTCCCTCCACTTAAGGTTCCTATGCGATGAGGGACAATTTGTATAATAAATAGACTGTTAATTAGAGCGAAAGAGGTAGTTAATCATTAAAAATCAGAGGTGATAACAAAATCAAGTGTTTGAGAAAGATTATCTTAGGGGGAAAATGAACTGATATTTCAAGTTTTTCAAAAGCCAATTAGAAGTGACACAAAATGGCTTGATGAGTTTAACATGTCTTCCAGATTGGATATGTCTTTATAAGAAAGAAAGAATCCTGTGAACTTTGAGTCATGATCAGCATCAGTATGCTTTCAGCAGCATCTGAGCAAGGGAAATGCTACTTCAAAGAGGAGAAATCCGAGTCTAATTTGCACTTGAGAGGAGGCACATGAAGGCCTTGGTCAATGTAGAGGAGCTCGTTGTCTTTCCGTGTGAAGTATTTGATACACTCTCTTGGCAGTTTAGTCAAATACTTAATTTGCATGGAGAGGTTTTTTTAAATGTCAGAAGTGAGATGTGACAATAAGTATTCTCTTTGATTAATGTGTTCAAAATCTTGCTTGACCTTAAATGGAGACGTGCAATGATAACTTGCTTCAAAAACAGGAATTGGGTCTTTATAAATTGAAACAAAAAAATCCATACTGACAGCTAAGATCAGTGCCTTACCTTGTATGTGTAAATGCAGCATAAAATATATATTTTGCCATCTTTCAGATGTTTTCTTATGCCACCACTACTGAGATGCATTACTCAAAGTAGTTCACTGCCTTTTAGAAAATGTCTTTGAACCTCATTGTATTCATGAGCTATCTTTCCTATATGATGCAAGGGGCAATCCTCTGGTAGTAATACAATTTAAGCAATACTATTTATTTTCTAGAAAGCTATTACCTACTGAAACTTTCTTATAATTGTAATAAAACATCATATGCCATTAACACATGCATGCTCATGTGTGTTTTGTGTGTGAATGTGTATACACCACACATGCATAATTATACCATAATGACTGACGGTCTCCTTGGAGTTTAGTGAGTAGGAAGTAATTATATCGAGAGTCTTTGTTCATATTCAGATGTTTGACAAGAATCCCTAAGAGCATTGTTTTATCATGTAAACATAATATATTTAGGTAATATAGAAAATTGGCCTCTCTGTTACAGATGTTATTCTGTAGAGGTATAGTTATACACTGTTATAGAATATATTTTAATACTCTATACCCAGAACTATAAACTAATCTGGAGATGTGTAAATACAGTCAATATGTTTTTAAGTTTGCTTAATAATCGGAAACTCCTATTCGTACTTCATAATTCATAGCTTCAGCTCCCTTGAATCCAAGTCCTATCACATGTTTCTCAACCAGTTTAAGTAAATTGGCACTTGCCTGGTTAGTTATTGCCTATTGGTTAAAAAACATGCTTTATTTTTGGGACATAGTCACCAACTGTTTCTATGAGCAGCTTAAGCCGTGATAAGAAGGAAGGAAAACGCTAATCATCATCTCTCAAATCTCTCCATTGATTGAGCTCTGAAATGTGCTCACTTCAAATACGCATAGGAGGCCTGTAGCCCTGAGAAGGGCTGTGTAACTGTTCTGTTTGTTTCCAGTTGTTATGCTGGACTGGCCCCCACAGTTGGGTAGTAAAATCTATAGTCCTTGCCTCTCTCTTTGCCCGATTTTAAAATATTATATACATTCTTGAATCTTCCTAGTTTTCTCAATGATAGGTTAATTAGGTTCAATAATACTTTATCTCATTAAAATATGACTTTAAATTCCACTGGGAATGCTCTCATTCTGTAGTTTAAAGATAGTAAAGAAAGTTAAAGTGCTCACTCATTAACAAGAAAGACATATGTTCTTTACTGTAGATGCGTGTTCCTCCCTCGTCTTTTCACTCCAGCTGCATAACTGGAATTCATCCCTACTGAACATCCTCCTTCTCCCAGCTGTAATAAAACTGTAATCATAAAGTGCTTTCCCGAGTTCTCTAAGTCCTTCTGACAAATTATTGAACTTGAGAGAGACTGTAGAAGCACCAAATTTGTAGCCTGCTAGTCAGAAGTGAAAGTGGCCCTCGTGCCCTGGATTCATAGCTGGCATCGGAAATGAGGGCAGTTTTATGTAGGACCCTTGCCCTTAACCTGTGAAATGTGTCAAACTCATCTGCGGACACCTCCCAGTGACACCGTTTCGGGCAAAGGTGAGGTACACTCCAGGGCCCATGTAGTCACCTTCCCTGGGTGTCAGATGGCCCGGGTCATGCGCCTGGCTTTTAACGATATTCATTCTGGACAAGGTAAGCTTCCAGCCTCCAAACCTCAGCTGTGTCAGCCAGAACCACGGGAGCAGTACCTCCTTCCCGCCTTCAGGGTCAGCCCCCCAGCGTCTCAGCTTTAAGCCTTTCCCTGGGAAACAGGTATAACTTCCATGTGCTCTGGACTGCAGGGGGCATATGTCAAGTTCCACCAGCTTTGTGAAACTCGAGTCTAACAAAGAGCATCTCCATCAAGCGTGGCGTGGAGGGACATGTGCAGAATTCTTATAACCATTTGTAAAGAAATAATTGTTCACCTATATGCTTCCCATTTTCCTGCCGTTTCTACATGTTGTCTAAGAAGGAGGGGGAGGGTGGTTTTTGGTCCCCAGACTGACTTGCACAGCAATCTATCAAATTTCTTTAGAAAGTGAGAATACCTAATACCTGGTATTCTCAAACAACTAGTATGAATCCAAAGAAGAAAACCTCATTTTATCTCCTGATGCACATTTGGCTAGGTCCGACTGCAGGAAGCACCACATGCCCTAAAATTGGTGTAATAACCCTAAGTGTTCCACAAAGTGCTTCAGGAGACACTCCATCCCAAGGATGCTCATAGCTGCCACCTGGGTGTAAACCACCCCATGGCTTCACAGGCTTATATGTTAGACAGTATTCAACAGCTTTCATTCGGTCATCTTTCCATTCTTTACTGGTGCCCAATACTTACATCTTGACCACTAATTTGGCAACTGGTTTTGAAGACTTCAAAATGCAGAGTCAAACTCAGAGATGAGAAAAAAAAAATAAATGATGCAATTTAAGTTGCCTGAGGCCATGTACCATATCCTACCTGATTTAGTGATGTGGTATTGCATCAGTGTATGACTTTTCATCTTAATTACGTGTTATGTTCCTTGAAATCTAGGAACCACATTTTTCAACTCACAACTTTAAATCTTATAATAAGTGCCAAGCTCACATTTTCCCTACAAATGAAAAACTTCTTTACTTTAATAAAATTTGACCAATTATTAAACACAAATGATAGATGTTTTTTTCCAAAACAGAATGATAAGTTGTAGATGTGGAAAACTGCTAACTTTATGGTCTAAACAACTAAATAGAGTAAGCATATAATGCTAAGATTTCAAAGGCTGCTTAATGTATTATTTTTATGTTTAACATATAAGCAGATTAATCGCACTGCTTTAAGGCCTTGGGCCTCAAACCATCTACTGCTTTAATCAGTATTTGTGTCTACTTCCCAGTATTTGAACATACAATGGTTATACAAGTTCAATTATCTGTAGCAGGTGGGACATTGAATATGCTTAGTAACATTGGGATTAATAATAGATAAGTTTGTTTTTTTTTTCATCTGTTTGGAAGGTATTCTCCCTTGTTGTAATAATGTCTTAGCTACATCCTGCACCTTTTTTGTTTGAATTAAGAGCAAAGGATGGGTGAGAACATGTATTTAATATTTGTGTACATTTAGAATCAAAAGAAGGGCAATATTCATCCTTGTTAACAAGTCTCAGAATTGTAATGAGATGTTAGCAAGTAAAATAAGTAATGTGGAACCATATTTATGGTGTGTTTTTTTTTTAACATTTTCTAAGTATTATATACATCTTCATCAGTATGGAATTTTTTTATTATTGTTATTAAATAAGAATATATGTATACACACACACATAATTGTCTTTTGATATCTATAGTAAATTAATTTTCAAAATATAAAGTATTGGTTAAAGCTAAAACTTTCACCACGATATACACAGAAATGTTTTCCTCTGGAATGAATTTGCATTTGCATTTATTTGTTTTATTAAGTTCCTTAGTGTTTCAGTCATTTCCCATTAGGTGTGACTGTTTTTATTTTGTAAAAAATATCTTTGCCGAAACCGGTTTGGCTCGGTGGAGAGAGTGTCGGCCTGCAGACTGAAAGGTCCCAGGTTCGATTCCGGTCAAAGGCATGTACCTTGGTTGCGGGCACATCCCTAGTGGGGGATGTGCAGGAGGCAGCTGATCGATGTTCCTCTCTCATCGATGTTTCTAACTCTCTATCTCTCTCCCTTCCTCTCTGTAAAAAATCAATAAAATATATTTTAAAAAAAATATCTTCAAAGGAACAAATAAAAAATCAGAACCACCTGAATCATCAGAAATTAAAATCTCTCTATTGGGATTTTTTTGCTTTCAACGTGGCCATATTTCCTATTGATAAAACAAAAACTGTATAAATTGCAAAACAAAAAACAAACAAACAATTATCTCAGGAGACTGAAAAATAAATAAGAGCAGGTAGACTGTGGAAAAGTGTTAAAATCAGGAGAAGTGAACCACAAAGGAATGAGGGTTGTTTTGTTTTTACATGTATGTTCTCTTTGCCCTAACAGTAGGGTCCTGTAGCGTAAGTGCATAAAGTAGCAACAAAATGAGAGGCAGATTATATTCAAACCTCAAAAAGTCAAAGGAAAAGGAAAAATGTTGAAAAAACATCAGAGGGCATAAAACACTTTGTAAAAGAGCAAAGATAAAAATTACATCCATCTTCTTAGAAACCATGAAAACAAGAAAGGGAGTGGGATGAGATTCGTATTTAAAGTGTTCAGAGAAAAACAACAATACCAACCTAGAATTCTGTAACCTGTGAAAGTATCCTTCAAAATTGAAGGAGAAATGAAGACTTTCTTAGACAAACAAAAATTGAGAGAATTTGTTGGTACTAGACCTACCTTAAAAGAAATGTTAGAAGACAATCTACCAGTATTTCTTCTTTCTTCTTCGCTACCAAACTTCTTTAAAAGGGAGCTTACATTTTCTGCTTCCACTTCATCCCCAATGCACCTCTTAGTCCCCCAAGTATCCTCATGCAGTATCCTCCCTCTGAGCAATTTAGTTACAGACATACAGGTTCAACTATAAACAGAGCTGACTCTCTGTCTTTTATCTAGTCCTGACTTTGCTCTGAGGTCTAACTGCTATGCATTTTCAACTGCCCACTGAACTCCTCTTTCTGTGTATCCTGTTGGCATTTAAAACCCTGTAGTATTATTAAATTCAATATGTTTATCTAAAATCAGCTAAATACCTCTGGCCTTTTTCCTTGGTTAATGGTATCTAGGCAGCCACTGGAATTAGATACCTAAGATTATTTTAACTCACCTTTCCCTCACCATTTTTTACCTCCAAAATGTCTATAAATGGTTTCTGAATTTAAAAAGGTATACAATACATGACATGAAAATAATTAGCTTGAAAGATGAAAAGATAATGGGAATAAAGACTGAATTTCCAAAACTGTTATATTCTCTAGCACTAGTAAAGTCACATGAGGAAACTAATCTTTCCTCACCAAATCCCTAATCTTTCTTTCACCAAAAATGTCCCAGGATAGATGTATATATCAAATTAATTCTGTAAGATAATCTTAAAATGTTTTTATATTTATGAAATATCTCCATATTATAATATTAGCCCAAATAATATCCTGTGAACTAGTACAGTGTATAAAATGCTTTGGGAATTGCCAAATTTTCATTTACTCCTCTTCATGTTTGGTGTTGGCATTGGGTTCAGAACAGAAGGCAAACTGAATTTGTATGTTTGTCTTAAAAACATTTCTTTCTTTTTCTCCACAATGAAATAAAAATGACTATACTATCTCCTTAACCTTTAATATAAGACAACATTGGCTGCCAGTCTTTGTTGATGGATCGGTGCAGTTTTGAAAGGGAAAAACACTGAAATTAAGCTTTGCTAGGACAGGAGTCCATATTTGCTTCAACTGGGCCTACAACCTTATCCTGAGCCAAGGCATCATCATGGCATCTGGAGCCCTGGATAACCTGGGGATCCTGGGGGTGTGTTCAGAGATTCAGCAGCCCAGCCTCTAGGGCAGTAACCAGGCTGTCACTGCCCGTTCCTGGGTGGCTTGCTGAAAATGTGCTATGTCTGTACCACTGTCCTTTTCATACAAAGTACATAAGTAGTTGAATAGTTGCTGCTCCATAAAGCTTAATATCCAAGCGAGGCAATCCCAGGTCTATTTCAGACTTTACATCCAAGGTGATCTCTGGGAATTGTTTATTGAATAACTATGGTATGTTGTATATCATTTTTATTAATAAGGGACTAGTCATCTATGTGGCATCAGTAGTTTTAGCTTGTAATTTGCTTTAATACTGGGTTTTAAATAATCATAAAAATTCAGTTACATACTTATCCAGTCATTTATTAGGATATGACTTTTCCTCTCCTTATCTACCAACCCTGATATCAAAACCTTTGCATAATTCTTTTAAAGTAGTGACCTCAAATCTGCAGATGATCACAATGCTGCCATTCACTCTGTCACAGCACTTTTGGGGGATAACTGAATTTCCTCTTTAGTTCCTAGTTGAGCCAATATTATAACATGGAGATAGTTCAGAAGAACATAAGATTTGTTGTTTTTCTACCAAAGGTGAAATGTTATTATTATAGAGCTCGTAAATGTACAAGTCCATCTTTTTCTTTCTTTTTTTTTTAATATCTGGAGACTCCTTTGATTTATGCATTGAGGGCATGTGTCATGCAGTTTTAGCCCCCAGGTATACAAAATCCCTGCACAGTTTTATTTCCTAGTACAGAGAAAATGAAGGAAATAAAAAAGAGCAATCTGTATCAGGTAGGAATAATTGTTACAGAGACATAACATGATAAGGGAAAAAGAAAATGATTATGAAGCCTTCTCTGCGGCGGTGATCTATGAATGAAGGGCAGAAAGTGCGAGAGAAACCCATAGAAACATCTCACATAAAAGTATTACAGTTGGAGGGAACAGCAGGGACAAATCCCAGAGAGGCGTGAGGCATGAATTCAAGAAAGCCCACTGACAGGAAATGAGCTCAGGAAAGGACACGGATGTACCCAGGAGGCCTTGCTGCAGAATGAGTGACTTGATGATATTAGTAGCCTAAAGCAACCATCATTTGCTATTTCACATAAGACTGTAGACCAGGGTCAACCAGTCTCCACTGGGCTAGCTCACACATCTGCTGTCACCTGGTTAGTCACCTACAGGATGATGGTCTCATTGGGATGGCTCATCTCCATCCCCTCCATGTAGTCTGTCATTCTGACCTGGGCTAGATCAGGCTCGTGCTTCTGACAGAGGTAGGGGTCCGAGAGGGAACAGAACCAGCAAGACCTGCTGTGTTCCAGGTGTGATTCTGTCACAAACCCATGTCTCCCGCCTTCGGTTGGGTGAAGTCAGTCACAGGCCAACCCAGGTCTGTGTGAGGAGGAAATAAACCATCACTGTTTGGGAGGATTTGCAAAACATTTTCCAAAAGGGGAGACAAAGCACCATGGGTATTTTCTAATTAGACGGACACAGCAGGAGCCAATTCATTAGGATCTCACGGGCCACGAGATTAAGATTTTTTTTATTCTCTTCATATAATGATAAATTATTATGCTTTTGGAAAAACAAGGGCCTGATTCTATTTGTTTTAATAATACCACCTAGAGGCTTGTTTCCAGGTGGAGAAGATAGTAGCATAGACTCTGGGGAGAATAGTGAGGGTAGAGAAACTTTTAGTTTGGGTGTGTATTGATTAGCACTGACATGATCTCCGAATGATTGGGAGGGAATTTTAAGTAAAAATTGTATCTTAGGTCTTTGGATTGAATATTTTAATAAGGGTGTATTTTTTTTCAGTTTGGATACTTTTATCTTCTTTATTAATTATAACAAGTTTGCTCCACATTCCAATCAGTGAGCTGATTCTACTAGTAATTGTTATGTTTTGTGAAAGATAAACTCCTCCATTTTAAAAAACTATCTTTATAGAATCAGCTTTATAATTTAGGAGTAATAACTAGGTTCAGAAAAATATACTTTTTGAAGAGGATATTGAATATTTTCTACATTGATGTTAAGGTGAGAAAATAGAATATAAAAGGAAAAACTTATCTTGGAAGAGATCTAATATTTTGTTTTTTAATCTCAGGGCCCATCACATTCTTAAAAATTTTGAGGAAACCTAAAGATCTTTGTTTGTGTGGAGTACATATATCAACATTTACCATAAAATATATTATTAATACTGTGAATATTTAAAACATTTAGTTAGTTCAAACAATCATTAATGGTAACATAAATAACGTGTTTTTGGAAATGACCACAATTCTACATTTCTGAAAATGTAAGAAATGTAGAAGTGTTGTGTGTACATCTTTGAAAATGTGATACGTTACATCTTTGCAAATCTAATGTCTACCTTAATAGGAGGTAGCTGGATCCTCATGTCTGGTTCTGCCTTTAATATGTTCCAAAAGGTTATTTTGGTTTAAGTGTGTAAATTTGGAGAAGGAAAACATCAAAGACCCCTGGAAGGGCCTCATGGATCCCAGAGGTCTTCCAACCTCAGTTTGAGAAGTGGTCTCCTCGAACCACTGTTCTAGAGGGTTTGGCCAGTCAATCAGCTTCTGAGAGGACACATTCCTTCTACTAGAGACCTAAAAACACAGAACCACCTCTATGTTAGTCTGCAGGACACACATTGTAGTTGTTGGCATGACAAAGGCATGTCTGAAAGCTGGCCTTGTGCAGGATTAACTTCTGTTTATGCATATCTCATATCCTGGATGCATTTGTCTTTATTTTATCAGAAACCCTTATATTATCCTGAACTTTTGACACCTGCATTAGTTTGCTGGAGCATAATAACCAAATACCACAGAATGGGTGGCAATCAAGTATTTTCCCACCATTCTGGAGGCTTGGAGTCCAAGACCAAGGTGTCAGTGGGTGGTTTCCCTTGAACCTTTCTCCTTGGCATTTGGAAGGCCCCTTCCTGCTTTTTCCTGCTTTTTGCTCTATGTACTTACATCCCCTATATTTCTTCGTGTGTCCAGATTTCTCCTTACAAAGACATGAGTCACACTTCATTAGGGTCAACCCAAATGCCTAATTACCTCTTTAAAATGCCTATCTTCAAATAACTGTGATGTTCTGGTGACTGGAAGTTGGTACTTCCACATGCGAATTCAGGCCAGAGGGAGACACAATTCAGCCCAGAGCAGCACCTCATCTTCAGAGTCCAGGTGGCTCTTACCCAATCGCCTCACCTCAATACCTAGTGCTTCACTTGGTTGAGAAATACAAAGGATAAGAAGGAAAAGAGAAAATGGTCTATATTTTATACTAGGAAAAAAGTTATAGTCTTCAATACATAAAAGACATCTACAGCATTACTTGGGACTAACTGAAGCTTAGCTTTTGAGTAAAGACGAAATTATTACAAAGCACCAAATGTTTAGTAAGAAAATAAGTCTACTTGCATAAAGTTTAGTAATTTAAGCATATTGAATTCCTAACGAATTGCATTGGTAAAAAGTACAATTCATTTCTTATTTCATAAAACATCTATGGAAACCCAGCTGTAAATCTGTCTGAATTCTAAGTGATGGGTGTATGTTCATGAGTAAAATCAACGCAGTTCCTCTCAAATAGCACTAACAGTCTAATGCAGAAAACACGCCATAAAAATTATAAACATTCAAATACAAGTTGTCATAATTGCTCCACAGATAGGAATTGCCAATGCTAATAAGCCCTTTTTAGAAAATTTCAATTAACAAAATGTTTGAAATATTTATGTTTAATGGAGTTTTATATATTTATGTTTGCTAGCAAGTTCAAAACACAGCTTCATTTTAAAATAAAAGTGTGAGAGTTCACACTTTTGGGTGATTGTTGAAGGTAGCATAAGATATTTTCTTTTGAAAGAACATTAAGGAGGCCAAAAAAATAGCAAACCAACAACTGAAAAAAAAATGTATTTTTTTGCAGAAATTCTGTGTTTCTCCTGATACAATGTATAGCAGATATACGGCAAAATCAAGATAAACAATTAGATTTATTTTTTTAATTAAATAAATGTATTCATGGTAACAGTATAAGCAATATATGCCTTGAATAAAAAAAAAAAAAGATTATTTGACCCTAGCCAGTTTGGCTCAGTGAATAGAGTGTTGGCCTGTGGACTGAAGGGTCCCGGGTTCGATTCCGATCAAGGGCCTGTACCTTGGTTGCGGGCACATCCCCAGTAGGGGATGTTCAGGAGGCAGCTGATCTATGTTTCTCTCTCATCCATGTTCCTAACTCTCTATCCCTCTCCCTTCCTCTCTGCAAAAAATCAATTATATATATATATGATTATTTGTTCATTTAAATGGGGGAATGTCAAGGGGGAAAAAAGGAGACATATGTAATACACTTTGTAATACTTTAAGCAATAATAAAAAAATAAAAAAATGTGGTCAATATAATAATGGAATGAAAATATCATATCATGTATTGCGTAAGACTTTTATTATGCTATACATCTATAATTAATTTTTTTTACATACCAGGAAAAAATACTAACTCCTGAGAGCAAAAGTAGAGAATTCTAAGATATTTGCTCACAGTTAGATAGCAATTCACACCTGCCTATACATTTTATTGGCTTTAAAAAGGAAAGTTTCACATTATTACTGAATTTCCATTTCATATACTTAAAAATTAATATCTGTAATCTATGTGCATATTTAAATGCTTCGATGGCTGTTTCAAAGATTTCTGCTTGAACATTTTTGTTTCCATGAAAATCACTTTAGTTATGATTTTCATTAATCACATAATTAAGTCATGCCATGAAATCACATCATTGTGATTACTTAATCACATCAGTTACACATAAATAAGAGTAGAAAAATTATGTTAAAATTATTGCGCACTTTTCTTATGCAACAATGTTTGAATACCGAAGAAAAAAATGTTATGAGTTATATTTAATTTGGGATCAGGTGAGAAGTCTTGAGCAAAACTGACTGTCCATCACTTAACCTGAAGGGAAGTAAATTAGTTTGCCTTTCTTTGCCCTCCTGTCTAAAGAAACACTAGCATTTGACAAAATTGCCTCTCAGAATTATTTAAATATAAACCCAGACTGAAATAGACTGTGCCATCTTGTATAATTTGTATTTACTGGTTTTTCTGACAGTAATCTGTTTTACATGTAGAAATTTTTATTGAGAAGTATTAAGAAATTGCAGTCTTATTATATGTTACATACTTTTAAATGTCAGTTACAGAAGACAATGTTTCATTCCCATCTCCACTGCTTATAATTCCATTTGTTTTGCATTTTTAAACTGGAATGCTGCGGGCAATCTTTTCTTCCTTACCTAAAACATAGGATTGTTTTGCAGATTATTTTGATTTTATAAAATAAGAGGTGACTATTAAAAAAAAAAAAACTCTTGTTGAAAGCTGTCTCCAAATGCACAACTATATATGAAAAATCATTCCAGTGATGCAGTAATGATAAGTTTACTTGGGTGCATCTATTGAGATATTAGTAGATAAGCATGAAAGGAGGTTGATTGTCATAAAAGCAAATCAGATATCTTTCTTTGGCATTCCACCATAGTAATCATAAAGTCATTTTCATGTAGGAGCCTGCTGGAATTACATCTCAGTGACTGACCCAAAGCACAGAGTTCCTGTTGATTATAGAGGAGACATTCATGCAGAAAGGGGCGCTTCCTTAGATGGAGACATCATGGAAATGGGGTATGTAAGTCACAGTGACACTTTCCCCTCTAGGTTTTGGTGGGTTTCATGATCCAAAGGAATCTATCAGGCTTGGTTTGAATTTGAACTGACAAATGGTCTGATTTACCAGAGCCCTTTCCTTAGGACCACAGACTGAATCATATTTTATTATTACAAGAGCTTGGGGGAAGGAAGTGGCCACTTCATCACACCCTGGATGGTTGTGGGAGCAGGTGTCGTGCTGGCTCATGAGCTCATCTATATTTCATACACTTCCCAAGGAGCCCATCTCAGCACACCTTAAAACTGAGACAGCGATGATGTAGTCAGCTACATGGGTATGAAAGAGAAAATGAACTAAATGGCACAGCTTCCTGAGGGAATAATTTAATTAATTGCCATTGTTACTAGGCCATAGCCTATCATTTATTTAGACCAAGTGCATGTTCATTTAAGACCTACTCTGAGAAACTATAAAGACTACTACAGAGCTCATCTCAACCCATGAGAAGGAACAATATGGGTAAAGAAGATGTCCCATTAAATGTCAGGTCCAGATGATTGTAAATAGTAATATTGCCAGTGCCTGAAATTCTTCTTATTCATATCTTGCTAGCATTTTTAATGTATCTCTTTTCTTTTCCTGGACAAAGATTCATTAATGCCTAAATAATCTCATGTCATAGGCAGAAATATTCAATATTTAAGGGGCAAAATTTTTAGATAATGTCCAAAACACTTGAGGTCAACAGATGAAAATTCTTTTTTTAAAAAATATATTTTATTGATATTTTACAGAGAGGAAGGGAGAGGGATAGAGAGTTAGAAACATCGATGAGAGAGAAACATCAATCAGCTGCCTCCTGCACACCTCCTACTGGGGATGTGCCCACAACCAAGGTACATGCCCTTGACCAGAATCGAACCTGGGACCTTCCAGACCACAGGCCGCCGCTCTATCCACTGTGCCAACCGATGAGGATTCTTGAAGTCATAGTGCACCTATCAGAATTAAAAGCTCTGCTTTATTTGTCTTTAAAAGCAGACGTGTGAGATCCACAATAACGTTTCCCAAGATTCCATTTCCTGGGGTAGCATGAGAATCTTTTTTTTTTTTTTTGAGAATCTTTGATACAAGAAAACCACAGGACATGTGCTGATGATTGTACATTTATTCTTAGTTGGGGCTGACACAGAGGGAAAATAAAAATCACATGATATAGGTTCAGGGATATGTATAGGAATAGGACTTAAATGCAAATAGAAAACATTATCATTATTAAAGCAAGCCCAAGAGGGGAAAAAAACTGGGTAACACTATAACTCAATCTGAAGACTGATCGTTAGAGGAATCTGATCCCAGAAAAAATGGGAAAGATGTCAATGAGACTTTACCCCCTTTTTCAATGAAAATGGAATGTCTAAACCCAAATAAAAGAAAGAACAAGAGAGAGAGAAAGAATACATGCAAAATACAGTTGAGATATCCAATTTAGGATGATAAAGCATAATTCAAGAAACAAAATCAGATTTCTTTTTTGGAATTTTTTCATAGGAAAATTGAATTTAATGTCTTTAGTAAAACATGGTATTCAAGCACAAACTGATAAAAAAGAAAGTCTTAAAATAAGATTGCAGAGCTGTGAAAGCAAAATGAGCAGCATCCCATACATACCATTATAGTACTAATGAACAACTCAGAAAAGAGGGGCAGTGTATACTGTGTTCGAAATACAGCTAACAAGATAGAAGAACTGATTGGTATGGTCATATTAAAGTCAAGGAATAAAAGACAAGTTGACTGTGGGCATTAGAGGTGACATAGTATGCATGGGGTACAGAACAGCACTACAGCTTTTCCTGAAGGAGAGAATCTATTTAGAGCAAGGAAGAAGTCTATCCATGAAAAAAATGGCAACTGGGAATCATTGCTATAGACCACAGACCATTGACCTTGAGGCACATTACTTTTAAGATACTGACACACAGTGAGAAAATGAACACATGTAAACATCTCATATAAAAAGCAGCTCATTGTAGCTAGCCCGCATTTGTAATTTAGGGTTAGAAATAGATAATTAATTATATAAAAGGGAAAGCATGGGAATAATGAACTTGGAATTCAGACAGGAGTGGTTAAAGCAGTGGGCTGGAATGATGGGGGGCGGGGTGGGGAGGTGATTAAACATGTTTTTTCAAGGACCTAGATTTGTTCTGGATGATGTACTTCTGGGCACTCCATACATCACCAGGGTTATTACTACTATCATTATACTTTTCAATGAAGGTATACTGTAATGTAGGAAAGTACACCAACATTTTAAACTTGAAACCATTTCAGGCACATACTTCCACCTGGAACCACCCCTCCGATCAAAATAAAGAACATTTCCAAGGTCAGAGAAGGTTCCTTTGTGTCTGAAAATGTGATTTGCTTCTGTTGTGTCAGCAGAAAGGAGGACTGGAGCTCAACCCAAGCCAGCAGGCAGCCAGGGCAACAGCTGTGGCTGTGGTTTAAAGGAGGTTCCTGGTCCTATGTATTGGATGTGGAATTTCTAGGTTTTGATTGGCAGGTCATCCGCCCCTGGGTGAGATTCAGTTTGGTCCTTTGGAGTGCAGCGTGTAGCTATTCATCCTGCACCTCTTGAGGCGAGTGTCCTGAGTGGGAGACCCGTGGTTCCTTGGCTGCCAGCCCTTCCCTCCAGGAGGACTTTCTCCCTAAGCATCATAAGGCTGAGGTGTCCATCCACCTTTTGGACCTAGATGAGGCTCTTCCTGGCAGGCCTCTGTCTCCTGGGTTTTGAAAACTCTAATCCAAGATTCCAAGTTTAAAAATTCTATGTCCCCTTATGTCCCTGCAGGTGCAAAGCATGGCTGGACTTGTCCGCTAGAACACCCACCCGCTAAAGGAACTTTGCTTCCTAAATCTCCCACCTGTCCTAGCGCTCTTCAGATGCTTCTGGGGTTTCTCTTTCTTCTATAGATTCCATCTGCCCAAGTCAGTGGTCTCAACGGGGGGCGGGGGGAGTGTGCACCCCACCTTCTTCCCATCCCCACAGTTGGCACGGTCTGGTGTGTCTGTGGGCTCCTAATCATACACTTGGATAAATATGGTTATCGTTATTCTATCTGTGAGCCATTAGCTTCCAACAATTAATTGGGAAAATTATAATTAGAAAATGGAAATTACTTATTCAGTGTCAAGGTAGGGAAGGTGTTTTACTGCTAAGCAACGAGCTCCTGTTCACAAAGTTCTTTAATGATGTGAGTGAAGCAGATGACAGACAGCTCAGGTCCTAAAGCACCGTGTCTATGTATATATCGTGCAGTGGCAGGGCATTCTGTGGCGTAGGTTTTAATTTCCTTCATGTGAATTGCATAAGAGTCCATAAGAAAAGGTTACAGTATGCTGGGAATAAATTTCTGGATAAATGAAAATTTTTGGTGTATCTATGTTTGTTACATGATTTATGCTTTGCTGAATGTGTTCGGGCAACTTTATTTTTGCTACGACCACAATCTGGATACCTGACACTTCAGTGAACAAGCTCATACATTACTTTTATTACATAATAAGAAACTACAAAGTAATATTTATTCACAGCAATTAAAATATTAGACACATTATTTCCATAGGGAAAAAATTTCTTTCAGACAAGCTGAATTTCCAAATGTAAGTTAGTGTTTAATTGAGGCTTTGTTATCATGTGATATAATTAAATATTGTTTGAATATTTTCATGGATTAAAACAGGACAATAGAGTATGTTTCAGGTTTACATGGTGTCTAATAGCCAAGTGCTCTCAATGAGGTGCTGGTAGTTCATTGGGTATGTGGAGAGCAGGATATTCAGTTTGCACTTTGCAATAATCTACACTCCAATAGTAATACGAAGAGAGATGAAATACATATTTTCCTATAAAAAGTTATATTAGTCAAACACTTTACTATCAATTATTCTTACATTACGGGGAATGAAGTTGAGTGATGAGTCTTTTGTTTCTTTTTCTTTCTTGGAAGACGTGGTACATGAAACAGTCTCACTTCAAGATCTTCCTAACATGGGCCCACTTTTAGGCCCACCACACAGATATTATCTCTGTTCTCACTTTAAGTATGGACACGCATTAGGAAATAAAAGCACACATATACATGAAGAATATCAAAACACCTGTGAATATACTTATACTCTGAGATACTGAGATGAGTAGAATCCATCAATAGAAATGTCAGTGCCTAAAACACACAATCTTCTAGGTCTTACTGTTCTCACTGATTATGTATAAACTCAAAGCTCAGTTATGCCACAGGCGTGGTTATCTCCATAATCAATATGGCTTTTCGTTATGTTATCCTTCAGCCGCTTCCATAGCTTTAAGGTGATGCTGAACCGGAAGTGTTTGTTATCCTTGCAGAACCAGCACCCCCTGCCTTCAGGGCACTTCCTAAAGCTTCCACATGCCACTGTCCAGCTGTGGAGTCCTTTCCCAGAGCAGGAGGATGGAATCCTTCCTGACCCAGCTCATCTCGGGAAGAGTGAGACCAGTTGCTTATTAATATTCTCTACTCCGGTCACGAGGTAGGGCGAGGTTTGGAATGATCAGTGCCACGCCAGCGTGGTGAGAGTGCTTGAGACAGGCAAGTGCATGTGCCTGCACCTGATCTGAAATGGACAGCGCCCTGTAGAATGACATGGGAGCGCAGGTGTTAGACTGGCAGGCCGCGCGGCTGTATTTATTTTCTGACACAACTGCCACGGAGATGAAGATGTCACTCAAGTTGGGCTTTGTGCCCTGACATTAGCAGGGTTCCTCCTTGGCATTTTCATCCCGAAAGATGCTAATTGTTCTCCCGGCGCCTCCTTTCATTTCTGTGGGGTTTGCTGTGCTGCATGTCATCCGTCTTCCCGAGGCCCTGGCAGTGATCTATGAGGCGGCTGATTGCTCCTGTCAGCCCCCCTTAAAGACCCAATGAAGGCGAACACCTCTGCAACCGCGCCCAGGCCAGCAGCTCTGCCGTGTTCATTGTCACGCCCCTCCTGGCTACACTCTGTTACTCCCGTCTTATGTGCTATTTTGTAATGTGACCTTAGCCATAAAAAAAAAAAAATCTTACTTGATTTTAAGTGCTGGCTGAGAGAAAGCAATGTTGTGAAAAAGGAGGAGAGAAAAAGGGAAAACAGGTTTTCAGTTGAAGGCATTGCTTGTTCTATGCAAGAGTGTTAATCACAGCTGGAATGAGATTTTCAAGCCTCAACAACGTAATACATCAGTGCCCCGTGTCTCTGGCGAGGGAAATGCGCTTTTTATTTTATGGAAACATAACTTCTTTGATAACCTTGTTTTTCTTTGTGGTATAAAATATGATTTTTATGTATTTTATTTAGTTACTGGTTGACTTAGCTTACTGTAGAGTGTTGTGGCATTTTACATGAAATGAACACACAATATGAAGAATTGTGTCACCTCTAAATAAGGAAGTGGATGAGAACATATGTTCAAAATGCTCCAGTGGATTTCCTGAGGTGTTTTTCTGAAGGGCTAACTACTGACTGGTGTGAGCTTTGAAATTTGAAGCTTCTCACTTCATGATGCCCATTCTTTGTATGAAATGTCTACCCCGCTAACTGCTTCCTGAAGCTGGCATGCGTAAGTAATTCACTACAAGCATTTATGTCTCCATAGTTTCCTCTCCAGAATTCTGCTATTGTAGTTATTTTTAGGCTTCGTCGCTTCAGGGATGTTTTTGGCAGGACAGAACGCAGGTGTCGTGCAAAGTCAAAGTTTGACCTCTATTTTGTAAACGCCAAATCCCATTGAGAAGATGAAGCTAGCTGGGTCTCAGAAGGCAGTCAGGAGGAGAAAGTCTTTGAGGTCAAGGGCATGAAGGGAAAGGGATTTGATGTTAAGAAACATCTCCTGGACTCTGGCCCTGCTTCCTCATAGGGGTGGGAGGAAGCAAGACTTTAGGTCTAAATGGAGTAAGGAGCACTCAGCACCAATTGGGCAAAGGGACACCCATTCTCACCTAAGAATCCCGTGTCCCCAGGTGGCAGGGGAGACCACTTGAAGGGGCCACAATGACAAGCAAAGGCCTGAAGACTGCACTGGAACTACAATCTGCTGGAATGTGAAAGCAGATGTCTGTCTCGGTTCATTCAAGCTGCTGTAACAAAATACTATAGGCCGGGTAGCTTAGAACAAGAACAAGCACCTGTAGGTTTATTGTCTGGGGACCAGCCTGCTGGCCAGCATCCTCACTGTAACCTCACATGGTGGAAGGACCGAGGGAACTTGGAGCCTCTGGTATATGTAGGTGCTAACTCCATTCATGAGGCTCACCTCCCAAAGGTCCCCTTACCTAAGAGCCTCACCTTGGGGCTAGTGTTTTATTCATATTTATCAACATACACATTGGATGCTGGGGGGAAAAATTCAGACCGTAGCAATGGCCTTTAATTTTGAATCAAGTAGATTTGAAGACATGAATGAAACAATATTTTCACACCTAACTATAGCTAGACATACAGATGATGGGAGGAAAATGGTTTGTGTTCTGATATCTTTCTGTACCATTTTTCATTTCAATTGCATGGGACATCTCACTCTAATGTAAATAAATGATCCTAAAGTGCCCTAGATGTTCTGAAGTTACTCTATAATAAAATTCCACTATTACAGTTACTTTTAAAATTGTTAACTAATGTTTAGATGTTTTCTTTAGGCATATTTATATGGAAATGTATGAGGCTGGTAATCCATTTCCCAGAGAGAAATGGTTGCTAATGTCATAAAAAGTCCTTGAGGGAAGGCACGAAGGAAAGGGGAGCTTGATACTTATTCTCCTGCAGCCACCACCTCTCCCCCAGTACCTACAGCATTAGCGGCAGCTGCTACCATCCGCCATCACCTTCCCCCAGAGAGCATTTCCTTCCCAGACTTTAGACTTCACACAATAGTATGAAAGTTATATAGTATAGATTATCAATGCCATGATGTATTTTTCACTTTGTTTCTATTTATGTTTGCCGTTCTACTGAGCAGTGTGCACAGGGGCGCGCGTGCACACACACACACACACAAACACCAATTATAATGATATTAGTGACCCGGTGCATGGACTCGTACACATTGAAAGGAAATTATTAAGAAGGTGGCCAGGGGGTTGGGACTGGGCAAGATGGCCAGACACACCCTGGAGCCAACCTCCTGCGGTCCCTCCCTGGTGTCTGCAGAGTGAGCAGGGTCCCTCTGGCAGGTGGGGTCCCTTGGCCTGGCCTGCAGGGGTCGGGCCCAAACCAGCTCTCCGACATGCCCCGAGGGGTCCCAGAGTGCAAGAGGGCAATCTGCAAAGTTGCTGTCATACAGGGTGTGGAACGCAAATGCAAGTGTGCAGTAAACCAGATTCAGGCTGAAAGTGCCCCAGCAACAACATAACCCACTGCCGAAGGTGGAATTGCATGGCCTGGCAAGGAATTAGACTTCCTTCTCTCTGGTTCAGGGGGGGTGGGGAGGGGTGTCACCTGAGAACCACCACTGCCAAGTCACCAAAGCTTGGCAGCTCCTGCATTGAACATCTGCCCCCTGGTGGTCAGTGCACATCATAGGACTGGTTGGACAACGGTTAGACACCTAACATAGTAGCCTTTTATATATATAGATGATTTACTGGCAGAGGTCAGTTAAGTTCTGTCCTTGTTTTCTGGTGTTTCTATCATTTCTTCCTTCCTAACAATGCTGGAAGACCTGGGCCTGAACTGTGTTGCTGTTCTCCTAGGTGACACTCTGAATTTCTTCCTTTCCTCCCTCCAGGAATAGTTTATTCTACAGCTGTCCACAAAAATACTCAGCCTCACCACCCTCTATGCAATTGCCAAGAACTGCTTCGTTCTTGAAGTCAAACGCTATTAACTCTGGTACACGTTAGGGCAAAGCAGAACATGACTGTGGGCTGACTTGAAACAATGACTTTGAACTTTGAAACGTGGTGGCTGACACCCATACAGTAGCTGTCAGCTTCAACACCAGTCTGAAACCCTTCAGAAGGTCCGTTTAATCCTAGAAATTGAACCCAGGGTAAGGGATCACACAGGGAAATTCTTATGCTCAGGAAATGTTAAGAGGCAGTTACTAACAGAGTACAGCTTGTGTTTATTTCTAAATAACCCAAAAAGAATAACGGCTCATGCTTTCTGTCAATTTTTATATCTGGCATATTTTATGTGATTCCTCCCACTACTAAACATTGTTAAGGTATCTGCTGGTGTGAGATCCATTATAATAATACAAACATATATTTAAAATATTGTAAATGACACCCTAGCCAGTTTTTCTCAGTGGATGGAGCATCGGCCTTCGGACTGAAGGGTCCCAGGTTTGATTCCGATCAAGGGCACATGCTCCGGTTGTGGGCTCAATCCCCAGTAGGAGGCAGCCAATCAATGATTCTCTCTCATCATTGATGTTTCTATCTCTCTATCCCTCTCCTTTCCTCTCTGAAATCAATAAAAATATTTTTTTAAAAAATATTGTAAATAACTATAAAGTGCTTCAGCACATGCTACAATATTATTGGGGCCAAGTAATTGGGAATTTCAAATTTCTATATTGTAATCCATTTCCAGGGCTGTCCAAGATATGATATGTACATAACACATGAACAGTTAATAAAAAGCCAGTTACTCCAATTTATAAAAGCTCTTTATTAAGTGTTAGTAAAATTGCCTTTCAGGGCTACCTAGCACAGCGTCTCTCAGAGTGAGAGAGAAGGAAGGAGGGGGAAGAGAGGTAGGGGTGGAGCTCCATGGTCTGAGAGTCCTCATACTTGCCATCTGCATGGAGGAAAAGGAAATAAGAACACAGCTATGCTGCCCTACAAGGCTGCCTGGATCTGAATCAGGATGGCAACGAGCAAGATGATCCATGTGGCCACGTGTTAAATTAGTGCCATGAGCTCACACCCAGCAGATAAGTAACTGAGAACAGTTGGGCTTTTCCCTACCTTATACAATTAGGTAACAAGGGAAACAAAGTTCTTCGTTCAAAATTGAAACTGACAAAGTGTACCTGGAAGTAGCGTTTTGCTAATTACAGGCCACAGGTTAGAGGTTGTAAATGTCTACCCGGAGACATTCCTTGACCTGGGATGGGGTTATGGCCTATACATCTGTTATATCTTGAAAATATCGTAAGTTGAAAGGGCATTTAAGCACACTTAACCTAGGGAACATCATAGCTGAGCCTAGCCCACCTTACACTTTCTCAGAACACTTACACTAACCTACAGCTGGGCGATTATCTTGAGTTTCATCCCAAGCAATTACCTTCTTCTTCCCACTAGAAGCAGGAGACACATGTGAGAGTTTGTAGACATGAAGGGATACAAAAACACAAGCACAATGTCCAAAAAACACTGGCAACCTGTTTCACTGTAGAGTGTGGGTTGTTTTTCCTTGTGATTCTGTGCCTGACTGGCAGCCCTGCCCCTGTGTGGCCCAGTATCACAAGAGATCATCATACCACATATTTCTAGCCTTGGAAATGGTCAACATTCCAAAGTCAAAATATGGTTTCTATGAGATGCATGTCTTTCACACCATCATAAAGTTGAGAAATCATAAGCCAAACCATCGTAAGTCAGGGGCAGTCTGTGTGTCGATTAGGAATGCCCTGTGCTATCCCAAATTTATCAAGTAGAAGAGCGTGCATTCCTCCTAAAACCCAGGAAAGGGAGCACAAGAGGCAGAAAAAGGCAATAACTTCGCAAGCACTGCTCCCACGATGTCGTGGGGGCCAAGTCAAGGCGGCACTTGAGCACCTGTGGTAGATGCCGCTGTCTTATGAGACCATTTAACTCCCATCCAATTCTGTGTTTACAGCACATCCTTTGATTATTCCCTTACGGGTTTTTGTTTTTGTTTTGTTTTCACAATGGAAAAATATGCCCCTTATATATTTTTTCTATTTCCCTATACCCTGCTTTTAAATATGTGACATTTTATTTTGTGCTTGTCATCAAGTTGAAATAAACAAACGAAACAGAAGCATGTTGTCCAGAAGCAGTGCTAATTCTCATTTTAAGAAAAAGGCATTATTTGTAATTAGATAGGTATCTTTGTAAGTTGAATTTTATTTTTACTACCAGCAAATGTGTACTTGCCCTGAGTCTATAGGAGAGAAGGGGGGGCTTGGGACTGTAGCTGTCACAAGGTCAGCTTTACACTGTGAAATAGATTGGTGTATAAATTTTCTATGCTCTAACGTGTTGCCAACAAACTTAGTAGCTTAACCGATATAAATGTATTATCTTAATGTTGTGGAGGTCAGAAGTCTGAAATGGATCTCCCTGGGCTGATCCATTACCCCGGGGCTGTGTTCCTTGTGGTGGCTCTTGGGAGGAACCATTTCGATCCATTTTCTAGTTTAGAGAAGTTGCTGGCATCCTTCTGAAGCCAGAATAGGAGGCCACCTTCTGCTCACACTGCCATCCTCTTGTTCTCTGTCTCTTGCCTCCATCCTCCACTCATAAGAACCCTCCTGGTTACACTGGTGTTAGGGCTTTGTTAAATTAACAGTCCTTAAGTGGAGCAAAAGAATGCCCAATGGTGCGCTGCAGCTCAACAAAAACCACAAGAGAAAGTGACGTAGAGGAGGTGCTTATTCACAGATTCTGAAGGAGAACCATGGCTCACCTCAAGAGACCACACAGGGATGTCAAGGCAGACAGAGAGGCGGGACCTGGGGCACATGCCTTTATTAGGGTCCGTGGGTGCAGAGCTTTGGGGTTCACAGTCGAAGGCCAGTTGGTCAACCCAAACCTAAAAAGTGCAGAATTTGGTGAAGTCCATAGGAGTCTTACCTAAGGGACACACAAGGCTTTGGATTAGGATTAGGGTTAGGGTTAGGGTTAGGGTTAGAGTTAGGGTTAGGCTATTGGGAAAGTTCTATCAGGAATTTACAATTTGCTTGTGACTCTACAGTCTGTTATGTAGGATATGTGAGGGGTTAGTGTCTTTTAAGGCCCCCACAGGGCACTGGACCAAATACAATGGAAGTCTAGGCAGGAATACCATGGGGTAGCTGAGCTAACTAAACTCTCAAAATCAGGATTCTGGCCCCACCTCAAAGTCAGCTGATTAATGTCAGGATTCTCAGCCTCAATTCCCCTTTGTCATGGAACTTGACATAATCCCAGGTTGTAGAGATTAGGACGCGGGTATTTAGGGGACCTTCTCTACTCAAACTCTACCAGAGAACAAGCACATCCATGTTCACATGCCTGTGGATATGTCAAGGTGATGAGTAGCTCATCCACAGTTGAGCAGCCCATGTCTAAACAGCAATGATGCCTTCTTGTTATTGTTTAAAAAGTGCATTGTTTGCTAAATCACAGGTTTAAATGAAAGATACCTCATTTCAAATCCATCTTTGCCACCTATGAGGAGCTTCTTAACTTCTCCAAACCTGTTACCAAATATGTAAAATAAGCTTATTAATTATGGGTAGTTGAAAGGCTTAAATGTAACAATCCATGCAAAATGCTTATAACGTCCAATAAGTGTTAATGATTTGTATCATTGCTTCTAGAGAAGAGCCATGATGTAGCTGAAAATGGATAAATCAGGAATTTAAATCATGGACTCCTGTTTAAATGCTTGCTGGCTGTGGAACTTTTGGCAAATCGAACATCCATTCTGAGCCTGTGTTTTCACAAGTGTAAAAATGGAATATTGATGCTCTATTGAGAGTCTTTTAAAAATAAATATTTTAGTGTGTTTTAAAATAGCGCTCTTTAAGTTATACCTTAAAAGGATAAATAATAATATAAATGCATGCTATTGTTATTATAGTCTATTCTAATCTGTCTCTGAAAGCCAAATTAGGGCAACTTTCACAGCCCAGAGTCCAGACAGGTGGCTCATAATTTCAGAATCTTCCATGGTTAGAATATCTCACAGCAGATAATGATATAAACAATTTATATATTTTCATGCATGAGAAGAAATGACCTTCATAAGTTACCTGTAGCTTCATTTCTTATTACTTATGAGTCATAGAGTCAATGATAAGAATAAATTATATCGTCCCACTGCCCTTTGTTATAAATTCCCATTGTTAATGGATATTTTTTATTGTCCTGACATATTTGCAACAATAATGTGTTTTCAAGCTATAAATATTGATAGAGCAAAGATGTGTGTGTTTGCACTTTGAATATTTGATAAGTTTCACGAACACCTATAGAAGGAACATTAGCACTTTTAGGAAGCTTTACTTATTCCCTGAAGGACAGTTCATGCTGCAGGGGTTTAAAAAATATCCTTCATTAAATGAGTTGTTTCCACTAAGCAGTTATTTAATTTTAACTGATTTTTAACTAAGGGTGAACTTGACCCTGAATATTAATCATTGTAGACAAATTTACAGATACGCCACATTATATAACCCCCTGAGTAAAATGTTTCAACATGGAATCTAGAGTTATATAAAAGTAATTTTTATTTGGAAGGATCTCTTTGTTAATGGACATTTCGCTTTGATCACATTGTTATGGAAAGGTAGGTATATTGTCTAACTGCAGAAAGGCTTGGTCGTGTAATGTGTGCAAAAAAGTAGGCAGGTTGGAATGGAGGAAAGGGATTGAGGAAAAACACTGGACTAGGCATCTTTCACATCATAATTGCTGTTATCTGTAGTTTTTTAACAAATAAATTTTCTGTAAACTTCTATTGATTTAAATGGCCAAGAATGAAGCTTATTTTAAAAGCAGATGCACATATTTCCTTGGTTAAGCTTTCAATTTTTTTAGAAAGTTGAGTAATTTTAATTTCTAAAAAAATAGCAGCACCTTTTTTTATGTTTCTCTTCTTCCCATCACTGACCCATGTAGTTTAAACAAACAAAGCAACTCATTTGCATCTTCCGCACCTTCCTGAATTCATGGTTGCTTCTTACCTTGCACAAGGTTTCCTCTCAGAAACATTATTTATGAAACTATACTTGAAAGATAGTCCAAATATTTCTCTGCATAATCTGAAAATCCACCCTCTCAATGTCACACACTCAAGGCATGAATACTTAGAATATTTTAAATTGGCGCCCCATAGAATTACCTGTAACACATTGCAGTCTCAGTCTGCATTGGAAAACTTTGAAAGGTACGACTCTGAAAAGTTTGCCACTTTAATTATTACAAGAATTTTATTCATTATATGCAGTATCCTTCCTGTTTTAACAATTTGAAAACTTTCCTATAATTTCAATATCCTTTCCTGGGTGGTTGTTATTTATTTATTCACTCACTTATTTTACTTTTTATAAGCTATAATGAAATTTGTCAGTGTGTTGATAACTAGTAAACAAAGCCTAATTTGTGATAATTTCCACGTAAGTTTCCAGATCTTTATTGCAAACTCTGTACATTCTAACCTATCCCTTCTCTGTCTTGCTGTTCTACCCATAATTTCCTTTCCTTGGGACTTTATGTTTTTCTTGGAATATTCTGTGCATATTTTTAAGCCACTCTCCACTCCTTTCCCACAAAGGCAGAAAACAATTATAGGAGTCAATCATCCTGAGTATTTTCAGGTATAAAAGAGAAATGGAATCATTTTCTAATTTTTCCCCATTCACTAAATATTTTGAAAATACACAATCTCCCAGGAATTGTGAGAAATACCGAAATATGACAGGTAAGTATAATTTGGAAAGAGTTGAAACTCTGTTGCTTGTGGACAAGAGATAGAATCCTGTTATTTCTTTTCAATGGAGAGATTTTCTCAATAGATTTTCTGTGTCATCCCTGGAAAAGTGGGATGTGTGAACGACAGCCTCCATGATTCTTCATGTATTTGGCCGAGAATAGTTGTGTGATTAACAGCTCTATTCGAGGAAGCTGGCCCTGCACTGTACTTCTAAGACATATCCCACTTTAGGTTCTTTTCATCATGACATAGGACACACTTGAGGGAATTTTAATAGGTCATTCTACGATCAAGTAGACTGTCCCTTCTTCATTGGGCAAAGTATAGGTTCATTGTCATCTAAGATCCTGGTTAACAACTGGGTTCTTTTATTAACAAAGGGGTTCTGAACATCCAGGGGTTCACTGTAAGGCCATCAAAGGTAATATTAGAGCGTTACAAGGAACCTAGCAAGCATTTTCCCAGTGAGAGCACTTTGTGGAGAAAGGTTGAACATTTTAATGCCTCCTGTGAGATTTTTTCCTCTAGAGAGGAGTGGAGGTGGCTGAATTGAGAGACTACACTCTGTCCCAGGGGAAGCATTAAGGAAGCGGACTGGGCTCCATGAAAGATGCCTCATGCTCAAGCCAGAAAAACATGTTGGGTATGAGGCTATTAACTTTCCCTATTCTTTTCTCTCAGTCTTGGCTTCAGGTGGAAGAAACAAGGGACAGAAAAGAGCTAGACACTTGACTAGCTTAAAGCACAGCATCCAGGTCTGGGCTTTTGAAACTTGGAATAAAGTTTAAGAAATGAGATAACTCATGGGAATAGAGTTGGCCCAGTTATTCAATTTTAAAAAGAAGAAAAATCCCTTTGACTATATATTTAGTTACAAAATCATAGCAATTGTGCTCCCTGAATAGATCACCCTTTCCTCTGTATTCCCGCTGACATTGTCCATAGAAACTACCCATTAGTGTTGAGCTGATGGTTGAATGGCTTCCTAACTGGATTCCCCGCTTTGATTCATTTTCATGATTCTAATGTGTTTTTCTGATGATTTAGATTAAGGATGATCTAGAACACATTTCTTATCATTTCACCCTCAGCACTGAGACATCCTTTGATGTCTTCATGTCTTACCCTCAGTTTCTTACCTTGCTGGTAAGAGTTTCCTGAGCTGGCCCCGCTCCACCTACCCAGCTCAGTGAAAGGCCCCTGGAGCGCAGGGGTTATGAGCACGCACAACAACCCACTGCCAGGGTGTGAAGCCCTTCTACTCAAGCTGCAAGTCCTTTTCCCTTAATTGTCTGTGTCTCACGCTGTTGCTATGAGGATTGCAGAGTACTAAGGTAATTAACTGTGCAAAGGCTCAGAGCAGGGTCTGGGGGTCTGGTACACCATATGGGAAGATATCCAGTCTCCCAGTGCTCAAGTCCCACTGACTTACGTTTCATTGGTGGGATGTGGCATGCTGTTTCCCTGCTGGTGCTCTTGTAGTTCAGTGATAAACTTCTCTCCTATTTTCTTCTGGTCACCAAATGTCCTCAGTGTACACTCTCATAACCCACAGACGTGGACATTCTCTTCTCGCCTTGCATGATTCATCTCAAGCATTCTTGAACATCCCAACTTTTCATAGACTCTCTTTGGCTTAAATAACAAACATGGAAGGTGCGAGAAAGAGATTGGTTTCAGAGAAAACTGAATCCAGGAATCATCAAAGCCTCATCCCTTCTCTTCCTCTTCTTTTTCTCCCAGTGCTGACCACTTTTAACCAATATCCTTCAGGTTCGGAAACCCTAGAGATCAGAAAATATCACAAATAAAAAGGATAATGGAATAATCATGAGAATTTGCTACAATTACCAATTGAGATCCGACTTGAAGCAATCAGAAGAATAGTCTGTAGGTAATTGAGCAGAGTTCATTTAAACATGTCAACACTTACATCAAGGCCTTCAACCTTATAGGCAGAAGTGTAGCAAATTTCTGATATCTCCTTAACTCACATAGAGGACAGCTCAAGCTAGGCATACCAGTGGCCATGGAAAGAATTCACACTCCAGAGTTCTCTGTGTGAAAGTGGGTGGTGACAGAGACTTTCTGTCTGACTATGTGTCACATGACAACAGGTTTGATCTTGTTTAATGAAGCATCCATGGTCCAGGGTCTGGGCTTCTGTGAGCTACTCTGACCTGCTTCTTTGCTAAGCAACTGAGAAGGGAAAGGAATGAGGCTTCAAGAGCATCCTGATTGATTCCTCCTCAATTTTCCACAAAGCTCAAAGTACGTTTGAATTCTTTCCATGCAAACTATTCTCAAAACTGTTTATTTTATCATATCCAAAGTTGATCTAAAAGTTAAAAATTGTTGTTTCTTAAACTCTTACTTAAGATTGTGTTAGAGCTATCTCATTTATCTTCACAATTATCAATCTGTTGAAGGTGGAGTCTTGGAACGTCACTGTCCATTTGTATATTTTCTATCATTTTTGCAATTATTCTTTTATTGCACTTGCAGTACTTAATCCTGTTATCCCTTAACTTTATTTAGCCCCGGAAGTTTCACCCTTACTTGAAAACAGTTGCAGTCATACCAACTCAAATGGCCTTTCCTTGAGAGACTGTATATCAAATTCACTATGCTCAATGGACAGCATGGTTTGCATATCATACTCCACAATATGTATCATTTCCATATCCCACTCTACAATAAGCTCTGGTTCCCCAAATCTGCAAGATTCTGCTTCCCTTGCCGCCATTTGTATCTAATTAATACAGTCTTTGTGACATCCATTGCTCTGGTGACAGAAAGTTCTGGGATAAAAGAGGAACTTTGAAAATGCCAGCACGGTGTGTCACATATTTACAACGCTTTGATAATGTCTCCATCTTATCATTCCAACCTTTTTCATCATCCCCAGATAGAGACAAGTTCATCTTTCACTTTGAACTCTGCTGTGTTTGCCCTAAACAACAGATTGTGTAATGAGCTGCATTGATTGCTTTTGATGGGACTTGTAATTGTGCACTTCAGTTTTAGAGATGGCTCTGTCATGTCATGTTTGTACCTTTGACAAACTGACCCAGTTTTTGAAAGGCTTTCAGATCTATAGTTGAGTTAATGAACTACATCCTTGTCTTGATGGGTTCAGTGCATTTGCCATCTTCCTCATAGGAGCAGGAAGCTGTGATAGCTGGACATTATTCATAACTGCCTACCCTTGCTTGGAATGGCAATGAAGCATGATGTGCAAATGAGAGCAAAAAAAAAAAAAATCAGCTGCAGAATCCAGTCCTCTCTTAAACTGTATTCAGGAAAGTGTAACTGGAAAGTTTACTCCACACTGCGACTTAGTCCACATCAATTTATCTTAGAAGCAAATTATTTATACATTAAAATGCATCCAAACTCTTTAACTAGGTTTAAATTGTAGAAGTTCTGGGCATGTGTGCATTGCGACCAGTTGCATCACTGTGCTGTCAGAAGGATCTTTAGCATACACAGAATCACAAGGAGCATGGTGGTTCGGGGATTAAAATCTCCTTAAATGCTCATTCACATGACAGACTGGAGCAATTACTGTAGAGTAACAATGGGACATGGATAACAAGAGTGCCGCCTACGTTTCCATGGAGAGCCATCTTCTGTTATAATCCTCCTAATGAAAAAATCACAGTGGTTGAATGGAACTGCTATCGGCATAGCATTAAAAAAATAAAACAAAATTAACACTAAAAAACATCATTAAAGTCACATTAAGGAACTGATTGAAATTGACCAGAAAGGGACTCATCATGGAACTGTCATTACTCCCCCTTTCTTATAGCTTTGAGTCTAGGTGTTACAGAACTCTCACCTCAGTGGGTGCCTGTGCTCTAATATCTTCGCAGAGCATTGTGTGGAGAGAACGAAGCGACAGCCCCAATGATTCCAGTAGCTACCATTTGTCTGCTCAGGTTCAGTCTCTACCCTGGGATCTATTCTCCATGTAGAGTTCCATTTATGCATGGAAGGTTACAAGAAGGACTTGAGTAAAGAAACAAATCGTGCTATTGTTGGCTATATCAACTTTAAAAAAATTACTCATTTAGAAGCTGGCTGTCTTTAGCATATTCTGACGCATCATTTCCAGTGATTTCTCTCTCTGTGTTTTTCTTTACATTTTTCTCTTTTCATAAAAATAGTCAATAAAAAAAAATCCATGCCCAAACTGAGGATAAAAAGTCAGAAGGAGAGATGTTGCTGTGATTGATGTCTAGAGAAACAGAGAGTAAATCAATATATGGGGTGGAATTGTTTGCTGTACATCAACCCGTCATGCTCACAGATGGAGGAACAATGTGTGTGTGGACTTGGGATGAGAGGGTTCAAACAGGAAAGGCTGATGATGTTGCAAGGAGAGAACGAGTTGACAGCCAGGCTCCTTTAGCACCACTTCCACCCTGATTCTTGAATAATGGGCCCCGTATTGAGCTGCCACAGTTGACAGATAACAAATCCAATCTAGCTCATCTGCAAGGGAAATAGTCTCACTGAATTAGCCAGTCTGATGATATTCTTTCCAAGTGTATTACTGAAGTGTATTGAAAACCTGCTATTGATTGTTGGAATGTGAAGGTGATAGTTCTATTGGGATTCTAAGTTTGGACAGAGGGAGAAGTGAGAATAAGTTATGCCAAGTTAATGTCATGGAATATTTAACATAAATACAATAGTTGCTCTTTTATGTATTGTGATTGTTGAATGGAATATTTGAAATATTCAGTAATTCTGCAAAAAAATGCTTTGAGTGCAGGCACGGAGGTCTTGGTGTATCATTTTGATATTCACCTTCCCTTCTTTCATCTGTTGTTGGACAATCCTCAGGATATCCCCGTGTTCCTCAAACCCCTTATAAAAAGGAACAAAGTAAAGATTTGGATGGAAAGTTTCTTTCTTACAACCTCTTTGACTTCCTTATTCATTAATACAGGATTTCCTTTTGCACAAAACTCCAATTCCACCTTCATTTGACACAATTGAGTGGTGCATAACCTTGGAATAAGTGAATGAGGTCGGTACATATCAGACAAACAAAAGAGTTCATGTTATAAAAAACTGGATAATGCTTGCACATAAAATCAAGGACCTTAATGTGAATCCAGTGAGAGATCCAGAAACCAAATACCTGCTGGTCCTTCACAAAGGTTGATTCCTAGCTGATGCCCTGCTACGTGCCTACCTATTCATATCAATAATGTTGTTGAACTTACCCAGGCTATGTGATGATCACTAACATTAAGGGGCCAGAGATTATAAGATATTTCTTTAAAATGTTTGGTACTGCCCTAACTGGTTTGGCTCAGTGGATAGATCGTCAGCCTGCAGACTCAAGGGTCCCAGGTTTGATTCCCAGTCAAGGGCATGTACCTTGGTTGCAGGCACATCCCCAGTGGGGAGTGTGCAGGAGGCAGCTGATCGATGTCTCTCATTGATGTTTTTGACTCACTCTCTATCCCTCTCCCTTCCTCTCTGTAAAAAAATCAATAAAATATATTAAAAAAATGTTTGGTACTGCCCAGCCAGTGTGGTTCAGTGGTTGAGAATTGACCTATAAACCAGGAGGTCATGGTTTGATTCCTCGTCAGGGCATTTGCCTAGGTTGCAGGTTTGATCCCTAGTTTGGGGCATGCAAAAGGCAGTCAATCAATGATTATCTCTCATCATTGATATTTCTATCTCCCTCTCCTCCATTCCTCTCTGAAATAAATAAAAATGTATTTTTAAAAAAGTCTTTGTAAACATTTACTAAGGAAATAATTTCATCCACGAACTAAGACCAACTACCATTCTATCTTGAAAATTTAATGGTGAGTTAATATGAGTTGTGTATAAGAAATATCCATAGATTTAACTCACTTGTCATTATATTAGAATTGCCTGATTCATTTGAAATCAGAGTCCTCGTTTTTTCAATTGCTTATTACCTTTTATGTCTCTAAAATAATTTAGAAAATCTTATTGATTTTAATTTTTAAGTTTTAAATAACTTTAAATCTCTTAGCCCAAGCACCAAAATATTGTTCCAACTGCATTTTTTCAAGTAAGTGGGAAAGAAATTTAAAAAGATCTTTCAATATTAATGATAAGAATCATATTTTTCTAGTCATAACTGATCTCTTAACTTTATGTTAAATGAATTTTCTATGGTAACTAGAGGCCTCATGCATGAAAATTCGTGCAAGAGTAGGCTTTCCTTCCCCCAGCTGCTGGCACCAGCTTCCCTCTGGCATCCGGGACCTGTGCTGGCTTCCCTCAAACCCTGGCTTCATCAGGAAGGACATCGGGAATGAGGGTTGGAATACATCCGATCTAAATAGCATATTACCCTTTTATTATTATAGGTTACCTAAAGGATATAGTGTTAGTTTGGTATATTTTTCTTCAGAGAACTAGAAAACATTTAATTCTGAATGTCATTTGGAGGACTCTCTCAATATCTCTAAAGAAAGAAGACTTTTATTTTTCTTAAAATATATTTTATTGGTTTTTTACAGAGAGGAAGGGAGAGGGATAGAGAGCCAGGAACATTGATCAGCTGCCTCCTGCACACTCCCCACTGGGGATGTGCCCGCAACCAAGGTACATGCCCTTGACTGGAATCAAACCTGGGACCCTTGAGTCTGCAGGCTGACGCTCTATCCACTGAGCCAAACCGGTTAGGGCAAGAAAGAAGACTTTTAATAAGAGCTCCCTTGAGCATACACATAGACAGGAGGATGGAATTAGCAACTACTATCAAGTATGGGCTATGTTCTCTTTCCAGTGTTCTGTCTAATGGTGAGAATCAGGAGGGTCTCTCATAAATGGTAGTCACATAAGAAGCCTTTAATCTGTTAATAAAATACCCACTTTATGAAAGTAGTTGTTGACTAGGTTTAAGAACATGGATTCTGGAGTTGATGCTTGCTTCCCAACGTCCACTCCATTACTGACTAGCTATGTGAAATTGTCTCAGTCACTTACCTGCTCTGGGCTTTAGTTCTATAAACTGACAATAGCAATTCCAAATTATTATTAAGAGTGGGCAAGTGAATTAAGTGACTTAATGGGGTCAAAATACTTACAATAACTTGTAGTACATAGAAAGCACTATGTTAATGTTAGCTATTGTTCCTATTCCTATTTATATTGTTGCCACTAATATTATTATAATTATATAATTATTAGACAAAAAAGCTGCAGTGAATACAGCAGTCAACTAAAAAATTTAAGTCACATCTCCAACTGCCGTCTTCTCTTTACTCATTTCCTCCACAATCCCCACTACATAGTTAAGTAAAGACTACAAGATATTACTCTGGAATGACGTCCTTTGACTATATTTCTGAAACACCTATCTCTCCACAGAGATAGGATGCTCTTTTGGTTGTCACCCGTATTTTTCTGTAATTTATGCACTATTTTCTTCCTTTAAGACTCATAAATTATACACAACAACCTATACATAAATGTTCATAACAACTTCAGTCCCACTACTCCCAAAATGCAAAAACACCAAAATGTTTATCAGTTTGTGAATGGATAAATGGATTGGGGTATAGTCATCCAATGGAATACTATGCAGCCATAAAAGAACTGCTGATACACACACATTATCATGGAGGAATGTCAAGAGCATTCTGCTAAGTAAAGAAAACCAGACACAAAAGACTACATGCTATGTAGTTCCACTTATGTGACACTGTGTAAGAGGGACCGCTATAAGGACAGAAGTAAATTAGTGCCTGTCCTGGACAGGGGATGAGTAACGAGGGAGACAGGCTACAAAGACATGAGGAACACTTGGGGGTTGATGGCATTGATCCAAGTGTTGGCTCCGGTGATGGTTTACAATGAACACAACTTATCAAATTGTACACTTACAAAACTGACTTTTACTCTGTGCAAATTATATCTGAAACTGACTTTTCAAAAGGGGGAAAGTTTTGCATTTATTGAGCACCTAGTGTGGATCAGATACTAAGGTGACCATTCGTGGGGAGGACACAATTTATCCGTGAGTTCATTAAGAATGCATGAGAGTGAGTTCACAGATAAAAATATAATATTGAAAGCCATCATAGGTTGCATATAACTTTGGGTTTGACAGCTTTTCTAGTTCAAAACTTTAATATTTTACAGGATATATATGCCAAGTTTAAAGCAATACTATCAGGAGTTTGTAAGAATCATTAATGTCTGTGCGAATCTATTGAACTTAGCATTGCACTTTGAATTCTAAATTACCCTTTTCTTTTTTTCTCATTCCACTGCTACTAAATATTTCACTTTAAAATTCAATAGTTTTTGCTAATTTAAAAACCCTCATATATTATATAGGGAGACAGATTGTACGTGTGTCTTTTCTACAAAATAAATGTGTACTGTTTGTTTTATATTGCTGCACACTTTTATTTGAAAACTCCAAAATTCCTTTTGAGCTTAACTTTCTAGAACATAAATCACTGTAACAAGGTATTTATTAAGCACTCACAGACAATGAGCATCCTGCATGAACTTGGGCTTTATCTCAGACCCCTGCCTTGGCCCTGTCAGGGAGGTAGTTTTGTGATGATTTGAAGGATATGTGTCCAGTAGTTATGATTGCCGCAATTTAACCATTTTCAGTGATGGCTTAAAACTGTATCTTGTCCACAGAAGAGAGCAAAATAAAAGTGGACAGAATCCAAGAAAGCAGAAATCTTTATGCAGTCTTAAAATTGAACGAACACTTTTAGGATTTTAACATCTAATTATCCTCCCCTCATTTGCTTGGGTGAGAAACATCTGAAAGATCTTTATTTCTCGCTGTTATTTTTTGGTGTTAATATTAGAATAGTTTGGGCTTCAGTCTCTAATTCAGGCTCTTCATATTCTGTAAAACAGTTATGCATATTAAGGAAGTTTCTTTCAAGGTAAATGACTATGTTGAAATGGACTCATGGAGAGATAGCAGGTGTAACCAGGGTTTTTGAAAGCCTTGATTTTGTCATGTCTCTTTTGCTGCTCATGTGTAGCTTCTTGGGCAAATTCTTCAAGTTACCTGTGCCCTTGTTTCCTTATTTGAAAAATCAAGTGATTAAGTCAAATGACCTCTACTAGCCCCGCAAGCTATAAAATAACCACCTATTTGTTTTGAGGTACATTTATATTTTGTACTTGAACCTCTCAGGAAAATAGTAGGTTAATGCTGTAGAGATGTTTGTTAAATGATGTGACATCATATATAATAGAATTTGTAAAGGTAATGCTAATTATAAAAATATTGATGGTTTGAAAGAACATATCATTTCTCCACACTTCCTCTATAATTTCTTGGATATGTTCACAAGCATTTTAAGGTGTTTATTTCTGTTTTAGATTATCATCACTTTTGTCACTTAAATATTTATCATTTTCTCTTTTCATTAAGCTTGCCAGGATTTTCTATGTTTCAGTGTCTTTGTTCTTTAGTTTAGGTCTATGTCTTTGTTCTCACCCATTCTTTCATTTTCCCTCTCTCTGTGTTAGCCATTCCCCAAAGTCTTTTGCTACCTATGATTTGTGTTTTTAAACACTGAGATAACCTTAGGGCATAAATCCTCTCATTTCTAGATTTTGTAGACTACAGAAAAAAATCTTGGGCTTTGGCACTGGAGGGAACCTTGAGAAGTCAACTCATCTATTTTCATGTTTGCCATTTGGCCTCAGTATCACTATCTCTTACATTTTGTGAAACTATTTCTGTGTAGCACAGTCTCGCACCTGGCACCATGCCCTGCTGATGGAAATCACACTGGCATTCCTTGCGGATCCGGTCCCATATTAAATAAAGCTCAATATCCTGTTATCTATACAGTAAGCTGTTAAACTCTATGGAGATTTAAGGATATCACTTGCAAGTGACTCAAAGTTCAGTTTTATAAAGACTTCTGTTTTGCACCTGCTTCTGCTCTATGATTTATCAAGGAAATAAATACCTCTGGAGCAAGAGATGCACCTGAAGGTGAAAGCTGAGCCTTAAAGGTGGTGTGGAATCTAAAGAATGATGACCTTTAAATTCGATTAGTCCTCTTTTTTAAAATATATTTTATTGATTTTTTACAGAGAGGAAGGGAGAGGGATAGAGAGTTAGAAACATTGATGAGAAAGAAACATCGATCAGCCGCCTCCTGCACACTCCCTCCTGGGGATGTGCCCACAACCAAGGTACCTGCCCTTGACCGGAATTGAACCTTGGACCTTTCAGTCTGCAGGCCAATGCTCTATCCACTGAGCCAAATCAGTTAGGGCAATCCTCTTTTTCCCTAAAAGGACACTTAGAGGGGATAAAAAAGAGGTGGACAATCGGAAGAAAGTCTCACCGTTCTAATCCTGAGCTGTAAAAGGATGAAATGTTTCATATCATCCAATTATCTTAGAGGTGCAGCATACTTTGGAGTTTACAGAGCAAGTTTGTATATTCAAAAGTAAATAAAGCAATCTCTCTCTATATAAAAGCCTAAGCAACCGTTATGACTGGATGACCAGATGACCAGACAACCAGCCAGTCGCTATGATGCACACTGACCACCACTGGGCAAATGCTCAATGCCGGAGCTGCCCCCTGGTGGTCAGTGTGCTCCACAGCCAACCTCCCAAGGTGGCCAACCTCCCGAGGTCCCCCCCCCCCCCCCCAGCTGGCCAGCCCTGGATCGGCCCCAATCTCTGGCCAGGCTTAGGGACCCACCTATGCACAAATTTGTGCACCGGGCCCCTAGTGTAAAATAAAACTACTGAAATATTTGTGTTATCTACAAAACAATATTTTGCCCTTTTTGATAACTAATGAGCACTAAAGTAAAACTAGCATTTTGAGTTCATATATGAATGCTTTCACTGTTTTGTCATAAGGTCTTTCATGCAATGAGACATTGGCTTACTCCATGGGATGGAGAGGAAGAAAGATGTATGAAAGTGAAAAGACAGTTATAAAAATCATTAAAATTGGAGTCCAACATGGTGTGTTTTTTTCATCCAACTACCCCATGAGAAGCAGGGGACAACAGATTTTTTTTTTTTCTGGGCTTCTGAGTATTCACTCAGAGCAGGCACGTTAGAATGCTTCTTTTTCTTAACTCTGATCATTCTGTCCACTCAGAGAATAAGCAAACCTGGATGATGTTAATTTTAGAGAATCTCAATGGGGACTTTTTTATCTAGGGACGTTGCCACATTAAAATTTGCCTAAGGTTTGCTGACCAAGATACACACCTGGTCCTGAACCTTATGGTTTGGCCCATTGTTCTTCTCAAAATGATATTGATTCAGATGTTAGAGTCTCAATGGAGCTCTTTCCTGAAATTGTGTTTAAAGAAGAATTTGACCTGTAGTTTGTGTCGCATTCTAAGAATGAGAACATGACCAGGAAGACTCCACTCCCAGTTCCTTTGATCCAGGGAGCATTCATATGTAAATGAGGCTTCACAGATTTTGTTAAGACTCTTCTATTAGCCCAGATGGTATGGCTCAGTGGTTGAGTGTCCACCTATGAACCAGGAGGTCAGAGTGTGATTCCAGGTCAGGGCATAGTACCTGGGTTGCAGGCTGCCTCCCCACAGTGGGGTGTGCAGGAGGCAGCCGGTCCATGGTTATCTCTCATCATTGATGTTTTTATCTCTCTCCCTCTCCCTCTGAAATCAATAAGTATATGTAAAAAAGGACTGTTCTGTTAAGTTTTTCAGACATAGCGAAGAGACATAAATATCACTGTATTCGTGTTATGAAAAGTAAGTATTGTTGAGAGATGCCATAGGGATGGAGAAGCAGAAACATGTGGCACAAACAAAACGTGTCCGTGTTTCTCAGGGAGAATTCCCAGCCTGCCGCTGTCCAAGTTCCATGAGTGCTGAAGCTGCAGGCACGGGGACTGAGCCTGCCTGGCTGATAATGTCCTTGATGGGTGGTGAAAGTCCAGGCTGAGAGCTACAAATGCAGGGCCAGAGGCAATGCCTGCGCCTTATTACCACTTCAGTCGCCCGCTCAGCAGGAATTAGCATGGAGTGTGAACTGAGTCTCCTCCCCCTGGGCCACAATAGTCAGTCCTCTCTTTGTGGATCCTCCCCTTTCTCACTGTAAATTTCATTACATGAAAGGGATGTGCTAAGTGACACCCTTGATGGTCGAACTGCTCCATCTCCTGACAAATCAATAGCGTGTGCAGCTCTGGGGCAGCCTCTAATTTAATCTGTAACAATGCACGTTTAGTGACAGCGCTGAGCTGGTGAGCTCGGCACAGTCTTTCATGGCAACAAACCCCTTATGTCGCCCAGGAACAGAAAAGGCCTTAAAATATACATATGCATACATACACACACACACACACACACACACACACACACACACACACACACAACATCACTGATTTTCTTAGAGACTCTAGTTCCACAACTAGTGCAAGGAAAGGTCTCTGTGATTTTGTTGCCTGCCTCCCCTTTATGGGATGTATCAAAAATACAAGCCCACAGTAATTGTTGGCTAGCAAGATTTTCCCAATCATTACAGTATTTTTTTTTTAATTGCAATCATTTTGACAGCTTTTTGAAAATGCTCATTGTGGAACTATTGATAGTTTACTCTCTATGCTGGAGTCTTGAATATTAAATAAATTAATGGTATGTGTTCCGATAGTAATGATACTAATAATAAAACTAGGAATTAGCTAGCCCAGTGGGTAAGTGGTCAGGCTCTGGGTTCAGAATTCTTGGTTTCATGCCCCTGTTTAGCCACACACCAGTTATGCCATCCTGGACGTCTCATTCAACGCTGCTGTACTCAGCTTATTTACCCATAATATGGGAATACAGATGGCCTAACTCATGTCTCAACTTGCCATAGAGAATGTTAGACAATGTGTAAGGGCTTAATCAACATTGACCAATTCTTAACAAGACAATTTTACAGCTAAGACGGACAGATTTGTATAACTGTGGAGTCAAAACTACCTGCTTGCAGACTGTTTCTCACTCCAGGACGCCTGCTTTATATTTTGTCCTTACAAAGCTACCTTTCCTCGTTCGCTTGGTCGCCTGGAAAACAGTCAGTTAATGACCCGAACAGGAAACACCCCATTCTGAGCTGCGCCTGGAGATACTCCTGCAGACTGACTTGACCCCTCTCCTTCATTGCCCATCATCCTCCATGTCATAGAACAGGACCTGTCCTCTCCACCGAGGTATTCCCTCCCCCTCCTTCCCTTCCTAGTTCATGGTAAGCTCCTTGACTGACCCCAACAGCTGGGTAAGGTAGAATGAAATTCAGTACAGAGCAAAGGACTGGATAGCTGTGTAAATGTGGGCAGATTACGTAACTTTGACTTCTCAGTCTGGAAACAGGACTAATGTATTGAGTGTTGTCCCACATATAAAAACAGACACCAACGTGTTCATATTCAAAACTGATTAGCAAACTGAACGTTTTACTTGTGTTTCCTTTCAGTAACTAAATATCTTATTTAAAGGATCCTCACTAGATACTCAACAAACTGTATGGGTGTTGCAAAATAGCCCAATCATGGAATCCATTTGTTACTACATTAAATGGATAGGAACCAAAAGCTACTAACAGAACATCAGCTGAGTAAATAAATATTGAGAGTATAAAGTAATCAGGCCGTTGGATGTTATGGCTAGTATCTGCTGATGGACATTATTATGTGTGCATCCATATGTGCGTGTCTCACTTGCCAAGTAATTCCTAGGCCATGCAGACTTTAAAGATTTCTTCCCCGGCTGGCTGGCATGGCTCAGGGGCTGAGTGTCAACCTATGAACCAGGAGGTCATGGTTCGATTCCCGGTCAGGGTACATGCCCAAGCTGTGGGCTTGGTCCCCAGTTGGGGGCATGCAGGAGGCAGCCAATCACTAATTCTCTGTCATCATTCTCTCTCTCTCTCTCTCTCTCTCTCTCTCTCTCTCTCTCTCTCTCTCTCTCTCCTTTTCATTCCTCTCTGAAATCAATAATACAAATATATTTTTAAAAAAGATTTCCTCCCCCTCCACCTTGTAGTAGAGCTCAGGAAGTATGTCTCAGCGCTGTGGCTGTTGCAATGGTGTGAGCACACTCAACCATGACATGCTTCCTCGGCACACAAGGAAGTAGCAATGCCTGCCTGAACTAACTCCTGGAGCCACGTGCACAGTACCCCAGCCTTTCAGCCATTGGTCGCCTATAGCAACGTGTCTCCCTCTGGTTGGTCCCCTCATGCTATATATACCCCTGTAGTTCCTCAATAAAACGGATCTGCGTCAATGAACCTGGTCCCCAGAGTCGTGCATGCAGACGCCCTAGCGCATTGGGGCTCCGTCGTCCTCACCCCCGAGGGACCCCCTGCTTCACCACCTCAAATCATCTTTGGAACTAAGGAAACAGCACCAGAGAACTGGACAGGAAGAGTCCATTGCTAAGGATGACTCAGTAGCTGGAAGTCCTGAGACAAAAAGCACCTTCTGATTGACTAGTGATAAGACTGTACTACATCTTCCTTTCCAGTCCTCTATCACAGGACCCTTTGGTTGTTTCTATACACTGGTCACCTAGGGATGCATATATACTTGAGAATATATAATGTTGAGATTTTCAAATATATACCCAGGAAAGGGATTGCTGAGTCATATGGTAGCTCTATTCTTAATTTTTTGAGGAATCGACAGACTGCTTTCCATAGTGGCTGTACCAGTCAACATTCCCACCAATAGTGAATGAGTGTTCCCTTTTCTTCATGAACTCTCCAACAGTTGTTATTTCTTGTCTTATTTTAAGAGCCACACTAACAGGTGTGAGGTATATCTCATTGTGGTTTTGATTTGAAAAGCCAGCTTCTAAGAGAACAAACAGAGGACTGCTCTGGCAGGCAGAATACTATCTCAAATACACTTGATGTCATGGGAGCAGAGTAAATCCTATTTCCCTAAAATAAGCATATCAGTAGACAAAAAGCTGATTGATTGATAGACAGGCAGTTAGACATCCAGATACCACACCCTACTGATGAACAACCAAGTATTGAAGAATACTGCATGGTTTATTAGTACGGAACATTTCCACACGTTACCTTATTTTATACTAGTGACAACACAGAGTATCAGCTTAGGCTCAGAAAACCCCTGTTGTAAAAAATGAGTATTTACTTTTTTCAAATGGCTTGCAAAGTCAGTGTCAGGCAAATATTTTGTTTTCATATTTTGAGTCCTTAAAGTATTCTTTGCAGAGGAAACTTTAGAAAAGTCTTGCTTCACACTTACAAAGAATATTAGCAGCCCTCATGATTCACTGTATCACAGCAATGAACAAATTCTAATAATTCAGCCAGAGATGGTTCCTAATCTGGGATGTGAAAACCCAGTGAACAACCTTGATACAATTGAGTGGATGTGGGAAAATAGACTAGATCTTCTCATAGGCACCTTTTTTCAGGGTTGCACACAATATATTTGGCTTGAATGTGGTGAACCTACACAATTTGCCAAATAGAGTGAGCATCTGAAAGGGCCAGTGAGTACGTGCAGATATATTTTTTGGATCAAAAGGATGCTGATCTTTTTCATGGTCATTGTCAACATCAGACTCTAGGAGTTACATCTTTCCAAATGTATGACAGCTTGCATATAAAAAAATGGAAATTTTAAAATATTGTATTTCTATTCCACAAGCAAGAGATTTCTTATAATTTAAGTTCGCTTCATGCATTAAAGTAACATTTTGTTATTGTCATGCTTCTTGGAGCTCTTGCCTTTCTTTTGCTTATTTTTAAAATCTCCTATAATATTCTCCTTATTCTTTGATTACTCTATCACTTCCTTTGACCTTCTTTTCGTCATGCCTTATACACAGGGATTCCTTAGGACATACCCAAATGTTTCTAAATCCACATCTCAGAGTATAATTTAAAAGGGCTGCATTGTCATCTGAAAATCAATGAGTATGGAGATTAAAGTTGTAGGAGCAGACATTTGGGTTGGTATTCACGTAATAGTGATAGATTCAGCTGGGCACACCTGGTTAGCCTTAGTACTGATCCAATGACATTTCCCTCTGGTTTCGGTCTTGCCTCAGGAACACACAAGTCTACAAATGCGGGACATACTATTCATATACCCCTAGTAACTGGCCACACCGTGCCTGAGTTTGTGTCACCATTGTTTAGTCTGATCATAAAATAAATCACGTATCATCTTCTTCAAACTTCTTTCCACGCTCTCCCCAAATACCTCAATGCTACTCTTTGGACATCAGGCATTCTGGTGAATTATTCTTTCATCCCTCTAAATGCAGGTTTAATTTACTAGACAGTCTTCATTTTTCTGTCTGGTATCTTTGGGGACAGATGATGTTAACCAGTGGGTGTAGAATACTGTTTCACATGCACTCGACATTAACCATTATCTCACGGCCCGGACATGCTGTGGCCGTGTTGCGGGCTCTGTTCACTCGCCAGCTGCTCCTCCAGCTTGAAATACTCAGCAGTTGAGGAGGGAATGTTCAAATGCAACCTCTGTGGATGGCAGCTGTGTGATCTGTGCGTGCATTGTTCCCGGTGATGGCCTTCACGCCATGCCTATTAATTAGAACACGCGAACGCTCCCTGGCATTGTATGAGGAATTGAACAATAGATATTGGATATTACATGTGGGGCTGCAAGAAGACGCAGAGTGTTAAAGCACCCTGGAAGGGGAGGCATGCGAATGAAGCACTTTTCTGATTTTAAAAACACCGACAAAAAGATTTTTTAAAAGAGCATTAGCAGGCAACACCCATGCAACAAGAGTGGTGCACTTTTGAGAGGAGAGAATAGTAAATTAATTTCCATAATGGAACCAAAAGTTGCAAACAGTAAACATTATCCTTAGAACTATGTGACTGAGGCTTGTCATCCTGATGGATCAGGAATACAATATGAATTTCTAATGTGATTGGCGAGGTTGGCAAGGGCCTGACAGGAAGTCGTTCTGTACATTTTGTAACAATAAAGCGCAGCTCAGACTTTGAAGTTCCTATGCTTTTAGTGTGCAGCAGCTGAAAAATATATTGTAGAGTTAATACAGCGACTGCATTAGGACTGTATCATGAATACATACTTTATATATGGCAATTTATCCAAACCTTGGTGAATTCTATTGGGTAGAAGAAATTGAGTTTTGATAAACACAGTGTTCTTTAAACCCAGAGGTTTAATCTGAATCTTAACAGTGGCCCAGCAGTCCATGAAATATTTATATTGTTTTTCTAAGTATATACATTATTTACTGAACAGTCTATAAAGTATTTACATTGTTTCTCTAAATACAGTATACATTATTTACATTTCACTGTACTTTCTCCTGATGCAGGTCGAACAGAATGCTTGGAAATAGCTGTGTCTGAATAGGTTTAACTGGAAGTTAGAATATCAGTGTGTCAAACATCCCGTATCAGTCTTGACTTCTCCTTTGGCTACCCCCAAGCATGGGTTGTCTACATGCTTGGTTGTCCTGGACAAAATCCTGTTTGAATTATACTACAGGAGAATAATGCTATCTATCAGTCTACCTAAGCTAGGACCAGATAGTTGTGCATCTTTATAGAACACCGACTGAAACTTCTCAGTTATGATAAAACTATGGACCCAGTGCACGAATTCATGCACCTTGTAAGTAATTGTGGGCTGCGAGGCTGCCGGGGGCACAGGGGCGTGTCTCAGCCCATCCTCCAAGCCCCTGCCTGGCCCTTCCCGCTGTGGCCCCTAGTCTCCTGTCTGCTGGCAGCCCCGTTCCCACCACCGCCATTCCCACGTGCTGATAGTGCCAGCCCCGCTCACACCCGCTGACGGCATGGAGCAATCAGGGCTGGCGCTGGGCATCGGCAGTGGGTGTGAGCAGGGCCAGTGCCAGCAGCAGGTGCAAGCGCCGGGCGGTACTACAGCGCACAAGAGCAAAGAATTTTCAGTAATCACCAGAGGCTTGCCCCGATGACAGCAACCGGCACCCTGCCTTGGTCTGGCGCCCCCGCTCACCTGCTCCACCATCCCACCAAGGCAGATGACCACCATGTTCCACATGCGCCCCCTGTGGTCAGTGCATGTCATAGCAACCGGTTGTTCAGTGTTCTGCCATAGGGTCTATTTGCATATTTAGGGTTTTATATATATATACATGCTTGCTCTCCCATATCTAAACCATGACTTATATATATAGTTTCCTTAAAAAACCCTCTCAGATATTTACTATTCAACATCAATATTTTTAATAAAATAAAATGTAGCTTTTTGTTCTTTAGTGTTCCTAAGGACTACTATGTACCAATGTAGTGAAAGTTGTAATTTCACAACATGCTGCCTGGCTGGTATGGCTCAGTGGGTTAGCATCAAACTATGAACTAAGAGGTCAAGGTTCATATGAACAAGGAGCCTGGGTTGCAGGTTCGATGCCCAGTAGGGGGCATGCAGGAGGTAGCTAATCAATGATTCTCTCCTCATTGATGTTTCCATCTCTCTCTCTTCCTCTCCCTTTTTCTATCTGAAATCAATAAAATCATATTTAAAAAACATGCTTACATATGGACACACTCACGGACATACAAGTATTCAGTGCAATTAAATTATTTAAATACTTTTAGAAAACTGTTAGGCGATGATGACCAGTTTGAAGTATCCCATTAAATGTTATAAGTTTATAGCACTCAGAATAACAGAGCCTTTTCTGAATTTCTGCAACGAAATCACTACTTTTAAGGCTAAAAGAACAGCTTGAAAGTGGCCTCTGAGGTGAGGCCATGTGAGCTGGGCCATTCGGAAGGTGACCCCACAGCAGACCGCCCGAGGCCACACTGAGGTTTCCTTCACACAGGCAGGTTCCGGAGCATTTGGTTATTTGAATATATTAGAATAAACCAGATTGAAACTGCAGTAGCACATGCAGAACAAGTCATCTTAATGAGGCATCAGAGGACACACCGAGAACACAGTACCTGAGAAATAAAAGTCGAGCACTTCTCTTTTAGGCTTTAACATTTGATTTGCAAGATAAAATCATTGAAATGGCAAAGACAAAATCCTGCAGTAAAATGGTAAAATTCTTTCATGGCTTGCATGCAGTTTGTCTCCAGTCATTTGTTTGGAAAAATAAAAACAGGCCAGTTGCATTGTTATGATTATACAAGACTACCTAACAACCGTATTCCATCTTGATGGCGGGTGTGGGTGCCATCAAAGCAAAATGTATCATCGGGCAGAAGTCTTTGCTTCCTGTGTACCCGGCTCCCTGTTACCTTTATTGAGAGAGGTCACCTTTGCTCTTTCTCTCCCCTACCAATAGGAGAAAGAAGTGGGTGTGGTTTCCATCTCTCTCAAGTCTGTCCATGTCATGGCTTCACTATGGGCCTCCCTTCTGCACTGGAGTCACTATCAGAAACTCAATCTTGACTTTTAATGACCCTGATGTTGATTCCCACACAAGCCAATGAGCTGATGCGATGAGATCAGTCTTCCTTCTTCTTCAGATCCAGGCCTAGGAGACAACCTACCATCAGAACTCCTGAATGGGCGAGGCTAGGGAAGCATCTCCCGTTTGGAGGTGGGGCCACCACCAAATGGAATTGTAAGAAGCAAAAGGGAAGCTGAAAAGCTAATTCAATGGGCCATGCATTGCCCCAAGGTACCAATGATCTTTCGACCTAAAATCTCAGGACCTGCCCAGGAAAGTCACTGTCAGGGTTACACCACAATCCCTCACTTCTCTCTAGATTCAGTGTACTGTACGTTAGTTTCCAGCTTCAATGTCCTCTCTCAAAGTTATGAATGACACAGTATGAGCCGTGCTTTCCTTGCATCCATTGTGCATTTTACAATAGAATATGGGTTTTCGGAATTCACAGAGTACATATGTAATTATTCCTCATTTCAAATCATCACATCATTTGCTTAAGGATCATCAAGTGCTTTTGATAAAAATGTAGATTCTTGGAACTTAGCAGAGAAAACACAGATTGTATGAGACAATGCTGGTATAGTTAAGTTAGGGTACAGCTCAAAATATGCATGGCTTACAAATTCCCCTTATAATTCTCTTCAGGTGAGCTTAGAGCCAGAAAGTCCAGAAAACGCATTTCATGGATATTAAACCAGAAGTTACAACCTTCAAGGCCAATGTGTAATTCTGAAAATACTGCCAGCTGATAGCAGGCAAATAGATTTTGTGCTCTAAAGGAACAATAAATACCAGGCATCTCAGGAATGTATCTTGGAAAAAAATGCTATTACTCTATTTTGTGGTGCTTGCCAGACACACTGGAGGGAGGGATGGAGGGAGAGAGGGAGAGAGAAAAGGAGGGTGGGAGGGGAGGAGCAAGTGGAACTGTTGGTTAATGGATGAGAGTTTCAATTTTTCAAGTTGAAAAGAGTTCTAGAGATTAGTTGAACAACAATTTGAATGTTCTTAACACTTCTGAACTGTACACTTAAAAATGGCTGAGAGAGTAAGTTGTCTTATGTATATTTTACCACAATTAAAATTTTTAAAATCTCTAGTGCATACACATCATTGAACTTTGCAACTTAGGTCAGCTTTTCTAAAAAAGAAACCAAATCAAAACAAACAAACAAAAATAAAAACAACAACACAAAACTATAATAGATCTAGAAATAAAAGTAGACAAATGTAAATAAAATATTAAAAAAAATATTGTAGAATAAAAAGAAACTGAAATAAGGCAACCAAAAGCAAAAAATAAATGTATGGCTAAATCAATCTAAAATGCTTCTGTGCAGAAAACCATCAACAAAATAAAAAGGCAGACCACTGACTGGGAAGAAACATTGAAAATCATGTATCTGATATGGGGTTACTATCAAAGCTATATAAAAATCTCATACAACCCCATAGCAAGCAACGAAATATAAAACAACAATGTGATTAAAAATAAGCAGAATATCTGAATAGACATTTTTCCAAAATAGACATGTAGGTGGCCGACAGGTACATGGAAAGATGCTCAACATCATTCATCATCAAGCAAATGCAAAATAAAAATCACAATGAGATATCACATCATACATACTAGAATAGCTGTCATCAACAAGGCACGGAATAAGTTTTGGCAAGGATGTGGAGAAAAGGGAACCCTTGTGCACTGTAGGCAGGATGTCAATTGGTGTGACCACTATGGGAAACAGTATGGAGGTTACTAAAAGAATTAAAAATAGAACTGTCATATGATCCAGCAATTCCAATTCTGGGTATTTTTCTGAAGAAAATAAAAACACTAACTAAAAAAGACATATGCACCTCTTATTCATTGCAGAATCTATATATATAAAAGCCCAAGCAACCGTTATGACTGAACTACCAGAAAGACCAGAATGGCCAGTCACTATGATGCACTCTGACCACCAGGAGGCAGACACTCAATGTAGGAGCTGCCCTGTGGTGGTCAGTGAGCTCCCACAGGGAGAGCGCTGCTCAGCCAAAAGCCGGCCTCATAGCTGGCAAGTGCAGCTACAGTGAGGGGAGCCTCTTTCAACTCCACAGCAGTGCTACCGAGCCGCGGCAGGCAGGCACAGTGGGCTAGGATGAGTGCAAGTGGTGTGGTGCCGGCTCATGCTCCTTCCTAGCCGCCTGCTGCTTGGCATACTGCTACATCCCTCAGTGAATGTCCAACTGCCGGTTTAGTCACGATCCCCCAGGACAGGCAGGGATCGGGCCTAAACCAGCAGTCAGGCATCCCCTGAGGGGTCCTGGATTGCGAGAGGGTGCAGGCTAGGCTGAGGGACACTCCCCCCGTCCGCGGGCATGAATTCGTGCACCACGTTCCTAATTATTTATAATAGCCAGTATAGCATATGGAAACAACCCAGGGGTCCATTGACACATTAATGAATAAAGAACATGTGGTATATATGAATATCACTCATCCATAAAAAAAAAAATCTTGCCATATGCAACAACATGGGTGGATCTTGAAGGCATTATGCTAAATGAAATAAGTCGGACAGAGAAAGACAAATACCATATGTTCTCACTTATATGTGAAATCTAAAAACAATAAAAAAAAAATATAAGCCCATAGATACAGAGAACAGATTAGTTGTTGGCAGAGGTAGGGGGTGGGCAACATGGGTAAAAGGGGTCAAAGGATCCAAACTTCCAATTTCAAAACAAGTCCAGTGGAGATAATGTACAGCATGATGAAAAATAATTTTAAAAAGGAGTCAGCCCTAGCTGGTTTGGCTCAGTGCATAGAGCATCAACCTGCAGACCGAAGGGTCCGGGGTTCCATTCTGGTCAAGTGCTCCATACCACCGTTGCAGGCTCCTCCCTGGCCTGGGCCTGGTCAGGGAGTGTGCAGGAGGCAACCAATGGATGTGTGTCTCTCACATCAATGTTTCTCTCTGTCTTTCTCTCTTCTACTCTCTCTAAAAATCAATGGAAAGATATCCTTGGGTGAGGATTAAAAAAAAAAAAAAAGTTCAGATGGGGGATTCGATCAACATTTTTAAAATCTTATAGGTTGAAGTGAAATGATCATAAACTTACCAATTTAGAATTTAGAATTTGGGAAGTACACAGTAAATTAACATAACACTTTGTGAAATAGTTAGAACTGATAGGATAGTCACAATCGATATACAGCCACACTGGTGTATATTAGCCAATGAAAAGTGATAACTGGAAAGCAATTCGTTATTTTCATTTTTCCCATCATGTAAGGGGATGACTAGGGATCTCTGCTATGCAGTCTGTAGTCATGAGCAAACTGCAGACCTGAAGGGTGCAGGGCTTGCCTGAGGGAGGATGAATTAGCAGAGATATAAATTGGTTGGTGGCCCCCTGAGCCAAACTTAGTAGCTATTATTTTATCGACCTATTATCAATTACTTATTTACAATATTAAAACTTTACCCCACTTAGGCACTAAAAAAATAAATAAATCTCAGATCACATGATATGTTGATCGACTAATGGGATTTTTCTTGATACAAGAGTAATGCAGTGGAAATTGAGGAAGCAGGCATTCCAGTGATGCCAGCCATGTCTATGTTGATGCCTTTGAGCCATCAGTTTAATGTCTTTTTTCCTGAATTGCCTTGAGTGTATTTGGCACAGTTTTCAATTGGTTTCGATGCTGGCAGCTTCAGGGTCACTTGGGTACCCAGGCAAATGTCATTTACATCGCCTTCTTCCTTTTTTTCCTCACACCGAATCTTCACAGGTTAATTGAAGTTGGGGTCCTTTATAGAGGCTCATCTTTCTCAGTATTGGAACAAATAATAATAGAATTCATCCCCCCTTTATTCTCTATCTTGTCCTCAGCTGCTGCGGATAAGGTGGGTTCAGGCTGTTAATACTGCTAGTAATAGTACTATTAATACTTGAACATGTCCTAGAGCCCCAACAAGGACTTCAGAAAGATCATCGAATTGAATAGTCTCAACGAATTTACTAGGTGGGAACTACTGCCTCCAATTTAAATTTAGATAGAAGAACACTTGACTAAGCTCACACGGATTGTGTGTACAGGGTCTAAGATGCAAAATCAAAAGTTGGATTCCAGTTCCCTCACTCTTTAACACCACACTGCAGCTGGAGGCCAGTCTTTACCTGAGGACTCCTTTCCCTGCCAACCTTCCGCCTCTCAGCCTGGATCTCTGTTAAGCTGTGATGGTTCAGGGCAGGCATGCGGTCCAGGCTATCCTCCCAGCTCCACTCTCCAGCCAGACAGAGTCACTGCCCCTCCTTAGTCATAACCAGCTCCCTAATTCAGGTCCAGCTGCTCTGCCTTTGGTCTCTCAGCTGCATAAGAGAATGTGATCCACTTCTTTTTTTTAATATTTGTATTAATGTCAGAGAGAGACAGAAATATCAATGATGACAGCAAATTATTGGCTTCCTCTTGCATGCTCCCTACTGGGGATTGAGCCCACAACCTGGTCATGTGGCCTGATGGGGAATCAAACCCTGACCTCCTGGTTCATAGGTCGAAGCTCAACCACTGAGCCACAAGGGACAGGCAGGATCCACTTCTTATCCAGACCAATGCTTCTGCCATGTTGTTGCAAATGATTCTTATAGTTTGAAGACATTTTTCCATTGGTTGCTTCCAGCTGACCTGGGGAAACGAGACAGTGTTGCCAACATTATTCCAGGTGGTTTTATGACTTTTGGTGTTATCCAGTACTCATTCCAACAGATTTAAATAAATCAAAATCACAGATTTGAACAACTTTATACCAGTGAACTTGTAAACCTAAACAGAAACAAACAATACTTAAAAGGAAAGGAAAATTTAGCAAAACTTTACTCAAGAATAATTTGAAAATTAGAATAAATGCATAATGAGAAACAGAAGTTACTTAACCAAACTACCCACTGCTGTACATGTCTAGTTCTGGTAACATCTTGAACTATTTTTTCTGTGCATTTCCTTCAAGTACTTGATGCTCATATCTGCATGCTGGGAGGTCTCCTTTTCTCCTTTAGTTATTGCACGTATTGGGCAATATCTTTATTCCATATGGTTTGGTTTTTATCTGTCTTTGGAGCAAAAAGGTGTAATTTTTTTAAAAAAAAAATTTTAAAAATTTTCCCTCATGAACATTCAGCTCAGTCGCTGCGTCTGAATGTTTTTATTGGTTTTATTGATTTGAGAGACAAAGAAAGAGAAACATCCATGTGAGAGAGAAACATCCATCAACTGCCTCCTGCACTCACTCCTAACCAGGTATCAAGCACACAACCTAGACACGTACCCTGACCAGGTATCAAACCGGTGACCTTTTGGTGCACAAGACAAACCTCAACCAACTGAGCCACACCAGCCAGGGCAAGAAGGTGTAAATGTTCTCCATTGGTCCAGTCCCTTGTAGTGACATCAAATCTTTAGAGGGTTTTACTCTGAGGTTTCTAAATGTTTTCAGTATGCTTAATCTGTATCAGCTTTCTCCAATGTTGTTTGCATTAAGTGCATTTTATCACAGAATACTCCATTTTTTGGAGTAATTATTGACAGTTCCCTATGTAATATTTACATAATTTATTTAAGCAATGCTGATGCAGACCTTTCCTACACATTAAAAATTTCACCAGATTTTGCACAGCTGCATTCCAGTAGAATTTACCAAGAAAAGACGAGTTCAGAGCCAAGCATGTGTATATAGCATCCTCTTCAGAAATTCACAATGCACACCAGCTCTATGGAAGCTAGAGAAGCCTTCCATTGAAAAACCCTATTTAACTTTCTTTACATTCACTGACTGCTTATCTGGCCAAAGGATTCTCGATTTATTTCAAATCACCCCTTTAAAATAGTATGTGAGAAATTGTGTTATCTTTAAAAAGTATTCAACAGTTCAACACGTATGAGACACACTTCCTTTAACAGAACTTCATCTCTCAATGAATCTCCTTCTGCTTTTCTCTCAAGTTTGTTAAAATATCATTTACTCATAAATCTCAGACAGTATAACCAGCATAACCATCATCCGAGAGGAAATTACTTACAATGAAAATATGCTCCACGCCTGTATTCCCGAGGGCCTATTTTACAACATGTTCTTAAAAATACCACACACACACACACACACACACACACGAAAAGATATGGGGCGGTATTGGGAATACTGGTGACCAAGAACATTGCATTCATAGTACGAGACGGTTAGTGAGGTCTCTGATGCCCTCTGTTGTGTCTTAGCTCTTCAACAGGAACAATGAGTCTTGTTGACGGATAGTCCCTCTTTATGAATTTCAGTTGGTCTTCTGAGAAGATACCCCCCAAATTTAGAGCAATCTGATAGGAAGGCGACTGGGAGCTGTGAACGGGTTTGTTCTCAGTCTGACAGAAGTAAGCGCTTCGCTTCTTCAGAGGAAACAGTCTCCTGGGGCAGGGTGGGTGCTGTGGGTGCGTGGATGGAACGCTGACTGGTGAAGCCCTACCCCTATCTACCCGGTGGCAATGGTGCTGGAGACCCTGGTGCAGCCTCCCACCTGCGGGCTCGGGCCAGACGCAGCGACTGAGCTGAATGTTCATGAGGGAAAACCCAGCATGAGCCACCGCCCATCACACACATCCCCAAGGCGCGCGAGCTGAGCCGCCACCTCTCACCTGTTGCCTCCTACGCAGCTTTGCTTCAGAGCCCACTTTTCTTCACCTGGACAGTCACTACCTGTAGCTGCTGCGTGGCTAATAGTCATCTCTCATTAGGAACAAAACGTCGCTTACCCAAGGAGCCAAATACGCCTTTATTATCTGTAAAGCGATCTGCGTGGGTGCCAGGCCCGCCCGGCCCTGGAGCGCGCACCTTGGACAGCTGCCTGGCTGCCGCCTGCTCCTGCGCATCATGGATGTCAGAGGGACCGGACATGCACGCCAGGATGTGCTTAGAAGCAGGGGGTTGTGGCGAGAGGTGGGGTCTGCGAGGGAAGTGTGCAGCATAGCCTCTTGGCCGCCCAGGTGTTCCTGCCCGGAGGCCCCGCTCCTTTCCCTGCACAGATGCGAGCAGGCTCGCCAGGGGCGCACAGGCTGGACCGGGGGAGTGTGTGTGCGCCTTGGCATCTGGGTGGGAGAATTACGGCTCCGCAGGGAGAACAGAACGGAAGCCTAGGAAGACGGGAAGGAGAGAGGGGCCGCACTGCACGGAAAATCCACCTTGTACAAAGGTGAACTTCAAATGCCATTTTAATGGCGGGGAAATGTAATGAATCCCTCTGCCTTGTGCTCACACGTGTTGAGTGAATGCAGACACGCTGTCCCATGGAAACAAAGCAGCTGCATGAGACGATCTAACATCAGAGGATCAGGCGCACACACTCTTCCTTTTTTATTTAGAAGATTTTGAATCTGGAAGCCAAGAGGCTGTTAAGACAGTCAATGCAGCACATTATTATTTTGTGTGTTGGTTTTGATGTTTCCCTTTCATTATTTCTGCACTCCATCTTATTTTTCTTAATACAGAATATGCCCAATAAAAATAATTGTGCACTTTTTTGGTTTCCAGGTGATCGGATATGAAATGTGGCCCACCGGGTCCCTGTATGGACAGCTCAGATGCTAGTTTGGATATGACATTGGGTACCAAGCAAAAGGGGGGGGGGGGAGGAGACGATGTGGGCCAATAGAGTGAGCCACACAACGAGCTGGAGAGGCGCCATAGTTATGTGAATGTGAGATTAATAGGCACAATCAAACTGGTGGGAAACAAACACAACCGAACCCCAAAAATCACCCCACGCATTTCACATAGTCCCGTTATCGGGGCAGCAATGCGTCCCTGGGCAGAGGATGCTGAGCTGTGCGTGATTCTGTGAGGAGCACCTGCAGGAGTCTAGACTGTATTCCAATGTTCACCTTTTGACTGTCGTACTCTAGTGGCTAATTAATAGCGCTTACATTTCCTGTCGTCGCTGTGTCAGCTCCTCAGTCACAGGTCAGTGTATCTGCTCCAAACAGCTGGGCCCTTTCATGTTAAGAAATCCGAGGATAAGGCCTGCAGGGGGTCAGGCGACCCTTGCCCTTTGCCCTACCCCTGCTTCAGAAAGAGATTCCGTGTTTTTTTAATTACAGCAGAGGCTGTCATTCCAGTAATGAGTTCCCCATCTGCATCTGGTTTCCAATTCACATGGATAATGGAGGTAAGAGCAGGTGACGTTTTTCTCTGGCTGTGTTTACGTGCTGTCAAAACAGCGCATCTCTTCAGTCAATTCCGGGGGAAAGTCAGCTTAATAATTTGCTTGTTGTCAGGTAGCAAGTGGTTGACAGAATTGTCCACCGCCGGACCAGTTTAATATTGTGAAAAACACAATTGCATCCGGTAGATTATTTCAGCTACCTCTCTCCCTCTCCTCCCATGACTATTCTCCATGTATTTTGTTCAAAGTCGGTTCTCACAGCAGCTCATTAATTGCAACACGTTTTATAATTCTTATTTTGTGTTCACATGTGCCATATCATGATAACTTTGTGGGCCCAGAAAGGCAGATCATGGTGTCTCCATTGTGCAGATTAGAACATATTGACTCAGATGGAAGATAAATAACTTCTATAAAGTCATTTAACAGAAGCAGAACATGGGTCATCTGACTTCTAGTCCAACACACACACACACAATTTTATCCTTTAAATAACTCTATACAACCCTTTCCATCATGGAAAATCAGATTTCAATTTGTTTTTGATATCCAAAAGACAACTTACATAACACTAAATATGCACCATGTTAAATAAGTTTCTTAAAATTAATTGACCAGTTAGAAATATATTAATATGCCTAATAAAGTATTTGCTTTGTTAAGTGGGTGAAAATAGACATTTTCTTGATAAAATGCTCTTATAGAGTCGCATTTTTTACATTTCTGGGTCTAAATACAGGATCTAAATAGCTCTCCATCTAGTTGTTATTAAGGTTAAGTGATTATCAATAGTTAAAATCATTAAAACTATGTTTAGTATTCATGTGAAGAGTAGGCAGGTAGGATGGTAAATTTAAAGAAAGTGAGTAAATAAAAAGACTTTAAAAATCTACAGGTAGAAAACCAATCTAATTTCACCAAGCTAACGAACTATTCTTTCCATAAAGCTTTCTCTACAAGAACGAGACATTTAAGTCATGTTTCTGGGGCAAGCTTCCCACCTGGTTCACACCTGGTTCCCAGAAGTCCTGCCGGTGAGGGCACAGCTGGGTGCCCCATGCTCAGGTTGGAGTCTGCATTAGTGGCCTAGGCGTAGACACCTACAGTGCTTGGTTATTTTTGTTGCTATTATGTTTTTAATTGGAGATTCTATTTAAACTTCCCCCTAAAATTCAGTGTTTGGATATTTTTCTAGGGTTAGGGTAGAAAACATTTCTAAGGCCCAGAGAACATTCCTCTTTTGAAACACAGTATCCAAGTGTTATAATTGTGTTTTTCTCTGAGCATTTCTGCTTTCCAGCATAAAGCAACCACGCAGCATATCTGTAGGTTACATGCAGTGATGCTGGTGTCTTACACTCGGTGTTCAATGACTTCTAACTGTCACCAAGGGCGAGGTTAAAGTTGTGTTCAGGAGTCTTTCCCTCTTTATCCCCTTGTCAGCCTTTGTCACACAAACCTGTTTCATATTACTTAGGTATTAAGAGTATATGTTGTGAGCAACATAGGATTTATCTATGTTGCCAAAGAAAAGTTTTTATTTAAAGCCATGTAGAGCCCAGCCTGTGTGGCTCAGTGGTTGAATGCCGACCTATGAACCAGGAGGTCATGGTTCAATTCCTGGTCATGGCACATGCCCAGGTTGTGGGCTTGATCCCCAGTGTGGGGCGTGCAGGAGGCTGCCCATCAATGATTCTCTCTCATCATTGATATTTCTCTCTCTCTCTCTCTCTCTCTCTCTCTCTCTCTCTCTCTTTCTCTCTCTCTCCCTTCCTCTCTGAAGTTAATAAAAATATATTTAAAAATAAAATAAACCCATGTTGAAGTATGAATATGTGGCATATTACTGTTAACTGCATAAACTTTCTTAACCTCCTAACTTCATGGGTGAAAGTTTGTCAGCATAAAACTATAACACATCTTTATCCTCAGAGTTTAATTTTAGAAATCCTTATATGTAAAAAGTAGCAAAATAGAAACTCCAATTTCCTACCAGTACCCTGGCTACGTTCTTATTGTACTATAATTAAAGTCCCTGAGAAAGGACATGACTGTCTGCCTTGTGAGGATATACTGTGTCTTCCCATCTAAGCCATGTGGTCTGTCACTGTTGTAGGCATTTGAGAGATGAAGGCTTCTGGGAGATTTGCTTGTCAAAAGAAGGCAGCATGTGACCCCTCCCTCTAGCTATCCCGGAAACCCATTTTTTAGAAAAATGTTAAATGCATTAACCTTGTTCTGATCTTGGCACATCTCTGCAAAGCCATTCCCAGGCAGGGATAATTGAAAGGTATGAATTTTTTTATAGGCTTAGCTGTTAAAGTATTTTTCCTGAGGCAAAGCCAAAGGCTAAGCCTGTGCCACCCATTGCCCCACCAGAACTGTGGGCTGGCTCGATGCCTCAGCTCAGTGATCCAGGGATGAACAAGGGCTCATGAATTAGTTCTTGTTATAATTTATATCTCTTTTTGTCTTCATTTTTACTTACTCTGCACATATTCCTGGTTATGAAAGTTGGGTCTGCTTCTAAACTTCAGCTTTAATCTAGGAATACATAGACAATGTTAACTTGATCTTTTTTAGGATATTTCTTTTTTATGTGTCAATCCTGTAATTTAGGGTTACTAGTAATATATGTCATGGTAAAATACTCTTCAGATAGAATTAAATGATACTCCTAACAGGTACTATTAAGATACCCCACACTGTGTGGATCAGTTCAGCAGAAGGAGCACAAAATTCTAAGGCATTCTAATTTATTTTGATTTATCTAGGAATATTTTTTTATGTCTTCATCATGGAGTAAAAAATTGAAATGGTGCGTTTTAGAAATTATTTTTAAAATCTCTAACTTGAATATGAAAAAAGAATGGAGATATACATTTTTATTCTGCTTTGATTTTGCCAAGGCAAATATTCTACAACCTATCTCAAGAGAAGTTGGGACAAAGTCAAGTCTGGATTTGGGGGTAGTTACAGAGCTTTTTCTGGGGGACAGAAGTACCCACACAGCTTGCCTTCAAGGTCACTGTCATGGAGGCCTCATCAAGGCCATGGTGAGTTGTGCCTAAGGCCTCGGTTGCTAAGGGACATCAGGGAATGCATTGCACAATTCCTTATGGAACTCTCACCTGGCCTGCAGTTGGTCTTGGAGCCACTGGTGACATCTACTTACCATCCAGTTTACCCTACATGCATCCCACCTCTTCTCTCAATCAGCTTGAGGCATGAGTGGAGTCTATGCAGGTTTCTTTGCCTGGGTAGGTGTGGCTCAGTGTGCCGGGAGCCGGTCCATGCTTGCTGTTTCAAGGGACCTGGCATATATGGCATACTGTTCTTAATATGTTTGCTCACCTTCTTGGCACTATGTGTTTTAACCAAGGTCTCTGAGAAAGGTTGTTTCCCCAGGTAGGGATTTTCCCCTGAAGTTAGGGAGGGAATAAAACCTCTTAACTAAGTGCCAGGCGGGTAATTAATCACTTTAACTATGAACAATCATGCTTAAGCTACATAATCTTTACTCCCTGGAATGGAGATAAGAAACACCCTAACCTTTGGAATAGAGATTGATAGGATTGGAATCAACTGGTATAAATACAGATGTAATAAGACAGAACTTAGAACACAGAACTTAGAAGACAGAACCAAGAAGACAGAACCTACACAGAACCTAGAGACAGAAGAACTTCGCTGGAGAGAACATGGCAAAAGATCCTGGACTGAACCTGACTACAGAAATTGGCAAGAGAACCTGACTAGAACCTGGTGACTGAACCTGGCTGGAGAACCTGGACAGAACCTGGCTGGAGAACCTAGTGAGGGAACATGGCTACAGAACCTGGCTGGAGAACCTGGAGAACCTAGCAAGAGAACATGGACACAGAACCTGGCTGGAGATCCTGGCTAGGCTGCTGATCAACTGAACACTGTCTCCGTGTCCTTCCTTCTTCGCCGACTCCATCTACGCCTTTGGGAACCCCTGGACCTGCTGGGGTTGGACCCCGGCATCAGTGGTTGAGCATCAACCCATGAACCAGGAGGTCAAGGTTCAATTCCTGGTCAGAGCACATGCCCAGGTTGTGGGCTCCATCCCCAGTAGGGGTTGTGCAGGAGGAAGCCCATCAATGAGTCTCTCTCATAGATGTTTCTATCCCTCTCTCCCTCTACCTTCCTCTCTGACATCAATTAAAAAAACATATAAAATCATTTTTAAACATTTCCTACCCAGTCAGGCTCTTGCTACACAAAAGGAAGACATCATTCAAGACTGCTCTGAGTCCATCTCAGTGATTTGGGTTATATTAAGAAAAAATTGTTCTACGTTTTTAAAATGTGGATGCCATACTTTGCCACTTACTGGCATTGGAGCAGATTTTACTCAGTGACCATTTATTTATTTATTCACCATCCAGCAATTATATAATGAGTGCTTATTATGTGCGGGGCATTATTAAGTGTTGGGGAGCTTGCTGTGCAGCACAGAATCTGCATGTTGACAATGTACCCCTCTCTTAATGAGCCTATAATTAGGATTATTTTAGGAGAAATAGAGCTTCACTGTCATAAATTATCTTGGGGAATAAGAGGGGAGGGGAGTGGAGGGGATACTGTCTTTCTCAATCATGATCTTTCTCTGACTTTACTGCTGTGTAGATGTAGCTTAAGAGTCGGGAAGGAGTTTAGCTGTTATTGTCACTGTTATTATTTACCAATGGAAGCATTCAACCCGAGTTGAATAGTGGGTGGGATCAAGGTAATAAGTTAAAAAAAATAATAACAAATGGATATAAATGGAATTACTTAGACATTGAAAGAATGTTTGAGAAGCTGGGTGGGATGTTTTCCTTGAGGCATGGTTTCATGGACTTAAACCTACACACAAATCCTCTTCTTAGGTATATATTAGCTCTATTTATTTGCAAAAATATATCAAATCTCTAAGGGGATGGGATGCACACATGGCAGGTCCAGATGAAGCACATGTTAACATAAAAAACCATTGAAACCTCTAAAGAATTTTTGTGAGTTTATTTGAGCCAAACTTTCGACATATGCTGGATAGCAGAACCTCAATGAGTTGATATAATGTTCCGGAGAATGGCAGGTTACATGTGTATTTACACATTGCAATCAAAGGAAAGGACATAGGTGGGTTACATGAAATCCATTGGTGATAGACTAGAGAGGTGGGAAAAAGCAAAGCTGGGAAACCCCTGGGACTAGATAAAAAGTAAAATGATGGACACATACTTAGGTGGGTGCAGGAACAATTAGCATGATAACAATGGAGGGATTTGTGGTATCTGTCCTGGAGCCCAGGCATATTAGGATGTATCCCAAGGGGTCCAGAAAAGGGAAGTTACAAGTTAACCAGACATTTCAAGGGTGTGTTATCATAGATGCAAAAAGACAGACAGGCTCAGTTAAGGTAAAGGTTGACCTTGTCAGTGAAGATACTGGCCTAGGACGTAACTGCCCACCATCACTGCTTTAGTTAAAGTGTAATTTCAGACCAACCTATGTGGTTACTTTAGGCCTCTGAGTTTGCAAGACTGCCATGCAGGCCTCCCCTGAGCTGGTCAGGTTAGCACGTGGCCCCTTTCATCCACACACAGTTCCATCCGGGGCTTCCTGGTCAGCAGGTATATACAGGAGGCCTGTGACCCAAGGGTCCACTGCTTGATGGGGTGGAGTCTCTCTCAGCCTGGTGCCCTGCAGTGCCCTGAGTTGGATGAGGTCTCCCGGACACTAACTATACTCTTACCTCTCATCCGCCCGCAATGGAGGAATGTGGCTTAGCTTTGTGTGGGGACACGATAGAACAGCACTTTTAAATTGATCAGAAAATGAATGATATAAAAACTCTAACATAAAAATGTTATATATGTGAAATAGCAGCATGAGAAACTCTACAGAATCCATCCTCAGTGAAACAGCCATAATGGAAGGAAATTATTAAACTAACACACATTGGGAGCCTCTGGAAATTGCCCTAAGAGCATACAGCAAGTGAAGAAGAATGCATTGAAGAAAATATAATACATTTTAATAACAACAGTACAATCATGGCATTTGAGGGCGAGCATGTTCTCTCCTCCCAACTCTCAGCTTAGACTGACAGTCAGCTCTACTCTGGGCACAGGTGGCCAAGAAGATAGGGCTCCTTTTTCCCACCAACTCACAGTCAACAGTATTCCCTTTAGAGCATGTACCCAGTGAAATAGGAATTTTTAGGGGGATATAGGCAAGTTTAGGAAATTTTAAAAATTAAGGGTCCATGGAAATAAACACAGGGCTAAGAGCAGAGGTTACATTTCCACAAGACAGGGGAGCTGGGAGAAGGTACATTTCCATAACACCAGGGAGCCAGGTGCAGTGACATTTCTGTAAGACAAGGGAGAGGCAACAGTTACATTTACATAAGATAAGGGAACTGGGAGTAACCAAAGGTCTATATTTACAAAATAAAGGAGGAAGAAAGCCCAGAGGGAATGGGAGGACAATGAGGGAGGAGGGTCACATATGTCCCATGTGAGGTTGACTTTTGAGCTCAGAAGTTGCTATAGTGACAAAATCAAAGGGAATATTGACCATCAGAAGGATATCAGGACACAGAGACTTGCAGCCTTTATAAACCATGGAAACAGGAATTCAGGGGGGACTTTTTCCCCCTTCCCACATGGGTGTGTGCTGGGAGATTCTTTCTCCTTCCCCCTGTGAGAGTCTGTACTTGTTCTTCAATAAATCTCCACCTTTGCTTACTATCGTCCATCCATAGATTCATTCTTCGGCTCCGACAGACAAAGAATCTGGGCAACCATCCTGCCCAAGGGAACGCCGTATGTTCCAGTACAGAAATCCCCTATCACCAGTATTTCTTGTCCCTCCCTCAAGCTGTGTTTCAGAGGCTAAAATCCAGGCAAGTGTGGCTTAAAGTAGGGGACACCCTTTCTCTGCCAGCCCCCACTTCCAGGGCATATTCTCCACCTTAGGCGTGGCAGGCCAAGAATACAGGGGTCCCTGTCCCAGATCCTAGGGCAGAGTTCCACCCGGGGGAGGCAAGCCAAGACCAGAGGCCACTGCCCTGCCCAGCATCTTGTTCCTGATACAGGGTCTTTCCTCTAAGAGAAGCAGACCATTGCCCAGCCCCTGGAGCCAAAGCAGTGGTTTAGCGACTTTTTCCAAGGGAAGAGATGGGTCCTAAGACAGGTTTCTGAATCTCTCCACAGGAACCCACTTTACTTAGAGAAGAATGTGGAGAAATCCAAGCCAAAGGACTCTGCTGGAAACAATGAACATTTGGGTAGCAAACATTTAAGAGGAGACTGTTAACTTCATAAAGGGAGCAGATAAGCTATAGACCATCTAGTTCACCGATGAGAACCAGAAAATAAATAATCTGCATGAACTGGCCAAAGATATTGTTCCTGCAAAGAGGCTCAAATGTAATCCAATCTGGACCTGTAGTAATTTGTACCACAAGCCATTGTCGAAAACAATTGAGTGCTGTTTATGGTGTCCGACACCCCAGTTGAAATATGAGCTCGTGCTCAGGCTTAGTACCTTGATAGAGTAAAACCCAAATCAATGTGGTAGTAATATGTCCAACATTAAACATGGTAAGAATTATCTATGGCAATTTATTTTGAAATAAGAAATAAACAATTTGTGCAGCAGAAAAGAAATATAGGGTCCTTTACAACTTCATTTACAACTTAAAATACTTATAGAATATATAAAATATTGAGTGTTTCTATTAGCATTTTGCGAATCATTTTGGTTACTTTCAGTTCATCATTGACATCTTTTGTTATTACTGAAATCTGATTGGAACTGTCCACTTTTGAGGGAATTGAGATGAGAGCATGCTAAGATCGTAGTGGGAAAAAGAATTCTGTAACAAGTAGATGAGATGACAGTGTTATTGACACACTCTGAGGGATATAAATAGAAGGGTATAACTACCCCCAGGAAAAGAGTGACATTAAGGAAAGTGGTTATAAATATTTCCTTAATTTCTAAATTAATAAAGAAGCAAAACAAAGTAGATCCACTGACTACATTTGGGAAAATCAATAGTATTCCTTTAATAATAATCTTCTTTGAATTCCAAAGTCGCTTATCATGTATATATATTTCATGTTCATATCTCGACCTTGGATAAATTGCCTAAACTCTGTTTATCATAATGTCATCTTTAATAAAACTGTAATAACATTTAGTACCTCACAGAATTGCCCTGAAAATTTTCCTTTGATTGAGTATAAAAGTGTCTTCCATCTGTTTCTAACTGATGCCAAAATAACAGATTGATTGATTTAGCCATTGTAATAAAGAACCTGTCAATTCAATAACATGATAAAAGTTGCTATTTTAGCTTGTCACCTTTGAAAGCTCATTGATTTTATTTTCACGTTTTAATAAACTTTAATGCTAGAACACACTTAGGGTTTATATTTAACTTATCCATACTGGCACTGTACACCTGTATTAACTTTCTGTGTTTTCTAAGTCTTTTAAGACTAAATGGATTAATGAAAATCAGATATCAGCAAATTTGTGATTCGCACTTTTATTCACATTTCAATTTTTGTCTCAATTAATTCCTTACTAAAGACATCACATCTTGTTTGTGCCTGAGAGAGAATCACACAGGAACACCATTTGGGACTATGCATGAAAGAGAAGGAAACCTTAATCTTGTTAAGATGAAAAATGTGACATTTACCTCCACCAATTAATATAGCAGCATATTAGTAAATTGATGAGCATTAACATAAATACATAAAATGAGATAATTAAAAATTTAATGTGCTTTATATTATCACTTTTAAAAAATATGTTTGGTAAAAATTGTACTTCTCCAAAACCAGAAATAAAAATGGTGTAAAAATGGGGCCCATGAGAAATGAACTTTAATTTTCCAATTCCACATATACAGGCAGACTTGAGTTTTACTGAGACTGTGTGCTTTACATTCCCTTGTGATTTTAAATGATCCTGATAAAGGTGATCACTAAGGTCAGATACATTTGAGATGACTTCTGTAGCTACTAATATTGGACATGCACTTTTTCAACACCTGTTTACATTATTAAGGTCACCTCCCCCTGCAAAATTATACTACTTTTAGAAAAATGAATATTTTCTGTAAGTTGAGTGAATGGTATCTTACTGAAATACTTCATTCATTTAAATTTAAATAATCATTTCTAACTTAAAAAAACAGAGTATAAAATGGCTCATTTGGATAATCTAGGAGTATTCTTCCTATCTCAAAAAAACTGTCTAAGTGGTTGGCCAACATCCTTTTGCCATATCCAGGTGCCGGGATGCCATTCTTCTGCCTTTCCCATTTTCCTGGCTGGTGTTCTCCCGTGTATTAGTTTTGATTTCCAAATGTTGCCCATCTTTTGACTTCTTCATTCTCACTTTCAATTCACACTCTACTCATTCTCTTTTGGTCCTATGCCCACCATTCCACTGAACTGTTCACCCTAAAATCCCTAATGACTGTCTCTACTAAGTACAGTTAAACATTTTCAGTATTCATCTTGATTTCTAATTCTTTTTTGGCACATCTTTTCAAAAATGTCTTCACCGTTTCCATTATACTGAAGCTCGGACTGGGTAGATTGCTTTTTAGTTCAATTGCTGGATCTTCCTCTTTTCCCAACTTCAAAATGTTTGACCTGCTAGGAACTTGTTCTTGGACCCTCTTCAGTTTTGATCACATACACAACCATCTCACAAACTGCATTCCTGTGGCTAGCATAGTGGCCCTGATTTATATAGCTCATAAATGTTTACGCATCTGTTTTTTTCCCAAAACACAAATTGTCCCCCGAGTGTCACTGAACTTGTTTGAGAGTTCAGGCTACGTCTTATAGCTGGTCTGAAGGCCAGTTCACGTGATGCCTTGAGATATCTCTGTAAATGACCTTCTTTCTAGCATAACAGATAGAGGTTCAGGAAAGCATTTGAACCAGACTGTGTTAATCTGGGGGGGGTTGGGAGCCTTAAGGAAGGACTCCCATATGGGAATTTTATGGGAAATAAGGACAGGAGAGTCAACCAGTGAGACTATGTGCAGAACTTTCCCCCACTGGCTATGTGAAAGGCTGGATTTTAGTGGCCGATGGAACTTTCTGAAGATCCGATGTAACTCTTACGCATTCAGACATTACCATCTGAATCTGTTCACTCCTTGAACAAGGATGTAGAGGAATGGGAAATGTGTACCCTTGTCTCATCTCCCAGAGGACATCCATACCTGACCCCCCTGCTGAAGCAATGGCCTTCCCCTGGATCATTGTTTGATTTTTACGGGTGGTATATCTTTCTGGTTCTTTTGAGGGGCATTGCAATGCATATTTACTTATGTTTATTCACATTTAGAAAAGCATTTACCGTGCTAATTAGTATTTCAAGATGATAAGCTATTTTAGTTCCCTTATAATTCCCTTGAGTTCAAGTCACAAAATACCAGGAAAGATTCATTGGATAGATAGTTTCCTGAAAGGCAGACCTTTGATTGTTAAATAAAATAAAACATTTACTGCCCTGGCTGGTTTAGCTCAGTGGGTAGAGCATTGGCCTGCAGACTGAAGGATCCCGGGTTCGATTCCAGCCAAAGGCACATGCCCAGGTTGTGGGCTCAATCCCCAGTAGGGGGTGTATAGAATGCAGCCAATCAATGATTCTCTCTCATCATTGATGTTTCTATCTCTCTCTCCCTCTTCCTTCCTCTCTGAAATCAATAAATAAATATATTTAAAAAAATAAAAAATAAATAAAACATTTACTGTTTTGTTCACTCAATCAATGATTTTACAGGTGTATGTTGAGCAGTGACCGCCAGGTGGTGTGGAAGAGAGAGGTGAACAGGGCACTAGAACTTGATCTTATTTGGAGGAGGATGAGACACAATCTTGAATCCTTAGAAGGTGTGATATAGAAAGCATATTATTAACTAAAAATGAATTAAGGTTGTTTAACATTATTTCTCCATAAATGTTTGTTTTGTATTAAGGAAAAAGAATCCAGTTACTTTAAATTCTCAAAGTAAATATAACAAATAGTTGGATGGGAATACAATTGCTCTTTTGGTAATTTTGTTTATGCATGTTTTTGACTTTATTTATTTTTTTGTTATGGCAAATATTATTAAATACTGGCCTCAGCTAGTGAGTGAGAATTTAAAATCCTGTCTTTGGTCCCACCTCCCTTCAATGATAACTACTGCTCAGCAATTACTCTCAGTAAAAAATGTTCCTATTAATCCTCCAGATCTACCTTAAATCTTCCTCATTTCAAGAAACCATCCTGGCCATGGATATGTTTTTTTCTCCCTGCAGAATCTTAATTTCCATGGCACTTCTTTATTTATTTTAATTATTTGTTATATAATTTTAGCTGCTATTCAATCCTGTGTCTTTTTCTCTTCAATGAATTTATGGATTTCTTGTATCAGTGACCTACATGTTATATTTTTTCTATATTCCATGCTTGCCAGAAGGTGGAACACATAATAAATGATCACAAAGTAGTCTCTGAATGTACAGAAGTAAGATTCTCTTGGCCAACCATGAGGAAATCAGTAATTGAAAGCTATGTGGTCTCTTGAGTGGCAATACTATAAAGTCAGAGCACAAATGGCTTACAAATTCAGATATATTTGTTCAATTATATTATACTAGAGGTCCAGTGTACGACATTCATGCACTAGGGGGTGGGGGGTCCCTCAGCCCAGCCTGCACCCTCCCACAGTCTGGGACCCCTCAGGGGATGTCCAACTGCCTCCTACATTGAGCATCTACCCTCTGGTGGTCAGTGTGCATAATAGCGACCGATTGTTCTGCCGTTCGTTCTATTTGCATATTAGGGTTTTATTATAGAGGACTAGAGACCTGGTGCATGAAATTCGTGCATGCGTATGGTCCCTAGGCCTGGCCTGCGATCAGGGCCATCTTTCTTGGCTGCTGGCAGCCAGTCCTACCCCTGCCACCACCCACCCCCTATTCTCCATTCTCCATAGGGCGATCAGAGCTTGCTGGCGGGGGGGGCAGGAACTGAGAGGTTGGCTGTTCCTGCCTGCTTGCTGGCCCCACCCCCTGCTGCCGGTCACCCTCTGTGTGTGGGGTGACTGGCAGGGCAGAGGCTTTGGTCTGGAGCTGCTCATGTTCGCCGCCACCCACCCCTGGTTCCCCATTCCCCATTGGGCAATTGGGGCCTGCAGGCTGGGGCAGCTCTTGCTTTTGAGCATCTGCCCCCTGGTTGTCAGTGGGAGTCATAGCAACTGGTCATTCTGGCATTTGGTCGATTTGCATATTATTCTTTTATTATATAGGATAGGATCAATAATGATGTATTCCTAGGAATTTGTTTTTAAGTTCTCAGAATTCAATTAAATATTTCATCATTGGTAATATTTAAGAAGATAGGTATATTTTGTGATATGTAAACAAGCACAATACTTTGAGTTTTTGTGGGCTCTCTTACAAAATTCTGGATGTATCTCTATTTCAGTAGGTCAAAAAAACTAAAACATCAAAAATGAAGATTCCCTAGTAAATGTGATATGACTCCACTTTTCTATTGACTGATATACTTGGTCCATATAATGTAGACTTAGTTTCTAAAAGTACTACAATGGTTTGACTTTGGGGGTTTTCCCTCTCTTACTAATTAGGTTAAACGTGTATGAAATGTGGTATAAAGGTAAGTTTACATGGGGTTTTTATTTTAATTCTGTTGCAAAATATTCTGGAAATCTGCTACGGTTTTTGTTTTTGTTTGTTTGTTTGTTTTTTTATTGTGTGGGATTGAGTAATTTCACCATAATCTGTGCTGTGCACCCACCTTGAGGGCATGAGGTGTTTAAGTTATAAAAATGTAATCGGTGTGCTACCAATCAGCATGCTTTTAGGAAGTGAAATGACACAAATACGGATATGTTATGAATTCAATGTTTAAATAGAAGTTTATCCCTGAACTGCATTTCAACTGGAAAGATTTGGTTAGCATGTTTTGTGTATTGACTATTTGGGTCATTAAACCTGATAGTTCGCAGTTTGGTTGAGGTTTGAAGCCACTGGGTGTGGGCTTGCTCATGAGACAGGCCAGGCGATGAGAGCAGGGGCTGATGCTGTCTCTGCCCCTTGTGCACCTGCTGCCCTGGGCCACCCCTGCACTCCTTCAGGTGCAGCCAGCCATGCAGGGGCCCTTGGGAAACGGAGCTTCTGTACCTCAATGTTGCTGGGGATTCTTTCTAGACCCACTTAGTTGGTGGTTGCACGGCAGTTCAGTTTTACCTTGCTGATCTCCTTGTCCTGGGTACAGAGATAAAAATAAATTCCTTGTCCGGGCACCCACTCCTTCATAATGAGAGTTCCAACTCTTCGATGCAGGAGAAAATGTATCGGCCATGGCAGAAATTGAAGGCGTCTTACTGCTTAGCTAGAAGCAATTACATCACTCTTAAAAATATGTGTGTCCCTATGAAAAACTATGTTTTAAAAGATTCAATGACTCCTCCACGTTTTCTTTTTGGTCGATTGATAAATTATACTTAAGCCAAATAATATATCTTCCTCCTTCAGTGTTTGAACCAGGATCACTTCCTGTTTTATTTATTTTAATTCTTATAGAAAAGCATTTCTAGAATGTTTTAGTTGAAAGCAAGGATATTTTTTCTCACTTGACTCAAATGGAGTGAACCCTGGAAGAGGACAGGAAACACAAATGAACTCCCAAACCAGTGCATTAGGATCACGATAGACAGTCCATGTTTAGGCACCAGGAATCCCCGTAGGAATCATGTGCATCCAATTTGTTTGGGGACATATATAACTCACCACTCAATATTTGGTAACATCTTTAATGTATTAATGAGCATTGTGTTCATTCTACATTATGACATATTTAGCCCCGAGCTAAAACATTAGACTTTGCTTGAATTTATTTTAAAAAATAAAATACTATTATGTAAAAGTACACCTGTGTATTTGCGTGTTTGTATATGTATATGTGTGTGTGTGCATTATCTGTAATAAAGGCAATTTCTGAGAATTGTTTGCTGAATAGCTTTATAAGAAGATATATATCATTTGTATTGATGATTTGTGGTCTGTAATTTATGAAGCTTAAATACATCATTTACTTATTTGAAAAATATAAATCTACTTCTCTCACTCTCTCTCTCATACACACACACACACACACACACACACAATCCATATACTTTTATTATTATTTAAATAGAATTGGTAATAGATTATAAAATTATCCCCAAAACTATATTTAAAAAAGGTCTGGCTGCAAGGTAATACTAATGTACATTAAATGTGTATATCCATCAATTCATCTCTCTAGATATGCTACATATTAAGTAGGAGTAAGTGATTTTCTCTCTGTTAAAAATTATATATATGTATGTGTATATGTATATGTATATGTATATGTATACATACTAGTTATATATATGTCTATATATATATGTATACACACACATGCACACACACACTCTACTTTTATCTTCTCATGAAATGCATGAAATGATAGGTTATTGTCACTTTCTCTTTAAAGAGATCACATTTTCTTCTTCATATTTTACTCTGTTGTCTATTATATTTAATGACCTTTATTGTGTTCCATGCTGTAACTTCTCTCCTCGATGTCTTCACCATTACAAGTTCTTGTACTACATATTATAAGACATATATAGGAGTATAAATGAATGGAATTAATTGCTGAACAGTAGGAAATGTGCAGTCACATGTCTATATTTATAGTCATTCTTCTTCTAATATATATTACACTTATTTATGTTTATCACCATGCTTTGTCTGAGAAAGACTTTTTTTTTTCAATTGAGGAATTATAAAGAATTATCTGAAAGCACAGAACTGTATTTTGACCTATGAGAAGACTTCAAGGAATGAGGAGAGATACATCTTGGGATTAGTTTATTAATACCTTTTCTCTTACATATCATATACTTCATTCATTCATATGTACATTACTTAACTATGTAGAAGTAAAAAATAAATTTAAAAAGCACCTTGTATTAAGAAAAACATGGGTAATTGACCTAGAAAGGAGGAATCTGAAGGAAAGGGGTTAAGGAATTCACAGTAATCTGGTAGGTGTGGCTAAGTTATTGAGCGTCTATCTATAAACCAGGAGGTCATAGTTCTATTACTGATCAGGGCACATGCCCAGTTTGCAGGCTCCATCCTCAGTAGGGAGTGTGCAGGAAGTGCAGAAATCAGCCAATCAGTGATTCTCTCTCATCATTGAGGTCTTTATTTTATTTTATTTTTATTGATTTCAGAGAGGAAGAGAGAGAGAGAGAGAGAGAGAGAGAGAGAGAGAGAGAGAGAGAGAGAGAAAGGGAGAGAGAGACATCAATGATGAAAGAGAATCATTGATTGGCTGCCTCTTGCACGCCCCCCACTGGGGACCAAGCCTGCAAGCTAGGCATGTGCCCTTGACCAGAATAGAACCCGGGACCCTTCAGTCCGCAGGCCAATGCTATATCCACTGAGCCAAACCAGCTTGGGCTCATCATTGAGGTTTCTATCTTTCTCTCCCTCTCCCTTCCTCTCTCTGAAACCAATAAAAACATATTTTTTTAAAAAAGAAAGAAATTCATAGTAAATTGAGCCTCATTCCCATTGTGTTGCCATAAGGAAGCATCTGTGTTCAGTTGAAGTACAAAAGGAGAATGAGGCTTATTTGTCTTCACTTTTATAATATTCATGTCCTGGGTAATTTCCGACAACGGAACCATTTACCAAAAAAATGACTACAAGATAGATTGATTAAACTCCCTTTTTATCCTTGATTTGTTGTTCATGGGAAGTTAGCTATAACTTCTTTAATGTGAAGTGGGTTGAGCAGGGAATTTCTTCTATGTATCGGTGCAAAGATTCTCTTGTACTTTTGATGAGTCAATTATCCAAAGGACTTAAAAATATATTTACAATAGACATCATATCTACTGAGTGTAACATCACTAAAACTAATGCTCTTTTAATATTATGCTTGGGAGTACATTGTTGCCGAGGTATAAACTGACATCCAAAAGAGGGAGTTGTACATCTGTTTTATCCCCCACAATAAAGGTGATTCCTGGGAATTGTTCGCTGAATACCTCTACAAGCAGATGTAAATCATTTTCATTGATGATATGGGAGATGTCACTTATGAAGCTTAGGTACATCATTTTCTTATTTGGAAAATATAAACCTGTTAGACTCACAGAAAAGAAAAAAAGGAAGCAAACAAACACCACAGACTTTTATCAGAGATTTAAATAGAATGAATAGAATATTATGAAGTGATCCAGAAAACTATTTTTAAAAATACATTTAAAAAAATAAAAAATAGGTTTGACTACATCTATTCTAAGATAAAGATTTAGGTTTTCTCAATGCAAATAGTAACTTCATTACCCTAATTAAGACTCCAGAGCCAGAGTGCCATTTAGAGACAAAGATAATATATATACATAAATATACCAATATATATATATATATATATATATATATATATATATATATAATCAGTGGTTCACTTTTTCTGTGGTCCATGCATTTTTTAAACAAATCTCCAAGACAAAATTAGTAATAAAAATACAGTATTATCTTGTGCAGTTATAAAAGCTAATGTTTAATATGATAATATTAGGCATACTAAAATTATCATTTCAGAAAAAAAATCAATGCTTTATCAAGTTGCTAGATGTCAAATGATGTAGCTAATTTAGTTTACACTAATAAATTAAAACTTTTTTTGATGCTCATATCATTTTCACAAGATCCCAAAATTTGACTTTTACACAATAGACACTGAGTTCTTAGTTTTGAAGGACTTACATGAATATATATTAGCATTTGTTAACAGTGTAAATTATCCCATAAAAATATAAAACACCCATTAGTTAAAATATATTCCTACCTTAATATACTTACTTAATGGTAGCCAACCTATATTCAGGAGTCCAGTGATATCATAGGATTTTTTAAAATATATAATCTCTGACACTTTTGTGGCATAAAAAATACTGGTTGCAAATAAGTAACTTTACATATTAACTCAAAAATGCTACTCTTTAGAGCTGAATTACCATAGTGTGTTTAAAATTTTAGTTAAGTTATTACAGATTATGATAAATGACATATACATGAAATATGGTCAGATGAACCAATTGAAAGAAATGCTCTCCTTTTATCTGGCAGCACATGACAGTAATATTAGTGAGGTGCCCAAAGAGTCTTAGTCTTCTCTCATTTCCTCTCAGTAACTCTTTGTCTTTTCCTTCCTGCTCATAAACATTCCCACACGTACACACTCGTGAGCACATGGGCTTGCATACGTGCATGTACACACACCACTGTACCCAGCATAACATTTGAGGACTGGGTTTTTCACAGATATTTCCGGAACAATACAATATCCACCCAAAAGAATACACCTTATACCTTATACAGAAGTAGCCAATAATGGAGCTTTAAATTGAATGTAGAATGGGAAACTATAAATCTTTGAGAAAAAGGGAGTTTAATCTATCTTGTGGTTATTTCTTAACTATTCCATTGTCTGAAATTACCCAGGACATAAACATCATAACAGTGGAGACCAGGCTGGCACTCCTTTTGTTCATCAGTTTTACTCAACATGTTTCCATCTGGTACCACAAAGGAGAGAAAGCTCAATGTAAGGTAAACTCCCTTACCCGCCCACTTTTTTTTCCTCCAAGATAGTTAAGTAATGTACATATGCATGAATGAAGTATGACTTTTTAGGCAAAAAGGTATTGCTGAACTAACCCTAAGATGCATCTTATAACAGCTTACTCATTGTTTGACACTATCCATTTGAGGATGAAACTGGAATTCATCCTGGGCTTTGAAGGCAAAATGATACTCTTATAATATTCTCTTACAGCCTGACCTGCTCAGCTCAGTGGTTGAGCACCGATCTATGAAACAGGAGGTAACAGGTTTGATTCGGCCTGGGATGTGGGTGTGGGGTGTGCAGGAGGCAGCCCATCAATGATTCTCTCTCATAATTGATGTTTCTACTTCCCTTCCTCTCTGAATTCAATAAAATGTATTATAAAAAATAGTCTCTTACAATTTTATTTTCACTTTTTAAGTTGTTCTTCTGTGTAACTCGCCAAGGTTGGCTTTCTGGAGGTTCCCAGTCCCTAAAGATCTGGGAAAGTAGGATTAACTCTGTCCATCTGCCAGAGTATTAATCTTTCAAATAGCAATCTAATCTTCTAACATTAAGTGTTTTTTGATCATTAAGGCAAGGGTCCAAGATAATGTTCTCTGAATGAAGCTGATAGATGCAGAGCCTGTTGTAGCAAGGACATGTAAATTGAATTATATGTTAAAAGTGCCTAATTCACATAGCCACTAAATGTTTGGTTGTTCTCCATACGTCAAGGTCTATGTTTTCATCAATTTAAAATTATAGTGCTTTATGTTGTATTTATGATAGCAACTGGTAATTAATAAAATACTAAATTTCAGAATATATAATTTAAAAGTTCAGTACAATTAGCTATCTGCAACAGAAAACATCATTTTTCAAATATTGATGGTTATATTCCACATTTGTTCTCACAAAATTTTCTTTTAAGGAAAAATTATTATCTATTTACATACGTTATTTGGTCAAACTAGACCAAGAAAAACGTTAATGCATAACTTCATATTACAATAAAAGTTATATGGCTGATGTTTAAAATCTTAACACTGTTGTAAAATTTGGAAGAAGTGTCCATTTTTAATTATATTGTAATCAAGATTCACAAAGGAACTCATTAAAAAAATTCTTAGTAGCAAAGGGTGCTACTGACACGTTTGTGAACAGGTGTTTTATTTGACTACACACGTGAGGTAGGTAAAAGAGTTTCCAAGTGTCTTTGATAGTATTGAAAGTTGACAGTGTGCTAGGTGCTAAGAAACAAAATCTGACTTTAAAGCCTTTGATCTGGCAAAACTCTGTGCTTCTCAGGAAGTAAACTCTTCCTCCCCAGCAGGCTCTGTGGAGTTAGTGCCTCCTGGTCTCACTGAGAGTCGTTAGGATATCCTCGCCTTCCCCACGCTAGAGCTGATGGTTGTCTTCCCATCTCAATACTCCGTCTTACTAACCCAATATGTAAACATTGAACTAAGTTAGATTGCCATATTTGAAAGTATTCAGCCATGCATAAACCACGTAAAATATTTATTGTATAGAATGAATGTTATTAAATAACTATGTCAAAGGGTATTCACTACTTTTCATTATTGTACCAAATCACTCGGTGGGATAGCGCCTGGCCTTCTGTTAACGTGTGGTTCAGAATGCAATTCAACTTTGGTTTGTTAGTCTTTTCTCACCACAGAATTTAATTTGGCTATTTATCTGTTCCTGGGTTTGCTTTTATTGTGTCTTTCATCTACTTTCTGCAATAATTTAAAATGAAATTTTAAACCTGGACTCATGCCTCCAGGGAATGGCTGACATTTGGTAGGCCAATAGGACACAAGCCTTTGTTGAAAGCCTACTAAGTGCTAGTGGATGTGGCATACCATTTCATCATTCCTGTCTTCAGAGACAGGCATCCCTATTCCTCTCTATAGATGAAAAAATTACAGCCTAATGACACTGAGCAAGTTAATCCATGTCATACCATTACTCCTTTAAGAAAGGAGGATCTGGGCCCTCTCTGCCTGGTTTTCCCAGTTCACCGCTCTGCTGAGTAACTGCATAGGCCCAGTAATCCCAACATGCCTCTGTAACAGGCAGGCCTTGGTCTCAGGACAAGATAATGAATTGTTAGGATCCACAGTCCTGTCAAAAATTGCTTTCATTTGAAGGCACTGTTTTAAGTTTGTATACTAGATTTGACTTTTGCTCTCTTCATTGATTTTATTAATAGCTAGCCCTTTCCCTAAAAAAGAAATATTCTTCAAAAATAACCAACAGGCCTGGCCAGTGTGGCTTGTTGAGCGTCACCCCACGAACCTGGAGGTCACTGGTTTGATCCCCAGTAGGGGGCATGCAGGAGGCAACCTATGGATGCTTCTCTCTCTCTCTCTCCCTCTACCCTTCCTCTCTCTGAAATCAATAAAATCATATTTTTTTTGGATCCCCAGTAGGGGGCATGCAGGAGGCAACCTATGAATGCTTCTCTTTCGTCATTGATGTTTCTCTCTCTCTCTTTCTCTCTCTCTCTCTCTCTCTCTCTCTCTCTCTCTCTCTCTCTCTCTCTCCCTCTACACTTCCTCTCTCTGAAATCAATAAAACCATATTTTTTTAAAAAAATAAGCAACAGGATCAATTTAAAAAGTAATTTTAAAGGAGGAAAATTGGAGGGGGAAACGTCTACATATGTTAGATGATTGAGCTTAAAATTGTTGTGCCAATAAACTGAGTTTATAAACTATAAACTCTAATCATATGCACTTAATAAGTAGTTGTTATGTATTAATATTGACTCCATTTGATCACTGTGAGAACCCGATACGGTAGATATTGTTATGACACCTGTTTCACTGCTGAACACATGAGACAAACCTTTCCAAATGATGGCAGCATCATTGGCTGGAAGGATACAAACTCATGCCCTGACATCGTTTTCACAAACAACTGTATCCTTGACTGCCAACAGCCATGGGCCTGAGACGGTGGATCCGGCCCCCCGTGCAGCTCCGTGTGTTTCCTCTGAATCAGCACCCCCTCTGCAGCACAGGTGTTCCCGTAATTATGATGCATCGGGGAAATTCTCCGTGTTCAATGGCCCTCAGACTCGCGCTTCCACCTCATCAGTCACATGTCAGTCTAACTCCACCCTGCGCCCTAAATCTCTGGTGTCATTAAGAAGCTGCAAACTTCAGAGGACAGATTTGCAGCTGTGATGTATAATACAGAGCATTTCATGAAAATGTATGAGCGTGAGGTTTTTTTCTCCTAATATTTCCTCTGTAGCAATCTGCCAGAACCATAACCATCTAGACATGTTTATTAGACAGATTTTTAAAACAGGCTTTCATTACCCCGTGTGCTGTGATGTTCCCTTGTTATTTCATAAACACTCCATTGATATTCTTTCGGCAACAAAGAGCCCTAACCTCTGAAACACAGCTGCTGATCTTGCCACTGACATCTGTGTTTCCCACCACCTCGGAGGCCTCACCTTGATCTGACTGGAGTCCTTGCTATACTTTCTGACTTGCTCGCCAAGACCAAGGGGCTTGCATATATTTAATGGGACACTGATATATCTCAGCAGGTAAAGGATGCCTGGAAGGTCAAACATGTCTCAAAAATCGTGGGTGAAAAATATAATTATATTTTGAGTGATGGGACTCCATAATAAATAGTATATTTGAAATATTTAGCATTCTTGGCTGTTTTCTCTGATTTCCAATAGAATGTATAGACTTTTCAGATCTTGAAGATTAACTTACACATTTTTTTTATTATATGTTCTGTCACATATATTTAAGAACTTATTACTTGTATTTTAATATTTTGGAAGCATCAAACATGTCACTTACACTGTTTTGCTTTGCAAATACTGTATTAAGTGCTCAAATGTTTCGTTCATTCCTTCCTTTTTTCTTTCCTTCCTCCTTCCTTTTTCTTTCTTTCTCTTTTCTTTTTTCCTCTTTTTATACATTCTTTCATCAGTTTTTTTCTGATTTATGCATTCATTCATTAATTATTCGCACATTCTCTCTTGAGGCACTTTGCACAATTATTACCCTAATAATACAATTTTTGAAAAAAAATTTAACTCTATGGTATTTTCATATTTACTATTGACACTTGAGATTACTAGCCAGGACCCAAATACATTCGCAAGCCCTGAAATGAGAAAAAAGAAACAAGTTAAATTGCAGAAAATTAGAATATGGTAATAGCTCACCACTATTTTCCTTGATACTTATTATCAAAAAAGTCCATTTGTGAGAAACTTGTATTCAATTAAAAATAAAATTTTCAAGTTTTATGCAATTAGCAATGATTTCCATGATAAATAGTAATATGCAAAGTTTATGTATCTGTTCGTTTCTTTTTATTTGAAAACTAGAGGTCTGATGCACAAATTCATGCACAGGTGGGGTCTGGCTGATCCACCCCAATGGGGGCCAATCAGGCTGGGTTGGTGGCGGGGGGGGGGGGTAGAAGGGCATGTGGGAGGTTGGCTGGCTGACCCCTCCCCCAATCAGGTTGGCCAGGGAGGGGGGGCTGTGGAAGGTTGGCCGGCCCTACCCCCAAGTGGGGGGCAATAGGAGTGTGTCCAGCTGGGGGAGCTGTGAGAAGGGGGTGGTGGTGACTGAGGGCAGGGCTGGCCAAGTGGAGGGACCACCAGCCATTGGTCAGCTGGCCCCACCTCTGATTGGGGTGGGAGTGGTTGATCGGGGTGGAGCCAGCCAGAGGCAGGGGCTGTGGGGAGTTGCAGGGGCCGATTGGGGCTTCAATCAGGCTGGTTGGCTGCTGCAGTGCGTGTCATAGCGGCTGATCATTCCAGTCATTCCAGTCATTCTGTTATTCTGGTTGCTTGGCTTTTATAAATACAGATTTTTTAAAGGAAGCACAAAATCGAATAGTAGCATTAGCAATGAGAATCATCATTAAACGGCACATGCAGAGAAATGCAGATTCTTTATTTGAGGTAAATCCAATCCTTTCTAATTCATCTCCTGCAGCATACAGAAATGTAATTGCACCCAAATGTAAGAACTGTCTCACTAGTCCTAGCAAAAGAATCCTTAAGTGGTAAATATAGCCAAAATGCCATTGACTAGGCACAAAAGTAAACCGTTATTTCCAAGGAAAAGTCCTTTGGATTGAAAAGTGTGAACAAAATGGTACCTACACCAGAATTCAATCGAAATGATGCAAGTAAGAAACACTTTTGATGAATTTTATTATCTGCTTAAATAGCAATCCTATATAAGGCTAATATGCAAATCGACTGAACAGCAGAATGACCGGTCGCTATGACGCACACTGACCACCAGGGGGAAGATGCACAATGCAGGAGCTGCTCCTGGTGGTCAGTGCTCTCCCGGAGGGGGAGTGGAGAGTGCTGTTCATCCAGAAGCTAGGCTCATGGCTGGTGAGCACAGCGGCGGTTGCAGGAGCCTCTCCTGCCTCTGCCAGTCGTGCTAAGGACCCCTTGGGGGATTCCCGCCTGCTGGCTTAGGCCCACTCCCTGGGTCCTGGACTGAGAGAGTGCACAGGCTTGGCTGAGGGACTCCCCCACCCCACACCCCCAGTGCACAAATGTCGTGCACTGGGCCTCTACTATAATATGAAAATGGTTGAGAATGCTGGAGTGCTTGTTTTACTTTCATTTATAGTCTTATGGCTACTATTTCTTGGACTCTTACTCTCAGCCAGTCTTATGCTCAGGACCTTACCAGCTTCATTGTGTTGAATTCCCTAAAGAAACCTATAAAATGCAGTTTTTAATCCAAATTTTAAATACAACAAACCTACACTTTAGAATTGTTTATTTTAACACATTATTTTTATGGGCAAACTTGTGAGAAATTTTTGAATGACCATAATATCAAGCATAGGTATATTTCTCCTAGAAAGTCAAACTTACCATTTATTAAATATTTGAATAAGAGTTTCAATATTTGTTTTTCTAGTATTGCTAAACTACTTGGAGCTAGCATTGCAGCTCCGCTGGGAAAATATCCATATTAGTTCAGAATACATACTTAGTTTCATCCAAGTGTCCATTTCAATAGGTTCCCAAACTTCCTTTTTTTGTTATTTTTAAGTTAAGCTATTTTAATGTATAACACTTCACATAAACAAATAAGTACTATGAGATTTCATAAGTAAATGTATGAATACATTTGCCTAAATGGGCTTTTCTACTGGCTAAAGTGGTTGTCTTTCTTTTTAAATCATCAATTAAGTATTGCAATTTCATTTCATTTCATTTCATCTGTGTTATGGTGAGCCAGTTTTTTCTCTTCTTCGGTGGAGTCTGATCACTCCCTGGGTAAGGTAAGAAAAAGAAATATTCAGAAGACCTCTCATTGTGGTGACCTATAAAGCTTTCTGAAGTGGCTCATTTTTATCTTGATTATCCCCGAGGAGTTCACAAAGAACTTGACTTCCTATGCAGGGAGGGTGCTCTGTGCCCTCTTGTGCCAGTCATAGGACATGGTCTATGTGCCCTCATCCACAACCATGAAAACCAGCCTCATGAAAAATAGAAGGTGGTATACTTTTATCCCGCTCTATTTCTGCTCAGTTATTCTTATTTTTCATTTTGACTCTGCTACTGCTTAGATGTATGACCTTGATTAAATTGTTTGACTGCCCTGTGCCTCACACTTCTCATTGGCCAATGAGGAATAATAGTACCTAATCCCAGAGTTAATGTGAGGATTAACATAAGCTATCTCAGGTAATATATCTGGCACGTAGGAAAGACTCACTAAATGTAAGCTGTTCTGGTTGTCCCTGGTATTACTACTCTAGATTATTATGGGGTGCAGAGTCATACTCTATTTTTAAAAATGTCATGATGACTTTGTTATCACCTTTATGGAGCAACAGTAATTTTTCAGGAAGTATGGAAGGGATACTTTCAGTATTCCTAGTCAAGGTTCTGTAAGAGTACTGTTTTTTTTTTTTTGTTTGTTTGTTTGTTTTTAATATGAGTTATATTATTTGACCTATAAGGAAGTTACAGAATGACATAGTCAATATATACTGTTTGACCAGTTACAATGGATTTACTAGAATTTTAATAAATAATCCTCTCAACTCAAAAATACAGGATATGTACAATGAGTATTCAAAATAGTTACAGTATTAGGATGAAAATATGAGTTGTTTCAGCTGTTTTGCCATCTCAATATATGGATGTTTGATATATTTTAAGTTATTGTTTTATTTCAGAGTAGCTTTGGGTTAGGACTCAGATGGCTCATGTGGCCTGAAATAATTTGTATATCTGTCATTACTTTCTTCCTTTCAGCTCTGATCAACTATGTATATATCCTTATTTAAATTAAAAATTTTTAAATTGATTTCAGAGAGGAAGGGAGAGGGAGAGAGAGCTAGAAACATCAGTAATGAGAATCACTGATTGGCTGCCTGGGGATTGAGCCCGCAACCCAGGCATGTGCCCTTGATCAGAATTGAACCTGGGACCCTTCAGTCTGCAGACCTATGCTCTATCCACTGAGCAAAACCAGCGAGGGCTCAAATTAACTTTTATTTCTCACTTTTGGGTTACCTCTATAAATATGCCAAACTATGAAATTTGCTACAATAGTTAGTCTTATATGAATTCTAATTCTATTTATCTAAGTAACTTGATATTTAAATTTAGTTTTGAAGAAAATAAACATCCTATTTAGAACAGTTTTTAAATTAATAGTTTTATAATACAGATATTCTCACCAACCTGTTTCATAAGTTTGAATTTTCACAAATCCAGTTTTTAATGTTAGATTGTAATGTCTAGCATTTAAGAGAGGACTAAGAAAAATAGTGTTCTAAGAAACAATACTAACTCTTGCAAAAATTTCATATATAATTGTTTTAAAGGAAATTATATAGAAAATGAATAATTTTATTCACTCATGAAGAATTGATTTTTAAAAGAGTGTTGACCTAAAGAATTTTACCAGAAATAAATACCATAGCTTGCTTTTCTTCTTACTGGAAGTGGTACTTGTGGAGTGAAATTAGTCATTTGCTACAATACAGATAAACAGACCACATAACTTCTGTCATTTATGTTCTGGTGCTAAAATGAAGTTAGGCATGTCTAGAGGAAGGAGTTCAATACTACTTTATGAGAAACTTGATAAGTTTTCTAGAACACCAAAGCTGATACAAGAGCTTTAGTATTCGTAAGACTATTAATCAGATCATGAGTTTAAGAAAAGTTTTATTCTTCATATGATATTATACACTGCTTATTTTTAAGAGTAAAAAGGAAATTTATATTTATTAACAAATGTATATTTAATGCATCCAATCATTACTCATTTGTTTAAACTGTTAATAATAATTTATAGGAGGAAATAAGGGTATAAAATTGTCATGCTACAAGTACTGCTTAATCTCAGGTGTAAGTTATTATTTGTGTTTTTGCTTGTAACTTTGGTGGGAAGTAGAGAGGACATAAAATTATGTGACATAGAAAGCCTGAGGGCTTAATCCTTCCAGGAACATTAGATTAATATTACTATGATTGTTATTATATTCAACAGCAACATAAACAATGTACAGTAGTTATAATTTACTACTACTAACTTTAAGTTATTGTATTCTTACTTCAAGGTCATGGCAGAGTTATTATTTTCCCAATATTATTTGTAGAAAAATTAAGTTTCAGGAAAATTGAGTAATTTGCCAAAGTAATAGAAATAAACACCTTTCAAAGCTGAGACTTCAACTCAATTCATGCTGGCTTTGAAGTCTATATATCTAATCAATAAAAACATTCCCTGGTATTGTTCAACGAGCCAGATGATTTTAAGCAGACATTGCTATAATATTAGTACACTATACAAGATATTAAGGGTAATCAATGTATTAAAGATAAGAATATTAAACTTCATTAAATATATTAAAATCTTATAACATATTGACTTGGTAATAAAATAAACCTTATAAAGGTGAAAGAGATAATGCCACATGTTATATATTAATATGTTTCTAAAGAACAAATGGAAATTTCATGAAATGTCTAAAATCAGATTAGTATTGAGTGCATTTAAAAAATCAGTCTTTTGTCTGTAAATTTAATATTATTTTAATCATTTCCTGTAGGTCAGTACATGTGGCCGGTTGCTGCCAGATTATTTTTTTAGCATATCTTTGAGTTTTTATGGCTTTCTTTATTGCATAGTTAGAGTGAGTTCTGGGGGATCAAAATTGAAAATTTAATTAATGTTATGTTATTTATTTTAACTTTATATTGAATATGTTATTTTATTTATTCACTATTCTTGATCACAATAATCAATACTATAATTAAGATGAAACCTGACTTACAACATATCTATGAAATTATATCTCTAGGCATTTAGTCTTAGTGATGCACCTTTGCAGCTGAAATACAATGATGGGATGGAAGATTCATATTTATAAACTCACATTTCCTCAGTATGGGATATAAGCAATTTAACCTTAAATCTCAATACACAGCACTATAGTTACTGCTTACAAATTCACTTGATTCACTAGATCCTGAGCTACCTACAGGGACTTGATTATCTACTACTTTTTTTTTCAATCTCTAGAAAAATACCTGGCAAGTTGTTGATATTCCACCAATAATCATTTATTTAAATGAATGAATGTCTCCTATAGCCATTAGAAATATACAATATAAATAATTATATAAAATAAGCTATTATTAATTAAAATTATTTAAATTGATGGGTTAATGATTTAGAAAGAGTGTTGAGTTAACATACAGTTCTGGAGGAAATTGAGGATAACTTGCTTTTGTCATTCCTGGAAACACTAATTATAAAATAAATTCAGCCACTTGTTATATACAGTCTTTCTGTTTGAGATTAAAACCAGCAACAACACAGATGTGCTGAGCCTGTAAACATTTCATAGTGCTAAGGCCTATTTGTAAGTTCGTTAAACATTAAGAACATTTTTTACACTTAATAAAGTTCTGTTTAGGTTCTCAGGACATTCCACAAAGGTATTATTTCCCAGTACAAACTATAGAAAGTGATCCTACTTCCAGATGGGAAAATTTACAATTGCTGTTGTCCTTTAAGTGTTCCTGTCAAAACATTAAAAGCTCTCTTGCTATAGGCTATAAATGTACAGGAAAATGAAAAAAAAAAAAAAAAAGTAAAACAAGTAATTTGCAGTACACTATTCAAGAATTAGAAGCATTGAAAACTAAAATTATTATTTTTTTTGCAAAAATCATATCGAGTAATTTGAACAACTTGACTTAATTTTTGGTACAGAGCTTACACTCTTGGGGTCAATCATTTCTACACTTGGCGAATGGTCCTACCCCTTTCTAAGTATTTGTCAGTTCAGAACATTTTATCCTTTGCCTTGTCGATGTCAGGAAAAATATCTGAGATTCCCTGTAAAGCGAAGGCTTTCTGCCAGCGCTACTTCCTCTGGGACACCTTCCTCCTCTTGTGATCGTTGTCCTCATTTACATTGTTCTTTCCCTCAGTTCCTCTGGCTGCACGTCCAGAGTGGCAGCAGGGCCGATGTTCCAGGGTCAGATGTTTTGGGGGTTTTTTTATGACTCCATTTCATTTTGATTAGAATTTCACTTCCAGAATTATTACTTGTCATTTCTTTACTGTATTTTCAACTGTATATTGGTCAAATTCAGTCTTTTGTTATATATATATATATTTTAATATATTTTATTGATCTTTTACAGAGAGGAAGGGAGAGAGATAGAGAGTTAGAAACATCGATGAGAGAGAAACATCATCAGCTGCCTCTTGCACATCTCCTACTGGGGTTGTGCCCATAACCAAGGTACATGCCCTTGACCAGAATCGAACCTGGGACCTTTCAGTCCGCAGGCTGACGCTCTATTTACTGAGCCAAACCGGTTATGGCAGTCTTTTGTTATATATTTTTGTAATATATAATGTGGGAGACAAGGAGGCAACACACCTACAAGTTTTCCTTTATTTCATTTTCTAGACTTTGGTAGTTGTTTATTTCCTACCATTTCCAATGTCTTATTGTATTCACTATCTTTTTTGTTGCTTCTCTTTTTCACCTATTGTTTTAAAATATATATATATTTTATTTCAGAGAGGAAGGGAAAGGGAGAGAGAGATAGAAACATCATTGATGAGAGAGAATCATTGACTAGCGACTAGCTGGCTCCTGCAAGCCCCACACTGGGGATTGAGTCCGCAACCCGGGCATGTGCCTGACTGGGAATAGAACCGTAACCTCCTGGTTCATAGGTTGATGCTCAACCACTGAGACATACGGGCCAGGCTTATGTTTCACCTATTGATACTGTTCTAAAATGAAAGTCTATTGAGATATCTTATTTTCTCACTTTTTTTTATTGTGGTAAAATATAGATAACATAAAATTTACTATTCTCACCATTTCTTTTAAATATAACTCAGTTATATTAAGTACAGTCACATTGCTGTGAAACCATCACTACCATCCATTCTGATAACTTTTTCATCTTGCAAAACTTAAACTCTAGAATCATTCAACAATAATTCTCCACTCCCCCCTGCCACCAGTCCCTGACTGTCACCATCCTACCTCTGTCTCTACTTTCTACATTTTACTAAAATAAATACTTTATATAAGTGAAACTATACAGTGTTTATCTTTGTGTTTGGCTTATTTCCCCAGCATACTGTCCTTAAGGGGAGAGCAAGTTTAGGACATTTTAATAAATTCACTTAAAGTCTTATCAGTTTTCGTTGTTGTTGTTGTTTGTTTGTTTGTTGTTTTTGTTTTGTTTTTTACTGAGCCTGCTCCTTCCTCTGGGCATGTGCAATGACCTTTGAATTTTCCCGATTTATATGGTGACATTTCATTGTCCTGCTCTTTACTCTCTGGCTCCCCATAGGAGAAAAAGAGAAAAATAAAGAGAGTGAAAAAGTTCTAGCCTTTTCAATACCCCGGACGTCACTTTGGCCGCAGGAGGGAGGGCTTGCAATGATGAAGTAGGTGCAACAGCAAGATCCTGTCTGATAGGAAACAGCACTCTGTTATGAGAGCACAGGTCCCTGGACTGGTAAGGCAGGTCTGTTTTGCCCAGGTTGGCCCCACAAGCTAGCACAAGCTGTTCCAGAATGCATGAGCAAATGTATGCCACAAGAGTGAGGGATGGAGAATAAATACTACTGCGTTCAGAGATAGAACTGACCAAAATTAATCATAATTTGCCATCTGAAACGTCTTATAAAAGTTGCAAACCGTCAGTAGACTCCAGAGTTCCAAAATGGTTGCACAGACAGACTCTGTAATGCAATTGCTGATAGGTACTTCTCCCTCTGCCATCTTCCCAGAATCCTCTAGCCAGTATTATCTTGTACATGTAATATAAAATATTAACTAGTTTGTGCATTTAATATTCATCCTTTATATTATAAAACTTTGTAAAATATCATTATTTGAAAAATATAATAGGCTTTTGATGCTTGGTTGTCAAATGGTTATTGTACAGTTTTTGAGTAATTCAATTATTGTATTATGTAAACATAGCATACTGTTGTCATTCATAGTTTCAAATAAAATGTTATGGTTATGAATGCTTATGCCCTAGCTGGTTTGGCTCAGTGGATAAAGCTTTGGCCTGCAGACTGAAGGGTCCCAGGTTCTATTCTGGTCAAGGGCATATGCCTGGGTTGTAAGCTCAGTCCCCAGTGGGGAGCATGTAGGAGGCAGCCAATCAATGATTCTCTCTCATTATTGATGTTTCTATTTCTCCATCTCCTTTTCTCTCTGAAATTAATATATATATAAATTCATGCAGGGGGCATGGGGGGGTGTCCCCCCAGGGCAATGGTCGGCAAACTCATTAGTCAACAGAGCCAAATATCAACAGTACAATGATTGAAATTTCTTTTGAGAGCCAAATTTTTTAAACTTAAACTATATAGGTAGGGACATTGTTATTAACTTAATTAGGGTACTCCTAAGGCTTAGGAAGAGCCACACTCCAGGGGCCAAAGAGCTGCATGTGGCTCGCAAGCTGCAGTTTGCCGACCATGGCCCTAGGGGATGTCCCAATGCCGATTTAGGCCCGATTGGGCCTAAACTGGCATTCAGACATCCCTCTCGCAATCCAGGACTGCTTGCTCCTAACCACTCGCCTGCCTGCTCACTCCTAACTGCTTGCCTGCCTGCCTGCTCAGTGCACATCATAGTGACCAGTCGTTCCACCATTCAATTGATTTGCATATTGCCCTTTTATTACATAGGAGATATATATATATATATATATATATATATATATATATATATATATGAATGTTTATATTCCCTGATGAGATTCTATATTATCAGCCAGGTGGGTTCTCTTGTATTGTTTTGGAGAAACAATAACTATTTTTAAAAAGTAAAAGTGTTGCGATTCATACTGGGGCACCCCATAAAGAATTGTGTGATAATTACACAAAATTGCAAATAAACACCTGCACGTACTCAAAAGGAGGTGTCCCTTAGGATCCCCTAAATTGATTTTCTTAAATGCTATATACCTCATCTTTTAAATGAGCTCCTCTCAAACATATTCTTTAGTTTGGCAAAATCTGCTAAGTTTTTATTTTTCTTCCTTTTTTGCATAAAAATGACAGACACTAAATTCATGAAGATAAAGTAATTTTGTCAATATAGAAAGTACACTTGCAGTGTGGAACTGAGGTGGCTCTACAATATGTGTATAAAATAGAAAAAAAGAGTCCTAGTTAAATAAGTGATTTATGAAGATATGAAATGATATTGATACAATATAGAGAAATTAATGTTAAAGAAACACCACTGTACAATCTAAAATTTCATGTAAAATATTAAAGTCACAACCAATGGCCAATTTATGATGAGCCATGATTACACATAAGATGGTTTCTTCTTTAGAGGAGAACATTTTCAGTAATTTGTCTAGTTTTTCTTGCTACTTAGTCTTTATAGTACATGCTAGGTGTTGTGTAGGATAATAAAATCTTTATAGCGTTCTACTGTTTTACAAAATATTATCTGCACATATCATTTTATATGTTATCCAAAGAACTCTTTCATAGTGCAATTATTATTGCTATTCATTTTACAGATGAGAAAACTTCCTTGGCTAGCTTGCTGACTTTCTCAAGGTCAGCATAAACATATTGAAACATCACCAGCCTAATTAGATAAACACTCTATGTTTCTGTCCTTGATAAAATTACAAACTCACACTTAGGGCATAAAGAGAAAAATCTACAATTTCTAAAGCATTAGTGATTCTTTTCAAATTTACTTTTATCGATGAGACAGAAACAAACAAAGAACCAGAGTTACATGTCAGCATCGTGTGCCACAATTCCTAAATGGATAACAGCACCAGCAACATCATCTTTGACTGCAAGCAGGCATGCAATATGTAGGACTCTTGGGTGTTGCCAGAGTCACAGTCAGACTGCCCCGTGGATGTGTGAATGTACGGAGGTGTAAAGACATATGTCTCTCCCCGGAGAATTGAAACATTTTTCAAAAAACCAAGAGTGTCGTGGCCAGTGCATGTTGGGGCTTCTCCCTGAGAAAGTCTGTCACTTTCTCTCGGTCTCCGATGGCTTTCTCTGCAGCTAACAGATCTCTGCTCAAGTCAGCCTGGCTTGTCCAGCAGCTGCCACTTTGCAGCAGTCAATGGCCATGTTCTATTGCTTTAGGTTGTATTTCCTTGTAACTATGATCACTAAATTCAACCTTCAGAAAAAATCTTTTAGTTTATCTTGATGGAACATTATGTTATTGAAATTAACTGAGGAATAGCAAAATAATATCCAAACCTGCCCATCTCAGGGAAATATGGGATCATACAACGAAGTGACTTAAAAGAGTCAATGAATGACCTTGGTAGATAGAAGAGATATGTGATTGTCCTACATGGGGTTCATTTTGTCAATAAATGCGTGCGATCTTACAAATTACATTTTTCTTCAATGTTCAATAAAAATGTGAGGGATAGTCATTAAAATATGTAAATGTTCGCCCTAGCCAGTTTGACTCAATGGATAGATGTTGGCCAGAAGACTTAAGAGTCCCAGGTTCTATTCTGGTCAAGGACATGTACCTTGGTCTACTGGGGTGTGTGTGGGAGGCAACCAATTGATCTGTCTCTCTCACACTGATGTTTCTCTCTGTGTGCTTCCCCCTCCCTTTCATTCTCTGTAAAAGTCAATGGAAAAAATATCCTCAGGTGAGGATTAACAAAAAAACAGAACTAAAATATGTAAATGTTCAGTTGATTTATTTTATAAGTAGCAAAACATAAATATTATGCCAGTATTACATGTGTGTTTTTTTTAAAAAAAAGATGGGTCAGTAATTTATTAGTGGTGTTGGTTTCTGAATTTGGAATTGCCAGGCACCATTTTGTTTTGTGGAGGTTCATTTGATGGGGTTCAGAGCTCCCTTAGCAGTTTCACCAGATCAGAAATTCAATTTCATTTGTGCCTTTGGGTTAGCAAAGTGGTTGGGCACTGATCTGCATAAACATAAATGTATACATGCATTTTATCTATGTCTATGTCCTCTCTGTATCTCTATCTCTATCTCCTACAATATCAAATTTTAGTTTATAGCAGATATATAAATTTCATGGATCAAGAATACCCATGCCAACGTATCAGAAATCCACCTACCTGAGTGGCCAAATCATAAATCAAAATATGTCTTAGTAGGTATGGACACAATAATAGGACTAACATAGATTTGATAAACACTTAATTGAAGCAATCTAGGAGAAGTTCAATAAATCATCCTGTCTGCCAAGAATCGAAGTCCCTTCCGTTTTTCTGAGTATTCACTTCTCTGCTGTATAGTGACATGTGGACACAATAAGGGGTTGCCACAGGCTCTACTTTCTAGATTTCACAAGGAACCTTTCTTTGTAAGCACTGCTTTTTTGGAGTCCTTTTCATATTAATGAATCAGCTATAGTTTTTGCACATGAATCAGTCAGTTATGCCTCCCTGGGATGTTTTTCCCCTTGTGTATTTTTTTTTTTCATTTTCTCTACTGCATGTTTGTATTTACAGCCTTATGCCTTGATGTGTTCCAGTTCTATATTATAGGGTCATTTCCCTTCTATTTCCATTTTTCTAGTCAACAAGTATGAATTATACCAGATTAACAAGGCTATATTTGGAATTCAGATGGCTTAGAAATATTATGTTCATATTTATCATTGTTTTACATGTTGGCTCTGGAATGAAAAGAGAAAAATAACATGGTGCAAATTTACATCGCAATATGTTTAATAAGCAATATCCATGACGTTCTTTCAGAGACAGCAATGTGTGAGGAGTTGAGCTTTGTGATAAAAGGTTTAGAGAAATTGAGCTTTTTTAATTTTTCTTTTTTTTTTTACCATCTGCCTTTTTGCAGTTCAACTTTGGAAATCCTCCTAAAAACTGTGATTTCTATTTTGCACATTCCTGAATTTGGACTCATCTAGGGGCTTGCCTTCCAAAAATGATATTGTGCCCGTTCTGAGCTGAGCCCTCAGAAATCCTTTCACAATTCTGTTCTCCCATTTGACAACTTTCCCAGTCACCTTGTGTAAAATTCTGGGCTGGTCAGTTGGATGATGAAAGACTTGTGGCCCAATTGCTCTCATTTATCCAGCTGACAGCCAGCCAACCCCCAAAAAGACCTGAATGAGTGAGCTCATCTGAGGCCAAAAGACTGTCCAGCTGAACCCAGCCAAAACTGCTGACTCACGGAGTCTTGAGCCAAATAAATGGCTTGCTTTATGCCACGAGTTTTATGTGGTTTGTTATCGTCATGAGTTGAATATCGTTTATCCCTCCAATCCATACATTGAATTCCTAACCCTCAGTGTCTCAGAATGTGACCTTATTTAGAAATGGAATCATTGCTGATATGCTAGTCATAGTAATTAGTTAAGGGTAGATGGGGTCATACTGGAGTAAAATGGCCCCAATCCAATAATCCAAAAAGACTTATGTCCTTAAAAAAAAAAAGGGGGGGTGAGGGGGGGCGGAATGTAGACACAGATGTGCATACATATAGAATGCCATGTGAATTTGAAGGTAGAGATTGAGGTGATGCTTCTGCAAGACAAGGAAAGCCAAATGTTAGCAGCACACCAGCAGAAGCTAGGGGAGAGACCACAACAGCTTCCCTCTCCCAGTCCTCAGAGAGCATCAAAGCTGCCCACACTGTGATCATAAGCTTCCAGCCTCCAGAACTGAGACCTTTTGTTGTGTAAGCCCCTCATTTGGTGAAGTTTAGCAAAGGCTAACTCATTTAAGCTGTGGACTTAGCTATCACGAAATACACATACACGATAGGACCCATGCCCCAAGGTGTTGTTATGTACTGGTTACAGTGGTTCTCAACCTTCTGGCCCTTTAAATACAGTTCCTCATGTTGTAACCCAACCATAAAATTATTTTTGTTGCTACTTCGTAACTGTAATGCTGCTACTGTTATGAATTGTAATATAAATATCTGATATGCAGGATGGTCTTAGGCGACCCCTGTGAAAGGATCATTGGACCGCCAAAGGGGTCGCGACCCACAGGTTGAGAACCGCTGTAACTAGTAGAAGCTTTTTTTCATATTCTCACCAATGAAGACCTAAGCCATGTGTTGGTAACTTATGAAAGGGAAAGGCTAACGTAAATATCCATTAAGAAAAATATGTACATGGCTTGATAAGTGATAAATGTGTTTTAACCCTGGACATGGGGTTGAATTTTGCCACACCTTATTAAAAATAAAAAGTGGTAATGGTGGTTCCGGGGGCAGGGGGGATTTAAAGAACATCCTGGTTTCCTTGAAATATTTAAAGTTGATTTTAATTATTCTGAAATTAATATGTTTGCAGAATACATGAATGAAAAAATCACCCTTTAGAAATCATAGGTGAAGGAGAGAGGTCATAATTGCTTATGCATATCTGTAACTTTTGAATTCAACTGCCTATTTCCCCCAGGCAATCAAAGTTCAAGAGTTTAAAGATAAAAATGCAACAGAAGAGTCATATTGAAATCTGCACCATAATTTGGGTCACCTCTGCTCATGTGTTCTTTTTTCTTTCTTTCTTTTCTTTATTGATTAAGGTATTTCATATGTGTCTTTATCCCTCCATTGCCCTCCCTGCACCACCCCTCTCCCCCCCCCCCCCCCCCCCGCTCATGCCCTCATCACCACTGGTATCTGTGTCCATTGGTTAGGCTATATGCATGCACACAAGTCCTTTGGTTGATCTCTCCCCCTTACCCCCACCCTCCCCTACCTTCCCTCTGAGGTTTGAGCATCTGATCGATGCTTCACTGTCCCTGGATCTGTTTTGTTTTTGTTCCTCAGTTTGTTGTTTATTATAATTCACAAGTGAGTGAAATCATGTGATATTTATCTTTCTCTGACTGACTTATTTCACTTAGCATAATGCTCCCCAGGTCCATCCATGCTATTGCAAATGGTAGGCGCTCCTTCCTTTTTACAGCAGCATAGTATTCCATTGTGTAGATGCACCACCATTTTTTAATCCATTCATCTGCTGATGGGCACTTAGGCTGTTTCCAAATCTTAACTATTATAAATTGTGCTGCTGTGAACATAGGGGTGCATATATCCTTTCTGATTGGTGTTTCTAGTTTATTGGGATATATTCCTAGAAATGGGATTACTGGGTCAAATGGGAGTTCCATTTTTAGTTTTTTGAGGAAACGCCATACTGTTCTCCACAGTGGCTGTTCCAGTCTGTATTCCCACCAGCAGTGCAGGAGGGTTCCTTTTTCTCTGCATCCTCTCCAGCACTTATTTGTTGATTTGTTGATGATAGCCATTCTGACAGGGGTGAGATGGTACCACATTGTCGTTTTGATTTGCATCTCTCAGATGATTAGTGACTTTGAGCATGTTTTCATATGTTTCTTGGCCTTCCTGATGTCCTCTTTCAAAAGGTATCTATATAGGTCTGTTGCCAATTTTTTGATTGGGCTGTTTATCTTCCTTTTGTTAAGTTGTATGAGTTCCCTATAAATGTTGGAGATTAAACCCTTATCTGAGATAACATTGGCAAATATGTTCTCCCATGCAGTGGGCTTTCTTGTTGTTTTGTTGATGGTTTCTTTTGCTGTGCGGAAGCTTTTTATTTTGATGTAGTCCCATTTGTTTATTTTCTCTCTGGTTTCCGTATGTCTGAGATTTTGTTGCCTGTGGATTCCTCTAAGATTTTTATGGTTTCCCATCTTATTTTCAAGTCTTTTATCCATTTTGAGTTTATTTTTGTGAATGGAGTAAGTTGGTGGTCTAGTTTCAATTTTTTGCATATATCTGTCCAATTTTTCCAAAACCATTTATTGAAGAGACTGTCTGGACTCCATTGTATGCTCCTTTGTCAAATATTAATTGAGCCAAGTGGTTTGGGTCAATTTCTGCGTTCTCTATCCTATTCCATTGGTCTATATGTCTGTTCTTGTGCCAGTATGAGGCAGTTTTGAGAACAGTGGCTTTGTAATACAACTTGAGATCTGGTATTGAGATCCCTCCTAATTTTTCCTTCTTTTTCAGGGTTGCTGCAGCTTTTCAGGTTTTTTTTTTATTATTATTCCAGATGAATTTTTGGAGAGTTCGTTCTAGGTCTGTGAAATATGCCATTGGTATTTTAATGGGGATTGCATTGAATCTATAGATTGCTTTGGGTAGTATGGACATTTTAATGATGTTGATTCTACAAATCCATGAACACGGTATGTTCTCCCACCTGTTTATGTCTTCCTCTATCTCTTTTTTTCAGTATCCTATAGTTTTCTGAGTACAGGTCTTTTACCTCCTTAGTTAAGTTTATTCCTAGATATCTTAATTTTTTTGGTGCAATGCTAAATGGGATTTTTAAAAATCTCTCTTTCTGTAACTTCACTATTGTATAAAAATGCAATAGATTTCTTGGTGTTAATTTTGTATCCTGCTACATTGCCGAATTCATTTATTAAGTCTAATAATTTTTTAGGTTTTTCTATGTATGTAGAGTATCATGTCATCTGCAAATAATGACAGTTTTACATCTTCTTTTCCAATTTGGACACCTTTTATTTCTTCTTCTTATCTAATTGCTATGGGTAACACTTCTAGTACTATGTTGAACAGGAGTGGTGAATGTGGGCATCCCTGTCTTGTTCCTGTTCTTAAGTGAAATGGTTTTAGTTTTTGCCCATTGAGTATGATGTTGGCTGTAGGTTTGTCATATAGGGCTTTTATTATGTTGAGGTATGATCCCGCTATTCCCACTTTGCTGAGGGTTTGTTTGTTTTTTATCAAGAAAGGGTGTTGGATTTTTTCCAAATGCCTTTTCTGCATCAATTGATATGACTATGTGATTTTTATCTCTCAATTTGTTTATGTGATGCATCACATTTATTGACTTGCGGGTATTGTACCATCCTTGCACCCCGGGGATAAATCCTACTTGGTCATGGTGTATGATCTTTCTGATGTACTGCTCATGTGTTCTTGTCCAAGCAACATGGTGCCCTGAGCAGCCAAGCACATTCTCACTTATTGTACGCTAGTGCCTCACTAGCATTATTCATGAGAATTCTATATTATTTACAATAAATAGCTGAGTGTTGCCATAAACCAGGGAGTGATGCATAGAGTAACGATTAGAAAAATAGCGTTATCAAAAATCAGCACTTACCTGTTGTAGTGCAGAAAATAATGGAAACAGCAATTTATTTTACATGTCTCTCAAAGTTGAAAATCAGATATGTTTTGTATTTTACCTCAGTTTTCCCCTAATTGTGGGATGCCTTCCTTCCTTTTAAAAACATCGCTGAAGCTCTCAAATCTAAAGTCAGACTTTGGATATGCCATACAATCCTAAATAATTATTTAAAAATTAATTTATAAAATCAGCTAGTGATATTCATGTTATGCAGTGGCAAACATGCTCACAGAATCTTAATTATACCTCATCAGTGTACCTCATAAAAGGTTTGGCTCTTACAATATCCCCTTTTTCTCAATAGTAATAAATGATGCACTAAAAGACACACAGTGCAGCTAGAGAAACCAGTCAGAAAATAAACTGTCTTTTTAAACAAGAAAGAAAGAAAGAAAGAAAGAAAGAAAGAAAGAAAGAAAGAAAGAAAGAAGAAAATGCAACACTATTATGTAAAAATATATTCTGAGAAATTCAACTGGAGTCATTCTCTCATAAATGAAAGCTGGAGCTCCAAGAGAAGTAGAGATTTCCAAAGAAAGAGTAGAAAATAACAGTATACAAATGATCAGAAAGGAGACGTATTAGCAAAGCGAAAGCTAAATTGATATTGTACAATCAGAATATGCCTCCAAAGAGTTGGGCTTATTCATACATTATAAATCTTAAGATAAAGAGTTTCATATTATTAAATCATTCTAATTCACAATTCTCACACATTAGAATTTAGAAGAATATTAGTATATGTTCTGTCAAAAACTCATGTGTGGATAAATACATATAAAATACATATTATATATGTGCACATGTGAGTCATAATCTTTTAGCATTTTTTTAAAATTCCCAAACTTCAAAAGCAAACCATTGAATTGAATCAGAATTTAAATAAATTGCACATGTGTGTTTGCTATACATAATGGATGCTTTCTGTTTTTAACATTTGATGTTTAAAGATAAATTTTAAAATGCTTCAGAATATTATCAGCCCATGTCATTTGTTATCACTAGTCCTGAATTCTTTATCATGATTCACACACACTGCAAGCTCTCCAAAAGAGGCATTTCAAGCAACTCATTTATCCTATACTTTTTCTATATGCCAGTCTCTAGTGGGAGGTAACATTTATGGTTAATTAGCTATGCATAAAGATATTTAATTGTAGCCATTACTATTCTGAGTAAGGAGGAAATAAAAATTGAACTGCAGAAATCAAAACAACTCTAGATTTTAGTTTAAATCAGATATATTTATCATGGTACCCTAAGTAGCATGAAAAATATTCATAAACATGCTTTTAAAACAACTTATTTTCTCTAGAATTTATGGGAATTTATGGAAATAAAATCAAATAGCTTATGTCTCTGTTGAAAAGGCATATGCTACTTGCAGTTTTCTTTCTCTGGCTCATAGAAACAAGCGTTTGGATAGGGCCTCCTCTTGTGATATATTGGACGTGTGTTGTGCCAATAGAAGATGAAAAAAAAGAAAGTTGGTGATCAAGTGAACTTGGTAATTTTGGTAACAAAGATCTAATTATGAGTACCTTTTATTTATTAGATTTTACCTCTGACAAGTTTATTTGGAATTGAGAAAACATAAATTAAAGATGAATTGTTGAAAACCGAAGTTGTGGGTATTTTATTTTTATTGATATGAGATAAAGTAATAGGGACTTCTGGTCAAGATGGTGGCATAGGTAAATGTTGTCCTCAAATTCTCTCACAACCACATAAAAAATAGACCTAAAGTACAGAGCAGCCATCATTCAGAACTGCCTGGAGTCTGGCTGAATGGAAGTCCTATAACTAGGGAATTAGAGAAGCCACATTGAGTCTGGTAGGAGGGACAGAGACATGGGACAAGCTTGTGGCAGTTTAAAATCAGGAGGGAGATCTTGGCTGCAAAGGTTGCCTTGAGGAGTGAGAGATCCTAACCTCACACAAGACCACCAAGGCCAGGGTTCCAGTGTCAGGAGGAGAAGTCCCCATAACTTCTGGCTGTGAAAGCCAGTGGGGATTGTGCTGAGTGAGACAGAGTGCTGCTGGAGTCCCAGGAAGTTCCTCTTAAAGGGCCATGCACAGACTTACTCAGACTCACTTCCTCTAAACTCCATTGCTGAGGAGGAACTGGATTGTCTGGCAAAGAGCTGGGGGGCATATTTCTACCAAGTACAGGATATGTAACAGCTCTATCTAATATATGAAAACAAACCTAGGGAAGCTGTCAAAATGTGAAGACTAAGAAACAGGTCCTAAATGAAAGAACGGGCGAAATCTCCAGAAAAAAAAAAAGAAGTAAATGAAATGGAGGCACCAAAAAACCAGATATAGAGTTCAAAACAATGGTTATGAAGATGGTCAAGGAACTTAGGGAGAGCTTCCACAGTATGAAAAAGGACACAGAAACCATAAAAAAAGTCAGAAATGAAGAATACACTAGCTGAAATAAAGAATTTACAGGGAATCAACAGTAGAGTAAATGATGCCAAGAATCAAATCAATCAGCAATTTGAAATATAAGAAAGCAAAAAATACCTAATCAAATGGCAAAAAGAAAAAATAATCCAAAAATATAAAGATAGTGTAAGGAGCTTCTGGGATCACTTCAAGCTTACCAATATTCATATAATGGGGGAGCAAGAAGAAGAAGAAGAAGAGAGAGCAAGAAACTTATAACCTATTTGAAAAAAATAATACCAGAATACTTCCATAACCTGGTGAAGAAAATAGACATACAAGGCCAGGAAGTGCTTAGAGTCCCAAACAAAAGGGACCCAAAGAGACCCATATCAAGACACATGGTAATTAAAATGCCAAAGATTAAAGACAAAGAGAGAATCTTAAAAGCAGCAAGAGAAAAACACTTAGTTATCCTACAAGGCAGCACACATACTGTCAGCTAATTTCTTAACAGAAACTTTGTAGGCCAGAAGGGAGCGGCAGGAAATATTCAAAGTAATGAAAAGTGAAGACCTACAACCAAGGTTACTTTATCCAGCAAAGCTATCATTTAGAATCAAAGAACAAATAATGTACTTCCCAGGCAAGAAAAATCTAAAGGAGTTCATCACCACCAAACCAGTATTACATGAAATGTTAAAGGGTCTTCTTTAAGAAGAAAAAGAAGAAGATTAAAAATATGTGAATAATAAAATGGCAATAAAAACATATCTATCAACAATTCTATCTAAAAATCAAAATTAAAAAAGAGTAAACAAAACAGAAATAGACTCATAGATATAGAGAACATTTCGATGGTTGCCAGGTGTGAGGATGGTTGAGGAAATGGGGGCCTAAGCCATCAGTCAGACATCCCCTGAAAGCTCCAGAACTGCGAGAGGCACAGGCCAAGCTGAGGGGTCCCTCCACCCCCTGAGTGCTTGCATTTCATGCATCGGGCCTCTGGTCTATATATATAAAAGGCTAATATGCTAAGTGTCCATCCAGGTAATGATGTCACGTAGCAACGCCTGGCTTCCTCTCCCTAGTGACTAGCCTCCTTGGAATTTCTTCAGCCCAGGAACACGACTTGCTTTATAGCCAGGTGGAAACATTTTACACTGTAACCAAATGTCTGTGAAGCATTTTCCCCTGCCTCATCTCATTTGACCTCATAGAAGTCCTGGAGTAGGTAGATAGGAGACTTGGTGGAATCCTATTTTCTTTTCATTCGCTAGAAAATGGAGATTTAGAAAGCTTAGAAACTTGACCTGACTGAAAAGAAGTAAGAAATGGTGGACCTTGAAAATGACTTCAGGTTTTCTCACTGCGCAGAATATAGTCAAACACTTCTACAGTTAAATATTTTACCCTTTGTTCTCCTGCGTGATCTACAACAATAATGTGCTTCATGTTGATATTTACTGCTGTGTTGCTGACAATTACCTGAAAGAAAACTTGGGGTGCTTCACTAGGTTGGAAAAAGTTTAGCTAAATCAGAAAGCAGGTCAAAATTAAGCAAGTTTATTCTATATCTATAAAGGCTAAGTTGACTCGCTCATGTGTGATACATATAAAACTCTCGCTGGCAGCAATCACATGTGTGTGTTTCCATCTGTCATTGTCGATCGTGCATTTGGTTGACACTTGTATTATAGAGAAAAAGTGAATAGCAATATTAAAATATTTCTTCTAATTAATTTCCTTTCAAGGTGCACGAATTCGTGCACTGGGCCACTAGAATGTTAATTAAAGGCTAAGTGTCCATCCAACCAGTAGTTATGACATGCATGGACCACCAGAGGGCAGACATTCAATGCAGGAGCTGCTGAGCTGCAGTGACTTGGCAGTGGAGGTTCTCGGGTGACTTATCCTAAAACCAGAGGGAGCCTAATTCCTCATGGGGCTGCACAATTCCACCTTCGGCCATGGGTTATGTTGTTGCAGGGGCACGGTGGGCCCCGAATCTGGTTTACTGCACACTTGCACTTGCATTGCACACTCTGTATGATAGCAACTTTGCAGAGTGTCCTCTCGCACTCTGGGATTCCTCAGGGGATGTCAGAGAGCCGGTTTCAGCCCAATCCCCGCAGTCCAGGTCGAGGGACCCCACCTGTAGTAGGGACCCCACTAACTCTGCATACACCCCTCTAACCACAGCATTGCCCCAGGTGCAGCTGGGCTGGAGAGGGACCGCAGGAGGTTGGCTCCAGGGCATGTCCAGCCTGTCTTGCCCAGTCCTGCCCCGCTGGCCACCTTCTAATTAATTTCCTTTGAATGTGCACAAATCCGTGCACTGGGTCACTAGTATTCTAATAAGTATGTATGGTATCAGGTGGGTATGATATTTATTGGGATGACCACTTAGTAAGGTATATAATGTCTAATCACTGGGTGTACACCTGAAACTAATATAATAATGTATGTCAACTATAATTTAAAATTTTTTTAAAGGTTAAAATAAAAAAAAAAAACAATAGTACTCATATTTTGAAAGGATATTTTGCCTATCTAAAGTTTAAATGCCTAAGTGATACAGAGAAGTATTTCTGTGTCCATGATAGGGTATAAAAAGTAAACAGCTCCACTGCAGTTCAGTCAAGCAATTCATTTTACACGAGGTTTTCATTTTAATGAGTTTAATATCTGTTTTCCTCCGAAAAACAGATTTTACAAATGTAGATGAAGATCAGGACAGCAAGAACCTGTGGTTTAATTTGTTATTTTTATATTATTGTTTTGTATCAACATCTCATTGCCAAAGTCATGCAGAGCATCGGGATCATTAAACTCACCATTTGCAAAATTGAAAAAAAGATCTGGAAAATAGTTTCAGTTTTCATGGGGCTTTGGCAAAAGAAACCTAGATAATTTGTGCTATTTTGTGCCAGTAACATTTTTGAGCTGGATTCACATCAAGGCCATTAAACATCTTTCACAAAAATGAAGAAAAAGTGATTCTCTAGCCTTTCTTTCTCTATTGTAGGTTTTGGAGCATGACTTTCAGATATGCCAGCTTGGATGTCAAAACATAGAGCTGAATGTTCCTCTAGTATGAGAGTCTCAAACATGTGTTGAAATTTGGCTAAATTAGAAAACTAAATATGCCTAGAGTTAAACATCTTGAGCCCTTTTTGTAGCGAGCTCATGGCATTTAATATTGATGGCTCTGTCACATGCCATTTTCTAGCTGTGACTACACAAATTTGCATTTGTCAACATTTTGCAATGTGGTTATTTATGCATTTTATTCATTAGATTATTGGTTGTTTCATTAATTTTTCTAAGCCTGTAAATGCCAGGAGGACATATGGATAGTTCTGCGGGATATAATTACCTTTTCTATTATGACTAGATATACTTGTTTTAGAATAGAAACAAACTCCAGTTGTTGATTAACTCATAATTAGTATTTGTCTTTAGGGATAACTTGCTTTGAAAAACTATCATTTTCCAAGTTTCATACTCTGAGACAAATCTACTCTCTAGTTACTTTTTTTTTTTTTTGCAAAAGAAGATAAAATTGAAATGATAAATTACCATTACAATTAATAGTACAATAAAGACTTTTTATCAAAGGAACTTACACATTTTTTCAGTAAAAACAAGATAATTTAACAATTTGTATATTTAGCCTTAAATAACATTATATTTTGTTGTCTAATTTTTGTCATATGTGACTATGTTATCAAACTTTATTGTAAGTTCCTTGAGGACATTTTTTTTAAAATTATAAATAGTATTAGACAAAATGTGACCACATTATGCTCAAAACACATTTACCAGTTAGGCAATTAGTTGAGCTTTTAACTAATATTTTGACTAATAAAACAATTACATTTGTATATGACAAAGAGGACTAATTACAAATTTCAAGTCAAACTAATTTTGTAGCTAGTTGTAATAGCTCTGAAATATGTAAAAAACAAAGTCTTATTTCTTCCTGTTCTTTCATTATACTAATTGTAAAAAGTTAACTTGTAACCATGTAAAAGCAGAGTCAAATATTTGGACCTTTTTCTACAAAATAGATGTGAAAGTGGAAGAAAACAATTGCCGATTGAATGTGTATTAATATTATTGCAATAAAAAACATTGTCAATCAGTAAAAAAAGTATCAATATAAAAAGAAAAATTAAGCCTTGCAATAAAAAAATTTGAGTTTAAATTATGACTTTTCCACTTAAGAACTTTACAACTTGCTTTTATACGGCATTAAAATATCTTTCAGTATCATTGATCCCTCTTATTTTTAAAGGTAACTAGTGAAGTGATATAATTATTGGAAAAATATACTTTGGGATTCAATAACAATTTTTTCCCTTCTTTCAGATAATCAGACGTATAAAGCAATAGTTTTTAAAAAGAACACAATAGTTCACTTAGTGCTAAGTAAGATTTTTACAAGAATAATAATACATTTGAGAAAATAAAATACTTTAAGTGATCTCACTTTTCCATATAAATATTCATTGTCAATGATTTTGAGTGTAATTATATCAGTTCTTTAACACTTCTTTTGTCTTTATGAATTTAGTGGTTTTTGTAAAAGCTTAAATTCAAATTTTGTATTTTGTATATGCAATACGCCATTTATTTTCCACTGCCATGACAGCATAGTAAATATGTTAGTATTAGGTAGTATGTGATTGTATTAGTCAGGATTCTCCAGGAAAACAAAACTGATAGAATATTTACCTGTCATCTCACTACTAGTATCTATCATCTTTCTATCTGTCATCTTTCTATCTATCTATCTATCTATCTATCTATCTATCTATCTATCTATCATCTGTCAACTATCTATCTATCATCTATATATCTATATGAGGAGATTTATTATTGAAGTTGACTCATGAAATAGAGTGGAGGCTGAGAAGTAGCACACTGCTGCCTTGAGGTTGAATCTGGAAAGCTGGTGGTGTAATTCAGTCTGAGCCCAGAGAGCCCAGTGACGGAAGGCCCCATCTGAATTTAAGGCCATAAAACCAGGCATGCCAGTGTCTGAAGGCCGGGGAAGGTGGGTGTCCTACCTAAAGCACAAAGAGCAAACTCACCCTTTCTCTGCCTGCATGTGACCTTCGGGCCCTCAACAGATGGGATCATGCCCATTCCCTTTGGAAAGGGCCACCTGACACACTCAGCTTTCCTGTTCAAGTACTCCTCTCCTCTGGAAACGTCCCCCACTCACATCCCTCACTAGAAATAGTGTCTGTCCAGCTCTCCTGGCAGCTTTTGGTCTGATCAAGTTGACACATATAATTATACTAGTACATGATGGTAACGGTTGAATAGTGACACATTTTACTAATTAATTAGCAGAAATGACCTGGTTATGATAATTTTCTTTCAGACATAATCATAGCTGTGGAGACTTAAACAGTGTAAAACAGGGAATTATACTGTTCCATTAGAGCCAGTGGCTATGTGATAGCTGCAAAACCGGAAGCCCTGGGAAGTTGCTTCAACTTTGATTTGAACATTTCCGGGAATGTGGGAGAATTGGAATATCATGTAATAATGATGGAAGTGTGATTTTTTTTACCAGCATACACCTAATTTTAACAGTGAAGTACAAGGCTTGGGACTGAAATCTTAAACTTTAGCATGTTTTGAAAACAACAGCAGTATATTTCACTTATTACATATATTTCTCTTCCTGTGAAATTATATTTTACTACATGAAAATAAATCCAATAGGTGGCACTGTACTGGACACTGCCCTCGTGGGTCAGACACAATGAAGACGGAGAGCTTCCATTCCCTGCCAGTTCAATGTCATTTACTGCCTCTGCCCAGTTCCTCTCCTGAGTTCCCCTCTGCCCATCAGGATGCTCCTCCTCCTTACCCACAACCCATGCTCTCCTACTTCATGTCCTGTTCCTTCCTCTCTGATGACTCCTGGTTTATGTATAATGGCTGTTTTCTTGCTATCTCTAAATACACAGGTGTGCTTCAGATTGAATATGCTAATTTTATTTACTATTAATAGACATCTGACAATATTTCATCATTATTAACTTGATTTATCAAGATAGCAATATATACAGCTGATATGATATTTGCTAGGCATGGTCCCTTTGCTCTCCTAGAGCTCTCCCCTCCTTCCTTAGCCCTCCTCTGTCCTCAGTTGGCTTCTGCATAATTTGGTAATGGGAGTCATTAACAGACAATCAGAGGGTAGGGGTTTTCATTGGCTTATTCTGGACTCAATACCTTCTAAGACAACAAGCAACTCTGGGTAGAACCTCCTGGGGTTCTCATTTCTCACTGGGTTCTGGCAACACTATCTCTTTTTTATTTCTTTATTTCTTTACTAGAGGCCTGATGCACAAAATTCATGCAAGAGTAGGCCTTTCTTCCCCCGGCTGCCAGCACTGGTTTCCCACTGGCACCTGGGACCTGGGCTTCCCTTGCAGCCCTGGCTTCGTCCAGAAGGTTGTCCAGAAGGACATCTGGTCTAATTAGCATATTACATTTTTATTATTATAGATTCCTGGAGTTGCTAACAGCTTCATGCAATTGATACTCTCTTAGGGCCCTGCCTCTATGACTCTGGTTTGGTAAATTAATTCTTCCCGCAACTGCGTGTATCCTCCCTTTACTTATTTACTTATTTTTATTGGAACCATGTGGGGTCAGTTCTGTTTTCTGTAGGACTCTGACAGTGCTCTTTTCCAGAAATAGCCCTCAAGGTCACCTTCAGTCCTGGGCTGGTAAATAAATAAATGGCACTGGTACCCTTGGCGGGCATTATTATAATTATTCAAATTATCTATGTCATGAAGCAGAAGGGAGAGCGTTTGTAGAACAAATGCCTGTGTATTTTGTTGCATTTTAGATTTTAAATACTGTGAGTTGTAAATATTCTGAATTCCCTATAGAGTTTTCAACAGAACAACAATAACAACAACAAATGGGTCTTGAAATCTCTAACTTAAGTGGTTAGTGGACCAGAAAACTTCTACAGTGACCTGGAAAATAATCCATGTTGTTTCTGATATTTGCAGGGCAGATACGACAAAAGATCAGGTGTAAAATATAATTTAGTGGTTGCAACATCAGTGTCATCATCAAATCTTGACCTCCCACCAGCAAGAAGCAATTCTGCTAGCACAGAGCCTTCAGACTTGGACTGTGATTCTCTCCTGAGTCTCTTGTCTGCCAAACTACCCATTAGATTTTAAACTCACCAATCCTCCACAATAACATGGACTAATTCCTTAAAATGAATCTATTTAGATAGATAGATAGATAGATAGATAGATAGATAGATAGATAGATAGATAGATAGATAGATAGATATAGATATATATGTCTGAAGAAGCCTGGCTGGCATCTAATATAATCCTCTATTGTACCTGTTCTTATTAAGATTAAATAATCATTTTTCCTTCTCTTGTCTCTTAGCCCCAAAGAGCTATAACAGCTTTCTGCTATTAGTCTAGATGTCTCACTATTTTTTTAAAAAAAAGAATATTTATATTGATTTTAGAGAAGAAGGGAGAGGGAGAGAGAGATAGAAACATCAATGATGAGAGAGAGTCATTGATTGTCTGCCTCCTGCACACCCCCTACTAGGGATCAAGCCTGCAACCCAGGCATGTGCCCTTGACCAGAATCAAACCCGGACCCCTCTATCCACTGAGCCAAACCAGTCAGGGCTGGATGTCTCACTATTTCCTGTTTGATCCTTAAGCCTTTTCTATAAATATGTATGTAATCTCTCCATTAGCATATCTTTTGAACTATCTGGGAGGAATTCATGTACTCCCTAACTTACAAATACCTCACCTGTTTTTATTACTTTCTTAAAATATCAAATTATCATGTGTTGGATCATTAACACAATCATACTTTGGATCTTTTATGAAATTTTATGAAAGGAGTCACATCTTAAAATTAATCTCTCTGTTTGCAGAGATATGAAAATTCCTTTGTGAACTACTTAAAAACCCCTCTAGATAATACGTGCTAACCATTATATTCACTCATAAAACTTATGCAGTAAGAGCCAAATTAATTTAATTGAGTGAGTTTCCATTTGCAAATTGGACAATTGGTTCGGCAGTTTTAGGTAAGTGAGTAATAAATCCAGCAGTTAAAATTTATAATAACATTTTATAAATTTTTAAAATATTAAACAGTACATGTTTATGATATGAACTATTTGTACATATTTTATTATAAACCTATATTCTTCTCATTGAGTGATAATTTTATTTGGAGAAGACAAAACAAATGAGATCAAAGAGTGATGCTACTTGAACCTATAGGATGATAATCAGACATAAAAATACACTGAAGAGTCATAACGTTTTTATTGCCATATGTTTTAAAATAATTACAATACTTATAAAGTACATCTGAGAATTCATCTCAATTAGATGCCTTGCTCCTCAGGGAATAATGGTAATTTAGAAAGCTGGAGTTTCTTATAAACTAAAAATACTTCACATGAGTTATTATGTCCACTACTTCATGGGATCTCTAATAGAAGGGGACGGATAGATTTCCAAGACAAAACTGCCGATGTGTGTAGAGAATTAGAACCATGATCTGGGTTTAGGGAAGAAGTTGGGTGATTAACTCACAGCCTGTTACCAAGTGCCTGTGTCCATTCAGTTGTTCACATAGAGAACTACAGTGCGCTTTCAATGTGGCTGATCCTAAAGCATTCACATCCGCGTCCCATCCGTTTGGTCTCCATCTTTCTGTTTGTTGTCACCTCAGTTCTCATCATCTCTACCCGAGTCCAGCCCCCACTGTTTCCTATTTGAGCCTCAGTAGTTTCAGAACTGATATCTTCAGTCCAGTAAAGCTTCCATAGAAATTACTTTCTACTCTAGCAGAATATATATGTTTTTAATGTGAATAGCTCCTGCTTTAAAAACTATTTCATTCCCTTCCAGTGTCCCTAAGAATAAGAGTAAAATCTTTGCTGCATCTGCTTTCCACCTGCCTTTTCCATTCAGCGCTTGTGCCTTCCATCACCAGTCAGCTCACCTTCACCCTCCAGACCACCGCACTTCCTTCTCAAGTTCTCAACTTTACACAAGTTGCTCCCTTCGGCTGAAGAGCTCTAACTTATTTTTAGGTCTTAGCTTGAATGTCATTTCCTCCAGCAAGTTTCTCTGACCTTCAGTCTTGGATGAAATATCTTGATGTCTGCTCTTGCAGCATCCTGAAATCTTTCAACTTCGCTCTCCGAGTCCTTGTTTGATGGGTGTTTTCCTTCCCCCGTCCCCCTGAGGACCGGGCGCCCTGTGCTTGGTCTGTCACCACATCCCTGGCTCTCAGCTCATTGTGTGACACAGAATGGGTGTGGCATTTCTTCTCTTACCCATACAGTTTCTACAGTTCCTCTTAGAGCTGCCTCACAGAACTATAATACAGTGAGCACTCGGATTTAATGAACAGTATCAGAATAAATAGCCTTTCACTGTGAGAGACTGATTTTTTAATAGAATCCCCAGGGAGGTTTTCCATGTCCTCTTTATAACCTTTTTAAATATTTTAAATGTTATATTATGTATCATACTATCTTGGCTATTTTGCCCATTCTGCCAGTAAACTTAGATATGTTAATGGATCAAAAATAATAGTTATTAGTCAAGATATTTTAGCACAGCTATATTTCCCCTTTTCTTTTCCTCTGCTCCTTTAATTATCATTCAGTTGTTTTAATGGGCCATTTCAAAATGTGTCTTTTGTTGTATGCAGCCTCAGATCCTTTTTTTTGAATTAAGCACAGTATCAATAATAAATTGAGAACAGTTGAAAACCTATTTCCTCCAGCAGTCATCTCTCCGGTTTCACGGTCTTCTTTGGAAGTGTTCCCTTCACCTAACTATTGAAACTCAAAGCCTAAGAGAATGTCTCTGGTTTTCCAATGTTATCACAATTTACGAAAAACTAATGAATACAGGTATTTCTGCTCACCCAATATAAGATTTCTGTAACACCGTGAGGACTAAAAAGTCACACACTAAACCTTTCAAGGCTCAAGGACAAATAAAAGGTTCGAGCCTGCTTATCAGACAATGCACAGAAATAATAACCATTCTAATAATAGTACCCGTGCTGTTCAAAAGGCCTGCTACAGCTCTGATAAATAGGAGAAGGTAGCAATCAGTACGTGGCTTTGTGTTAGGAATATTAATGGGAGTAATTTGATGGAAGAGGGTATAAGGAAGAGTTGAAAATGATGATCATAAAGAAAAAAGTGAAACTTACAAAGATCAGGGAGAACTTTCAGGTACATTTTCCCGAGACAAATCCCTGGGCTGCAGGAGACAAAGAGGAATGTTCAGAGGCAGTGGCATCAGACACGAGGTCCCCATGCAGCTTGCTGAGCTCGGCTCTGCTAGGATACATGGTGCTAATCCCCTGGACTGCTCACGAACTAACAACTGTGGGGCATGGCGTGTTCACGTTAACAAGCTGGGAAAACTGCATTATTCAACGCAGCTCCCGTGTTCAACAGATCGAATTTCCCAACTTACCAAACTCTCGTCCTCCGGAGGATTGCAAGCCCTCATTTTCATCACCCAGCCATGTTGTGAGACAGGAAGTAGAGATTGCACTTGATCTTTGATGTAGAGGAGCTGAAACAAAATGAATATGAAACTAGCAGTGCTTCTCAATCTATATACTATTCCCACAAATCACCTGGCGAGCTTGTTAAAAAGCAAAGTCAGATCCAAGTTCAGCATGTCGGGGAGGGGCCTCAGATTATGCCGCTAGATGATGTATAATAGAAATATGAGCCATACATGTAACTTTAAACTTTTCAGTAGCCACGTTAAAAATATAAAAAATAGACAGGTAAAATTAATGTAGTAACATAACTTATTTAATTTAATATATCCAGAATACTGTTATTTCCACATGGAATCCGTATAAAAATTCTAACGAGATATGTTCGCATTCTTTTTTTTTTTCGTATCTCTCTTTGAATCATTTTCATCAAAAATACCTGGTGTATGTGGATTTCACAAAAGTGATAGTTGAAAAAGTAGATTCACATCTCCAGTTGTTCCAGTCATACTTAACCATTTTCCAACAAATAACTCAAGTGTCCTTTTTCATAGTTAAATTTAATTCATTAAAATCAAATAAAATTTAAAATTTGGTGCCGAACTTGGAGCCCTTCAAATGCTTAGCTGCCATATGTAGCTACCCTATGGGACAGCACAGGTACACAGAATATTGTAACAGAACAGTTGATGGCAAGTTTCAGGAAACAACATCCGATTTCTTTCTCAGCAGATATTACTTGAACTTGTAATATGTGCCAGATATTTTGCTGGATGTTTCAGCTAGGTAAACTAAAGGGGGAAACTTGATAAGAATATAAAAATGCCTTATACAACCCAAGAGCAGGGATTTCGCTGGGTCTCGGGGATTGGAACTTAGGAAAGTGAAACCAGTGGGAAATACATTTCCATGAGTTCCTATCTGCTTGGAAAGGACACGGTTGCCCGGCTCACTCCCTGCAGGACAACATCTGTCTCCTCTCTTCCTCCACATCGTGCGTGAAGGGTGTTTATCCCCACACTCCTCAGGTTACCTGCTGTACTGGTAATTTCATCTGTTGTCCTTCATTGTTGAGGTCACCTTGCTTTCTCTTCTTTCTGATGCAGGGTTGGGGGGGGGAGGGAGAGGGGGCTACAAATCGTAAGCATCAGGCTCACTTGCTAGGTGGCCCTAGGGTTTTGTGTAGAATCTGTGGGAGAGTGAAGACAGGGGAATGAGAGAAGGGACTTTTATTTCCATAACCGGTCACTTTCACTTTGGTAACAGAGGGCTATTATGGCTCCTTCTATCCCTGCAGTATCCCAGGTACGCTCTGAACTGATGGGAGTTCCAGCTACACACGCTCTTCCTCTTCAGAGAAGCAGAGAGGGGGTGACCTTCTCAGAGGTATACGTTTTTGGGGCTCCTGGATTCTGGTAGCACCCTCTCTTCCCTTTTTCTAGTGGGGGGCAGCTTCAGGGTTCACAGTCTTACTGGTGGCCCTTCCTTCCCAGTGACTGACACTGGATTTAGTAGTCACTCAGCTCTGGAGGCAGCATCTGCTGTGTGGAGTTAGGGATATCACTGCGACCTCCGGGTTTTGCTTTTTGCTCTTTCAGTCTTCCGATGTCTGAATAACCAGCCTGTCCTGTTAAATATCCCCTGGTCAAAAGACACTGGAGAGTTTCAGTTTTCCTGACACACCGATTGATACCCTTGGTCGGAGAAAAGCTCACTGCCGCCCCCCAATTGCAATTCCAAGTGATAGGAGAGAGAGCCTTGTGGTTCTGCACTGCGCCAGGTCCCTTGGAGAGCTCACCAGCCCCAGCAAAGGGAAGAGTTTCCTGTGTTTAAAAACCATGCTGGGGGAATCCGCCTGCAGGATGCTGTGGCTGGAGAGGAATGGTTTCCAGAGAAGAGAGATCATTAACTGTGCATGTATCTTAAAATATTCCTACCTCAAGGATGATTGTGAATTCTAAGTTCTGTATGCATGGCTATATCAATTCAATTGCCTGGGTCTACTTGACCAGCCTTCTAGTTAATTAAATAAATTTAGCAAATGTGACCTACTGAAGCATTTCACTTCAGAAATTATTTCATCTTTTCTCCACATCCTCATCATTAAAAAATCTCCATTGCTTGTTTGCTCACAGCATAAAGCCATGACACTATTCGTTTGTAAATAAAATATTCTCTAGTCCATTTCTGCCTCTAGCTAATTTTTTTCTTTCTATCTTTGCATAAATATTTCTCCAAGGAGTCTCCTGCATGAATTATTTCTATCTCCTTTCTTTACATTTGCCTTGAGCTCATGAGTTTTAGTAATCCTTCCCAATTCAAAGTCAACAGTGACCTGTGTGTTGTTAATCCTGTGGCCCAGCCTGATTTGACCTGTGAGGGACAGATGTACACGTGGGCACACCTTCCTATGGAATTACTGTCTTCCCTTGGCTCAGAGGCCTCCACATTCCCCTGCTTCTCCTTTATGTGTCTTCTTCCTCTGCCTGACATCCGAATAGTGGAGCACTTAGTCATGGGTCTGCCGCTCTCCCTACACTCACTCTGCAACCTCATCAATTCTCTTAGCTGAGGCTGGGCTGACAAGTCCCAGATCTATGTGCCTGAAGCTCTAAACCCTTCTCTGAATTCCAGACTCATATATCTAACCAATCTTGGACAGCTCTCTTTGAATATCTAAAAGGAAACTCAATTTTAAAAGTTAAATCCCCATCAAAACAATCTTGCAAACAAATTTAAACAGACTTAAAAAAAAACGTCCAACTGAATCCCAAAACTTCCTTTTCTCCTCATTGCCTTCTCCATTTTAATAGATGCCAACTACTAGTTCCAGTCACTTAGCCAATAACCTTCTACTCAACCTTCCCCCTCTTTATCTTTTATACTTTGCATCTATGCTAAGCACATTTATTGGCTCTACCATCAGTATACCGCCCTAATCCCAGGTAACATCATTTATCTTAGATAGATTACTTTCATAGCCTCCTAGTTGGTAGCATCTTTGTCCTCTGATCCTCACAGTCCATTTTTTTAAACTCAGCAGGCATACTGACTATTTTTTTAACACACATAATATTCTTTATTGCGTGCTTTATAAATATTAAATCATTTAATACTTGCTTCTGTGAAGTAAATATAAGTACCATCACCAGTTTACTCATGAGAAAGATGAGCCACAGTAAGGCTAAGCAAATTGACGAAGACCCCATAGTTGGTAAATGTCCACGTGGGTACCTAGACAATATGGTACCAAAATCCATTCTCTTAGCTGCTATGCTACGACTCTTATCCCATAATCCTATGTAATAAATAGGTAATATGCAAATTAGCCCTCACACCCTCACAAGATGGCTGCCTATGACCAGGCCGGCAGGGGAGTTAGTGAGGGATGACCAAATGACTAAACAGCAGGCTGCGTAGGGTGACCAGACTGGCAAAGGGGGGCAGTTGGGGTGACCAGTCTGGCAGGTCACCTCAGTAAGAGGTGACCAGGCTGGAAGGGGGGGGCATTTAGGGGTGACCAGGCTGGCAGGGGGGTGCAGTTGGGGGTGACCAGGCTGGCAGGGGGGGAAGTTAGGGTTACCAGGCTAGCAGGGGGGGCAGTAAGGGGTGCCCAGGCAGGTGGGGGAGTCAGTTAGGGGCAATCAGGTCGGCATGCAGAGGCAGTAAGGGGTGATCAGGCCAGAAGGAGGGGCCAGTTAGAGGTGAGCAGGCAGGCAGGCAGGTGAGCAATTAGGAGCCAGCAGTCCAGGATTGTGAGAGGGATGTCCAACTGCCAGTTTAGGCTCGATCCGGCTGCCGGTTTAGGCCTAAACCGGCAGTTAGACATCCCCCAAGGGGTCCCAGATTGAAGAGGGTGCAGGCTAGGCTAGGGTAACCTTTCCCTTGTGCAAAAATTTTGTGCACCAGGCCTCTAGTAATAAATAAAAATCAGATCACGTCACTCATCTGCTCAAAACATTCAAATGAATCTCCATCTTTACAGAGATTAAAATCCTAAGCATTCAACATAATTTAGAAGGTCTTGCATAAGATGGCCTCTGGTCCTCTTCTGGCCTCATTTCCTGCTGCTCTCTTCCTTACTCTCCACTGGAGGCACACTGACCTTGAAGAGCTTGGGACATAAAATACACTCGTGTTTCAGGGTCTTTGATTTGCTACTCTCTCTGCCTGGAATTCTCATTCCCCAATGTCTACATGGCATGTTCACTCACTTCTATCAGATCTGTATTTAATAGGATCTGATAGAAGGCCTCATTTATCTGTCTATCTCTGTCTATCTAATAGTGCCCATCTGTAATTCTTTGTCCAGATTAACTTGTTTATTTTTTTGGGGGGGTATCTTTATAATACATTGTATGTTTTACTTATTTATTTTAATTTTTATATCCCCCTGCTCACCATCCAACAAAATACAAGTTTCACAGAAGTGGGGAGTTTGCTATTTTGTTAATTGCTATATTCCTAGCACCTGGCAAATAATTACTCCTTTTGATGAGTAAGTAAACTTAAAAATGGGTTTTATTTAACTGAAAACTGTCATTTGAAAATTTCGAATCCAGTTTTGCTCATAGGTACTTCTATCATCATGTTTTATATGTTGACTTCTGATTAGTTTAGAAGACATGACTTTGTAAGCACAAAAATGTTGTGGCATTTGGACTCAAAATACTATTGAAAACCTTGGGGATGTAGGGAGGAACATGTGAAAGTGGAAGGTTATAAGGGGGGCATGTGAAAGTGGAAGGGTTAGGGGGCAATGTGAAAGTGGAAGGATTAGGGGGGCAATGTGAAAATGGAAGGATGTAGTGAGGAAATGTGAAAATGGAAGGATTAGGGGGCAATGTGAAAGTGGTAGGATTAGGGGGAAATGTGAAAGTGGTAGGATTAGGGGGAAATGTGAAAATGGAAGGATTAGGGGGAAATGTGAAGGTGGTAGGGTTAGGGGGAAATGTGAAAGTGGAAGGATTAGGGGGAAATGTGAAAATGGAAGGATATAAGGGGGAAATGTGAAAATGGAAGGATTAGGGGGAAATGTGAAGGTGGTAGGATTAGGGGGAAATGTGAAAGTGGAAGGATTAGGGGGAAATGTGAAAGTGGAAGGATTAGGGGGAAATGTGAAAGTGGAAGGATTAGGGGGAAATGTGAAGGTGGTAGGATTAGGAGGAAATGTGAAGGTGGTAGAATTAGGGGGAAATGTGAAAATGGTAGGATTAGGGGAAAATGTGAAAGTGGAAGGATGTAGTGAGGAAATGTGAAAATGGAAGGATTAGGGGGAAATGTGAAAGTGGAAGGATGTAGTGAGGAAATGTGAAAATGGTAGGGTTAGGGGAAAATGTGAAAGTGGAAGGATATAAGGGGGAAATGTGAATGTGTGCACATTTAGAATGGCAGAATTAAAGCCATAATGTACAAGAGTAATTATTGCAAGAGAATACCATCATACCCCATTAACATATGGCAGGAGGTAATTAGTTAATAAGCATTTTCCAAACTTTGGCTAGTGTCCACACATGGCTGAAAATAAATCACACATCATCGTATTTTTTAAAAAGTCATGTTGCTCCTCTGTCATCTCCTATTTAATAAGCCAGTATAATTAAACTAGCTGGAATAAGGAAACTTGCTTGATGTTTTTAGAAGTTTATGGCAACAATTTAAGGGCCGGAATAACAGCACATTTATAGTTTCCCTTACAGCTAACAGATGTGCAATCACGCCGGAGTTGTATATTTCTACTTTAAATAGCAGTAAATTTAATTCTTTCTCTTCCTTAAAGTACAAAACAAAATAAAGTCTCTTACCAAATTGTCTTTCATTTTCAAGAGCAATGTGCTCTATCTCCCATCAATGTGTTTTCTGTCACTATTGAGGAGCTCACAATATGACAAAGGTGTGCAGGTAGCTGGACAGATGTCGACTTGACACTTCTGAGAGCAAACAGGATTTGTCTGGCTCGCAATCTCCACTTTCTCTAGGGATAGGAGGACGGGGAGAAATTTAATTTCGCAGGACAGGATAAAGATTTCTAAAATATGTTTTATACAATCTATATAAGACAGCCATTGATTCACTGAAATAAGAAAAAGGGATTCACAACCGCATTACCGATGATGCAGTTGTCCACTTCCAGGCAGGCTCTGCGGCATCAGAGAATGTGAAAACACAACAATCTTCTATAAACTAACCTAGCACATTCTTCATTCTGATGGGATGACATGTTTGACAGCTGTTGATGCTACAAGATCTATGAAGGTATTGTCCGCAAGTTCAAGAGCATAGAAAAGTGTCCAGCGAAGCAGCTGCAAGAGCACAATACAATTCTTCACGTTATATAAAACTTTAAAACAGCCATTTTCTTCTCAACTCCTTTTTCTTCTTAAGTATGTTTATAGTGGAAAATATATCGGCCTAAATTTAGGAAAAATGTATGGCATATCAAAAGATTCATCATTTGAAAGTAACATTCAAAAATTTAGTTGCTAAAAAAAGGTAAACAACATTTTGGTGGACATTTTTTGTATATGTGCTAATTACTTCTACAGCAACATTATCTTATATTGCTCATAAATAATTTTTTTTCTTTTGCATACATAGCTATTTTTCTAGAAACTTTAAGCAAAATACTTCCGGCATTTTGAGAGCTGGCAAAGGACAAGGATCAGATGAAACCCTTTTCAAACTATAAAATTCATCTTTTAAAACAATCCAATAAATGGGATTTTAAAGAAGACTCTCATATGTACCCCATAGAGCTGGAGGGCACTTGATCTCGGGTTAAATAATTCTGGAGTCGGTTTATAATAATGTTCCTTTGCTATTCTACCTGGTATTACTTGTGTGGCTACACTGGATTTTCATCCCATTCCCTTCAGAAATTGATGGGAGAAGGAGGCTGGGGGAGAGAGGCAGAGAAATTCTTTTGATAAATAACACTTGGACTACTTCTGAATGGTGCTCACAACTGGAAAGATAAATTATATTTTCATAGGTGAAGAGTTTGTAAAACTTTAAAACTATTTCTATAATGAACAGCAAGCACCTGCCTCATTCTGCGAGATAACTCTATTTTTAGTAGCTGATTGTGGGCATAGTGAGGGTCTCATTATATTCCAGCACAGTAATTACCCTCACATATGTAATGTTGAGGACTGACATTCAATTTCAAATCTTTGCATTTGGTAATGAAGCACCTTTTTTTTATATTTTATAGTAACTATCTCAGTTACCAAGCACCTAAGGATTTAAGTATGCTGTCATGGTAAATGTACATTTTAAAGAACAGTTTTGATTCATAAGCAGGAGAATGAACTCAAAAAATTAAAACTATATATATATATAAAACTATATATATATTAAACTACATATTAAAACTATATATATATATAGAAGACAAACCTTAAAAACTTTAGGAAAAGACAATTATATTGTTCTAATTTTATTTATCTACACTGTATAAATCATTTATGTAAACAAAAGAAGACTGTTTAAGAATCAAATATATTACAGAATAATGCTTTACCTAATTTATACAATATCTGTAAGCTTTAAAACAAACAAAAAACCACTTAGTACTTCTATAATTCTGTATTTCTACCATGCACGATTCTCAAATATGATTATCATCTGGCTGACAAAATCATATATTCTTTGTGTGTGTGTGTGCGCATGTGTGCATGTTCTACGAAGCAAATACATCTCAAGGAATTGCAAGAGGTCAAGAGAGCTTTACTTTCTTATATAAAAAAAGTAAAACCCCTAACCTTACACCAAAGTCCATGTAGTGATATGTCTGTCTGTCTTTAGCATCTATCTCTTCTCAAGGAGAGGAATCCCAAAAGAGTTAAGAAATATGACCCTAATCTGTTATGCACTTCGCTGCTTAATTTACAAGTTGTGAGATCTACCTCATTTAGTACAAAGGGGTTTATTGGTAATCTTGGACTAAAAACAAGTTATTCTAAATGTATCTTATTTTTAATAAACAGATTTTTAACCATAAAATATAAAATTTTGAAAATGCCCCAGAATTAAAATAGTCTTTAGTAGACATAGTGTATAGTGAGATTATATTTAGACTGCGACTATTTTTTTTTCTTTTAGTAGTTTTAACACCACCTAAGAATGTCCTAAAGATTGCTATATTACTAAGGAAAGAATTTCCTTTATCATTATAGATTTCATTTCACTGTTTAGTATTTCATAATTGAGAGTCCAACAATTTGCAGACCTGTGTATATTTTGTATTTGCAACATCTTGTCCATCAAATGAAATTTAAAATGGTATGACTCTAGAAATTGATTAAAAGAAAAAAATGAAAAATCAACAAATATGTGTGTGGAGATTAAACTATATGCTCCATACTAAAGGGTCAAAAAATAAAATTTAAAAAAAATCTTGAGACACATTAAAATAGACATACCACACACAGCCTTATGGTACAAGAAAGAAAGACCTATAAATAAACAAACTAACTCTATACCTCCCGGCACTACATAAAGAAGAATAAAGGAAGCCTAAAGTTAGTTGAAGTGAGGAAATGATAAAATGCAGAACAGAAAAAATAAACAAAATAGAAAATAAAGTAATAAAAAAGACTAACAACACTAAGATCTGGTTTTTGAAAAGATAATACATTAGACAAACCTTTAGTTAGACTTGATAAGAAAAAAGAGAGAGGAATCAAATAAATAAAATTATAAATGAAGGAGGAGTCATTACAACTGACACCACAGAATTACAAACAATCATGAAACTACTAACAACAATTGCATACCAAGAATTTAGACAACCTAGAAGAAATGGATAAAATCCTAGAAACATAAAACTTATCAAGACTGAATCACAAAGAAATTAAAAGTCTTAACAGATTACCCAGCTGTGGTGACTCAGTGCTTGAGCGTCAACCTATGAATCAGGAGGTCATGGTTCGATTCCAGGTCAGGGAACATGACTGGGTTGCAGGGTCAGTTCCCAGTGCGGGACGTGCAGGAGGCAGCTGATCAATGATTCTCTCTCATCATTGGTGTTTTTTTCTCTCTCTCCCTCTTCCTTATTCTCTGAAATCAATAAAAATATATTTTAAAAAAATCTTAACAGATCAATTGTTGGTAAGGAGAGTATGTCAGTAACCAAAAATTTCTCAACAAATAAAAGTCCAGGATGAAATGGTTTCATTGACAAATTCTCTCAAACATTTAAAGAAGAACTAATAAGAATCTTTCTCTAAAATTTTCAAAAGTAGAAGAAAAATATTCAAACTCATTTTATGAAAACCAGCATTACCATGATACCAAAGCCAGACCAGGCGACTACAAGAAAAAAAATACAAGCCATTATCTCTGATAAACATACATTCAAAAATCTTCAACAAAATATTAGCAATCACTATTCATACAGCCTGATTCCTGCACCTATAGACTTACGCCAATATTGTGTTATAATTTTAGACTAGTTATTCATCAATTGCTTGATTTATTTAAGACATCTAATAGAAGACTAAGCAGCCTTTCAAAATGAAAATTATATAATTATCTATATGAAAAATATCTGTGTGTCTATGCTGTGGATCCTTGAGCAATGTGGGGGTTAGCGGCTCTGAATCCTGTGCAGTCAAAAATCTGCATATAACTCTTCCCTATGCCAAATTAACTATAATTAACTATAGTCTCTCAGCATCTGTGCCAGATTGGTATCAGGGCCCCCAGGAGACACCCAAATCCACAAGTGCGCAAGGCCCTCATATGAAATGGAAGAGGACAATACATAGAGTTGGCCCACACCTCCATGATTCCCAACTGTGGGTGGAAACAGTATGTTCTACTTTTTGTTTTCTCTTGTCCATTCCCACTACAGATAGAAAATACTGTTCCATCTGTGGTCAGTTGAACCTGCTGATGGTAAATCCAGGGATCTAAGGGCTGACTGTATATTTACTGAAAAAAATCCCATGTATAAGTGGACCAGTGCAGTCCATACCAGTATTATTCAAGGGTCAGCTGCATTCTGTTTTACTCTTTTGCCTACATTTATATGACATATTTATGAGATGGTATTTGTTCTAAATATCAGATGTAATTGAAAAGTTTGATATAGTCTCAAACAAATAATGCTATGCAAACTGCAGTTTTATAGGAAGTTTTTTCTGTTTTCTATCATGTCTGCAGAAATTAAAATAACTCTGCTTCTTTAGATAGGAAGAACACTTTAGCTTTTTAAAATATGTATCTTTATTATTGAAAGTGTAAGATCTGTCCATTTTTTCCCCATTGATCTCCACCGGACACCCACCTCACCCAGACCTTTACCACACTATTGTCTTGTCCATGGGCTATGCTTATATGCATATAAGTTCCCCAGTTAATCTCATCAACCCCCAAACCCCCCACCCCCCAACCTTACTTTCCCTCTGGGATTTGTCAGTCTGTTAAATGCTTCTATGTCTCCATCTATTTTATTCATCAGTTTATGTTGTTCATTAGATACCACAAATGAGTGAAATCATGGGATACTTACCTTTCTCTGACTGGCTTATTTTGCTGAGCATAATACTCTCCAGGTCCTCCATGCTGTCCCAAAGTGTAAGAGATCCTTCTTTTTTACAGCTGCATAGTATTCCACGGTGTAAATGTCCCACTGCTTTTCTGTCCCCTCTCTGCTGATGGGAGCTCAAGCTGTCTCCAGATCTTAAGCTATTGTAAATTGTGCTGCTATGAACATAGGATAGAGGTGCATGCATTCTTTCTGGCTGTGTTTCGGGTTTTCTTAGGTTATATTCCTGGAAGCGGGATCACGGGGTCAAGAACACTTTTCCTTTTAAAAAAGATGTATAATTCCTAAGGTGGAGAAGCCTCAGTGGAGGACCCTGTCCGCGGAGCCTGGGTCCCCCGTGAGCCACTGTGTTTAGGAGTTGGCGTGCAGTGGTGTTTGTCAGAACAGTGGCCAGGTTGAACTGCCTCTTCCTGGAGGTTCTTTGACTCCCGCTTTGTTTCTGACCGATCTCGGTGGCCGAGCCACCAACTTCTCACCTGTCCTCTCCTGCCATGTGCACTCCATCAGACCGCACGGCCCGTTTGTCTAGAAAGCTCCTTCTGGCCCTGCCGGACATTAATCCTTCTCCACACAGGCCCGATGTAACTGTCATCAAGTCGGTCTTCTGACCCTGGCCCCGAGGTAATCATTCTCTAGGCAGACTTGCTCTTTTGAACATCTGTTTATTGGTTCCTAGTTTTCTTATGTATCTGTCTTCTCAAATAGACTGTGATCATCTTGGGAGAAAGGCCTGTGGCCTGTCACTCATCTATTTCGGGCACTTTAAACAGAATAGGAGTCCACGTATTTTATTTTGTATTGATTAGAATTGAGGGAAATATTTGGCTATAACATAATATAAAAGAAAGTGGAATATACAATCATTTTTTTCTGTGAATGGAAAATTTCAATTTCCTCTCAATTCCTAATGTTCCAATAAAAAACTGGAGCTGTGTCCTGAGGCTGGAAGATTTATTTATTGTCCATGTATCACAACAGCGCTTACCTTATTGGAATCATTTGGATGCCTCTCCCATTTTCAGAAACCTCACGGTGAGGATAACTGCCTCAGTGGGTCAAGTCTTTATGAGTCTAATGACCGTGAAGTCAGGAAGTTCTTTTTATGCTGAATAAATGGACTTTTATTGGAATGTGTATAGGCGATGGGAAGCATTTTTAAAACAATCAATATCAGATACTGAGTACCTATTTTACACAAAGCATTATTCACACTGAACTGAACTGAACCAGACAACTTTCTTGGCTCACAGTTTACATAAAATGAAAATAAATAAAAAAGTGAACATATTTTTTAAACATATTTTTGAAGGCTGCTGACATAAAAGGAAGCATCTTCATGACATGGTAGAGCTATTCATGAAAATCCATTGTGTTAGGTCATGTGAGCATGGAAGAAGGAAGTGAAAGGGCTGGTGGGAAAGAACCAGGATCTCGAACCATGAAATGAGTAGGTCCAAGAAGAGCTGCCTGAGGAAACAGGGCAGCAGCGAGGAAGGGATGTTCACAGCAAGCTGCTGGTTAAGGATACGCCTTGAAATCTGACCGAGAATCAATCACCAAGCCATGCATTCTAGAAGATGAGGAGGAAATCTGCGAATTATAGTCAAGAACATTAGACAGGTGTCATGCCATTTCCTCTTTCACTTATGAAACTATCACTGATATAATTACCATTTATTAGCAATTTAGTGTGTGTCAATATATATTCTATCACTTTACAGGCATAATCATATGTTATATTCACACAGCTCTGACATGCATGTAATTGCCACAGTCTAGAGAGCCACTCTGAGTCCTAGGTGAACCATTTGCCTAAGAACACAGAGCCGGTAAGTGGCAGAGGCAAAATTCCTATTCAGGCAGACTGAGTCCACCACCAGAGACTTAAGCAAATATCCATAACTAGAGGCCTGGTGCACAAATTCGTGCATGGGTGGGGTCCCTGGGCCTGGCCAGTGATTGGGACTGATCAGGGCTGATCGGCTGGCTGTGGGAGGTTGGCTGTGGGAGCGCACTGACCACCAGGGGGGCACCTCCTGCATTAAATGCCTGCCCCCCTGGTGGTCAGTGCATGTCATAACTACCAGCTAGTCATCTGGTCATCTGGTCATAATGGTCGCTTAGGCTTTTATATAGAGAGAGATAATAAAAGCATAATATGCTAATTAGACCGGACATCCTTCCAGGTGAAGCTGGGGCTGTGAGGGAAGCCCGGGTCCCAGGTGCCAGAGGGATGCTGGTGCCAGCAGCCAGGGGAAGGAAGGCCTACTCTTGCACAAATTTTGTGCATCGGGCCTCTAGTTTATATTATAACTTTAGATTAGTGATTCATTAATCTCTTGGTTTATTCGAGAAGCTTTCACTAAATACCTATATGTAGAAGGAATTAGAATAAAAGAAAAAAGAGCCTGCTTTGAATAGCACAGGGGTATTAGCCACCTAATAAGACATAACACCTACAACTTCCAGTTGCTGAAACAAGACTGAACACAGGGGTTGTCAGGGAATTGGGGGGAGAGATTCTTTCAAGCCAGCAAGCCAGTGGAGAGAGCTTCTGGGACTTCAAAGTGTGCGTGCAATAATCAGCGTGCAAGTACAGTATTTAGGGAGTGTACTTTGTCAACATACAACTTGGTTTCCATGTTTTTTCATCTTTCCCCAAACAAAACTTTTTATGTATAGTGCTTAGCAGCCTTCCAAGTTCCTTTAGACGCGCCTCCTTACCTACGGAGCTGGGAGCACGCACCCTGTTTTGCAGCAGGGGAAATGGAAGTTTTGAGGAGTGACACAGTTAGTCAATATCAAAGCTGGAGTTTGTGCTCCATTCCTCCAGCACTAAGTTTATTATTCTTTCAACTCCACCACCGCTCCTCCAACTCTCTCTCTGAAGTGCTCCTTAAAGCGGGGACAACGCGTATGCATATCCCTGGGAATCGGGGCGGACAGCCTGCAGCAGCCCTGAAAACAAAAAGTCCCTTTGAAGTCTCTGTTTTAGATAAAACATGAAAGGGACGGATTCTGCTGTTTTCATATGCACATGCAAGTGAGAAAACTTTTAAAAGTGCACACATTGCAAACTTTTTCACCTTTCCTTCCATTTGATTTTCAAGGAGCCAGCACTGGCCCTGTCCTCTGGCACTTCCTGCCTTCTGCCTGGCCTTCAGGAACCCTTGGATGGCACGGAAAATTAGCAGAATAGCACTCTGACAGGAAAAAAAAATAATTACTGTTTAGGCAAAATTTGCGGGTTCCTACAAGGATCACTGTTTTTACTTTGTGTTATATAGAAGAGGTTGGGCATCTGGGTTCCTTTGTGTCTGATTTCCATGAAAGGTTTAGAGCTAGTGTTGGGCTTGGGGTATTGTCCACAATGAGGGGTTCACTGTGAGTCTGCTTTCTTAACAATACACCGAAGAGCAAGTCATTAGTTACTCCCACATTTACATCATGAATGGATCTCCCTGAGTGAAGATTGAGGACATCTCCAATCTTCTGACTTCGTTGGGTCTTTCTATAAAATTATCAAACCTGCTGAGAGGGTCATGAGAAGTCTTTGAATTTACAGCTAGTCGAGCAGAAGTAAGGGTGACAACAGGTCTGGTGACAGGGTGACATCGTCAGTGGGGGCAGTCTTGTGGGACCGATCCCTGAATTTGTAGGACCTGACGCTAACTCTAGTGGATAGTGTCCAAATTAAATGGGACTACAGGACACCCAGCTGGTGCTGGACAGGCCACTGTGAGCTGATGGCTTTCCTGTAGTGAGTCCCTCATGCTCATGATAGGGTTACTTTGAAGCTAAAGTTGGGATGCTCCATCCTTTCAGTCAAACAATGATGAAGGAAAGGGAGGACAAATAGGAACATGCAAATGACACATATCCTCAAGAAGGAAGTCACCAATAGTGAATAAAAATACTAGGGTGGTAAACAGTGTACAGTACAAGAAAAGATTTACATGCGATAGAAAGCTTTGTTTAAGGACAAGTAGGCCTGGCTTCAAGGACAGAGATCCCCTGAATGTCGTGGAACTGGGTGGGAAAGAGAGGGCAGATGACCATCTGGAGGTAGCACTGGCAGGAAGAGGCTCAGAGCTGATGGAACGAGGGCTCTCCAGCCTCCTGGGCCAGATGCTCCGGGGCTGCGTCCACAGTGTCATTCCAGGGGTGGGGTCTCACTGCCACCTGTGAGGAGCATTTCTCAGTCTTGCTTTAGGGCTGTGCACACATAACCGGCAAAATTACACTTGCCTGTGTCTTTGCTTTGTGGACAATTGCCAGGAAGTAGATTGGGATACTGCTTTGGAGAATGGTGGTTTTTCACCTATTTTTATAAAATTACCATAAAAAATTGAGAGGTAAGTGACTTAATGAAATCCATTAGTGATAGATTAGGGAGGTGGGAGAAAGCAAAGCAGGGAAACCTCTGGGATTGGATAAAAAGTGAAATGATAGACACATGCTTCTTTTACACAGGTGGGTACAGGACGGTAACAGTCAACAATGAACAAGATGACAGCAACAGTGAGGGAGTTTGTGGTCTCAGCCCTGGCTCCATTTGCTGTGCCCTGAGGGTCTGGAAAAAGGGAAGTCACAAGTTACCCTGACAGTCCACAGGTGTGCTATCTTAGATGCAAAAAGACAATAGGCTTAGTAAAGGTCAAAGTTGATCTTTGTCAGGGAAGATACTGGCCTAGGACATGACTACCAGCCATAAACTATTTTTACTTAAAACATTTTAATTTTAAACTATCCTTGTGGTTACTTTAGGTCTTAGAGCAGTGATGGTGAACCTATGACATGTGTGTCAGAGGTGGCACGCGAACTCATTGTTTTGGTTGATTTTTCTTTGTTAAATGGCATTTAAATATATAAAATAAATATCAAAAATATAAGTCTTTGTTTTACTATGGTTGCAAATATCAAAAAATTTCTATATGTGACACAGCACCAGAGTTGAGTTAGGGTTTTTCAAAATGCTGACACGCCGAGCTCAAAAGGTTCGCCATCACTGTCTTAGAGTTTGCATGGCCGCCATGCAGGCCTTCCCTGAGTTAGTCAGGTTAGCACGTGACCCCTTTTCATCCACAGGTTCTTTGCTTTCTTCTCTGTAGCTCTCTGTTTTAAACAAATATCTTTTAAAATCATACTAATACAGATACACATTGAAAGCTAAGATGTTTGGTGACTGGTTCTCCAAATCCAGGTTTTCATGTTCTCTCTCCTTCAGGAAATTGATTCAGTTGGTGTGACGTTAGCCTCTATCCACCGTTATTTTGAAACTCGTGGCCCCTGACCACAGATAGTAATAAAGCCTTGACACAAGCATCATTTAGTTACGTTTAACTAGATATCTTTCTGATTCCAATTCAACAATCTTGGCCTCAAGCTTTGTGGCAGAACGAGAATTAAAGATTTGATCTAGTCCCAGGTTCCTGGCACAGGGCTCCTAAAATGCTTGAGCCTCCACAGGTCTAAGTGCCCTTTGTAAGCAAATGAATGACTGGTGACTACAATCCTACAGATCTCTTCCTTCGGGAGGGAGAATGGTCACCGAAAGATGAAGAGATGGTTAGAAGACTGGGACTTTCAGCCCCACCCAGACCTCTGGGGGGCAGAGAGTAGCTAGGGAATGAGTGGATCGGCAATGGCCAGTAATTTCATTAATCATTGTGATACTTGGGGTTCTGGGAACGCATTCTCCCCCTTGTAGGTTCTTGCTTCACAGTTTGAAGTATAAATTCAGGAACTAAAAGGTTTTAAATAAAAATGTGGAAGTTTATTATGAGTGTATACTAACTCTCCCTGGGCAGAGAAAGCCTATTCTCTCTCTAATGGGAAAAAGTCAATATTAAAAAAAAAAAAAAATCCTCTGAACCTCTTTGTCTCCGGGTTTACAAAGGCTGCAGCTGCTTGTCTAAACATGACCCTTTCTAATTGGACCTTCCTTAATTTAGGACCTCTGTGCTCTCCTCATTGGTCGCTCTGCTGCATAGTATCAGTTTCAAAGTCCAAAGCCCCTATGGTTCCTCCCTCTTTCTCTCCCCCTTATATTGCAACATTCCTCCATCCTCTGTGAAGGTATGCCTTCCCATTAACATTCCTCCATCCTCTGTGAAGGTAGCCTTCCCATTAACATTCCTCCATCCTCTGTGAAGGTAGCCTTCCCATTAACATTTCTCTATCCTCTGTGAAGGTAGCCTTCCCATTAACATTTCTCTATCCTCTGTGAAGGTAGCCTTCCCATTAACATTTCTCTATCCTCTGTGAAGGTAGCCTTCCCATTAACATTCCTCCATCCTCTGTGAAGGTATGCCTTCCCATTAACATTCCTCCATCCTCTGTGAAGGTAGCCTTCCTCCTGTAACATTTCTCTATCCTCTGTGAAGGTAGCCTTCCCATTAACATTCCTCCATCCTCTGTGAAGGTATGCCTTCCCATTAACATTCCTCCATCCTCTGTGAAGGTATGCCTTCCCATTAACATTCCTCCATCCTCTGTGAAGGTAGCCTTCCTCCTGTAACATTTCTCTATCCTCTGTGAAGGTAGCCTTCCCATTAACATTCCTCCATCCTCTGTGAAGGTATGCCTTCCCATTAACATTCCTCCATCCTCTGTGAAGGTATGCCTTCCCATTAACATTCCTCCATCCTCTGTGAAGGTAGCCTTCCTCCTGTAACATTTCTCTATCCTCTGCAAAAGTAAGATAAGCATTCTGGTGTTTTGGCGCTACCTCCTTCCCCTGACATATGCATTTCTCTCCCATGAACACCCTTTCCCTAAAGCTGCCTGTCCTGTCTCTAAAATTCCTTTCAATTCCCAGTTAATGAGACCTCCATAAAACTGCCCTTCCAGCTGGTAAACTTGAGGTGCTGGGGACACGCCACCTCAAAAGGGCATGTCATCTCCATGCCCTACCCCACACCTGGCCCTGTGTGTCTCCTTCATTTGACTCTTCCTGAGTTGTATCTTTATAATGAACCTGAAATAATAAATAAACCAATTTCCTGAGTTCTGTGGGTCTTTCTATCAAATTATCAAACCTGCTGAGAGGGTCTTGAGAAGCCTTTGATTTTTACAGCAGGTAGATCGGAAGTAAGGGTGACAACTCAGTCTGGTGACGGACATCTTCAGTGGGGACAGTCTTATGGGACTGATCCCTGAACTTGTGGGATCTGATGCTAACTCTAGGTGGATGGTGTCCAAATTGAATTGGATCACAACACATGCAGCTGGTGTTAGAGAAGTGGTGTTGGAAAGACACTTCTCAGTAGCAGGGCTGTGAGCAAAACCAGTCCATTAGCCTTGGAAATGAGAAAAGAAAATGAAGCATGCATACACATATATTTTGAATACCTGTTCCATAGGCACATTATAAAGTCCTTGATGTTTATGGTCACTGCAAAATTAAAACTTAAATTTTTATTTTGAAAATTAGAACACTATATCTGTGCCAAAGCACATTGGTGTTTTTTGTTGTTGTTGCCATTGGTTTTTTGTTTGTTTGTTTATTTGTTTGTTTTTATTGACTTCAGCTAAGAAGGGAGAGGGAGAGAGAGATAGAAACATCAATGATGAGAGAGAATCATGGATCGGCTGCCTCCACACCCCACACTGGGGATTGAGCCCACAACCTGGGCATGTTCCCTGACCGGGCATCAAACCATGACTTCCTGGTTCATAGATGGACGCTCAACCACTGGGTCCTGCTGGATGGGCCACATTGGTGTTTTTACAAAAGTCCCTGTATAAGCTTCCTTTTTCCACATTTTCCTTGTGAGATAGTTTTTTGTCTTTTTCCTTTTCTTTTTCCTCTGCATCTCTGAATTCACCATGGCAGCAAATACATAATTCATGCTACAATTTCTTTCTGTGGGCTGTTCTGTCTTGTCTGAATCGCAGTAAGATATACCACCACCAGGAAAAAAAAAAAAATCTGAAGACCTTGTGTTCCTAGGTCTGAAAAATATTGAATTTGTGATATGGTGGTTTCCATAAGGAGCTAATGGAATTTGAAAGATTGAATTTTTTTTTTTCTGCTTTATTCACTGGCTTGTTGCAGACACCCAGCTAAGAGTTTTCATGCTGAGAAATGGCATGGGGAGAAAAAATTTATTATTAGTTTGGTATTTCACGTGAAAACAACTTTGATTTACTGAACGTAGAAAAAAAGAAATGTCAAAACTGACATATTTTAGACAGAAAACTTTCCTCATTAAAGTGGCATCTTAGTTCTTAACCAAATGCAACAAACAGCAACCACAGAAACGGTAAACGTGTGGCTTAAGGAATAATGTGTCATCTTTCAGACGGTAAGTGTGTGAAGTGTTCTCCCTGCAAAGTACTTGCATTGATTTATCAAATCCACAGAAGGATCCTAAATCCATTAAAACAAACTGGGATGCCAGTACCAGGGAACAGCAGGAAAAGTGTGGGTAATAAGCATAAACGTCGTTTAAGGGAGAACTGTGCTCTTGCGACTTGTTTTGTCACCGCTTCCCTCAGTGATCCCGGAACCCCTTGGAATGAATGCAGTTATGTAACTGGGCACGCTACAAGCTCCACTAGCTTATGTATTTTTTCTATCGAGTCACATTTGCACCATTCTCACCGCTTACTCACCATTCACAAGAGACACATTTTTAAAAAAATATTTTTTAATTGATTTTAGGATGGGAGAGGGAGAGAGAGATAGAAACATCAAAGATGAGAGAGAATCATTGATCAGCTGCCTCCTGCATGCTGCCTACTGGGGATGGAGCCGACAGCCCAGGCATTGGCCGTGCCCTAGAATCGAATGGTGATCTCCTGGTTCATAGGCCGATACTCAGCCACTGAGCCCCCCCAGCCAGCAAGGAACACATTTTAATACTCACAGATCTGAAAACAAGATTCCCTATATTTCTTGGCCTAAGTAACTTTTTTTTAGACGGCAACTAAAATTAGGCTATTACTTGGTGGATGTAAACCTGGTTTACTGGTGTTCAATCAGTATCTCCATAGTCAATCCTGTTATTTCATAAGTGTACTGAATCAGATGTCAACTGTCATAACGGCAAAGAGGAAACGGCAAGCCCATTTCAAATGATGCTCCGACTGAGCCCACAGTTCTGGTTCTTTATCCCCTCATTGAGGGCAAACATTTGCTGGGGCAGGTGAGGTCCTGTCTGTAGGGATTTCAGAGTGGGTACATAAGAATGGCATTTGATGTAATACTGGAAATAGGACTTTGGACTTAAAATATAAGCTTTATAGCCTTGTGCTCATGCGTCATCATTATTTCAATAAAAGTGAAAGAGTTCACTGAAAACAGTGATGCTTGCCAAGTGAAACCAACTTGTGACTCTGAGGACGCAGGATGTTGTGCGGGACCGCTTTGTGAAGTGTTCATGTGCTGCTCGCCTGTGGACCGCCTTTCTCCACCTTCTTCTGATCACCCCGATCTTTCTCCCTCACCCTCAGACCGTGCTGACCGCCCCTGGTTACGGCCATGTCATTCAGGCTTGTCCAGTCAGTACCTCACTTGCTGCAAACTACTTACTGATACAAGAAAGGTTACAAGATCCAATCAGAGTTTATGCTAATATTCTTGTTAAACACAGAGATAGAAGAGTATAAGCCGGGAGCCGCTAGAGGTCCCCGTGAAGGGCAAGCCTTCCGGTGAAAGAAACACGTGAGGATGAAAATAGAACTGAAGGATCAAGAAGGGGTAACTCGACTCTAAAATCTGAATTTCTGGATTCAACCATGACTAAAATTAATGTTGCCCTCTGGACTTCCCAGTTCCTTAAGCACTATATACTCTCTTTTTAAAAAACTAAACAAAACTTTATTTTTCTAGTTTGTGACAAAAAGAATTGTGACTAACACCATTTATTCACATAATAGCCATGGATAAATTTGAGAAATCTAATTCATTAGCCTTTAAGTGGTTTTCTCTGCTGAAAACTTTTGCTAATGTTGGGCAACTCTACAAGCAGATTGCTGTGGAGATCATTACTTTCAAGAAGTGGAGTGCATTTTAGAAAATAAATCAAATAGCAAAAGCCCTATGTAAGTTTGAATGCATCTTTAATTTTTAGCATCGGGATGTAAGATGTCAATATTTGAGTGAAAACAGATTAGGCTGCCTCTGGGAAGTTCAATTTTATTTTGCCTTCAAAACAGAACTGCACTGGCTGTAGAGAGTGGTAGTGATGGTAGCACTTAGAAAACAACGGGAAGCCACTGCCTTTGGAGGCGCGGAATGGCGAGTTGGGATGCTCCTCATGGTGGGTTCTTGTCCTATGAAGTCTGAAGCATAAAATTTGCAGACTAAAAGGCTTTTTTAGTGAAAGTGTGGAAGTTTATTGCAAGCATATACAAACTCCCCCTGGGGAGGGGTCCCCCAAATGAGAAAAACCTGCTCTCTGAGTTTCGTTGTCTCTCCATGACCCTTTCTAATTGGACCCTTCCTTAATTTATGTCCACTGTGCTTTCCTACCGCATCACTCCCTCCCCCTTTTCCTTATATGGTATCAATTCCAAAGATTCAAAGCTCACCCAGTGCCCCCTCTTCTGCTTCCCCTTATATTGTAATATTCCCCCATCCCCTGTGAATGTAAGACAAGCAAGCAATCTGGTGGCTTGGAGCTGTCTCAGCCCTTTATGTATGTTTTCCTCTCCATGGACACCCCCTTCCCTAAAACTGCCTTTCCTGTCTCTAAAATTCCTTTCACGTTTACTTTATAAGCCAACATTCAAAAGAGATGGACCTTTCCTAAGGAAGTGGCAATGCATACAAGGCTGTATATGTGTGTGCCTTCTTGATGTTTCTTTAATTATAATTCTTTTTGAAAGTTGACTGTGTTTGCTTCCACTTCATGGAAGTACTTCTCCAAATCTATTTAACCCAAGAGCATGAATTGCAGCATCCTACTTGGGGTTTTTAGGGGAAGTCAAATATTTTCTTGTTTGAGATAGCAATCACCTAACCAATTATATCCATTGGCCATTTAAATTGAGCTTATTTGTTCAAGCAACACAGGCTAGAATTTTATAAAAGCCCCGTAATGGGAATAGCTGTCTAGCTGCCTATTTCTAAAGTTTAACCTGATTCCAAACCTGATCTTTCATTGCAACCTGCAATTTTATCTGTGGTTTTATTTGTTTTTTCTTTCCTTCCTTTCTATCTATCCCCCCCCCGCCCCCCCGCGGCTATCTTTCCTTCCTGATCTCTAGGGGAAAACACACACACACACACACACACACACACTAAAACAAAATACATGAGCCTATGAGTTATTCCCCTCAACTCTGTAAGTTTTTACTGCTTTTATTTAGCATTGTTAACATTCAGACCTGTGAAGAATTTTGTGAGTTTATATGAGCCAAACTGTCAACTATTGCAGGAAACAGAATCTCAACGTATTGGGATAATGCTCCAGAGAATGTGTTTTTGTTTTCTTTTTTTGTTTTTGTTTTTACCTTGTTTTATACATTACAATTAAAAGTGGAGATGTAAATGGGTTACATGATCTCCATGGGTGATAGGTTAGGGAGGCAGAAGAAATCAAAGTGGGGAAACCCCTAGGATTGGGTGAAAAGTAAAATGATAGACATGTACTTCATTTACTTAGGTGGGTGCAGGATAGGTAACAGTCAACAATTAACTCAGTGAGGGGATTTATGGTCTCCACAGAGCAGTTCCTGTGCTCTGAGGAAAAGGAAAATTACTGTGACATTCCAAGAATCTGTTTTCATAGACACAAAAGGGTAATAGACTCAGTTAAGGTCAAGACTGACCTTTGTCAGGGAAGGTACTGGCCTAGGATGTGACTACCCACCATAACTGCTTTTAGCTAAAGTTTTGATGTCAGACCATCCTTTGTGGTGACTTCAGGCCTTTGATTTTGCAAGCTCCATGCAGGCCTTCCCTGAGCTGGTCAGGTCAGCATGTGGCCCCTTTTGTCCACAGCATTTGGGGAACTTTGTAGCGACACGCCTTGGTTGAGCTCTGGCTTCATGAGACCCACACACTTGGACCAATAGTCCACTCTTGGCTCCTATTGTAGATTAGGTAGCCTTGATCCCCTTTCTTGGGAAACATAGTTAAAAATGGGATTGCTTATGGAAAATAATCATATTGCTAGCGTCGGTGTCCAGGCAGTCTTTACATTTCAAGGTAAGACAAGGAAAAAACTGCCCTCTTCTTCTAGAGATATATTTACTTGGCTGCCAATCAGAATGAAACTTTTTACTTGTTTTTGTTGTTTTCTTACTTTGCTGAGAGCTCAGAGTCTAAACTATTACACAGCTGCCAAAACATGAGTGTTTACCAGATTTCTACATGTGAATATAAAAAGAAAAGACCATCATTTAAGGGACGTGTGTTGAGGGCATTTCTAGATGTTAAGAGGCATGGAACAAAGAAACTTACTGTTTATTTTTAGCTTGGAAAAGTAGTTCACTCTAGACATTAGTGCAAACACAGTAAATAAGCTCATCTCTTTCTTCTCAAAACCATGGCCCAGGGCTCAACTCACTGTTTCTACAGTGATAGTCTTTAAACATTATACGAAGACAAATACTTCTCATTTCTTATTTAGGTATATCCTGGCACCCTTTGATCTTGCCACAAATAAAATATTTCATATCTGGTAGTTGCTGTACTGAAACTGTGTTCTTAAAATTAATGATTTATATAAAAGGTGTTTTTTATTTATATTTTAAATCTTCCTTAGAGTTCTCAATATAGGATGATTTATTGATTGATAGTTTAAATTTCTCTATGTAAAGTAGATAATTTCCCCATAAATATTCTGTTTTTCAAATAATCCTGTTTCCTGTCAAAATGCCTCTGATATTTTATAAAAGCATGGATCTCTTTTTCTCCATTTTCTATTTGTGTAATTTAAAATACAACATTTATTGAAAAATTGGCTCATGCAAACTTCCCTGATCTAATTGATTAGGCCAGATACAAATGAAAAATATACTTCCCCGAGTCTTTCATCATTTAGATGCATATGCTAGCTTCACAAGCATTTGCAAAGAACTGCTCCCATGCAATCACTCATATTCACTTTGGACCGGGTGTCTGACTGAAGTTCATTTATTGTCTAAAGTTCACATTTGGAGTCAGTTATTTTCATGCAGTGTCTCTGCTTTCACTTCAGTAAGGCTCTACTTCTCCAAATTTAATGGAAAGAGCAAAGTAACTAGAGATTTATAATACCAAGTAAGGTTTTTAAAACATATATTTCAATGGGTTAGGTAGGTATACAAAACTGATGATGTGAACACTGGGTGGAGGTTTAGATTCACTTCAGTTGCAGGTTTGTTAGACAAATACAGTGAGAGTCAGGGTAGGGGAGCCTAGGGATGTTGAAAGACAATGATTATAGTGTAAGAATATACATCTAAACTGAATAAAAGAAGAAGATGGAACATGAGCTGGGGATGGCAGAAAATGAAAAGGAAGTAGCCCCACTGGATGAAAAGTTTTTGGATTAATTATTTTATGGTTTAGGAAGTTTATGTCTTTTGGGGGAGCTTATTTATTATAACTTTATTTTATCATATCAGTGATTATTTTAGGGTATATTGGCTATTAGCTAAACCTCATTACATGATATTTTATATTGGTTATTATAAAAATTAGGACAGACATTCTTAAATTCTTTTCAATGCATTAGATATAATATGGTAACACTTTGCAAAATGTAAGAACCTTACAATAGGTTTATTGCTCTTCCCCTATTATATAGCTATTTACATCTCCTCTATATACGCGTAATAAATATCTTACATAAATTATAAACCACAGCACAGGCTTGTAAGTTTTGTTTTAAATGGTTATATGAATTTTAAATATTATAACTTTAGAGCAGGTACATGTGTTCTAAGCCTAATTATCTATCTCATATCACTTTTTCATATCTTTTGTGTGTGTCTTCATTCTTTATTTTTCATTTTTTAAAAATCTTTATTGTTGAAAATATTACAGATATCCCCTTCCTTCCCCCCATTGACCCCAGGCCTTCATCACATTATTGTCTGTGTCCATGGGTTATGCATATATGCATACAAGCTTTTTGGGCAATCTCTTCCCACCCATCCACCCACCCCTGCCTTCCCTCCGAGATTAGAAAGTCTGTTCCATTTTTCATATCTTTTTGATGAGCTTCCTTTAGTTATTCTCATAATACAATGGCTGTACCTACAAATTATTTTGTGTTCATTTATTTGAAAATTTTACTGTGCCTAAATTCTTAAGTGATATGTGGTGTTTTTTTGTTTGTTTGTTTGTTTTTTTGCTATACTATTTATTTATTTACTAGAGGCCCGGTGCACAAAATTTGTGCATGGGGGGCTGTCCCTTCAGCCCAGCGTGCACCCTCTCTAATCTGGGACCTCTTGGGGGATGTTTGACTGCCGGGATTGGGCTTAAACCTGCAGTTGGACATCCCTCTCACAATCCTGGACCACTGACTCCTAATTGCTCACCTGCCTGCCTTCCTGGTCACCCTTAACTACCGCCCCTGCCAGCCTGGTCGCCCCCAACTGCCCCCACTGCTGGCCTGGTCACCTCACACATCCTGCTTGTTCAGTCGTTTGGTCATCCCTCACTAACCCCCCTGCCATCCTTGTCATCAGCAGCCATCTTGTGCGGGTGTGAGGGTTAATTTGCATATTACCTCTTTATTATATAAGATTTATTTATTTATTTATTTATTTATTTTATAAACTAACAATGCTATTCCTCTGTTTCCATTCCTTCTAACTAGAAGTCAGCTGCCATTCATAATATTATCTCCCAGTAAATAACGTATCACTTTTCACTGGGTGCTTCCAAGATTTTTCATTATTGTTTTTTTCCAATACAGTGGGGCCTTGACTTACGAGTGTCCCAACTAATGAGTTTTTTGAGATATGAGCCGCCTCTCGGCCAATTTTTTGCTTTGAGTTGCGAGCTAAAATTCGGGTTACGAGCCAGCTTCAGATACCCCACCGCTAGTTGGCGCAGCAAACATCACAGTGAACGCCACAACATCAGCCCAGCATCACGTGTTTCACTTGTTCACTTCTTGATTTGACATACGAGTAATTTGAGTTACGAGTTCCGTCATGGAACGAATTAAACTCGTAAGTCAAGGCCCACTGTATTTTAACTATACTATACTTAATTCTGTTTTTCTTTTGATTTATCATTCTTGGGTTTTGGTGAGCTTCTTGAGTTTATAAATGTATGTCTTTCAGGAAATTTGGGACATTTTCATTCATGATTTATTTAAATATGTTTTCTACCCATCTCTCACTCCTTTCCTTTTGGGTCTATAGTTACACATTTGCTAGAACTATGAATATTAACCACAGCTTATGGAGGCTTTGTTCACTTCCTTTCTATGTGCCTTCTCTCTTTCCTTCATTTTAGACCATTTCTATTTCTTTATTTTCACTGGCTAAATATTGTATTACAGATTTTCTAAATGCTGTTCATTCATCATGAGCATATTAAATTCACACTGTTGAATGTAGTTAAAAAGCTGCTTTATAATACTTAACTAGTAAGTCTAACATCTGGACAGTTTGGGTATTGGTCTGCATTACTGTCTTTTCTGTCAAGTACAGGTCATATTTTTGTGTTTCCTTTTTCTATAATTTTGGGTTCTGTCTTGGTCATTGTGTCAGTGTGAATAATACTTTTATTTTTTAATATATTTTTATTGATTTCAGAGAGGAAGGGAGAGGGACAGAGAGAATCTTTGATCCTGCTGCCTCTTGCACGCCCCCTACTGGGAAGTGAGCCAGAAGCCCTGGTATGTGGCCTTGACTGAAATCAAACCCTGGACCCTTCAGTCTGCAGGCTGGCTCTCTACCTACTAAGCAAAACCAGCTAGGGCATGAATAATAATTTTAGGAGACACTGGCCTGCTTCATTTATCTGAGAATGTTGAATGTTTGATTGTTTTTAGCAGTTTTGCTTAATTCAAACTACAAAATCTATCTGTTCTCTGGTGAGCAGTAGTTGAAATCTCATTTCAATTTTTTAATCTTCAGCTGTTAGCTGGAGCCTGACTCAAGCATGTATAGTTTAGCAGCCAGATAGTGGACAGAGTTTTGAATTCATCTTTTGTGGCATTCTCGATTCTGGAATTTACCCTATCTCTTTCTCACTGCTCAGGTAGCCCCTAGTCTAGCTCCTGCTTCTTAAAGCCAGGAGGACTGTAAGTTTCTATACAATACTAGAGGCCTGGTGCACAAAATTCATGCACTCGGGGGGAGGGTGTCCCTCAGCCTGGCCTGCTCCCTCTCGCAGTCTGGGAGCCCTTGGGGGATGTCCCTCAGCCCAATCTGTTCCCTCTTGCAGCACCACTGGCCAGGTAGCCTGGGCCTCCCTCTGTGGGGCGATCAATCACTGGCCTCTGCAATTGATCACCCTGCAGAGGGAGGCCCTGCCCACCTGCCTCAGCACCACCTGGTAGGGTAGCCTCAGCCTACCCTTGGCCAGGGCTCTGTGATTGATCACCCCACAGAGGGAGGCCCCATTCACCTGCCACAGACCGCAGTTCAATGGCCTGGGCCTCCCTCTTTGGGGCGATTGTGGGGGGAGGGGGAGCCCCTCCCCCCAACCAATCGCATAGCACCCGTCTTGGCTGGCCTGGCTCCAGTGCGTGTCATAATGTGTTCATCTAGAAGGTCTTTCTGCTGTTTGGCCATTCAGTCAATTTGCATATTGCACTTTTATTATTATGGATTAGCTGTTCCTTCTAGAACTGATGGGGATGCAACTTTAGCAAAAATCTATAAAAATGGAAAAATCATCCAATGCCTTTCACTTCTCCCAAGTATGTAATTTGTATCTGCTTTTAAGTTTGCTTTTAAATGTCTAAATGTAGTTTTGTTGTGGTTGTTATTATTTCAATTTATTTTTCTGTCCAGAGTTAATGTGCTATCAGTGGATAGGTCTGTCTGCCTTATCCTATACATACTGGAAGCAGAAAGACAAGTATCAATTAAACTTATTAATTCTAATACTTATATTCTAAATTCTTTAATATGTCCTAAGTAAACAGTTATTAACTTAGCCTTTTGTTTCATTTTTCCTCCTTTTTTTCTTTCAATATTTTGACTTTTAATTATTTTTCTTATTTTATTCAATAGGCCTTTTAGAATAGCTGTTGATAAACAATGATCCCCAAACATGGCCCAGCATCTGTTTTCATAAACAGAGTTTTATTAGAACGTAGGAATGCCCAACCATTTATTTGATCTCTGTTTCATTCTATAATAGCCAAGGTGAGTAATTGTGACAAATATCCTATGACCTGCAAAGCCTGACTATTTACTTGTTGGTCTTTCATAGAAAAAAAAAGTGTGCTCACCATTGCATTCCACATTGGAATACAATATGGAATGGAATTTGCATAAGTGGGCTACTGTAGCTAGATACTAGAGGCGAAACTTTTCCAAAGCTCTTCCTATACGAAGTTCCCTTCGTTTTCTCGACAGATACTTAATCTTTCGACATACCCCTCTCTTTCTTGTTTCCTAGGAGACAATATCAAAGAATGAGTGTTGAATTTGTTTCAACTGCACTTTAAGAACCTGTTGAGAATATCATACGATACTTCCCCTTGTACTTGTTAATGTAATGTCACAGGACAGATCCCATAAGATACATATTTTGAGATGTAGATTTGCCATACAGAGTATGTGTAAGGGAATGTTCTTAAGATCAAATCCTGTGGCGAAGTAAGGAAAGCAGCAATTGGGCAGTAGGACAATTTGCACTATAGTAAAAACAAAGGTTTTAGACATTCCATGGGAGGCTGTGGAGCTGTAATGGTCTTATAAAGTTTTCCTGAATTGAAGCAAAATTTACATAGGATTCAGGATGTTTCCAAAGGGGAACTTGGATAAGGTGGATCTCTTCCGCCACATGCCGTCTCTGCAGAGAAAGGAAGCTAAGACCTGCCGGCCCTCAACATCCCCAGAAGCTGGCTCAGTGAGAGTGTCAGCATGGGGGTGACTGTTCCCGTGACTCATCACAGTATACACTCATACTGATTGGTTCACAGATATTTACCCAATCTTGCCTAATGGTTTTAAAACCCCAAATGATCGTGACATGATCCTGTGTATGCATTGCTAGAATTAATTTCCTAATCATTTGGGTAGGATTTTTGCCTCTATATTTATGAAAGTAATTAGTGTGTAGTTTTCCTTTTTGTTGTTGTTCAAGTTTTCGTATCAAACTTATATACCCTCATAAGAAGAGTTAGAAAATGTGCTATTTCCGTTCTCCAAATGGGTTTATGTAGTTATGTCTTTATTCCTTCCTTAAAGGCTGGAAGGATTATACTCAGGAAGCTATCTGGGTCTGGGGTGATCATGATGGGAATATTTTTATGTTAAATAAAATAAATTAAGTTAAAAACATTTAATTAATTTACATATGTGTGAGTATAGGCATATTAATTCCTAGAGACCAAGATATCATTGTCTCCCGTCCAAGTAGAGGCGACTGTGGATCAGTTGATCAAGCAGTTTTCACTCATTTGGTTTCCAGACTCATTCTGTGATTATTTCCCCTGTTCTGGATGTCCGTTTGGAGTAGACCTGTAAGCAACTGGCAGAATCCCCACACTGTTTTCATGACCTGTGGTTTATGGACTGACTCACTATGATAGGAAAAGCCAGCTGGAAGCTAACTCAGCTTCCTCTATCTACAAAGAACAACAAATCAAAAGCAATGCCATCTCCTGGCTGGATTGCCGGGATTGGTCCCACCATCAGAATGGAAGGACACAAGGATGGTGAGTCTCAGCACATTCCCCTTTAAGCCTTCTAGATGGCCTGTGTGGAAAACAGGTAGAATAACAGTGTGTTATGTAAACATGGTCAAGTGGTGTTTTAATCGCAGCTGCAGCTCCTGATTTAGACTTGTGCCCTGGCCAATTAATACACTGTCTGCTACCCACCATGCAGCTATGGATTTGGCAAATCCTTTTTTTCTCTTTTGACCTTTTACGAAAGACCACCAGGGCAGTTTGTTTTCAGCTAGCAAGACCAGCCATCCACCTTCATCAGTCTAATTTAGGGATATATCAGCTTTCCAGCCCTTTGTCCCAATACAGTCCACGGGGACCCTGATTGATCTCCCCTTCTTCAAGATGCCATGGTGGTCCATCACATTGATGATGCTTTGTTGATTGGACCTAGTCAGCAGGAAGTTGCAGCTACTGTAGACATGCCAGAGAGGGAAAATGAAGCTCACAAAGTTCAAGGAAAATCCACCTCAGTGAAATTTCTGGTGGCCCAGTGGTGAGGGGACATGTGGATACATAACCTCGAAAGTGAAGGGTAAGTTATTGCATCTGCCCCCTCCTAACACCAAAAAAAGGCACAACACTTTTGGATTTTGGAGGCAATATATTCCTATGTTTTGCATGCTACTTTGATTTATTTACTCTGTGGCCACAAAGATGCTAACTTTGAGTTAGGCCCAGAACAACAAGGTTCTATAGCAGGTCAACGCTGCAGAGCAGGTCTCTGTGGGTCAAATGATGGAGCAGATCTACGGTGCCTGAGGTATCAATGGATCAGAGATGCTGGTTGCAGCTTTAGGCAGGTCCCTATCAGTGGTTCTCAACCTTCCTAATGCCGCGATCCTTCAATACAGTTCCTTATGTTGTGGTGATCCCCAACCATAAAATTATTTTCATTGCTACTTCATAACTGTAATTTTGCTACTGTTATGAATCATAATGTAAATATCTGATATGCAGGATGTATTTAGGCGACCCCTGTGAAAGGGTCGTTCAACCCCCCAAAGGGGTCATGACTCACAGGTTGAGAACCGCTGCTATAGATGAAACACAGCCCCCTCTCCTCAGCTCCCCCCCGACACACACACACACACACACACACACACACACACACACACATACTGGGGATCCAGCCTGCAATCCGGGTGTGTACCCTGACTGGAATCAAACAGTGACCTCCTGTTTCATAGGTTGACGGCTGGGGGACCCTCATGATTTTAGAGCAAAGTCCTGGCATCCTCACAGATTACCAATCTCTCTCAGAGAAACAGCTCTTGTCTGCTCCTGGGACTCGGTAGAGGCTGCATACTTAAGGACGGGCCACCATGTTACTGTGAGATGGCCTCACGAACAGCTGTGGTCTGACACACCAAGATGCAAGGTTCGGAGTGCACAGACACTCTCCATTATCAAATGGAAGTGGTTTACATGATATTGGGCATTTCCTAAAGTCACAAATAAGCTGCATGAAGAAGTGGCCCAAATGGTCAGGGTCCCCACTATGATTGTGGCATTGTTTCACAATACCATACAATACAACAATACAATACAATACAATACAATACAATACAATACAATACAATACAATACAATGCAATACAAAGGTGTAGGCATGGAATTGTCATGAAGTGGAAATTAGCCAGGGTATGGTTTGGCACATATGTGTAATGGCATGAGAGAGAGTGGTAAGAGAGGATAGAAAAAGAGAAAGAGAGAGAGAGAGAGAGAGAGAGAGAGAGAGAGAGAGAGAGCAGAGTATGCGAGGAGCAAAGTCCTAAGATAGTGATTGCCAGATATGTGGTTGAGAAATGTATTTCTGTCAGGAATAAGGATGTCAATGAAGTGAGCGTATGGAGAGATTAAATTCATTAATGATTGTGAAATAACAGTGATGGAGAGAGTGAGTCTCTTGTCAAAGCCACGAATGACTGAGGGGTAGTAGCAGGAGAGCGGCTCAGATCTGTAAAAATCAGCCGTCATCAGTAAAGGCTGATGGTTTCCATTCCATGTAGTTGGCTTTTTAAAGGATAAGATAAAGCTGTGTTTGGAAAAGACTTTAAAATCAAGGCCAAGGGAGCTATCAACAACACGCAGGCCCTTGCATAGCATCATGAGAAAACTTGTAGTAATTCCTCTGTGATTTGGAAACATTAGGTAAATATTTTCTGATATTAGCATGTTCATTGTGAAAGAACTATTTGCATCTCTCCAAAAGCAACTGTCTCTATATGGATTATCTTAGATATCAGAAGGATTTTTTAGATAATAAGCAATTTTTTATTGTTGACAGTATCATAACCGATGTCGCTCATTTCCCTCCTTGACCTACCTCTGCCCAGGTGCTAATCACCCCCCCCCCCCTCCACTACATTTACCAGTTTCTGTCCTTGTATAAAGTTCAAATATTTTACATTTCTCCACTTTTCTTCATACATCACTCAAATTCTTTATTTTCTCCTGGCACAGTGCCTTGCATATACTCTCAGTGCCTCTAATTTAAGTATTGTCTTTACTAAACTATAATTTTTATACTAAGCTATAGTTTCGTTTACTGATTTCACAATTGTTTTTATATTTATTTTAAATTATTGTTTAATATGTTTTCAATTGCCATGAAAATTTCTATCATATTTATATATTTAAGTACCTAAAATTCTTTTCAAATTTATACTGTCAGTCATTATTATCACTGAAGCTTTTGAGAGCAGATTGTGTCACTACTGCTGTAAAAAAAGTTAATCTTTCTGAATGTAAGTTAAAGAAAATGGAGAAAATTAAATAGACAGAAAATGGTTCAATGTAAGGTTTTTTGTCAAGTTTGGAAGATAGAACGATATTCTTTACATTTCATGTTTTATTCATTTGTTAAATGTTTATTGAATACTTATTCTGTGCTAAGTAGGCAATGTGATAATAAATGTACACAGAGGCTTTCACTTATTGTTGGAGTTTAGAGCAAGTTGACTGTGTATATAGAATTTTATGATAATTTTCAGAGTACTTTTAGACAAAAAGAAAAGCACCCTAGTTGGTTTGGCTCAGTGGATAGAGCGTGGGCCTGCATACTGAAGGGTCCCAGGTTCAATTCCATTCAAGGGCACATGCCCGGGTTGTGGACTCGATCCCCCGTAGAGGGTGTGCAGGAGGCAGCCAATCAATGATTCTCTCATTATTGATGTTTTTATGTCTCTCTTCCTTTCCCTTACTCTCTGAAATCAATAAACATGTATTGTTTTTTTAAAAAAGACTGCCCTAACTGGTTTGGCTCAGTGGAATGAGCATCAACCTGCGGACTGAAGGGTCCCAAGTTCAATTCCGGTCAAGGGCATGCACCTTGGTTGTGGGCACATCCCCAGTAGGGAGTGTGCAGGAGGCAGCTGGTCGATGTTTCTCTCTCATTGATGTTTCTAACTCTCTATCCCTCTCCCTTTCTCTCTGTAAAAAAAATCAATAAAATAAAAATAAATAAATAAATAAAAAGACAAAAAGAAAAGCTACATTTTGTAACTTTTTTCTCTCTGAATTGTTCTTCCAGTCTCCTTACACCCTAGTGTTTAGGGCAATATAATAAGTCCCACACGAAGAGTTGTTTGCATAACTTGGGATGTGACAGGTCCAAGTTAAATAACATAAGGAAGCCCTTGATGGCAGGTATCAGAACGCATGTTGTCTCTACAATAAATGTCATAATTTAACAGAATAATATAATGGAGGTGAAGCACCCTTACATGTTAGAGTGTTATGGTCCTTTAGCAAGAGCGGCACCCTAATAAGTGACCCCCTTCAACCTTTAACAAATCTTCCAAGTGAATTGCCTTTTCACCCTCAAGTATATTTCCCTATAACCCTCTTATCCATTCAAGGGAAACTATGAAAATTATAAAAGGAGGCAGAATATTACAGTGGTGGTAACTTAAAATTTGAGCTCAACAACTTAACTTACAAAATTATAATATTTAGCTTCACTTAAATAAGTCTTCTAACCTACAACACAAAGATAAAATTGGAACTGGCGAAATTATTTTGTTTCTCATAGCCTCAATTTCCTCATGCATAAAACAGAGATAACACAAATTATTGATAGCTTTGTTGTGAAATTTAAATGAGATAGTGCAACTTGAAAGGCATCTGGTATGTGCCTGGTACATTATAATTGACAATTAAATTAGCACTTCCTGCCCTTTGTTTTTTAATGCATAAGAGAAGAGAGAGGTACAACTGGTATAGTTATTTATAATGCTGCATGTGCATCAAAATCCCCTAAACAATGTTCAAAAAGTTCAGATGTCACCTCAAATACTCAAAATGGTTCTTGAGAAAATAGTATTGATCAAGCAAACAACAATCAAAACGTACCCGTTAGTTTAATGTAGAATTTTCAAAAAAAACATTATTATTTGCTATGTGCTGAGCACTTACTCTGAACCATCTCCATCTATCTCCCCCAAACCTTCAGAGGATTATGCTGCAATCATTCATTGTGTCCACATGAGAAAACAGCACCTCAAAGAGTCTGCAGGTCCTCCCCAGGTTTGCCCAGCTAAGAAGTATCTGAGGCTCCAGAGCCTGTGAGCTATGGTCTCAAACTGTGCAATGGGCAGTGACCTGATGCATTTGTTAAGAATATGTTCGCAAAGGAACAGAACTTCCTGTGAAACTGGACTTCAGGCTCATAGTTTGCCTCCGTGGGAACTGTTAGCTAATCCCGCTGGTTTCTCCCCATCCATTTCCAAAGACACAGCCCTCTTGGCAGGTCAGATCATAAATGGCTCCTTCCCTTCCTTCAGCCCCAGTGTAATTGTTCTAGTCACACTGTGTTCCCAGGTGCCTTCCATTCATCCCTATGCTAAGCAACAGACGCCGCTGAAGCATCGCTCTCTTAGGCACCATTGTTTACAACAAGCCATCTTGGCAGTGCAGGGTCTTTAGTTTCTGCCAGGGACATTGAGGTCGCCTCCACCCGTTAGAATAGACACCACTCTTGGCTGTCAATGCAAGCAGCACCGTGAGCCCTTTGGCCCTGTCAGCCCTCCTGAGCAATGGACGTCGAAGTGCATATATTTTTGTGAATAAATGTTTTCACTTTTTTTCAAATACCCAGAAGAGGCATTGGCTGGATCCTATGGTAACTCCATTTATAGTTTTTTGAGGAACCTCCATACTGTTTTCTGTAGGGGCTGCATCAGTTTATATTCCCACCAGCAGTGAATGAGGGTCCCTTTCTCCCCACAACCTCTCCAGCACTTGCTATCACGCGTCTTGTTGGTAATAGCCTTTCTGACAGGTATGAGGTGGTAGCACATCTTAGTTTGCATTTGCATTTCACCCATAGCTCGTGAAGCTGAGCATCTTTTTATTGTCTGCTGGCCATTGGAATGTCTCCTTGGGAGAAGTGTCTGTCCACGTCCCTGCACACTTTTTATTGGCTTTGTTTGTTGATTGCTCAATTTCAGAGTCAAATTTAAATGATATCTGTATTAGCACATAACAATAATACATAAGCCATTCTTTCATTTTAATTTTTTCCCCTTTATGCAGTGTTCTCCCTTTTTATCTTTTTCTCTCTGAATGAAAAATTGTGTGATAAAAATATCTAACACAATCATACCAAATATCAAACCCTTGAGAAACACAAAAACTACAAATGGCAAAGCCAGTGAAATGTTTTTTTTCTTAGAGCTGAGGAGCCAGATGTCTGAAGGATTTTTAATGTTAAAAAATAAACTTATTTTTTAACACACTCTTTTTAATAATCTGGGTACATATTTTATATGGAGAAATACTGTAGTATTTGGAAAAAACTTACTTACCATTTTCAAGGGTTAGGCACCTGGAATCAAGAGCCATCGATTTTTATTTTAAAATAAAAAGCTAAAAGGGTTATCGTATTAGAGCAGAATGCTAGATGATATTTTCAAAGATCAGGCTATTGACAGTTGTAGACTCATCAGTCACAGACAGGGATTATCCACATTCCTTCCAACATGACATTTGATAAACTGTTGGCACTGCTTGGGAGGGGACGTACTGTCAGACACCATGCATTCAACACAAATAAACTGATTTTCATGGTGCCACGGTGAAGTATGTCAGGCAGAAGGTGGAGTGCCCCACATGCATTGAAGTCGTTTGAAGTCCTGCCCAAGCAAGAGATTACGGGCTGCCCGTGCAATTGTATCTGGGCACAGGCCACATACGCTGAACTTCACAGGAACCCCAAAGGGTAGAGGCAAGGGAAACCGTTCTAGCCACGCAATGGGCAGCGCTGTGGCTGTGATTCATAACCTGTGAGTAGACAGTGGACATTTTACTCTTGAGTCAAGGCTAAACATGAGTCTTCTTCAGACGATCTGTACTTTCTGTGGCAGTAATAAAACCGACAGTGTTTCCCTGCTGGGGTAGGGCGTTTCATTATTTCCCTGAGAGACAATACTTTGCAAATGCATCCCATGACATATGTGCAAGAACAATACATTCATATTTGAACCCAGGTTCTAGAGGAAAAGAAAAAAAAGGCAGTTTCTGAGAATTTCATGAACAAAGCATACAGATGGTAGGCATATCTGAGGACATGAATTGACACAGAGACTCAACAAACTACTGACATGACATGATTCTTCGTACGTCCACTTAGGGAATATTATGTTTGTAGCGATGAACAAAATAAAGTCAAATGTTCAAACTTACAATTTCCCAAAACTTCTTTGTCCATAAATCCTATGTTCAAAGATATTTTCTATAAATATGATAGTATTCCTATTTTGGGATGCATTCCAGAGTCTTGGCAAAAAGTCACCAATGTAATTTGAGGAGAAAATTTTTTTAAATAAATTGCCTTAGTAACCTAACAACAATAAGCAAAGGGATGATACATTTCAATTTTATGTTGCTAGGCATATTTGAGTTCCATCTTAAATTGCAGAAAATCACCTCATCTATTTTCAAATACATACATAAAAGGAAAATTCTCACAATTATTTAGTGCCACCAGGCTTCTTGTGTATATGGACTTGAAGTAAATTGCTCACAAATCACTAAATAAATAATCTAGTCTCTAAATTAAAGCCACCTGTAGGTTTAAGAAATGTGGGTGGCCGAAACCGGTTTGGCTCAGTGGATGGAGCATCGGCCTGCGGACTGAAAGGTCCCAGGTTCGATTCCGGTCAAGGGCATGTACCTGGGTTGCGAGCACATCCCCAGTGGGAGATGTGCAGGAGGCAGCTGATCGATGTTTCTCTCCCATCGATGTTTCTAACTCTCTATCTCTCTCCCTTCCTCTCTGTAAAAAATCAATAAAATATATTTTAAAAAAAGAAATGTGGGTGACATAATGACTGTCATATTTTTAAACAGTATTTTGACAAACAAAGACCACAAAAAAGATTTTAAGCGAAAGTGAACTGGCATTACTGAAGTCCAGCTTCTAGTGAGCAGGTAAGAGGAGCTGCTCATGTTGGAGAGTAACAAAAGGCTCCATCAATTCGAATAGACAACCACTCTTGGCTTTAGAAACACACACACCCCCCCCCCCCACACACACACGTTCAAAATCAGATAATAGTGTACATATGTCAAAGTCTTTAAAATTATAGTATGAGATACAATTACTTATAAACACAGTTCAATTGGAAACTTCAAACATAAGCAAAGAGGTAAAAAGAAATTCAAGAATATGAGTAAAATCAAAAATTAGAGCAAATATCACTTAATTGCATGGATTATGTGTGGGAGGTTGCACATTTTATTATTAACCTTGGTGCAATATTCATCTTGCTGTGAAGAGTCCCACTTTTTTTTTCTTATCTGGTAAGAGAAATAGAACCATGCTTGTTTAGTTCAATAATGTAAGAGTAAATTTGAATGCAGAATTAAGGAATACTTGATGTTGGCATATTTTTGTGACAGATTTTCTTTTCTTTTTTCTTTTTTTAAGATAGTGATCACTTATTTCAAAACCAAAATTGAATATTTAATGGTTATTGGGAAAGGAAGCTAAAACAGTGTTATCAACATTTGCTTTCACTTTATACATTTTAATTGACTATTATATGCAGATTTATTTGCTTATCACTATGGTGTTCTTTCTAGTTCTGTAATATAATTCATTTCTCTCTTTATCTCATCAAATCACTCCATGTATATTTCACAGAAGGAATTTGTATAAATATAAAAGAACAACTTCTTGCTGTTGAAAGGATATTGGGTTTAGACTAGGAAAAAGTTCTGTTTAATCTGAAAAACAAGTTTTGTTTTGTTTTGTTAATTTTATTGATTGAGTAGAAGCCCAGGGCACAAGATTTGTGTACTGGGGGGTGGGGGGGTACCCTCAGCCCAGCCTGTGCCCTTCACAGTCAGGGACCTATTGGGGGATGTCCAAGGCTCTCACAGTCCAGGACCCCTCGCTCCTTACCGCTCACCTGCAGGGGAGGCTGGAGAGGCTCCCGCCCCCGCCATTGCGCTTGCCAGCTGTGAGCCCGGCTTCTGGCTGAGTGGGAGCACACTGACCACAGGAGGCAGCTCCTGCATTGAGCATCTGCCCCCTGGTGGTCAGTGCACGTCATAGCAACTGGTCATTCCGCCATTCAGTTGATTTGCATTAGGGTTTTATTATATAGGATTTTTTAAATGTATTTTTTATTGTTGATAGTATTACAGATATCTCCCATCTCCCTCCCATATCTTCCCTCCTCCCTGCCCCTACCCACCCTCAAGTCTTCACTACCCTATTGTCACAGCCTATGGGCTATGCAAGTATATAAGTATATAAGTTCTTTGATTTATCTCTTCTTGTTCCCCAACCCCACATAAGTTTTAAAGGACTGATGAGTTAGAAGAATCCAAGCTGTAAGCCACTGATTTAGACAGGCTCAGGATGTAGCTAGGTGAGGCATCACTGGGTTGATTCTCCGGGAAGCAGACACTGAGTTAGAGTTAGGAGCATAAAAGCTTTGCTGGGAGTCCTACCTGGTGCTCAAGGTGTCAGGCAAATGCCGTAAGTTGTTCAATAGACCATTGCTGTGTCCTTCAGGGAAGCGGGTCTTTCTGTGGAGGAGGCACTCCATGCTTGAATCACCTAGACCCGTGGTCGGCAAACTGTGGCTCGCGAGTCACATGTGGCTCTTTGGCCCCTTGAGTGTAGCTCTTCCTAAGCCTTAGGAGTACACTAATTAAGTTAATAACAATGTACCTACCTATATAGTTTAAGTTTAAAAAATTTGGCTCTCAAAAGAAATTTCAATTGTTGTCCTGTTGGTATTTGGCTCTGTTGACTAATGAGTTTGCTGACCACTGACCTAGATGGTAGGTGTTGGTATCACAAAGTCAGCCAGTAGGTCATTGCTAGTGATGGTAAGTAGGACAACTCCTACAAACTCCTTGGTTCTCAAACCCATGTATTCTTCCTTCAAGGGACATAATGCCATCCACAAAAGACTCTGATTCAATATGCATATTATTTTCCTGAGGGTAGAGTCTCATCAGCCTGGCACTGTCACTGAGTTGGCCTTTTTCAGGCCATTCCCCTGGTTTAATGAGACTGGCAGCTTCTAGGGGGTCTGGTATGTGATAGACACAGTGGATCCCAAGGTCATGGGTCAACACCCACCATTGCATCATTGTGAAGGGCATTCCTCCTCACAACTGGATGCAAGTTCTTCTGTGAGGGTCTGAGTAAAGCATCTCTGTATTTGCCACATGAAGTAACCTATTTTATTTACTATTCTTTCCTTTCCAGAAAGGATAAGAGCCCAGGCATGATATATGATAAAATATATTAATAAAATTGCAATATAAATTTCAAAGAATGACTTGGAAGGAAAGAAAGAGGAAGTCAATTTGTTCACCAGAAGGGCAAACATGTTGCTGTAATTGAGGATTAAATATGGCCCTGAGCTCCCTGACAGCCATATCAAAATTAGTAATGGCATGCATTCCGTAACTCACATCAAGCAAGAGGGCAAATAGCAATCTCTCAGGGATAATGACATTGTGTTCTGGCACTGCATTCTAAAATTTATTTCTAATACATTACCATTTAAAGAGGAAACCTATTAATAGAAGGAATAATGTTCTTCCCTGAAAATACTGGAAATTTTCACAGACTCACTTAGAAACAGAGTTGTGCTAGAACTACCGAGGAAAATGAATTCCTAATTTAAATACTTTGCAAAAAAAAATATATAAGTCTCCAAGACCAAGTGTTTTCACTGGAGAATGCTACCAAATGATTAGATAAGTAATGTCCACTTTAATTAATCTCTTACAGAAAATAGAAGAGGAGCTCACAGGTCCTAATTAATACTATGAAGCTAGTGTTACACATAGTCAACACTAGGTAATTCCTACAAATAAAAATCTACAGATCAGTATTCCTCACGAATATAGATTCAAAAATCCTTAAGAAAATATTAGTAAACAGAATTAATAAACATACAACTATAAATTTTTGGAAAAGTAGGGTAAAATCTTTGGGATATATGGTTAGGCAAACATCTTAGACTTAACACTAAATCACAAAACATAAAGGGAAAATTGATAATTTTGACATTATCAAAGTAAAAAGAACTTCATTCTGTGAAAGACCTAGTTAAAAGGCTGAAAACATAAGCTACATAGTAGGATACAATATTTTCAAACCATATATCTGCTATAGGACTAGTATCTCAAATATATAAACAATTATCAAAACCCAACAGTAAAAATACACCATCCAAATAGAAAAAGAGCTAATGACACAAATAGACATTTCATTGAACAGGTTAGACATATGGCACATGAGCACAGACATCTAGGGAACTGCAAATTAAAACCACAATAAGGCTTTACCTCACACCAATCAAAATGGCTAAAATAAAAATAGTGACAACAAGGTTGCTGATAAAGTGTCTTACTCAGATATTGCTGGCAGGAATGCAAAGTACTGCAGTTGTACTGTTTGACAATTTCTAAAAACTAAATAAATAAATAAACAAACATATAGCTGGAATGCAATTTTGGGAATTTTCCCCAGGAAACTAATTATTTTGTTCATACAAAGGCTTGCACACAAATGTTTATAACAGCTTTATCCATCTTTGCCAAAAAGTAGAAATTACCTGAAGGTCTTCACTGGTGAATGGTTTAACAAACCGTGGGGCATCCTTCCAATTAGGTACTACTCAGCAATAGAAAGGAACAATCTACATGCACCAACTTTATAAATTTATAGAGAACTGTGCTCATTGGAAAATCTAATCCTAAATGTTATAGACTGTATGATTTCATAAGGGTAACATTTCAATGAAATTATAGAGATGGAGAACAGATTAGCATCGGTCAGTGGTGAGAAGGAACGAGGGCAGGTGTGAAATAAAAAGGTCTATAAAAGGGCAAGAGGGCTTCTTTTAGTGATGAAATGTTCTGTATCTTACCTTATCATTTACAATATTTTTGGTGTGATATTGTACCACAGTTTTGCAAGATGTTACCACTGGGAAAAATTAGATAAGGAATATTACATCTTTCAACTGCATGTGAATCTACAATTATCTCAAAATAAAGAAGTTTAATTAAAAATGTTTCCCTCAGTACATCCATTTTATTCTGATGGTATTGAAACCAAACTACTATATTTTAAATGTCTTATAATTTTTCACATGTAAATTTCTCTCTCTATAGATAGATGAGAGAGAGAGAGAGAGAGAGAGAGAGAGAGAGAGAGAGAGTTATTTGATGTAATTATTGAATAGTTTCTGATTGATTTGGGTCCAAAATATTACCAAAGCTTATATGTATTGATTTATTTTCAGAGCTGACAGTAAAACTTAACTTTATCTATTGTTCAGAAGTATTCATTTGTTTTGGTTTTGTTTTAATATAAGGCAGTTATATGATTGCTTAATGTTACAATGTTTGTACTATGGCCTGGGATATTTTTAAAATGGCAAACCACATAGCATAACTTTTTAGTGAAAGGTATTCATCCATACAATCCAACATTTTATGAGCATTTTAAGTCTCCAAAGAAAACATAGTTTATAAGAATGACTTAAAAATACAAAGTCTTCTTTAAAAAATGTATATGACTAAAATGATTGGGACTTAATGAACCAGATGGCCAAGACAAAGCTCTGAAAATAACAATTTTACTTGTAGGAAAATATAAGTTTAGAAATGCTCTTTATGTAACCAATTCTGTCACTATTAAATAACATATCACTATCAGAAATAGTTACTCTTATGGAGCTGAGGAACATAAATTTTAAAAAGTCATCTCTACACAGGCATTTCTGGGCTTTGATTGCTATTGTTTTCATTTCATGTAATGTAAATACAGGATGATTAATGTTTATTTAGGGATTGTTTTCAAAGTCTATTATTTGACTTTGAGCTCCTGTGGTGTGGCAATATTATCAAGTTATCTCATTACAGCATATAAAATATGCTCAGAACATATTGGAAAACCTAGTTTCTGAAAGAATCCCTAACCACTTCAGGTTGCTAGGTGTTTGATAATAGCTCATCCAGAATTGGTATTTGGGTTTGCAATTAGTTGGATTGCTTTTTGGTATTTTTTTTTTAATTGAGGCCTTAAATTCTATGAGATTCCATACAATCTGTAGCATGTCTTTGAGTGATATGCTGGGAAGCACACTTATTCAGGCCATGTATGAGTCAGGCCAGTGTGAATACTGGTTACCCCTTTAAACTTCTCTATTCCACCTGGGTATGGTCTCCCCTCCAGGTCTAGAATGACTATTTCTCACTCTTTAACTATTTTTAGATAAAGAGATCCATAAAATTACAACCATCTTGATTATGATAAAACCAAGACTAGCCTAATCTCAGGCAATCATTGTCTATACTTTTTTTTTTTAGCTTGTTTCTCTTGTCATCTCACCACACACCTTAGCCACCTGGATGTCGCTGTCATCAATTTCCCTAGGATCTAGTTGCCTTTAACCACCAAAGGAAGCCCCAAGCGAGGGACATCCTTTGCTTCATGTATTCTATTTCTCCCCACACCACAGCAATAGACAGCGGGATTAGGTTAGAATGCATTATTCCAAGTCTGCAAATACACAGCATCTGTGACTTGGCCTAAAAACAACTTCTGACCAGTCTGAATCTGAAATGAGGGATGGACAACTTTTGCAGTTGAGGCAAAAGATAGGCTGGGAATACCATTTACATTTTGAGATTTTGGTGGCTATTCTAGGTTACATTCAGAACAAATTACCCCAAACAATGACAAAACCCTCCCCCCACACACACAACCTCCCTCCCACACACATAGTTTATCAGGTGGAGAGAAAACTTAACAGAATAAACACAGGAGAGAATCATCAGTGTAGTGAAGAACGAAAGCTAGAAATGAACAGGTGCCCTAGGCTGTTCATTCCTCTTCTTCCCCATGCTTCATTGTGCAATCTTGCCTACATTCTCATGAGGCCTGTAACCTATAAATTGCCTCCTTAAAAACTGATATTTTGAGAGGATTTCCTTTCCAGGAACCTCAGTCTAATTATGAGTATAAAAGCTAAACGAAGTGATTATAGAGGAGTAATATCTTTGGAAATTTTTATAAGGCAAAGATGCAAACTGGCCCAGCTGGCATGGCTCAGTAGTTGAGTGTTGACCTATGAACCAGGAGGTCATGGTTCAATTCCCAATCAGGCCACATGCCTTGGGTTGTGGGTTCATTCCCAGTGTGGGACATGCCGGAGACAGCCTATCAATGATTCTCTATGATGTTTCTATCTCTCTCTCTCCCTCTTCCTTCCTCTCCGAAGTCAATAAAAAAAAAATTAAAAATCCAAACCAAATTGGAGCAAAGATTTGATAAAAGCAAGGACAAAGTTGCACAGCTAAGATGCCAAACATTTGCTCTAAGCAGCAAATGCCCCTTCTGCTGTTTTCCATGGAGCCCTCCATGTGTCCAGACATTCCAGTGGCTTTTACTGAGCTTGTCTCTACCCTCACAGAGACATGCCTGAAGACTGAAGTGCACCGAACCCAATGGGGCATGCTTTTTGTTAAAAAGCATGGGGAAATGATGGTTACACATAGAGACAGGAGAGAAAAGATTCTTTAAACAGCAAAACAAAAACAAAACAAAACAAAAAAAAAACCCCTTCATGCTTGTAATTGTAGAATATGAGAAAAATAGAGGAATGAGAAGTCCAAAAATATGGCAACAGAATGTTGGTATTTGGAGGAATGACTGAGACAAACGAGAGAGCCCCAGGGTATTGCCGTCACCATCATGGGAGTGTGTGCGATTCCAATAGTGAAGCTGTCATTTTTTTTAATATATTTTATTGATTTTTTTACAGAGAGCAAGGGAGGGGATAGAGAGTTAGAAACATCGATGAGAGAGAAGCATCGATCAGCTGCCATCTGCACAGCCGCTACTGGGGATATGCCCACAACCAAGGTACATGCCCTTGACTGGAATCGAACCTGGGACCCTTCAGTCCACAGGCCGGCGCTCAATCCACTGAGCCAAACCGGTTAGGACTGAAGCTGTTATTTAAGTTTTACTGTCACCAAATGATTATACTCTCTCTAGAGAAAGCACCCCCTTTACAGAATCTCTATTTCACCAGGTAATAAAAACAGCTGGAAAAGCAATTTCAGAGAAACCATATTAAAATGGCTAATGAGCCCAGCAGCATGGCTCAGTGGTTGAGCATGAACCTATGAACTAGAGGTCATGGTTCAATTCCAGGTCAGGGCACATGCCTGGGTTGCAGGCTGGATCCCCAGTGTGGGGCATGCAGGATACAGCCAATCAGTGATTCTCTCCCATCACTGTTGTTTCTATCTCTTTCTCTCTCTCTCTTCCTCTCTGAAATCAATAAAAATATTTTTAAAATAGCTAATGATTGGGCAGACACGATATGGACATCTACACTAATAAAAGAGAAACATACAAATTGGTGTCACTCCACTACCCCCACCAGCCAATCAGAGTGACTATGCAAATTAATCCAACAAAGATGGTGTTTAATTTGCATATGCAGGTGCAGAGCGAAGACTGAAGACTGAAGTGGCTTGGCTTCTCTGCTGCAGCCTCAGCGGAGAAGCCAAGCCTTGCCGGGGCCGAGCCTCCCTGCAGCCAGAGGGGAGAAGTCTAGTCTCGAGGTTGGCTTCTCCACTGTGGCTGGACCAAAGGCCTGGGTCCCAGGTGCTGGAGGAAAACCGGTGACAGCAGCCAGGGGAAGGAAGGCCTATTGCACGAATCTTCATGCAACAGGCTTCTAGTCTAGTATAAGAAGAGATTTAGTTGGTACCTAGGGTGGGGCTGTTGAGGGGGTGCCTCTTAGGATGAAGAGTTATTATTGGAGAGGGCTGTTCTGTATTTCTTTTGACAATATTATAGGTGTAAACAGGATTAAGTCCAGGTAATTTATATTAGGTGTCAGGAAAACAGAAGAGACTAGGAGAGGAAGTTAGAACATGTCCATTATTTGCAATCATGGCTGAGCATGTTTTCTATAGTTACTATACCTAGGATACCATTCGGTGGCCGGAGTCTACATAAATGATACCGCAAGTCCCCTGCTGTGACTCTGTGACATAGATGTTGTGAAGGTCTCTCCTTATCAAACTATGTTATGAACAGTGAACTATCCTTCATGGTTCTTAACACAGACATTTCTGAAGGAACACAATGTGTGATATCTCCTTTAATATTACCCTATATAGAGATGATAAGCTAAATCCTGTTCCTGGGTTAATCACTTCCAGTCCTAACACTATCTGGTGAAGCTATACTAAAGAAAACCCTACATTTTGTTCAGATGTCAACACCGATGATGCCGCACACATACCGTGAGGGCATCAAAATGCTTCTCACTTCCATAATGAGATTTTCGGAGGTGAGCAAGTCAGGACTCCCAAGCTAGTCTGAAATGTTTTCAGAGGCCCAGCCGGTGTTGCCCAGTGGTTACATGTCAACCTACGAACCAGGAGGCCAAGGTTCTATTCCTGGTCAGGACACGTGCCTGGGGTTGAGGGTTTGATCCTCAGTAGGGGGCGTGTAGGAGGCAGCCCATTCATGATTCTCTCTCATCATTGGTGCTTCTCTCTCTCCCTCTCTGAAATCAATAAAAATATATTTTAAAAATATGCATAAAAATGGATTCAACAAGCGAGGGGAGGTTGCCTTGGAATTTTAAAGGGGGTGATTATGGTGTGAGATCGGGTTTGTGTCCCAGGCATGGCAGACAGGGTTTTGCAGGTGTGTTAGGAATGTTTGTCTCTGGGGCCCTGTCGCTAGACACCCCCTGTGCGGTGCAGGGCCTGCGTTTTTCTTGGGGTGCTCAGCCTGCTTCTTCTGTCTTCCGTCCTCCTTTCTCTCTGTGATGCACAGTAGTGCAGTTCTCCCAATATTTCTGAAGGTCTGCTTTCCACACACATATGAGAGCAGATAGGAAACTATTGAGCAACCCCATTTTAATACATTTTTTTTATTTATTTCTGAGAGGAAAGGAGAGGGAGAGATAGAGAAACATCAATGATGAGAGACAATCATTGATTGGCTGCCTCCTGCACGTCCCCAACCGAGGATCTCTCCTGAAAACCAGGCATGTGCCCTGACCAGGAATCAAACCATGACCTTCTGGTTCATAGGTTGACACTCAATCCCTGAGCTTACCGGCTGGCTGAGGAACCCAATTTTTTAATTTTTGTTTAATTTTAATTAATTTCAACTTAAATTTCAATAGTTCTATATGGCTATCGGCTACCTTATGAGAGCATGCTTTTTGGTCTGAAATTGTCACTACTGTTCTAGGAGATTGTAACAATTTTGATTCTTCACACGTTATTGACATGTTAAAATTGAAACTACTCATCTCAGATGTTTCTTGCAATACATGTTGACTAGTCTCGTATTGCTATCTTACTTGAAAGATTTAGTGGCAAATTAAGATATTTTGTTTTTGCCCAGTTGGCTTGGATAGATGGTTGAGTGTCGACCTGTGAACCAGGAGGTCATGGTTTGATTCCCAGTCAGGGCACATGCCTGGGTTATGGGCTCCATCCCTGGTATGGGGTGTGCAGGAGGCAGCTAATCAATGATTCTTTCTCTCTTGTCATTAATGTTTCTATCACTCTCTCCCTCTCTCTCTCTCTCTCTCTCTCTCTGAAATCAATAAAAATATATTTAAAAAGGATATTTTGTTTTGCTTATAACAATCAGGGAGAGGCTGTGGAGAATAGTATAGTGTTGCATGTATCATAATCATCGGTTAGGGCAGAGGTTCTCAACCTGTGGGTCGCGACCCCTTTGGCGGTCAAACGACCCTTTCACGGGGTCACCTAAGACCATCCTGCATATCAGATATTTACATTATGATTCATAACAGTAGAAACATTACAGTTATGAAGTAGCAACGAAAATAATTTTATGGTTGGGTCACAACATGAGGGAATGTATTTAAAGGGCCAGAAGGTTGAGAACCACTGGGTTAGGGAAAAGGACTAGATAGGTTTGCTTTACTGCTGGCAAGTAGGCCTTGTGAGAAACAAATGAAATCTCCCCATTATCTAACAGGCTCCTTTAGATTGTCTAATCCTCTGTTTCTTTCCGTTTATGTTTCTTGTCACATGTAATTGAGTCGTGATAGATTACATTTGACATTTTCGTACTGCTTGCCATCTTCTGCTGTTCTGGGTACAGAATAAAAAGTAGCCACTCGTCCTTTGTAGCGTGAGACTCTGTAAAACACCAGGCTGCTGACAGGCTCGTTAGTCACTGTGTGAGGGAGCAGTTATTTCTCCCTATTTGACATGCAAAAGTAAATCAGCACTTCCCAAAATGTCAGCCATGTTCCAGCTGTAAAGAGAAAGATGCTGAAATTCATGCTAGAAACATCTGAAGGGCTACAGATGTGCACACACACACACACACACACACACACTCCATTACACAAAACACAAAAGCACTCACCTGGAAAAAAATGGCCATTAGCTGCTTAGTACTTAAAACTTGTTCAAACTATGAAAATATTGACACAGTTTTTAGAATTTGTTTTAATGATCTGGTTAATAAAACCCAGGAATCCTAGGTAAAAAGTGTTTTATTTTGAAATTTCCTAAGTCGTCAATAAAACAAAGACAATGAGCCAGAAAAAAAAATGATGCATATTTAAGTGCAAAAAAATTTTACTGGTTCCTTTTATATATATTTTCTATTGATTTCAGAGAAGAAGGGAGAGGGAGAGAGGTAGAATGTGGGCATAACCTGTGTAGGTACTAATTGCTAAACTGAGGGAAAGTGCTCTCCACTTAGGTCTGCAAACCTGCCTTTGATGAGTCTGTGAGCAGCCAGGGACCTTTTCAATATCAGCCGGTGTGGGAGGTCAGACAACACAGGCAGCTGCCGGCCACCTGATTTTCTCAGTTGCGCCAACCCATGCACATCATTTGCTGTTTGGTCTTTTTCTGGAATGTCATTAAGAAATGTACCTCCTGGAGTGAACTATCTTCTCCAAATCAAGGCAAGACAAACAAAACAAAACTATTTAAGGTTAAATAACACAATTCACTAGGAAACATGTCTGTCCCAGAGGAAATGTCACATTTGCCCAGAAAACATGCTGTAGGTATAAGGATGGCCCCTGATGAGAGCGAAAAATTCAGCGTTTGTCTCCCTGTATAAAATTTTTGAATGGAGAGCATTTTGTGCATGACTTATCAATACAAAATTTACATGTAACATACATATGAAATTAAAATATGTTTATATATTTTAATTTTTAGAATGCTCTATTATCAAAGGATTACAACTTTAATTTTTTTAAATAGTGAGATTCAGTTTTTTTTGTCATGATGATCAATTGTATTTATTATGTACATTAGATGAGTGTTATATTCTTTTAAAAGAAGATATATTTCTTCCTTTTCTTCCTCACATCCTATTTAATAAAAGCCTGCCCTAGCTGGTTTGGCTCAATGGATAGTGTTGGCCTGTGGACTGAAGGGTCCTGGGTTTGATTCCATCAAGGGCATATGCCTAGGTTGCTGTCTCAATCCCCAGTGGGGGCGTTCAGGAGGCAGCCAATCAATGATTCTCTCTCATCATTGATGTTTCTCTCTCTCTTTCTCTCTGAAATAAGAATAAAAATAAGTAAGTAAAAGCCTAATATGCTAAACGTTCAACTGTTCGACCATTCAACCAGTTGCTATGATGCAGATACTCCCACCAGCAGGTTAGCTTGCTGCTGGGGTCTGGCCAATCGGGACTGGGTAAGAGGGGCTGGACATTCCCTGGAGCCCTCTCTTGGTCCCTTCCTGGCCAGCCAGCCTTGATCACCGGGATCTTGACTGGGTGAGAGGGCCCTGTTTGGCCCCAATTGGCTCCAATCAGAACTGGGTGAGATGGGCTTGACATGCCCTGGAGCCTTCCCACAGTCCCTCCCTGGCCCCAATCCTGCACCGGTGGGGTCCCTCGGCCTGGCCTGCACCTTCTCGCAATCCACAACCCCTCAGGTGATATTAGAGAGACAGTTTTGGCCCGATCCCTGCAGGCCAGGCCGAGGGACCCCACTAGTGCACGAATCCATGCACCAGACCTCTAGTTGTATAATAAAAGAATAGAAACTTTGTTCCTCAAAATGTGTCTGAAACAATATATTCTTTATATGGGTTTAAAATATATTTGCTATTATTTATATGTACATTCAATTTGAAATTTGAATCTTGCATAAGGTAACTCCCTGGTGTTTGTCTTCCAAGGACAGGAGTAATTGAAGACTTATGCTCAGGACAAATTATCAAGGACTTTGAATCAGATAAAACTTTGAACACCATGTCCTTCTTTCACTTGTTATGTAAACTTCTAGAAGTCACCATATCTCTCTGAAACCCAATAGATTTGTTCTTAAAATGGGGCTAATTATGCCATCTCTCACATGCTATTGAAGATTAAATGACTATGAAATCCCCACCTCATACTTGGTATGTCAATGCCAGTTTCTTCATTTCTCACCTGAGATATGGCAGATATAGAAGGAAAAATCTAAAATTAATTCATAACCATTCTCAACCATACTTCATGTATTTCCTCATTTATTTTTACACTAGAGGCCTGATGAATAAAATTCATGCAAGAGTAGGCCTTCCTTCCCTCAGCTGCTGGCACCAGCTTCCCTCTGGCACCCGGGACCCGGGCTTCTCTCGCAGCCCCGTCTTCATCTGGAAGGTCGTGCAGAAGGACATCTGGAAGGATGTCTAATCTAATTAGCATATTATGCTTTTATTATTATAGATATTATTTAACTCCCAGTGTACTTGTCACATCAGTGCTGATTTGAATTATATGAAAACACTGATATCCTGATTGCAATGGATGAATATACTCACAAAAGGGGTTGGATGAGTTGCTAGCTACTTCTACATGTATAAAATAAAAATATACATAAATAAGTACTTAGTATAAATATAATATGCCATAAATATAATAGCTGGCTGTTGATTCATTATAAGTTGAGACCTGCCTGTTTCAATAAAGATGTTGGATTAAGTGGTTATTAATTTGAAAATATCTTCTATCTTAATAGACAAAGCATATCCATCTCAAACTTTATCTGACTTGTAAAAATTTTCATTATCATGATAATAATAAAAGTAAGACATTCCATTTTAATTTTAGTTTTAAATGTTAATGCTTACCCTTTGTTGATCTATCCTTTATAGATAATATATTTGGGTTTCATTAAATTAACTCTTGTTAATGTAATATGAATGCCTGTAAGTCATCCAAACATGTGGTATCAACCCCAGAGGCCCAACTTACTTTTCTAAAATTCCTATTATTTTATCAGGCAAAACAACTTAGTCTTCTCTCGTCTCAGTTTCTCCATTTAGTCTAGATTGGGAAGCTGTGCTTTTATAAACAAAAGATGTTAGTAAGTTTGTCTTCTTAAACAATTAAAATTTCCCCAAGATAAGTTATAAAAGTCCAAACTAATCATGAATGGCAACTTTCCGTCTTGTTATCAGATAACTTTTTAAAAAAGAATCTAACATTTGTGCAAAATTAAATACTGAAGGGAGGGTTGTGTCTATATTCACAGAGATGTTTGTCTAAAGTTTTCTAATCAAATCATCCAATCTTGGTAGCAACCAAATGAGAGGCAGAGAATGCACTGTAACCTTTCTACAGAGGGGGAAGCTGAGGATGTGGTAGACTAAGCCATCTTCTCCAAACTGTACAGTGCCAACTGGCTGTTCTCACTCCCGAGGTCTTCTTATAAGTCACTTAAGCATAAGAAGTTCATTCTGCAAATGGAAGCTGTTAGGACTGCAGTCTGAGCTGCTTATTGGTTATACTCTTTAATGTCTCAATACAGATAATGGAGTGAACACATACTGGCCAAAATGAGAGGCGGTTTCTGTTAGAAAACCTACCTCTAGTTCTTCCTAACTCAAGATCTGTTCTTACCCTGCTCAAATTTGGAAATGCGAACCAAAGCTGTCTTCATCTTCAGTAAAGCTAATGCCATATCAACCATGGACACCAGAGATGTATGTGAGGATTTACTGTAGTAATGCATTTTTGAAAGTGTCTAGCACTGCCTAACAGGTTGTGAACATTCAATAAATTATACCCATTCCTTTGTGAGAGAATCATGTGGATTTTGTTTTTTGTCATATATATATGAAATGTTGATGGATTTTGAGAATCCTTGCATTCTTTAGACAAATCTCATTTTTCATGCATGTAATACTTTTTAAATGTTGCTAGATATGGTTTGGTAATATTTTGTTGACAATTTTTGTGTCTATATTCATAGAGATATTTTCTTTTCTTGTGATATATTTTCTGGTTTGAAATTAGAATAATACTGGCCTCATAGAGAAGTATTCCCTCTCTTTTATCTTTTTTTCAATGAAGAATCTGTAAAGAATTGTATTAATTCTTCTTTAACTGTTTGATAGAAAGTAATCATAAGCCATGTAGGCAAAGGACTTTCTTTGTAGTAGGTTTTTTTTTTTTTTTTACTATTAATGAAAAATATTTAATTGTTAATGTCTATTCAGATATTCTATTTCTTCTTGAGTCAGTTTCAGTAGTTTATGTTTATCTGGGAATTTATTCATTTTATCTAACTGATCTAATAGGTGTGCCTACAGTTGTTTGTAGTATTCTCTTATAATGTTGTGTTGTGTTTTTTTTTATTTCTGTGAGGTTAATAGTGATGTCCCCTCTAGTCCTGATTTCAGAAGTTATTGGACTTTTCAAAGAAATAACATTTTTTGGTTGATTTTCTCTATTTTTCTTCTATTTTCTATTTCATTTATTTCCTCCAACCTTTAATATTCTTTCCTTCTGTTAGCTTTAGGTTTAGTTTGTCCATTTTCCTAATTTCTTAAGTTTGAAGCTTAGGTTACTGATTTCAGGTGTGTGTTTTTTTTTTTTGAAATACAGATATTGATACTACAAAATTTCCACTAATGGCTATTTTGGTACATTGTGTAAGTGTGGTATGTTGCGTTTTTGTTTTCATTCATCTCAAAGTATTTTTTATTTCTTTTCTCACTTCTTCTTTACCCCAATTAAGATGAGAGCTCTTAAGTATAATGAGTTGTGATAGTACTAGTAATATAGTCGTTGTAATTATATCAATAATATTGTCATTTATTAAGTGCCATCTTCTATCAGGCACAGTATCAGAGACTTTCTATATATGACAGCAGTCCCCTAAACCAACTCTGCCTAACAGGTACTGTCAAGATCTCCATTACACAGGGAGAAAGATGAGAGGCCGAGAGAACAAATGATCCAGAGCAACATTTAGAGCATACGGAGCCAGTTCTCTCTCAGTCACTCATAAGCCTGAGGTTTTTTTACAAGTTATTTTTAAACTGACATGCTCATTAAAATCACCTGAATAACCTCATTAAATATTTATATACGCATATTAGTATACTTTCCCCTAGGTATAATGAATAAGAGTATATAAGATAAACTTTAAATTCTTTTGGTTAAGGGTCCCCAGGTTAAATGATCGATCTATTATCCACCTAAGTCCCTAATCTCTTCTCTTCCTAAGCCCCAGCTTCTACCCTCATAACATTGAATCCTTTCACTCCCCTAGACGTGTGAACATCTCAGTATTTATTCTTTTAAGTGTGTTTTCCACGTTGTGTGGAATGCCTCCACTTAATTTGTCATCTGATTAATTTTTATGGTATTCTATTTATCCTAATCACCACCTCTCTATGGGAAAAATACTTTATAATAATTTTATTGTTGGGTATAACTTTATTATTTATTAATTTTTATATATTTTAGTATAAATATACATTTACAACTAACTACCTTCCAAAACATACACAGTCCCGCATAATAAAGTGATATATATATATATATATATATATATATATATATATATATACTCCTTGCTCCTGACTTTTTCTTTCCTTGGGTTCCCTGTGTCCCTTTATGCCATTTTCTCATGTAGTCCCTGGCCTGAGAAGGCGTTCCATCCATGTCTTGTATGAACAGATTAATGTTACAACAGCATCAATGAATATTTAAGTACTTTAACATTCCAGTTGATAGGAATTAATTCCTCAGTTCTTTGAAACAGAGCATTAAAATGAACTCATGTTCAATTTTGCTGCCAAATACAACCACCAATGTAACAAATTCATGACCTGGTCATTTCTTTCCCACTCCCTGTGATTGTCATTCTTCACAGTGACTTCTCTCAGAACCAGAGAGATGTAAACTGGGTGGGAATGCTCAACCCCCTCCGCTTATTGGGCCCCATGTTTGGGTTTCCGCATTCCTATGGATGGTGAGAGCAGACAAGCCGGATGGAATTTTCAATAAGCTCATCTATAAACTCAGTGGAGCTTGGTGTTTCAGGGTCTTCTCTTTGCTATTTAAGTTTTTTCTCTGTCACTTAAGGAACATCTTACATTAAAACTAACAAGCAGCCCTAGCTTGTTTGCCTCAGTGGATAGATCGTCGGCCTGGGAGCTGAAGGGTCCTGAGTTCAATTCCAGCCAAGGGCACGTACCTGTGCTGCAGGTTTGATCAAGGGCACGTACTTCAGTTGAGTAGGAGGCAACCAATCGATGTGTCATCAACGTTTCTCTCTGTCTCTCCTCCTCCCTTCCACTCTCTTGAAAAATCAATGGAAAAATATCCTCAGGTGAGGATTTATAAAAAACAAAAAATCAAAAAACTAACATACATACTTTTCGTAATTACAGATATTCTGAGTAATTTCCTTTAGATATGTTCAAACTTCGCTCCAAATGAATGGGCTTTTCACTGGCCTGTGCTGTTTATTTTTGTAATGAAAACATATCAGCAGAGCTCCTTGTCTGGCAAGGCCTTTTCCTTCTTGAAAGGACTACTTTATTAGGAATAGATGCCTTTTGGATGAAGTTCAGGACTGAGCTGTTTTTAGAAAATTACTTCCATGTTGGCTACCATCCCAGGGAGGTTGGCATGCTGTAATGGCATTGCTGTACATGGGCTACCCATATTTTTTCGTGACCAACAATCTGGGCATCTATTTTAATGTCCTCAACAGCATCCTGTGACCTTCTTATGCACGAAGATCACTTTGGGAACTTCCAAAATTTATCATGCGTTTTATCTATGTTCTCATGCTGAAGATTTCATGCTCTAATCTACAAACCATGATTTTTCTATCATCAACTCAAGGTAGCGAATTATTTCCTACTTAAGGTTTTGTTTATTTAACATTTTTCTTTCCTAATATGAATCTTCTTTCTTAAAGGCACACCTTACCTTTCATTTTCTTCGTATGTGCATGGCATTCAAATTTTGAGGCCACAGTTACTGTTAGCAAACCACCCCTTTTTAATACTTCAAATGAATCAGACATAAATCACACAATGCCTTGATGTCTATCAGGTTCCCCAAAGTGCAACTTTCCATAAATATCCTCTTTTCTGGCAGTTTCTTAAAAAAAATAGTTGCAAAGAAGAGACTATCATGAAGTGTCAAAGGCTCCCCAAAATGTAAGTTCCATAAATGTTACCTGGGTAGGATATATATTTCAGAGAGGAAGGGAGAGGGAGAGAGAGATAGAAACATCAATGATGAGAGAGAATCATTGATCAGCTACCTCCTGCACACCCCTTAGTTGGGATTCTGCAACCAGAGCATGTACCCTTGACCAGAATTAAACCTGGGACTATTTAGTCCACAGGCTGACGCTCTATCCACTTAGACAAACTGGCTAGGGCTACCTGGGTAGTTTTATGAAAAAATAGACTCCTGGGGCCTGTCCCAGAGATTTTGTTTCTGAAGTTCTGGGATAAGATACACATTTTAAGTGGCTCACCATATATTTCTTATACAGGAGACATGAGATATTTCACTGTTATTTCAGTGACGTAAATTACATTGTATTTGTTGTCTGGGTTCTTACAAGAGATCTTTTTCTCCTGAACTCTCTGGTATCTTGCTTTTAAATCTGTATATACTTACCCAAATAATTTGTTTTACATTTTATTCATGAGCCGATGTCAAGGAACTATGTCAAAATTAGCTATAAACTTTCCTTTTGTCACTTTCCTGCGTCTGCTTGACTAACTGATGTCAGTGTTTGTAGAGCTAAGATTTGCCTACAACTCTAATGGGAGGGAAAATGGTTATAAATTGCAACAGCCAAAGACAGTCCCCGAGAAATGGCTATAAATTACAATAGCCAGAGACTGTCCCTGAATATCACGGTGTGAAGCACCTAATTTTCATCATTTAAAGTCTAAGAGAGTGCCGGTGTGGCTCAGTGGTTGAGCATCAACCTGTGAATTAGGAGGTCATGGTTTGATTGCTGGTCAGGGCACATGCCCAGGCAGCCGATCAAAGACATTGATATTTCAATCTCTCCATCCCTCTCCTGTCCTCTCTCATTAAAATCAATAGAACATATTTTTAAAAAATGAAGTCTAGGAAACTTGTATAATTCAGGTTGGGTGCTGAAATCATTTTTTTATTATTATTTAAAAATGAAATCTGTAGACATAGGAATGTTCCAGCTTAAAGTTGATAGGCCTGCCTTTGCACTCCAAGAATGTGTAAATGTTGAAATGTTTCCTATCCTTGTAACATGAGGCAGATGGCTCCCTGCACCCAGAAACTTGGGAAAGGCTCTTAGTAAGAAATCCCATTGTGTAGCCAGACTCTCAACTCACTCGGTAAACAATAGAAAAAAAGGGAGGGGCGTGGCGATTCAACTCTTTTATGTAAGCACAGGACACAGACATGAACTAATTTTCATCCTGAAGGCATTGAGAACTAAAAGCAGAAGGCAAGCAGAGAATGACAGGTGAGGACAAGAGCTAGAGTGCAAAGCCAAGGACAATAAAGCTACATAGAGTATGGATGGGACTGTCAGCCACCGTGGTCCAGTCCAGGGAGCCCGGGCAACCGATCATCAGGGCAGCAGCTGAGAACTGGTCAGTTACAGACCCGTCTCGAACAGATATTGTTTGGACATTACATTTGATAGGGTACGATGAAATTGTTTTCATTTCTTTTTCTTTTTGGTGTCCTGGAACTTATTATACATTGCAATTGAAAGACCCAAGTCTGGCTCAGTTGGAAGTTCTTTCTGAGTTTTTCAGACCTACTACAAGAATGCAAACTAGCCTTGACTGGTTTGGCTCAGTGGATAGAGCGTCGGCCTGAGGACTGAAGGGTCCCAGGTTCGATTCCAGTCAAGGGCATGTACCTTGGTTGCAGGCACATCCCTAGTAGGAGGTGTTCAGGAAGCAGCTGATCGACGTTTCTCTCTCATCGATGTTTCTAACTTTCTATCCCTCTCCCTTCCTCTCTGTAAAATATCAATAAAATGTATATTTTTTTAAAAAAGAATGCAAATTACATTTATATTCATTATTAAAAAGGCGTATGATACAATTACTTAATGGTGTTAAAAACACCTGTAAACTTGGCAACAAATACTCCACAAATGGAATTTATTGGTTAAAATGATGGACACCTTTTTAGGTTTTTATATATATTGTATTGCCAAATTTCTTTCTAGAAAGAGTGTACATTTCCGCCAGAAATGAGTAGCAGTGTTGTTTCCTTATATTCTGGTTAACATCAGTTATGATTTTCCCTCAATTAAAATAGAATAAATGCTTGCTTAATGAATTAGCACATCTTCACCATTTTTAGGGCTTCAGTGAAAAAAAAAAACAAACAAAAAACCACAGGTTACTTTCCTCCAAATCTTCAAGTCTATTTTCAGTTCCTACCTCCACAAAGCCTTGAGGTTATTCACGTGAAGCAAGCACATTATGTGTATTTTTCTCCCTAAAATTTGTATTGCTTTTGTGAATGTGATCTGTTTCATTGGGTGGGGAGAAGGGATATTATTCAATATTAGAATAGGGTGAAGCTAGGTAGTTGATCTTGAGTAAATTTTTAAAATCATCTTAACCCTCGATTTCCTCACTATGGGTTTAATAATAGTATCAACCTCATGTTTTATGCATGTATGAGAATTAGATAATATAAATAATGTTCTTAGACTATTATTGACTCCCTTTCCTATATAATCTATCTCCTCTGAGGGGATATGACCCAGTTAGGAGCAGCAGAAATTCAGGACAACTTTGCAAGCTTCTAGCAATCCAAGTGAAATCACATGAGTACCAGATTTCAAAAATAATTACTGTCAAAGTGTTATTGGGAATTTTCCAAACTTTTTATTGAATTCATATAATTATATTAATATTATTAAATATAATATTAAAATTTTCATTTAAAAATATATGTTTATATTATAGCTATATCTATTTATCTATGTAATATTACTGAACTCTGAAACTTGAATTTTCTTTCTATTTTATCTTTTGCCTATCATGTTTTTATTATTTTTCATTTAATATCATTATTTTTCAATTACAGTTGACATCCATTATTATATTGGTTTCAAGTGTACACCCCAATGATTAGACATTATATAACTTCCTAATTGATCATCCCAATAAATCTCATACCCATGTGACACCACACATAGTTTTTAGAATCTTATTGTGTCTCCCTGATGGTCTAGAGGTTAGGATTCAGTGCTCTAAAATATTTTTAAAAGCAATCAGAATTAGAATTATGTTCACTTTAAAACTTGTACCTTATAAGCTTTGACAGAATTATATCAGTTCTCACCAAAATTGTTTTCTACCTGGAAAAAAAGAAGGAAAATAAATCTACTCTAAGATCATCATTCTCTTTCTCCTATAACTTCATGTTATGAATGACTTCACTTCACTGTTATTCCACGTCCCTGTGTTTGCTCACTAGCATTTAAGGATGCTTTGATCTTCAAGGCTGTTATTGTATAATTGATCAAAGCCTTCGAACTTGAAGGTAGAGCATAAGAGATTAGATTTTGAAATGTCAGTCCATCCACTCTGCCTTGTACCAAATAAATTTCTGGACAGATTACTAAATTAATAGAAACGAAAAAAACACACACACTTTTGCTCAATTAAATACTTTTGAACACAAAAGAGCATTGTAATTGCCAATTACAAATGACAGTTTAGGCACATATGCTTGGGTTTCTTAAAGTACATTACTTAATATACCGTTCTTACAATATTCATATAATTAATTGTGTTTCCTTTATTATTAAAATTAATAACAGTGCCAGAAATGGCATACTAATTCCAATCTACCGGTCTAAAATTTAATTATGTTTATTGAATTTTAAAGAGTTTGACATCATGAATAATGCATTATATTTCATGCCAAAGAGTTCTGACACAGGTCATTCTAAAACCTGGGAAATTCAATGTAGGCTTTCACTCTACAAGCTGACAGGGTAACTATGGAAAAAAAAAATAGAAGCAAATTTACAAAACAAATCTTATTCTAACCTCAAAATACTGGGTATTTTTGAAGATCCAGCAGCAAAACGGACCAGTGATAGAAAGGATGCATTGCCCCAGCCACAAGAGGGCGATGTCGCCATTGCCTCACCCAAGCTTACTCAACTGGAAGTGAGGACTGTGGAGAAGCCACTACATTAAAGGTTTGAAAACCTCATTGTCCTGGAGTTGATTCTAGGACAGAACGAAATTTCCTTTTGCTTCCCCCAATTCCTCCTGTGTCTCATTCTTTTCCTTATCTATCATACATTAAGCTGCTCCCACTTATTCTGTTCAACTTCGAAGATTAAATAAATGTTGTTGAACTGCAAATACCTATCACCAAGTTCCAATACCATGCAATACATTAGTGAAAGGCTTTCTGATTTTCCTATTTGTAGAACTATAAAAATAGCATGGGATGAACACTGCTGTATTATGGAAATATATATTGATACAGAAACCACAAGAATTCTGCTCTAAAACAAACTTGAATTTTCCCAAGGATTTGCTTTTTCCCAATAAATCTTCTTAAGATATTCTTTCTTTACATGGTCTAATAAACCAGTTTATCTTTTGGATCAGGGCCATTGAAGGGAGAATAAAAACAAAATATATTTTCCTTAGAACTCAAGATGATAAAAGTTAGCCCTAGTCCACTGAGGCTTTTAAAGTATAAATAAGTAATAGAATGTAAAATAGGGAGATCTTTGGTTCCATTTACTAGGAAAAAAAATAAATATACATATTGAGCTTTTTTTATGAAGAAGTTCATTCCATTATTTTTACCATTTTATAATATGTTTCTTTCCCAGGACAATAGACTTCAGTAATTTTATGTAGCACATTATATCATAAAGAATGTATACATAAAAGGTTGGAAGCATGGTCACAGTTCTGATAAAAACTGAGCTATTGCTTTGAATGCCATCTGATCCATTTGCAGGCATTCAGAACAATTTAGACCCCATCACTCATTTAGTCTTCTCCTGCAGGGCTGACACCATGTCATTATCCAGCATAGAGATCTCTTACAAATCCAAAAATAAGTCCTAACTTGGTGAGTAAGCAACTCCTACTGTATATTTTCAAAAACTGTACAATAATTACACTCACATGGGTGATATTTCTATATAGTAACCCTCTAAAAATGAGTACTAGTTTAATGGACATTTTATTTCTGTGTTTGAAATTTTATCCTGCTTCTTGCTATTCAGCACAACCTATAATGCTGGAATGAAAATCACTCTCTCTTTTCGCTGAAGTTGGAAGGAAAATTAACCTTTCTAGTTTTTAAGATCATCACTTCCCAACTTTAGCAGGATCATGTGAAAGATAAAGTATTTATTTAAGGTGTTTAATCATACATCTGTACCAAATTTGGAAATGCAAATCAAATCTACAATGAGATACCACCTCACAGCAAGGCAAGCACAAGTAACTCAAGATAGTGTTACTCCAAAATTCATATTCAATTGAATACCCTGTGAATCCTCTCAAAAACAAAGATTAAACTAATTGAGATAAGGTATTCACGTGAGGTTTTCAGACATGACCACTTTGAGATGAACAATAACACAAGGCCTAGTTAGGAGCTCAGCTACCTTTAACTTCTCTGGAGACTTGCTAAATCTTTCTGAGGAGACAGCACATGTATGTTTTTCTACCTCTGATTCCATCAGAACTGATTAGCTTGTACCTTGAACCTGAAACTCTCCTTGCTGTGTAACAGCCACATGATGGTGACGTCCTGTTTCTCAAATACAAGGGCACAGTGATTGACCCTTCTTTCCCTAGCTCTCCCTCTCAGAGAAACCCAGAGATGAACACACCAGGGACTTCAGCACTTATGGCCATGAGGATTCTCACGCAAGGCTCAAGAATTAGGGTTACCTAATTCTTACATATTACTTGGAGGCACTGAAGGCCCCCAAATATGTGTGTGTGTGTGTGTGTGTGTGTGTGTTTTCATGGGCCCTGGGCAAAGATTGACATCATCTGGTGGCTGACTGCCTGCCCCAGAGAGGCAAGCAGTGTACAGGGATGGATTTCCATAAAGGATGGCATGAGCCCCTGGTGCTGGGAGTGGCTTGTTTCTCATTGGCTGAAGGTCCTGGTGTGGGAACTTGCTCACTGTCCTGCCTTCTCCCAACCATAACTGGAGCCAGGGACCTATACCCTCCATATCCTCCCAAACCCTCTGCCATGCCCTAGGCCTGACACTCATAGGATGAAGAGCAGCCTACTGGCTTGCCCACTGACCCAATGTCCTTCTAGCTTCCCCCGCCCCCCACGCCAGCCTCCTGTCTTACCTCAGGCTGACAGTGTTGCCCATCACCCCTCCTTCAAACCTGCAATTTGTACCCACTATGACCCCTACACCCTCTAATAAACTCATGTACAGAGGACACCAAGTGTGCTTTGAAAATTTTTATTTTTGTGTTTCTTTTTGCTTTAATATGCCTATATTTTGACTATGAAACGCAGTATGAAACATTTGACCTGAAAAGAAAAAAAAAACACAACAACAACCAAACAAAAAATTCAAACAGGTAAAAAAATAAATATGTTTACAAATTGTTCAATATCTAATTGAATGTTATGTAGCCTTAAAAAAAAAAAAAAGAAGAAGAAGAAGGAAATCTGACCATTCCCAACAACATGGGTGAACCTACCTAGAGGGCATTATGCTAAGTAATGTAAGCCAAACAGAAAGACAAATACTATATAATACCAACTTATATGAGGAATCTAAAATAGTCAAACTCATAGAAGCAGAGAGTAGAATGATGGATGTAAGAGGCTGGGGTGGGGTGGGGAATAGGGAGATATTAGTCAAAAGATGAAAAGTTTCAGTTAGGCAAGGTAAATAAGTCCCAGAGATCTTCCCCATAGCCTAGTGCCTATGGTTAACAATTTTGTGCTATATACTTCAAAATCTGCTCAAAGGCTAGATCTTATGTTAAGCATAAAAATAAATCAAGAGGAAAGAGGAAACTTTGGAGGTGATGAGTTATGTTCCTGTCATAACATGTGGTGATGGTTCTATGGGTACATACTTATCTCTAAATTCATCGAGTCCCAGGCATTAAATATGTCAATTGTATGCTATGTTATGTCAATCACATCACAAATGGTTTAGAAACAAAACAAGTAAAAATAAGTATTGATTGGGGGTTGGGAGTGGATAAATGAATAACCTCTTTTGTCCACAGAAGGCTCAAGACAGTTGAAAAGTATTTTAAAATGGTAATGCTTTGGTTTAACATTACAAGGGGGAAATGTTTCTTTAATTCAGTCATTTATTTTCTATCTCAGCAGAACAAGATTTTATAAGTGGAAATATTAGAATCAGACGTTCAAGGTTATGTTTGCTTATGTTTTAGAATAATGCTATCTCTTAAAAATGTATTTATACATAAATAGATATCCTTCAAAACTTTTAAACTAGCTTATGGTTCTTCATGGTATTATACCTTTGATATATTTATGACCACACAATATATTTAAAGGCCATTTTTATTTTTCATGTAAATGTAAACTTTGTTTTGTTTGTTTTTCTTTCCACTTTGATATGCTGTCTGAATTGTATGTGCTCTAAGACATTTATGTATATATTGGACTGCACCTTGGATTTACTTTTGACTTATAAATTATTCACCAAAATTTATTTTCCAACTTGGTCTTTGAAGGTGCTACACTGTGAATAACATGTTGAAATTTTATGGTAGAAGGAATGCTTTTCTTTTTCATATATTTGATATAGAAAACTTTGATAGTGTGGTTCAATCCTTCCAGAATGTGTTTTGACCCCATCATATGTGGCAAAGAATTATGAAGACACATAGGTTATGTTGACATCTTTCCTGGAAAGTTGATATACTTTTTTATGTTTTTTTTCACATTTTATAGAAGAAAAAGTCAGTGATTTTTCAAATAATAACATATTATCAAGTTTTCAACATTCTTTATATGTTTTTAGCCAACTTTCAAAATTAGTCTGTGTGTGTGGACACACACCTGCAAAATAGTCACCATACATTATAAGAATTAGAAGTATCACTAGAAGGTAGATTTTCAAATTGAATGTTTCAACTAATTTATTCTTAGGATTATTTCCAGACTACCACGGTAGCTTCTATGACCCTAGATTTCACTTTTAAATGTGAGAAATGCTCACTTTCCTTGAGTACCACTGAAAGTGGTTTGGAAACTCTTTATTGACTGTATAGTATCTTATCAAAACATGTTTATGATAAGTATGGCAACATTAAATTGTTATTAATAAGATAAAGATAGCATATAGTTCTTTCCAATTTATCTTTCTTCTAATAAATAGCAAGCTAGCTTATTTTTATTTTGTTGTAACACGTATGTATGTTTCAGTGTGCTTAATTGCATGACAATTCAGAATACACACACACACACACACACACACACACACACACAAAACCTCTAAGCCTGTTTATATATACTTTACTAAAGAGATAAGAGTTGATTCATGGAATCTTTTACAGAAATGCATTGGAGGATATGAATAAAGTAATACAGGATTTGTTGATAGAGTCAAGATTTGACATGTACTAGGCATGGAATGAACAAGTTATCAGAGATTTATGTCAGGAGATTATAATGGTCAGCTCTTCTTAAAGTCAGTATCACCCTAGAGATAAGGAGTCCCTAGAAGCAGGCATAACCAGCTGTCAGTGTGACTTGACAGGGCACAAAGAGATTCTAGAAAGAGTCACAAAGGACTTGAGTTCAGTTTGAAGAAGTTTGGACACCAAGGGAGCTATTTCGGGAACCTGCAGGTCATATGCTAAATTTGTTTTTTGCCTCAGGTAGTCACCAACTACATATGCTATAAATGCAAGCTAGTTTCTTTGCTATAGAATATGGTTAAATGGTTCCGGGAACATCCCTCCATGCACTAATGTTTTTAAAAGGCTAAAATATATCAAGATGGAATAAGAGAAATAATGCGAGAATAGAACCAGGAAGATTAAAATGCCAATGAGAGAGAAAATATAAACATGAGGAAATGTAAAATGCACAGAGGCAAAATAAAAAGAAAGTATGCATCTTCATTTACAAGCCATTACAAAGCCTTTGTAATAAAGAGTGGAGTGAGAATATTAGAAGAAGAGGAAGGAGAAGGAGAAGGAGAAGGAGAAAGAGAAGGAGGAAAAGGAGAAGGAGGAGGAGATAGGAAGAAGGAAGAAGGAAGAAGGAAGAAGGAAGGAGAAGGATTAGGAGAAGAGGAGGAGGAGGGGAGGGGAGGGGGAAGAAAAAGAAGAAGGAGGAGGAAGAGAGGGAGGAGGAGGAGAAGGGGAAAGGGATAGGGAGGAGGAGGGAGAGGGGGGAAGAGGAAAGGGAGGACAAGAAGAAGATGAATTATTATTATTTCCCTTTTCTTTACTAATAAGGACACTGATAAAGGCAAACAACTGCCTTTTTTTGTTTGTTTTTGTTTGCTAATATTCACTCACTCATTTATTCTATTAATTCAAGTATAACCAAGTTTTATAGTATGTGGTACCTCCTGGCTGAGGAACATGGAGCTTGATTTGTAGATCTAAGATAAATGGCATGTTTATTTATTGGAGAATATACCCAGCACATGAGAGAGACTTTCAAGACTCACTGAACTTTTAAGTTTCTGCTGACCTGCAGTGTTTTCCTAGTGTTTTTATGATCCTCTGCAGCAAAATGCTGAGATTTTGCCATAGTAAGAAATTCTCTTTTATTTGTAATCTAAGGTAGAGATTTGGAAGAGAAAATAGACTAGATAAATTGAATATTTGTAGAGTTAAAGATGTTTGAACAATGAATTTAATAGTAAAAATGCTTACTTTTGATAAGAACAAAATAGAGAAAATAATAGGTTGGGTGAAATAATCACCAAATGATAAACCATCATTGATAGGTGAATTAGAAATGAGAAATAAATATAGAAAAATATTTTTTCCAAAATCAGATATTGTAAAAGAAATCAGTTACATCGATTGGAATATATAGGTTGTTCTGGGGTACACAGTAATTTTTAGTAATAAATATTAGAAATAATAATCATATTTTCAAAATTACATGTGAATAGTTTGGAATATACATGTACATAGTAATTTAAATAGGAAATGTCATGAATTCTAACATAAGGAAGCAGAGGTAATTTTATAGGTTGGGCCTGGGGGCTGGGGTAGAGCAGGGGTGGGCAACCTTTTTGTGAGTGAGTGCCAAAACCAGAGAAATCTCTGACTCAAAATTCTTCTGCGTGCCAACCCTAATTTTTTGAGAACATGTTACGCCTATTTGATATCTCTTAAGGTGAACGTATGTGAAGAACCTTGAAGAAATAATAAAATTCATTTGAGTGACAAAAACACAGTATATGATGATGAAAAATACATTTATTTTTTAATGTATACATGTACACTGATAGTCCGACAGAAAACTTTATGATTCCATTTGATATTATCAGTGGGACTTTTGCTGCTGCATCACTGATGACAGAGATTTTACATCAGGTTTCTATTTCGTGACCTTCAGAGATATGCACAAGCTACTACTTTCATCTGTCAGGCCACTCCTATTACGAGGCTTAACAAAATTCATCACTGAGAACAAAGATTCACAAGCGTATGTGGATGAAACCAAAACACTGGTCGGATCTAGGAAGGCAGGGAGAGTTAAGGCAGAGGCATAGAAATTGCTCTTCCCCTCTCTCATCAATCCATGTCTATGGTCTTTAAGATAACTTGTTATGTAAAATTATTTATTTATCTAAGATGCACCTACACTGAATTTGTCTGAAAAATAAAAAAGTCGATATTAAGAAAAAAATTGTATATGGAAGATTATGAGAGAGGGTTTTGCATGCCAGCAAAAGTTACTGGCTGGCACGCGTGCCAGGGGTTGCCCACCCCTCGAGTAGAGCCATGAAGAACTGGATAGTATGATTAAAAGAATCTCACAGGGGCCTGGTTGGTGTGGCTCAATAGTTGAGCAAGTACCAGGAGGTCACTGTTCCTTTCCTGGTCAGGACATAAGCCCAGGTTGCAGGCGTGATCCCCAGTAGGGGGCATGCAGGAGGCAGCCAATCGATTGATGATTCTCTCTCATCATTGATGTTTCTATCTCTGTCTTCCTCTCTGAAATGAATAAAAATATATTTTTTAAAAACAGAATCTCACAGGGGGAAACAATTCAAGAAGAATGGCATTTTTTATGCAGCGATTATTGACCAAGAGCTAGGATCAAGTAGCTAGCTATCAGTTGCTGTAGTTAAAATAAGTCATTTTTTTATGGAAATAAAATCTTAGGGGCCATTCAGTTATAAGAAATAATTTTTTTTCTAACTTTGGTTATAAACTGTGTTTTTGATAAAATTAATTTGAAACATTTCTTGAGCCACGTATAAAGTCTCATCCTGATTAATGATAACATATAATGAATCACGTAATTATATTTCTGTGTACATTAAGGAAGCAATGCATACAATTTAATTTGGATAACAAGGAAAGTTGGTGATTTGGACCTAATGAGTGACAAGTTTCTCAGAGGTCCCACTACTAATTTGGCCTTTTTCCAAATATGTAATATTGTGAATGACAATATTTCTTCCAAGGAGCATCACATCTGTAGGGTTATCATAGAGGAAATGATATGAGTAGTACCTGGTACCATAGAATTAGCATCCAGGGAATGGTTATGGTAACGTCTATGATATGAAAGCATGAACTGCTATGTGAGCACACAGCAAGGGCACTTTTGTCGGCAAAAGAGAATGAAGGGAATGCATAAGGACACCCAGTGGGTGGGGTTGGGGCTGGCATCTAGATGATGCTCTCCTGTCAACTCTCCCCCCCACCTCCCCCGGAGGGGCAGCATCAGCTCAGAGGAAGGGGCAGTGCTTGGCAGGTGTCTGCCCAGAGTGTGTGTTTGCTATTTTTAATCAAACAAAAGCACTATCAATGCTAGATGTGGCCCTGAATTATTTTTTAATATATTATTATTAATTTTAGTGAGAGGAAGGGAGAGGGAGAGAGAGATAGAAATATCAATGATGAGAGAGAATCATTGATCATCTGCCTCCTGCACACCCTCTACTGGGAACTGAGCCTGCAACCCTGGCATGTGCCCTGACCGGAATTGAACAGGTTCATAGGTTGATGCTCAACTACTGATCCAACCCAGCTGGGCCCCATATTATTTATCTACTAAACATTTTTATCTACACCCATAAATCTCCTGTTTATTAAAAATAAGATTGTTAAAAATTTGCATGAATATATAACATTTTATAAAGATGACTAAAGTCCCAAGTGTGCTGTACTTATTGAAAATCATTAAGGACAAAGAAAGTTCATTCTCAAATATGCAATAAGAAGTAGAAAAGGAAAACAAAATATATTTCCTGGTGTGGGAATAATATATTGTTGTTACTAGGTAATAGAGGAAAACCAGAGTTCTCAACATCTCAATTTATCCTGTTCTGTAGTCATTTTATTCTCCAGAAATAATATCCATCATTAATATTCATGATATAAAGAAATCATTGACACTGTAGATAAGAGAAAAAAATAACATAGCTGCTTTAAATATGTTTAAACTGCTGTAACCAGGTGAATCACATTCCAGACTACAAAGGATTTCTGTAGGCAAGATCAAAGCTCCATCATTAATAAACCACAAAATATGGGGGACATGATTGGTCACCATAGTGGGGTTTTTTTTTATTTTATTGATTTTTCACAGAGAGGAAGAGAGAGAGATAGAGAGTTATAGAAACATCGATGAGAGAGAAACATCGACCAGCTGCCTCCTGCACATCTCCCACTGGGGATGTGCCCGCAACCCAGGTACATGCCCTTGCCCGGAATCGAACCCGGGACCTTTCAGTCCGCAGGCCGACGCTCTATCCACTGAGCCAAACCGGTTTCAGCAGTCACCATGGTGTTTTAAAGTAGATAAAGTAAACTCTGAGACTACAGATGAATAAACTTGATGTAGATTCCAAGGAAAGAGACAGGAATATTTATAGCCTGTGTCTAAGGTGTGGACTCTCTAGATCAGCCGTGGGTAAACTATAGCCCGCGGGCCGGATCCGGCCCATTTGAAATGAATAAAACTAAAAAAAAAAAAAGACCGTACCCTTTTATGTAATGATGTTTACTTTGAATTTATATTAGTTCACACAAACACTCCATCCATGCTTTTGTTCCGGCCCTCTGGTCCAGTTTAAGAACCCATTGTGGCCCTCGAGTCAAAAAGTTTGCCCACCCCTGCTCTAGTTAGATGTGGATTCATCTCTGACTTCATGATTTCATAGTTATGTGTCCTTGTGAAAATTAGCTATGCTTTCTAAACTTTGTTAACCTCATATGCAAAATGGGTGCAATAATAGTTTCTGCATAGTGAGGTTGTTCATAAGAAAAGGATATTGGTTAGAATGTAATTAGCACTTTAAATATAATTTTCAATAATGCATAAGATGTTTATAAACAATAGGAGAAAAAGCAAAGCAGAACTTAAGGCTAGTATGAGAACTCTAAGAATAAGTAATTCTAAATTGAACTCATGTCTGTTTTTAAATATATATATATATACTGATTTCAGAGAGGGAGGGAGAGGGAGAGAGAGATAGAAACATCAATCACTGATCAGCTGCCCTCTGCATGCCCCCTCCTGGGGATTGAGCCTGCAACCTGTGCATGTGCCCTTGACCAGAATAGAACCCTGGACCCTTCAGTTCACAGGCCAATGCTTTATCCACTGAGCCAAACCAGCTAGGACTCACATGTCTATTTTTTGAAATAGTTCCTAAATTGGTAAATTAAAACAAGACCATACACTTAAGGCATCTTAATTTCACCAAGACATTCAACAGGTCCTTTTACAGCAGAGAACTTTAGGGAAAATAAAATTGAGTTAGATGGAAGTTAGAGTCTTTGTAAATGACAAAATACTGACACTAGCAGTGATAACAAGAGTGGTGGGAGCCTCTCCTGCCTCCGTGGCAGGGCTAAGAATGTCCAACTGATGGCTTAGTTGGCTCCCCTAAGTGCTACCCTGAGGGCTCCTGTACTGCGAGATGGCACAGGCCAGGCTGAGGAACCCCCCCTCCCAAGTGCATGAATTTCATGCACCTGGCCTCTAGTCAAACTATACAATGATTAAAGGTTAGAAACTATGATTAATATGATAAGATAGAATTGAGATTTTAATATATACCCAAAATAAAAATAGGCCAAAATAAAATGCAAATTGTTATACCTGTAATATGGATTATGGTATTTAGATTTTAAAAAAACAAACACCAAACTATACAATGGAAAGAGAGTCTCTTAAGAAGAGTATAAGGGAAAAAAAAATGTTTGAGGTTTTTTGGTTAACTACAAACTCATATGACTTAACAGTATAATATGATTCTAAAATAACTTATGTATCCAGAGATCACATGAATGAAAACACAACATTTTATGACATTTTTTTTACCAAGTCCTTATTTCAATAAGCCCCTTTGATAACTGAGTGACCAGAACGCTTAGTACCATGTCTTGCATAGAATAGGCACTCAATAAACATTCATCTTCTTTTGTTTACCTGTAGAACAGTCAAAGATAAATATGCATGGGTTCAGAGGAGTAACTCTTAACTAGTAAGTTGCCACAATATCAAAGAGAAGAAAAAGCCTAGTTTGACAGAATAAAGTGACTTCTCATTGTGACCCTTAAAAGATGATGATGCCATCTTTTCCCAGGGGATTTCAGCATTTTGCTGGGGTAGATGAGAGCTGTCAGGTTTGTGTAATTTTCAGGAGGACGTGGATTAAAAATGTTAAGAACTGTCCTTCAAAGGGTCAATCCTGGGACAGTGTTGCTAAGACTAGGAGGGAACACATTTTATAGAATACACATACATTAGAAAAAAAATGTTTTATTGATTTCAGGGAGGACAGGAGAGGGAGAGAGAGAAATATCAAGGATGAAAGAAAATCAATCCTTCACGCCCCACAATGGGGATCCAGTTCACAACCTGGGCATGTGCCCTGACTGGGAATTGAGCCATGATATCCTAACTCATGGGCCAATGCTCAACCACTGAGCCACACCGGCCGGGCCTCGTGGAAATTGTCTACAAGTTTGGATGTTCTTACATTGACTAAGTAATTACACCCCAGATTGGCAGGGGCCAAGTGGCAGCTCAAGACTATCAAAGGTGAAGCAGGTGTGGTGACCCTAATGGACCCGAGTCAAAGCAGCTAGCAGAATTGTCTGATTTGCTCAGACCTATGGTGTTGGCTACTTGATCATGGTGTTCCTGAAGAAGAAAAAGATAGGAAGGCTACAGAATCCTTATATGAGATTAACAAACAAGTTCTAGGTGAAGTGAACAAAAGTCTAATCCGAATCATAAGAACAGTGAGTAACAGTCCCTCAATCAATTTCTAGATCAGAATCAGTTCACAGACCCAGAACCCCTGAATGAAAAGGAGGCCAGGTCTCAAGAAAAGACTCCTGTACACTGCACTGCCCAAAACTCATACTGTTCATCTTTCTCTCAGAATTCCCCAAGGAGACTACAGACTCCTACCAGGTTAGCTGTTTGCTGGGGAAAGGAAGGAATCCGATTTATGCTTTAGTTTCACTCAAAATGACCTGGAAGCTCTGTTGAATAGAAAATTCCTGGGTGTCCTCTGGAGTTTCTGATTAAGTAGGGCCGGGGTAGGGCACAAGAATTTGCATTTCCAACAAAGTTTCAAGGTAATGTTAGAGCTAATGAGCCAAGAACTCTGCATTGAAGATCACTGTCTGTTCAATATTTGGTGTCAGTACAATCCAAAACAACATTAAGAACTTATCCTTTTAAACCTAGGTCCATTTCAGCTTCTCAGCTGGGACCCAAGCTTTCATCTCAATAAACATAGTTGGTGCTTACACAAGGTCTTCCTGCTCTTAACAGGAGCGCTCTAATGTATTTGGATGGCATTTGACAGCTAACAATGTGATTGAACTGTTTGAACAGACCTCTGGGTTAAGCGGACAGCCTGCTTAACACATCGAGGGCACAACCTCCTCTGTTGAGAACCTCCTTTCCAAGATTGGAATACAACCAGCAGCCAAATTTCTCACTTCTTTGTAAAACTTCACTGGCCAATCCTTATTGCAGGGATAACGTTTTAGTTCCAAATTGCAATTCTCAAGCTGTCCAAGGAGCAGTAAACTACTGGCATTCAGGGACTGTAGAAAAATAGATTGTGCTGCTGGGGTTCTGTGTTAGCATCAGCCCGGTTTTTGTGTTTGTAAAATGGTGATTTAAATAACTTGCTCAGGAAAAAAAAAAAAAAAAGCTGAAACACATTTAACATCTATTACAAGCCAGGGCCTATGAGACACACTGGGGGTACATGATTTGATCAGGATCGTCTCAGAGTTGATCATTTATGCCAATAGCATTACTTCCTTAACTTATATTCAAGATCCGCATATATGTGGACAGCAGAGTTTGGACATGATAGTTTTGACGCTCTTTTGGAAATACATGTTAAATTATGGAAATTTTAAAATCTGATGGACTTACACACTCAAAACTTTAAATGTTTAATCCTGTCAGACTCTTATTATCTTTCCCTTTCATAGGCTCATTTCAGAAGATAAGTAGAAAGCAACAACAACAAAAACTTTAAAAAATGCTACAACTATTTAATATCAAGATAGTTTCAATGGGGCTTCTATCTGGCTGGAAGAATGAAGTAAATAGCTTCACTTAAGGTGATTTTAAAGAATAATACCAATGGTATTTTTCATAGAAATAGAAAAAAAATCCTAAAATTTATAGGAAGCCATAACAGACCCCAAATAGCCAAAGCAATCTTGAGGAAGAACAAAGCTGGAGGCATCATACTCCCTGATTTCAAACTCTATTACAAAGCTATAGTAGCTAAAATAGTGTGGTGTCAGCAGAACAAGAGACACATAGATCAATGAAGCAAGAACTGACCCATGCAGATTCGGTCAGTTAAATTATGACCAAGGATCCAACAATATCCAATTGGGAAAGAACAGGCTCTGCAGAAAATGGCTGGGAACTCTGTACAGCCACCGCAGCAGGAAAAGAAATGAAGCTGGGCCACTATATCATGCCATAGGCAGAAATAAACTCAAAACGGATTAAAGACTTGAACATAAGACCCGAAACTATAAAACTCCTGGCAGAATATACAGCTAAGCTCCTGGACATAGGTCTTAGCGATGGATTTTTTTGAAGCTGACACCTAAAACCAAACGCACCAAAACTAAAAATAAACAATCAGGACTGCATCAAACTAAAAACCTTCTGTACAGCAAAGGAAACCATCAATAAATACAAAGGCAATCTGTTGAATGGGAGAAAATAATTGCAACTCACATATCTGAAAAGGGGCTAATCCCAACAAATACAGAGAACTCCCATAACTCAACAGCAAAAATCAAACAATCTGATTAAAAAATGGGCCAGAGATATTTAGAGATATTCTCTAAAGAAAACATACCTATGGCCAATAGGTACATGAAAAAACCTTCAATATCACTAGCTAGCAGGGTAATGCAAATGAAAAGCACAATGAGAGATCACCTCACCCCTGTTGGAATGGCTGCTATAAAAAATAAATGTGTTGACAAGAATGTGGAGAAAAGGGAACCTTTGTGGGCTGTTCGTGGGATGTGAATTGGTGCAGCCACTGTGGGGACAGCATGGAGGGGCAGCATTACCTTCATGTCTGTTTCCTTGTAAAGAGAAAATATCTAAAAAATTAAGGTTATATAACAGGAGATGATATTTTATTAAGGATGAGCTTTGGCCACTTTTATTCTTTAGGTTACTTTGTTGTAATTTGGTATCATCTCTTCAGAGAGGCTTTTTATAACCAAGTAGGATAATTTACACACACACACACACATCTCCTACATTTTTATTTTACCTTCTTTATAAAAAGGTAGTGCATCATTTATCATTTACTCATCATTCTTCCTAGATCTGTACCTTGCACAAAATTGGCCATAATTAATGTTGAAATTTAGCTATAATTTACAGATCTATGAGGGAATCAAATTCTTTCTTGCTAATTCTGTAAATTTAGATGATTTCAGTGTTTCATTTCTCAGAGCAGATGTATATAGAATATTAGCTAAATTAATAATGAATTAAACAGCCCTAGCCAATTTTGCATCAGCCTTTGGATGGAAGTGTCCCGGGTTTGATTCAGTCAAGGGCATGTACCTCAGTTGCAGGCTTGATCCCTGGCCCCTGTCAGGGCAGGTAGGAAAGTAACCAATCAATGTGTCTCTCTCACATTGATGTCTCTCTCTCTCTCTCTCTCTCTCTCTCTCTCTCTCTCTCTCTCTCTCCCCTCCTCCCACTCTCTCTAAAAATCAATGGAAAAATGTCATCCAGTGAGGTTAAACAACAACAAAAAATAATGGGTTAAACAACCCTATGATATGTTGGAAGAATTAATACAACTTCAGATAGGCTGTGCCTTTTCATACATTTGGGATGACTCTGCACAATGATGTAATAAAAACTTTTGACTAAATATATCTATGGGCAACATCTTGTATTTCTGAGTTATTCCTACTAGTAGCTACTGACTGAATTGGTTTCAACAGAGTCCCCTGGAGTGTACGTTCCAACTTCACAACCCCAGTTTCCATCCCAGGTTTACCAGGTCAGGGTCTCTGAATGGAGGGCCCGGGGAACCGCATGGGATTTTAGCTCCTGTCATTATCCATTGGCCACTGCACTGTAAGACAACCAGATAGTTATGTTATGAAAGAATCCATCTGGTTAAGAGAAATAATTTTTTTCTCAAAATTGTTGATTTGAGTGTGTGAATGAGGGTTCAGTTTTGAGAAACTTTAAATTCATGCTCTTGTATCCAGTCATCTCTTTTAGAAGAAAAGAACAAAAGCAATTTATTTTTTATGTGTTTGTGGGGTTTGGGGGGCTATTGTTCAAATTCAGCGGAGGTTAGTTAATGTGGAGCTGCTTTGAAAACAATCAAAAAAGTATTAATGTGATTCACAGTTTTATTTCCATTTTCTAAATGTAAGCTCTGTTTCTCCTTGCTGTTTAATTTTCGGGCGCTCTGCAACGAACAATAACATTTCTGAAAATATTAAAATTCTGCTTTCCCAACATCACCAGGCATGAAAGAACAAGGCAACCTTGAAGTTCTTTCTATCTCCAACACAATTCTAGCTTGTGGAGCCCTTCTGGAGTCCTTTTCTTGGACAAATTTTGTACATATGTCACGTTTTGTAAACACAAGTTGACTGCTTCTTCAAATTCAGTATGGTATCCACTATGTTCCCCATCAACAATTTCCTGATATCGAGTCAAACAGCTGCCAAAATATAAAAAGAAGATTTGTGGGTCAGACCTTGCTCGGGGCATGCCTATACCAACTCCATATTTTTACATTATTCAAAAGAAACATCTTCCCCCCCCCCTAAATTATGTAAGGTTGTGATGACATTGTATGTAACATTTTGTAGATTGCCCCTACCTCCCCCCCCTTGTAGAAAATCAAAACCCTATTGATGCTTTAAAAGCACCACATATAATATTGCCTAACCTGTGAAAATACATCAAGACGTATGCCTGTGGTTAGTGCACTGTTAGGAATATATGGTATACTCCCAACAATTATCTACCTGCCCTTAATACCAACCAAAGTGGCCCACTAATAATGAAAGTTTTAAATTAGTAATCATTTATGACTTACTTGGGAGGTGCTAGTTTTCTGAAAACAATGTTGCAAGTTTGAAACCGTTTGTCAGGTTCAACCCTAGGTGAAAGTCTCTGTTCTGTTATTTAAAATGTCTCTTAAATACAGTTTTGCCATAAATGATGGCATATATTTCTACCGTCCTCCCTTACAATTTAACATCAAACTAAAAATTCCATAAATAACAGATCTGATAGAGCATTAAAGCTATATATATATGTAAGTATGTGCGTATGTGTAAAACAGCAAGATATCTATTACTTTGACATTAAAATATCATTAGGCAGACATCAGTGACAAGTGACACAAAATAAGACTCATTTGATAGTTGCCTTCTAAATGGGTTGCAATATGTTGAAAATCTACTGGTTTCATTCTGTACATATTCTTTGTCTGCTTTTCTGTTCCAATTTCCTTACTCCCCTTGACCTAGTTGACAAACGCCTTCTTTTCACTTCAGTATAAGCTATTAGCTGATAAAAAAAAATAAAGTTTCTGTATTACAGGATTAAGCAAAATTTTATGCAAGATTAATTGTAGTTATTGTCATTAAATGTCACATCTGACAAGTCCCAGAGCTGGCTCTCCGGATTTAATGAGAGCAGTGTTCCACTCTTTCATGGTAATTCATCATGCATTCTATTTCTTTTTAAAAATTAGATACTGTCCTTATTGTTTTACCGAGGCTTGGCCTGGTGGGGTGAGTCATTTATTTTTGAAGTTTGCCCAAGTTGTACTGATAGAAATAGAGAATGTTTTCTATCTGATAGCAAGGCGACTGAAGATAAATAGGTTATACCTGTGTCTGTGCTGTATGCTGTTCTGTCCGACATAGGAGCAACCTGAACGCATCTCATACTAGTCCTTGCAGCGCAAATCAGGCCTGTTCCCTCCACAGCGGGGATGCACCTGCAGGGACCTCGCCGGCACCAGGGCTCTTCAGACGTTCGCGCGCGCGTGTGTGTATGTGTGTGTGCATGTGTGTATGTATGTGTGTGTGCATGTGTGTATGTGTGTGTGTATGTATGTGTGTATGTGTATGTGTGTGTGTGTGTGTGTGTGCGCGCGCTGTATTTCTGTAAATTATCCCAAGTGGAAAGAAAAAAATATTTCCTTTTCCCACACTTCTGTAGACTCATAAATCAGCTGGGTTCTGGTAGCAGGGAAGAAAAAATTTCCTTTTTTTTAGAGTGAATGCAAGTCGGTCGTTTTTTACAGAAACATTTCTTGGGGTGGTGATGAGCAATGGCAGGTACATGACAGCAGCCTGCTCCCCACGCCCCTTGCTCCCTGCCAAGCTGTCCTTTAGGTTCTTGCTTAGGCGACGCTGTAACCGCTCCTCTGTCACAGCAGAGACTCCAGCTGCAGGGGTTTTGGCATCTGTGGAGGACGAGGTTATTATTGGAGGATGCTGATGAGAGGATGAGAACCAAACGATGAAAGGTCTGGATTTTGTTGGGGCCTCCATCACCCCAGCAAGAGACACAGCATGTGTTTCGTGCATCTGGGTGAGTCCCAGCCCACGTATTACCTTCTATTGCTGCTGTAACGTGGCACCACGGACTTGGTGCTTAACATGGCACTCCTCCGTTGTCTTACATGCAGGGCGGTCAGCAGTGCAAAGTGGGTATCGCTGGGCTAACATCAAGGTGTGGGCAGGACTGCCTTTCATCCGAGGGCTCCGGGGATAAAGCTGTTTCCTCGCCTTCCCGGCTGCCAGCGGCTGTTCTCCCTCTTTGCCTGTGGCTCCTTCTCATCTTCACGGATGTCTTACTCCACACCCAGCTCTCCCTCCTCCTCCACCTCCCACATTTAAAGGTACTTAGTGATTCCACTGGGTCCACTCAGATACTCCAGGCACCTTCCATCTCTTAAGGTTAAGTTATTACTAAATGTATTCCATTTGCAACCTTCGTCCCTCCTTGCCATGTGACATAATATACCAGAAGTTCTTGGAATTAGGATATTTACAACATTGGGGAGCCATTATTCTACCTGTTCTATCTTATCAGTAAAATTAGTGCCCTCTAAATGTAGTCTTATCAACATGTTTATTTTTGTGGTACCCTAATTAAATGTAATACTTACTGTCAGGATGTGGTGTAGAGTTAGCCATTCTCCAACATCAAAAATTCTCTTTCGGGTCTAGGAAAACAAAATTCCTATAACTAAACACTAGAAACACATTAACAAATAAAAATTTTGGGGGAGACTCAAAAAAATGCTGTAGGTATCTAAGTACAATTTTAATTATATATTTTGAAATATTATTTTTTTATAATTTACTGATGTATCATCTCTTTAAAAATATCTCACAGACGCCCACAAAACAGTGGATCATTCTTAACATATAATGTAATGTAGAAGTACAGAAAAAAATCTAATTAAGAGCTTTAAGGATAAACTATATTGTCTCATGTTATAATGAGAGAAAATCCTTTCCTTCATGGTATACAATATATCAAATATTGAGGTCCTTAAGATTATTAGGGAGATTATGACCTAGAGTTTTGTGATTATAGACTTCATTTTTGTGCAGAAAAGAGTCTATTTCAGTCAGAATTTATATCATCTGGTATGCATAGATCAGACTTATCAAACTCATTATTCCTCCAATTTAGAGTTGACTTGGTTGAAGTTTACGTGTTTTAGATAACTCAAATAAATGAGTAATAAGCCAAGATTTAATGAGTTGATTCACAATACCTCTTTCCCACCCCAGTTTTCTTTCTTTTTTTAAATATGCTTTTTCTTTTAGAAAAAGATTTTTAAAGAGAGAGGAAGGGACAGGGATAGAGAGACAGAAACATTAATGAGAGAGAAACATCAATTGGTTGCCTCCTGCATGCCGTGGGGATCAAACCCACAACCCAGGCATGCATCCTGACTGGGAATCAAACCGGGAACCTCTTGGTTCATGGGCTGATGCTCAACCACTCAGGCACAGAGGCCAGGGCTGGGGCTGGGCCCACCTCAATGTTCTGAAAGCTGTGTCATCTCCACTGGGTAACACACCTTTGCTCACCATCTTCTTCAAAATCAATAAATAAGTAAATAAATTGTAGCTTTACTGGAGTCTAATCTCATAGCTTTTTTTTGCCAAGGGAAAGGCAATATGGCTGGGATGAAATGTGGATTCTCTTCTACTTACTCATTAATTGTGTGTTAGTGCAAGGGAAGGGATGATGCCTGTCTGTGTATGCTTCAAGTGTGACTTTTATGAACAATTGAACTTAACAATGTACTTGTTTTTGCTATAATAGTAATAACAACTAAAAAAAAAAACAACTAGAAAAAATGTATCCAGACATTGATTGAAATCATTTCATCTTCTGAATCATTACTATCCACAATGAAATGGTGAAACACAAACTATTTATTAGTTGAAATGTCTGGCTTCATTTAATCAGCTTAAAATTAACTCTACAGGTATTAACATCAGTCAGGAGCTATGTACATTATTTGTATATTAAGGGATCTCCTAGAAATTAGATCTTTGTGACAAAATCTCTTTTACTGGATGACCGAGGCTTGCCAAGGCCTCATTAGTGACACACGCTTTGGCCATCTTCTTTGGATCAAAACTCCTTTGGCTCTTTGTGTTTGAGTCTGTGCCTTATAGGTGGGTTGTAGAATTAGCATTTTGAAAACAAACTGCTCTTTCTCAGGTGTGGTCCTCACAACCCTGCTGGATGTGAGGTAGACTCATTGATCTCTGTCCACACCATGCGGTTTGTTTATTTCCTTCCTTCAGCTATCAGTGAGAGCTGAAATTACAGAAAAGTGCACCTCATAATCATCAGGTAAAAAGAAGATTTCACTCTAAAAGCTATTAAGGGGTTGCCTTTTCATTTATATTTGTCATCGTGACAATTATAGCATGAACTGTTTCCTTTCCTGGCTGCAGGACTCAAGAGACTGACATGCTGGAAATCAATATATGACAGAGAGCTATTGTCATCATAATCTCCATGGAGAAAGACCTTTAAGATCACTCCACCTGGCTCCCCCACTGCCCATAGGGTGCCTGCCCTATGTGCCTGTGACTTTTCCTTCTGGGATTTTATTGCTGCTTTTGTCTTTCTCACAAATCATAGGAAATCCTTATTCCTCAAACCTAAGACTGCTCTCCTCTACACAATTTAGGTCACAGGAGTAATTTTTATAGCATGTTTTAGAGCAATTTGTGTCACTAATTTCAGCATGAGATTCAACAGTACTACGTTAGCGACAAACTCTTTAATTTAGTGTCCTTTTAAGAAAAAGTTAAAAATCGCTGGAAGATCCAGTGTTATTGGGTGTGACATAGTAAATGAGTATCTGGCATTAATTTTCATTAGATATGGATAGTTTGCGACATTCAAAACTCTTATTTTAGAGAAATAGTCTCAAGTGAAACTGAAATAGTTCCACAAGTAATTGGATATCGTAAACTTGTGAGGTAAACTAATAAAATATACCATTCATAGGTAGTTAGATGGAGAGATGAAATAGTTTTTTTAGCTTAAAATACAACTCTATTCAGAAAGGTTGAAATGATTGTATGCTAGTTTGAACAGGTAAGAGGTATAAGCAATGATTTGAAAATTCCATTTTGTGAGAAATTGGATCTTCTTATATGTCCTCCGTAGTTGGATTCCATTATCCATGTTCTTTCTTTAGACCTGAAAAAAAGAAAAGCCAATTGATTTTATTCCCTCCTTTCCCATGTGTAGAAATACTCGTGATCTCTCAGGCAGTTCCTTCTGGAACTTCCCTCCTCCTTCCCCAAGCCAGCCCCAGTGGGTTCACCTTCACAGGCCCTGGGAATAAGATAAGAGATAAGATACATGACTTTTTCCCCCACGGGGACTTCTGTATGTCCCTAATATTTAGACATAAGCTAGCATATATTACTATGCACCTGCATATATATGTATACATAGAGACATATATGATTATGCACATTAAAGTCATTTGAATAGAGTTCATTTCCAGGGAAAACAAAAATAAGATAATTGAATGATCCTATTTCTCATTTATCACTGATTATGATAAAGATGCAACCCTCATGCTCCTTTATCGCATCTGAAACAGCACAGCATGCATCTGATGACAGCTACTGGGATTTCAACCACAGGCTTGGAACACACTAATTTCTTTATAATCCAGTTCTATGTCAACTCCGGCAAAGTAGCAGCAGCTTATTATAATTACTACTGCTTTACCCAATCAGAAAAAGAAAAATCTCTACAAATAAAATGTGTGCTGAACATGGTTCACATCCTTATCTCCATGTCAAATGCATCCACAGAGTCTTGAAGCATGTTGAGATATCCATGAATTAAAAAATTTCCTGTTGCTTTTCTCTAGATAAACCATATATATATTAAGTAATCCCTCTCAATATTCCTCATTTTCAAAAACCAATACATGTTTATAATTCTACCTCAGCTTTCCCCCAATATGCACACTAGGTGTGTTTGCCTCCCATACACACACACACACACACACACACACACACACACACACACACACACTAACAATTCAAAATACTTTAGGTGCAGTATGATATGTATTTATATTTTTGACCTATATTTCTTTCTTTCTGTTAATTTGTTATTAAAAAATTAATGATAATTCCAATGTAAATGCCTATTCATGAATGTCAGTGCTTATATAAGACTAGAGGCCGGGTGCATGAATTCGTGCATGGGTGTGGTTTCTCCTAGTGGCCTGCTGGGATTGGGTGGAAACTCACAGTCCAATGCTGCCTGCAGCTCCTACCTGCCGCTCCCACTCATCCTGGCCCTACTGTGCCTGCTGCTCATCCCAGCCCCATTGTGCCTGCTGCGGGCTTGTGCCCAATCAGTCCCAATCGTGAGAGGCTTGTGCTGCTACAGCAGCTCTTGCCATCCATGAGCCCTGCATCTGGCACCTTCCCAAGGGGAGTGGCCTGCAGTATCAGGCTGAAACTGGCTCTCTGATATCCCCCAAAGGGTCCCGGATTGCAAGAGGGCACAGGCCAGGCTGAGGGACCCCACCGGTGCATGATCGGGCCAGGGAGGGACCACAGGAGGACTCCAAGGCATGTCTGGCCTGTCTCGCTCAGGCCCTATCGGCTGGACCTCAGCAGCAAGCTAATCTACCAGTTGGAGTATCTGCCCCCTGGTGGTCAGTGCACATCATAGTGAGAGGTTGAGCAGCCTTAGCATATCATTAGCATATTATGCTTTGATTGGTTGTTTGGTTGCTCTGCTGTTTGGTCTATTTGCATATTACCTTTTTATTATATAGGATTGTTATAAATATATCACATTTATTCACTCCCTATTTTAAGGAGAATAATCGACTCATCTACTCTTATTTGAGTGAATTTATCTGATCTCTTGTAAAATTGTTTCGCTTGACCACCATGTGGCGTTATGATGCTGAAATAAATTAAAACATGTCATTATACATGACTCATAACTTCTCTCTTAAAATGGTAATTCACTAGGCATATGTATTAAGTCTTCAAAACTTCCACCAAACTGTACATAAAAATGCACATTAAACAACCAATGTCAGCTAATAATATGAACAACATAAACTGATGGGCAAAAACAGATCCAGCGACAGAGAAGCATCGATCAGACGCCCAAACCTCAGAGGGAAGGCAGGGGAGGGTGGGGGGAAGGGGGAGAGATCAACCAAAGGACTTGTATGCATGCATATAAACACAACCAATGGGCACAGACATTAGGGGGGGTTGGGGGGCAATGTGGGGATAAGGACACATATGTAATACCTTAATCAATAAAGAAAAAATAAAACCTCCCTAACTCATATGCCCTAAAGCTTATTTCTCCTGTTGCTTCCAGTCATTCCACCAAAAAAACAAACAACACACACACACAAAACATTGAAACTTTAATACAGTTAAATCTTTCAATTAATCAGTAGTAATAACATTTGGTATGTATATTTTCATGGTTTTTCTTACATATATAAAATTGTTAACCATACTTATGTAAATAAATTTTAAATGCTCTGTTACTGCACTTAAAATAATCAGTACTTTAAATAACATTATTTCATATAGAAAATTAATCTACTTAGAAAACCTATTTCTTTAAGAATTAAAATTATCTTGTATTTGGAAATATTTTCTAACAGGGGATCTGGTATAGGTAGATCATTATAAAGCACAAAATGAAATGAAATATTATTTTTCAGATAAGAGAGGACACAATAATTATTTATTATTATCAAATGGATGATTTAATTTACTAGTATGTTCCTAACTTTGCAAATAAGAAACCTTAGTCTATTTGACTTGTACTAGTTAACTCAGGCTTTTGGGGGAAAGAGTATATAGAGTGTTTTCAACTCTATACTAGTATACTCTTTCCCGTCTCCTGTTGTACATGGATATATGGCCTATTTTCAGTCTTTGCCATAACAAATATATATATATATATATATATATATATATATATATATATATATCCTAGTACACATTACTAATTGTATTAGTGCGAATATATAATAGAGATATTCACCCTGGATGTAGTTTTACTACATAAAAATATAAATGCATGTTCTTTTGCAAAATATTGTCAAATCTTTGGATATAGTTCTCCTATTTTGGGTTTTCTTGAGGAATGTATAAATGTATCCATTTAAAAAATTTTTAAAAGTGCACATTAAACAACCAATGTCAGATAATAATAGCTAAGATTGATTGAGTGTTAAGTATTTTGCTAAGTACTTAGAAGATTTTCTAGTATAAAAATTGGCTGTTCAATGAGAGAGAATGAAGAATAAATTAAAGTCCATCAGGGTTAGTTATTGACCTAAAGTCATATAACACACACATGTAATTATAATTTTCATATAAAAAGGTTTAAGTTGCATACACAGATGGATCACAGTCAAACTGATCTGTAAATGGATAAGACATTAACAATTAATATATTAAAAATGTTAGAGGAATGCAAAGATCAAATTATAAAGTAAAAGCTGTATTTCCTCTACCATCCCTAACACCAAATATAACTACTATATATATTTGCAGCACATTATATGAATAGAAGAGATTTTTGCATTTATTTCAGTATGCATGGATTGATTGATTTAACCTTTGAAATAAGTGAGCTGTTAGACTGGTGTTTTTTTTTTTTTTTTAAATATATTTTATTGATTTTTTACAGAGAGAAAGGGAGAGAGATAGAGAGCCAGAAACATCGATGAGAGAGAAACATCGATCAGCTGCCTCCCGCACACCTCCCACTGGGGATGTGCCCGCAACCCAGGTACATGCCCTTGACCGGAATCGAACCCGGGACCCTTCAGTCCGCAGGCCGACGCTCCATCCACTGAGCCAAACCGGTTTCGGCTAGACTGGGTTTTTATTTTAATATTTTATTTCCTAATTTATAGAATTTAATTTTTTTCTAATTGATTCCTTTGAATCGTTAGATTATAATTTCTAAAATTAGCTAAATGCTCAGAAATTGTCCCTCCTTCAAAGAATGTTCACTCTCAGTTCTCTCTGTTTAGTTCTTTATATTCTCACTTAGCACAACTTCCACAGTCTCACTAAGGAACTTTGCAATCTCTTCTTAGATACACTGTTCATAGTCTGCAGTAATGAGCCCTGTGCATCCTTGATTGCAGACAAGACCTGGCTCTGTTTTGTGTTCATTTGTTTTACACTAATAATGTTTTTTCTCCCAATCTCATCATTTCCAGAGGGAAGCAAAAAGTCCAATTCAGTACATCTTAGGGCATGTGTCATTATGCCAGTCTAAGGCTATTTTGCAAACAAGCAAACAAACTAACAAAAAGACTTAGTGCTCAATAGGGTGCTGGGATTCCCCTTCACAGCACAGCAGCCAGTAGAGCTGTGAAGTGCTCCACTTCCAAAGCTGGATTCAGCATGAATGGATGTGGGTCGTCATGGTAGTTGCAACAGGGAATCCTCTTAGCACACTGCTCTGTAGCACTGGGCTTGAAGAGTCCTCATTCATCTGGATTCTGTTTCCAACACTTTAAGAAGTCGCATAATTACATGCAGCTAAAGCTACATCGGAGATTTATTGGAAGTACAAGAGCAGATGATAGTTCTCTAAGAAGGATTAGGATCTTGGAAGAAATCTTTGTAATTAGAGATGGATCTGATAATATGATGATTTTTAAATTTCATTGGCAGGGCCCATTACTCTCATCTGCATGCTCTGTCACAGAGTTGGTGAGTTTATTTCTGCAGTGCTGAATGGGAAAATATATCTTGGGCGCAACTAGTTTGTCTTTGAAAGAATAGCTATTAGTTCAAATGGAAACATCTGGGTAAATGCATGGCAGGAAAGTACAGGGAAAACAAACGAAAACGATGAAAGGGGATGATGCGCCGAGGAACACAGTGGGAGCAGTTGGAGGAGATATTTTGGTAAAGACATGCACAAGTTAACGCTGAACAGTGATTTCTGACCTCTTACCCTTTGTTGACAGAAAATAAACAGATAGGCTGTAGGAAGAACCAATTAATTTCTTTTTGCTTTTTCTCTAATGAGGCAGACCTGCTTGGGAAACAGAGCATGATGACTGGGAGAGCATGTTAAAACCCTTGTCGCTTTAGGTTGAATTTTCACTCTACACGTGCTGGATTCGGGTTTGGCGATCTAAGAGGAGATCCGCGCTCTAATTTCCATGGAAGCTCAAGTTCCAAGATAGCAAAACACAGGGAGTGCTGGAGACCAACCTTCCGAGAGTTCCTCGGTTCCTGGTGCCCTTCGTGATTCAGTAACTTTTTCACAGCAGCCCTGAACCAAAACAAATGCTTAACGATTCTGCTTCTTAAGTAGGTAAATACAAAAAAAAAGTAACAGTAGTAGTTTGTGGGTGTTCAAAGATGCCAGTCTTTTTTCTCGAAAATTAAAAATATCTCCTAGTGTCCCTGGAATTCAGTGCAGCACACCAAGGGGCCCGTTTGGGAAAACAGGACTAACGTAATTTTGCTCATAAATTTGTATTTAAAATTTGCTAGACATGAAATCAGGATTTAAAATCTGTTATAACGACATATGATAAAATTTTAGTTACAGAGCAGTTCTTAAAAGTCTTCTTTTTTTTTTTGCCCAGCCGGCAAGGCTCGAACAATGAACCAATAGGTCACATTTGGAGTCCCAGTCAGGGCACAGGCCTGGGTTGTGGGCTAGATCCCCAGTGTGGGGCGTGCAGGAGGCAGCCGATCAATGATTCTCTCTCATCATTGATGTTTCTATCTCTCTCTCCCTCTCCTTTCTTCTCTGAAATAAATACAACTATGTATATATATTTTAAGTCTTCTCTTTTTTTTCTATACTTACCAGAAGCAGGGGGAAAAGCCAGGGAGAGATTCCTGGCCCTTCATTTCTTTCCAGGATGTGATCCATACTCATCCTCCCTGGACACGCAGAGCTCAAATGAAGTTTTCTCAAGTTGAGCTTTAATGAAGAAGGATATCACTTGAAAATCCATAGAATTAAACAAAAGTTTTATCTTTACTTCAGAGGAGCGCTTATCCAGCGGTTCTCAACCTGTGGGTCGCGACCCCTTTGGCGGTCGAATGACCCTTTCACAGGGGTCGCCTAAGACCATCCTGCATATCAGATATTTACATGACGATTCATAACAGTAGCAACATGACAGTGATGAAGTAGCATCGAAAATAACTTTATGGTTGGGTCACAACATGAGGAAATGTATTTAAAGGGCCGGAAGGTTGAGAACCACTGACTTACATGGTTATGATATAGGCAATGGGAAGTAAGCTTCACATAGTGTGTTGGACTTGCTAAGCATTTCCTTTAACACCATGTACTTTTCCTTTAAGCTGGATGTAACCTCAACACCTGTATTTTTTTTTAATATATTTTATTGATGATTTATTTACAGAGAGGAAGGGAGAGGGATAGAGAGTTAGAAACATCAATGCAAGAGAAACGTCGATCAGCTGCCTCCTGCACACTCACTACTGGGGATGTGCCCGCAACCAAGGTACATGCCCTTGACCGGAATCGAACCTGGGACCCTTGAGTCTGCAGGCCTACGCTCTATCCACTGAGCCAAACCGGTTAGGGCTCAACACCGGTATTTTACTCATTAACAATTCAAACTGAACTGAGATCTATGCCAATACCAACATCACAAAATGAAACAGGTGGAGGGAGATTGTGCAAGATCTGCTGTCGTCATTGCCAAAGTAGTGCTGATGTTTGTGTCTTTACGTACTGCCTATATTTATCAACATATTCAAATGTGGTGGAAATGCTAGAGAGGCTCATGGATAAAGAGATCGTTTCTATATATGAATATTATTAACAGTTATTGATCTTTAAGGATTTGAAGTGATAAATGAATGAAATATTGCTAGAGATATTAAAATAGACAACTAACAAATATATGTATAAATCAATAGACAGACTGTGGTAGAGCATATTATAATTTTCATGGCCAAGAAATGTCAGTATGTCATGATATGTGAGAATGTTCATCAAACCCAAACCCTGCCCATTAACTTGCTGTGTGACCTTGGGCATCTTACTCAACCTACCTATTTCTCAATAGCCTCCTGTGTAAAGAGAAGATCATAATACACTTAACGCTTAAGACTATTAGAAAGATTAAATTAGTAGATATATGTAAAAATGTAAATCAGTGTCTGGCAATGAGTAAGTGCCACAGAAGCATTAGTTATTAACATTATTTTTTATTCACTTAAAAAAAGATTAATAAAGATTATGCATAAAATGCCAAAGATATAGAAGTGAATACTGTACTTACCCTAATTTTAGAAAATAAATAAAATTATATATTTATTAATTTATACTTAATGTATATAAAATTTTAAATAAGTCATATTTTGCATCTTTTTTGCATTTCTTCTTTTATTTTTTATTCAAAACACTATACACATATATATTATAGCAATATATATATATGTTAGATTTTAACTCCACATTATCCCTTTAAACATTCTTTTTGTATACTTCCCATTTCATTGCTTTTGTTTTGGAGCAAAGTTATTTATTTATCAGGACACCCACTAACTAGGTCATGCTAATCAAGTCTTTTTACTATATAGCTTTACTATCAAAAGCATAATGATGCTGAACCACTGGCCAACAATAAAACGTCAATTATTTTGTCCTTCTTTTAAGGGTGCTCTTTCTTACTCTATGACAGTTTGAGTGAAACTGGTCACAAGTGATTTTTTTACCCTAATGAAGGAAATGTTGAATGACAGATTGTAGCACTTAATTCATTGAAAATCTAATGTAAATCAGATTCTAACATTTTAAATCAAATTCTCCCAAATGTGTACCGGATTTTCAAAATACCAGTACAGTGGGACCTTGACTTACGAGTGTCCCGAATAACGAGTTTTTTGAGATATCAGCTGTCTCTCGGCAGATTTTTTGCATTGAGTTGACAGAGTAATTTGAGTTAACGAGCTCTTTAAAGAGCTCCTTAATGAGCTCGGTCTCGGAAGGAATTAAACTCGTAAGTCAAGGCCCCACTGTAAGTGTAAGACATATGGAAGACTAGCAGAATATGAATAATTCTTTTAACTAATTATATAAGCAATGAAACATCAATAAACAATAATCAGACAACAAATTTTCTAATATTAGTAAGACTGACTGACATTTCTGAGCAGCTACTACGTGTCAGAAACTTTAAGTTATCTATATCAACTCAATCTTCAGAAAAAGCACGTAAGTACAACCACTGCTCCATTTATAGACATGGAAACACACATTAGATTTAGTGGTAGGTTTGAGATCTGTATTCAAACTATCTGGAGTTTGTTTTTTTAAATAACCACAATGTTATAATATAAACAACAAAATAAAACAAGCATTATATGTTACAGATCAAAGTTTAAAAATTAAATATAAAGTTTTTCTTTTTTCTGTGTTGTATATAATACTAGAGGCCTGGTCCACAAAATTCATTCATGGGGCGGGGGGCGGGGGGAGTTCCCTCAACCCGACCTGCACTCTATCCAATCTGGGAAACCTTGGGGATGTCCAACTTCCGGTTTAGGATGGGGCCTAAACCAGCAGTCAGACATTCCTCTCACAATCCAAGACTGCTGGCTGCTAACCACTCACCTGCCTGCCTGCCTGATTGCCCCTAACTGCTACCCTGCTGGCCTAATCACCCCCAACTGCCCTCCCTTCTGGCCTGATCATCCACAACTGCCCTCCCCTGCCACGAATCACCTCCCTCCGCTGGGACCCGCCTCCTCCACACGGACCACGGAACCTCCAGGCCTCACCGCACAAAGCGGTCACTGGGCCCCAGGTCCTCTATGCACGCGACCATCTTGTGGCAGCCATCTTGTAGTGGCCATCTTGTGACGATGTTGCGCGAGGGCATGACACCACCTAAGCTTTTATTATATAGGATATTGAACCTGACTTTGTCCTTTTTTATTTTTTATTTATTTTTATTATTTTTTAAATATATTTTATTGATTTTTCACAGAGAGGAAGGGAGAGGGATAGAGAGAGTTAGAAACATCGATGAGAGAGAAACATCGATCAGCCGCCTCCTGCACACTCCCCACTGGGGATGTGCCCGCAACCCAGGTACATGCCCTTGACCGGAATCGAACCCGGGACCTCTCAGTCCGCAGGCCAACGCTCTATCCACTGAGCCAAACTGGTTTCGGCCTTTTTTATTTTATTATTGATTTCATAGAGAGGGAGATAAAGAGACAGAAACATCAATGATGAGAGAGAATCATTGATTGGCTGTCTCCTGCACACCTCCTTCTGGGGATTGAGCCCACAACCTGGGCATGTGCCCTTGACCAAAATCAAACCTGGGACCCTTCAGTCCATAGGACAAGGCTCTATCCACACAGCCAAACTGACTAGGGCAAACCTTACTTTGTCTTAATAACAAATAATATTTTCCATTGAAAAGAGATTACTTTCCTTTAACTTGTGTATTTAAAAATGAATGTAGAAAAATAAGACAAGGTAACTTTTTTCTGTATTGTAACAAAGTAGACAATGTAATGTGTAAATTAAAAAAATTCTTCTTGTTCTGTTTTTGATAACTATTACAATCATTTTAGAAGAATATACATTTTTTTAAATTTTCTTGAGAAACTAGAGGCCTGATGCATGAATTCATGCATGGGTGGGGTCCAGCTGGCCCGCCCCAATGGGGGCCCATCGGGACAGGCCTGTAGGGGGAATGGGGCTGTGGGTGGTTAGGGGTGTTGGGGGCCAATCAGGGGCTGGGCCAATTGGGGGGGGGGGGCAGCGATCAGGGCCCAGGTCAGGCTGGTTGGCTGCTGCAGTACACATCATAGCCACTGGTCATTCTTGTAGTTCTGGTTGTTCCGCAACTCAGGTTGCTGGGCTTTTATATATATATAGATAATTGGTTTACAATACATTGCACATATTTTAAGTGACAAATATGATATAGCTTGACAACTGTATATACCCATGGAAACATCACACTGATCAAGATAATGAACCCATCCATCACTTCCTCAACAAGCCTTTTGATCTCATGCAAACAATAATCTGCTCTCTGTGACTACAAATCCATTCCCGTTCTTTAGACTTTATGGCTGAGAATGTAGGCTATCTCGCTGAATGTGAGCTTGAGAAGAATGCACTATATTCTGCTGTTGCTGAATGAAGTCTATAGATGTCAATTATGTCCAGTTGATTGATGGTGTTTTCAGTTCAATTATATCCTTACTGAGTTTCTGCCTGATAGATCTGCCCATTTCTGATAGAGGTGCTGACGTCTTCAACACTTATAGTGAATTCAACTCTTCCTGCAGTTGTATTAGCTTTTGCCTCATAAAGTTGCCACTGTTATTAAGGATTGTTATGTCTGCTTGGAGAATTGAGCCCTTTATCATCATGTAATTTCTTCTTTATCCCGAGTAACTTTCCTTGGGATTAAAGGAAGTCTGCTCTGCCTGAATTAACATAGCCACTCTTGCTTTATTTTGCTTAATGTTCAGAAAGTATATTTTTCTCCTTTCACTTACTTTTAATCTATATGTGTCATATTTAAACTGGGTTTCTTGCAGACAACATAGAGTTGGGTCGTGCTTTTTCATCTAGTCTGACAATCTCTGCCTTTTCATTGTAGTATTTAGACCATTGAGGTTCAAAGTGATTATTGACATAGCTGGACCAATATCTACCCTATGCATTACTACTTCCTATTTGTTGCACTTGTTCTTTAAAAAGGTTTATCCCAAGAACATTGATTGTGAGTCTTCCCTTCTGTTTTATTATAGGTGCTCAGTAGCACAGGGTTGGGGGAGTGTTTTGTTTTGTTTTTAAGTACTGCTTTAGCTGTACCCCACAGATTCCAATGCGTAGAGTTTCATTTTCATTAAACTCAAAAGACTTCCCAGTTTCCCTGTTTACCTCTTTTTCTATTTAGTTTTCGTGCATTTGGAACTTTTCCAGCTCTCTATTTCTGTTATTGATTTTCAACTTATTTCCATGTGGTCAAAGAATCTATTTTGCATGACTTGAATCATTGCAAATTTATAGAAACTTATTTTGTTGCCTGCAGTGTGGTTTATCTTGGAAAGAGCACAGTGTGGACTTGAAAAGAACCTGTAATCTACTGTTGTTAGTCTGAGTGTTCTATAAGTGTTAATCAGGATAAATCTAGGCAGTGCTGTTTAAGTCTGTTCTAACTATGATGATCTTCTATTTGCTCCATCAATTGTATAGAAAGTTACATTAAAAATATCCAGTATAATTGTGGATTTGTTTCTTCCCCCCTGCATTTTCAGAACATTCTGTTTCCTATATTTCAAAGCTCCATTATTAGGTCCATGAATGTTTAACACAGTTATGTTCTCTTTATGAACTGACCAGTTCATGATTATGACATGAGATTCTGCATTCATTTTAATATTCTTTGCTTTGAAACGTATATGTCTATATTGATAAATCAGTTTCATCGCAGTAAAGAGATAGCAGAATTTTCCTCTGCTTCTACAGCAACCTTTTATTACCCTTTCTCACAAAGTTCGGAGGCATTATGACTTTGGGAAACAAAGATTGATTGTACCCGTCACAGACAGAATGAGAAATTGCATGAGTCTTTCTGCCATGTATGAGGCTGAGACATGGAATTAGCCCTTGTGATGGCTGGAGGGCTGAGAGGCACTGTAATACTGCAATTAGCTATAATCCAAAAATATGGAAGCAGTAGTGAACAACAGCAACACAACAATTCTTTCACTCTCCCGCATATTTCATTCATTTAAAAAGGGAATTAACTTTGTAATCCTTTAAACAATAAAACAAAATTTAAAAAAATATATTAATTGAAAAAAATAAATAAATAAAAAGGGAATTAAATACTTATTTACTGCTCATGTAGTCCATATTCAGGTGTATGTATGTGCTTATTTAAAAACTACCCTTATATTTTCCAAAGATTCTTTTTAAAAGTATTTTTTAATCATGAAAGTAAGGACATCTATTTTTTTTCTTATTTCTTCAAAATTTGAAAGCTATTTTAATGCTGTGTTTAATGACAGCACCTGCCTAAAGTTAGCTATGATATGAGGAAGCTTGCTGGTGTGAGGAGCAGAATAAGTTTGGTTTGGCTGCTAACCAGCCCAACACTATATGCTTATGAATAGTCTAACCTCTGTAGGCATGATTTTTCTAGCAGGTAAAGTTAACTACTGAGCTAGGTGAATTTTAGGGTCTCTTTTCATTCAAGCTTTCTATAGTTACCAGGGTGCTTGATCCAAAGTATTTACTTTTTACATATTGTGTCTATCATACTAAATACAAGGCAGAATTAAATTTTATTATTTAGTTACTAGAGGCCCATTGCAGGAAGACTCCTCAAGAATAGGGCTTCCTCGGACCTATTTCTGCAAGAATAGGGCTTCCGGCGGCCAGAGCAAAGCAGAGAAGGGAGCGAAGCCCGCCCTTCTCCGCTGCCTCGGCTCTGCTCCTGTATCCGGGGCCTCAGGACACTCCATCGACAGTGGAGCTGCGAGGCTGGATCAGCCGTCAGAGTAGGCGGATCATGCCTCGCCACTCGCCCCCGCGGCTCCCGGCCAGGTCCACAGGCCTGGGCACCGCAGTGGCAGCGGAGCAGTAAGGCTGGATCGGCTGCCGGAGTGGGCGGATCATGCCTCGCTGCTCGCCCCCGCGGACCCGGCCAGGTGACAGGCCCGGACACTCCAGCAGCAATGGAGTGGCGAGGCTGGATCCACCTGGATACAGCCTCGCCACTCGCCCCCCCCCCCCCCCCCGGCTACCTCTCCCCCTGCTACCTCCCCTGACACCTGCCTGGCCAACAGGCTGGACACTTCAGCGGCTGGGCTTAGGGGACTGGGTGTCGCCATTTTGTGGCTATGGGCACCACCATCTTTATGACGGAGTGATGGAGTGATGGTTAATTTGCATATTACTCTTTTATTAGATAGGATTACTCTACACAGAAAATAATCTAATTTGTAAAAACATTGTCTTCATATAAAAAATGAAGTTTAATCAATGATGACAATGTACATGAGTGTCTGTAATTGGATCTTTGGCTGAATATAAAGAATTCTTCTCTATTCAGTCCATACTCCAAGAGAATGGGCAATAAATGTAGGCTTAATATTCATGGGTACTATACAATTTCTTACCTGAAAAATTCTCCCTCTGATTATTTCACTGTGTCAATATCTAAAGCTGGAAAACCTGAAATGCTTACCTGTGAAAATTCTATGTCACTATTCCACAAAAATGTGTAATGTTTACATGTTGTAGCCATCCCAAGAAATAATAAATTTGTATGCTAGTATAGAAACTTTGAACATAATGCTCTTACTAATATTCTTAAAGTAAACTAGCAATATTATTTGTTTTAATGAATATGTTTATTAAAATTATTACTGTTCTAGCCTGCCCCCACAATGGGGGGCAGGGAGTGGACAGATGTTATACTTTCAACAACAAATATTTTTTTAAAATATATTTCTTTATTGATTTCAGAGAGGAAGGAAGAGGGAGAGAGAGATAGAAATATCAATGATGAGAGAGAACCACTGATTGGCTGCCCCCTGCAGGGCCCCCACTGGGGATTGAGCCTGCAACCCAGGCATGTGCCCCCGGCCAGAATCGAACCCAGGACCCTTTAGTCCGCAGGCCGATGCTCTATCCACTGAACCAAACCAGCCAGGGCCCAACAACAAATATTTTTAAAAAATAAATAAAATAAAAGTATTTCTGTGCTAAAAACAATAGCATTAAATTTACCATCTTAATTTAGTGACTTTAAGTATATTCACATTGCTTTGCCACAGACAGTCTCTTGAACTTCAACATGGTTCTTTTATTAACAAATACAGAACCAATTTTACTCCTTTTTCCCCCAAAGCAATACGTTCCAGACAAACCACATATATATTCCTCATACAATTTTCATGTTTATATTAAATATATTTCAAATTCAAATTGTAGGTCTTAGCTCATGTCTCTGTGTAATTTTCTCTTTGGCCATCCTGCTCTTAGAGGGTATCATCTATTTCCTAGTTAATGCTTCAAGAGTAAAAGTGATCTAGAGTCAGGTGACCTGTTAGTGATTAATAACTTTACCATCATCTCTGTGATCCTCAATAATTGACTTAATGTTGATTGCTTTAGTTTGTCCAATGGAAAAAAAAATTAAATTCCTTTTAAGAGATTTGTAATTATATTAAACTAGAGGCCTGGTGCATGAAATCAAGCACAGGTGGGGGCCGGCGAGGGAAGTGGCCATGGTTAGTTGGCCAGCTGGCCCCGTCCCTGATCAGGGTGTTAGGGGCAAATCGGGGGCCGAGCCGGCCGGGTGGAGAGGCCAATCAGGGCCCGGATCAGGTTGGTTGGCTGCCAGAGTGCACATCATAGCCACCAGTCATTCTCATCCTTCCACCATTTCGGTCACTGGGCTTTTATATATATAGATTAGCCAAAGCATAGTGCAATATACTAAAATATACCCTTTCCTCTTGCTTTTGGCCTTCTTACTTGTCTGTGAGCATTCAGTATCTGTCTGTGATGGGTACTTTTGGATTTGATTGTGTACCCTGCTGGGAATATGTGCTCACTGTGAATAATGTAGAATGAGGTCAGGAGGAGGAAGGAAACACAAGGCTCACAGGAAATGACCTATTCCTCCTTGTGTGAGTGTCACCCTCTATAACACATCCTGTCTTTGTACTGAGCTAAGAATTCACACCAGGAGACTGACATTTTTATATTCTTTGAAATGCCTAGAGACACCCAGAAAGTTTCAATTCTGAAAATGTATTCTAATAAAGGCCATTTTCCTAAAACACTAAAAATTTTGCCAAGTTTATCACATTTTAACCAAGAAAAAAAAATTTACTGCGGAAAGCTCTTTACTTTTGAGATTAATTTTGAAATTCATAACAAGTGAAGATTCACAGTTCAGTTTTTAAATAATATATATTTTTATTTTTTAATCTTTATTATTGAAAATATTACATATATCCACCTTTATCACCATTGACACTATCTGTCCCCTGCCCTTGAAATAATATTTTATAGTCAAAGATGACACAACTCTTTTCCTCTAAGTCTTCAAAACCTTTTTTTAGAGAAGTCCATGAATTGATGGAAAAATTTTGTCTAATAAAAAGCAAATAATATTTTTACATTCTCCCTGTGCAGAAACAAAGGTTATTTCAGAGATGATGGGAATTGGGAATGAAATTCATGGCCTCAGCGGCTCTACTCCAAGTAGTAGACTATCTCACCTTTTCAAGTGACCCATAAGCCTAACATCACTGAAAAGTATTTCACGACTTTATGACATTCTAAATTCACTGTCTTATTGATGGTTCTTTATATAAATTTCCATGCGGTTTATAAAGCTTTTAGGAATGCATTTTTAAAAATGTTTCAGAGATACAGAAACCATTACACATTCTTTCAGAGTATTCTTGAACAGATTAATGAACTTGATTTTTTACATTAGCTTAATGATTTTCTATTTTTGTTGCACTTGTCAGCTTCACTGTTTTTTCTACACTCACAGTTGATAAAAAAGGTTAAGTACATTTTTATCTCTTGGCAACAAATATAACCATATTTATAATTTGTTAAATAAAAAGTGCATAGTGAGCATTTTCTCACCAACATACAAACTACTAATTACTGAGTAAGCGTCATTTTTTATTAGTCCTTTATTTTTAAATTACCTTTTAAAATTAATTTTGTCTTATTTTGAAAACTTTTGAAGAAATTGCTAGATATGTACAGATAAAATTGCTTTATAATAATTTCTGGCTATATATGCACAATATATTTGTGTCATCACCTAATATCACATAAATTATTTCTTTCCAATAACTTATATTCTTGTGTTTGAACTATGTTCAATGAACAAATGTCTTAGCTTGCATCAAAGTAGTTTTAATAGAATATCATTGATTTTCAGTGAAATAGAAGTATGTTAGATCACAATGACCATTTAAATATTTCATTTAATGTTTATTAATGCACAAGGTATTAAAACATGCAGCCATTTTCATTTTTAAGTACACTGCACTTCTATTATTCATTTCTGTATTACTTCTATGCACCAATTCAAAAGATACTGCAGCTCTGCCAGTGCTGCTCAGTGGTTGGACATTGACCCATGAACCAAGAGGTCATGGTTTGATTCCCAGACAGGGCACATATCCTGGTTACAAGCTTGATCCCCAGTAGGGGGCGTGCAGGAAGCAGGTGATCAATGATTCTCTCTCATCATTGATGTTTCTATTGCTCTCTTCCTCACCCTTCTGCTCTCTGAAATCAATAAAAACAAAAAAAATACTGAAGATCTTTCAATTGAAAGGGCATCAAAATGCAGTCCGTTGCAGCTTTGAATTAATTATTGCTATTTTTATAACGTATAAAGAACCTGCATCAAGTGCTGTAACCTTGATCTTACAATCAGTGCCATATCATCTTGCATTAAAGTGCCAGATGCTGTCAATTTGCAGTTTACATGTTTAAATAATATACTAATCTAAAATATGCCTTCATAAAATTAGAAAAAAAATGTGATTGCTTAGCTTATCACTATTGAATGATAAAAAGGAACTGACAAGTTACTGTGAAGATTATGATAGAATTTTTGAAATTGTATCTTTTTTGATGAAAGAAAGTATTACAGATGTCCCCTTCCTCTTGCCCCCATTGACCCACTCCAATCTGCTCCTGCCCCTCCCAAGGTCTTCTTCACACCATTGTCTGAATTTATGCATATAAGTTCATTGGTTAATCTCTTCCCGCCCCCACCCTTCGCTCTGACGTACATTAGTCTGTTGCATGCTTCAATGCCTCTGGATCTTTTTTGTTCCCCAGTTCATTTTATTCATTAGATTGCACAGATAAGTAAGATCATGTGACACTTGTGTTTCTTGGACTGGCTTATTTTGCTTAGCATAATATTCTTCAGGTCTCTCCATGTTGTCTCAAAGGGTAAGAGTTCCTTCTTTTTTACAGCTGCATAGTATTCCATCATGTAAATGTACCACATATTTTGTATCCCCTCATCTATGTATGGGTACTTGGGCTGTTTCTAGATATTAGCTACCATAAATAGTGCTGCTATGAACATAGGGGTGCTTATATTCTTTCTGGTTGGTGTTTTGGGTTTCTTAGGATATCTTCCTAGAAGTGGGAGCACTGGGTCAAATAGCAGTCACATTTTTAATTTGTAAAAGTAATCTATTGCTTTGAATTAAATAGGAATACATTTATTCGAGAGATATAGATATATACATTTATAGCTGTTGGAAAATAAGTTTTAAGTTATTACTTTACATAAAGTGTCTTTTTTTCCTGAAATAAGAAAAGTGAGGCTAAGTGACTAAACAAGAGAGAACAAAAATCAAGATATACTGAGCAATTAAAAAATATGTGATCTTAAAAATGTGCTCTTAAAATGAATACAGAAAAAGTCCACTTAAATTAAATCCATGACAAATCTCCAACTAAGCTTATTAATTAAAGGAGACCTGGTTTCATAAAAATGGTTTGAAAGGTTTGATCAAAAATGGGGAAAATTAGAAAGGATAAAGTAAACAATTCGAAATGATGGAGCTGGCCAAAATAGAAGTTAGAATTCACAATCATTTTTTGTTTGTTTCTTTATGTGGTAATTCCTGTTGTTTGTTGTTGTTTTTTTCTCTATTAACGCTTCCTTACAAATTTTTAGGGCGCGGATTCATTTCTACTGACTCTGTGTCTATGCCCGGATTCCAATCCCACTGCTAAGGCTCAGTGTTTCTGAGGTTCCACGTTGTTATTGATCCTAATTAACTCACATTGATAAGCACTAACAGCTTTCGTATCACTTGCTTGAATGAGCGAGAACAAAGGTTCAGTACATGTCAGCCTTGAAGTCCTTCCGCTCAGGAGGACTACTCAAACATATTCACATGCTGTTGGCCTGATGATTAAAGTTCTACTTTTTTTCTTTTTTAGCTAAATTTATAAATTTTTAACTAAGTTTATGTATCTATGAGTGAGGACATGTCCATGGCCCAAATGAGCACATTTTGCAGGAAATGTACTCTGGCCTCCATTAGAAGAGCTGGCGTTGACAGTGATTTTTGGTGGCACAGAAAAATGGTGCCCTGAGGAGTCTATTCTTATTTGTTATGGATTAATGCTGGCTCATGGGTGACTGACACCACATTTAAAAATAAAAAGTGATGCCTGGCTTGTGTGGCTCAGTGGTTGAGTTTCGACCCATGAAGCAAAAGGTTGCTGGTTCAATTCCCAGTCAGAGTACATGCCTGGATTGTGGCTTGATCCCCAGTAGAGAGCATGCAGGAGGCAGCTGATCAGTGAATCTCTCTCATCATTGATGTTTCTGTCTCTCTCCCTCTCCCTTGCTCTCTGAAATCAATAAAAATACATTTTAAAAAAATAATAAAAATGAAAAGTAAAGTTTGAATTGGTCAACTTTTATTTGGGGGAGGCTTTTTCCACCCAAAGGACACAGCATACTTGAGGCATATGTATCATCCCCCCTCACACACCAAAACACATACAAACAAACACACCGTACAGATATTGGTGAGTAACATTTATCTTTACCTTGAATACATCAATAATTCATAGGATCTGCAGGCTTCATTAACTTCTTTAGGAAACTGCATATACTATTTTAGATGGTGATAAAAGACATTTGCATAGGTGAAACAAATAAGCAAAAATAAAATACCTTGAGTTACCATTATAATTCCAGTGCAATCCCATCCCCTTCTCCACCTTTTTATTTAATCGCTCTGTGATAAGCTCACATATGTAGAGTATATTTGTTTACCGTTTTTATTGTCTCTCTTTTCAAAGTAGAATTTGAGCTCCAAGAAGGCAGGGGAGTCTCTGTTGTTCATGACTCTCTCTAGTGCCTATAACAACAGTTCCTGAGCACAAAAGAAGCTCAATCCTAATGTATTAAGTGTATGAGCAAACAGCTGCATTTTTAAAGTTTTGCTTTCTACTTAGACTCTGTAGGAAGTGTCATGACTACTATCAATCAATGACATATGGCGCTTAGCTCCATCAGATTGAACTGTGTAGAATCATCCGCTGTTGTTTGTGATACAAAGATATGTAAACTCACTGGCTGGCGTGGCTCAGTGGTTGAGCATCAGCCTGTGAACCAGAGGGTCACAATTCCAGGTCAGGGCATATGCCCAGGTTGCAGGCTCAAGCCCCAGTGCGGGTGTGCAGGAGGCAGCTGATAGATGATTCTCTCTCATCATTGATGTTTCTATCTCTCTCTCCTTCCGTTCCATTCTAAAAATCAATAAAACTACATTTTTTTAAAAAAAAATATGAAAACAGAAGTCCTCTCCACAAGGGCTGTAAAAGTTATCAAGAGACCACCAAGTTACAGGACGGCAAATGCCACTGGTGCAATGTGGATGGCAGAGAGCAAATACAAGCATGAAATTCGGAAAGGACAGGCAGCCTCTCCTGAATGCCAATACCAGTTCCCAGTAACTTGGACTGTTTGGGTTGGAGTTCTTTTTTAATCTCCAAATAAATATTGTATTTTTTTGTTTGTTTTTTTATCAGACTTCACATTACCCATGAGAGAATATTCAACACAGAAGCAAATCCCCTATGTTTACTCCATTGGTTCATTCTTGCAAGAAATGATGGTCCGAGAACATCCCTTCTAGCTCAGTTAACCATCTCTCACTTTTCCTCTTGCTTGGTGAACCAGAGCTGCTTACCCCAATCCCCAGCAACTTTTCACCAACAAGTAGGAGTGGATTTGCATATAATTCCTATATTGTTCCGAGGGAACAGTCTGCATACACACATTGTTAGAAGCTCTCCATTTCCTCTTGGGTAAATTGTTTCTAAGCTGTAATCCTTTTATTGTATTCAGTGGCTGGTAGGTAAAGCAGCGAAATTAAGTGGAGAACAGAGCATTAGCAAGATGTAATTTGAAACAGGACACCTGGGATCCCACTTATGGGGTCTGCTGGTGAGTCACTGTAGTGTGTAGGAAGCGGTAAGAATGGGGAAATGTAATAGAATCGGTATTATTCTGGGCACCCGGCCTCAGTAAGTTAATATTCAATTCCATCTTGTCAGCATTGTTCTTCATTTTTGCATTTATGTGTTAATGCTTTGCAAAAGTTATGTGTAGTTGGGTGATATTATGCATTATTTTTTGTTCTTAGGAATGCTTAAAAGTGTATATGTGTTTAAAAGTGCTGAGTTGCAAGTTTTAGTTAAATACTACCTTTTTATTTTTTCCCCTTTACTAACTAAATCAACTCATTAAACAATTTTCTGAGCAACTACAGTAGGCCGGGCACTAATTAGATACTAAATCCTATCTAGATGTCAGGGGATAAATAAAATAAAATACAGGAATGTGTGCTCGTGTAAAATTGCATAGTGTGGTGTTAATGGGAATTTCTGGAGAACTCCTGTATTTGGGAGGTCCTGTCAGAAAATGCCCTTCTGGCAGGGGGCAGGGGCGGGGGCATGGGTGGTCAGGCCTGAATGACAAGGATGAGCCAGGATCCTGTGGAGCTAGGAGAAGCTTTCTAGGCAGAGAGCCCTAAGGTAGGAACGGCCCCGCACTTTGGACCATGGAAAAAAGAAAGGGTGGCTATAGTGTGGTGATGACGGTGACCCTAGTGGTTAGGTCTGTGAGTGGTGAGAGAGTATTTGGATGGAGAGCAAAGTCCAGATCATGTAGAGTATTGTGGTCTCATTTTTTATTGTCTTTAAAATGTAAGCCTGTAGAATTTTCAAGCCCTTCTTGCTGTAAGTCCATGAAGGTGTGGCCATAGTTGGAATTGTTAGGGTTTCAGTAATCTCAATGTCCTCTTTATTTTAGTTAAGGGGATTATCCTGAATGATAGCTCTGAGAGCAAGATCCATAGGGACCCCAACTCAGAAGGGAATTTAAATTTCTGATGTATCGTGCTCATGAGAACACAAAAACAAACACCTAAAACAAAACAACAAATTAGAGAGAATTAAGTAAAATATCACAGTTCAAGTAGACTTTACCTGTCTTGTCTGACAATACTACAGCAGATAATACTATATATATATATATATATATATATATATATATATATAGAGAGAGAGAGAGAGAGAGAGAGAGAGAGAGAGAGAGAGAGAGAGAGAGAAAGGAGGGAGGGAGGGAAGAAGAGAGAGCAAAGGTAGATTTGATACATTCTTTGAGCTGGGAGTTGAGACATAAGATATATACAAGACTGATCTTTGTCTTGACTGTTTCCTTAGATATTCCAGGCAGGACAAAACTACTGGGGGGAGGGGGGGTGCTTAGGAGAGTCCTATGCTCCATGGGACAATTTGCCTGATCTCTAAAATGGGGGAGGTAGATATAGAGTCTAAGTCACTGCCGAGTTGAATTAAAAGAAAAAAATTCTTCTATGTAGCAGAAAGCAGTAATTTTCCAACAACTAAATCAGAGGTTTCATAATATGGATGTGACTTAGTTTCTGTGAATTTTTATTCTTTGTTAAAAGTTTCTTTATTTCTCATTTTGTACATTGTTCTTACTTTAAAAAAACAAACAAACAAAAACAAAAAAACTGGGAACTCCTAACATGGCAATTGACTTTAGACAAATTCTCTGAACATTCTAAATGTCCTGACAATGATCTAGGTCCATTCTGCCATTTTAAAAACAAAGAAAAATGTTAAATACAATAAATTCTAACAGGTTCAGCAAACTTCAGATCATGCCCTAGCCAGTTTTGCTCAGTGGATAGAGTATCGGCCTGCAGACTAAAGGGTTCCAGGTTCCATTCCAGTCAAGGGCACTACCTTGGTTGCAGGTTCCTCCCTGGCCTGGGTCCTGGTGGGGATCATGCAAGAGGCAACCAGTAGGTGTGTTTCTCTCACATAGATGTGTCTCTCTGTCTTTTCCTGTCTCTTCCACTCTTCCTAAAAATCAATGGAAAAATATCCTCAGGTTGTTATGCCCAGATTTCAAGATCCCCCAAAGGACATCACCAGGGAGCGCTGAGTCCGATACAAAAGCATAGAGTCTTTATTCAAGCCCGGGGCTTGGTCCCTCTGCCTCCCCTACCAACACAGCGATAAGGTGTGAGAGAGCCCGGAGTTCCAAGAGAACAAAGAATTTATAGGGCTTGGGGTCGGGGGGTGGGGGCACACTCTGACCACTGATTTGGCCCATTCTGGTTGGTTGAGTGAGGGCCGAGGGTTAGTGACACAAGGGCAGGGTGCAGCTCTGGTTACACAAAGACAGGGGGGTGGCCAGCATACTTTTGGCCTTGGGCTAGTTTCCCCCGCTTTCCCATTGGCCCAGATAAGGGCAGGCTGAGTAACTGATATATTCTGCGTCTTTTTCTTGGAAGAGGGGTTAGGGACACAGCTATCAGTCCTGTTCTGTCCTTTCAAGGTGAGGATTAACGAGAGAGAGAGAGAGAGAGAGAGAGAGAGAGAGAGAGAGAGAGAGAGAAAGAAAGAAAGAAAGAAAGAAAGAAAGAAAGAAAGAAAGAAAGAAAGAAAGAAAGAAAGAAAGAAAAAGAAAGCAAGCAAGCTAGCTTGAGATCATCAAGCTAAAAGAACCATAGGAGTGGCTAGAGAAAGATGGAGAGAAAGTCAGGAATCTGTTTGGATGCAGATTTGTCCAGATTGTCTGCTTTGGATGCAGAAAACACCTCATTTTAGACTGAAATGAAATAAAGTGATATACAAAACATTTTTTGAATGGCAACTAGCATAAAGTATCAAAAACATATACTCTTAGGTTTTCAGCATTCAGACCTTTATCACTCCTTGAGTGTAATGTGTATGCACATTTTAGTGTGAACTTTAAATACTAAATTATGCAAAAGGGATTCCAAAGTGTTTTTGCTTAGCCATGTCCACCTGGTTCACTGTTATCTATAACACATCTTTACAAGGTCCTCAAGTTCTATTGCAAGTATTTTGTTTGTGCTTGAGATATGGATATCCCTCTGTATAAGCTTACCTTTAAAGTGTATATTAAACCTCGTCTGTTTTTGTTTATACACCTATTGCTTTAGATGTAGGTTTACAAATAAATGGAACAAAATAAAACTTCTCTGAAAGAGAAATCCCCAGCTATAATTTAATCATTATCTTCTTGTATTGTATTTAAGCCTAGACAAGTTGGGAAGAACAGTTCTTCCTTGATAGGGCATGGCCCAGCCTCTGAGGGATACATGACAGGAGCTTAAGTCTAAATTCATTTGTATTTGACCCAGTGAGACGCCGAGTATTCTGCTCTGTTCTTTTTAAGTTATGAGATTCGACCTTGGAGTCTAACCTGTGTGTTGTTGGTGTTGTTGTTTTCAGACACAACAAACTAACACTCATTTGTTTAACTCACTGTCCTCATCTTCCCCACCTTGTGTTAGATGGAGATGAAAAAAGGTTCTACTTTCATAAAGACTGCATGAATTCTTTTTGAATTAACATTTCTTCTCATAATTAAAGTTTTAAAATAGTATCTCATAATTATATACACACAGAAGGTTATACAACTAATATGATTTAATGCTTGGAAAATAAATGATATAATATTTTTGCATCTGATTTCTGTTAATTAGACATGTTCTCAGTACTTGTGGGAAATTTAGGCCAATCACACTAAAGCATAAAGTATGTATCTATTCTCAGAAAATTAAAGTGTGAAAGATATCAGGACATGATGTTTTAGAGGCCAGCGATACCAGGACTGCAATACCAGCAATACCAGCTATCTCAATACATGGGCAGAAAGAGTAAAAAAAAAACCATTTGTGCTATAAAAATATTCATCTGGCTTTTCTATTGACTAAAAACTAGCAGAAGGTGAGAGATGGAGAGACCAGAAAGAAAAATTAAGGTAAAATGTATTTTTTTTTTAGGTAACCTGTGTAGCAAGTTATAGGAATGATTAAAAATAGTAGAGAACAGCTTATTGAAAATGGGTAGGAGAAGGTAACCCCACTGATTGGCATTGGACATTTTGGAGAGAAATGGGGAAATGATGAGGAGAAAATAATCTCTGTGGTGTAATACTGTGGAGGGAAAATGATCAAGAATAGACTGTGAAGACATGATGAGGGGAGGAAAAGTGAAGGGAGAAATGTCACCAACAGAGGTGGAGCTAGAGTAGTCAGGGACTAAAAGGAGGAGAGTAAAATTCTAGGAAGGACAAAAGAGTAACAGTCTCCATTCACTGTAATCAGCCTTATATCTTTTTAAAGGATGTGCATATTCAGTCACTTTTTCCAAATTATTTTTGACAGCAAAATATCACTAAATGTATTATTTTGATTTATGTTTTTATAAACTATGGAAATTGGAAGATCTAGCTACCAGGGGATTACTAGCAAATTTGAAATTTTAACTGATTCTCGGGATGTTTTGCAAGCCATATACATTCAACTTGCAACTACTAGAAACAAAATCAAACTAGCTTATATTGTAAGAGTCCTAAAACCCAACTCAGTTTATCACACTTCAGTCCATGGGTGACTATGCTTTTAGACCAGACCCATCCCCGTTAAGCTCACATGATCTCCTTTTAACAATTCCAGCAGAAAAAAAAAATATTGTTTTCAACATCCACATAACAAACCTGCTTTAAAAACTACCATAAAAACACCGCAGCTTGAAGAAGACATTTATATCTTACAATTTTGTACCTCATAAATTTGGGCCAGGATTACCGGAAATAGCTCCTATGCTGAGTGGTGCTAACAGAGCTCTTTCTGGAACATTCAGCTAAATGATCACCTGGTGTGGGTGATCCCACATGGCTCTCTTGTGAGGATGGTGAGAAGAGCTGGCTCAGATGGGGTGCTGTCAACAGGGGTGCTTTCATGTGGAATACCCATGACGTGGGAACTGCCTCCCAGAGCGATGGCCTCAGGGTAGGTGACCTTTTATGCTCACTCACAGCCCTTGGAGGGCATTGAAAAAGCTGTCAGTCCTCTTAAAACCTAGTCCTAAAGTTGGGGTAGCATAACCTCTGTCATTTTCTATTATTGGTCCAGCAAGCCACTAAGGCCAGCCTTGAGTAGAATGAAAATTAAATTACGTTTTCAATAGGGGGGGGGGGGGGGGGCGTGGCAAAGTATTTGCAAATGTCTGAAATGTACAATACTTGCAAAAATCATTGTTTCTTCCTCTGTGATATCCTCACACATGTATAGGGGGGCATAGGTGATTCACCTGTAGATCCTAAAGAATGGAAGGGGAGAGGAAAGTGCCAAATAGAAAAACAAAGTTATAATAAGAAGCATCCTGCGTAAACAGACTGCCTGAGAATATTGTCAAACAATCTATCTCCTAAAAGCATTTGGTAAACATATAGTATGTTCTTTCTTTTTTCCACATCTGACAATCCCATGTGATTAATTTTACATGTGCTTTTGTCTATTTTCTCATAAAGAAACAAAATTTTCACTGGCTTTTTGCGATAGTAACTTTTAAATTAAAGGCAGCGGTGACATATTTAATTAGAAGTTCCTGGATGTACATGACTGACCAACCAATGAAAACTATTTCCTAAGGACCAAGAATTAACGAGAAAGAAATGAAAATACAATAGTTATGAAGAAAGTGGCACTGTGGTTTGACATTTATAATGGATTAGCTGTTAATTTTTCCTCTTCTATATGTTGCTTTAATAAGATTTGTCAGACTACAGTACAATTCATCTTGCTGCACATTTCTCTTACAAATGATGGATCACTGCACATTACAAGCCAAATTTTCAAATAAAATGAAGAAGAGACTTGCTCCCAGCAATAGATGCATATGAAATAAGGGCATTTGTGTGATTATCACCATGACACCTATGCCTCACTTTTCTTTCAAAAATATTTATGTAATTATGGCTAGACTACCAGTAAAATTGTCTTAGGCATTTTGTTTTGTTTTTCATTTTTGCTGGTAGCAGGTACTGGTTCCTGTTTCTACCTCTTACTCTTCTTTATTTTCCCACCTTCTTTCTTCTCTACTCTTGTGCATCTTTATTGCTCACCAAGATGCTCTCTCAGCCCCCTTCCCTCGTTCTCACCTTTGTCCTTGTGCCCCTTTCCTTCTTTTTCTATATCACCTTCTGTCTCTATTTCTCTTCCTGTCTCTCATTTACATTGGTCTATTTATGCCGAACAAAAGAGATCCTAACACGATAACTTATATAGAACATACGCAGTAGATTCAGTAGACTTTATGGAGTCAATGTAGATGAAGAATATGGTCCACGAAGACAGGATTTGGTGGGTCTAGTGAGTGAGGCTAAAGCGAAATGAGCCAGAGACAATGCGGGTTTAAGTTACAATACTCTGAGATAAACATATCTTTGGCCCTAAGTTAATCAACATTACCAACGTTTATAACCTGACCCATCACTGTCTCTGAGATTAGGTATTAATCCTCTATCCTCTCCTCCCTACTCCTCAAATAAACCTGCAATCCTGGTTGCCCATTACGAAATAGCACAGTTTTTCACTTCGTGAATAATCCCAGACTACTACTTTGTAACAAACATAAGGGCAAAAAAGTTAGTTTTTTAGCTCTATAGACATACTAAGTCTAGGTTTCTATGAAAATTACTTTGTATGACTCTAGGTGAATAGAGTGAATTTGGAATATTGTTTTTACATTTTGAGAAATAAAAACTCAGTAAATCCTTTTCCTAGGAAAACTTAAAAATGTGTACCTCATGATTTTGCAAACACATTTAGGATGTTTGGGTTACCATAAAGCTTAGTTTGAAAAATTGCAACTAAGAACAATGGGTTTTGAATAAGTTTGATTATGAAAATCAACTGGGAGCATTTTTAAAAATATAGATTCCTTATCTGTCATCTAAGACACACTATATCAGAATTGTGGAGGCCAGGGGTGGAAAGGGAGGCTATGAATGTCCATTTTTAGAAAGTGCCCAGGTAAATATCATGGTCAGTGAGGATCCAGACCTACTAAGGAAGAAAAGGCTATCATTCTTTTTTAAAATATATTTTTATTGATTTCAGAGAGGAAGAGAGAAGGGGAGAGAAAGAGAATCATCAAGATGAGAGAGAATCATTGATTGGCTTCCTCCTGCATACACCCTACTGGGGATTGAACCCAAAACCTGGGCATTTGCCCTGGAAGGGAATGGAACTGTGACCTTCTGGTTCATAAGTTGACACTCAACCACTGAGCCACGTTGACCGGGCAGATAAGGCTCCCATTCTTTAAGCCATCCTCCATATACAAAATACATGAGATCTGAATCAAATGATAAAAACTAGAGCCAAAAGTAGCACATGGAAACATTAATAAACTAGAGGCCTGGTGCATGAATTCATGCATAGGTGAGGTCCAGCTGGCCCGCCCCGATGGGGGTCGATTGGGCTGGGCCAGTGGGGGAGAGGGGATGCAGGAGGTTGGGCAGGGTTGATGGGGCCCTGATCAGGCCAGTTGGCCGCCACATTTCTTATCATAGCAACCAGTCTTTCTGGTTATTCCAGTTGTTCAGTTGTTCTGGTCACTTGGCTTTTATATATAGAGAGAGAGATAAAAATAATAAATCACTTTTAGTTATCTCTCAGCACATGCTATATAGAACATATTAGTTCTTATTGTAGGTTATCTCATTAACTTCTCAGCTAAACATACACACTTTATTATTGTTAATATCTCCAAATGTTACCTATGAGAAAATATACATTGAGAGCAGTTCAGTAACTTGCTCAAGATTTCAGGGCAAGTAAGGGGCAGGGAGTGATTCACCCCCAGGTAGTGTGATTCCAGAGTCTCTACTCTTTACCACTGATCTGGATGATGGTACCATGTGGAGGTAAATTACATTTTTATGGTGGATCATACTTCTCTGGCATGGAGTTCCTTATTGGAGCAAGGGTGCCCCTGCTCTACTAAGATGCACCTGAAACCAGGTCATGGAAAGTTTAGTGGAAAAGCCTATTGCCTCTGAAGATAAGTAAAAGGGTTTTTGAGGGAAAGCAGACAGATATCTGTATATCTTTGGAGTTACCTATGCATTTATTGATGTGACCTTGAGAATCTTTCTAAACAAATCCTTACTATATGCCCTGATCTTTGTAAAAGTTCTAGTCACATGTAAGACTTTTCTTAGAGGGTAAAAACTTTGATTATATTTCATACAGTCAATTCAGCTGACCTTTCTTTTTTATATCTTGATTCTGTTAGGTAAAGCAATTTACATCTGTATTTATCGCGTTCTTTAGGTCACTAAACAGAAGAAAATCAGTAGAAAAAGAAATGACAAAGACATCTTTATGTATGTTTTTACAAAGGTCATCTGCAACAGAAATTTGTCAATTAATTCTCTGCAGACACTCCTCTCCATTTCTATTTCTTCCTGAAAATAGTTAATATAGTATTACATCCCCAATCATAGTAGGTAATACTGTCACAGGACGACTTTTTGGAACCAGTGAACAACTCTGATTGTCGGGGTAATGGAGAAGGTCTATGCATGAATTATTCAAAGGCTTGTATAATCAGTACAGCATTCAAATTAAACCCCAGAATGTGCAAATTAGGTAATTATTCATAAAAATTATTAACATTTTAATTTTTCAGAGCTCAATGTGACATTTTGCAAAGCTTTGCTTAAATATAGCATGGAGCATTGCAATTAGAGCTACAATAGCAGATCCTTACTTAGCATGTTTGGATGAGTGCTCCTAAGTCTGTAAGTAATAAAATAGTAGCAGTAAGAAATAATAGTAATATAATTATTGATGATTCTGCAAATGTGACCCTATGTCTAATTAGTCCAACCTGCCAATCCTAATCTATGAGACATCTTGAAACCTGAACTTAGTCACGTGTGATGTGGTCTACCACTGGCCCAACTTTTTATTCCCCCTTGGAGAATAGAGTCCACAGGGAGACACCATTGCACTTGCCACACACACACAATAGACATGCATCTTTGTATACTGCATGTGGTAGGCATCCAATTAAATAAAAAACACAATAATTTTATTCACTTGAAAACATTTCTACATACTTGATTTCAGCAGTTTAGCAAAGAAATAATGAGGGGCTGAATTAGTTCAGTCATAACAGAAATGGTAAAGGTGAGCTGTATTTGGGGCCTAGAAATGATTGATTACCTGATTTTTGGAAGAGGGGCACATAAGAATATCAGCAGATAACAGATTTGTGATTATCAGGGAAGGGAGATGAGGAGCTGGGGAAGCGGGTGAAGGGGGTCAAAAGGTACAAAAGTTCAGTTAAAAGATAAATGTGTTATGAGGATATAATATACAGCCTGGTGACTATGCTTGCATATACTTAACAATACCGTGTTATATATCTGAAAATTACTATAAATAGTAGATGTCAAAAGTTCTCCTCAGAAAATTTTAAAACATTAAATATACTCAATGGGGAGTGGGCAACTTCAATCAGGGAAGTGGGGTGTAAAATAAAATCCCTTGTTCATGAGTCTCATATATTAATTCACATTCTTTTTGGAGGGAGGCCACATATAAGCATACAGCACATGGGGAAAATACCCACTTTAACTGTATACCTTCCAATTGTATACCTTCAGGCAAATGTTTAAAAATCCTTTTATTTCCAATTAAGACATTGCAATGGGTTAACTTCTTGAAAGAACTTAGATTATAAGTGATGGTGATTTCATTAATTTCCATGCAATATAAAAAGATAATTATATTTCATTTTCTTCTAGAAGTTTAACTTGGCAGTGCAGAAGATTTCCGTGCTGAACTGCAAGATTAAAATAATTAAAACAGCCCATAAAACCTAATGATTTTTAAAAGGTCTATTTTATAAAGTATATGATTTAAACTACAATTTTCTTTTAAAAGTCATTGCCATCATAACTAATCTGAATTGTCTGTCAACATCTAACAGTGGATGGGGCATGTTTCAGAAAATCAAAAATGTGACTCAAATAAGGTTACATTCCAGATGCAATTAAATAGGCAGTGTCCATAAATGACTACACATTTAAAAATGTGTTGATGTCTAAATAAATATGCCCTCGGTGGCAGCTCTCTCCTACCCAAAACCTTCATATTCCAATCTGGGAGCAGCTTAACACATAGAAGATCATAGTTGATGCCAAGGAGTATCTGAATGTTTTGTCATTGAAAACACAGATTTACATACAATCGTGGAGCAGCATGACATGGAAGGAATGGCTGGGTTTAGAATGGAAAGCAGTGAGAGGCCGTCAGCAGCAGACCTTAACTTCATAGAAACCTCCACAAAGGCAGTTGGTCTGTCCCAATTCCCTCATCAGGAAAAATACCACAGACCCACCTGATATTATTTATGTGAGCTAATCTCATGAAAATATTTTAAATACATTGTTCTTGTACACATGCAACATATCATATCATATCTGATTACTCTTTCATTGGTACGGTCAACTGATAAGGAAAGAATCATTGCATAAGACACTTTTTTTTTAATGCAATGCCATCAGTCCTGATGTCAGTCTATGACTTGCCTCTTACTAGGTGAGACGCCTTGAGGGAGTCTTGTAAATGTTTAGATCTTTATCTCATTGGTAAGATACGCATAATCTGGTCTGTCATAAGGTTTTGTGAAGAGTTAATGAAATATGTTTACCTGTGCCAGGAAATATAATGCTTTAAATAGGGTAGGCACATCATAAATCTTAGTTTTAGCCTCCCATTTGGTCTAATTTATGAAAGTAATGTGTTTCCTTTCCTGTTATTTACACTCTTCATTATCAAAATTTAAACTTAAAATGAAACAAGGGCTGCCATTGTGTACTTCGAAGCAGGACAAACCCAATGAATGCTTTCTCTCTAACTGTGCTTTGCAAATTACATTTGATTCCTTTTTATATCCCCTGCTTTCCTCTTTCATAAGAGGAACATGACAATAAGAAATGGCTACTTGAAAAAATAAAACCAAAACAAACAATAAAAAAAAAGAAATGACCACTTTATTCGAGGACTTAGGAGTCAAAAGGTGAGAATGATGCCATAAGAAAAAATATTTTATTTTCCTTTTGGCTTTTTCCAGAATTCCTCCAAAATAAAGACTGAGGACAAAAGGTGAAATATGTTACTTAATAAAGGCAGTTTTAGGGGTTTTACTCATCTGAGTTATGAGCTGTTCACACACATAATTGCCCATGGGATAATGTGCCACCCAATAGAAAGCACATTCAAAGGCACATAAATCAAATCCATACACATATACACAGTATCTGTGTGTAACCATTACATAGAGACTAAATAACAATTTCCATTAACACCATGTCTTCTAGTCGCTCTGCTAAATTCCCTCTGACCAGCTTGAGTCTCTTGTACTTCGTTAAAGAAGAGTTTATCAAATTCTTTAGTTTGATATTAAGAGTATTGCTAGCCCATGCCTACTTTTAACTATCGCAGTCAAGTCACGAAATATTCTCTTGTCAAAAAAACATGTTAAAAAAGCTTAATATAGAACAGTAAACAACGCTTTTTAGTTTACTTCCAAGAATTCTGTATTCATAATGAAGCATGGCCCAGATATGAGTATATTTAAAAAAAACAAAACAAATTCCTGACAGACCATTTATGAAATCTCATGCATGAAGCAAATTTGATGGAATAACTCACTATTCCATTTGAATCACTAGTTAACACGACAGAAACTTGCCCAATCTGTGCACCTGCGGGCCCTATAAATAGCTTGTCTTCTCTGAAGGTGTGATGGGCTAGGTCAGCTGGGAGGGGTGACTTACAAAGACACAGGAGGCCACCACTGAGCTAGATCTGCATCAGGAGGTGACAGCTGTGGCCTATGTGGAAGCACTAGAATAGACAATACAATTTTCTGACAAAAGAGTAAAATAAAAAGTCAATCTAACTATGGGGTCATGTCTTATTTTATAAGGATAAAAGCCCAATTCCGTGAACATTTTGATTGTATCTGAAGTTGGAGCTATTCATATTTACCTAGAGAAATTGATTTTAAAAATTGTGTATGACTTACATAATAATAGATTTGGTCTGGATCTACTAAATACATTATATGTGTAGGAGAAATTAATGTGTTCATTCTAAAATGCTTTTTAGGGCCCAACTTTAATTAGCATATATCTAGTTGTTTCTTTTGTTTGTTTGTTTGCCTTTTAATCCTTACCTGAGGATACATTTGTTTGTTTGTTTGTTTTTTCTTTTAATTGACCTTTTAGAGAGTGAGGGAGAGAAAGTGAGGGGAGAGAGAGAAAATTTTTAGCAGTTGCCTCCTGACAGGGAATCGAACCCGCAACCTGGAATTGTGCCCTGACTGGAAAACTAACCTGTGACCCTTCAGTACAGGGAGGACATTCCAACCAACTGAGCCACAACTGCTATCCGGCATTAGAAATCACAAACTTATTGGGCCAGCCTGGCTCAGTGGTTAGACATAGACCTATGAAGCAGGAGGTGACAGTTCAATTCCCGGTCAGGGCACATACCTGAGTTGTAGGCTCGATCCCTAGTTGGGGGCTGTGCAGGAGCAGCAGATCAATGATTCTCTTTTGTCATTGATGTCTCTCTCTCTCTCTCTCTCTCTCTCTCTCTCTCTCTCTCTCCCTTCTTCTCTGAAATCAATAAAAATATATTAAAAAAGAAAAAAGAAATCACAAACGTACAGTGTCAGTCCTTTGGACTTTTTGGCTGTTATCCTAAATATTATTGGAAAGATAATGGCACAAATATTAGCAGCTGATGTTTTTAAAATCTCATGGTCTTTAAAAGTCTGATGAAAGGAAATAGACATGATATGGAAAACTTAGGGGCACCTTGATTTAGAGGTAACAGTGTCAAAATGAAAAATGAAATAATACATATGTCTGTCATTCATTCATTAACACAACAAATAGAGTTTGCTAGATGAAGAGTATCCTCTGAATAGCAAGCAAGATGATGTGCCCTCCTCATCTAATACAAATGAAAGGCAAGAAATCTCAGGACACTGTGTGTGATAATGGGAGCACTTGTCAAGAATATCTGCATTAGGTAAGGAGAGCCGCCTCAGAAGGGGTGCCAACCAGGTGATACCAAGTGGGTGGATAAATAGGCATCAAATAAGGGATAGACTGAATTTGAGTTTCCAGAAAGAGAAAACTGCATTTGGCAAGAGTTAGTATGAAAGAAGTCATAATGGTCAAAGAACCCCAAAGCCTTTGAACATGGCTGAGGCAGAGGATGTAAGTGTGAGAGAAGCTGCATTGGAAGCCAGAGCTAGATCTTGAAGGTCTCATACCCCAAGTCAGGAAATGATTATGCAATCAACAGAGGAGGAGGTCGCTGTCCAGCTTTAAGCATGATGTAGCATTTCCTCATTATGGTTTTAGAAGGATCACCCTGATTACAGTTTACTGAATATAGTGAGGAAGCCAATACTTATTACCAAAATGGTCTATTCCTTAGAGATGAGTGTTTTTCAAATTAGAAAGAAGAAATAGAAAAGTAGCGATATTTTCATTTTCAGTAAGTGATGTGTAAGGTGTGGAAATGGCAGCTCTGATGAGTAAGTGTAGAGGAATTGTACAATAGTAGAGAGGGGGGCACCATTGTTCTGGATGGGACAGCTTGGGGGGCTAGGAAATACCTTTCGTATAATTGGCAGAGATGAGGAGAGGGGCAGCTAGTATGAGGGAAAGTGATTGAATCGGTTGTGGTCATGATCAACGGCTCTACTTGTGAGCTACCCCAAGTAGACAGAGATCACTATGTGAGGAAGGCCCTATGGAGCCGGAAGACATCAGCATATAATTGCTACTTGAATGCATCGGAATTAATACAGTCCTTGAGATCGAATGGGTAATTGAGAATAGAATAGTGTCTAAACATGATAATAACGTGCACTAAGGCTTACAGGAATATCATAGAATGCCTGGCCTTTACTTTGGGTGGCATGTTCATCCTTCTGGTCATTGGGCTCCTGAAATATTTGCTGATATGAAACACCTCTGAAATGTCTTGGGTTTTATCTCTCACCCTCTGGAGTGCATGTTCTCAGTAATTCAGCCAATGTGATGGATGCTTCTTGATCATCTGGTCCAATTAGCATGACGTCTTTGCCGCAGTGTATTAATGTGGAGCTCTGCAGGGTGCCCAGATGGGCCATATCTCTGTGGACTGCATTTTGACAGAGAATGGGAGAGTTAGCACAGCCCCAGCCAAGAACTATAAATGCGTGTGTTTATTCATGCTTGGTGAATGTGAACTGTTTCTGATTCTCTTTCCTGGTCAGAATATAAAAGAACAAATGCACCAAAGCTATAACTATTCACCATGCACCTGAGCCTGAGGTGATCACCTCCAGTGAAGATAGCACATCTGACACCACACCTGCAGTGGTCTGCTGTCATTTGTGAGCATTTGTGTAACTTCTCCAAGTATCATACAGTTCATGAAATACCCATATGAGGTCAAGAGCCCCAAGGGGCCATATCCTTGCGACCTTTTAGAAATTTAACTGTGACATGAATTTGCTCCCTTCCCAGAATGAAATATTTCTATTGACTTACACTACTTACCGATTTATCTTGTTTGGTGGAGAGGTGCCCTTTCAGAAAAATCCCCTGGGCCATCCTCAGGATGAAATACCTTGCTCTGGAGGCCAGGGACCCCATTTGGGGGTTGCCCCAACCACCACGCATGTCTTTTCCAATTACACATTGGAGAACAAAGAAGACGGCAGAGCGGAAGGGCTGGAGAGACTATGGAGAAGAGACTTGGCAGGAAGAAAGGGGGCATAGCCTAGGAGGAAGAAGGTAGTTCAGAGGCTGTATTTTCTTTGAACCATGAACTCACTGGGCAGCAATCATACTTCTGTAGATCCAGGGAGCTCTCAGATGATGTCTCATCTGCTCTGAGAAGGGAAGGCAGGGCTTTCTCAAAGAGGCCAATTCAGAGTTTTGAGGGGCATAGAGGATGTTTTGTAAGAGACCCTGTGGGGACTAGGAAGACAGAAGTAGAAGAAACAGCATCAAGACTGTCAAATATAAATTCACAGTGGCACTAGTTATCTGGCTGTGTAGCTACTTCTAGCAGTGCTCACTTCTGGGGATAAGCACTGGGAATCTGTGTGAGATTAAGGGTACATAAACTAACAAATAAAATAGAAACAGACTCATAGAGAACAAGACTGATGGCTGTCAGAGGGGTTGAGGGCTGGGTGAAAAAGGTGAAGAAATTAAGGAACGAATAAAAGCCTGACCAGTGTTTCTCAGTGGTTACGTGTTGACCCATGAACCAAAGGGTTCCAGATTCGATTCCTGGTCAGGGCACATGCGGGACCCCAGTAGGGAGCATGCAGGAGGCAGTCAATCAATCTCTCTCTCTCTCATTGATGTTTCTATCTGTTTATCTCTCTCTCTCTTCTTCTCTCTCTAAAATAAATTAAAAAAAGAAATTTATAGAATTGGATACCCAAAACCAATTGGTTTTATTATCTAATGTCACCCCAATAAATTAAATAAAAAAGTAAAACATAAAAACAAAGAGAACATTGAAGTAAGGGGCCTGAGGATACTGCTAAGAGAATCATTAGTTTACCTAGTAGTAAATAGGGATAGGTAATTCTTGAATTATTAGAATGTAAAATGATTAGATTTTCTCTATAGATTTAAAAAATATCAGATCATCAAAATTATAAAATCTTTGTTGTTCTAGAACTAATTTTGGTTCATGTAATCCACAATACAATAGGTATGGTATTCCTACAGAAATGAGACTGATGCCATGTTTGTATTCACAGGCACCGCCAATAACCTGATCACTGTTTGTCTCTGCAGGTAGAGTAATTAGTGAATGGAAAATCCATGAACTGTTACTGAGTGTCTTCAATATGTGAAGTGTATATTCCCTTTCATTATCTCATATATTGGTCAAAGTTAAATTCTTCTCTGTTTATGATAAACCAGTAGTCTATGTATTATAGGTTATAGAATAAATAAACATTATCTTGTCCATTCCTCGGTACAGATAGGAACAGAGTTAAATCAGTGAATGAATTTTGTTTCTTTGCTTTCTTTTTGGCTACTCTCAGATGCACTGATAGAGATGAAACAGTCATTTCAAACACCTTGTGATTTGTTCTTAAAACTTGAAAAATCTGCCTTTCAAAGTAAAATGTCCTTCCCTTTTAGATAACAAAACTATATATACACTGTGTTGACAAGAGAAGCACACTTCAGAATATATTTTTTAAATAAGTGGAGATGAAATTAAATTTATATTGAAACAAGTAAATAAGTGGCTGACTTATCACTCAGTATAAACAAATCTGTTGATTCTTTTATTCATTTGTAAATTATAATCACTAAATAAGATTGAAATTTAAAATATATATTATGAATATTTAACATTAAAATGAAAACAATGCTGTAATTATTTTTATTAATTTCAAATATTTCTGTGATATAAAAATTAAATTTGAAATAACAATGACCCATGAGACATAACATAAATCTGTTGATGTGCTTAAACAATGGTGTGCAAAAAAACATTAGAAGCATATGATTATCAAAAGAGATAAATTATTATAAATACTATAAACGTTTAATAGATATGAAAATGTAGACCCAATTCATTCATTTTTGTTTGGATTTACATTCGTTTTTGCTTGCTTGTTTTTAACTTTGCTGTTTAATATTTTAAAAACCTTCCTGGTTTCCTCTAGTTCCATTATCTCTCAATAGAAAAAAAATCAGCTAGAAACTAAAAATGATATTTTATAAACTCCCTTATTTTGGGACGCAATCATTACCTGCTTGAAATGTATGCCCTCCGTGTCAGTTACTTTTTTAGGCCATCTACACAAATTCTACACAGAAAAAATCTTTATGTTAAAGAATAGCAATTATACTGTTGAGTAAAGGAAACAAGGCTGGTGTCCTGAAATTGCTAAATTGTCTTCTAAGAGCTACTACTGGTGTTTTGGGTAACACTGGCACACACATTAACCTCTTCCCTTGATCAGATTATAAATTCTATGAAAGCAGATGACTATCTGGTTATGTTTACTAATGAATCTCTCATGTCTAGTAATGCACATGGCACATAGTTGATGCCTAATCAAGTTTCTTGAATGAAGTAAGTGAACAGAAAGGCTCACTACTGGGAGTAATAAAAAGGAAGCACATTCTAGGAAGACTTGCAGCAAGAAGGTTTGCTTAGAAGCAAGATGCTTGCCATGGTATTGAGATGATAAAGAGACCATCTTGACAAGAAGCTAACGGATTCTATTAAAGGAAAAATGGACAATTAACTTCATTCATTCATTTATCCTTGAAAGACTTTGAGGTTTAGAGAAATTAAAGATCTTGCCGAAGGTCATGCAATGACTAAGTGTCAACATAAGGACTGTTGGAGCTGTCAGACCAAAGAATTCTGGGCTCTTAACTAAATGGGCCATGGAGAGATCCCAGAGATGCTAATCAGGAACCTGGTAGCTCTGCCTAGTTCCTTCACTAACTATTATTATGGTGGCAGGCAAGTTAGTCATCAGCCCCTGCCTCCATTTCTTCATCTATCATTTGGAGTAAAAAGACAACTATCCTACATCCCAGGAGTGAGTGAGACTCAAGAGTGACAAAAATTTAGAAAAACTGCCTTAGATGTGTTGACATCATGATTACTGCTATTAAGTATCAGTGAGGACATCACTCCCTAAATATAGATAGCTGGGATGTTAAGTAATCTGAGGGTATAAAGATTTCTCAAAATCTACTTAATTCCAATTGAAGAAGAAATAAAGTCACACACATTTTTAAAAATATTTTCATGGATTTCAGAGAGGAAGAGACAGATAGAAACATCAATGATAAGAGAGAATCAATGGTTGGCTGTCTCCTTCATGCCCTGCACTAGGGGATCGACTTGGCAATCAACCACATGTGCCCCAACCATGAACCGAATCATGACCTCCTGGTCCATAGGTCAATGTTCAACCACTGAGCAACACAGGCCAGGCTAAAACACATATATTTTAATATTTAAATTTAAAATGGTCAAAAATCAACTTGCCAGATTTGTAAGATACCCGGAATTCCTCTCCAACCAGAGCCCAACCCCTAAAATTGACCATTAAGGTGCAAGATTTGAGCTTAGAACACCCATTCTGCCTTCCAGGCTCAAATCCTTTAAAATCTTTTTTTGGAGAACATTAGCATACCTTCTTTGGAGCTGGGATGTTTCAATCCTTCTAAAAGGCCCTAATGCAGTTAAACTTTTCAAATGGAAGGGTCTGGTTACAAAAGCTTTTCTTTTTTGTCCTTTATCTGAGTTTGTCCACCCATTCCCTGGACAAAGATGATCAGACCAAGCAATGTAAAGAGCCACATTCATTGTGAAGGCTACTGGTGTCCTTTAAGGGGTTTAAAGAGGCAAGTGAGTACATCAGGACGAAGGGCATTGAGAGTGTGAGCCATGAGCCTATGTAACCCATTTACCCCTTCAGGGCTATTTCAAACTGAATGTCATATACACCACTTATTCTTCATCATGTAGTTCCTCAGTGCACGGTGATGAGCAAAATAACTCTGCGTCCCCTCTCCATCACTCAACCTCTTCCCGGGTCTAGTAGAAAGGAAACAGTTATTTGTCAAAGAGAGCATGAGTTAGTTGTAACTCTCGGGGGCAGGCCTTTACCTTGGTCTTTTCATCTAAGTAGTTAATTCTTCTTCTTTTTTTAAATTTTTGATTTGAATCACAGTTTCACCAATTCACAAGTAAAATAGTGTCATTAATAGAAACATGGATTCCTTAAAGATTTTATTTTGAAAGTGGGAGGTCTAAAATGAGGTAAGGACTGACTAAAGTTTAAATATGAGGCAGGTTGAATCTCCTATCCTTGGCTAGGGAACTTGCAATCTTTATCAGCAAAATAGCATCTTAACTTTGGTTTCATCTTGAAATTAGATGAAGTATTACATTGGATTAGATATTTAGAAAATCTGGTCAAAAGGTCTTGAGTTATTCAAGTAAGAAAGAATGTCTGAAAATCTACCCCATTTGAACATTAAATGAAAGAACTGCAGATGTTTTAAGGGGCATTTTCTGCATAAGACCAATAGTAAAAGAATACTGAAAATGAATCCTTGAGATTTGAATAATATTAAATGCTAATCCTGAAGAGTTGAAAGAATAGGGAAGTACAAGAAAGTGGGACAAAATTAGGATAATGGAATGTTTTCTGCTGTATTCATTGAAGAATCACCACTTTGCACTTTGCATATGCATTCTGAAAGAGTAACAGATTAAATCTGACTTCCACTCTCAAGTTAATTCTTTGACTTGACTAGGAGTCAGATCCCAAAATGGAAGCCATTGAAGGCAGAGCTAGGGAAATGATCACATCATTGATATGCTGCTAACAGATAGAACTTCCCCTCCAAGGTGTAGTCTTTTGGGCATTGATCACTATCCCATAGGATTTCAAAACTGCTAGTAAAAAGAAAGCCTAAAAGTGTTTAAGGGTGTTTTTATTGCTTAAGAAACTGTAAGCCTAGAAAACTAAGACTTTTATTTTATTTTTTTATATATACTTTTATTAATTTCAGAGAGGAAGGAAGAGGGAGAGTGATAGAAGCATTAATGATGAGAGAAAATCATTGATCAGCTGCCTCCTGCACACCCCCTACTAGGGATCAAACCCAAAACCCAGGCATGTGCCCTGATAGGGAATTAAACAATGACTTCCTGGTTCATAGGTGGACACTCAACCACTGAGCCATGCCTACTGGGCAACAAAGACTTTTAATTTCTCAATCACAAGTGGAAATCTTCAGGTCTCACACTAAAATGAAGTTGACAACTATAGCAGTACACTATCTAGCAATAATAGTCACTAATGTCTACTTGATCAAAATCACAGACAACCATGGACAAGGTAAGTCCTCCAAAAGGAGGGAATTAAGGAACTATGTTAGCTGTGTAAGGAAAGCATTCCCTCAGCAGGCCTCAAAGACTCCCCTCTTCCTTTGTCAAAGGATACCACTGATGCTTACAGACAAATGACCATTCTATGCCAACCTCCTTATTCCTTCTTTAAAATGTGATCTCTTGTCGAAACCAGTTTGGCTCAGTGGATAGAGCATTGGCCTGTGGACTGAAGGGTCCCAGGTTCGATTCCGGTCAAGGGCATGTACCTGGGTTGCGGGCACATCCCCAGTGGGAGATGTGCAGGAGGCAGCTGATCGATGTTTCTCTCTCATCGATGTTTCTGACTCTCTATCTCTCTCCCTTCCTCTCTGTAAAAAATCAATAAAATATATTTAAAAAATAAATTAATAAATAAAATGTGATCTCTTAATTGTAATTATCCCAAAGCACACTGCAGTTAGGTGGTAGATAATTTATTGTTTCTTATCCTAGAGTAGCTTCACCTGAATGTGACATAAATATATAAACTTTGTTTAGAGATGCCTTACTTGGACCAGATGCAGAAACTGAATAAGACTGTGTAGATGACAGGATTGCTATCAGTTTTTTGAATAGCTGCATTGTATTAGTCACTGGCACTTTAACAACTGAATGACCAAATTAAGAATATGAATATATATATATATATTTACTTGATACCTCTATTTTTGCCTTCTTGTAATGGCTCTACAATTTTCCCTTTGGGAAATACAATTCCCTTTCTCCTATTCTGTAATTTGGACGGAATTGACCCTATGCTCCTGTGAGGGAAGGCATATGTCCCAGAGCTATTGAGACAAACCAATGGTCACTGTGATTTTATTAGGAATGGGCTCTTTGCTCAAGGAGAATCAGAGTTGGAGTTTATATTTAAAAAAACACAAACACAAACAAAAACAAATGATTTTATGGATGTCAGTAAAAAGCAGGATGAATCCTGGAGCTGTCAGGTGTTGTTTAGATTCCCATGAAAGCGGCCTAGTTGGGAAGTAAGCCTGTAAGAGAAAAGCAATGTCTAATAATGGTGAGAAACAGCAGTGTTTCATCCCCTGGGCCAACCATGGCTGCTAGTAACATTAACCAAAGGGTTTTAGCCCAGCTGGCATGGCGTGGCTCATTGGTTGAGCTTTGACCTATGAACCAGGAGGTCACAGTTGGATTCCCAGTCAGGGTATATACCTGGGTTGTAGGCTCGATCCCCAGTAGGGGGAGCACAGATCAGCGATTGTCTTTCATCATTGATATTTCTATCTTTCTCTCCCTTCCTCTCTGGAGTCAATAAAATATATATTAAAAGAAAACAAAAGGATGTTACTTATTTTTTAATGTGAACCATTATATCCATTATATTCTTTTTTGTGCCTAAGCCACTCTGAGTAGGAGTTTCCTTTCCTTCAACTAAAATAATACTGACTGATACATTTATATATCAGTTGGCTATAGACATTATTTTTAAGTGCAATGTTATCAGCTTAATATCTCACTTTTTCACTAAAATTTTGATTTTTCTAGAACTTGTGGACTCATCTGGATACATGTATGCAGACACTTTCATAATTGTGCTTCACATTAGTGGTAATTTATCATAGGAAGAATTTCTTCCACCTGTATACATGGTGTCCCCCCAAAAATGTATACACGCTGTGAATAATTATGAATGCAGTGTTTAGTAAAATATATTTCATTTTCAAAATGTAATAGAATCTACAGACATTATGTGTAAACATTTTGGACACCCTGTATTTGACGGACTGTTATGGACCTAAGGATACTAATACTGACTGGGTAGTAGAATACATTCTACACACAATTTATTCTCATTAAATTTTACAAGGTAACATATAGAATGAATATACTTAAGAGATTTGGAAAGCATTATATGACTGCAGTAGCTAATTATTTTATATTGACTAAGCATTATTTTCAGGATGATTCAGTATATAACTGGTGGTGAAACCAAGATAGAATCTGTTTTTATGCTCACACATCAGTAGATTTAGTAAATTTAGTATATTTTGTAAAAGAATACTCTGAAGTGCATAACACACACACAATAATTAAAATTACAGAAATGTGGAGAAATTAAGTCCAATTTTAGTTTGGATTGGAATATAAAAAGAATGTGCAAGTAAATATAATACCATATTTCAAATGACAACTAAATCTTCAGTTCAGAATTAATTATCTATGTAACTATATTAAGTAGAATATGGAAGATCAGTATTCTTTCTAGGCTATTGATAACTGCTGAAAAAGATAATTAGTTTAGGATCAATAACAACAATAATTATTTAGTGTCTGAGGATAAATGAATCATAATTTGCCTCATTTTTGTTGGTATTCAACTCTCATAAAATAGCTAATTGATAGAGAAACCTAGAAAAATATACAAGGAACACTTTAATTAGAAGAATACTTATGCTATTGGTCTTAGGTTTCTAACCAGCCCACTTAAATAACCTATAACATCTGTAGGTTCATGGTAAACCTAATCTATCGATTGACATAAAGCCCTTCAAAAGAGATAAACAAGTTTCAAATGTATGAGGAAACATAAATAGTACTCAATTAATAAAATGTTATAATCTCTGTCTGTTCACAAATCCATAGCTTTTGAATCTTATAATTCATACTATATCTTCCTTTGCGGCTTTGAGTCCCATACATTATTTTAGGGATGAGCTATAACCATTCTCCCTGCTATTAGACACAGAGAGGAGGATTTCTGTTCCTCTGTGCAACACCTAAAGTGCTGATTCTGACAGCGAGATTCCACAGATGAGGAAATGGATGACCTACCCGAGGTAACCTCTGCAATTAGGAAATCTGCTGAGATCAATTATGGCCTCATTATAAATGGAAGGAGATGCTCTTGTATCTCCCTCTCCTCATCCTGCCCAGAACGGAACTTGGGAGAGATGATTTTAGGCAGGAACCAATGACCTGTAAAAATGTACTTGAGGCTGAAACTGCCTTGACTGGTCCTGATAATCTTCTAAGCAATAACCTCCTTGATTTAGCCCCCCACTGAGGATTGTACTGGCTCACATCCCCGAGACATTGCTAGGAAAATGATCCAATAAATTAAAAATTAAACTAATAACTTCACCTAAAAAAGTAAAGGGAAAGTAGCTAGGGCCCATGGAGAAAAGGGTTGGCGGAATGGTGCTTTAACTGTGTTAATATGTAAGAAATGGGCTGGGGATCTCAAAATTGACATAATAATTTTCCATACCTGCAGAATAAACCGTCATTCTCCACCTTTTCTCTCTGTTATTAAAGAAAATGAAACGTATTAAAGACAGTATACCTGCTAATGTTTTTAAACCCTAGATTAGTGTATATTCAGGTTAGAACACAGTTCTGTGATTGCTGAAAAATTAATATAACTATGTGTGAATTATTTGTATGAGGAAGAATCTCAATGACTGGGAGAATTTAACTCATGATTAGGAAAAACGTTTCCCTTCACAAAGCCTATAGTATCATTTTACTGTTTTCCTTTTTTCCCGATTTATTGCAAGTCAATACATTTTGAATCACTTTAGTGTTTTTTGTTTTGTTTTGTTGTTGCCTGACACATAAAAGCATTCAACCAGAATCTTGAATATCTTTTCTCAAAACAGAATATTCTGGTTCTTGTATTTTTCAGAATTGTAGCACTTCTTCATGTATATATTTTCTAGGACCATATAAAACACTCCCAGTTTATAATACATACTTTACAATGTTTATTTTAAGAAAGCTATTTATCTTTCACAATTCCAAAACATACAGGTGATTTTTTCTATTTATAGTCACTGACAGAGGTTCCCATGGTTTCAGAAACATGAGGCTGGGAAAACGTCCCCCTGCCCCATGGCGAAGGAGGACGGTGCTTGCCATGAACAGCACTTCGCAAACCCACTTTATTCTGCGTGTGTGTAGGAAGGAGCAGGTGCCCTCCCTTGGGAGCACTGTGATGACAATCCAATGAATAGGGCACTTTCACCTAGGACATCAGAGGAGGCCGGTGGGTCATCCATGCAATGAATGACCTGAATCCAGAATTTAAAAACCCACTGTCTTTAAAACCTTGCCTACACTGACTTGAATTCTATTTTGTTATAAAAATATGTACTTTCCAATGTGTCCAAATAATACTTTTTTTAAATAAAAGAAAATAGACAATGTATATAGGAACTCTACATTCTTAGGATTTCCGCTTTCCATTTAAACAAAATGATTTGGCTAGCAGGAGGGGTAAATGACAGTGCAACATACTGTGTCCACTGAGTGTGAGCCACTGACACTCTGGATAGGAACCAAAATAGATGCAGGTTACTACTGAAGTTAATACATCTTTCTCCATTATGATGGCTCGAGTAGCTGATAAATAAATACATAGGAATATGTTTAACGATGCGAAACCACATCTTAAATGCCACCATATACCCGTTCTGTCTTGCCCTCCCCAGCCACAGGATTTACTATTATATGTATCATTAGCTGCTACAAATACTGTTACAAATGGCATCATTTTGTCCACAATGAATCTAATCTATTTCTAAATGTATGATTTTTGCCTCTGATATTCATATATAATGGCTAAAGACACGTAGAAAGATAGATGACAGATTAATATATAGATATAAATACATGCATATATATGCATAAGTGTGTGTGATATTTAATGTAGATCTACATATACATATATCTTAAATATATTAATATATCTCTATCAGTGTTTGAAGTAAGGAAGAAAACAGAGAGAAAATTTAGCTGTATTTTTTACTTATCTTCTCAGAAATAAGACTTTCTTAAATAAAATGAATTTGTTTTCCCTGACTTTGCGGTAATTCTTCCCAGTCTACCCAAGACAGATATAATTCTTTCATATATTTTGAATTATCAATTCCTTTAACCATGATGAATATTTTAAAAACTAAGTACTGTGCTCAAGCACAATTCATATATTCAAAGATTTTGCCAATTAGTTTCCTTGCTTTTTATCTGTACCACATCTACCTATCTATACCACACACACACACACACACACACAGCCCTTTTAAATCATCTGAACCTTTTAAAATTATGTTTTAAATACATATGAAAGTATTACATATGTCCCCTTTGTTCCCCATTGACCCCCTCCAGTCCTCTGCTGCACCAGGCCTTTACCACAACATTGTCTGTGTCCATGGTTATGCACATACGCATACATTCCCTCCCACCCACCCCACCTTCCCTCTGAGATTCAACAGTCTGTTCCATGCTTCTATGTCTCTGGATCTATCTTGTTCATTAGTTTATTTTATTCATTCGATTCCAAAGTTCTAATTGATTAAAACAGTTTTTTAAACATGTTATGTGATAATAAACAAAGATATAATATTAATTTAATAATAATAATAAAAGTAAAATCAAATTTTAGAATGTAGTTTACAATAGAGGTTTGAAAATATTTACTGGGTTGAAAGCAAAATCAAAAAAAATTAAAGATAAATTGAATATTAATTATCCCTAAAAATATTTTTTAAATAGCTGTCTTATCATCTCATTAGTTATTTTGATCAAAACCAATAATGATACTTATACTTGGTATTTTATTTTGATATATCAGCAAAGTGAAAAACTACATGCAGGTAGATTAATGAATTTGTTAGCCAAGCCCTGCTCCCTCCCTAAAGGAAATACTTTAAAACCAATAATTAATAAATTGTAGCCCTAGCTGGTTTGGCTCAGTGGATAGAGCGTCAGCCTGCGGACTGAAGGGTCCCGGGTTCGATTCCAGTCAAGGGCACATGCCCAGGCTGTGGGCTTGATCCCCAGTAGGGGGCATGTAAGAGGCAGCCAATCAATGATTCTCTCTCATCATTGATGTTTCTATCTCTCTCTCCCTCTCCCTTTCTCTGTGAAATCAATAAAAAAAATGTATTTAAAAAAAAATAAATTGTATTATATTTTACCAAATAGTTATTCTACCCTCTACCAAGTATATTGATCACTATAATCTTCACTAATAAAAGAGAAAGATGAAAAATGACCATATCTTCGCAACACCCCACCAGCCAATCAGGAGTGACTATGCAAATTAACCCAACAAAGATGGTGGGTTAATTTGCATACGCAGGTGCCGAGCAGCCAGGGGTGGGACACTGGCGCCAGGGCGATGATGCCAGTGTCCTGCATCCAGGCCACGGGGGAAGGGAGGGCTGCGGACACAACACAGGGCTGCTGGGCTGGGGGCGTGCCCCCGTGGTGGCTTCCTTCACATGGCAGTGGCAACAAAGCCCCCATGCCTGGCAGATAGAGAGTGGACAGCAGGGCATGTTGTCTCCATTTGCGCAGTGGTGGCAGAAAAGCCCCCAGGCCCAGCAGAAAAAGACAAGAGAGCAGCGGACAGCAGGGCATGGGAGCTTCATTGCCACAATGACGGTGACGCCCCCATGCCCCACACTCAGAGAGAAGACAGCAGGGCATGGTGGCTTCCTTCACGCAACGGTGGTGATGAATGCAAGGAATCCAACAAAGCCCCCATGCCCGGCAGACAGAGAGCGGACAGCAGGGCATGGCGGCTTCCTTGGCACGGAGGCAGCAGTGAAGCCCCCAGGCCTGGCTGACAGAGAGCAGACAGCAGGGCATGGGGGCTTTATCGCCAAGGTGGTGGCAAAGCCCCCAGGCTCGGCAGACAGAGGCAGAGAGTAGTCAGCAGGGCGTGGCGGCTCTGTTTGCGCTGCGGTGGCAGCGAAGCCCCCAGGCCCCACAGATAGAGGACAGAGGGACGAAGCAGCCAGGCCCCACAGAGAGCAGAGAACCATGGGGAGTGGGCCTAAAGCGTCAGTAGGACATCCCCTGAAGGCTCCTAGATTGGAGAGGGTGCAGGTTGGGCTGAGGGTCCCCCTCCCCGTGCATGAATTTCATGCACCAGGCCTCTAGTGTTTTATAATAGGAGGCATTTTATGTGGTAAAGAGTGAAGGCATTGGGGTCAGGCAGGTCTGAAATTCAACTGCAGAGTTTCTGTTTACTACACATGAACGGTAATTTAGGGTATGCCCTGGAGACTTATTGTTGGTGAAATGGGATTGATATCTGAATTACAGAAAGATAATGAGAGAGGAAGCATTTCGATTCAATAGTGTTACTTTTCTCTTTATATTTTCAAAGTTCACCATGCTTTTTCTAATATCATCATTTACTATCAACTTGTTTTGTTATATATGTCATGCCTATTTTTATTTTCACACTCTCAAGTACATCTGCTATCTAAATATTTTCATAGACGTGCCGCGGAAATGGAAATCATGTCTGCTCATGGACACGAGCGTTCTCACCTGCTTCTGGCTAGTTAATTGAGCTAGTGATTGTCCTGGAGCATGTGGGCTGGTTGTTTTCTTCCTGATGTGATTCCCCAGTGAAGCTGACAGGAAGGTGATCGGCGGGAAGCCGACAGCCAAGGGGTTGGTGAGAGAACAACCATAACACTGTGTCTGCTGCCAGATGGAGAAGCAGATGGGCGTGTAACACATGCGGAACTAACTACAGCACCTCAAGGCTTCTCAGGGTCCATTACCAACAAGGTCAAGGTTTTCAAAAATCAAATTTTTCAACCAATAAATTATGACAAGTTAGCTAAGAACAGGTTTTTCTCTTAATAAGTCCGTAGGTGTACTTGCAAATCTTTTTGAACCAAATAGTACATTTCTTACTTGCTACTAAAATGTGTGGTAATGCTAATATTTATTAATTCACATGACCAAATATCCAGGCAGTTACTAAATAAGAGGTTACGTAATAATTCACCTTTCTGTCTTTCCTAGAGTAATGATTTAAATATTGATTTTAGTAAAATCACTTCTCTAAATGGTGATAAAAAGGAATTTTAAGTTGAATCCTGCTATTTATTTGTCCCATGGTGTGCATATGTATGTGTATCTATCTCTCCAAATTCATGCCTTATCATCATTGTTCTATGCTGCCCTACATATAGAAGTGCATTTTCCCAAACAGACTTGTTTAGCGTAACTGTTGAGATTTTAATCTTAACTGCATGAATTTATATGAGAACATCATTTCATACTTGTGTTAAAGTAAAGTATACTTATTTTTTATTGTACCTAGTTAGCCATCAGGTTTCCTCAGGGGTTCTGTCATTATAAAAGTAAAGAGAAACTATAAAAAAAAGTGTTCATGTCACTAATCTGACAAGGGAAATTAATCGTAATATCCAGAAAATAATATTTACATTCACAATACCTGCTACCATAGTTTCCCACAATGGCCATGATATTGTTTACATTTGTTAAATGTAACTGTTGCATAAATGATTTAATTATTCAAAGCTTGTAATATGAAAGTGGAAGTGTTAAGAAATAGTAACATAAAGCAATTGAGATTATTGTCATAAATTCATATAATGAGCATACATTAATTCAATCAGAGAAGTCTATATTCGCTAAGATAGGCCTCAAACTCAGCAGTGGGGAAACAAACCACCACATTTAAAAATAAAAAAAACAAAAAAAAAAACAGGAGAAGTGCTGTGAACAGAAATCACACCAAAGAAGACATATAAATTGGAAATAACCATATAAAAATATGTTCACTGTTATCTTATATTAGGAAATTGCTGGTTAAAAGCACATTGAGGTATTGCAATATACCCATCTGAGTGGCTACATTAGGAAAAAACGGCAGTGCCCAATGCTCGTGGGCATATGTAGCCACAGGAACTCGCATTCACGGCTGTGAGACTGCAAAATGATGCAGCCACTTTGGAAGGCAGTTTGGCAGTTTCTCAGCTAAAACATAAAGCTACGCATAGCCTTATCATACAGCCCAGCAATAGCAGGGTGAGGCATTTTCCATGTAATTTTGATATTTATGTGCAAACATAAATCTGTATGCAAATAGTTTTGACAAGCTTTAATTATAGTAGCCAAACCCTGGGGAAAAGATGGGATGTCCCTCAATAAGTCAATGGGATAAAAAGCCTGATAGATCTATACAATGGATTATAACTTGATAAAATTTGAAAAATAACTATCAAGGCACAAAAAGACATGGGCGAATCTCAAATGCATATTGCTAAGTGAAAGAAGACAGTCTGTGAAAATGTATACTGCATGATTCTAATTATACAGGATGGGACAAAAGTAGGTTTACAGTTGTTCATATGGAAAATAATACAATAATTAATAACTAGTAATACCAGAGTAAACTCTGTGTTTCACATACTCCAACTGTAAACCTACCTTTGTCCAAACCTGTATGATATTCTGAAAAAGTCAGGACTATCATGATGGCAAACAAATCAGTGATTGTCAACTTAGAAAGGTGGGCAGGTTAAAGCAGAGCACAGACATTTTTTTAGGGCAGTGAAATTATTATCTATGATACTGTCATGGTGAATACAAGACATAAATCATTTTTCAAAACTCATGGAATCTTACAGCACAAGGAGTAAACCTTAATCTATACAACTTATGAAAAAGTAAGGGGTCAGGGGAACACAGGATGAATGCAGAATATGAAAAATAATCTACCTGTATTACAAATAGATGAAACAACCTCACTGAAAAGTCTGGGGCAGTGAAATGCAATACGATGTAGACCTAAGTAACTCTAGAAAGGAGGGAGTTTATAACACTGAAGGCAAAAACTGCACATAAGCACTATATTTTAGCTGATGGAGTTAACTTCCAACAAGTGTACAGAGTAACCATGCTGAAACTACCACACATTGTTCACTAGAAGTGACCTATTAAGTGGAGGGTGTATTGTGGGAGCCAAGTTTCCCACAGATGGAACGGGATATTACAGAGAAGTAAAGAGAGGCATTTAAGAATGAACCATGTCCCTGACCAGTTTGGCTCAGTGGCTAGAGTGTCGGCCTGTGGACTGAAGAGTCCCAGGTTCGATTCAGGTCAAGGGCATGTACCTTGGTTGCGGGCACATCCCCAGTAGGGGGTGTGCGGGAGGCAGCTGATCGATGTTTCTCTCTCATCGATGTTTCTAACTCTCTATCCCTCTCCCTTCCTCTCTATAAAAATTCAATAAAATATATATATATTTTTAAAAATGACCCATGTAGTAATAGATATAGTTGGAGACATGAGCATGATTTCAAGTTTAACTTAATCTAGATACAAATGATTATATACAAAAGTATGTATAGATGTCTTCATGCATGGCTTACAATGCACACATGTGTTCCCACATGTATGTAGATAGATGATTGTTTTGTAACTAACAGCTAGAACCAAGGGTATCCCAAGATCAATGACCATACCTACAGTCCAGTAATCCTATATAATAAAATGCTAATATGCAAATTGTCCCCTCTACGGGGAGTTAGAGCAGGAGTTCAATCAGGAGTTGGACCAAGGGGTGGGGCCAGCTGGCCAACAGCCCATGGACCCTCCCCCAAGCTGGCCTAGCCCTAACAGCCCCGATCCGGGTGGGCCAGCCGGACCCCACCCATGCATGAATTCATGCACCTGGCCTCTGTTGGTTTATAATACCATTCAACAATAAAAGGAACCAGAGGTACTTGAAACTAAATTGGTTTCAGTGTTGGGCAGGAGATATAGATAGATATAGAGATACAATATCTCTATCTCTATCTATCTATCTATCTATCTATCTATCTATCTATCTATCTAATCTATCTAATGATCCTGGAGAAATTTAATGTGTGACAAAGTAAAACCATGCTCACAAAAAGTAATCCACCATAATGGGACTATGTCAAAGGATCACAGGAGCCAGGTGAATAAGTTCCTAATAGGCAGGCTGCAATAATTTAGAGCCAAAAAATAATAGTAAGTGGAATAGTTTTGGATTATTGGATAAAATATCCATGAGTGCATATGGGGAAATAAGTGGTTATGTAAATAACTAATATAAAATCACATGAAGAACAATTTCAATTAATTTACATAAATATGCTGTTCTTAAGGAGATGCAACATGTGCCTACTCTGTACATGTAGGACTCTTTGGAAGAGAATAGTATGATGAGATGGAGAGAAAAAGAGGAACTTTACCGTAACCTACAATCTCTACCTTGAGCTGAGTGATCAAGCTTAACATCTAGGGTGATAAGTAAAATTGATTGTACGGACCTTTCTCATGATGCGATGAGAATGGCATTTTATCTTTGTGGTTTTCCTCTCCAAAACATAGTCCCCAAATCTAACCTTGAGAAAAATATCAGAAAAAATCCCAAGTGAGGTATGTTCTCCAAAATATCTTACTAGTACTTCTAAACAAATACCAGGGCCTTCAAAACAAGAATGGTCTGAGAAATTTTCATAAACAAGAGGAGCCTAAGGAGACATGACAGCTAAATGTATTGATGTATCTTATGATCCTGGAAAAGAAAGTGGGCATTAGAGAATCCTAAAGGCTTCAGATGAATTCTGAACTTTAATAATAATGAATCAATATTGGTTCATTAATTTTGACCAAAAAAAACATATTAATGTAAGCTGTCAATAAAGGAAAAACTGGTTGTGGGGAATACAAACTTCTCTCTACCATCCTCACAATCTATAGTGGTCCTAAAGTAACACTTCTAAAAAGAATCCAATATGTGCATAATGGCTCTCCCTCAAAATATGAATAAGTGCATGAAATATACATTTAAATCTAAGAAATCCAAAGCACTCAAAATATTTCCCTTTAATTAATGATACTGTAAACATAGATTAGAAATTGTTAACTAAAGTCAGTACTTTTTATTTCTATTATTAAATTTGAAGTATAATTGACATGTAACCTTAGTTTCAGGTGTACAACATAATAATTCAATATTTGTATACATTGCAAAATGATCACAATAATTGTAGGTGGTATCTGTTACATTACGTAGTTAGAAGTTTTTTCTTGTGATAACTTTTAAACCTCACTCTCAACAACTTTGGAATATGCAATACAGTATTGTTAACTATAGTCAAGATATTGCACATTACATCTGTAGGAAGTAGTAGAACAAGTCCTTGTGACAAATGGGAGAGGAATGATTTGATTTAACATAAATTATAACTCCCCACTCTAAATGTCTTTACACATTTCATTCCAAGTGGAAGAAGAAAAAGAAGTGTTAATATGCAATGCCAGACATGTCATTTTGAATTATAGAAGCTGAGAAGACATTTAGCAGTTCTTTCTATATTTGGGCCAAATGTTATCAGTTTAGAGTTTTAAGAGGACCTGATTGATATAAATCCAACTACTGTTTAACTTAATTTAGGATATTCTCTAATTGCAACATTTGCTAAACTAAATAATGTAAGTTCAATAGCTTGTAAAGTATCATGTTCTAATTTTTAGTGCTGTTTTTTTATGAATACCTGTTATCCTATATAATAAAAGCCTAATGTGCAAATTGTCCCCTCGTCCAGGAGTTTGACTAGGAGTTTGACCACAAAATTGGAAGTTTTACCACTGGCTATGATGTGCGCTGACCACCAGGGAGGCAGTGCAGAACATGGCGGGTGTTGGCGATGCGCTGCGACCTCTTGCCAGCTACCTAGAGGGGAGGGTGACTGGGACAGAGGTCGGGTGTTCTCCGAGCTCACTCTCACTTCTCCTGCTATCCTTCCCTGAAATGCCAGGGCTCGCATGCTGGGGAAGTCCACGTGCTCAGGTGCCAGGCACCCACGAGGACCCTGCCCGCACCCACGTGGCGTCTTCCTGGTGAGCCGGGCTGCAGCCACTGGGACCACAGGGGTCGGTCAAGCTCCCCATGGGTTCATACAGGAACCGGTCTGCGAGGCTGGCCAGGAGAGAGCGTGCTGCCTGCCATGCTTCCATGTGGTGCCACTGGGCGGCCCAGAGGCCCATGCAGTACCCCAACCCATGGCATCTGGCAGCACTCACCGCATCTCCATGGGGTGACTCAGGTGCTGTGACTCAGGTGGCAGGGAGGCACTTAGGGACCTGGGGGCCCACGTGCTGTCCAGGGCCCAGAGGTCAGCTGGAACCTGCCCTTCTATGCCAGACACTCGCACTTTGATCACCAACCAGGCCTAGGGACTGCACCCATGCACAATTTCATGCACCGGGCCTCTAGTATAAAATAATCTAATAAGATTTAATAGGATGTGTGTATGTTTATTTCCCAAGGTTTTAAAAATATTTTATCTACTTTGGAAATGCTAACATTTCCATTAAGACAATTCATAAAAATGAATGAACTGGGAACTGTTATTGGTTAATAATCATTAGACACTAGGGTCCCTTGGCCTGGCCTGCACTCTCTCCCTATCCAGAACCCCTCGGGAGATGTCCGAGAGCCAGTTTTGGCCCAATCCCCACAGGCCCAATCAAGACAGGAGGGAGCCAAATCCTGTGTGTTGAGCATCTGTCCCCTGGTGGTCAGTGCACGTCATAGCGACCAGTCAACAGATTGACCAGTCGTTCAGTCCTTAAGCTGCTTAGGCTTTTATATATATACAGATTACATTATGCTATATAAATCTATTATCTCCATGTTTTCACATTATGTTTTTAAATATATATTTTATTGATTTCAGAGAGGAAAGGAGAGGGAAAAAGAGATAGAAACATCAGTGATGAGAATCATTGATTGGTTGCCTCCTGCACACCCTGTACTGGGGATCAAACCCGCAACCCGGGCATGTGCCCTTGACTGGAATCGAACCCAGGACCCTTCAGTCCACAGGCCAACACTCTATCCACTGAGTCAAACCAGCTAGGGCTCACATTCTTAACATCTATGAAATTAGGTTCAGTCTTGCAATGGCTAGCATGTCATCATGTAATGGGTAAAATTTATCTTTCTTGGTGGTATATATAAAATGATACATTTTAAATGAGGAAAATACATTTTTCTTATTAGACTTTGCTTTATATTTGTGAATTAAAATCTACTGATTTTTTCTAATGTATTTAAAGAAGCATATAGGAACAAATAAAAATAAAATATAGTAACTAGAATAATCTGAGGTGTTCTACTTTTAATAACTTTACAGAAATTATTCTTTTAATGAAAATTTTTTCTTTAAAAACAGTGATATTTATAGGTAATAAATCTTGGAAATATGCTTGGAATTAGATACAAATTATTATCTAAATATGTATATTGAGTAATCTTATCACTTATTAAAAGTTACGAAAATATATATTTTTTAAATATATTTTATTGATTTTTTACCGAGAGGAAGGGAGAGGGATAGAGAGTTGGAAACATCAATGAGAGAGGAACATCAATCACTCCCCACTGGGGATGTGCCCACAACCAAAGTACATGCCCTTGACCAGAATCAAATCCGGGACCCTTAAGCCCACAGGCTGACTATCCACTGAGCCAAACCAGTCAGGGCTGAAAATATCTTTATATGGTATAATATTGAAATGGAATTCACTAGGAACATACATCATTATTAACCCTTCTAGTTCCAGATGTCTTTAAGTTATTATAATAGTTTCTTACAGTGTTTTTAACCCAGGTGTCTTCTGATATTGTACATATTCTGAGATACATGTAGGAGTAAATGGCATCACCCTACTCTTTCCTCAGAAATAGGAAGTGGTCTTTCCCTATTTTTCTAAATGATCCTTTAAGAGGATGTAGGTATCATATTGGTTGTTTTCCTCAGATGATATGTGTAAATATTGTGCTCCTCATCTCCTTAGCACTCTCTCAGTGTGGAGAGTGACACTGGTGGCTCCTTGTGCTGTATGGCCATTTATTTAGGGGCTGCAAATGCTCAGCAAAGGAGGGAACTGGGCACAGTTTTAAGCACCTAACATATGATTTATTTAACCCTCAACAACTATAAATGGCAAGTATTGCAATTATACTCATTTTAAGCTTGAGGAGACCAATACCCAGAAAGGCTAAGGAATATGTCCTAGGCCGCAGAGTGACTTAGTGTGAGAACTGGAATTTGGCCGCAGATCCTCTGGATGTGGTGGCCACCAAAGTCCCTACTGTCCTGCACAGCAGTGGGGTCATTTCCAAAGAATAGAAGCAGGGATTGTGCTCTGGTCACGTCACAGAGCTCAGCGGGCAGCTGGTAGCCCAAGAGTGGGAGGGTTTGCTGCCAAGAGAAAGGAGAGCTGATAAATGGGCATAAATTCAGGCAGGAAAAAATGAAGAGCTGAGCCCAAATAGTGGTCATCCAATTGATAGAAAGTGATGGAGACATGGAGACGGAAGAGAATGAGATGACAGAATGTAGGGGGAGGTGAGTAGGAGGAACGAGGATTACTTGGGTTTTCTGCCTTTGAAAAATGAAATCTCTTTTCTCCTGTTTACTTTTCTAATTGACCCGTTGTCCTATAGAAAGAGAATATTCTCCAAAATTTATAAATTTCCCTATACATGACTGTATATCAGTTTGGAATGATTAGGTAAATATAGCCCCAAATCTGAAATTCATAAAGGAAGCAATACGAAATATTTTATGTCATACAAAGCCTGTCCCGAAATAAGTACTTGGTTCTCAAGGACACATTTTCATGATCTGGGAACAATGACGTTGCTGGATGGGCTCTAAGGGATCTGAGACTCAGAGAATTGCAGTTCTCTGGGGAGAGGGCCTGTGCTGGAGTCCCTGGAGTTTTGTGACACAGCATAGCTGATAAACCACAGTACCAGACCACAATATAAGAAACATACTTAATCCTAGTGGGGTGATTAGGACTGCAGAGTCTGCAGACAGACCACCTCACTTTAAAGCACAGCTCTGCCATCTGCTTTACTATGGCCTTGCACAGGTTTCTTAATCTCTCCATGCCCATTTCATCTGAAAAATGGAGAGTCTGTTATAGTAGACTCGAGGCCCAGTACACGAAATTTGTGCACTGGCTGAGGGAGGGTGTCCCTCAGCCCAGCTTGCACCCTCTCCAATCTGGAATCCCTCTCACAATCCGGGACTGCTGGCTCCCAACCGCTTGCCTGCCTGCCTGATCACCCCCTAACTACTCCCCTGCCAGTCTGATCGACACCTAACTGCTCCCCTGCTGGCCCAATTGCCCCCAACTGCCCTCCCCTGCAGGCCTGGTCCCCCCCAACTGCCCTCCCCTGCTGGCCTGGTCGCCCGTAACTGCCCTCCACTGCTGGTCTAATCACCCACAACTGCCCTCCCCTGCTGGCCATCTTGTGATGGCCATCTTGTGACCACATGGGAACAGCCATCTTTGACCATATGGGGGCGGCCATCTTTGTTGAGAGTGTGATGGTCAATTTGCATATTATCTCTTTATTATATAGAATTTGGGAGTTAGTTTAGTTAACCCAGATAAGTCATTAGGGCAGTGCCTGGCACCCACTTTATTTTCTCCTCTCCTCTGAAAAGAAGGTTACCTATCACTTCTCTACTCCCCAAATAGCTAATGTTATTTAACACATGTCTTTTTTATTGTTTTACTTTCTTTTCTTTTTAAATAATATTTATATTGATTTCAGAGAGGGAGAGTGAGAGAGAGATAGAAACATCAATGATGAGAATTATTGATCGGCTGCCTCCTGCATGTCCCCTACTGGGGATCGAGTCTGCAACCTGGGCATGTTCCCTTGACCAGAATTGAACCCAGGACCCTTCAGTCTGTAGGCTGATGCTCTATCCATTGAGCCAAACAGGGTAGGGCTAATATATTTGTTATTAAACACAAAATTTGGAGGTGCTCAAATTTCTACCTATTATTATTATATCTACTAGAGGCCTGGTGCACAAATTCATACACATTGAAAGGAAATTAATTAGAAGAAATATTTTAATATTGCTATTCGCCCTTTCTCTATAATAGAAGTGTCAACCAAATTCACGATAGATGGTGACAGATCGAAACACATGCATATTATTGGTGCCAGCGAGAGCTTTATATGTATTGTGCATGTGCGAGTCAACTTAGCCTTTTATAGATATAGAAGAAACTTGCTTAATTAGACCTGCTTTCTGATTTAGCTAAACTTTTTCCAGCACAGTGAAAAAGTTTAGCTTCTTTCAGGTAATTGTCAGCAACACAGCAGTAAATGTCAACACGAAGATTATTACTGTAGCTCTCACAGGGAAAACAAAGGGTAAAATATTTAACGGCAGCAGTGTTTGACTATATTCTGCACAGTGAGAAAACCTGAAGTCATTTTCAAGGTCCACCATTTCTTACTTCTTTTCAGTCAGGTCAAGTTTCTAAGCCAGGGGTGGGCAAACTTTTTGACTCGAGGGCCACAATGGGTTCTTAAACGGGACTCAGAAGAAGGAGCTGCGGCCGTGTTTCCCGACGTTGCCATGTTAACACTGCGGCTGGTGAAGGAGCGGAGGGGAGAGCAAGAGAACCCTCTGCTCTTTCGGCTCCGTGGGCTGGATAGAACAGCTGAATGGGCCGGATCCGGCCCGCGGGCTGTAGTTTGCCCACGGCTGTTCTAAGCTTTCTGGCTAATGAAAAGAAGATAGGATTCCACCAAGTCTCCTATCTACCTACTCCAGGACTTCTGTGAGGATCAAATGAGATGAGGCAGGGAAAAACACTTCACAGACATTTGGTTAAAGTGTAAAATGTTTGCACCTGGCTATAAAGCAAGTCATGTTCCTGGGCTGAAGAAACTCCAAGGAGGCTAGTTGCTAGGGAGAGGAAGCTGGGCATTGCTACGTGACATCATTATCTGGCACCCACAGCGATTGTTTTCAGGGTGGGCTGGGCTGTGGACCTCATTTTGTGCTATTGGGGTCTTGGCAATGTTAGCTGCGATTTGGTGGGGATGTTGCTCTGGGGTGGTGGCGGGGCCTGTGTCCCACTTGGGGGAAGCAGAGTGTTGCTTTCTGGGCGCCTGGTCCATAGTGCCATTTCTCTGTAAATGGCCAGTGCACATCATGGCAGCTCCTGTGTTGAGCGTCTTACCCCTGGTGGTCAGTGCACATCATAGCAACCAGTTGGACAAACACTTAGCATATTAGCCTTTTATATATATAGATAGTTTTTCTCTTGAACCAGCAATGCTTTTTCTCAACACAGGACTATATCTTGCAACCTCTCCTGCCATAGAATTATATTGAAAGATAACATTAGCATCACATTATGTAAAATACTTAACCTAGTAATGATTTTAGTATGAAACTAAGAGGCATTCCTCAGATAGGAAGAGGCAATGCTCATCATCAAATCCTATACAAGGATAAAAAACTCAAGAATCACAGATTACATATTTGATGGTTCCCAACCTAGAAATGTTATGATTATGTAGATCTTTGTTGAGGATAAGATTTTCTACTTCTAATAAGGGATCCCAGGTATGAATGAGTCTGGCAATTCATGGAGCACTTTCACTTGCTCTACTTTCTGCTTTTATTTATTTATTTATGTATTTATTTATTTATTTATTGCACCTGCAGCCCTCTTACTTATCTTTGTCAAGTGTGATGTGGTCTCTAAATCCAATAGATCATATGTAAATTACCTATGTGCACACACAGGCAAAATGAATAAACTAGTAACATTTCTTTCAAGAAAACTAGCTTCTTTTCTCTCCCATGGAGAAAAAAAGGTTACCTATCACTTTTCTACTCCCAAGATAGCAAAATTTATTTAAAATATTTCTTATTAGCCCTGGCCGGATTGGGTCAGTGGACAGAGCATGGGCCTGTGGACTGAAGGGTCCCAGGTTCCATTCCGGTCAAGGGCATGCCTGGGTTGTGGGCTTGATCCCCACTGTGGGGTGTGCAGGAGGCAGCCGATGTTTCTGTCTCTCTCCCCCTCTCTCTTCCTCTCTGAAATCAATAGAAATACATTAAAATATATCATAATTGTTAAAAAATAAAATATTTATCAAACACATAATTTGGAGGAGCTCAAATTTCTACATTCCTATAGATTCATTCCCTCTCATAGCAATGCCTTTGCCACACAACATTCAAGAGATGACTATGTCAACCAGAATCACGGTTTAGAACATGTTTTCCAAGAGCATATCTCAAAAGCAAAAAAAAAAAAAACAAAGAAACCCAAAAAACAATTTAAAACCCAACACACGCGCGTGCGCGCGCACACACACACACACACACACACACACACCTTTCCAGTTCATAATCTGTTTTGCATGAGAAGTTTGAAAAACTACAATGATAATTAAAACTAGTGAACATTTTGAATTGATATTGAAGATATTCTGATATTTCCGTAAAATATGGTTTCTTTACAAATTAATTTCTCATCTATGTTGTAGCTAAATATTTTGAAACTGTTTAATTTTCCCATCATAGTAAAAAGGAATTCAGTAACATATTTCTTGGCATATCATTCCAATGGGAATTTCATGCAAAAGTAATATTTTAACAGCAGGCTAGAAGGAAGACTCATTGCCTTGTCAAGTGCCAGTTACAAAATTAGACATAGCCTTAAAGGGGATAAATGGGAGATTAAAATGTTTTTGAAGCTGCTCATTTGTCTAAACTTTATTAAAATTTCCCTGAAAGGGTAATGATATTGATCGATATATTGTCATATATAGAGAACAAAAACAAAGTGAGCAGAAGAATGATAAATTATTTTGTCTTAAAAATTAAGGTTACTGATGGCCTGTGTTATCTGAACAGTATTTAGATGAATTAAGCAGATGTTGCACTTCTAAGGAAAGGAATTTAATTCAAGCCAAAACACCGGAAGGCCAATCTTAGAAAAAATTTGTGAAGGTTTAAGACAATTACAGTTCTAATTGGGATGTTATTAACAGACTACTATTTCGCCTAAAGTAAAATTTAGATCATTAACACATTTAATATCAATATACAGTGTTTATGTATATTTACCTCGGTGACTAATTTAGGTTATGCGCAATGAATTTTGATATCATCTGGCTGTTATATCTTTGTTTTTTTAATATATTTTTTATTGTTTATAGTATTACAGGTCTTGCCCATTTCTCCCCTCCGCCCGCCAGGCCTTCACTACCTTATTGCCCGTGTCCACGGCTGTGAATGTAAGTATCTACGCTCTTTGGTTTCTCTCTTCTTGTCCCCCGGCCCCGCATGGAGGTGTTGGTCTGTCTCGTGCCTCCTGGCTCCGGTCTGATTTTGCGGGTCAGCGCGTTTTGCTCATTAGGTGCCACAAATGGGTGCGCTCCTGTGACATCTGTCTCCCCAGGCCGGCTCATTCACTGGCGTCACGTCCCCAGGCCCATCCGCGCTGCCCCGAAGGCGAGCTCCCAGTCCGTTCCTGTTCGAGGTGGTGCCCGCGGGCTCCCCCGGCCCTTTGTGCGGCCAGGGTGGGCCTTCCTTCCATGTCTCTTCGCAGACGGTGCTCTCTCCCGGGATCTACCCGGTCTGTGTGTGACCGCGTCATGGCAGGCAGCGCAGGGACAACGGGGGGCCGGGGGCGGCGGGCACCGTGCGCCCCACTGTCCCGGGGCGGGGCGGGGGCCGGTCCGGGTCTCCCCGCCTGTGGGGCCCCGGGGGGGGGGGGGTCTGTGGGGTCTTTAAGCCACAACTGTACTTGGGAGAGGACAGCCGTCTTTTAATTTTTATTTAATTTTAATTTTAATTTTTTTTAGCAATCTAGTAAACCAGCGAGTGGAGAGGGAAGGAAGAACATGAAAGCTGACAGGCAGACGGCGGGCACAGCTCAGGGACAGCGGGTCTGACGGCCACCGGGCCGCTCGCCCTTCTCCTCCATCAGCTCACGGGGCCTCCAGCGGGGGCTCCTCCGCCCCGGGCGGGTCAGGGGGGAGAGGTCACGGGGAGGGGGTCCCAGGGAGGGAGTCCCCTGGGCAGGGTCACGGGGAGGGGCCTGGGGTGCAGGCCGCTGGGGGCCGGTGTCACTCACGTGGGTGGCGCTGGGGGTCCCATCTCCCCGGTTCGGAGGGGCGTCCAGCCCCGGGTCCCGCTGCTTCTCCAGGCTTCACCCGGGCCTCCCTCCACCCCTTCCGTCTCCCCAAGGCGGCCAGAGGCCAGAGCCTTTCCCATGGGTCCGCCACTCTTTCTTCCAGAACCTTCTGGGGCTCGGCTGTGGCGGGTCCCTCCTGTTTCTGGGACGCAGTCCCCTCCGATGTGGCATCTCCCACCTGCGGGCTCCTCACGGAGCGTCCTGCTCCGGCGCCTGCTCTTTGGCATCAGGTTCTGCTTTGGCGACGCTTCCCCTGCAGCTCGTCCCCAGGAGCCCCGGACCTGGATGCGCGAGGCAACAGGTTCCCCGCAACGACTCCGGTGCACGTGTCAGGGGCAGGCTGTTCCGGGTGCACGGGCCAGGTGCACGTGTCAGGGGCAGGCTGTGCCAGGGGCACGTGTCAGGGGCAGGCTGTGCCAGGGGCACGTGTCAGGGGCAGGCTGTGCCAGGGGCACGTGTCAGGGGCAGGCTGTGCCAGGTGCACGGGCCAGGTGCACGTGTCAGGGGCAGGCTGTTCCGGGTGCAGATGGGCCAGGGGCACGTGTCAGGGGCAGGCTGTTCCGGGTGCAGATGGGCCAGGGGCACGTGTCAGGGGCAGGCTGTGCCAGGTGCACGTGTCAGGGGCAGGCTGTTCCGGGTGCAGATGGGCCAGGGGCACGTGTCAGGGGCAGGCTGTGCCAGGGGCACGTGTCAGGGGCAGGCTGTGCCAGGGGCACGTGTCAGGGGCAGGCTGTGCCAGGTGCACGTGTCAGGGGCAGGCTGTTCCGGGTGCAGACGGGCCAGGTGCACGTGCTGAGGGCCTCTGCCCCGCCCACCCCGCACTCTGTGCGTCTAGTCAGCGCGCACGTGTGTCCTGTCAGCCGGGCACGCGGTGCGCACAGCGGCGTCCCAGGGCGCTGCCGCTCTCCCCGGAGGAACAGGCCGGTGTCTCCAGGCCACCCTGTGCGGGGAGGCAGGATGCCCCATGTCCCCCGGGCAGCGTGGGCCTCCGCTGTCCCGGCGCCACACTCAGGCGGGCCCCTCCGCCGAGGCCGTGGGTGAGGCCGGGCTCCCCACTCGGGACCTGCCCCTGAGCCTGCCGCGGGAGGTGCCCCGGAGGCCGCAGCTCCTGTCCACCGGATGGCACCCCAGGAGCGTCCCCGCCCCGGCTCCAGCCGCTGGCTCCCAGGTGAGTCCTCTGCGGGCCCCTGGCCTCCCTGCCGCTCGGACAGGCGAGGGGTGTCATCGGTCATCGGCCAGGGCCCGCGCCGTCCTGCCGTCCCCAGGGCGGGGCAGCCCTCTGCGTCTGCTTCTCCCGGGGGTGCCGGCCGGCTCCGTGCGCAGCCCTTGCTGGCGCAGAGGGAGGACCCTGTGCGCTGCGTGGCGGGGCCTCTTCCGGGCCTCACGGGCGGGGGCAGGTCGGCACCGGAAGTGAGGTCATCAGGCCCTGCCAGGGGGAATCTGCAGCTCCCTCAGGGTGTCAGGGTTGGGGTCGGGTCTGGGAGCCGCAGCTGTGGTGCAGGGAGCTGCTGGCCTGGGTGGCTCCTCCGCCTCCCTGGCAGCCTCCTGGGGGCACGGCCCGGACTTGGTCTGAGGGACCACTGTTGTTACCGCTGACTGGGTAGGTTTCCGGGGGGTTCGGCAGCAGACTAACCTCTTTTGGGGGAGACCCATCTACAGGGACCGGTCCGTGACTTATACCTCTCCCCAAAAATATTTGCACTAAATTATGAACAGTGGCTTTACTATAAAGCAAATAGCACATCATCGCTAACTGTGTAATGTCTTTACGTTGACAGTTATGCTCTATGTGTAATTATAAACTTAAATCATAACGTGTATGAATGTGTCGTGTACTCTGTGAAAGAACTTAGAAAGCTCAGAAATTATTATTATGACTGGCAACACTGTGTGGTTGTGAAATTACAGTGTCACCGGCCAACCCGTGGTCCCTGGCACCAATTCACTGCCAACAGGAATCCCTAATTTGGGGCGCAGGGAGGAAGGGAACTTTATTCCCTGCAGAACAGCTCAGTTTTGATGCAGCATGGCTCTTAACCCTGTGAGTGCCAACCAATATCCTAGCAACTGTGCTAAAATTGCCAAGGCATTTTTGCTGATTCTACAGCAGTTTAGGGAAAACATTGTGAATCGCAAGAAAATGAAGTTACATATTCAAAAACTTAAGGAAGCCTTTACTACATTTGTTTCCATCTTTGACATATATTGTTTGCTGATTGTATTATAAAATACTAGTAGAAAAAAAAATTTGAACAAAACATATAATGTTAACATAGAGGGACACCCTTCTCCAATATCTTCCACAAAATCGTCATCTTCACAGCAAGAATGGACATAGTTAGCAATATCATCATCACTAATAAAAGCAGACTTAGAGCTGGACGCCATTTCGAAGCTTTAGGGCTACAAAATCTGAGTAAACTTCATAAAATCGTAGTACCTGTAAACAATTAGGCAGATAAATGCCGGTGGTCAATTTTATAGCTACAAAACATTCGGCATCATAAGTAATCTGCACTTAGGTGCCATCTGTCAATAAAGAGTGAGCTACTAGCATCTACCAGGGACGCTGTGATAGCGCTCCGGGCACTTCTGGCAAAAGACAGGCGCACGATGGCGCTCCTGGGCACTCTAGGGGTTAAAGCAGTAAGGCGGTGGGTCAGCTCAATTGTGACACAGCCCAGCTGTGAGGCAGCCCTGGGGCCAGGAGGCCCTGGAGGCAGGCCCCTCTGTGGAGAGACAGCTCTGCTCCCTGCTGCCCTGCTTTGTGCTGCTCTGCAGTGCTCTGGGGAGATGTCTGTAGCTTTCAGCTCAGCCAGGGAAAGGCAGCCTTCCGTCTCGGTGAAATCGCAAGTACACTTCCAGAGCCAGAGCGGGGCTGGCTTATATGGACAGAAGTCCTCCCCTGGCCCCTGATTGGTCTATTCTTATGTAAATGAGGATTCGAAATCCTCGAAGCTTGATTGGTCCAAAATATACTGTTCTGATTGGTCAGAATGAGGCCACTCTGGTTGGTCCCAGATGCATGGATGGAGAAGGTCTCACTGCTATTGGTTGAAATATGACTTCGGGGGCAGGCAATTCAGTGCAGTCCTCTCTCCAAAGTGCAGTTTCCATGTGTGGAAATGGCTGATAGGTTCTGTTTTGTTTATTTTTATTTGAACCTAGTTAACCAATGGGAGCCCTTCTTAATATATAGATGTCTTCCTTCTCAGGTTAATACAACAAAGATTTTAACAACTTCCTCAATGGAAGATTACACACTTGTTTCACTCTTGTTTTGTTTCACTAGAAAAAATATAATCTCATGGTAAAAGAAAAACATTTAGTCATACAAAAACAGATTATAACTCCCTTCATAATTGTCAAATGGTAACCTATCCTCCAGAAATTGCTACTCCTTAAAATACAGTATTTGCTTGCATTTAATTTATTATCAGCATAATTCTAATGAATACAAGTACTAGTAAATGCACTATAGCAGTGGTTCTCAACCTTCCTAATGCCGGGACCCCTTAATACAGTTCTTCATGTTGTGGTGACCCCCAATTTCATTGTTACAAGTTGAACATAATTAAAGCATAGTGGTTAATCACAAAAACAATATGTAATTATATATGTGTTTTCCGATGGTCTTAGGTGACCCCTGTGAAAGGGTCGTTCGACCCCCAAAAGGGATCGCGACCCACAGGTTGAGAACTGCTGCACTATAGCAATTTGAGATTACACTGCCTGTTCTCTAAGGGGCAGTAACTTAGGGATATAGCCTCTGGGTGCAGATGTGGGTGGTGAGAATAAGACCTGCATGTACTGTGCCTACATTTTCTAAATTTTAATAAATACAGTAATAATTGCATAAATCTTACAGAGTTGTCATGAGGATTCATTAAATTCATGTGCATAAAATATTCATAACTATAATATATAATAAAAATTCACATAATATTATTAGTAACAGGAGCAAATTGAAGGATATAAGTCACTTTAATTTCCATCTTTATCTTCTACCTAGTTTCCCAAATTTTTGTTAATTATATAACTCATAATGGTTCTCTTAGTTACCTTTATAATGTAAAACAGTATAAGTATATTTTTGATTCATAAAATATAAATATATTTATTAATTGATGATATTCACTACTTCCTTATTCTCAAATATAAGGGGAGTACCATAGCTCTGCTTCCCTCTACCCTCTGATTTATTTTGGCTCTATGAAGGTCACGGTTTCTAACATTATGAACCTATACTGTATAATAGCATACCCTGCTTTATCTAAAGCCTGGTTATATATATCGAAAAACATTGAACACTATTTAATAGGAGCTGATAGTTATTGTGTACTTTGTGCTAGGCCCTGTGCTAACTACTAAGTTTAGGAAATTAATTTATGATGAAACCAATCCTATGAGAAAAGTTCTATGTTTAGAACCTTACTTTATAAATAAGGTTCTATTTTTAAACCTTATTTTATAGATGAGAACACAGATCTATATATAGGGATTTTAGAAAATTCTTAAGACTTAACACCTAACAAATGAAGGAAAGTCACACATAGCAGATCTGCCGCAAGGGGTTACATTTTTAAACATATGCTATGGTTCCACTCAAACATATTTGCAAATTGGTATCCTGGATATTAAATATTAGTGACATAGTTCAGTACAATGATGGGCTCTTATATAAGAAAGTATAATTTTTTTTCTTTAAAGCACTCCAAGGAGAATGTTTATGGTTTGGGGTTCAATGCATTTTCTTTCTTACAATTTATCTGCTGTTCAAAATTATTTCATATTATAACTACTTGTAGAGTATTGTGGTTAGTCTGGAGCAGTGGTCGGCAAACTGCGGTCCCTTGAGTGTGGCTCTTCCACAAAATACCACGTGCGGGCGCGCACGTACAGTGCGATTGAAACTTGGTGGCCACACTCAAGGGGCCAAAGAGCCCCAGGTGGCTCGCGAGCCGCAGTTTGCCGACCACTGGTCTGGAGTCTTTAGTTGATATTTTGTGACCATAGAAGGGCCATCTGGAAATGTTGTAATTCTTGTGACATCCATTTTGCTGATTGGGAGTGACTTTTATGTTGACTAAAGAGGCATCTTTACCTTTCCACTTCTTAATAATGTGAGTATAATCAGTAAATCCGCCAATGCATGCTCCTTGGAACCTCCTTGTGCTCTTTTGCTTTGACTCTTGTTGTTTTCGTTTTCCTGAAGTACAACCTCATCTTAGTTTCGATATTTGTTGGCATTGGCTGAATCAGAAGGATTCCAAATATTCGTGACTTAGGAAAAGGACGTTTATTTCTCATGCAGGAGTAAGGACAAGCAGCTTTGTAATTGCCAGACTTCTGTGTCAGTTTACTGTTATCCTCCGCATATGCCTTCATTCTCATGGGCCAACATGTCCACTCTGGTAACCTCTGTCATATCCCTGTGTACGGGTGAGGAAGGAAAAAGTGGAGGAGGCAGGGATGGAAGGGAGGGATCTCTTTCTGATAAGAAAAGAACCCTGACAACCCTTACATTTACATTGCAATGGTCAGAATGTAGGCATCAAGCCCACCTAGCTGCAAGAAAACCTGGGAAAACAATTGTGTAGCTTGGTAACCTTGCTCAGATAAACACATTTACTAGTACATTGTAAGAAGAGATATTAGAGGGCAGTTAGCTGTCTCTATCACAGTTCACCCTGTGGAAAAGCCAAAAATGTACCTGCGTATCCTGCTCTTCCCAGAATGTACAAAGTTCTCTCCCATCATATCATCCACCTCAGGAGTTCTGACCACATATGCACTAAACTTAAATATAAAAAGAACAAGGACAGGGGACTTGCATACGCTGCCCCCATACATACCAAATGTGGACTGTTTTCATTGGAATAGGCAATTATGATATAATACACTATTTGAAGAAAGGAAATAGAAAAATATTCACTGAAAAAACTGGGTTATAGCTATTATCATATTTTCACTTGGCCAGAATTATGACTTTTTGTTGAGGCAAAGAGGTAAATTCCCTGGCAAGACAACTTGTTAGCCCTGCTCTCTGGAACAAATTCCTTTGTTTTTTGCTGTCTGGTGACATTGGTTATGATCTCTAAGTGTTCAACACTACCTCTTCTATTACACACTGTAACCTTTCTGAGATCTACAGAGCATTTGCAGCTAGATTAATGCTGGTGAAGTTTGGGTCGGACAGTCACAGGCTTCTAGAGGTTAACATGTCTCTTTAACAATACATTTTTAGCAACATAAACTGATCAACTAAAATAGGTCCAGAGACACAGAAGCATCAAACAGACCATCCAACCTAGAGGGAAGACTGGGGTGGTGGTGGTGAGAGATCAATGAAAGGACTTGTATGCATGAATATAAGCAGAACCAGTGGACACAGAGATTAGGAGGGTGAGGACATGTGCTGGGGGCGGGGAGGGGGCGTGGGAACTACCAGGGAGAGGTCAGTGGGGGAAAAAGGAGACATATGTAATACTTTAAACCATAAAGAATTAAAACAAATAAACAAAAAAACAATAGTAAATGTTCAGAAAAAAAAAGTTTTCAATCATTGGGCTTTTTGTCAATTTCTTATGCGAATAACCCCAGACAGAGTCTATCGGGACATAGAGACTCAACTTGAACATTGTCACCTTCTGTTACTGGTTTTGTGGTTTGCCCTTCAATATCTCTCAGGCCACAGGAAATTGCTGTTGGACCAGTTGTTGAATATTTACCAGTCAACACTGAGTTGTGAGCAAGTTGTGTTGTCAGTGACTACTTTGATGGTTGTTTAATTTTTATTCCTTTGCAGACACACTATTTTTTCATCATACAGGTCTTACAGAATTATGCATTTTTTTTTAGAATTTTGAAAATGCATCTATGTGTACCTAGGTCAGACAAGTCAGTGTACCTTTCAATTGAGAGAGTTGATTCCTTCTGTGAATATTATGTAATGGCTGGAGCATAAGCCATTCATTTTACAATCACTTAATTAGTTACCAGAGATATTTTATTTTGTTTTCTTGGTCTTTGTCAATGTATCTATAGTTCCATAACCAATGTGATTAGACATGTGTTACATTTTTACATATTGACTGTAATTTGTATAGATTTTAAGGGTAAAATTAAATTTAAAATATGTTCTCCATCCACTGCCATTAAGAAATCTCAAAAATGTGCACAAAGATAAATAGATACAATAGCTTTAATCATAAGACTATTTAGCAGGATTATTTCTAATTCTTAAACTATTTAGGAAGACTAGGTATTTTAATAATATCTATATAGCTTCTCATCTATAATAAGTATAACAATAACTTATCAATTCATTTATTTTTTCTTTTAATTTTTACCGCCTTTTAAATACTTAATATTAAAATAATCAACATTTTCCATTACAGAGCTATAGCTTGAGTATTTTAAAAGATAGATCAAATTTGAAATGATTAACTAGATAGGATATCACAATCTCTTCCATGACTGTGACAATATCAAAAGCAAGATGTGTTTTCTATGTAAATAAGTGTGGTTGGGACCAATGCTGTTCATGCTCAGATGATACTGCGACCTGCTGATTGATGGCTTTATGTTACTAAACCTCTGGACTTTGAAGGACTGCTGAACACCAGAAAGCAGCGGAGCCGAAGAGCAGTGACTTGCTCTCTAAATGCAGTGACATCTTTACATTTAAAATGCTATTTGTCATACATTTATAAATACATTGACCTCATATAAAACTTCATGAATACATATTTAGAACTACCTTTTGTATACATATTAACATATGCATCTATATGTATCTATCTAGGTATGATTTAATTATATCAAGAATTCTCACTACTTCTTAGGCTATTTCAATAATCTGTCTACCTTTTTCTCCCCAAAGACCCTAAAGAACAGCATATAATAAGTAAATAAAGAAATACTGAAATGTTAATTAATTTATTGCTTCCCTATAGTCTGAGCCATATATGATGAATGAGGCAAATTATTTCAGTGCTGAAACTTATTCGTCGTGTGTATTACTCTTGTCGATTTTGAACCTGCTTACTATATATTTACCATTTCATAATTTTTTAAAGAAAATATTGCAAAATAGATCTATCATTGACTAACTTTGTACTTGAAAACTATGTTAGTGGATCCATGGGAACAAGAGATAACTTTTAGTGAATTTAAGAGAATGGAGAAGATATTTTGCAAAGGGGAGGAAAAACACTTGCATGGTAGCTGTTTGGGAGAATGGTGTCAGGCAAGTTTGTGTTGTTTCTCATTTTATTTTGTTTCTTGTTATGTAAAAAGGAAACATATTTTTTATGCTCCTGAGAAGAAAGCAGCAGATAAGGTAAATCAGTAAGAGAGAGTAGAGTGTTGCTAAAGCAGTATGCTTGAAGGGAAAGCATTCATTAAGTAAACACTTGGAGAGGCAAACCCTGGGTGGCAGATCCTGATGGGTGGGTATATGTGGTAGAGGGGATCTGGAGAACACCTTTTCTAATGTTGAAAGTATACCAGCAAAGGGTAAATCAGGGCACCCCCTGAGATCAGGGAGCGGGAGGAGAGTTGGAAATTTGAGGAGAAAAAGGTTGCACAGTAGCTATCTAGATTCTAGATGAATAGGAGGTACAGGAGCTGGGGAAGTATGATTTTGGCAGCCTAAAAGTCATAGTGTTTGTGTCATTAACATGAGAGGCTGGTTAGATGCATGGGTGCAGAAATAGAGGTCAGAAAGTTGGGTTCAATAAAAAAAATGGTGTTTTGAACAGTGAAAAAAAGATAGGAGAGTAAAAGGATTATGTGAAACATTATTTTGACTGTCCATGGCATTTAAGGATAAGGATAAGAGAACACCAAAAGGAGAGGGGTAATGAAAATTCAGTAAGATTTGAAGCTTCAATGGGGTAGAGGGCTGTTGAGGGTGGGTATTGCAGGAAGTGATCTAAATTATAGTTGGCAGAGGTCAGAAAATGGGATACATGGAATTGAGATCATGAAAGATATGCAGGTATTTATTATGGTAAGGTTTGCTTGTGCAGGGTGAAGAATAAGAGATTATTAAGGGAGAGGACTCAAGCTTGTGAGAAGTTAGGGTGTTGGGAGGATTAGCTATAAGCATACTTAAATCATGAAGAATTAGCACAGGTGACTTATAAAGAGGATGGAAGTGAATTAGGAACACAAGTCATCCAAAAATAAAGGTGAATAACCCAAATAAAAGTGAATAACCCAAATATGACCTAAGTTTCATAATTGGTCATAATATAAAGCGATGAGAAGCGTTTTAAAGCTGAGCATATTTAGGGAAATGCAAGGGAAAATAGTATTAAGAACATAATGGATAGCAGGAAAGATAGCTGTCCTACATGCAGAGCCAGTGGTCTAGGTCTTTTCAGAGGGATGAAGAGCAGTCACCACCTGAGAAGACTGCAAAAGCATTGTCCTCTCCAGTAGGGTCCAGGTTCTTTAACACAAGAAGAATAAGGAAATGTTCAGAGACAATATGGAAGATAAAGTGGACTATGCAGTGATGGGCCATACATTTTGGAAGGCATGGTAGAAAGATTTTAGGAATTGGGGAAGGATGAAATGTGGTAAAACTAAGGAAGTCTGGAAACATTGTGTGGACGAGAGTATGTGAGAAGCCTGGAAAAATGAGAAACTCAGACTTCTGGTGGTGACTACTCACACAGGACGAGAGGGCACGACGGAATCAACTCACCATGTCCCAGACGGATGGTGGCGGTGACGCTACGAGTGTCGGAAGCGACGGAGAGGAGATTTCTGGGGCTCACTCATGGTTTTTGTGGGATATGCCAAGAGTTGAACAAAGTGGATTTTGGTCAAAGGGAAAGCAGCTGCAAAGACTGAAAAAAGCAAAGGGCACTTGGCATGTTAAAAAAAATGACAAAAAGGCCTGGTGGGATAATAATAATTGGGATTGGATCGGACAAGTAGCTGAAGGCCAAATGATCCTATATAATAAATGGGCAATATGCAAATAGACAGAATGGCAGAGCAACTGAACAACCAATCAAAGCCTAATATGCTAATGATATGCTAAAGCTGCTCAACTGCTCACCATGACTTGCACTGACCAACAGGGGGCAGACAGTCAACTGGTCGACTAGTTTCTATGATGTGCACTGACCACCATGGGGCAAATGCTCCGACTGGTAGGTTAGCTTGCTGCTGGGGTCTGGCTGATTGGGACTGAGTGATATGGGCCAGACACACCCTGGAGCCCTCCTGCAGTCCCTCCCCAGCCCGATCATGCACCGGTGGGGTCCCTCAGCCTGGCCTGCACCCTCTCGCAATCTGGGACCCCTCGGTGGATGTCGGAGAGCCAGTTTCAGCTCGATCCCACAGGCCACTCGCCTTGGGAGGGCTCCAGATGCAAGGCTCATGGCTGGTGAGCGCAGCAGCTCCAGCCTCTCCTAATCAGGACAGATTGGGTGCGAGCCCGTGGCAGGCACAGTGGGGCCAGGATGAGCGGAAGCATCAGGTAGGAGCTGCAGGTGGCCTTGGACTGTGGGTGTTGGCCCGATCCCTGCAGGCCACCCAGAGGGACCCCACCCAGGCACAAATTAGTGCACCGGGCCTGTAGTATAGAAAATAACAGGCAATGGAAACACTTGGATTTACTTTAGTGAGATGAGTATTTAGAGAGTTTTGAGCAGAGGAATGATTTTTATCTTAGGTTTTGATAGCAAATTTGGGATTTGTGTAGAGATTGGTCAGATATGTACCCAGGCAGGCATAGATGATAGCTTAGAAAAAGGTAGAGGTATTAACAACTTGCTGAAATGAAAGACAAATTGGTTGTTGTTGGAATAGATGTGCATCTGAAGACAGGGAAGAGTCAGAAAATTTATGATCCTTGATCTAGCAACTGGCAATTGAATTTCCATTTACTGACATGCAGAGGGCTGATGGAAAAGTTGTGTCCGTGTGGTTGGGAAAAGTTCTTTTTTAAACATACTGTATTCCAGATGTTCATTAAACATGCAAATAGAGATGTTGAATTGAAAAGTTGGTTTTATGAAGCTGGAGTTAATAGATGGAGTCATGTTTGTGGATTTAAATTATATTAATATTTTATTCTCTTATTTACATTTTTCTTAAAATATAATAGTTATATGTTTAACATTATATAGTCAATATTTTTAATTTTTCTGTATATTTTAAAAATAGGAGTAACATTTTCCTCCTTAACTTCTCATCCTTGCTTTCTGTTTCATAACGTCTAGAAGTTATACTTTCTCTTCTGTGTATGTTAACTATGTATATTTCAAGTTTCTATCTCTATGAACATTGCCTTTTCCTTTGGGAGAAGTGTCCCATTTCATTTATGTGCTCATTAAATACATCTTATTTTCTTTTTATTCTGCTATTCAGCTCATTATTAAGCTTTTGTGTTTTTTCCCACAATACAAAGTTTAATTTAAAAAAAAAATCTCTAGTATGTTATCCAATGGATGCATTAATCTCTCATATCACTTTGAATGTGATTTTTATATTTATTTTAATGCCTTTATATGCTGCATTATCTTTCATTTTATTATTTTAAAAATTACTTTCTGTGTATTGAATTTAATCTTTCATTTATGAGATTACCTTTTCTGAAAGTTTTGCTGAATCTTGGTTTTATGCTCATATTTTGAATTATGAGATTCCCCTTTGGCCTGTTTTGTGAGAGCTGTGTAAGTTCACTATACCCTGTCTACAATGATGATGTGTGAGCAGTGACATAGACTGCCAGAGTATGCTCGGGACTTACAGACATGGGAACTTTCATTCATATCAGTGTCCACTGCACAGGGTTCTTCTCTGATTTCCATCGAAAGGGCCCACACTCTCTGCACCTTCTCCTAGGCATGAGTTTCTTTTGCTTGCTGTTTAATTTTAGTATGTGGGTGTAAAGAGTGTTACTATCTTGCTGGTCCCTCCAAATAAACACCCCAGATTTCCCACATTTTAGTTTAGAGCAGTTCTCACAGCAAGCAGGGTTGCTACAAAAAGGACAGCACGTCAGGACAGAATGGCAGAACAACTGAACAACCAATCAAAGCCTAATATGCCAATGATATGCTAAAGCTGCTCAACTGCTCACCATGACTTGCTCTGACCAACAGGGGGCAGACAGTCAACTGGTCGACCAGTTGCTACGATGTGCACTGACCACCATGGGGCAGATGCTCCGACTGGTAGGTTAGCTTGCTGCTGGGGTCTGGCTGATTGGGACTGAGTGATATGGGCCGGATATATATATATATATCTTGTAAGTACTGTATATGGAGTTAACTATTTCATTCCCACATGAGATCTATGGAATAAATCCTATTATTATCCCCAGTTGCACACGGGGATAGTATCAGAGTCCAAAAAATTTGCGAAGGTTATAATATAAAATCATTGATCTGATCCCAGGCCATGTGGCTCCAGGGGCCATGCCCTGATCCTCCATGGGTTACTACCAAGACTCACTGATAGTCTATTCCATATTTCTTCTTTCCTGTAATCTGGGTCTTAGTTTTTTGTCCACTTTGTGCCTCCTATTTCAGGAATGGTTTTTCTTTTCTCCACCTGCCTTTTTTTTTTGCGGGGGGGGGGGGGGGAGGGGGGGATGTTTGAATGTCCTTTGCCTTTTCTATAGGGTCATCTAAATTTTTTAGAGAAAGGGTAGTTTGATGGATGAAATATTTTTTAGCAACTTCCTATCTACATTCATAATTTTAAGTCCAGCTACAACACAACAGCATGTAATGTTTTGGCACTGCTAACTGTGGCTATTTTCATTGTTTTGATTTTTGTCCTTTGTATTTGAATATGAAACAAATCCAGGGTAAAACTGAATTCCCTTAGGTATAGGCAACATTTACAACATTTATGTATTCTTTCCCTGTGAAACAGAGATTTCGTTAGATCTTAAAATTTTTGTAAACCACAAACTGTATTATGTAAGAAAAGTGTGTGTGTGTGTGTGTGTGTATGTGTGTGTGTGTGTGTATACACACACACTTTTATTTTCTAAACAAAATATGGGAAACTAAAAAAAAAATGCAGACCTAGCCCCCAGAAATGAAAAAAAACTACTTTCTATTGAATTTACCATTGGAAATGAGAGTAAAAGGAGATCAGTAACAGCACAAAAATGCTAAATCTTAAATCTCACAAGTACATAGAAGCACAACAAATGAACATTTCTAATTTCCTCATAAAATATAGTGTTATTTACAAACAACATAAAACACATAAAGTTGCTCTAATGGGAGTAAATATGTGTTATCATTCTAAATCAAACCCTAACTAATGCCACTCTGGGAAAGGTTTAGTTTATACTGAGGCTAGGTGTCTTGCAAATGAAAAGCTATTTAAGTGCTGAAATCAATTGACTATATAATACCACGTTATCTGATGGGAATAGCGAACAAAAGATACCTGGAAGTTGTTTGCTACAGTGGCTGAATAAGATTCTACCTCTGGTTACTATCAACCCATGCATTCATCATTATAAACCGCTTCATTTTTATTTTATTATATTGATTTACCTTAGCACCCAAGACAGTTTGTACTCCTACAAAATTCAAAAAGCATTGATTTACTTAAATTATTCAATACTTTACTGTATGGCTATTATGTCATTTAACATTTTAGACAAATCAATACAACTTTTTTAATTGCCTGTCAGATACCTAAGGTATTGCAAATGTGTTTTGCTGGAATCATTAATTTGTACTATACTCATGACATTTTTATAAATCAACCAGTTTAAAACAATAAAGTTGCCTATAAGTGGGGAAAAGTGTTAGGATATGTAATGAATAATTTAAGTTGTTTGGAATATATAACACTGCAGAATTCTTTATTAAGTTCATCTTAATTTTATTTCACAAAGTAGCCGAAAGGTAGACTGTTGTCTTCTGTGGACATTGCATATGAATTTTTTTCTCTTTTCAAAAACTCTACATAAATATAATTAGTGGGATGCTAAGCAAGATGTATTGTTTTCTATTTTGAGAAATCTGCTATAGAGAATTTTACTACAGGACAAGAAACCATTGTAATTGTGAAGGAAGATGTCATTCAAATGATGGTTTGCTATCTTTGTGTATTATTAGAAGGGGCCATGAGAATTTATTAAAATGGTAAAAATGAACTTATGCAATGAGGTGATTATCTAACAGTGTTACATCAACCTGCCAATACTATGTTTTCTCTGATTATGTTGGAAGGAGTAACCTTGAATGTGGCCTCATTCTTCTACCTAGAAAGAAGGCCTAGTGTGGGCATGGGTTTATGCCAGTTATATTCATTTGGTTACAGGTAGTGCTCATGACATTCCTGATGTAAAGGGGTATTCAGTTAATATATGGTGAAGAAGCAATGAATCAAAATGTATTTTTGTTGTTTTCTTATATTTTATTGGGCTATTAGCACAAACTGTTCAATGTACCTATATTTGAGTTTGCTTTCTTACTATATTCAATAATACTAAATTAAATAAAATATATATAACATAAAACATGTCAAGTTTAAGTGGACACTGTGAGCATATTATATTAAAGCTGAATTTGAACCCTGAGATACTATTGCTAAGATATCAACTTAAACTATAGAATTAAGAGAAATACAGCAGAGATTGAAGAAGAAAATAACAGACAACTCATAGTCAAATCAACCAGAAGGTAGCAAGATAAATAGCATTGATTTTTTGGAGTATAATTTTGCATTTGCATGTGAATTACTATGTTCCCAAGTGCCTTTCCAGTCAGTTCTTTCTAATACTATGAAGTATTAAAATATATGTAGTACTACCTAGTTTAGTACAGGAATATTATACACTAGAAGGGTTATATTGTATGATATGTTGCTATAATTACCACAGTTACTTATTCATCTATTTTTATACTATATTTGAGGCAACTATTATGATCCAGAAACAGTTGTAGATGATTTCTTACATTTGAAGAAATTTACATGTGGAAAAGTGCACACATATATACAAGAACTTTAAAGCAAAAAGTATGTTGAGAGTGGAAATATAGGAAGAACTCAGTATAGGAATATAAACTACATAAATTCTTCTAAAACTATATGAGATGATGAACCACTCCTCCCCCCAATCTGTCATAAACCAATAGTTATGAAAAATCCTTTAAAAAAGTGAAATTCTAGAAAAATGAAAATGTAACATATAAAATATACATTTTAACTACTAGATTTAACACAGATAAGAGTATCCTATCTAATAAAAGAGAAACGTGGTAATTAACCATCCCTCAGCTATGCTCAAGCCACACCCACAAGCCACACCCACAAGCCAATCAGGAGCGAGTATGCAAATTAACCCAACTAAGATGGCGGCGGCCACAGGAACTGGATTGAGCAGGAGGCTTGGGTTGCCCCTGGTTATGGAGGAAGCCAAGCTTCCTGCCTGCCCTAGCTGGCCCTCGGCTCCGCTCAAGGCTACAAAGTTTCAATTATAGAAGATAAATAAATCCCAGATATCTGCTTCCAGCCAGACCTAGGCTCCGCTCAGGGCTACAAAGTTTCAATTATAGAATATAAAAAAATCCCCCAAAAAAGAAATGAGAGTGCCAAAGCCGGTTTGGCTCAGCGGATAGAGCGTCGGCCTGCGGACTGAAGGGTCCCGGGTTCGATTCCGGTCAAGGGCATGTACCTGGGTTGCAGGCACTTCCCCAGTGGGGGATGTGCAGGAGGGAGCTGATCGATGTTTCTCTCTCATCGAAGTTTCTAACTCTCTATCTCTCTCCCTTCCTCTCTGTAAAAAATCAATAAAATATATATATATATATTTTTTTTTTAATATATTTTATTGATTTTTTACAGAGAGGAAGGGAGAGAGATAGAGAGTTAGAAACATCGATGAGAGAGAAACACCGATCAGCTGCCTCCTGCACATCTCCTACTGGGGATGTGCCCGCAACCCAGGTACATGCCCTTGACCGGAATCGAACCCGGGACCTTTCAGTCCGCAGGCCGACGCTCTATCCACTGAGCCAAACCGGTTTCGGCCAATAAAATATATTTTAAAAAAAAGAAATGAGAGGCTGGGAGCTTGGGTCATCGGGGGGCATGGCCAGCCTGAAAACGGCCATCAGCCCTCACCCAGGCTGGCCAGTCATCCCAGTGGGGACCCCCACCCTGAAAGGAGTGTGGCCAGCCTGAAAACAGCCATCAGCCCCTCACACAGGCTGGCCAGCCACCCCAGCGGGACCCCCACCCTGATCCGGGATACCCTTCAGGGCAAACCAGTCGGCCCCCACCCGTGCACCAGGCCTCTATCCTATATAATAAAAGGGTAATTTGCAAATTGACCCTAACAGCAGAAAGACTGAGAATGACTGGTCACTATGACACACACTGACCACCAGGGGGCAACGCTCAATGCAGGAGCTGCCCCCTGGTGGTCAGTGCCCTCCCACAGGGGGACCTCTGCTCAGCCACAAGCCAGGCTGCCAGCTGCCAGCACAGAGGTGGTGGTGGGAGCCTCTCTTGCCTCCTCAGCAGTGCTAAGGATGTTTGACTGTAGCTTAGGTCTGCTCCCTGCTGGCAAGTGGACATTCCCCGAGGTCTCGTGGGCTGCCAGAGGGCTGTCTGACAGCCAGCTTAGGCCCAATTTCCTGGAAAGCGGGCCTAAGCCAGCAGTTGGACATCCCCCGAGGGGTCCCAGATGGCGAGAGGGCACAGACTGGGCTAAGGGACCCCCCCAAGTGCACAAGTTTTTGTGCACTGGACCTCTAGTCCTATATAATAAAAGGCTAATAAGCAAATAGACCAAATGGCGGAACAGTTGGAACAACCGAACAACTGGTCGCTATGGTGTGTGCTGACCACCATTGGCCATGGCAGGATAGTTGAGCAGGTGAACAGGGGTGCCAGATCAAGGTGGGGCGCCAGTTGCTGTCATCCTGGGTGAGCCTCTGGTGGTTACTGAAAATTCTTTGCTCCAGTGTGCTGCGATCCCACTCAGTGTTTGCACCTGCTGCCAGCTCTGGCCCTGCTCACACCCACTGGCAGCACTGGAGCTGTCGCGCGCACCCATTGCCGGTGCCAGTCCCCATCACTCAGCGCCATCAGCGGGTGCGAGTGGCTTCTGCCAGCCCTGATAGCCCCTGAGGGATTCTCCACCTCTCCCTGTTCCTGATGGACAATTAGGACAACCACCGCCACTCACACCCGCTGATGGTACCAGCCCCACTCACACTCGCTGCTGGCGCTGGCCCCAATCACTCCACACCATCAGCGGTGTGAGCGGGACCAGTGCCATCAGCATGTGGGAGTGGTGGCGGCAGGAGTGGGGCTGCTGTCAGACAAGGGACCAGAGGGGAGCGGGACTGTAGTGGGAGGACTGGGCGCGGGCACAGAGGATGGACTGAGACCAGCCCCTGTGCCTACTGCAGCCTCGCAGCCCACAGTTTCCTTCAAGGTGCACAAATTCGTGCACTGGCCCCTAATATTGCAATAAATATGTTCAAAACAAGCATGGCAAATGCGTGCATATAAGCATAATCAATGGACATAAGACACTGGGGGGTAGGGGAGGCCAGGGGAATGTCAAGGGGGTGGGGGAAGGAGACATATGTAATACTCTTTGTAATACTTTAAGCAATAAAACAATATTTAAAAATATTTATAATGTGTACCTATTGATTATTGAAAGAAAATATTGGAGATAAGAGAATCACTGCTGCACTTTGTGTCATCACATGTGACACATATAAAAATTAATGAATGAAATAGCGTTTTCCTACATAGAATATCTTTAAGTACATTTTACACATGTATATTAATATTTAAAGTTTTCAATGTGGCAATTGTGCTGGCCCTGAATTTATCAAATCTAGAGTGAGCTACAACCTCACCACTTGCAGGAAGTAATAGTGTTTAAATCTTCTATGGTTTGTCGGAAACACTCCTGTAAGAGAAGCCAGTCACAGAGATGCATGTTGACAGAAGCAGAGATTATGAAGCAAGTTCAGCATATTTATTTCAATTTCTTTTGTTATTTTTTTAAATCCTTATTTTGAAAGTATTACATATGTCCCACTTTTTACCCCATTGACCCTTCTAGCCTTCCCCAGCCCTCTGCCCTAGGCCTTCATCACCATATTGTTTATGTCCATGGGTTATGCATGTATGCATACAAGGTCTTGGTTGATTACCTCCCACCAACCCACCCTCTGTTCCATGCTTCCATGTCTCTGGATACACTCTGTTCATCAGTTTATTTTGTTAATTGGATTCCACAAATGAGTGAGATTATGTGATACTTGTCTTTCTCACTTAGCATGATATTCTCCAGGTAACCTCCATGCTGTCTCAAATGGACTCAACAGGTAAGGAAATTGGAACAGATAATTTTGGTCTATGGTTGTTTTTTTTCCAACATTATTATTTGGTATAATAATATTTTACATTTAGAAGTGTTTTATATTATTTATATTTTTTCAAGAAAAAATTATAGTAAAGTTTGTTTCACCACTTCTAAATTGGGGTTAAAATACACATTTTACTTTCCAAATTTATCTAATAATGTTAAGTAATTTTTTAAAAAAGATTTTATTAAAAAATTTAAACTTGTAAAAATAATGTTTCTTGCAAATAATAAGAGGATTAGCAGAGTATCAACCATATTTTGTATGACATCTAGAAATATCAGAAACTGGAGAACTTTTATGACAAATCTATCATAGTTCATTTGAGTTTTGCTATAATTCTCATTCTGAAGGGAAAATCAAAGATGGGTTCACTAATGATATCTACTTAAAAATGTCTTTTTCATCACTTCTGAAGTAACTTAGCCAGACGCATGACCTATAAGCATATTCTGTATTACACATTACAAGTTTAACCTCAATTGCTGAGATATTGGATATAAATTAGAACTATCATTGTCACTTTTTGTAGTATTATGTACTTACAATTTATGCCTAATAAATACATTTTCCCCACTATGTGTTATACATTCAGTCAGATGCATTCCTGCTTCACACTCTGTGTTCATGCCTCTACCCAGAATTTTCCACAAGTCTGCCCTCCACTACAACTCTTTACTAGGTTAATCACCACTCTTGTTTTACCTATTAGTTAAATATTTTCTTACAGTGGCATAATCATAGTTAAGTAAATTCTATTTTCTCTTCCAAAGTACATTATGTTATATCTTTGTAGCACTTAGTCAAATTTAACTATATGTATATGTGTTATTTATAGTTAGGCACCATGTCTCATTCATTATTCTGTATCCGGTTTTTAATATGCTGGTAGAGAGTTAGGAGGTCTTTAATGATTACATGTTGAGTGAATAGTTGAATATTATTATTTGTGATAACATAGGTTAGATATATAACTAAATGCTTTTTGGACTTGCCTTTGATTCCATCTCCTCAGACTTTCACGTGAATAATTTAAACAGCTTTACTACTGTGTATCTACTCACATTTGACCCATTAAAGTCAATTTTATTCTCAACAATCGCAGTTATCTTTTTAAAAAGAAAGCTAAGTTAATTCACTTTTCTCCAAAAATGTTCCATTGAAGATAATTAAAATGCAATGATTTATAAGGCCGTCCTTAAGTTGGTCACTGTGTGACTATCAGAAATGGCTTTCTGCCACCTTTCTTCAGGTTCCCTGTTTTGTGTGCACTGGTTTCTTCTTATTGTCTTCTACCCACCATGGTTTTTCCTGCTATAGAACCAGTCAGGTAGTTCAGGCCCAACAAACAGAACCAATAGAAACAAAAATTCAATAATTTACACCAAATAGGAATTACTTTCCCTCTCATGTAGCAGATTGGGGTAGGCAAAGAATTCTTCCAACTTGCTGATCTAATTCTCTGTCTTTGTTTACATTGCTTAAGCTAGCCATCAGCACCCTGTGTGGCATTCTACCATTTTGAAGAAAAAAGAGAAAACTAGCTTTTTCCTTATGGGGCCTGACCTGTAGGTTGAACATATTTCCATTCATAGTCCATTGCTCATGTCACAGGGCCAACCATGAAAGCCTTGGGGATTTAGTTGGTAGGCATGGGAATGTACATCCTACTTAAGTTTAGAAGAAGAGATTTTAGCCCTGACTGGTTTGGCTCAGTGGATAGAGCGTCGGGCTGGGGACTGAAGGGCCCCAGGTTCGATTCCAGTCAAGGGCATGTACCTTAGTTGCGGGCACATCCCCAGTAGGGCTTGTGCAGGAGGCAGCTGATCGATGTTTCTCTCTCATCAATGTTTCTAACTCTCTATCCCTCTCCCTTCCTCTCTGTAAAAAATCAATAAAATATATGTTAAAAAAAAGAAGAGGTTTCATTTATTAAAAGGAGGGAGAAAACAATTACTTGGGGACACTAGCTGTCTTACATTAAAGTGTCTTATATTTGTTATTTCCTTGGTTGGACTCCAGATTTTAAAATGCTTCATTCCTGGTTGCCATTCAGGTTTCATTTAAAATCTGTTTACTCTGGTATGTTTACTTTAACGACTAAGTGGGTATTATCTTCATCATTCCTCTTCATCATATATATATTTTTTTCATAGCACTAATCTCTAACTGAAAATATCTTGTAGATATTGGCTAACTTTATTATTGTACATCTAAATATCCTGCTCTCTTACTGTTTCTCCCTCAAAATGAATGCAAGTAAGTGCTCTGAGAGCAGTTTTGTCTATGCAGTGCTCTGTGTCAGGAATTTTAGTACCTAAATGCCTGTTGCATAGTAATCTTTCAAAAAATTATGGAATGTATGAATATAATGTTATGCTTCGGACACATTTTTATGACCTGATATGAAGAAAAGAGTCTTATTTTTCTCTATCTTTTCTCTTACCCTTGCATGAAGCAGAATTAAAATTATACTGGCTACATTTATAACATAATATTCTAATGTAATGCATAGAATCAGAAGCAATTAGGTCCATATTTTTGTTAATCCTCACCTGAGGATCATTTTTCCATAGATTTCTAGTGAGGATGGAAGGAAGGTAGGAGGGAGAGAGACATCGAGAGAAAAACATTTGTGAGAGAGTCACATCAATTGGTTGCCTCCCACAGGCAACCCTACTGGAGCTGGGGAACCTGCAACTGAGATATGTGCCCTTGACCGGGAATTGAACCTGGGACCCTTCAATCCACAGGCCAATGCTCTAACTACTGAGAATTTTGGCTAGGGCAATTAGGTCCATATTTTAGAGACATTTTCATTTTTATATACATACTAGAGGTCCGGTGCATGAAATGCATGCACTTGGGGGGGATCCTTGGTGCAAGAAATCCATGCACTTGGGGGGCGTCCCTCAGCCTGGCCTGTACCCTCTCGCAGTCTGGGAGCCCTCAGGGGATGTCTGCCTGCCGGCTTAAGCCTACCAGCAGTCAGACATCCTTAGCGCTGCTGCAGAGGTGGGAGAGGCTCCTGCCACCACTGCTGCACTCGCCAGCCATGAGCTCGGCTTCTGGATGAGCTGCAGGAATAAACTGACCACCTTAGGGCAGCTCCTGTGTTGAGTGTTGGCCTCCTGGTGGTCAGTGAGCATCATAGTGACTGGTCGTTCCACCAGTTGGTTGACTTGCATATTAGCCTTTTATTATTTAGGACTAGAGGCCCAATGCATGAAAATTCGTGCAAGAGTAGGCCTTCCTTTCCCTGGCTGCCAGCACAGGTGTCCCTCCAGTACCCTCCTCCAGCCACCTGCAGGCACCCAGGACCTGGGCTGGCTTCCCTCCAACCCAGGCTTGATCAGGAAGGACATCCAGTCTAATTTAATTAGCATATTACCCTTTTATTATTATAGATGAGGCACAATCAGTTTTTTAGTAAAGTGTTATGATTTTCTTCCCATCGTATCTCAACTTTTTTTTCTGTACATTGTGCCTAAGTATCTAAGGAACTTGTCTACCTAAATATTTCTCCCAGAAAGTCACATGATTCCTGTATGAGATGAATTTCTATTACCCAACCATAGGTATTGTTGTAAGCATATGCAAAAAACATCAGTTACATGTAGGGACTGATGGCTACTGTAAGAACAACTGGAACTTGGGCTCTGGATGCTTTTTATAAAATGTGGGTGACTTTTTGAGTAGTTATAAAGGATAAACAAATTGTACACAGAAGAGCACTTTAGGAAGTAGAAGAGCACATGCAACTTTAGAGTAAGCATGCCCTTTTTAATGACCTGCAGATGCTCAAGGAGAAGCAGTTGTTAATGGGCTTGCAAACATTTTTTTCTCTCAAATTGATCCTAAAATATGATATTTTATCACTACTATTGATGTGATTCTGGCTAGCTTTTTCTCTTTCTCTTTTACAATTTTTGTTTGTGAAGGGCAAATTGAACATTAATTAATTTAATTTTTGTTAACATTATCTCTAAATAATTGGATTTGGTATGATCCCATTACCAGATTCCCTTACATAAGATAATCTCATTAACGGGCCCTGAGATGTCACTTTAGATCCATTTGGTAGTAGAGATACAGACATAAACTCATTACATGATGCACTCTCCATTCTTAAATTGATGAGGTTTTCTCTGGCTGTTGTTTGAAAGCAATATGCCTATTACCTAGTACAGCGGTTCTCAACCTGTGTGTCACGACCCCTTTGGCGTTCAAATGATCCTTTCACAGGGGTTGCCTAAGACCATCCTGCATATCAAGATATTTACATTATGATTCATAACAGTAGCAACATTACAGTTATGAAGTAGCAACGAAGATAATTTTATGGTTGGGTCACAACATGAGGAAATGTATTTAAAGGGCTAGAAGGTTGAGAACTGATCTAGTATATCTGGAAGGGATGAATAAAATAATTTTCGAAGAGATGAAGTTTATGAAGAGAAGGAAAAAGGAAAGGAATGATGAAGGGAAGAAAATAAATACTAAAAAAGTAGGAGTACAAATTATGTATTGATTATATTTCACAGTAAGGTACTATTATTAAAGGTTATAGAAGCATTTGTGTAGGCTTTTCCATAGATCTATTGATTATGATTAAATGCTATTAAATTATTTGAAGCTATAAAAATATAAATACTTTGCCATTTCTTCTCATTTCTTTTGAAACAAGTCTTTTTTTTTTTTACATAATTAGTACATTGTATTGAAGAGTTATATTTTAAGAAAATCTGTACCAAGCATATGGGGAAATGCATTGAATAGTTATATTTATACTCATTGTACATGTTATTTCCAACATAAAATGTACAAAGAATAATATCTCACCTGCCAGTGAGATAATTTTCCTTTTTACTGAATTTATTGTGGTGACACTGGTTGACAGTTATACAGGTTTCAGGTGCACAGCTCTACAACACATCGACTGTACACTATAGGCCGTGTTCACTACCCCAAGTCAGGTCTTTGTCTATCACCATTTATGTTTTGAAATTACTCTTATACCTCAAAGGAAATTAATATGAAATGTGCATCTCTTATTTGGATTTCAGATAAGAAATTAACAATACATTAAATCTGCTGAATGTGTTTGGTTAAATGTAAGCTCCTGCTGTGCTTCCATACCCTCTTCGTACTGAGATGTTGGGATGTAAGTGGTGAGTGGGTGTGTGGGGGGAGGCCAGTGCTCAGGAAACCAGAAATCAAAGCTGTTTTATTCGCTCTATATTAGGTTGGGATTGATCCAAGGTGCTGTGGGAAAATACAAGTAAGATGACAGGAAACTTTTCTAATATACAATTCCACAGCCAAATAGGTAGAGAATCTGCATTTATTTTCCTTGGGAAATTTTATAGGGCTGAAAGCAAGAACAGTAAGAAGAGGATTTTATTTTATTTTTTGATACCTAGGTATTGTTTATAAAAAATTAATAGCACCATACACTGTATACCTGAGAACAGAAGTTTCTGCTTCATCCTTTCATATCTCTGATTTCCAGTCCTCAGGGGCAAACCTATGTAACTCATGCATCTGTTCCTTCTGACACGGTTCATTGCATTCCTAAATACTGGTGTAGCTTATATGACCATTTCTAGGTTTTTCTTTTTATAAGGCAGTTGGCTGCCTACTGGGAGGGAGGAGAATGTCGTTCTTATTCAATGTCGTTTTACCCATTTCCCTCACCACACTATTACTGATACTCCTGTATCTCAATTTCTGAATCACTTTTAGTCATTACATTTTTATGATTGTAAGGCGTATTAAAACTGACTGTCATCATTTATTGTGGTTGCATCTCCTGTTTTGGGCAATCTTTTGCTTTCATTGGAGTTAATAATTCTTTCGGTTGTGTATGTGTGTGTGTTGTCTTCCTGTCCATCAGTGAGTGATCAACCCAGACTTTCTGAGAGAACTGTCAAATGCTCCTAAACTTGCTCAAGTAATTTATGTAAACTATCAATTCCATTATTTTCTTAGACTCATTCTCCTGAAACATTCTGCCTTCATCTTACAATTTGCAATGGTTGTGTTCTAGACCAGCCAAACAACTTGTTGTCATGGGACATGTAACTTCCATTTCTTTTGTGTGTGCTCCTGGGAGGTCTTTGTGCTTTTTCGTACACTGAATACTTATTTTTCAGGTCCCATATTTTTTTTTTTATGGTCAACATTTGTCATTTTTATAAAACATATTCTCCAGAAACTTTCTGAAGAACAATAAATGCAAACATTTTGAGATCTTGGTATTTTTAAATGGCTTTCATATCCTTTGAATGATATTTTGGTTAAAATTGATACTTTGAGTATATAGTAAATTGATTGATAATTTGTCCAAACTGTATGCATTTTACTGTTAGCTCCAAATATTAATTTGTATTACTTCCCCCCCCTTTTTTCTTTGTAGTATCAGTGTGCTTATCAAAAAGACATTCACTATGAACCATGATTTGGTTGCTGTGGAAGGACTCTGGATAGCAACAGCTTAAATTAAATAGAACAGACTGTGGAATCTCAGAGGGAAGGTGGAGGTTGATGGGAAGAGATCAACCAAAGAACTTATATGCAGATATGCATAACTGGACACAGACAATAGGGTGGTGGGAGCTTGGGACAGGGGTGGGCTATGAGAGAAAAAAGGGAATGTATGTAATTCTCTCAGTGATAAAAAAAATTTAAAAAAAGAAATATTTCTCTGTTCAGATAACTGTCTAAATACTAGTAGTAAGTAGCTTGAAATTGTAACTACAGTATTAGGAACCCAGTTCATCTATTCTTATTTCTCTGCCATTTTCAACCCATGCCCTCCAGTTTTTTATTTATCATGACTGGTCTCTCTACTTGCACCCATGCTAACCAACAGGAAGAGAGGGGAGGTGGAAAGGTCCTTCACTTTAACAGCAGTACCAAGAAATCTGCATATGAGTAATTTCATTCCTCATCCACCAGAACATCGTGATATGGTTCTTTTTGTTTTGCTGCCTTTTTTTGCATAGCATTCATATATTTTTTCAAGAATGCATTTTTCCTTTTTGTATTGCCTAATTTTATAGATTTACTTAACATTTTTTATCTAAAAATTCTATGTGTTTTTGTTTTTCTTGAGGATTTTTTTTGTTTGTTATTTGTTTTTGCTGTTGTTATGGACGCATATTTGGTATTCTTTGGAAAGCTATTCATAATTAAAAGTGGAACACTAAAGTGGCAGTTGGATACACTTTCTGGATGGGTCTCATTTATAGAATGAAGAATTTAACTGTGGGGTGATTTTAAAGAGAGTGTTTTTCCATTGGAAAAATCTTGAAATGTCATTATCTTTAGGTGTACTCTTGGTCTGTCCACTGTCCCAAAAGGAACCTGGAAAATATGTTGATGAAGAGAGCAGAGGGTTATTACTATGCAATATGCAGACTCTTGCATTAATTAGCTGGGTTATTATTGCTTCCATGCCCTGGAAGATTATCTTTCTCTCTCTAAGAAGTCAGTTATCAATTATCTATCCACTTTCGACCTGTCAAAATCTGTTGAAATTTCTTTTCTGTACTTACCACCTTTTCCATGATTTCTGCCATTGTTGGAGTATAATGTACATTTTTTTTTATTGTTATATTAGTGGGATTTAAGGAGGGGGCAGAAACGAAAACATGTGCTCAATAGTAAACATGTAAGTGGAAGTTGTCTAATCTTAGTATAGAGTAACTTTGGCAATAACAAGTAAACAGTTTCTCCTATAAGTAACAAAGAGAAAGGAATAATAGTGACGTGAGGTTCTCAAAGAGATGACATCTGTAGGAGGTGCCTTGAGTCTGGATCTTAAATAACTGAACTCACATCTTCAGCAAGAGGATAAGACCGAAAGCAGGGAGGCCAAGGAAGACTTCAACCAATGAGGACATAGCGCAATGACCATTATGTCCCAATAAATGAGTCCATTGTCCAAATTGTGTGCCACTCAGGGAGGGATGCACCTGAGACAGGGTCATGTTCTGTGCCTCTGTTACAGCTGTTCCCTAGGAAATAGATGCACCCAAGAAACAGGTGATGAGGCACTGTCCTTTGTCGTTACAGCGAAATACCTCATTTCTAATGTCATGGGACTCGTCACACTTGCTTCTTTGCACGTGAGCTACCACATTCCTCCTAGCTAGGACTTGACCCTCTTCTTCACTAGACACAGAATTAAGGTGAACTACTGATTAGTTAAAAGGGTAACAGTGAATCCTGGGAATGTGCTCGCTCTTTCTGAAATGCTTTCATCAACTTGTGTTTTCTTAAATTACCTCTATTTAAAATTGTTAAGATAAACATTTTTTATGATGCAGCCATAATTATGGACAAAAGCATTAAACATACTGCCTTGAGCATGGCTGATTGCATTAAAATATATTTGCTGTATTACTGTTTTATTACTGCTGTAATAAATTACCACCAACCTAGTGGCTTAAAACAATAGAACTGTTGATGTTATAGCTCTGGGTGTGAGCAATCTAAAAGCAGTCAGCAAGGCTGCATATCTTTTCAGTGCCCTAATGGGGGGGGGGGGAGAGAGGCAGGGCCTGGAACTTTTGCCTTCTCCAGCTTCTAAAGAGCATCTTTATTCTTTGCCTCATGACCCCCACCCTCGCATTACTTGGACCTAAGTTTGAGCCTTCATGGCTCCTTCTCCAATTGTGACCTTCCTCCTTCCATTTTTATAAGAACCATTGTGATTACTTTGGACTCACCCAGGTAATACAGGGGCATTTTCTCTTTGCCAGGATTCTACTACACTTCAATTCAGGAAATTATTATTGAACTAGGGGCCCAGTGCATGAATCCGTGCACCTTGAAAGGAACTGTGGGTGGAGAGGCTGCGGTGGACACAGGGGCAGGTCTTGGCCCAATCTCCTTGCTCCTGCCCGGCCCCTCCCGCTGCAGCCCCTGGTCCCCTGTCTGCTGGCATCCCCACTCCTGCATCCGCTGCTCTCATGCACTGACATGCCGGCCCTGCTCTTATCTGCTGACAGCGTGGAGCAATTGAGGCCAGTGCCCTCAGTGGGTGTGAGCAGAGCTCCTGCCACAATCACCCCTCAGAAGTAGGGGGAGGTGGAGAAGCCCTCAGGGGTGAGTGATCAGGACCAGCGCCAGGCACCGGCTGTGGGTGTGAGCTGGGTCAGCGCAGGCAGCAGGTCCCGTGAGTGCAGGAGCAAATAATTTTCAGTAACCACCAGAGGCTCGTCCTGATGGCAGTGACTGGTGCACTGCCTTGGTCTGGTGCCCCCGCTCACCTGCTCCACCATCCTGCCACGGCCGATGCCTGCCATGTTCCGCCCTCTGCTGCCTGCTGCCGACAACCACCATGTTCTACATGCAACCCCTGGTGGTCAGTGCACATCATAGCAACCAGTTCGGTTGTTCTGCTGTTCGGTCTATTTGCATATTAGCGTTTTATATATATAGAAACTGGTTGTTCAGTTGTTCAAGTTGTTCAGTTCCACAGTTTGGTCTATTTGCATATTAGCATTTTATATACATAGATGTTATATCTAATTACAATACCTACTATGTTCTTAAACCCACACTCACATACAAAGCATTCCAAAGACTGGTCTCCATCAGAATTTTCCAATAGGCAAATATGTTTCTTTTAATTTATTGAGGGATTTAGTCCCAAAGAAATAGAATCATCATTTGAAATAATAAACATAAGAATTTACTTCATATATTTCTACTTTAGTTATAATTTATTGAAGTATATTATTCCACAAAATAATTTTAATTATACTGTATAATATAGTTCCCCACAAAGGTGTTTGAAGGTATATGTGCATGTGTGTATGGATAGCAATGACATGTCTTGGAGGAAAATCGTGTACTTCCTTTTGGATACCATACCAAACATGTTATCTCTACATTATTTCTTAATATATTGTATAGGTTGATAGTTAATTCTACTGTTAAGTATACATTTTATACTAAGAAGCACCTTTGGGTCTATTAAATGGATTTTCTAAATCTTTTGCCAATCAGTTACAAGTAAATGGAACATATAGTTATTTGGTTAAAATAACCATTGAAAAGTTAGTTATTTGTGAAATTCCAGCTGCTAAGTTGACAACTCTTTAGTATATTGAACATCTATCTGCGCATCTATCTGTTAGTTTCTCTAAGTTTGACATTTTAAATCCTAAGCTCAGTGAGATTTCTGTGTTAATTGTGTATGTCAACCAGGTATTTCACTACTTTTGGAGTGTTGTAATTTCAATATTTGGTCACCTTTTCAGACCATTTTGTTTTGGAAAATACACTTAGAATACAATTAAGACCTATTTTGAGAGACTACAAGGCACAGACCAGGAGAAATGTTAGTACACACAGAAAATGCCAAAGCAGCTTACTTTCGTATTATTAAACAAGCAAGGGTTTACTTTGTGTAACAAAAAAATCCACATAGGCTCAGTTCATGATGTGTTTTGTTAATTTTTTAAAATCTTTCTATATGTGATTTTTAACTGACTTGATTCTTTTTTTCTGGCATTCTTTAAGGTATTATTCTCTTGGACTACCTAAAAACTAAAACATCTGCATGCCTTTCATTCTTGGCCTTCTTAGTCTCTGCTCCATTTCTGTCTCATAGATGCCAAGTTTCTGGAAAGAGCACCCTGCCACTGTAATCATAATTTAGACTCCAGTTTATTGCCTTCAAATTTCTAACGCTGTTTTCCCCATGAGGCATCTCTCTAATGTGAATTTTATTTTCCCAAAACAAAGAGGCATTTTAAGTCCCTAAATTGATCACCAATTGTTTTGTTAAAATATCTGTGTTAGCCTCCCTTTTTCTTTTTATCCTGTACCCATATTTATCTTCATCTCAAGATCTTAGGATCCACCCCTGGATAAGCAGAATTTGGAGATGGCCTCCCAAAGCTGTGCCCCTCTAAACCTGTGACTGTCATGTGATACCACTCCTTGGATGATGTCGTGTTAGATGGCACTATTGACCTTAAGGTTGGGAGATCATTTGGGCATACCTAAACTTATCCCATGAATTATTTCAAAAACAGAGTTTTTCTCTGGCTTTGGAGGAGAGATAGATTTGAAAGAGAAGAATTTGATGCACGAATGCTTTTTTGATGATGGAGGTGATTACTTGGCATGGGGTATAGGTACCTATAGAGGCTGAGTGCAGCTCCTACTTAACAACCATTAAAAATGGGGACTTCAGTCCTACAACTTCAAGGAACTCAATTTTTCTAAGACCCCAAATGAGCTTGACAGAGAACTCTGAACCCTAGATGAGAACACATGTAACTAGCTGACATATTTTTTTAAATATATATTTTTTTATTGATTTCAGAGAGGAAGAAAGAGAGAGGAGAGAGAGAGAAACATCAGTGATGTGAGCGAATCATTGATTAGCTGCCTCCTGCACACCCCACATGGGGGATGGAGCCCGCAATCTGGGCCTATGCGCTGACTGGGAATTGAACTGTGACCTCCCAGTTCATAGGTAGATGCTCAACCACAAAACCATACAAGCCGGGCCTAGGTAACATCTTGATTTCAACCTAAGTAGAGAACTCAGCTAACTATGTTGCGTGTTCTGCCCTACAAAATTGTGAGTTAGTAAATGAGTGTTGTTTTAAGTGACCTGGTCTTCTGTGGTAATTTATTACATAGCAGTATAAAACTAATATATATATATATCTTATCTAATAGAAGAGAAACATGCAAATTGACTGTACCTCCACTACACTCACAAGCCATGCCCACCAGCCAATCAGAATGACTATATGCAAATTAACCAAACCAAGATGACGGCCAGCAGCCACGTAGCTGGAGCAAGCAGGAGGTTTGCTTGCCCCGGCGATGGAGGAAGCCAAGCTTCCCACCTAACCTGGCCAGCTTTGGCCTCTGCTAAAGGCAACAAAGTTTCAATTATAGAAGATAAATAAATCCCAGATACCTGCTTCCAGCCAACCTCCACTGGGAGCTTGAGTAGTTGGGGGCTGTGGCCAGCCTGCAAACAGCCATTAGCCCCTCTCACCCAGGCTGGCCAGACACCTCAGTGGGACCCCTATCCTGATCCGGGACACCCTTCAGGGAAAACCAGCTGGCCCCCATCCATGCACCAAGCCTCTATCCTATATAATAAAAGGGTAATATGCAAATTGACCCTAACAGCAGAATGACTGAGAATGACTGGTCATTATGACACACGCTGACCACCAGGGGGCAGACGCTCAATGCAGGAGCTGCCTTCTGGTGGTCAGTGCGCTCCCACAGGGGGAGCTCTGCTCAGCCACAAGCCAGGCTGATGGCTGCCAGTACAGTGGTGGTGGTGGGAGCCTCTCTTGCCTCCTCAGCAACGCTAAGGATGTCTGACTGTAGCTAGTCCTGCTCCCCGCTGGCAAGTGGGTATCCCCTGAGAGCTTCTGGGCTGCCAGAGGGATGTCTGACTGCCAGCTTAGGCCCAATCCCCCCAGGGAGCTGGCCTAAGCCAGCAGGTGGACACCCCCGAGGAGTCCCAGACTGCGAGAGGGCACAGGCCAGGCTGAGGGACCCGCCCTCCCCCCCCCCCCCCAGTGCACAAAGTTTTGTGCACCGGGCCTCGTGTGTGTGTGTGTGTGTGTGTGTGTGTGTGTGTGTGTATATATATATATATATATATATATATATATATATATATATATATATTTATATATATATATGTAATGAACAACATAAACTGATGAACAAAAACAGATCCAGAGACAGAGAAGCATCGGTCAGACCGTCAAACCTCAGAGGGAAGGTGGGGGAGGGTGGAGGTAAGGGGGAGAGATCAACCAAAGGACTTGTATGCAAGCATATAAGCATAACCAATGGACACAGACACCAGGGTGGTGAGGGCATGAGCTGGGCATTTATTTATTTATAATTAACTTATAGAAGTATATTATTCCACAAAATAATTTTAATTATACTGTATAATATGAGCGGGGGGGGGGCAAGGAGGGGATAAGGACACATATGTAATACCTTAATCAATAAAGAAAAATACCCCACAAAACAACTAATAGGTAACCTTTAAAATGAGGTATTGGCTATTGCTAATTTTGTATACATGCATTTCATGGATAATGTCACCCTTTTTCACTGTTTAAATACCACTTTATTATTCATAATCAACAAATATATATGTGTAGACTTTCAACTCTAGATTTTATACTGATTGCCTATTCTATGTTTATATTTGGCTATCGCCAAGACAACACATATTCAATTGGTTTCAAACTGACTATTTAAACTTAGCACCTTCAGCAACTGGCTCCTCTTTTTACATATAAACCAAAGCTTATAATCAACCATACTACAAGTAGGCAAAAGTTTATACATGAATTCTAGTCCTGAAACTTTTATCAAGCTTTTTAAAGAAACTTGCGTTGATAACCCACTCATCTTTCCTTTCACACTTGTTATTCTGAATCTCTAAAAGATTCCTCCATACCTGTAGAAACTAAAATTAGTAAAGTCTGCTAGACTAAAACAGTGTTTCCAAAAATATATTACATTTTTGTCTTTTTATATCAAAACAGTATGTGTGAATAGAGTTGTCCAAGGGTTCCAGTGGGAGTTCACTGATGATACCTCTCCCTCTAACAAAATGGCAATCCACAGTGATTGTGAATAAACATAAAAACAGGAAGAAACATAGTAATCTGGAAGCCTCAATAGATAAATCACCATCCTAATTTTTCATGTTTATACAGTGTCACAAAAATGTATGCACACTTTGAATAATTATTAATTCCAGTGGGTTAAATCTGAAAAGAAAGAAACATCAGTTGGGCTATCAGCTGTTAAGCGTGTATACGTTTTTGGGGACATCCTGTATATCGAGGCATTTACTACATATTCTGCATGTCAAGAGGAAATATCTTAAACATTAGATTATTAAAACAATAAAATGTCATATCAGTTTAAATAGATTAAGTACAAACCCTAAGAATGTATGAGTAATGAAGTGGAACATAATTCTCCACTTCTTACGTGCCCTTCCTTGACTTCTCTCAATGGGGGTGTCTATGCTGATTTCTAGGAGATGGCAGATTAGGGAGGGATGATATTTAAGCATATGCTGGCTGATATTTTCCAAATTTAAATTTAAATAAAGTCATATAAGTTGCCATTCAAGCATTCTAATGCACCTTAAGCACTACATTTACTAATGAAACTGCAGAACGTTTACAACAATGTGCTTGGAGAAAAAATGATTCCAGAAGAATGACATGTATTTTCACGGGCATATGAAAGTCGTGAGGGCAGAACTTAAAGGTAAGAAACTTGCAAAAACATTAAATACTAGAGTGTGGCATGTTTACTGAATCTTTTTGAAAGAATTTTCAGGAGAAAGGGAAAAAATTTCTCATTAGTAAAGTGATAGATTTGGAGCCTTATAATATCAATCATAAAAGTATACCTTTATACTGTTCCTGGGTTTTTTTCTGTATTTTGGCAAAGATATATTTTTAAATATACACCCCATACATGCATGCATGAGTACCCCATATATTTGTATGTATGTGTCTATATATGTATTCGTGCATATATATATATATATATATATATATATATATATATATCTGTATATATTTGTGTGTATATATATATATATATATATTCATATATATGTATGTTGTTATTCATGAGAAAGTAGAGTGACTATCAGAGCGAACCAGTTTGTTAAGTTGATTGATTTATTCCTACAGAATTTTTATATGATGGAAAAATTACCAAAGCTGTGATGCTTTAGATTATTATAGTAAATTACCCTATATATACATATATTAACAGTCATCTAGTCTTTCATGCATATACAGATATATTTTTAATGTATGTGAGTTTAACAATATTCAACAAGATATAAATAAAAGCCTGGTATAATTTGATAGGTCTTGGAAAATAATTTATGATATACCATGCACAAAATATTCTAGTGGCAACCAATAACTTTTGTGAAATGCAATCAGTTATTTATGAAATCTTACTTGGGCAAATTTCAGCCATTTTGAATATCATCACTGAGGTGAAAACTGGTATAAAGACACAAATGTGCCTGTCACATATATACTTACAACAGACAAGTTTTTTATAATTACAAAGCTACGTTCTAAAAATCTAAAGATAAATCTTGACACTGGCAGCTATATGGTTGACTTAAAGGAGATACAAAAACACTCAAGCCTATGTGTGAGTTATGATCAGGTCTCTTTACTAGGCAGAGTTATTAGAGACAAAAAAACACAGTGGTCTCTTAGGCCCATCATGCTTATAAGTTCAGGATTTTGTGTACTCAGAATTTATTTCTAAATGACATAATCTTGCTCAAAACATCACCCAGAAACTCATTTGCTCTCACAAGAGACTTTTTAATTAACAGTCACATCTGTGCCATTACACTATATTTTTGCAGAGCTAGCAACAACTCAAACCATGTTATTAAATTAAGAAAAAACGTGTATATCTCAAGGGACTTGTTTGGTGTTTCAAGAGCCAGAAGTAGTGATCTCTATGCTGCTAGGGTCTGACCTTGATCACTTAAAGTTTTTGTAACTATATTATTAAATATTTAATAGCATACTGTTTTGATCACCTTTCAAATAAAAATGGCATTACAATTTTAGCTGTTCAAATTATTAAATAAATCTGTTTCAATAGTTTTAAAGTAGCAGATTCCAAGACACTAATACATTGATAATTTAATATTTAAATGCGATAAATAATTTGTAGGGGGGCTAGAAAACTTTGAGATACATTTTATTGTTACATTATCCCCATCTCACTTCTTTATACAAAATGTTTATTTTAAAAAGTTATCATCTGCCAACAAGCCTGCGTGGCTCAGTGGTTGAATGTTAACCTATGAATCATGAGGTCATGGTTTGATTCTGAGTCAGGGCACTTGCCCAGGTTGCTGGCTTGATCCCCAGTGTGAGGCTTACAGGAGTCAGCCAATCAGTGATTCTCTCTCATCACTGATGTTTCTATCTCTCTCTCCCCCCTCCTCTCTCTCTGAAATCAATAAAAACATATTTTAAAAATGTTATCACCTGCCCAATTATATGTAGGTTTAATGAATACGATAGGATGAAATGTCTGATATATTTTACTTCATTCTTCAGAGTTTGCCTATTCTTTACTTGCTTTTCATCTTAAAATATTATTTTCTAATCATTCACTGGAAATGTTGACTAGAAAATTTGCATTTAATTTTTATCTTTAAATTAAAATTCAAGCCCAAACTTATGAATTTACATCTAATATTTAATAATAAAATATTGAAATAAGTGGAATATGAAATATGTACTTAGTAAATCCTTCTCTTTTAGAATCTTTGCTAAGCTAATAGTTGTTATCTGTACATATATTGTGTTTCAGAACTATAATCAGTTACATAGTGGGCATATTAATAATAGCTTTTATTGCCGAAACCGGTTTGGCTCAGTGGATAGAGCGTCGGCCTGTGGACTGAAGGGTCCCAGGTTCGATTCCGGTCAAGGGCATGTGCCTGGGTTGCGGGCATATCCCCAGTAGGAGATGTGCAGGAGGCAGCTGATCGATGTTTCTCTCTCATCGATGTTTCTAACTATCTATCTCCCTTCCTCTCTGTAAAAAATCAATAAAATATATCAAGTAAAAAAAATAATAGCTCTTATTAAGAAAAATGTAATCTACACAGTGCAAAAAGCCTTCAATATTATTACATATATTTCAGATTATTTACTAGAAACTTGAATTTTTACTCAACTTTAAATCACATATAAATTCATGAATTAATTACAATTAATGTTATGGAATATTAAAGCAGAAGTTTTTTTTTAAAAAAAAACTGTTGTTTTTCATGAAGTTTTGCTTAGTACAATTAAATTATCCTTGATATCACTGGAGGCCAGGAGAAGCTGATCTAATTCTGTAATGATGAGACTTCTTTTAAGTGAAATATTTAACATATGTCACCTTCCTCTGATCAGTTCATGATTTATATGAAAAATTCAGTACAGCATCTATAATAGTAATCTTTAATAATAAAAGGGTAATATGCTAATTAGACCAGAAGTCTTCCTGATATCATTCTGGATGTCCTTCCTGATGAAGCCGGGGCTGGAGGGAAGCCAGTTTGGGTCCCAGGTGCCTGCGGATGGCCCGAGGGAAGCCAGCCCGGGTCCTGGGTGCCTGTGGGCGGCAGGAGGAGGGAAGCCCAGGTCTTGGGTGCCGGAGGGAAGCTGGTGCCAGCAGCCTAGGTCCCGGATGCCGGAGGGACACTGGTGCGGGCAGCCTGGGGAAGGAAAGCCTACTCTTGCAAGAATTTTCGTGCATCAGGCCTCTAGTATGATAATATTGTTCCTTTCCAAAAAAGGAAAGGGGACGATGGACTGTGGTTCTGTAGTTTGAAAAATGACCATCTTAAAGTTCAAAGTGTTTAAAAAAAAAATGTATATTTGTCATTGCCATCTATACAAAGATATTTGCATTTATACCAGAGTATAAGTACATGAATTTAGACTGAGATTTTTCTTTTTCTTTTTTGTGAAATACTTATTTTAAACTAGCCTTTCTAGTCATTCATTAAATAAACCTACACAATGTTATATTATGTCTAGACCAGGGGTGGGCAAACTTTTTGACTTGAGGGCCACAATGGGTTCTTAAACTGGACCGGAGGGCCGGAACAAAAGCATGGATGGAGTGTTTGTGTGAACTAATATAAATTCAAAGTAAACATCATTACATAAAAGGGTACGGTCTTTTTTTTTTTTTTAGTTTTACTCATTTCAAACGGGCCGGATCTGGCCCGCGGGCCGTAGTTTGCCCACGGCTGGTCTAGACACATAAATTTTCTTTGTGGTGGATTATGCAACATCGTGTTTCTCTTCTTGAAAACTTGCTATATACAGCATATAATTGAGATTAGGACCATAGAATGCATCTCATCTTTAAAGTGAAAAAGACTTCATAGTGAACTAAGCCAGAACAAATGGGAAAGTCTTAGATTTACAAAGAAACCAAACCACAAAGTAGAAATCGAAGTACATCTTCCTCTGAATTAGCAGAGAAATAAGAAAATTCCTTTTAGATGCAGTTTAACATAATAGGTAGCTGAGAATGCCTGATGACTTGAACTGTGAGAGACTCAGAAAACTGAAGACATTAGTGAGCATTTTAAAGCTGAGTGGAGCACTAGAGAGTTGCAGAAAGACTAAGGAAGTTCCCCACTCTTCAGTGATGCCCATTGGCAGAGCTTGGTGATTTTCCAGGCTGGGTTTAACATCCTGGGTAAAAGAAATAGGGACAATTACTTAGGGTGAATTCTAGATTGGAATATGAAGAATAATTTATCCCAGGGGAAAGGGAATTCTATATAATAAAAGGCGAATATGCAAATTGACCGAACGGCAGAACAACCAGTTGCTATGATACGCTCTGACCCACAAGGGGACAGATGCTCAATGCAGGAGCTGCCCCCGGTGCTCAGTGTGCTCCCACAGGGGGAGGGCTGCTCAGCCAGAAGCCGGGCTCACAGATGGTGATTGCAGCGGCGGCAGCGGGAGCCTCTCCCGCCTCCACGGCAGTGCTAAGTATGGCTGACTGCTGGCTTAGGACATCCTCTGAGGGCTCCTGGACTGCGAGAGGGCACAGGCTGGGCTGCGGGACACCACCCCCCCAGTGAGCAAATTTTGTGCACCGGGCCTCTAGTTTTATAAATAATCAAGAATGTGATTGGAATGATGGACTATTTAATCTAGATTAACCCAGAAAGAGAGAAAAAAGCCAGACAATAAAAGGGGTTCTGTAATTAGGAGACATGGTCATTTCAGAGGCCTGGATGTAATCATAGAGCTGAGGAGCACAGTGGTGGAAGGCAGCACTTACATGAAGTGGTGCACAGTGGGGCCTTGACCTACGAGTTTAATTCGTTCCGTGACGGAGCTCACAACTCAAATTACTCGTATGTCAAATCTTAAAGTGAACGAGTGAGACACGTGATGCTGGGCTGATGTTGTGGCGTTCACTGTGACGTTCGCTGTGCCAGCTAGCTGTGGGGTATCTGAAGCTGGCTCATAACCCAAATTTTAGCTCACAACTCAAAGCAAAATATCGGCTGAGAGCCGGCTCGTATCTCGAAAAACTCGTTAGTCGGGACACTCATAAGTCAAGGCCCCACTGTATAAGAAAGTACTTAAGAAGTGGGAAGCAGGGCTTTAACATTGATTGGCCACAAGCAATTTTAGGTGCTTCTGTGAGAGTAACTAGAGATGAAAGCCTTGTGAGTTGCCTTTAACATATACCAGTACTGTATTTCTCATGGAGATAAACTTTCCAAATCTCAGTTTCCCTATATAACAGAAAACAAAAGCCTGGTGGCTTATTAAAGTATCAGGAGAATTAAATAATGAGTGCCTAATACAGCACTAACATTGTCATGAAATATTTTCCATGTGTGAATTCAACTTTTAAAGCTATCTATAATAATAAAAGCATAATATGCTAATTAGACCAGACTTCCTTCTGGACGACCGTCCGGATGAAGCTGGGGCTGTGAGCCAAGGTGGCCACCGTGGTGGGCAGGGGCCAAGGCAGAGGTGGCTTCTATAGCACCACAGCTGCTGTGGGAGCCAAACCCCTCGCACGAATTTCATGCATCGGGTCTCTAGTTTAATATAATTTGTTTTTTTTTCTTCCCTCACTAACAAAGGGACCACCTGATACATAATCCTTTTAGTTTCATTTGCCATATTTGTATTTTTCAAAGGAAATAGGGCCTCTGTCTGGAACCCACTTTCTGCTGGATTTCTGCAGGTTCTGCTGAGTCAGTTTCCAAATGCAAGTTAGTATCAAACCTGCCAGTGCCTTGGCCACAAGCTAAGTGCAAAAGTCTGCCCGACTTTCTGAAAGCTGTTCATGGTCCATGGGGCTCAGGGGCATGGTGGTTTGTTTAATGATTGACGTGTGCAGTACACCTTCCGCAGGCATTGCATATTGTCTCCTGACGTCACTCTCATATTCCTGGTCTCATCGCCTGTTACCAGGTAGCTTAGGAGGAAATGCCTCTCTACATTTTTCTCTGAACTGTGCTGCCTGTATTGGGAGCAATCTATCACAAAAAGGAAAAGAGAAAAGTTAGAGGCTTTTTTAAAAAATCTGCATCAGTAATTTCAGATCTAGTAGTGAACTTTTTATTTTTACATGGCTTGCTCAAGTGTTGCTTTTTATGCTATTTCATTTTTCATGAAAACGATTTCTGTTTCTCAACTAGAAATAATTATTGACTGATTTCTCCACCATTAACTCTGAGAGTCTCTTGCTTGCTGCTCAGCTATTGGGATACAGATATATTAATTACAGAATCTATTTCACACACTGATTCTGGTATTGTTTTAACACTGTGTGTCTTACTAAAGAACCTAACACCTTTTTATGGGCAAATCATAAGCCAAGTCTATAATGCCCCTTCTGTGAAAATAAGACAGGATGGAAAATTCATGATTAAATTATAGCAGGCCTTTGACCTATTCTGTATATCACTCTTCTAATAAGTATTTCATTGTCAAGCTATCTCAATTTTGTTTCAAAACAGAGATTTTTAGGGCAACATGGTGTCTTATTAACTCTTTCAGCTTACCAGGATTCTATTAAAGTTAGAGCTTTAATGTGCGAGAACTAAGGAATAGGAAATGTGTGCACTTTCGCTGGCTGGCACTTGAATATTAATCACATTTCCATTCATTAAGTTGCTCTTAAATGCACTACATGGTACTGTGCGGGTATAAAAGCGGTACCTTCCGAACGTGTCAGGATGGAGACCTGAGAGAAACTAAGACCCTGTGAAAATCAGATCATTATATTGACCCCTGCTTTGCTATCTTTTTCTCTCACTGATATTCTGTTACATAACTACACTGAGTGCTGAGCAGTATGAGTATATAAATATATATTGGTTGTTTAATGCTGTCAATTGAATAGTAATAGACATATTAGAGCATTCTGTGGTAATGTATTTGGCTCAACAGGCAGCCAATTAGCACTGTAAGACAGAAATATAACTTCACAAACAAGCTATTTGTGTATTTCAGTATTAAATTAGTTTTCTTTTAATTTAGTGAAAGTAATGCTGATGATAAGATATAATGAGTGAACATGCATTTGCAAGCATTTCCTTTTATCTCTAATTCATTTTAGCGTTCTTTGATTTAACATTGAAGGGGATTCATTAGGGAAAACATAGTTATAAATATAAAAATTGTTCATGATAGAAAGAGCACTGTCCAAGGGACAGGTGCATATCAAATCATTTTAATTAAAATAATGGAATTAAGGAGGCATTTTAGAAGATGGTAATGGCTAAGTTTGATAAACTGGAAGAGCCATCTCTTCCCTCCCCTCTGACAGTTGTCAGTCTGGTCCATGTTTCTATGCCTCTGTTTCTTTTTTTTTTTTTTTTTTTGGTAAGTTTAGTTTGTTCATTAGATTTCACATATGGTAATTGTCTTTCTCTTACTGGCTTAACATAATAACTTCTGGGTCCATATATGCTGTCGCAAAATTTAAGATTTTCTTCTTTTTTAAAAAAATGTATTTTGTTGATTTTTTACAGAGAGGAAGAGGGATAGAGAGTTAGAAACATCGATGAGAGAGCAACACCGATCAGCTGCCTCCTGCACACCTCCTACTGGGGATATGCCCACAACCAACGTACATGCCCTTGACCAGAATCAAACCTGGGACCTTTCAGTCCACAGACCGATGCTCCCAGAGGTCCTCAAACTTTTTAAACAGGGGGCCAGTTCACTGTCCCTCAGACATTCCACACATGCGCACTGCGGGCCCCTGATGAGTCGGCTGCTAAGCAGGACAGGCAGCGGCGGCAAAAACACCCGGTGGACCGGATAAATGTTTTCGGCGGGCCGCATGTGGCCCACGGGCCGTAGTTTGAGGACCCCTGCATCCACTGAGCCAAACTGGTCAGGGCAAGATTCTTTTCTTTTTAATGCTGTGTAGTAATCCATTTTGTAAATGTATCACAGCTTTTTTTATCCACACATCTACAGATGGGCACTTGCACTATTTCCAGATCTTAGCCATCTAATATAATAATAGAGGAATATGCAAATTAGCTGGGATGCTGTAATGTCACCACTGATCTACAAGTGGCAGAGAGCTACAGGAGGGCGGGGCAGCAAGCTAATAGTGGGGAGAGCTACAGGAGGGCGGGGAAGCGAGCTACAAGCAGTGGAGAACTACCATTGGCGTTGGGCTGGGTGGCCAGCTGAGGCAAGCCTCAGCGAGCTACTCACGCACGGATTCGTGCACAAGACTACTAGTTGTAAATAATACTACAATGAACATAGGAGTGTGTATATTCTTTCAAATTAGTGTTTCAGGATTCTTAGGCCATATTCCCAGGAGTGGAATTGCAGGGTCATGTGGTAGTTAAATTTTTTATTTTTTGAGTAAATGCCATATTGTTTTCCATAGTGGCTGCACCAATCTGCATCCCCACCAACAGTGCATAAGCATTCCTTATCCTCCACATCCTCAGGAGGGAGCACTTATTTGTTGATTTATTGATGATAGTCATTCTGGCAGGTGTGAGCGGATATCTCATTGTGATTCTAATTTGCATCTCTGATGATTAGTAACCTTGAAGATTTTTTCGTATGACTACTGCCTCTCTGTCCTCTTTGAGAATTGTCTGTTCAGGTTCTTTGCCCATTTTTAATTGTATTTTTTGTCTTCCTTGTATTGAGTTGTATAAGTTCTTTATCTATTTTGAGAATTAATCCCTTATTACATGAATCATTGGCAAATATGCTATCCCATACAGTGGTTTCCATTTTCCTTTTGTTGGTGCTTTCTTTTGCTATCAAAATCTTCTTAGTTTGGTATAGACTCATTTTTTTTTATTTTTTTATTTTCTTTCCCTTGCTATAGAAGCTATATGGGCAAAATACTGCTATAAGAGATACTTGGGATTTTACTGCCTGTTTTCTTCTAAGTCTAAGATGTATGTCACTTTGTGATTTACATTTAAGTCTTTTATCCATTTTGAGTTTAGTCTTATATAGGCTATCAGTTGGTGCTATTTTATATTCTCGATGACCTTTTTATCCTTGAAATTCTTCATAGGCTTTATTAAGATCTTTATGTTTGCTCTGTCAAGCATTAGTTCATACCCGCATTCAAAAATGCTCAAGGTAAAACCAATTCAGCCATGCTATATGAAACAGAAATTTGTGAGCTCATTCCCAAGTCAACTGTGCAGAAAAGTAACTTCAAAACCATTTTCTAAGGTTAATTTTGACTGCCCTGCCTAGAGGCATTACCAAGCCTTATCTCTCAACATAGGGTAGGTTCTTCAATTCAGATGCTTTCATTGAAGGAAAATGGTTGAGGAAAAAAGATTTCATCTTTTCTCTAGTTTAGTAGTCTGTGTCAACCTCATTTTGGACATATCAATGTAATCTTATTTACTCTGATTATACATGGGAGCCTCATTTGATCTATTATAAGTTTGTCTCCCTTTTATTTTATATTAATCATATTTTAGTAGGAGAGGGCAGTTCTGTTGCCAAGAGCTACAGAGAAAATTTTCGTTTTCATGATTATATGAGAATCACAGCAGACGCAAGAAAATAGGCAGAGATAAGGTCCAAGGAGGTAAGAACTGATGGAGATGATCATGTCAGGTAGATGGGTAGGAAAATTAGAATACAGTATTGTGACTGGGCATGAAATATGTAAACTAATGACATTATTGAATGATTAAAGCAGATTCAAACTCAGAGGAAAATCTGGCACAGCCATTCCTAATCAAAGGCTATGGAAAATACAGTCGGATATTATTTTACTATACTACCACAAGGTCATATACCATGAATCTACTACATGGTGAGAAATAGCAATAAAGTATATGTGGAAATTTGAAGAAGAAAAATCATTTTACCTGACAGAGACTGGATTTATTTATTAGCCTATATAAATTATTGAATTGAATAACTTTAGTAAATTTTAATAAGTACCTCTCATCATGGTGAGAACTGCAGAGGAAAAAAAAAAGGTTTAGATACATTAAAAAAATTGAAAGAAGGGAAAAATGTGTTTTCTTTCTATCTGAATATAGTGTCAGTAATTTAGATCATTGTATAAAAATGATAAAGTGTAAATAAAATAGTGGAAATACTATACTAAAGAGAGGTTATAAATTCTCTGTATGTAAACATAAGGAAAATTTTTATCCAAGAGTTGTCACTTGAATAAAATTATTAGATGATCAAGGACTCACCCGATGGCACTAACTGGAGAGGACATTTTATAGAAGCAATAAGCCTGTTCAACAGCATTGCATTACTATACATTTTAGTTTATATTTGAAACATGAAAGTTTACATATATAAAGTTTGAGATGCAAATAAAGGCATTAAGGAAAGATTAGTAATTTTCAACCTGTATGCTGCAAGAGGCACACTGGTGTGCCACAAGAATTTTTAATACATGCAATACCTGACAATTAGGGGCACTGACCCTTTTTTCCCTTGGGTTGTCAAATTAAAAACTGACAACAGGCGGAAACCGGTTTGGCTCAGTGGATAGAGCGTCGGCTTGTGGACTGAAGGGTCCCAGGTTCGATTCCGGTCAAGGGCATGTACCTGGGTTGCGGGCACATCCCCAGTAGGAGATGTGCAGGAGGCAGCTGATCGATGTTTCTCTCTCATCGATGTTTCTAACTATCTCTCTCCCTTCCTCTCTTTAAAAAAATCAATAAAATATATTTAAAACAAAAACAAAAACAAAACAAAACAAAAAAAACTGACAACAGCCAAAACATAAGCTGTCCAGTGTGAATGAGTGAAAATTATAATTATTTTTGTCACATTTGCCAAAAATATACATATTTTGGTGTGCCATAGTATGTTAGTAAGTTTATGTGTATCATAAGATGAAAAGGTGGAAAAATCACAGTATTCGACAATCAAAATAGAAAGAATTAAGTTATGGATGGTCTACTTAGATATTTTACAACAGAAAAGGCAGTAGATGATTTTTGTGTTTTGGCTTGATCACTCTCCCAGTAATATAAAAAAAATGATGTGAATACATTGAACAGAGAGATTACTTGGGAAGTATTTGTAGTATTCTTGGAGGTCCAGAATGAAGACCTCCAATCATCTAAGGATGATTAGGTAGGTAAAAAGAAATTTGAAATATTCAAGAGCTAACTTAATAGGATTCAGTAAGTGATTGGCTAAGCGCATGGAAGGAAAAATGAAAACCTAGAGTAGACCATTCCTTAAATCTGAATTTTCCTGTCGGGTTGCAAATTGGTGTCATTGCCTGAAGTTAGCAAAACTAGGGGGGAAGTGGGTTTGCATTAGGAAGTAGTTTCAGGATCAAGAAAGGGGAAATGAACTTACTTTTTGACATAGTGAATTTTTATTATCATTAACACACCCGACAGATGTCAAAAAACAATTTTATTCCAAAGCTCAAAACCAGAGACTGAATATACTGGTTAGTTAAGTCATCTCTACATGTTTCTAAGCTCACTGTGGAAAATTAATTTTTAACTAATCTTTGAAATCTGAAATGACTGGAATGTCACTTTATGAATGATAGATTCTCATGACTTTTTTCTGAAAGAAGTTACAATTAACTCATGCTTCCTGAACTTTTGCAGCATTCTTATATTTTCCATGTTGTAGAGTTTCTGAAAGCTCAAAGTTTTCAATTTGCACAGAATGGCTAAATATATGTTAACATGTTGACTGAAGTATTCATGATTCTTCAGTTGGATTTTAAAGATAAATTTATGGGAAAAAATCAGAACAGTTTTATTTGTAGTCCATGTTGGATATGGATATGTTGGACAAAAGAAATTCCATATTCATAACTTTAAGCTAATGTAGCTATGTATATGATACAGTGAAAACTAAACTTTCAAAATTTTGATTCAATTTCAATATCAAATCAATATATTGAAATTATTGTAGTATTCATCTTTTTTGATTGGGTTACATTGTTATAGAAAAGGATAGTTTCTTTTTGTCATTCATTTTGATTAACTAACAATCCTACCAGATATGGACTGGATCAGTAAACTCAATATTACTTTTAATACAAATAGCTTGTAATATCCCAAAATATCACTTTTTTTGACATGAACTAAAATATCTAATAAAGGGGTGACAAAAGCACTAGAATGAAAGCCATCGTTATATTGAGTTAGACATTTATTTAACTGGTTAGGATTCTGACTGAAATAACTGCATTCAGTTTGTTAACAGGTCTGTGAGGTGTTTTTTGTTTGTTTGTTTGTTTTTAAGGCTGCAAATTTTTTAAACTGTTCCACTGATAGTTCCAGTTCTGCCTTCACTCACTGCATGAATTTCAACTTTACATTTGGCAAGCAACAGGAAATTACCCACAGTGCTTATCCTGAAATATAATTTAGGATATATGTTGATTCTTCTATTTTTTAATAGCATCTACTGATAAATTATTTTATTGGGAATTCAAACAACTGGAGTTTATTTCATGCTCTCTAATTTTGTGAGAAGCAAGTGATAACGAACAGTCTGATACCATGACCTATATTCATAAAAGCAACTGAGAGACGTTGGTCAGTACAAATCCTGTATTAACAATCATACCTTCTGCAATCAGATACTGGATGTGTGTGGAGCAAAGTCATGCGCACTAAAGATGACTGTTGATGATTGAAGTAGCAGAAGAAAAGGATGGCTTATTTTTCTGAGATTTCAGGCTCTGGAGTCTAACAGCCTGGATTTGAATCATTATTATTTACTGTAGTTGTAGTGTCAGATGTTGGTTATGTTACTCCAGCTATGACACATGTGGGACATGTGCAATATGTATGTATTCATGCCCAGTTCATTAGATATATTTACTCATTTTTATAATATAAATGTATAAGTAGATGATTATACTAATTCCCTTTGTGTAGGTGAGGAAACAACTATGGTTGGGGAGCATGCCCAAATTTATTGATCAGTATGTGTAGAAACCATGTTATCAGACTAGCCAAGTCATTATAGATCCCTAGGATATTCTATTATGAATTCTGTTCTAAATTTATTACTGTAGAACAAAACAGGGGGCAAGTGAGAGATCTCATAGGACTCACTGAAAAAGTGTACATTAACTAACTTCTAAGATAATATAATTGGAATTGAAAGATACAGACATTATTTATTTACCTAGAGACCAAAATAAGAATTAGAGTTCTAGTTTACAGTATGAAAAATTGATTTCAGTTACTTTAGATGCCATTTACTAGAAAATACCAGCTAATCCTAAATGGTTATTGGCATTGCTATTCTTTGGATCTGCCTAACTCTGCTGTTTAAAAAAAAAAAAGGAGATTTGCATTCTTTACTCTTTTCTTATTGGAGTTAAAAAATCATACTAGTAGTTACAGCTTTCTTGCATTTATGAAGGCCCCTTTCTTGAACACTTGTCCAAACTCATGTATATGTTTCATTATTTCCACATATAAATGTATCTATATTATACATAGATAAGATTACACATACTTTATGTATATCTACATATATAAAAGCCTAATATGCAAGTTGTCACCATGGGAGTTCAACCAGGAGACAGATCACTCGCTATGATGTGCACTGACCACCAGGGGGTGGCACGGAATGAAAGGAGGCCCTGGCCAGCAGCCGGGAGGCCCCAATTGGCCCTAATCACCAGCCAGGCCTAGGACCTCTACCTGTGTTCCCACCGGGCCTCTAGTTCATGTACATGTATATAATATATATATATATATAAATTCCCTATAGTAATTATTTGAGACTTTCAAAAGTATATTTTATGTACTTATTCTCACTTAATCTCATTTTTTGCATATTTTTTCTTCCATAGCTATTATGTATCATGGGAATGTATGAATTCTATAATTTACATAAATACGTGATATTTACACGTATGTATATCTATACTAATAAAAGGGTAATATGCTAATTAGACCGGGTTGACCGGACATCCGACTTCCTTCCGGACAAAGCCACTGTGGAAGGGGCTGAGGCAGAGGTGGCTAGGGGTGATCAGGCCACAGGGGAGCAAGCAGTTAGGGGGCGATCAGGCCGGCAGGTGATGGCAGTTAGCGAGTGAACAGGCTGGCAGGGGAGCGGTTAGGGCAGCCGTGGGCAAACTACGGCCCGCGGGCCGGATCCGGCCCGTTTGAAATGAATAAAACTTAAAAAAAAAAAAAGACCGTACCCTTTTATGTAATGATGTTTACTTTGAATTTATATTAGTTCACACAAACACTCCATCCATGCTTTTGTTCCGCCCCTCTGGCCCAGTTTAAGAACCCATTGTGGCCCTGGAGTCAAAAACTTTGCCCACCCCTGGGTTAGGAGGTGATCAGGCTGGCAGGCCAAGGTGGTTAGGGACGAGCAGGCAGGCAGGCAGGCAGGCAAGCAGTTAGGAGCCAGCAGTCCAGGATTGTGGGAGGGATGTCCGATGGGCAGTTAGACATGCCCCGAGGGGTGTCAGATTGGAGAGGGTGCAGGCCGTGCTGAGGGACACCTCCCCCCATGCACAAATTTCGTGCACCGGGCCTCTAGTAGAAAATAATGGAACAAAGTAAAACATGGATACCTTTCAGGATATTTAAACTCTTGAAGTTTCAGAGTCATGCCTAAGGAAAGTTTAATCAAAAACATATTAAAATTGACATGTCACCCTAGTCAGTTTGCTCAATGGATAGAGCATCAGCCTATGGACTGAAGGTTCCTGGGTTTGATTCCAGTCAAGAGCACATGCCCAGGTTGCAGGCTTGATCCTCAGTGTGGGGTGTGCAGGAGGCAGCTGATCAATGATTCTTTCTCATCATTGTTGTTTCTATCTCTCTCTCCCTCTCCCTTGCACTCTCTAAAATCAATGAAAATATAAATAAAATGAAATAAAATTGACATGTCATATGAATATTTCTCAGTGGTGATATATTCACTAGTATATACCACTCTCAGTGAGTCCAGATGTGGATGCTTATGATCAAAGATGAATAAGACCTCTATATTTGGGACACACAGACTTTAGATCAGTGATAAATAGATGTGTTCAGGATCTGAATACTTTTTTTATGAGGAGGCTGGAAGACAGGCTGTGAATCAATTCTGAAAAGAAGAAAGACTGAATCTAATAAACCCGAGATACTATATTTGAAGAGCACAGCATACAGTAACTCATAAAAGCAATGATGTGGGTGTAAATGTGATGTGTTATGAAAGGCGCAGGCAGCCTCCCTCAATGATATGAAAATGTGAACCATCTTTACTGTTGAGGGTTGCTGATTATTGAGCAATAATTGCTGACTGCTGACTCAGGGCACAGGTTTTATTGTTATTGTTTGTTGGTTTGTTTTGCACATGGAAGTACTTTTCATCTTCTATTGCTTTGGCTCTGTGAACAGTAATCCCTGGTAGTATGGCACGTTTTTCTTTTTATTTGTAAACTTCACATTGAGGTATTATAAACCATGCAGAGATGCCCACAAGTCATAAGAGAGCTTTTGAATGAACTTTTACCAAGGTAACATATCCTTGTAACTAGTACTTACTAGTAGATAAAGAAATAAACATAAAAATAAGCATAAGACACTTGCTTTGCCTCTTTCAGCCACTAAACTGAGTCTCCAAGATGACCACTAGTCTTGTAATTTAGGTAAATGTTCCCAGTTATTGGACTTTATGTAAATGAAATCATACTGCATATACTCTTTTGTTTTTGCTTCTTTTTTTCAGCATTGTGACTTGGAGATTCATCCACATCATTTTAAGATATAGTTTCAAATCACTTATTCTCAGTGTTCACAGGGATGTCCACTAGAACTCTAGTACTGGAATAGTTCTTTATGCTATAAAGTACAGTAGCCATTAGCCACATTCAGTTATTAAGCACTTACAATATGGCTGGTATAACTGTGAAACTAAATATTTAATTGTATTTAATTTTAATTTAGTTTAAATTTAACCATGTGGTTAATGGTTACCATAATGGACCACACAGTATAGAGCATAAAATTTGTATGCCACGGTTTAATCATCCATTCTTCTGTAGAATAACTTTTGGATAGTTGCAAGTTTATACCATTATTAATAGTGTTCTTATGCAAGATTTTTTTATATTTTGGGGGGTGAAAATGCTTATACATTTCCACCATGTGCTTATGCAGAAGTTGTATTACAACTTGCAATTTTAATAGACTATGTCAAATAATTTTTCACATTGGTTGCACCAAATTACCCTCTTAACAGCATTGTATTTAGTTGTTATTACCCTACATTCTCATCAATTATATTGTCTGTCTCTTTCATTTTCACCATGTTGGTAGGTGTAAAATATAGTATTTATGGTTTCCATTTCAATGTTTATTAGTAAAGAAAAGGAGTATCTTTTCATAGATAATGACAATAGTGCTCCACCATCTGGTCTTTTCCCCAAACTCTCATTACCCTTGTGTAACCATAGTAACGTATCAGAAATTTCCCAATGGAATGAAATTCTACCAAATATTGTTGCTAGGACTTCTCAAAACTGTGAAGGATTTGAAAAGCAAGAAAAGACTAAGCCTCTATTGCAGTCCAGAGTTGCTTAAGCAACATGGCAACTAAATGTAATGCACTGTGCTGGATGGGATCTTAAAACAGAACAGAAGTACACTAGGTAAAAACTAAGGAATTCTTAATAAAGTCTGCACTTTAGTTAACAATGATGTATCATATTGACTCATTTAATTATAAGAAATAAGACTATACTATGTAAAATGACAACAATAGAGAAATCTCAGTAGAGGGGCCATATGGGAATTCTGTGTCGTATCTTTGCATTTTTTATCTGTCTTCACATCCTAAAATGAAGAGCTTGTTTTTTTAAAAAAAAATAGACCTAGAATGCATTTTTTAAACTTCATTTCCACAATATTGAGGCTCCCGCTCTTACATCTTAAAAAACAAACACACAAAATACATTAAAATTTTGCTGATAAATATATTGATTAATCTCATGTAAAATAAAAATTGAAGTTTTCATATCTACACGTGCTTAAAAGAATGAAGTAAAAGTTTCCCAAAATGCAGTGTGAAAGGTCACTAAGTACTCAAAGGTGCCTTTTGTAGACTCTGAGAGATTAGAAGGAACATAGATTGTTACACTGCCTCACTGCACGATACTCCATGATTGACTTACTGTGACAAATAGTAAATGAGATTTTTTTTAAAAAACCACAATGCCATAGTGACTAGTTTTTCTGCCCCAACCATCATAGGTAACACAAGCCAATATGTTGTCTTTTTTTTTTTTTAAAGAAAGAAACATCGCTTTTATTTTATCAACACAAGAGATTAATTTCAGCACAGCTGATCTCCATGAACACATTTCCCTTAGACATTGCCAAGGTGAATGGAATTTTGACTTGTCTGGTGCACTTGTCCTGGATACAAAGCTTAAGCCCTTTTAAAGCAAACACAACTCACAATCTATCAAGTTTGCTTTTTAAAGTTCAAGCTGCTTATTTCTATTTCCATCTCAGCCTTTACGTGCTCTGCTGGGTTTTTTCTCCTTGTCATATTCCTTGGCTGCTTTTTATATACTGAAGACTTCAGACTGTCGTGCTTCAGATTTGGTTAGTGAACACTGAAATAAGGAACAAAGATTACTGGATTAGGGTGGCAACTATGTCCCACTCAGTGCACTGAGCTTCCAGGCATAAGCCCAGGTTGATGTTTATTTTAGTGGGAATTAGACTGCAATGAAGAAATCAGTTTTCTGTGTCTATGTGCGGAAGAGTGAGAAATTTGGTGGCCTGTGTGCATATTTTTAAATGGATGGCTTCAAGCAGTATAAAAAGTACAATAGTGAAATATGATAACATGTACATCTGAAAAATAAAAAATGAATATATTGAACTTATATATTTTGCATCATTTGGCATTAAAGTAAATTTGTAAGCTTTACACATTTATCTTAATATATGCAATACATTTGAAACTGCCTTTAAGTTTTCAGTGATTTATGAGTTATTTTGATGAAGGATTCCATTGACACTGTTGCTCTAAATTTCTGGATTTTCACACACCCAATTAAGTAAAGGAGACCTGCACTTTGACATAGGAGTCCTGGTGTGTATTTCAAGAGTAATACCAATCAAGTTCATTTGTGCTGATGTGTTCATAAATGAATACTTATTTTTGATGAAAAACTCATCTTCAATACACAGACTTCTTTATCACTGCACAATAGGCATATTTTGCAGAGTTCCTTTGAAGAAGATGATCTGCAATAACATGTTTGTGAGATTCTAAAAACAGTAATTTCAGACATTAAAGGAGAAAATATTAGAGAGGCTACTCAGGGAGATAATTTGGTTCTCTCATGGTTTCCTTCAAAACATCTATTCTCCTTTCCTTTGGTAACAGAATCTTCATTTATTTTGGGAATCGATCCCCCACAAGATGCTGTGTTCCACAAATTACGCCTTGGATTTACAAAGCCCAGTGGTAGGATACTGAGGCAGGTTAGTATTCGCCATCCCCCTGGACGTAATTTTTAGCTGAGAAAGGGCATTTGGCCACCAAAACTGTGAACATCAGATTCATTTGAATGGAGTGAAAGGGACCAGGAGAAGATGATATATATATATATATTTAGATTATTGAGAGGACGACACCTTCAAGCCTATATCTGGTGGTTATTTGTGCTCCCCTTGAGACATGTCTCAAGACATGTCTTGAGACATCTTGCAAGAGAATGGGATTCATACATACATGGGCACAGCCAAAGTTCAGACAGAAATATTTCTGAAGAACATTTTTTCTTCAGGAAATTTTTGGATGACTTTCTCCAACTTCGCTTGAAACTAGTAGTAGGTTGATCTTCTCCATTAGATTTTGAAGGTATTTGATTTGGGTTCTTGTCACTTTCATTGAAAACTAACTGACACACACTTGAAAGCTTGCATACAGCTATGTTTCTGACCTGTAGTTCTTTTTTTGCCTTCTGACTAACATGGCACAGAACAGTCTATGGCAGTTTGCACAAAAATTAATGGAAAGGGGCCCACAATGCTTATGAGTAAAATAACAATATAAATCATCTCACTACAGAGACAAGCACCTTGAGCTCTTTTTATTATTGTTGATAGTATTTTTTTCTTTATTGATTAAGGTATTACATATGTGTCCTTATCGCCCCATTGCGCCCCCCCCCGCCCCCACCTTGAGCTCTTTATGAAGTAGCAGCTACTAGAATAGTCAGTTCAGGATATGGTTCAGTAACATGATGACACTTTATGACAACAGAAACTTGGAATAATCTAGAATATTTTTTTGTATTTTTTAAGAAAGACTCACCTCAATAGTTTATAGTCTCATTTGAATGACTTTGTATTGGAAAACACTGTTGGTCTTTGTTGGAATATAATTAAGAAATTAAAATGTATACCTGCCAAATCAATAAAATCTAAATGGTCAGAATTGAGGAATTTGGGCATAATCTGCATTAAGTCCCATTTGTCATTCAGTAGAATTATACCCTTATTATTTTGATGTTTTAATGTTACACTTTTGATTTACTTTTTTATTTTTTTAACTCTCACCCAAGGATATTTTTCCATTGATTTTTAGAGAGAGTGTAAGGGAGGGGGAGAAACACAGAGAAAAAAATTGATGTTAGAGAGACACATCATCAATTGCTTGCCTCTTGCATTCATCCTGGCCAGCGACTGCAACCTAGGCACATGCCCTTGAAGGGAATTGAACCCAGGACCATTCAGTCTGCCAGCTGACGCTCTATCCACTGAGTAAACCAGTTAGGGCTAATGTTACACTTTTATGGCAGTGATTCTTTGTCTCCATTCACCTGGAATACTTCAGAATTTCACAATTGGAAAGCAGCATTAAGTAATAATTAAGTTTCATTAAAATGTATGAATGTTTTTCCTCTCATCAAAGGAAGAGAATATTGGAAACAGTTTTGGTAGATAACATGCCAATCTGCTACAGAAATCAGACTCATAGTTTTGAAATTTTGGCACATGTTGCTTTGTGGAATATTCCAAGGAGTCAAATAATTTCACATGGTCTATAAGCTTCATGGTGTTGGAAACTGAGGTGTCCTGGCTTGTTTTAAGTCAGAATTAAGGATGTGCCAGCCTGTCACAACTCCTGTGCACAGAGTACGTTATAGCTCTTCACACCCCTTTGAGTTTGTATCAGTCCTTGGAAAATAACATTTTTTCCTCAGAATGAGCTGTCACTATCAATTTAAATAGTGGCTGTAGAATTGGAATTCATCCAAATTTTCAGCAAGCCATTTGCTTCACTATGTCACAAACTGAGTGACTTGCAAAAACATATTTTTTTCATACTGTTTTAAAGCAAATACAATACTATCTCCTCAAAGATTGCAGTAATCATTGAAGATATTTTAATTCAAATATATATTTCTAAATCTATTTTTCTGCTTTGTTGGCATTTCTGATTCACTTTTTAGTAATCAGCCAACGCCTTTTTTATTTTTTTTCTCTTTTCTTTATTGATTAAGGTATTACATATGTGTCCTTATCCACCATTGCCCCCCCACCCTCCCCACTCATGCCCTCACCCCCCTGGTGTCTGTGTCCATTGGTTAGGCTTATATGCATGCATACAAGTCCTTTGGTTAATCTCTCCCTCTTACCCCCACCCTCCGCTGCCTTCCCTCTGAGGTTTGATGGTCTGATCAGTGCTTCTCTAGTGTATTTTGACTCTGCAGTTCTTCAGCTCTGGGCATCAGAGACCACCGGCCTGCAAACATCTTTGTGACGTCTAGTTTCTGTTCATGTTATAAAAGTGTAAGACACCAGATACTATATGATAAAGATCGTGTTCAGTGTAAAATATTGTGAAACACACATCCTGAATAAAAAGGGTTCTTCTCATTTTGGCACATTTATCCTCCCTGGACTGTCATAAAAACTCCATGGTTGGGAATGGTTTAATATTGTCACCTGTCCCTGAGTGTAACATAGCCGTCTGCATGGGAATGAAAATGCAAAGTCAGCTGCATTTTTTCCTGGAGGAGAACATCCATTGTGCCCTTCTTAGCTTTCATGTCCATTTTATTCCAGATTCATAACATAAGCTCTTATTTTTCAGGAGAAAAATAGTTGATCAAGCACAGAGATTTCAATTCGTATAACCTATCAATTTCTATTGTTTTTATAAGAAAACTTAATTCAAATAAACCTACATCAGACCTATTTGCAGGAGATTATCACAAGTGAAATTAAACATGACAGGAAAGACATTGTGCAATTTGTGGGAAGATTAGTACCTGATACCTGGGAGGTCCCGTTGATGAGAAATAAAGTTCTGGTCGGGCATTCAGTTCTAACTGAGCCTGACATCTCAGTCTCACTACATCTTGCTGTGTCATCTGAGCTCACCAAGTCATTTATCTCGGTGTGCATCAGCCACTTCATCCAGGAAATGGGGATAAAACATTAACCTGCCTTTAGCAATGAGCAGCTCTAAAGGTCCCAACAGTGTAGCAAATGCAAAAGCCTGCGAGGTATTGGAAGTGTCACAATAGAGTAGAAAAATCACCTATGATGATGATGCTGGAAAAAGCAAATTAATTTACCCTACATGTAAAACACAATTTCCCTTCACTTACATGATGTCAGAAATATCATATCTGGTGGCTCACTTTCGTCTATCTTCGGATATAATCTGAACCTGAAGTAACTTATGTGTCCCTAGCCAATCAATAAATTCTTTGTTGCATCTCTTCTACTTGTATGCTGTCCCAGGAAATCTGCGTTCTCATGTGAACAAATTCTTCCATCTTTAACATTTACAATTATTTAGTGTGTTCCCTGTACTTCACTGTTAATTACTTCCCTGTCAATCACAGGTGGTGTATATCCCATGGCCCTAACTAATTCAGAGAAGTGGTGTTATGGGCTATCTTATTTCTGCTATGTCACTTTCATTTGCAAATTATTGATCTGACACTACCATTAAAATCACTTCTTACAAAGTTCATTCCACCTGCTTTAGCTAGACTTCATATTCTCAATGCCCAGGAGGTTTTTAGCAGCTTCAGCACCTTGTTCACACTCTTTGTATGTAGAGTGTCTTGCCATCTATCTCAGTGATATATGATTTCTTACTGATGACTTATTTCTCTTCTAAATTTGCTAAACATGTTTTTTAATCTTTGAAGAGCATTGAATTTTATCATTACTAGGTGTTATTCACCTACAAGGGCAATCAACCCTATTATCACATCACCCTGAGCTGTGCATTGGTTCTGGAATTGTTTAACTTCATGGTCATACCAAACACCTTGGTCATTGCTAGCTCTGTATTGACAATGGCATTAAATGGTCCTCCTCTTTCATTGTTAGCTTAAGTATCCTATATAATAAAAGCCTAATATGCAAATCGACCAAACTGCTGAACAACCTGTGGAAAAACCAGTCGCTATGATGCCCACTGACCACCAGGGGGCAGACGCTCAAAGCAGGAGCTACCCGCAGGCCCCAGGCCAGCCAACGCGGGTTCCAACAGGGGCCCCTTTGATCGCCCTGCCGGTCACCCCACAGATCAGCCCTGATCTTCAGCCAGGCCTAGGGACCATACCCATGCACGAATTTTGTGCAACAGGCCTCTAGTATAACCATAAACCACCACCCTGTTTTATCAAGTCTTTGGTAGCATAATGGTTGTTTTATTCTGCTTTAGCTCTTCTGTGTACACTGCTGTCTGTCTTCAACAGCATCCTAGCTCAATGACTTAAGGGATCTGATATCTTCATGCTTACTCCAAGTGTTATTTTCAGGAAAAGACATAATTAACTCATATTAAAGCCACATTTGAAATTTTACTGTGCACTTGTATTACCTGAGAGCTTGTTTAATATCCACTTTCAGTCTCCACTAGCAGAAATATGATCTGAACTAGCCTAGGAATGTTTACATAATTAGCACACATGGTAATTTTGATTCTAGGAGTCCACTGACCACATTTCAGGAAATTTATACAAAAGAATAGGTGATTAATTATAGCATGAAGTATTTCCCCATCCATAAGCATTTTTATTTTACTGTGTTATTTTAAGCAAAGGAACTTAGTCATTTATTAATGGACTTAGAACTTGAAAAATGAGGAGAAAAAAGATTTTTTTTTCCTGGAAAATCCTTGAATTATATTTACACTTTTATATTCTATATGTGGTAGGTAGTCCCCTCTTCTCCATCAGGGATACAGTCCAGACTCCCAGTGGATACCTGCAACAGCATACAGTACTGACCCTATATATATACTATGTTTTTTTCTATACACACATACCTATGTCCTGGAAGCCAGTCCATTCTTGCTGCTTGACACAGTCGCTGCAGGGAAGAAACATCCAACACCTATGATAAAGTTTAATTTGTAAATTAGGCACTGTAGGAGATTAACAATATAACTAATCATAAAATAGAATTATGAAAATGTACTGTAATAAAAGTTATGTGAATGTGGTCTCTCTCTCAAAATATCTTATATATTGTACTTACCGTTCTCCTTTTGGTAACCATGTGAAATGACAAAAATGCCAAACCCATACCTGAGTCTGTTTAGGCGAGCGGTTCTCAACCTGTGGGTCGTGACCCCTTTGGCAGTCAGACACTTTCACAGGGGTCGCCTAAACCTGCATATCAGATATTTATATTATGATTCATAACAGTAGCAACTTTACAGTTATGAAGTAGCAATGAAAATAATTTTATGGTTGGGTCACAACATGAGGAAATGTATTTAAAGGGCCAGAAGGTTGAGAACCACTGGTAAGCATCCCTTACTTGAAGTAAAAGGCTTTGTAATAATTTCAGGATATCCCTTGCTGAAGTCTTCATATGATTCCAGTGCTTTCTGGTGCAACATGTCACCATCAGTCAGAACATGTTTTCTGTTCATGTCTTCGACCCACATATTTAATGCCATTTCCATCTTAAGTAAGCATTTCTCATGCTCTGTGGCCGGAACGTTTGCAGTTTGAGGTGCCACAGCAAAGCTAACATGAATTTATTTTTCTTACAATTTCACAGATGGAAGATTCATTCTCAGTGTAGATCTTAGCAAACTCAGCATATTATTTTTTTTCTTCTTAAGACAATAACTTTCCCCTTTTCATGTAAAGGAAGCACTTTATGACTTCTTTGGCATATTCAAATTGCCAGCATCACTACTCTTGAGTTTGGGGACCATTATTAAACAAAATAAGGGTTCCTGGAACACATGCTTTGTGATGCCACCGCAGCTGATATGCTGATGGAGGTGGCTACTAAGTGATTAATGGGTAGGTAGTCTGTACAGGGTGGATACTCTGGACAAATGGATGATTCATGTCCTGGATGGGATGGAGTAGGAGGGTCCAAGATTCCATCATGCTACCCAGAATGTTGTTCAATTGAAAATGGGAATTGTTTATTTCTGGAATTTTCCATTGAATACTTTTGAACCATAGTTGATAACTGGTCACTGAAACCACTAAAAGTAAAGTTGCAGATAAGGAGGGGGGCTACTGTATAATGCCAGTATTTTCTGCAAAATTATTTTAGATAAAAGTAGTTACTTGACTTACTGGTATATAAAACAATTCACAAGCAAGTTTTGAAAATGACATACTCATTATAGGCACAGGTTTCTAGAGCTGCGTTTCAGCTCTTCAGATGCTCAGAGACTTAGGGTATCTGTACCCAGTTAACAGATCTATAAAATTATTGTGAAAAAATAGCCAGTGCTTCATGAAGTTATTGTGCAGTTGAAATGAGTTAAACACCTAAAACATTCAGAATAGTGCATCATATTTCATATGTGCTTCCTAGCTAACTGAGACATACCTTTTTGGTGATTAAGTCAATTATAACACATTTTATTTGTTTTCACCAAGAGAGAAAAGAAACATGTTGATATCTTTGTGCCACTTAACACAATAAAGGTTTCCACAAAAACTTTCTTTAACCTCTTAATGGAGTTGTCCTATGATGATCATAAGAAAAATGCATCTATATTATTTTCACAATCCCCAGGGAATATATAGAAATAGAACAAAAGCATACAGTTGGGAAATAAACATTCTGAAATTTCCGACCCACACTTAGGTTGACACAGTCTTCTAAGAAATGAATCATGCAGTAGATGTACACAGAATTAGATATCCCATTAAATCCCTGCTATGCTTTAATGGCTTCAAAAGTTTAAAGATGTTGTATGTAATTAGGGAATTGTAATGTATTATGGCTTAATTTCATTCAATTATTTTACCTTAAAGCTTTGTCAAATCATATTATTTCCATTGTTTATTTACCTAAGTTGATCACTCCTTGACTACTTGATTCATATAGTGTGTGTGTGTGTATGTGTGTGTGTGTGTGTGTGTCTATGTATATATATGTAGTATATATGTCTTTTGGTCATTTGTCTTTAGCAATATCATTTAATCTTGATATTTTATAGTCTGGGTTTCATATGATTGAAAAACTGAATAGCCCCCATGGACCATTTCAGTTTCCTGGTCACTGCTCTATCGGGCACCATCCCCAGGGCTCCTCTGTCTCCTTTATTTTGTTTCTGGCAGCCTCGTCTAAATTGGAGTGTTCCTATTCTCATCCGCTCATTCCTTTACTGTCATAACAGTCCCATTTTGTATTGGAAATTGGTCTTCTCTGAGGCTTAAATATTGTTTTATGTTCTTTATGGTTTCTATATTCTAAATGAAAACTAAGATTTATGATGCCCTGGAGAGGCCACTTGGTTTCAGTTCTTCAAAGAAAAATGTTGCATTAAAGACAGTGCTGGTAACCCTGGAGTATATCAGAACACTATGAAATATTAACTACGCTAGGATGAGAGATAACAGCATGCTTAGTTATGGAGTTGAAAATTATTATATGAATTAATGTATTATTATAAATATTCACAACATTTTTTAAATTGCTTTCTTTTTTCTAAGGCACTGTTAGTCGTTAGACGTTTCCTAGCACTAACTTCCTCCCTCACATCAGTTCTTGAAAGTATTCTGTGTGTCACTACCCAGAGAGTGCTAAATGACCTCCAGGGAATTCATCTATTGTCTTGTAGAAGATGGCCCTGTCTTTTAGGATAAATTTGAAACATTACTACATTTCACAGGATGCAGTATAAATTGCATTTCTATCCAAAGCAAAAACAACCATTATTTGTAAGGTTTCTCTTTGGTGGATTATTTTTACGTTATTTTTCTAAATTCCAACTGGAATATTTCATGAAAAGCCCCCAATAAGTCTTTCTATTTAAGGTCAAGGCATAAGTATTCTTATTTTAACCACTATATGTAATCCAAGCTCCATTTCCCTTTTGTTTTTATTCTTTTAATACTTAAAGCTGATGATGTGAGGGTCAAGCAGGGTCAGCATTGGGCAGTACCATTTTATAAGAATTGGTTTTGAGACATTATAATTATTCTTCCCAAGTCTGAATGATCTCACAGAATTTCTTTTCCAAAGGTCATTAATGACCTTCATGTCTATAATGAAATTGTTTTAATTTTTAAGTCTCACTTTATATAAGAATCATTGTATTTAGTTAATTGGATCCTCCTTGGACAAACTGTTGCTTCTTTAACTTGTGACACCACTTTCCTGCTGTTGATTGCCTATCAAAAGCATATCTTTATTTATTTTTGCTGGCAAAGTTTTGATTTAATGTAGTTAATCACCATTTTATTTACTTAAAGTATTTGCCACCCTGTGCCAACATAAAAAATCTTATATTACCTAACAGACCACTGTGGTCTTATTTTTCTTGTTATGATTTGTATGGGGGGCACATATGTGTGCCTAGTATGGCCTCTGGAACCTGAGGGATGGTGTACTTGTTGGCTTCCTGGACAAGATTTTCTTTGACAATTCAAATACTTACATAAAGAGAAACACCCCCTTTTTTTGCTGGAAACCATCCTGTTTTCATGCAGTGCTTAGAATTAGTGATGCCATCTCATGTCCATGAAAAAAGGCAATATCAATAGTTGTAGATGTCAGAATAGAAAGAACTTAGTTTCTTTATGGCATTGCTGAGTAGCTGAATCAGCAAACCTTCTAATGCTCCTATCTGCTTATTATTTCACTAGAGGCTCAGTTTCACAAAATTCATGCACTCAAGCAGGGGGGCCTCAGCCAGGCCTGCACCCTCGTGCAGTCCAGGAGCCTTTGGGGGATGTCTGACTGATGGCTTAGGCCCACTCCCCTAAGCCCACTCTCCTAAGCCATCAGTTAGACATCCTTAGCGCTGCTGCAGAGGCGGGAGAGGCTCCTGCCACCAGCACTGCTCTTGCCAGCTGTGTTGAGCATCTGCCCCCTGGTGGTCAGTGCGTGTCATAGTGACCAGTCATTCTGCCCTTTAGTCGATTTGCATATTAGCCTTTTATTATATAGGGTTATTTGACCCACCTATAATTCTGATATACTATAAGTGGAAGGCATTCTAACACAAGCCTGGATTTGGAACTAATAATTTTCCAGTGGAGAACCAGAGAATACACTCTTTAGGGATGTTACATGTCTGTGCAATCGCAAAGCCCCATTTGAGCTGTGATGGCTCTCCATTACTGTCTGCACCTTAGCAGCAGTCAGAGAACATCAGCAGTTGCATTTATCTAGAATTGTATTTTTTTCTTGATGTACATTCTGAAATACTTTATTTTTGATATGTTTTTATTCATTTTTTGAGAGATATGAAGGGAGAGGGACAGAGAGATAGAAACATTATTGATCGGCTACCACCTGCACACCCTTTATTGGGGAATTGAGCCTGCAGTCTGGGCATGTGCTCTGACCAGGAATCGAACTGCAGGCCTCTTGGTTCATAGGTCCATGCTCAACCACTGAGTCACATCGACTAGGCTATTTTGAAGTAGTTTAGAAATAATGTGTATGTAACTTAAAAGCAGTGGAAATTTTACACATAGAAGATTTCAAGTCCCATTGCTATCATGTACAAAACAGTAGAAATAACTGAGGGAGAAAGATGAACAGACTACAGGACAAAAACCAAATAGGAGAAAATTAAACCAATACATTTCTAAATTATTCATGGTTCTAAGAAGTCTGAAACTAAAGTTTATACTCAAACATGTATAAGAAATTGAAAATTTTACATATCAAGATAAGCAGGAGGTAATTAAAGCAGTGTTTATAGGGAAATTCATAGCATTAAATTCTTATATAACAAATGAGGAAAAGGCTCCAATCAATAATTTAAGCACTCTCTTAATTACTTTAGAAAAGAATAACACAATAACTCCAAACTAAGCACAAGGAAGGAATAATAAAGACCACAGCAGGAATCAATGAAATTGAAAATATGAAAACAATAGAGAACATGAAATAGAAATCTGGTTCCTCAAAAAAAATCAATAAAATTGATATATCTCTAGGAAGTCTGGCTAAAATAAAAATAGAGAAGACACAAATTACTAATATCAGGAATGAAATAGGGATTATCATTCATATCCTACAGCTATTAAAAGAATAATAAAGGAGTATTACTGCCATTTGTCTCAGAGAAATGAAAATTATATTCATACAAAAACCTGAATACAAATGTGCAGAGCAGCTATGATTATAATATCCCACACTGGAAACATTGCAGATGTCATTTAATGAATAAATGGTGAACTGGCACATACTTACCATGGATAACTACTAAACAATAAAATGGAGTAACTTGCAGACACATCCAACCACTTGGATTAATCTGAAAGACAAAAAATTCAATTACAAAATTTCAGTTATGGAGAGCAGATCAGCAGTTGCCAGGGCTTAGGGCACAGTGGGAGTAATGAAGACCAGAAAGATGGGTATGGTTATAAAAGGGCACCACAGGGAAGAAAGCTGGTGGGAATGCAGACTGGTGCAGCCACTATGGAGAACAGTATGGCGTTTCCTCAGAAAACTAAAAATGGAGCTCCCATTTGACCCAGTGATCCCACTTCTAAGAATATATCCCAAGAAACCAGAAACACCAATCAGAAAGGACATATGCATCCCTATGTTCATAGCAGCACAATTTACCATAGCTAAGATTTGGAAACAGCCTAAGTGCCCATCAGCAGATTAGCGGATTAAAAAACGGTGGTACCGCAACACAATGGAATACTACCCTGCTGTAAAAAATAAAGAACTGTTTACATTTGCAACAGCATGGATGGACCTGGAGAGCATTCTGCTAAGCGAAATAAGCCAGTCAGAGAAAGATAAGTATCACATGATCTCACTCATTTGTGGAATATAATGAACTACATGAACTGATGAACAAAAATAGATCCAGAGACATAGAAGCATCAAACAGACCTTCCAGCCTCTGAGGCAATGCATGGGAAGTGGGGTTAGGGGAGGATAATAGATCAACCAATGGACTTGTATGCATGCATATAAGCATAACCAAAGGACACACAGTAGGGACGGGGCACATGTGCTGGGGGGAAGGGGAAGTGGCCTGGAAGAGGGCAATGGGGGAAAAAGGAGACATATGTAATACTTTCAATAATAAAGAATCTAAATTTAAACAAAAAAGGGCATCACCAGGGAGCCTTGTGGTCCAGATACTAACGGAAGGAGACTCCATGATAGAGAGCTCTCATGGTCCTTATCTGGAGCTTAATTGTAGTCAAATCTACCTTCTTTTCTTTTACCCCATTTTTATATGAGATTTTATGTCAGTCTAGTTTCTCTCATAGTAACAAGAGGTGTGTAGCCTTAAGATATATCCCATTCACCTTGCAGGTGTTGGTCAGTGGTTGAGCATCTGCTATTAGTGGATTGATTTCCTATCAGGGTACATTCCAGGGTTTGCAGGCTCTATCCCCATAGGCAGCCAATAGATGATTCTCTCTCATCAATGTTTCTCTCTCTTCCTCTCTCTTTTTTTTCTTTCTTAAACCAACAAAAACATTTTTTTAAAAACGATATATATCATTGAAAAACAAAAGTGCCCAGAGGAAACAGAGATCATCATATTTATATATTCTTGTAGGTCTTTTTTTGAGTAACAAAAAAAATTTTCCTAGGAATTAACCCATGCCTACTTCTGGCTTACTTCATGATCATCTGGCTTTCCTTAATTGCTCACTATCATTGTCCCCTCTGTGTGTATGTGTGTGCAAGCTCAAGTCTCAAGCAGTGACTGGTAATCAAAATCAAATCACCAGAATTACGGATGTGAATTTAGACTAATCCAGTCTTCTCTCTCTCCAAGTTGTGAAGGCAGTATGATCAGAATCCCTGAAATGTGGGCTGTACCTTCTAAGTCTTCCAGGCTGCCTCCTGTTCACCAGGCCTAGTGAGTACAAGGTCATCATCATAATGGAATTGTGTGCCATCTGGGGACAAGCTATAGTTTTACTTGGTGGGCTGAATCCAGACTTTCTAGGTCAGCGGTTCTCAACCTGTGGGTTGCGACCCCTTTGGCGGTTGAACGACCCTTTCACAGGGGTCGCCTAAGACCATCCTGCATATCAGATATTTACATAATGATTCATAACAGTAGCAATGTTACAGTTATGAAGTAGCAACGAAAATAATTTTATGGTTGTGTCACAACATGAGGAACTGTATTTAAAGGGCCAAACGGTTGAGAACCACTGTTCTAGGCGTTCTTATTGGGGATGTGGGGAAGAGGTCTTTGCTTCTTCACTTGTTGGAGATAAATGAATCATTTTAACATAATTTAGGCCATAGCAAAGCCCTTTCTTCAGGTGACTTGTTTGGCCACATTTTTTTTCAAGTTTCAACTTTAAAGACTCTGATTAATGTTAAACATCTGACTGTTTTCTGAAGGTAAAAATGTCTCTCAACCCATCTACTTTCAGTTTAGAAAAAAAAATACTTCTAGAAGCTGCAGTAATTCTATTCAGATATTAAGAAGACCCATGGAATAACAGATTTCAATTCTAGGTGACATTTCTCTTATTCTCTTCCTCTCTTCCTCTATGGCTGCAGACTGGGTGGATTAGCTCACAAAAGCCATTTCTTGGTTTTATTCTGTTAATAGAGACTTCAGCCTTATTGTTATCATCTAAGACTCCATTCCAGTTAGGATCAGTCAGTCATGTGACCTCACTCTTCTAATGAGACCCTGGTGAAGCTCTTACCCAACCTGATGGCAGGACAGGCTGTGTTGGCTCATGAAATATTGTTCTTTGTGTCTGTTCCTTTGTTCTTCTCTGTCCTTTCACTGTAGTCATATATTTGATGCCAGTTGGGACAATAGCCATATTGCTATCATGAGAAAAAAAGCTTCATCTTAACACATTGTATGCGGGAAACGTATTTATACGTTTTACGTATTTATATGTTCTACCAGTGTAGTAGAGCGCGGGACACGTATTGATACGTTTTTTATAGACTAGCAGTAGAATGCAGGTAACGTAAACTAAAGTTATCGTAATTTTACTGAACGTTGCCATTTGCACAAAAAATTAGCAAAAATGGCCCGCGCCACCTGTTAGCGCTTGATAAAAACTACCCGCAAACAATGGTGAGAGAAGAAGACAGAGTTGCCTGGAGAAGTGACAACTGCCCTGGATTGGTTAGAAATCATATTAAATGGTAAAAATAAGTATTTGTCTTATTATACCACTAGTAGCCCTGCACATGAATCCGTGCATGAGTAGCTTGCTGCTGTTTGCCTCAGCTGGCCACCCCGTCCACTGCCACTGGTAGCTCTCTGAAGCTCAGAGCTCACTGCCCCACCCTCCTGTAGCTCTCTGCCTGCTTCCCCACCCTCCTGTAGCCCTCCGCTGCTTGTAGATCGTTCGTGATGTTACGGCATCCCAGTTAATTTGCATATTCCTCTATTATTACATTAGATGACCGATTAGCTTATAGTATACACATAATTCACCGAGGTGAACTGTAAATGAAGAAGTTGAGTGTTTCAGTATGTTAGTTCTATAGATTTAGTGATCCTTCGTTGTTTATTAAATGATGAGCCAGTTACGTGAAACATTCCTCAGCATGGCGATGATTATGATAACCATGGCAACAGTGATAATGACAGCCAAGCAGGCCATGACAACCACAATATATAGCTAATTATTGAACGTTTACTTTGTATCACACATTGTTCTATTTTAAAGAAGATGAAACTGTGCTTTCAGTTACATTTTTCGCTCAAAATATGAAATCTGGGGAGTGGCAGAGACAATTCCATCTGGTCTCTTTGACTCCAGAGCTGGACACTATCCCCACTAACCCTAACAGCTCTATGACTAGACGAAAGCCTGCATGGGCCACCATCTCTCATAGTAACATTGTTGAGCATTTTTGTTTTCTTCCTTGCAGTTATCCTTTTATGAACAGAGACAGTTTCCTCCAAGTTTCATGCTGCGGCTGGGCTATTTAGAAATTCTCTGAGTCTTCACAGAGACTCAATCCTGTGAAAAATATGGAAATATCATAAATTCATATCTCTGGGAAGGGTGACTTGCTTTTCCAAGCATAGAAATATGAAGGCAGAAAAAAAGTGTAGATATGTTTGAAAGTACAAAGTGTTTTCTTTTTCTTTCACAATGGCTATTAGTCATGAGGCATTACTTATTTTAAATCAATTTTATTGGGGTGACATTGGTTAGTAAGTTTATATAGGTTTCAAGTGCATAATTCTATAATACATCATTTGTATATTGCATTGTGTGCTCATCACCCAAAGTCACCATGTAGTTGGCCCCTTTACCCTTTATTACTGCCCAATTGCTCCCTTCTCTGGTTGCCTCCTTGTTTCATCATATTCAGACCTGGCAGTTAGCTGGAAGGAAGGAACTGGCTAATTATCCAGACCCCCCTTTACATATTCTAAAGCAGCGGTTCTCAACCTGTGAGTTGTGACCCCTTTGGGGGTCGAATGGCCCTTTCACAGGGGTCGCCTAAGACCATCGGAAAACACATATATAATTACATATTGTTTTTGTGATTAATCGCTATGCTTTCATTATGTTCAATTTGTAACAATGAAATTGGGGGTCACCACAACATGAGGAACCGTATTAAAGGATCAAAGCATTAGGAAGGTTGAGAACCACTGTTCTAAAGAAAATAACAAGCAAACATTAAAAGCTTGAATTAAGTGAAAACGATGTGAAAAATACACCAAAGAGGGAAATTGCAAATTGAAGGATGAGAAGAGATAGCTAAAGAAAGTGGTAGACAGGTTTGATTAACTGTAGTGAAGGTCATAGTAGAAGTATAATGGAGAAAGTTATTCAAAGTCAGGCATAATTACCGTGCACGATGCAGCATGTTAATTGTGAATGACTGATAGTAACACAGCCCATATGAAATATGTTCTGCTTTTCTGCACTTACAGTGATTGTCATAACACCTAATCTGAAAAAAAAAATGGAAAGAAGAAGCAAAGCATGTGATATTTTCATTCAGATGACTATTAATACTGCTGCTTACTCCTTTCCATCAGCCACACCCTCGTTAGTCTCTGCATTTAGCCTAAGCACTTGTTTTCAGGGTTGAATTGGCTAATGTATGAAGCCAGACAATATTTGACCACTCTTTTAAAATTAAAATTGTACAATAAAATCTTCAACACAATATTTTACAATGTCATTCTGAATAACTTTTGGATTTCATACACTGGGACATTTGGGAAAGTGATTCATCTTCTCATAGTGGTTTCCATTCTGCATTTTAAAATGTTACACCCTCAACAGCTTTTCCATAAAAATCTGTTGTCCTTCATATTTAAATATGTTATTACAAAATTTAATGTTATTTTTGTTTGTAAGACTGATAAAAGTAACAGCTATATACCTTGAGGGCATTTTTAGGAAAGTATATATATATAGTAATATATATATAAGTTTTTCCCCATGTAATATGAACACATTTATATTACTGAATCAAAGATATCATCCACTGCCCACTTGCCATCCGCAGTTATTTTTTATTATATGTATTTCTTAAATTGTGTGACATTTTTTTTATTATGGACATTATTCACATCAAGTGGATTATCATATATCTAGTCATGGTGTAGAAATAGTGAGATAAACTAATAAAAATGGTAGAAAAAATAAGTAAGGCAGGATTTTAAAAAAGAAAGCTCTACCTAAGATGCCACAAATCTGTGTCACAGCTCTCATCTTTTGAAATATGTTACTCCCAAATCCAAACTTTCCTAAGTAATTTTGCTTTCATCCCAGGTGTCTTTAAAGGTCGAGGTGAGCTAAATATTTTGCATTAACAAACACTGCAGCCATATTCTTCCATTGGACCTCTAGGTTTCCCTCATGCACAGGTGGAAAGAACATGCATCCTGCAGAAACTCTGGTTTAGGCTCCAGTCTGATAAATTGGGTATTTGATCTTAACAAACAATTTGTTTTCTGGCTAAACATGTATCTTTTGTTCCTTGAATTAAATCACTAATCTACAACAGTTAATTCGAACTGTTAAGGCTCCCTAGTATTTTTTCTATAATGAGTCTATTCCAACAAAACCAAAAACGCATTCCTCTGTTTATTGTCATTCTATAGTCTATAATAAATTACATAAATATATATGGTGTTATACCTGTATCACAGCACGCATACCATATATAATATACTTGGTGTATAGTATATACTATATATAATTATGCACTAACTAGAGTATACATGAATATATAATTTTAACTATATAATTTATGTATGTATTAGGAGCATATACTTTTCATCCAAGTAAACTGGTAGGACAGTAGGGTATATGGTTTCAGAGCTGGCCAGAGAATGGAAATCTGTGAGTTCTCTCTCTCTCTCTCTCTCTCTCTCTCTCTCTCTCTCTCTCTCTAAAGCAGAAAACAAGTAATCAGCTAAAAATTCATTTGGGAAAAACGTGTCTGGGTTTAAGATGAGAGGAGATGCTATCACTAAGGAAATAAAGATACCATAATTTCTGGGCAGTCTTAAGAACCTACTAGAGATTCCGATCAATTACTATATATTGTGAAATTACTCAGCGATTGTTCTTTTATAGCCACACTTAGCAGCAGGAGTGTAGGTGAAGAGCTTCTATAACCAAGGATGTGGTCCTCTCAAAAGCCTACAACAAAGCAGGAGAAAGTGTGATTAGGATGAGAGTGAAAGATGGTAGCACCAATGAATGGGAGGGCCAGTTGTGTTAAAGATTTTTGAGTGGGGTACTAGAGTGAGATAAAGAGTCAGATAGACTTTGATTAGGGAGGGGGTCCATGTATATAAACATTATAGAGGAATTTGTGAACATACAATTATAAGTTGTCAATGATGTTTTAATAGGGAAGGGCTGTCAGATATAGTCTCATTTCAGGGTGTTTATTCTGCACAATAATTATGGCATTTTAATTAAAAAAGGCAAAACAATAAATTTTAAAGATCCCTAAGCCCCTGAGAGGTCCTTTTAATAAATATTTATGTCCTAGTAACAATGAATATTTATATTCTAAAAAATTGGTAACCTTTTAAAAAACTAATACAGACAAGCCCTGGCATCGGCTCAGTTGGTTGGGGTCTTGTCCCGTACACCAGAACTTTGCTGGTTTCATTCCTGTATGGGCACATATGGGTGGCAACAGATGGGTATTTCTCTCTCACATCCATGTTTCTCTCTTTTTCTTCCTTCCTCTCTGTCTAAAAATCAATGACCATGTCCTCAGGTGAGGATTGAAAACATAATAATAATACACACAAATAGATAATAAATTTATTTTATTCTTGAAGAACCACAGACTTTTTAAGTAAGATGTGTTTTGAGCTTTGCACAGCTTCTATTTCTTAGACTTTATTTTTTACAGAAGTTTTGGGTTCAGAGAAAAATTGAGAGGAAAATACAGAGCTTTTCACCCACCTGCTGCCCTGACCCATGCGTAATCTCCTACATCCACATTTCCTACCAGAATGGTCCTAGGTTATAACAGATGGACTTACGTAGACAATTCATAGTCCCCATAAGACCATACTTTTCGTTAAGAGTTCATTCTTGATGTACACTCTATGGGTATGGACAAATGTGCAATGACATACATTCATACTGTGGTATCATTCAGAATATGTCCCTCTCCTAAAAATCCTCTCTGCTCTGTCTATTCATAGCTCACATCCCCACTCTCAACCCCTAAAACCACTGTGTTGTTTTTTATTTTTACTGTCCCTATAGTTTTGTCTTATCTAAAATGTCTTGTTAGAATCATATAGTATGTAGTCTTTACAGATTAGCTTCTTTCACTAGCCATACATATTTAAGGTTCCCTGTAACTTACTTATTCACCAGCCTGCTGAAAGGTTTTTATACAAGATTTTTAAAAATGTAAACATACATGTATATTTCATGTTAAGTAATTTATGTAATATTAACTTTTATGTATATGTATATATACTTATCATCATTGACAAAGCTTATTAGGTTGAGAAAAATAAACCTAACTTTAGAAGAAGTGAATAATATAATGTAATAATTGTATTCATGTGTAAATCTGTCAACCTGCTATTTTTCAATAATTTATATACTTTGTTCCTCTTTTTGAGTATAACATACTTTAATTGTTATCAGAAATGAAACATGCTTTATTGGCTCAATGCTGAGGTATTTGACAAAGTGCATGCTACAAGTTCAGGATGATGGGCTTATACACTGTTATTTAGTATTCATATTCACCTAATGTGAAAGATCCTACCAGATAGAGATAACTAACGTTCTATGTAATACAGGTAGAGTTAAAACTTAAGCCATGTATAGGTTTCATGAATATGGACCTAAAATGAAGTGTGGTCAATAAATCTCATTTTCAGTGCTATTTAAAGTTGAGACAAAAATATTATTATCCTTGTTCAACAACAATGGGAAAACATTAACAGTATGAGAAACAGATTTGTTAGTTGGTGTTGCTGTTATTTACTATATTTAAATCAAAGGCACTTGATTTAAATACTCATTTTTAAATGGACTATTGTACATAGCATGACACTTTTCATCAGTAATCATGATTATCTTTATTCTTTATAACTGGGACACATTTCTGGCAATATGTCCCTAACTGCAATTTAGTTGCTGATTTGTGATTGTCTTTCCCCTTCCTAATGAAATGGTTACTAAAGGGTGAAGAAAGCAATACCAGCTTTTCAAATGTGGCTTCAGCTTCTCATTGGAAGTAAATTAGATTCTCTCTTGGACTGGAGTACTATGGTGGTTATTTGACAAATAACATCTTTGTGACCAGATAAACTTAAGTAAAGCTTTAAATACTGTATTAAACCTGAATTCAGGTAGAATGGTAGAGTTTTATTCTGAGTCCAGTGGTCACTAATACCTACCTTGTGATAGAGACTGAAATACAGTAATGAAGTGTACTAGGGACAAGTCCAGCACTCCTTCCCCTCCTTCCCCAAGATAACACATAATATCCCAGGTGTCTGTACTGTAACTATCAGAGATGTCACAATAAAGAAACCTTTTATGGCCTGTGTATTGAGAAGCAATGAAGCATAGTAGGGTTGAGTGTAGGCTTGGGTATTTGCCTGCCTACTGGGATTTGAACCCTAGTTTGAAGTTTCTAGGCAAGTTGCTTAACCTCTGCTACATGGGAATGATGCTAGGATTGATGTGAGCAGCTGTAAGAAAGTCCCAGAATTCCAGGTTCTCCTGCACTTGTAGATCCTGCTTTGTGTTACCCTCTTAGAGAGACCAGCAGCTGCTGAGTGTTCTCCTTCCCTGAAGTTTGATGACTCAGGGCCCTTGCCAGAGCCCCTTGCTTGACCCACAGGCAAGCAAGGACGGCTAGACCCTAATGAGTAAGGGCGCAGGTAGTAAATAAGGTAGGAGAAGTAGGTTCCTTCAACTCTGAACAACCTTAAAGATCTTCCTTATTCCTATCTGTCAGCCATTTCCCTTATCTCTACAAATTTAGTTTATAATTAGGTTCAAGATTTGCCTCCTTAAGAAGTGTGTTTTGAATGAGTCAATTATTTGTATCTCTATATATAAAAGCCTAAGCGGCCGGAACAACTGGCACAACCAGAACGAGTGGTTGCTGTGATGCGCACTGACCACCAGGGGCAGACACTCAACGCAAGAGCTGCCCCCTGGTGCTCAGTGTGCTCCCACTGCCAACCTCCCCTGGGGAGCCAACCTCCTGCAGTTCCTCCCCCTGGGCTAGCAGGCTCCAATCACCTGATTGGGCCCGGCCCCCGGGCTGGGGCAGGGAACTGTGGGGGGGGGGTGGCAGACGCGGTCACTTCCCCAGGAGGGGCGGGGGCCAGCTCCCTCCTCAGAGCCAGTGGCCAACCTCCTGTGCCCCATCCGTCCCCCCAGCCAGGAGGACCCAATCGGCCCCCTGTGGTGGTGGAGCAGAGGCGAGGGAAGGAGGAAGTGGGGAGGTAGGGAACCGTGCCGTTGCAGGGCACCAATGATGGCGGCGTCAGCATCCAGTGTCCGTTCCTTCCACCTCCTCTTCATCACGGCCCTGATCGGCCTGGCCCCAATCTGTCCTGATTGCTGGCCAGGTCTAGGGACCCCACCCATTCGCAATTTTAGTGCACTGGGCCTCTAGTATAATTATAATGTGTGATTTCTATTATATATGCCTGATGATTCTAATTTACTGTTTGGTCATTTACTGTTTGGTCTAATTTACTGTTTGGCCACATAATGAGGTTTCAGTCAATGTTGGGCCACGTATGATAGTGGTCTAATAAGATTATAATGGATCTATAACAATTCCGATCACCAAGTGATCTTGCAGCCTTCCTAACATAGTAGCACAAAACATTATCATAAGTTTGTAATGATGCTGGTATAACAAACCTAAAACCTACTGCACCTATAGCTGAATAAAAGTATAGCACCTATAAATTATATATAGGGCATGCCCCACTGGTGTGGCTCAGTGGTTTAGCATCAGCCTATGAACCAGGAGATCATGGTTTGAGTCCAAGTTGGTGCACATGCCTGGGGTGCAAGGCTCAATTCCCAGTAGGGGGTGTACAAGAGGCAGCTAATCAGTGATTCTCATCATTGATGTTTCTATCTCTTTCTCTCCTTTCCTCTCTCTGAAATCAATAAAAAAAAGCATACAAAATTATGTATAGTGCGTGATAATTGATAATGAATGTGATACTGGCTTATGTATTTATTATACTACTAGAGGCCCGGTGCACAAAAATTTGTGCACTCAGGGGTAGGGGGTCCCTCAGCCCGGCCTGTGCCCTCTCGCAGTCTGGGACCCCTCAGGGGTGACCACTTGCTGGCTTAGGCCTGCTCCCTGGGGGATTGGGCCTAAAATGGCAATCAGACATTCCTCTGGCAGCCTGGCAGCCCTCGGGGGATGCCCACTTGCCAGCAGGGAGCAGGCCTAAGCTGCAGTCGGACACTCATTAGCACTGCTGAGGAGGCGGGAGAGGCTCCCACCACCACCGCTGTACTGGCAGCCATCAGCCTGGCTTGTGGCTGAGCAGAGCTCCTCGCAGTGAGAGCGCACTGACCACCAGAAGGCAGCTCCTGCATTGAGTGTCTGCCCCCTGGTGGTCACTGTGTGTCATAGTGACCAGTCATTCCCAGTCCTTCTGCTGTTAGGGTCAATTTGCATATTACCCTTTTACTATATAGGATAGAGGCCTGGTGCATGGGTGGGGGCCAGCTGGTTTTCCCTGAAGGGTGATCCGGATCAGGGTGGGGGTCCTGATTGGGTGCCTGGCCAGCCTGGGTGACAGGCTGATGGCTGTTTGCAGCTGGTCACACCCCCTTCAGGGTGGGGGTCCCCACTGGGGTGCCTGGCCAGTCTGGGTAAGGGGCTGAGGGCCGTTTTCAGGCTGGCAGGCGACTGAAGCTCCCAGACTCTTTTTTTTCCTTTTTTTTTTTTATTCTGGGATTTATTTACCTTCTATTGCTGTCACTGGAGCTGAGAGCCGGCTCCAGCTCTGAGGCCGTGGCTGGCTGAAAGCAGGTATCTGTGTTTGTTTAGCTTCTATAATTGAAACTCTGTTGCCATCACTGGCGCTCTAAGCTCTGAGCGTGCTGGTGGCTGAAAGTAGGTTTCTGGGTTTGTTTAGCTTCTATAATTGCAACATTGTTGAATGTGGAGCTCAGAGCTGGGCTGCGGCAGGCAGTGAACCTTGGCTTCCTCCATCACTAGAGCAAGCAAGCCTCCTTTTCGCTTCAGCTGCCTGGCTGCCAGCCGCCATCTTGGTTGGCAGTTAATTTGCATATCACCCTGATTAGCCAATGGGAAGGGTAGCGAAGTTACAGTTAATTACCATGTTTCTCTATTATTAGATAAGATAATTTGTATCATTAGTTTAGAGTATACTCTTTCCACGTTTAAAAAAAAGTTTGTTATAAAACAACATACAGGGTTATACTAGCAGCAGTATTGAACATCTCATATTTACCTGGTCTATTGATTGAATCAGTTCTCTTGTGCTGGATTTAATCTCATGTGGTTCTGTACAGGAGTATGCTGTACAGGTTTGTAGCCCACGAGCAATAGGCTATACCATATGGCCTAGGTGTGTAATGGACTGTACCATCTAGATTTGTGTAAATCCACTCTATGATATTCACACAATTAAACTGCCTAATGATGCGTTTCTCAGAACAGATCCCCATCATCAAGCAGTGCATGATTAAAAATATTCAAATATTCTTTATTGTAATTTATAAATTACGTAAATTATAAATTATGAGACTGACTTCTTTAATGGGATTGAAAATTGTGTGAGGACAAAATCTTTGTATTTTCTCTTAGTCCCCAACATCAGGGTGTAGTGTTTGACACAGAATGAGAGTCGAGGGCTTGTTAAAGGATGCTGTCTGAACTTTTACCATCAGCCAGTACAAAGGAGTCATCACACTTCCATCTCCTTACTTCGTTTCTTGCTTGCACTATTTCCAGGACTTTGCATCAATGTAGAAAGAATTTTTCCTCTGTATTCTGAATCCAATGAACACCCAAGATGCTCCAACTGCTTCTATTCCTCAGGGAGATTTCATTTTTACTGATATTTTATCAGCTTATTTTTAGCATGGAAACGAACTATTCTGAACAGCTGAACTTCAGTCTATTATATTTTTCTAGACATCAACGTGTTCACATGAAAGAAGCATTTTTTTTTTAAATTAAGTAGTATTCATTACATTATCTTAGGACTTTTGTAGAAACATTTTCATTAGAACACCTGGCAATAGGCAGATTTCACTAAGGCTTAATATAGATTATTTGAAATTCTTCATATACTCAGTTTTCAATTCATGCAGCTAAATTTGAAGGGAAATGTATGGCTAGAGGGTGGCTCAGTACCAACCCAAGTTGTCCTACAGCTGTTAGAAGCCCTCAGCTGTTCTCCCTTTCCAGTTTTTCTGTATTCAGGGAAAGAGAATGAGCTGCCCTGGGGTCAGGGTCCGAGAGACCACGTTTCTATGTTACATTGCATTATGCTGCTAATTTTTAGCAGCGTTGTTAAATCCTCGCTGCCTGACTTTGCAGCTGTTGGAAGAACATTTCATAGGCAGAGTGTGAAGAGCTATAGATTTTTGTTATTGTATCAAGGATTTGTGATCTAATAAGATGTGCATAAGAATTTTAAAACACAAGAAATGGAACCATAACATGTTGTTTCCCAGTATTACTGAAATATCAAGTATTATAGGCAAAAATTCAATGTTCATTAGTTATTGAATATTCCATAAAAATTCAGCTGTATCTCTAAAATGATAAGGGAGAAATATGTGATATTACCTTTATCTGGATTAATTGACCTGCCAATTTATTTAAAATGGGACACTTACTAAATTTCTAAGAATGACATGTCTTCATTTTTACATTAAAAATTGTCAAAACTAAGAATATTCTTATAAGAATTATTTTTGAAATTTTTAAAACTTGCTAAGATTTTAGAAATATGTAAAAATATTCTATTCAGTCAATTATAGTGATGGACAGTAGGGGATCTATAGATAGAGAACAGTGTGGGGCAGATTTTGACAACCCTCAAATATAAGGTGCTCTGTTTGGAGTTTTGACTTTGACCTTTAGGGATGCTTGGAAGGTTTGGGAACAGAAGAGTAGCAGGAGGAAGTAAAAGGCAAAATGATAGAAAAATTGAATGTTTAAATTATGCAAGAGAATTAGAAGAATTGGTAAGAAATATTTAAGAATAAAACTATATCCTATCTAATAAAATAGTAATATGCAAATTAACCATCATACCCTCACTCCCTTACTCCGTCATTTCATCACAGGATGGCGATGGCCACAGAGCTGGAGTGACCAGGAGGCTTGATTGCCCCCAGTGATGGAGGAAGCCAAGCTTCCTGCCTGCCCTGGCCAGCCCTGAGCTCCGCTCAAGGCTACAAAGTTTCAATTATAGAAGATAAATAAATCCCAGATACCTGCTTCCAGCCAGAGTGGCTCTTCTCAAGGAGGGGCTGGGGGCCTCTGTTGCTAGGGACAACCCAGGCTTTGAGCGGGACCAAGGCTACAAAGTTTTAATTATAGAATTTAAATAAATCCCAGATACCTGCTTCCAGCCTATGGCTGTGGCCAGCTTGAAAATGGCTCTCAGCCCCTCACCCAGGCTGGCCAGGCACTCCGGTAGGGCCCCCCATCATGAAGGGGCTGTGGCCAGCCTGAAAACAGCCTGCAACCCTTCACCCAATCTGGCCATACTCCCCTGGGGTGAGGATCCCCACTGTGGGGCTTGGCCACCCTGCAAACAGCCATCAGCCCCTCCCCCAGGCTGGCCAAGCACCCCAGTGGGGACCCCCAACCTGAAGGGGGTGTGACCAGCATTCAAGCAGCCATCAGCCCCTCACCCAGGCTGGCCAGGCACCCCAGTAGGGACCCCTACCCTGGAAGGGGTGCCAGCCTGAAAACAGCCCTTTGCCCCTCACCCAGGCTGGCCACACCCCCACGGGGTGAGGGTCTCCACTGGGGGGTTTGACCAGCCTGAAACAGCCCTCAGCCCCTCACCCAGGATGGCCAGGCACCCTAGTGGGACCCCCACACTGACTTGGGACATCCTTCAGGGCAAACCAGCCAGCCCCCACCCATGCACCAGGCCTCTATCCTATATAATAAAAGGGTAATATGCAAATTGACCCTAACAGCAGAATGACTGAGAATGACTGGTCGCTATGACACACACTGACCACCAAGGGGCAGATGCTCAATGCAGGAGATGTCCTCTGGTGGTCAGTGCCCTCCCACAGGGGGAGCTCTGATCAGCCACAAGCCAGGCTGCTGGCTGCCAGCACAGTGGTGGTGGCGGGAGCCTCTCCCGCCTCCTCGGCAGCACTAAGGATGTCCGACTGCAGCTTAGGCCTGCTCCCTGCTGGCAACTGGACATCCCCCAAGGGCTCCTGGGCTGCCAGAGAGATGTCTGACTGCCAGCTTAGGCCCGATCCCCTGGGAGTGGGCCTAAGCCAGCAGGTGGATACCCCCTGAGGGGCCCCAGACTGTGAGAGGGCACAGGGTGGGCTGCGGGCCTGCTGGGGTCCAACCCCAGCAGGTCCAGGGGTCCCCAAAGGTGTGGACGGAGTCGGCGAAGAAGGAATGACACAGAGACTGTGTTCAGTTGATCAGCAGCCTAGCCAGGATCTCTAGCCAGGATCTCCAGCCAAGTTCTGGTCTGGATCTCCTGCGAAGTTCTGGTTCGGATCTCCAGCCAGGTTCTGTGTCCATGTTCTTTTGCTAGGTTCTCCAGGTTCTCCAGCCAGGTTCTGTAGCTATGTTCCCTCGCTAGGTTCTCCAGTCAGGTTCAGTCACCATGTTCTAGTCAGGTTCTCTTGCCATGTTCTATCCAAGTTCTGTAGCCAGGTTCTATCTCTAGGTTCTTCAGCCAGGTTCTCTCGCTAGGTTCTGTCTCCAGGTTCTGTGGCCAGTTTCTGTCCAGGATCTTTTGCCATGTTCTCTCCAGCGAAGTTCTTCTGTCTCTAGGTTCTGTGTAGGTTCTGTCTTCTAAGTTCTGTGTTCTAAGTTCTGTGTGTTGCTGTCTTGTTACATCTGTATTTATACCAGTTGATTCAATCCTATCAATCTCTATTACAAAGGTTAGGGCGTTTCTTATCTCCATTCCAGGGAGTAAAGATTATGTAGCTTAAGCATGATTGTTCATAGTTAAAGTGATTAATTACCCGCCTGGCACTTAGTTGAGGGGTTTTATTCCCTCCCTAACTTCAGGGTAAAATCCCTACCTGGGGAAACAACCTTTCTCAGAGAGGAGACCTTGGTTAAAACACATAGTGCCAAGAAGGTGAGCAAACATATTAAGAACAGTATGCCATATATGCCAGGTCCTTTGAAACAGCAAGAATGGACTGGCTCCCGGCACGGGCCCCCCTCCCGAGTACACAAATTTTTGTGCACCAGGCCTCTAGTTAGAAAATAAATGCAGCAATTAAAAAGTACACCTATTTTCTTTTAGGAATGAGATTCCTCTCTTGGCTTCCATGATATTGAGATTTCCTGCTTCTAAACCTTCCCTGTTTTCTTAACTATGTGATTTCCCCAACTTCCCACAAGTGAAAATTCCACACTGGTTCTCATCTTCTCCCATCTCCTTCCCTCCCTCCTTCATTTCCCCTCCCCTCTTTACCTCCCTTCCTATCTCCTCCCCTAAACTTTCTCTTCCTTTTCCTTCCTTTCAAGTGACTTCCTCTACCTTTATCACTGTCTCCTCCTTTCCTCCCTTGCCCTCTCTCCCTTTCTCTTTCTCATTTCCCTCTCTCCTAATGGATATCTATATCCATATCCATACCTATATCTGTTTACCTGCATCTGTATCAGTGATGGCGAACCTATGACAACGCGCGTCAGAGGTGACACGCAAACTCATTTTTTTGGTTGATTTTTCTTTGTTAAATGGCATTTAAACATATAAAATAAATATCAAAAATATAAATATTTGTTTTACTACGGTTGCAAATATAAAAAAAATTTCTATATGTGACACGGCACCAGAGTTAAGCTAGGGTTTTTCAAAATGCTGACACGCCGAGCTCAAAAGGTTCGCCATCACTGATCTATATCATCTATTCCCTTCAGAAATATTTATTAGTAACATGTCTCCAAGTATCATATTTATGTGAATGACTATACAATATATAGCTCTAAATCCTTAGAAATGTACATTTGTGGTCTCTCAAATTATAAATTGCAATTCCCCAGATCAAAATATAGAATTACAATAATAAATTAGCAATCTTAAAAGGCAAAAGATATCTGTCTGACCTACCATGTTACCTTAGGAAAGTTATTAGAAACCCAGAGATCTTAAGTGTCTCATCTATAAAATGAGGAAAATAATAATGCCTATTTTCAAGGTCTCATTATAATCAGTTAGGTTATTAAGGCTATAATGTGTGTAACCCTGTCTGTTGTATAGACCATCAAACCTCAGAGGGAAGGCAGGGGAGGAGGGGGGAGTTGGGACAGTAAGTTGGGGCATATAAGCATAACCAATGGACAGAGACAATAGGGGAGGGGGGTGAAGGCCTGGGCTAGGGTGCAGGGGCAGGCTGGGAGGGGAGAACAGAGGGAAAAGAGGACATATGTAATACTTTCAACAATAAAGAATTTTTTAAAAAAGAAACCATCAACAAAATGAAAAGGCAACCCACTGCATGGGAGAATATATATTTGTCAGTGATAAATCTGATAAGGGGTTAATTTGAAGAAAAAAATTTACACAACAAAGACAAACAACTGAATTAAAAAATGGGCAAAGAATCTAAACAGACACTTGTTCAAGGATGACATTCAGATTGCCAGTAGATACATAAAAAGATGCTCAGTGTCACTAATCATCAGGGAGATGCAAATTAAAGTAAGCTCTCAATAAAACCTCCTTCTTTCATTATTTGATAGTTTTGCAGGTAAAATAGAAAACAATCTTCAGTTTCTTTGTTCTCTATTCTCTGCACAAAGAATTCTGGCTTGTACTTGATGATTGGTTTTAATCACAAATTGCACAGATATGATCACTGTCTAGTTAGAAGTACTATTAAATAATGAAGCAACTTAACACTGGGTAAGTCATTTAAATGATTGGAGTCGAATATTAGTTTTCCTCTGTGAAAGGATGAGATGAATTACTAACCTCATTAAGGCTTCTATTGGGTATATAAAGAAATAGTATATCTGAAAACATATGCATTTAATTACAACAAAGTATAAGGTTTTAGACTGATGACATAAAAAGGGATTGAAATACACCATATTGTGACTTCAGTAAATTTCCTGTGATCAAAATTTTCTAGACTTAAAGTTAATACCCAGATACCAACTTTGAAAGGGAAATATACCCATCATATTTTCTTTTTGGGTTTTTTTCAGAGTTGAGGGACAAGTATTCAAAATACTATCATTGATATCTTTCTTGATTAAGGTATTACATATGTGTCCTTATCCCCCCTCATTGTCCCCCCTCACTCATGCCCTCACCCCCCTGGTGTCTGTGCCCATTGGTTATGTTCATATGCATGCATACAAGTTCTTTGGTTGATCTCTCCCCCTTACCCCCACCCTCCCCTACCTTCCCTCTGAGGTTTGAGCATCTGATCGATGCTTCTCTGTCTCTGGATCTGTTTTTGTTCCTCAGTTTATGTTCATTATATTCCACAAATGAGTGAGATCATGTGATATTTATCTTTCTCTGACTGACTTATTTCACTTATCATAATGCTCTCCAGGTCCATCCATGCTGTTGTAAATGGTAGGATTTCCTTCCTCTTTACATCAGCATAATATTCCATTGTGTAGATGTACCACCATTTTTTAATTCACTCATCTGCTGATGGGCACTTACACCAAAAGGTCTTGGGTTGCATTCCCAGTCAGGGCACATACCTAGGTTGCAGTTTCAGTCAGGGCACATAAGGGAGGCAAACAGATCTGTTTCTTTCTCACATGGATGTTTCTCTCTTCTTCTCTTCTTCTCTCCATCCTTTCCTCCCTCCCTCTCTCCATTACTTTCTCTAAAAATAAATAAAAATATCACATATCTTGATGATGATTTAAAAATGGCAAACTTTAGCCTAGCTGATGTTGCTCAGTGGTTGAACTTCGACCTATGAACCAGGAGGTCACGGTTTGATTCCGGGACAGGGCATATGCCTGGGTTGAAGGCTCGATCCCCAGTGTGGGGCATGTAGGAGGCAGCCAGTCAGTGATTCTCTCTGATCATTAATATTTCTCTCTCTCCCTTTTCTTTCATATATATATATATATTAATATATAAAAATATATAAATATATATATTTTTTTAAATTACAAACTTTAGTTCAATATCAAAAAGTACAAATGACATAAAAATTCTGTGTATGACATGACTGTGGTTAAAACCTCTTTGTTCCATAATCTTATAGAATGCTTGAGCTATGTTAGCTCAACTCTTATCATTTTTATCATCAGATAAATAACAATTGGAGACCCAAAAAGAGGAATATATTGGTCAAAAACACTGAAGTATTTAATATCAGAACTAGAAATAGTTCCGATCTCTTGCCTCAGTTTCAGGTGCTTTTTGTTATAGTACTTTACTAGTATGATAAGATTCATACATTTCAATTATTAACCAAGTAAAAATTTTGAAGTTCTGTCAACAATCAGTGAAATTAGATAATTAGAGTATTGTTATCATTTAACCATTTAAATAATTCCTCAGGAGCATCTAAATCACATTCCTCCTGTAGGCTTAGGTTGGGATGCATTCATGCAGTGTTCTAACAGAGCATCTTTCCAGATGGTTTCAATATATTTTTACTCTGATCTAATTTAAATAATGTTATAAAATGTACTTAATGGCATCTTCTGTTAATGTAATGCAAATATTAAACTACTTTCATAGTCAGTAATTTAATACAATAATTTTGTCTTCCAGGAAATATTGCAAACTATCATATCTTTAAGTACATACTATTTTTAATACCAAGGCAACTCTTAGGTCAATTTACATAGTTGCATTTACATATGCATCCCCTAAAGTATGGGAGCTCTGAAATATGGGATGTTGATATTTTAAGTGTAAGTATTGAAACCATCTTATGAATTTAATTGCTTAGATAAGAGTTTTGTATTTAAGCATAGAAAATATTTCATTTGAATGAAAACTAATACATTTAATAATAAAAAGTAAGTAGTATACATTAATGAGAGGTATGTCTACTACACCACTCTTTTTTGTAGTTTTAAAATTTATTATTTTCCATCACAATTTATTTCCCAATACCCTCCTCCACATTCACCCACCCATCCTGCACAATCACTACACTGTTGTAGTACACCACTCTTAAAATAATCACTATGAATTTTTCTTTGTTTTATTTTGTAGTTCCCAATCACCTCATTTATTTGGAATTTTTATGAAGTGAGGTCTTAGTGAAATATAATTTCTTCAAATTTAAACATTAAATTATATCTGTTTATAACATACAGATGTGAGATTTATTTACTCTTTCCTATCACAATGTTCAAAACATTGGGGATTCATATATATGAATTATCATCTAAAACATTAAACATAATATTGCATTTGGGTCTTCATACACTTCTATCTCAAGAGCTATTGTGATACAAAGTGTTATGTAATCCAAGTCATAATGATTACTGTTTGTGTTATTTTTAAATTGTATTTTAATCTGGGCTCGTACATTTGATCCAATATTATTTTATACAGCTAAAACTTTGCCTTAATCTATTTAATCTTATCTTCACATTGCTGCTTCAACTGTTAAAAGTTTTAAGAAATCAGTTTACTGAGATACGTTCCTTAGATCACTCCTTTCTGCTGGTGAACGCCGCGGTATAAGCATCGTTGGAATTTCCCCTGTTGTAGTCATCATGTCTAAGTCTGAGTCGCCCAAAGAGCTGGAGCAACTGCGGAAGCTCTTTACTGGAGGTTTGAGCTTTGAAACAACCGATGAGAGTCAGAGGAGCCATTTTGAGCAATGGGGAACGCTCACGGACTGTGTGGTGATGAGAGATCCAAACACCAAGTGCTCCAGACACCAGGCTTTGGGTTTGTCACCTGTGCCATTGTGGAGGAGGTGGATGCAGCCATGAACACGAGGCCACACAAGGTGGACGGAAGAGTGGTGGAACCAAAGAGGGCTGTCTCAAGAGAAGATTCTCAAAGACCTGGTGCCCACTTAACTGTGAAAAAGATTTTTGTCGGTGGTATTAAAGAAGACAGTGAAGAACATCACCTAAGAGATTATTTTGAACAGTATAGGAAGATAGAAGTGATTGAAATCATGACTGACCGAGGCAGTGGCAAAAAGAGAGGCTTTGCTTTTGTAACCTTTGACGACCATGACTCTGTAGACAAGATTGTCATTCAGAAATACCATACTGTGAATGGCCACAACTGTGAAGTAAGGAAAGCTCTATCTAAGCAAGAGATGGCTAGTGCTTGGTCCAGCCAAAGAGGTCGAAGTGGTTCTGAAAACTTCAGAGGTGGTTGTGGAGGTGGTTTTGGTGGAAACAACAACTCTGGTCGTGGAGGGAACTTCAGTGGTCGAGGTGGCTTCAGTGGCAGCCGTGGTGGCGGTGGATATGGTGGTAGTGGAGATGGCTATAATGGATTTGGTAATGATGGAAGCAATTTTGGAGGTGGTGGAAGCTACAATGATTTTGGCAATTACAACAATCAATCTTCAAATGTTGGGCCTATGAAAGTAGGAAACTTTGGAGGCAGAAGCTCTGGCCCTTATGGTGGTGGAGGTCAATACTTAGCCAAACCACGAAACCAAGGTGGCTATGGCGGTTCCAGCAGCAGCAGTAGCTTTGGCAGTGTCAGAGGTTTTAATTACTGCCAGGAAACAAGGCTTGGCAGGAGAGGAGAGCCAGAGAAGTGACAGGGAAGCTACAGGTTACAACAGATATGTGAACTCAGCCAAGCACAGTGGTCGCAGGGCCTAGCTGCTACAAAGAAGACATATGTTAGACCAGTGATGGCAAACCTTTTGAGCTCGGCGTGTCAGCATTTTGAAAAACCCTAACTTAACTCTGGTGCCGTGTCACATATAGAAATTTTCTGATATTTGCAACCATAGTAAAACAAAGACTTATATTTTTGATATTTATTTTATATATTTAAATGCCATTTAACAAAGAAAAATCAACCAAAAAAATGAGTTCATGTGTCACCTCTGACATGTGTGTCATACGTTCGCCATCACTGTGTTAGACAATACTCATGCAAATGGGCAAAAAATCTCGAGGACTGTATTTGTGATTAATTGTATAACAGGTTATTTTAGTTTCTGTTCTGTGGAAAGTGTAAAGCATTCCCACCAAGGGTTTTAGTGTAGATTTTTTTTTTTGCACCTATGCTGTTGATTGCTAAATGTAATAGTCTGATCATGATGCTGAATAAATGTATCTTTAAAAAAATCAATTTACCAAATGTTGGAATTATAAATAAGTTAAGAGTTGGTAAATTATTAATTTTTTGTAATGGCTTTTAATACTCAACCCTGACTAAAGATTTAAAATATAGTCATTCAATTCTATGATTTTCTGATTTCTTCTCTATATTTATTTAACTTTAAAAAACATGCTTTAGAGTTACGACAACTACAGCTAGTTTTCTAATTAAAAGCAACTCAGCTTCTTCCTCCTCATGGGCAATAAGTCAGTTTTGTTTTATTATTTGTCATCTGTAGGTGCATGTGCTCAGGAAATCTTCTCAACACAAGAGATGGATCAGTAATGATCAAGTTCACATGCACATGTTGACCAGACTTAGCCAATGAGAACCAGGAAAAGTCTGCTGGAGGACATCTGGGAAGGACTTGTTCTTGATAAGATAGGTACACCTGGAAGGAAATGCATTAACTTAGCTGGACAGTGTAGTCTCTCCCTGTGACAACTAGATCCATATCAGCTATCTTGCAAATAAATAGATCACCAACATGCTGTGAATGGCAGGGGCAGAGAGTTGTAAGGTGAATTAACGATGACAGGATAGAGCTGACATTTATTTATTGTTATCCAGTAGCAGTATACATTCTCTCCATTAAGAATGACAAGATTGTGTCTGAGTTGAAATCACTACATAAGTGGATTTTTGACCAATGAGGTGCTGCTGATTTGGTTATAAGAGTCAAGGGTAAATAGGCTACGTCCTTCAAATCCAGTCCTTCCTTCCCACACATCCTTTTTCTCTTCTATCTCCCGCTGCACTTCTAAGAATTGAGTAATGAGAAGCAATATATGCAACATGCAGCAGACTCAAGGACTGTGGTGCTGGTGTGGAATGTTCTTATCCTTTAATTTTGTGGCTCCTTTAGGAATGCTGTGTCATTAGTATTTAAATCACTTCATAAATATTTCACTCTAAATACCATTGTAATGTCTTGTGTGTGCCTTAATTTGTGTCTAACATAATGGTTTTGTATAGTGAGACAATTTCATCAGGGCACTTATACTATTAAAAAGAGATTTAATGGAACTTTAATCTTTACTTTGAGTTGACCATGAAACAGAAAGCAAAAGGCTATTTAATTCCTGCAGCAGTAGCTTCCTATTTTTAGATACTTTTTTTTTTTTGAAAGAAAAATCAACATATGCATGTCTCAAATACTCCGGAAAATTGTAGTCATGCAGCCCAGGTGGAAGAGGAAAGCAGAGAGGAGTTGGAAATGTAACACTCAAAGTCATGAAATAATATTGTACAGGACAATTGAGGAAAGGGGTGGCAAAATAATAAAGAAGTGTAGGCAATTTCCTAGACTTATATAATTTTTGTACCTCCTTTTGTTCTTCCATTAGAAAGCCATTGAAGGATATTCAAGAATTTGAGGGCCATTAGACACAATTCTACAGGAAAAACTTCTCAAAGATAGTATGTCCAGCATTCTCTTATGCACATCGTGGAAGTTTTTTTCCTTGCTTTTCTACTAAAAGTCTGTCTCATGAACACTCAAGAGGGGCATTTCTTTCCCTGATCATCTTATTCTTCACATAGTTTGTTCTTATTTTGATTGAAAGTCAACTTGACCTTTCTTAAGAGAAGGCTAATCACTTATTGTAAATCATAGAAAAGATTTTGAGATATGTTTAAATTCCATTTAAATATGGGAAAGAAAAAATTTGGAGGAAATGTGACACCAAAACATCGACAATAACAAACCTGAATTTTTTACTTGTAGAAATGTTTCAATAAAATTAAAATCATTAAGGTTTCATGTTTGTATTTACATATTTACTCTTTTGTTTAACTGTGTAGTACACAATTTTGACCTAGAAGTAAACAAAGGGATACTGTAGGGAGTTAAGTTATTGTTTTCAAGGAAAAACTCCCTACTTTCTCATGAAGAAAGTGACCAAGTGCAGCAACATTGGAAATTTGTATTAACGAACACTCTATTTTTGCCCTGGCTGGGTTACTCAGTTGGTTCCAGCGTGGTCCCAAGGCACCAAGGTTGTGAGTTTGATCCCTAGTCAGGGTACATACAGGAAGCAACCAATGAATGCATGAGTAAGCGAAACAACAAATCAATGTTTCTCTCTCTCTCAAATAAAAATGAAAAAAAAAAGACATTTTAAAATTAAAGGCTATTTTTAGCTTGGGCTCCTTACTCCTCAGACAGTAGACTTTCCTCACGACTCTGTTCACATCACTAAGATGTTTTACTGACCAATCTTAAAGTTCTTTCTTAGCCATAACCTTCAGGTGTCCTTTATCTCATTCCTCCCTTGCCACAATGTCTCTATCCGTGGAAGGCTCTGATCACCTCATTCATTGGGAAGTATTGACACTGTTCAAAGGCTTTAAAAATCTTACTTTCAAATGTTAGAGTTACGGTTGCATCTGATTTCCTAACATGGAAGGATCATGGATTTATAGAAGCTTTATATGCTTTCTTTTCTACTTATACATCATCTGATTCTATTTTTTAATTCCTCTCTTCCTTGTCATATTTTGACAAAAATAGTCAATATCAGCCAGCACATGTGACTATGGCATTGTTTTCCAATTTTGTACCTAATAGCTTTCAGCAGAGAGTCATATAATCATGTTATCTAAGTTAATAATTTTATCAAAAATGTCACTGATACAAAACATAGGTCTTTCCAGAATTCAGTCTTTCAAGGAAAAACTCACTACTTTCTCGTGAAGAAAGTGACCATGTGCAGCAACATTGGAAATTTGTATTAACAAATACAATTCTTGAATACGAAGCCAACTACACAAAAAGATTTGTTATCACAGAACCCTGTTTCTAGATACAGATTTCTGTTTTATTTAGTCACCTCATTATCAGTGCCTCAGTGACTGAGGTGAGTGAGTGTGAGGGCTGGGGACATGACTGTTCAGTGCTGTGGACTTTATAAACACTGCACACTCATGCTGCACTAAAGTTATAAAATGACACAAGATTAAATCAAGCACAAGAGAAAAGGATACAGTCGGGAGGCTGAAAACAGATATCTGAGACTGCTGTTGACATAACAGAATATATTGGTTTTTAGCAGTACTTTTTATTATTAGTAGAAAGAGTACACTCTAAAATAGTAATAAGTATAGAGTAGTAAATACATAAACCAGCACCATGGTTGTTTACCATGGTCAAGTATGACGTACTGCAGAGAAATGGACGTGCCATACTTTTATGTGACTGGCAGCGCATTGGGTTGGCTTACACCAGCGTCATCACAAACACATGAGTAAGGAGTTGTGTTACAGCATTACAATGGCTATGATGTCACTAGGTGATAGGAAATTTTCAGCTTTACTATAATCTTACGGGAGCACCTTAGTATATGAAGTCTGTCATTGAAGCAACATTCTGTGGGGTCCATGACTAGACTTTAATAAACAGAGTTTTATTTCCTGCTCCAACAAATGCAAATGTTCTGGTTTGTGTAGGGATTCTGGGTGGTTCTCTGCTATGTAGTAATTCAAAGACACAGACGCTTTCCAGCTTGTTTCTACTTTTCCTCTCTGTCTTATTGGATTACTATTGGACAGTGATCAAAAGTGGGAGGTCATGTTCAATGGCATTTCTGTGGTGTGGCTAGAAATTGGTATTCATTAAATCCAATATTCCAAACTGGTCACATGGTACCGCCAGGTTGTGAACCAGTCTTGCTAATATAAAGCTTCAAGGTGTATTTAACTTTTTTTTCATTAGGTGATTGAACAAGTATGAATTAAACAAAACTGTATTTTATAGTGTTTCATAAACAATTACAGAATAAAAATAAATTATTTCTCCAAAATATGCTAGATAAGATACTATACTTTTTCTGCCAACATGAAAAGATCTACTTAACAACATATAAAAAATTATAGCACTTGACAATATCCCAGTGGGTAGTCATTCACATCTAAAATTTTCCTTTTGGGGTTAATAACATGCTGAAAGGTGTTGTCCACTGAATTTAAAGCTGGTAATTTTGAAAAAAAAAAAAATCCCATTATGTCTAGAACTTCAAAGAGAGGAAATACCCAGTAAGTGCAATGCCTGTGACTGTAATTGCCTGTTATTTTGCATCAGAGACATTTTGACATTCTTAGTCATATGCCCCAAATGTCAAAACCAAAACCTATAATGATTTCAAAATAATTTGCCCTTATAAGATCAGTATTAGGACTCTGCACACATAGGACAGGCACTGAAATTATACTTTATTATATTACTAAAGGCCCAGTGCACAAATTTGTGCATGGGTGGGGTCCCTCGGCCTGGCTGGCGATTGGGGCTGATTGGGGCTATCTTGCCCAGTCCCAATCTTCAGCCGGCCGGCCCCTGGGGAGGGACCACAGGAGACTGGCTGGCTGCAGGAGGTTGGCCGGCTGCAGGAGGTTGGCTGTGGGAGCACACTGACCACCAGGGGGCAGCTCCTGCGTTGAGTGTCTGCCCCCTCGTGGTCAGTGTGCATCATAGCTACCAGCCGGTTGTCCGGTCATAACGGTTGCTTAGGCTTTTATAGATAGATAGATAGATAGATAGATAGATAGATAGATAGATGATAGATAGATATGCTTAGGTATATAGATATAGATAGATATAGATATAGATATAGATACAGATATAGGTATATAGATATGAATCTTACACACTAATTGTTTTATAATGTATTACATAGTTCATGCTTCTTGTAATTACTTTTTAAAGCCAGATGTGGAAAAAATGAAGGACATAATACTTTCATATTTCATTCTAAAACTTCTTGTCCTGGTCTATCAAACAGTGTTGGCTTTTACCTACCATTCTAAGTACCCAGTGGCATGAGATTTTGTTCTTTTGACTTACATTTCCAAAGTAGGGATCTTTTCTGTTTTAGCTCAATGCCAGTTTTGTGCCGACTGCCTGCAGCTTCCCAGCTCCGTATCTAGAATTTGGGAGTTTAATTGCCACTTGCACAGTGGTGCCGTACATAAACACAGCAGCTGCTACTGTATGTTGGAAGTGGCTCAGAAAAATCTATGGACACTGTTCAGCTTTGACTAAAAAACCCAGCTGCATCATTCTAACAGCTTGGCAACATCACGCCTTAAACAAAAAGAACGCAGCACATTGGAGGTCTACTTACAATATGTTTGAGGCCACACTGGAGAAAATTGCAAGGAGACATGTGTTCTAGTGGTACAACTTTTGAGAAATGCACATCACCTTTCCCTTTTCATCCATTCACAGAGGCCGTTATATTTTGTTCGTGAGTATTCTGTATTGCTAGAGATAGCCACTAGAGATAAGAAAGCTAATATGAAACTTGGATACCTTCCTGTTACTAGGAAGACATTATGTTCTTTTTGGTTAAGCCAATTAACAATGTGAAACCAGAGGGGAAATACAGAGAAACCTTGAAAGAAGACCTGTGTGGTGGCAGCTTGCAGATTTTAACGAGCACATGTGGAAGAGGTAGACTGATGTCACATTTCAATGTAACCACACACACACACACACACACACACACACACACACACACACACAAACTCTTCTTAGTTTGCTCTTAAGTATCTCTGCGTCTATTTTTTGAAACAGACAGTAGAAAGCCATTTTTTTCCCCATATACACAGAAAATGCAGGAGATATCAATGAAAGAAGAAATCAAGACAACTTCCTTTGTTTCACTGCCGGGATATTTATTGCTCCCTTATGGAAAGTTTTCTGTATTTCGGTATTTAAAAGTCCAAGTACAATCTCTGAACAACAAAGCTTCACAGGGAAGTTCAAAGCCAGGTGTTATATGTCCACTATAGAATATTATTATCTCAATATTATTATTTTGTCTTTCTGCTAAATCTTGGAATGTCCAAGCTTGTCAAGTAAGATCTTGAGCTTAATTTAGTTAGAAACATTACATTGTTGTCTAATACTTATGTGGAGCTGCACTATCCAAGAATAGTGAAACATTGGCAGTCGCTAGTTTTGTTGATTTTGGCATTTCAGCTATTTAAGTGAGAGTGAATGTTAAAGTATTAGTATGTGGACTAAGGGATTGCTTTAGAGAACAACAAATCCAAACCCAGTGGCTAATTTCTAATACTTGAAGAAGTAATTCAAGCTATTTATTTTCTCTCTCAGTGTAATAAATATAAAGAGACAAGTGTAGAATACCTAGTTCAGAATCACATTAAGGAATTTCTCTGAGGTACATATTTTTTCAATAGTAACCTATAAAGTCTTTACAGAACTTTCATGAAATCAGTAGAAGTATCTCTTTGTTTTTACCTAATGAACAACTACAGTACAACATTATAAGAAATAGTTAAATTGTTTGTAAATTTTTAAAGTTGACCAATATCCCTGATGAACATATTCAAGTGAGATTTGTTCCTGGGATATAAGGATGGTACAATATCTGCAAATCAGTTAATATTATATAACACATAAACAAATGGGAGGATAAAAACATATGATCATATCAATAGATGCATAAAAGATTTTTACAAAATCCATCACCCATTTATGATAAAAAAAACTCTCAGCAAATTGGAATAGAGGGAACATATCTCAAAATCCTAAAGGTACTATATGGCAAACCAGAGCTAACTTCATATGCAATGGGGGAAAACTAAAAGCATTTCCCTTACAGAGATGTCTGCTTTTACCACTCTTATTCAACAGAGTACAGAAAGTCCGAGCCACAGCAATCAGATAAGAAGAAGGAATAAAACACATCCAACTTGGAAAGGAAGAAGTAACACTGTAATTATTTACAGATGATATGATACTGGGTATAGAAAACCCTAAAGATGTCACCAAAAAACTACTATAACTGATAAAATAAATTGAGTAAAGTAGCATGTTACAAAATACATCTCTAGGAATTGGTTGCATTTTATACACCAATCATGAACTATCAGACTGGGAAATAAAGAAAACGATCCCATTTACCATTGTATAAAAATATGCATAGGAATAAGTTTAACCAAGAAGGTAAAACAGCTGTACTCAGAAAATTATAAGACACTATACAAAGTATTTGAAGAAGATACCATTAAATGGAAACACATATCATGCTAATGATAAGAAGAATTAACTTTGTTAAAATGTTCACACTCCCCAAATGAATCTATATATCCAAATAAACTCTATAAAAATGCCAATGGCTTTACTTTATAGAACTTTAACAAATAACCCAAACATATATATGGAACCACAAAAGACCCTAATAGCCACAGCTATTTTGAGAACGAAGAATAAAGTTAGAGGAGTCACAGTACCTGATATCAAACCGTACTACAAGATCATAATAATCAAAACAACATGGTTCTGGCATAAAAACAGACATATAAGATCAATGAAACAGAATACAGAGCCTAGAAATAAATTCAGGCCTATATGGCCAGTTAATATTTGACAAAGAAGGCAAGAATATACAATGGGGTAAAGACAGCCTATTCAATAAATGGTGCTGGGAAAATTGGATAAATACGTGCAAAAGTATGAAATTAGACCGCCTCTTTCACCATATGCAAGAATAATCTCAAAATGAATAAAGAGTTAAATATAAGATTCAAAACGATAAAAATCCTCAAAGAAAACGTAGTAAAATTTCAGACCTCTCCTAGTAATATGTTTTTTTAAAATTATTATTTGTTAATATCTTTTAAAATATATTTTTATTGATTTCAGAGAGGGAGAGAGAGATAGAAACATCAGTGATGCCAGAGAGTCATTGGTGGACTGCCTCCTGCATGCCTCCTACTGGGAATTGAGCCTGCAACCTGGGCATGCATTCTGATCTGGAATTAAACCATGACCTCCTGGTTCATAGATTGTTGCTCAACACAGAGCCATACCAGTAGGGCTGTCAGTATTTTTTAATTGTATTCATTGAGTTGGCTTCCTATTAATAAAAGCCTAATATGCTAAGTGTCCATTTGTTCATTCATCTGGTCATTCAATCAAAGCGTAATATGCTAATGATATGCTAAGTCAGCTCAACAGCTTATTATGACTTGCACTGACCACCAAGGGGCAGACATTTGTACAGGTAGGTTAGCTTCCCGCTGGGGTTTGGCTTATCGGGACTGAGCAAGACAGGCCAGACACACCCTGGAGCCCTCCCACGGTCACTCCCCAGCTGGCTAACTTTCTGAGTCCCTCCTTGACCCTGATCGTGCACCGGTGGGGTCCCTCGGCCTGGCCTGCACCCTCTTACAATCCCGGACCCCTTGGGGGATGTCAAAGAGCTGGTTTCGGCCGGATCCCATTCAATGCAGGAGCTGCTCCCTGGTGGTCAGTGTGCTCCCACAGGGGGAATGCTGCTCGGCAAGAAACCGGGCTCATGGCTGGTGAGCTCAGCAGTGGTGGCGGGAGCCTCTCCCGCCTCCATGGCAGCGCTAAGGATTCCGACGCCTGCTCCCGGACGGCGAGAGGGCACGGGCCGGGCTGAGGGACGCCCCCCAGGTGCCCGTATCTTATGCACCAGTCCTCTAGTTAGTTAATAAAATTATATAGGTTTCATGTGTACAATTCTATAATACATCATCTGTATATTGTATTGTGTGTTCACCACAAGTCAAGTCTCCTTCCATCACCATTTATCCCCCTGTGCCCTCTTCTACCAACCCCACCCTCTTTTCCCTCTGACAATCACCATATTGTTGTCTGTGTCTATGAGTTTCTCTTCTTGATCCCTTCACCATATTCACCCAGTTCCACAGTCTCCCCTCCACTCTGACATCTTTCAGTCTATATCTGTGAGTCTGTTTCTATTTTGTCTGTTTATTTTTTTCATTTGGATTCCACATAGGAGTGACATTATATGGTACTTGTCTTTCTCTGACTAGCTTATTTCATTGTTTTCCACAGTGGCTGCACCAATCTGCATTCCCACCAGCAATGCACAAGTGTTCCCTTTTCTCCTACACTTGTTTATTATTTATTGATGATAGCCATTCTGACAGATGTGAGGTGATATATATAGTGGTTTTACTTTGCATTTCTCTGATGATATTTATATTGGCCATCTATATGTCCTTTTTGGAGAAGTATCTATTCAGGTCTTTTTCCCATTTTTTAATTGTATCGTTTGGGGTTTTTTTGTTTGTTTGTTGAGTTCTTCATAAATTTTTGATATTACGTGGGGTAGGGGCACAACTGTGAATCCTTTAAACCTAGTAGGTCTCTTTTCTTCAAACCTCCAATCTGTTATGAAATGCTTTGTTTTCTTCCTTGAATCAATAGAAAACTGTTTTTCCCGTGATGCTATTACATCTGTACTATTTTATCAAAGGGATATTGTTGTTCCAATGCAGAGACTTAGAGTAACAATTTGCATATCCTTTGATCACCATTGTTATTATGGGTAGTTGTCCTGGAAACTTATTTTGGAAAATTGTTGACATCTCTGTATTTCATATTCTTCCTTTTCTTGTTTTCAAAGACTCATTTTAATTTGTCATGTTTATTCACTTCATTTCCACCTAGTTCAATTATTTACAAATACAACTCCATTTTGCATTTCACTACCATTTAATATTGTTTCACCTTGAATATTTCAAAATCAGCAATTCCTCCTCTGACCACAAAATTTTTTCAACTTCTCTCATTTTCTCTTTCTACTTCTGCTAATCATCAGTATAAACTCCAGTTCTTTGAAACACATGACATTTCTCTCTCATTACTACTGCTAAATTCACTTGATTTTCTTAATCATTTCGATCTTTTAGTCAGATACTACATTTGTATATTTGTACTGTGGTACCTTTAGTTCCCTAGTACTCTTATCAGTTTTTTGCCAAACTCAACTCTGCATTTCTTTGATTATTCTGTTTTTCTTTAAGGTTAAAATATTAGTATAATGTTTTGAAAAATGCCCAGTGATTTTATTTTAAAATCTCTGACACTGAAATGTATGTAGTCTTTTAAAATTTATTTCATATTTGAATTCCATTTATTTTTCTCTTGTCTCTCTATTGTGTTTCTCTGTAGTAGCTGTTTTAAAACATGTTTTCATTGTCTTAAAATATATCCACACTTCCACCAGCCTTAGAAGAGGGTGGCTGTCTGACTTCTAATTATTCTCAGAAAATGGATATAAGAAGTGGGTGTAAATTTTCAGGTTTACCTGAAGCAAATATAACATATCTCTCCACTGTTTTTGTGCAATATGGCTGTGATGCTGTTACCTAAGGACCAATATTCTTTTTTAAAATATATATATTTTTTATTGATTTTTCGGAGAGGAAGGGAGAGGAATAGAGAGTTAGAAACATTGATGAGAGAGGAACATCGATCAGCTGCCTCCTGCACACCTCCCACTGGGGATGTGCCCACAACTAAGGTACATGCCCTTGGCCGGAATCGAACCTGGGACCTTTCAGTCCGCAGGCTGACGCTCTATCCACTGAGCCAAACCAGTTAGGGCAGGAACAATATTCTTGAGCTTCTTGAATATAGGAGATAGAGGGTTTTTTCCCTAAACCAGTTGTCAAAATATATAATTCAGCAAGATGAATTCTACTCAAATGGAAGTAAAATATTTACTTTAGACTTGTCTCAGAAAAGCCAGCACCAATCACATTCCTGAACTTTTATCATTCATAGCCTTCTTCAGTACACAGCATCCAGTTCCTCTAATGTTGCCCATGCATCCAAAGTTGATGTGTGTGTCTAGACTGAGATTCTCTGTCTGCTGAACACAGCTACAACATCACTTCAAGCAACAGCATCCTCAATCTCTTGTGCACTACAAAACCCTGCCAGAGAATAAAGGGAAGGTCTTCTTGGAAGTATTTTTCTAATATGTCTCAAAACATTAAACAACCTAATAAAGACATTATATAAACACCAAAGGAGAAGTTTAATTTTAAAATCAATTATGTTTATAAGAAACTAGAGGCCTGGTGCATGAAATTCATGCGGGGGGGGGGGGGTTGGGGGGGACCCTCAGCCCAACCTGTGCCCTCTCGCAGTTCAGGACTTCTTGGGGGATGTCCCCCTGCTGGCTTAGGCCGGATCCCCTAACTGCCAGCTTAGACCCTAGCTGGCAGTTAGACATCCCTCTCGCAGTCCAAGGCTCTTGAAGTCTGGGACCCACACTCTTTACTGCCTACCAGCAGTGGAGATAGCAGAGGCTTCCACCACCACCACTGAACTCGCCAGCTGTGTGCCTGGCTTCTGGCTGAGCAGTTCTCCCCCCCTATGGGAGTGCACTGACCACCAGGGGGCTGCTCCTGCATTGAGTGTCTGCCCCCTGGTGGTCAGTGTGCATCATAGCGACCTGTCATTCCACCATTTAGTCGATTTGCATATTAGGGTTTTATTATATAGTACTTGTGGCCCGGTGCACGAAATTTGAGCATGGGGGGGCGTGTCCCTCAGCCCAGACTTCACCCTCTCCAATCTGGGACTTCTTAGGGGATGTCTGACTGCCAGTTTAGGCCCGATCCCACAGTGACATCCCTCTCGCAATCTGGGACCGCTGGCTCCTAATGGCTCATCTGCCTGCCTGATTGCCCCTAACCACTCTGCTGGCCTGATCACCTCCAACTGCTCCCAGCTGCTCGCCCCCAACTGCCCCCACATGCCGACCAGGTTGCACCCAACTGACCATCTCTGTTGGCCTGCTCACCTCCAACTGCCCCCCTCCCCCGCCAGCCTGCTCACCCTCAACTTCCCCCCCTGCCGGCCTGATCTCCCCCAGCTGACTCCCCCCTGCTGGCCTGCTTGCCCCCAACTTTCCCCCCTGCCAGCCTGCTCACTCCCAACCACCCTCTTCTGCTGGCCTGATCTCCCCCAACTACCCTACCCTGCCAGCTTAATCACCCCCAACTGCCCCCTTGTTGGCCTGCTTGCCCCCAACTGCACCCCCCACCGGCCTGCTCACCCCCAACTGCTCCTCCCCTGCTGGCCTACTTGCCCCCAACTGCCTTCCTGCTGGCCTGATCACCCCCAACTGCCTCTGCCCTGCCTCCATGGCTTTGTCTGAAAGGATGTTGGGAAGGTCTCCTGGTCTAATTAGCATATTACCCTTTTATTAGTATAGAAGATAGTATAGAAGACTGGTGCACAGGTGGGGGCTGACTGGTCTGCCCTGAAGGGGGCCCTGGATTCAGGGTGGGGGTCCCCTTGGGTGGTGGGGCTGGCCTGGGTGAGGGGCTCAGGCAATTTGCAGGCCAACTATGCCTGCATTAGGGTAGGGGTGCCCGCTGGGTGCATGGCCAGCCTGGGTGAGGGGCTGAGGGCCATGCAGGCTGGCCATGCCCCCATTGGGTTGAGGGTCCCAGCTGGGGCTGGGGTGGGCCTGGGCAAGGGGCTGATGGCCATTTGCAGGCTGCCCATGCACCCATTGGGTGAGGGTTCCCGCTGGGGGGCGTGGCCAGCCTGGGTGAAGGGCTGAGGGCCATTTGCAGGCTGGACACACCCCCTTCAGTGTGGGGGTCTCCACTGGGATGCATGGCCAGCCTGGATGAAGGGCTGAGGGCCATTTTCAGGCTGGGCACACTCTCTTCAGGGTGGGGGTCCCCACGGGGGTGCGGGGCATGCCTGGGCAAGGGGCTGGGGGTTGTTTACAGGCTGGCCACACCCCCATTGGGGTGAGGGTCCCTGCGGAGGGTGTGGCCGGTCTAGGCAAGGGGCTGAGGGTTGTTTGGGGCAGTTTGCAGGCCGGCCAAGCCCCCAGCCTTGTCCAGAAGGACGTCCAGAAGGTCTCCCAGTCTAATTAGCATATTGCTCTTTTATTAGTATAGATGGTAAGCCATAAAAATTTCCAAGACATTCAATGAAAATATTTTCATGAAACTTGAGCAAAATATCTAAGGTAGTACCATGTTTATTACATAGAAGTGAAATGTCTGAGGTAATACCATGTTTATTATATTTCTACCATAAATTGGGCTATTATCTCAGAAATCTTATATTCCAGATTTAGAAGTTCAAGACCTTGCAGTTGGCATGTATTACACCTCTATGGTCAAATTTATAATATAATTGCAATTAACATGCATTTGCAAACAAGTGAAAACTTTTTTGTAGGCCAGGAGACACAAATAATATGCTTTTAAATTTATTAAATATAATATAAATTAGAGAGGAGGAAAACTATGATTACTGTTTCCTCTTTTACATCTCATAAAATCATCCTGAATAGTAATGCATTTTTTACATAAAATGCTAATAATTTATTTAAATTGTATGTATTGTGATGGTGAATTCATGTATGAGAATAACTTTCTACACTAAATGTTTGTAAGCAAGCATTAAAATAATCTGATCTGTCTGTTTATATACTTATCAAAGTCAGTCTTCATTGAAAAAAATTAAATTGTAGTCATTTAAAATTATTATACTTACTATTTTATTTTGATAATTTGAGTTAAAAGTGGAAATAAAAGGGTGAGAAAAATCTAATAAAAAGAGGAAACTCAAAGTAGAAGAAAAGGGAAGACATGGTGAAAGAGTGTTTAAAAAATTGAGAGTACATAAGATCTTGTGCAGAAATAGGTAAGCTATTCCCTGTCTTGCATAAAGAACAAGATTAGATCAATTATAATAACAGAATGGAAGGGAAAACGTGATATATAATCAAAGATTCAGGCGGTTGGGTAGATGACTTGGTTATAGTAGAAGTTCTCTTTTGAACTCTCCTTCTTCAAGTAGAATTGGAAGGAAGTCATCAACTGGGAGTGAAGACTGGGAAAGAGATGTTGGAAGTATATAGAGAGTAGAAGATCTGGAGAAGCCCTCTAGGCTAGTCAGAGAGGAGGAGGTTCAGAGATGTCATTTTATAAATGTATAGTGAGAATTATTTATGATTTGACCTTACAGTGAGCAACTGGTAAGTGTTTGACTAGTGCATCAATATTTTAGTGCTAATGAGATATTGCCCCTCATGCCTGTGATCTTTGAAGATCCAGTGTAAAGAAAAAATAATGTGTTTTGCTTTTATTTTTACTTTACAAATAATAAGCAGTTTTACCTTATCCCACACTCTATGGGAAATGGTGACATTATGGTCCAAATTCAGCAAATAATTTATAGATTATCTATTGTAACAGTTACCTATTGCCCATGTCAGATCACCTCAAAACTTTGTGATTAAACAAAAATTCATTCATTTAGTTCAAAATTCTGTCCATTGGCAAATGAGGCTGAGTTCACTAGGCAATTTGTTGCTGCTCTGGGGAGAGCAGTTGTTTAAATACAAGCGCTGCCTCTGGAGGTTGGCTGCCAGGGATAGAGCTGCTGGGCATGTGTTTTTATTTCACCCAGAAGACTTACCCAACTTCTTCATATAAAAGATGTGCTAGTGAACACATGCACACGTGGGACATACAGTAGCTCCACGTCAGAGTCAAATTCATTTTACCAGCAAAGTTGATTTGTACAGGGCTAATGTCAGGGGTCATGTATGATAATCTAACTCAACACATGAATGGAGCAAATAGACTCCTCAAGATATCTAGAAAAAAGGAGAAACACGGGGGGTGAGGGGGAGGTTGTCAACTCAATTCAGGTACTTAATGTTTTAGAGATTTATTTGTAGTGCTATGTGTGCCTCAATTTTTCTACTTCTTAGGCCAAAGTAGGCATCTTCCAGTTGTCTCCGTTAGAGTAGAAATCTAGCCTTGCCCATTAGATATTTTGTGGGGGATTTCGACACCAGTGACTGGCCTTTCTTGGAAGCTCTGATCTGAATGAAAGATTTGTCCTGCCCTTTAGGACTAAAAGCTGTGATGTGTCCCCAGACCCAACTAATGAAAGATTATTTTTTCCTGTTTTTTTTTTATTTTCTTTCTACAATAAGTGTTAACTAATGTTATCATTCAGTTCCCATTATTTTAATTTAGATCCTCACCACTGATTTTTCTTTTCAAAAATAAATTTGTAATTAAAACTATTTTATTATGGAGTTGGAAATAATGTCAACATTAAACATTTTTCATAAAAAATTAAATATTTGATTGAATATTAAATGCAAAAATTATTTGTGCAGAATATACAAATGAAATCTAAGGTTGAAGCAGCATGAATAAAAAACCATTCATGAGACAAAATTTTCATCCCCTTCTTCATTTCTTAAAAATAGCATTATCTAGAATTTGGTGTCCAATATTTTTGGATGGATTTTCATTATAGTTTTTCCATAACTATTTAATATATATATATATATATATATATATATATATATATATATATATACATTAAGATATATATTTTAAATATCTAATTATCTACCATAAACAATATGATTATTTTATTATTGGCTTTTAATTTAATACTATTGGGTCAGAAACTATTCCTGTATGACACCATGTTTGAGATAATTTCAATTATTTGTACTGTAGGAACATACAGCTGAATTAAGCATATTCCTCAACTATGCAATATTATTGTTGCAGGTCTGTGCAGTCCTTTTCTTATTTAATATCTTTATTTGATAAAATTATGTTTCCTTGCATATAAACATTTTAATATGTTATAATGCATTGTATAGCTCCTAGTGCTTTTTCATTAAATACTAAGTGCTTTTAAAATTCATTCAGACAATTATTTGCACATTAATATGTTACTCCCAATTGCTCTTCTAATAATACTTCATGGTGAAATTTTACTACCATTCATGTATCCCTTTAATGCCTTAGTAGTCCACATAAATGTCACAATGTTTAGCAAATTGCCCAAGAATGTTGCTAGGCTATTTTTATTGATAGTGCATTTATTTTATAGGTTAATTTGTGGAGCATTGACTTTTAAATTGTTATGTCAACATAAAAAGAATAAGTGACAGGAATCTTTGCTGAAGCCCCTTTCTTCAGTCTTTCTAGTTGGGTCATCCTTTAAGTTATCGTCACTAACAATATCTTGTTTTTTGTTCCTGTTATTACTTGACCATTGCTATTAGAGATAAATGTTTTTATAGGTTAACCATTTTATTGCAAAATTTGGGAAAGTATTTTTATTTATAGCACTTTTTTATTATTTTATTGTCTCCTCCCCCCAAAGCCGATGACAATGTCATCTGCAAGTAATGATGTTTTTGTTATGTAATAATAATAATAATAATAATAATATAATACCTCCCTTCAAATTTATGTATTTCTACTGCAAGGAAGGCAGGGGAATATCAACCTTCGCATGTCTGGGTGTTACGCTAAATACCAGGGATTGTCTCTAAGAAATGAAGACTAGGCATTTGATGACAATAATCGTTGCTTCAGCTACTTTTTCCAGTTAAAATAGTTTTTGTTTTAATTTTAAAGTTCATTTCCTTTATACCCTAGCAAAAGATAATGAACATAGAAATTTTTTAATAAATTCTTTATTAACGATTTCTATCCTTCGTAAAGAATTTTATGCTCCATTATTAATCAAATACTGAATTGAGCCCAGATACAGTGGCTCAGTTGATTGTCGTTCTGTGCACCTATAGGTCGCTGGTTCAATTCTGGGTCAGGGCACATACCTGAGTTGTGGATTTGATTTGGGCACTTAGGGAAGGCAACTGATTGATGTTTCTCTCCCTCCCATTTCCTCTCTCTAAGTATGTCCTTGGGTGAGGATTAAAATAAAAAAGCTAAATTGGAAGAAGAATCCAGACTTAAGTTGTTTATTCAAAAATGTAAGTTTCAGTGTTTTGTTGGGTTATAAAACACTTTCTAAAAATATATTCTGTTTTTCATGTTCATTGTATATTACCCAAACCTTAATTTCTTCCAAATAAGCTATAGTGATCTTTTAGAATAGAATGCTATTTGACATTGAAAAGCACAACAATCTATGAAAGCATGCATTCTAGTGGAGGGTCTCCATGAATTCACATTTGTGGACTTAGCATTTTTGAAGAATAAGGTAATGCAAAATTATGAAATATACTTTATTGTGATAATAAAATAAAATGAAGAAAATATGACGCAAAACTACCTTGCCTATCTTGGTCTTTTTCAGCAACATCAGAAAATTATAGTGGTATGTTTTATATAATATTTATGTAACCCTGCAGACAATATTAAGACACCTCTTCAATTAGTTTAACAGGTGTATTCCAGGAAAAAAAACACACACACACTTAGTAATTATTCATATGATTTAGCAGGTGGAAAAGCCACAGCAGATTTGGGAGAAGAAAACAGTGATAGTGGGCTACAGATGTTATTTCAAGGACACTATTGGGATGGTTATTTCAAAGGGTATCATTCTGTAAAGAGCTGAACTCTGAGTTCTTCTACTTTGCTAAGATCACTTTGAAATGGAAATAAGAACCTTTAATGTCTTGCCCAAATAGCAAAGTGTGCAAAAAATAAGAGCTATTCTTGGCAGTAGATAGGAGGCATTGCAAATAAAACTGGGATGAGCAAGTATAACATTCATAGTCCCAATAGAATACCAAGAAGATAGAATGGCCAAGCATTTCAAGTAGAGACTTAGAGGTAGTTAGAGATACCTCCTTTATAAGCTACCTTCTAATAGTGACACATAAATATTTATTCTCTGAGTAGGGATATTGTGGCAAACCAGGATCAGAATTTATATGTATGTTGTTATTTAGCTCTATGAATATCCCTAAATGTTTTCTACTTTATATTGTTTTACCTACTCACTGAATTATAAATTATTTTAAATTTACACAGCCTTGGTTTTCTGATGTATTATACCAATCTCTGTTGGAGAAAAGTAAAATGAAAACTGTTGAAGGCTGTACTCAGATTTTATGTTAACTGTAAGTGCCAGAAATAAAAGAAACGCTATATTTCAACGTGTACTCAGGAAAATTGCACAGATAGAGCAAATAGAGTTATGGTATTGAATGTTTCATCCTGAACTCATTTCTACACAAACACTGAACTCCAGGAAAGCTTGATCTAACTTTTCTCTTACCAGAAATCTTGTACAAGGGACATCCTATAATATTGATGCTTGTTATCTTTATTATCTAGAGAGAGCACGTTTGAAAAGAGTAGAGTAGTCATTGTGTATCAATGAGGAAACTGGTAGTTAAGCATTGGACAGCTGAGACCAACAGGGTTCTTCTGCTGAATGGAGATTCATCGCTTTGGTCTTCTCCAGAAAGACACTTCCCCGTTTAGTATTCTGTAAGACCCCCGCTTCCAGGCCACGGAGGTGCAGGCTGGTTATGGAGAAAAATCCCACTGCTGTGATACACGTGATTGTGACATTCTCTGTTCAGACAATAGTTTCAGAAGACAAACTAGTCTTAACTTAGATTACAAAAGTAAACCAAAAATGTATAGATAAATTCATTTATTTAAGTTTATAAAAATAAATTATTTAAGCCATATTAATTGTCTGTGTGTAAGTTTTACCTCTGTAATATAAGCACATATTTATTGATAGGCCATTTCTTTTAAAATGTGAACAGTCTTTTAAAAGTCCTCCTGAGAGTACATGAGTGGTTTCTTAACAACTGTCATCTAACCACATCTCTTTCCTTTTTTAAAAATACATTTGTATTAATTTCAGAGAGGAAGGGAGAGGGAGAGAGAGAAACAATCATTGATGAGAGAGAATCATTGATCAGCTGCCTCCTGCACTGGGGATCAAGCCTACAACCCGGGCATGTGCCCTGAGTGAGAATTGAATCATGATCTTCTGGTTCATAGGTCGATGCTCACACACTGAACCACACCAGCTGGGCTAACCACATCTTTAAGATAGTTTACTTTTAACTTCATTTTGACTTTATGTTAACATATTAACATCTTAATTTAACATTAAATCAACTAGGTTAGATCCTGTGTAAGAGTTTAAATTATAAACTGAAGCTTAATTCATTTGTCAGGATTCTATTGGATTTTATTTTCAATTTTTCTGTTTTTCAGCAGTGTGAGTTTGACCATGAATAAGTAAATGCCCATAATAAACTTATTTACTGAAATTTTAGGAAAAAAATTATGTCTACTATTATATAACTATAATGCAATGTTTTATGGCTCCTAGTAATTGTAACAGTTCTAACTGGGAGTTTAGGTTACACAATCAAACAATCAAAAAATATATTAAATACTCCATATGTAATTTCTTTTACCTAGAAAATATTTTCAAATAATTATTTTAAAATAATTTTAATATAAATAAGATGCCAATTTTCTAAATTTTTACCAATTATCAGATACAAGCTCTATGGATAAATTAAGAATGTTGGCCCAGCTGGCATGGATCAGTGGTTGAGCATCAGCCTATGAACCAGCAGGTCAAGGTTTGATTCTCAGTCAGGGGACATACCTGAGTTGTGGGCTCCTTCCTGGCATGCAGGAGGCAGCTAGCTGATCAATGAATGATTCTCTCTCGTCATTGATGTTTCTATCTCTCTCTCCCTCTCCCTTCCTTTTTGAAATCAATAAAAATATATTAAAAAACAAAGAATGTTGGACTGACTGATAATGTCAAAACTTATTTAAGGGAATGCAAAGCAAAGGTTTCAGAAAAAAAATCAGATGAAGATACCAATAAAGTCATGCAATCACTGCTAGTTTGTGTTTTCTTAATACCACAGTTAACTCCCCACCCCTCACCCCTAATTTGAGCAATTATTGTGACAAATAGCTTTTTTTGTCATGATCTTGCCAACCTCAATCTTGGTTTACTCTGCTTTCTAAATTTAGAAATGACTAGTTTTCCTCTATATGACAAACTGCTATTAGTCTAAAATTTCTTCAGTGGTGTAAAGGAGCAGGCCATCATTATTTAAGTGACAACTTCTGGGTAGATTTCTTAAAATTAAGCAATGCTATTGAGTTAAAGCATCATAAAAGTTTAGGAAGACATGGTAAAATCATTAGGTAGTTACATTAGCATATCAGGAACTCTCCCAAATTACAGTTTGGCACTTAGGAATAAGGAAGATATTATATAAGGAGATAGAGATGGACCATTGAAATCATAAAGGGATCCTATGCTAAATATTCGGGTGGGCAATAATGAGTTTATAGTTGTTAGTATGGAAAATAATACAAGGATTAATCAATAATACAAGAATAAACTCTGTGTTTGATATATTCACAACTGTAACCCTACCTTTGTCCCACTCTGTATGTATATTTACACATACTAGTAATAATCATTATCAGTTTAGTACAATTGGTAGTTAAAAATAGAAACTAATTTTCTTCTAATTAAGAAAACATGGAATTCAGTATTCTACCTTACAGTTGTTATTTATTCTCACATATGACCGTGCAGATCATGGTTTCTACACCTTCAAATCCATAGCAACTCAACACATTGATCTGGACTGTAACTCCTATCAGGTTCTACATTAAGTATTTAGGGAATAGAATGAAATCTTTCTGCTTATTTTGAACAGAGTATGGTGAGTTATTACTACCAGAAAAATTCCGAGGTCCTAGAAAATAGAGTCTTCTTCCAAGTATCAGACTTTTGAGAAACTTTTTACAGGTGGTTCTGAGGAGGTGACAATTTATCCTGATTGTCATTTTCTATTCATTAGGAGGAAGGCAGTTTGATTAACATTCATATGGCTGAATGGCTGCGAGGGCAGATTGAGTCACATTTTCCTTAGACAGTTTAGTAAATTATTTTGCACTGTGAGGTCAATAGGATCATAGCTTCTCAGGAATATGATCTTGACAGAGTAAAAGCAACTGCTCATTTTCATTAAAAATTCAAGGAACTGTGGATATACTTAGAAAATATCATTCATATATTCCATTCATTTCTCTTCGGTGTAACTCAGGTGCTCTTCTGTGACAGCTTTCCTCAAACTATAATGTGAAGACAAATCACATAGGTGTCTTATTAAAATGCAGGTCTGATTCAGTAGAACTTGGTGGTAACCCAAGACTGCATTTCTAGCAAATTCCCAGGTAATACTTATGCTGTTGTATCTTTGAAACACATTTTGGTAGCTTCCAGGTAATGTGGATACTTCTGGTTTTTAAACAACACAAAACAAATGGGGCATTCATGGGGAAAAGGCAGCATTCAACACCCCTCATTATTACACTTTATCATAATTTTGATTATGGGAAGGGGATTTTAGCATTATAATTTCTATTTTTATAAAGGCTTATTGTTAATACGCGATTTGATTAATTACAAAAGAGAATCAACTAGGTTAGATCCTGTGTAAGAGTTTAAATATTTTGGCCAAATTTTCTCTATTAGCTGTTTTAGTTATTTATTACTGATTTGATACACAGTGGGTCCTAATGAAGGATTCATAACTTGCTGAAACTGTGCAAAAAAGGGGGGAGAAATTTTAAAACACACACACACACACACACACACACAAATGCTCTCTGTGAAATTTTGGAAAACCAGAACACTTGTGCTATAAACTTCCACACAGACTTACTTTGTTAGGTGTCCTTGGTCAAACAGATTTGAGCAACTTTTATCTAGTTCAGTATTCAAGTATATAAAGCACTTGTGTTGGGAATGATAACAGTGCGGTGAGTCTGTGTGTGTGTTGGCACATGTGTATGTGTGTAAAGTGCAGATGAGATCTATATAAACGTGGAGCTAAAAAGAGAAGTAAGAGAAAAGAAGGAAATCAACAGAACAAAGTGCACTTCTGAATGTTTCACTTAAGCAGCTAAGGCCAGGAATTAATATTGCCCCCACCCCCATCCTCCACCCCATTCTCCAGGACCACAAGCCATTGTCCCTTTGCTCCCTGCATTTTCATGTAAGGAGAGTCGCCTGATTCTGAGGGCCCTCCTTGTCTTTGTCCAGATGACATGGTGCCTCCCTGTAACTGTGGAATTTCATTACATCCCTGAAAGGCGGGGAGGACCAGAGATACCCTTGGTGCTGCCCACTGGTTTTGTTAGATTCCACCCAAACCAAAATTTTAGAGTTCATCATAGTTTTATGTGTTTGTATTAAAAAATGATTTTCATCAATATTTCTGTTAAGATACAAGAAAACTTTTTAAAGTATTGTATATATTCTTAGTATGATTCTCTTATTTTTTCCCTATCAGATACCCAATGACACAAATCAAGACATACTACTACACGTTTTAGTAACCCTGAGGAAATGTGCACTACTTGATTCATGCCTGCAGTTTGTTATTTCACTTGCCGAAATATTAGAGAACAGTGGAAAGCAATCCTCCAGACGAGCTTGGTTTGCAGTGACATGGGGTGATTGGTTGAAAGGCATTTGGACTGGTTGCACCTCCAAAATGAGCAAACCTGAGGCAGTGTTTCTTGGGTTGGTTCCCAGACCATCTCAAACTGGCAGACAACCTAGAGCCATGGTTGGCAAACCGTGGCTCGCGAGCCACATGCGGCTCTTTGGCCTCTTGAGTGTGGCTCTTCCACAAAATACCACGTGCGGGCGTGCAGGTACAGTGCGATTGAAACTTCGTGGCCCATGCGCAGAAGTCAGTATTTTATGGAAGAGCCACACTCAAGGGGCCAAAGAGCTGCATGTGGCTCGTGAGCCGTGGTTTGCTGACCACTGACCTAGAGTATTTTCTGTATCTTTTCCACTCTAGTCATTTATAGAAAATTCTGTGTAATATAGAGATTTTTCCCATGAGTAATTCTTTGATATAAATGAGCTCCTCATTAAGATCTCTTTTTTTTACTGAAAAGTTGTAATGCCTTTAGTGTGGAATCATTGACAAACAATAAACTGAGTACACTTAGATTATACAATTGGATATGTTCTGACATATGCTGTCACCAGTGAGACCATCAAACCAATCAAGTTAAGGAACATAGCCACATTCCCCCCGGTTTCCTCAAGTGCCTTTATAATCTCTGCCTCCTGCTCTTCAATGTCTCTGTGCATATAGTCTCTGGCTCCTGGCAACAACTGGTAACCTTTCTGTCATTATAGGTTAGTTTGTATTTTGTAAAAGTTTATGTAGAGGGAATCATATAATATGTATTCTTTTTTATCTGACTTCATTCACTCAGTGTAATAATGTTCTTGGATTTTTAAATCAAAATTTTAGGATCTAGTTTTGTAACACCTGTATTCAAAATGAGTAGCAATGGACATAAGGGCTTGCTGTCCTCAAGACACCATCCTCTCCAGAATTTCATGCTGATTTTACCAGGAACGGAAGGATTAATAGCATTCTGCCTGCTCTTGGAAATGTTCTTTTTTCCTATCAGCACACCCTAATATTCAGTTTTATCAAAATAATGTCAGGAGACCAGGACTAATCCCACCATGTTATTTTGCATATTTATATCAGTTGCCATGAATAAGCCCCCAAACCCTAGGATTTCTCCCAAATCTCAACTCTCAGGCCCTCTAAGGCCACCCCCAACCATAGCACTAACACAAATCCATGTACTCTCTCTAGACATAGAAACTTTTCCACTAAACAGTCACATCTCATCATGAGAAATCGATTATTATTATTATTATTATTATTATTATTATTGTTATTATTATTATTATTACTATTACTACTAGAGGCCTGGTGCATGAAAATTATGCACTGGTGGGGGGATCCCTCAACCCAGCCTGTGCTGTCTTGCAGTCGCAGGGGGTGTGGGGGGCCCTTGGGGGATGTCTGCCTGTGGCAGAAGTGGGAGAGGCTCCGGCCACCACTACTGCACTCACCAGCCGTGAGCTTGGCTTCTGGCTGAGCAGAGCTCCCTGTGGAGCACACTGACCACCAGGGGACAGCTCCTGCATTGAGTGTCTGCCACCTGATGGTCAGTGCACGTCATAACGACCAGTCATTCCACCGTTCAGTCAATTTGCATATTAGGGTTTTATTATATAGGACTGTTATTTCTTCTATATTTTTCTGTAAACCAAAAACTGATCCTTCTATTAGGATATTGTTTCTGAACCTGCAGTTACCTCAAGTTGTAGCACTTTCTTTTCTCTGCAAATCGCTGGGTATGGGAATGAATAAGCGTGTTCTTTGCACTCATCACAACTTACGCAGGACCTTCTCTCCCACCTAAAATCCTCCACATTTCAAGCTCATGTCACCAGGTGATACTTCCCTCTTTAACTCTTCAGATCAGGAATCCTTAGATCCTGGCGCTGTGTTCCTAAGTTTGTTTGAATATATTAGCTCTAGGTTATTGTCACTTTTTTTGTATACTACTCTTGTTATGAAAGTTCTGGATTTCTGGCGGTTTAAAAAATTTCATTAAAGAGGGGGGAAGAATTGTTGTTTATATCTAGAAAATTTAAAGATCTCCAGCATGCCAATAAGAAAACACACACACACACACACACACACACAAGTGGAATCAAAAGAGTTCTTAAAACTTACATGTAGATGTATCTTATGCCAACACCTGGCAATCCATAGTATCAGGGAGGAATATTGAATATGAATGTATTCATAGTTTATTGAGATAAAGTTGTTGTTGATTCTAAAACACACATTCATGCTTGGCTTTTATTTAAAACTTTTAAGCCCTAGCCAGTTTGGCTCAGTGGATAGAGCGTTGGCTTGTGGACTGAAGGGTCTTGGGTTTGATTCCAGTCAAGGGCATGTACCTCAGTTGCAGGCCCCTCTCACATCAATATTTTTTTCTCTGTCTTTCCTTCTCTCTTCCATTCTCTCTAAAAAATCAATGGAAAAATATCCTTGGGTGAGGATTAAAAAAAATAAAAACTTTAAAAAGTTACACATAAGCATTTACATATGCAGAGCTAGTAAGCAAATTATTTAGCTTTGGTTTGGCTAAGAATGTGCTCTGATTCAAGTAACAGAAAATCTAAATTTCAGTAGCTCCAAAAATAAGTATTATTTTTTTCTCACCTAACACAAAATCTAGAAGTAAATGTAGCATACAAGAATTTGGCTGATCAAAGATGCCAGCCTCGGTCTCTCACTGTATTCTTTGTACAGTGCGATGGCTTTATTCATCATGCCTGTTAGTTTTCATTCCCATGACAACTGCTTCTGTTCCAAAAAGTACATTCATTTTCATGACAGGAGAAAAGAGGGCAGTACCATCTATGTTTGCCCTAGTTATGGGGCAAAAAGAAATAAAAGAAAGAAAAGGCTTACTTTCTGAAAAGCTCCCCTAAAAAGTTGTATGCCTCAGTGGCCAGAGTCAAGTGGCCCATGAATATTGAAGTAGCAAGTGACTGAAATCATCGCAGTAGAGTTCAGTATGAGTGAAAGTGTTAATTTCTCTAACTCTTGTCTCAATTTCTAAAACAAATTTATTCCAATACAAAATGAAGTGAAACATAAACACACACAGAAGAGAGTTCTAATTCAAAGAAATGGCTTTTTGACACATTAAGCAATTTGCACAAATATGCAGACGTCACCGGTTAATCTTGCATGATAGAAAGAAGTTAGGCTGATTTCTAGTCCCAATATTTTGTTCAACACTTTCCTAGAAGGAATATTTAGGTAATATCACATTCCTGGAAAAATGTCAGAGCTATCCCTAAGAGAAAAGTCAATGAAAGACGAGATCTTCAAATAAAGATCTGAACTCCTAGGCAAAGGAGAAACATTGAGAATCTATTTTTGGCATATTATTGGGTCCAGGGAGAAAATTGTGTCATGGAACACCAAGAACCCAATGCGACAGAGAAAAAAGCCATCAGTATTTCAAATTTATGTGACTAAACTTCAATAGGACAGAGTAACTGATTTTCAATGTCTCTTTGGAAAGAGATTGAGCATGTTTTCTTTTGCAATGGCAAGATGTAAATGATGTTATTCAGGATAATGTTTTTGCTGTAATTTTTATTGATATTTTTAGAGAGAGAGAGGAAGGGAGAGGAAGAGAGAGAAACATTGATAGGCTGCCTCTTCCATGCCCCCTACTGAGGATCAAGCCAGCAACCTGGACATGTGCCCTGACTGTGTCTCTCTCCCTTTGGTGCATGAGATGACTCCCAACTGACTGAGCCGCACTGGCCAGAGCTGTTGCTGTATTTGTTTTTAAAGATTGAGTTACTGGTAGCTAAATTTTCTGTAGTGGATATTGTTGATTTTTACTCCATCTCCTTTCCATCCTGCTTCTGTTGAATCTCCACATAGAGGATGGAAATCTAAAAACTCCGTATCTTAGATTCCTTGAAACTTGAGTCCTTATACAAATTGAGTTTTATCACTAAGACACAGCAACTCATTTTTGAGAAGACAGAAATGTAAATTTCCTATTGCTGTTTTACTGTGTCTGCTGCCTAGTGGCTAGATCCCGATCCCACATTCAAGCGCATCCAGAGCAGTTGCAGTAGTGGTGCTGGTTGGGAAGCAAGTGCACGGGGAGGGGACTCCAATGGCAGCCTCTGGGGAATGTTCCTCCAGTGCTCTCAGTAACTCCAAAAGCCCTGAGTTCTTGTATGAAATGTCTTTCCCCCTTAATATTCTTTGGATGGTTTAGGTGTCAGACACTGAACCCTGACTGACTCAGTTTAAGTGTGCATGTTGACATTGCAAGTGTAACAGCTGAAGAATATAAACAATGTATGCATTGTAAGGCAGTGAATGTAAAAAACCAAATAAGAAGAACCATTCAATCAAAAGGAAATCAGGAAAAGAGAAAGGAAATATAAGAAATATAAATAAGTTCAAATTTGAATATATAAAATGTCTAAATATAATACTATTAAAAGTACGGTAAATATACAGAATTTTGATTCACTAAATTACACTGAAAGAATAGATAAAAGAAAATGCAACTATATGCTATTGACAGAAAATATCACTAACTATAAATGAAAAATATGTCATTAAAATGTATGAACAAAATATGTCAGCCATGGACCAAATGAAATTTTGTATTGCTGATCATTTATGCAGTTAATAACATATATTTAAGATATATAAAATAAAACTGATAGAAATACATGAAGAAATTAAGAGAGATGTAAATACAGTGAGAGGTTTGAGGACAACTTTCATGCCTAATTAACCCTTCAAACATACATATTGACACATGAACGAAAACCACCACAAACACCATGGAGCATCAAAGAACGTAATTACACGGTGGCTTTTGTGGGAAGATATGGACTCCTCAGCTCAGCCTTTGCAGAAAATGCATTTAATACACATTTGATAAATTTAAGAAAGTTAAAGAGTCATTCATTAAAGTAGTTGACTCCCCTCCCCCCCCAAAAAAAAACAAACAAAAAACAAAAAAACACAGACAAAATCATAAAACTCCAAACCGATAAGAACAGACAGAATGCAGACTGATTAAAGTTAGCAGTAAGAATCTGACTTCATTCTCTTTGGCTTGAGAGATCTCTGTCAGCCTCCAGGATTGCAATATTCTTTCTTCAGAAAGTTCAACTCTATTGTTGAGATCCTCTAGTGATTTTTTTAAAATTCCACTTACTGCACTTTTTACCTACAGAATTTCCTTTTTTAATTTTTTACAACTTCTATCCCTTTATTGATATTTTTATTTGATGCAACTATCATACCTTCCTGTACTTAATCATGATTTTCTTTTCTTTCTGAACATGTTTATAAATGTATTTTTGAATTATTTTTCAGATACAGCACATATCTGATTATTCTCATTGGCAATTTTTGTCCAGTCATAAAGTAGAAAGCTGGCATAGACAGTGTGGCTTAATTGGCTGAGCATCGTCCTGTGCACTAAGCAGTGACCTGTTTGATTCCCCTTCAGGAAACATATCCAGATTGTGGGCTTAATCCCCAGTAAGGTGTGCAGGAGGTAGCCAATGGGTTATTTTCTTTCATCCATGTTTCTTTCCCACTCCCTTCCTCTCTCTTAAAAAAAATCAATAAAACATTCAAATAAATACATTAGAAAGCTAATATTGTCATACACCAATATTATATTGAACTTCCCATTAAATCATCTAGAATGTTGCTCCCTTCTTCACGTTGCACTATTCTGTTTGTTCATATGTTTGCACCACTAAAATGTCTCAGGCTCTTTGTTAGGCACTTTATACAAAACTGCGAGTGAAGACAGTTGGTGCCTGCCTTATGAAGCTTATGCTCTAGATCAGCGGTTCTCAACCTGTGGGTCGCGACCCCTTTGACGGTCGAACGACCCTTTCACAGGGGTCGCCTAAGACCATCCTGTATATCAGATATTTACATTATGATTCATAACAGTAGCAACATTACAGTTATGAAGTAGCAATGAAAATAATTTTATGGTTGGGTCACCACATGAGGAGCTGTATTTAAAGGGCCAGAACGTTGAGAACCACTGCTCTAGATGAAAGTACATGTAAGTGGAAATGTCAGTGGCAGAAAATGCCAGAGAAGAGAAGTGTATGCTGTTATGACATGACAGTTTGTAAATACGCCCAAGTCATGGAGAATCAGAAGGATTAGGAGGAGTTGGAGGAGGTAGCCTGTGGGAAAACACTCACAAGTTTCCCCACAGGTAACATGAACTGTGTAGAGTGAGTGCAAAAGAGTAAAAAGTGTGCGTAGCATGATGTGAGATGAGGATAAGAGAGAAGACAGTGCATATGTGAAGTCATAGGCAGGGGTAGAGGTTAAAGCAGAGTTTGCAGGTAGCTTTTGATAAAAAATGCAGTGACTATGTTTAAGAACAATGGGAAGCCTTTCATTAATTTTTTCGGTGGGATGAGAAAACTCATTTTTCTTTATGGTTAAACAGCTGTGGCTGCATGTGAAGAGTAAAGAGAATTAGAGAGCATGGAAGCAATTCAGCCAAAAAGTCACTACAAGAGTCACCATAAAAACAAATGAAAAGCATTTGGATTAGGTGGAGGTGATGGAAATGGAGAACACTAGAAGGTTTGCACCAATATTCAGAATATACAAAAGACAAAATTGAAGATATACAGGAGTAATAAAGTGATGAGAAAGGAGGATTTTAAGGATGATTCCCAGTTTGGAAGGGAAAGTGGTGAATTCATTTAAAAATAGTGAAATCTGCAAGGGAACCACATTTGTGAAAAAAGCTAATGAGTGTGATATGCTCTATTTAATGTCCCTGTGAGATATTTAAGTGAGAGCATACAATGATACAAAAATATTTACAGTCAAGGTAAAGAGAATGAAGGTGATTATGCCATAAGGGTCTTAGGTCCAAGTATAATTGTAGTGCTCAAAAAGAAGGATTTCTTTTTTTAATTTATTATATTTTTTAATATATTTTTATTGATTTCAGAGAGGAAGGGAGGGGGAGAGATAGAAACATCAATGATGAGAGAGAATCATTGATGGGCTGCCTCCGGCATGCCCCCCACTAGGGGCCAAGCCTGCAACCCAGGCATGTGCCTTTGCCCAGAACCAAACATGGGACCCTTCAGTCTGCAGGCCAGCAAGCTATCCTCTGAGCCAGACCAGCTAGGGCTTTACTTTTTTTGAAAGTTGAAAATGCTGATTCGCAATGTAATATTAAGAGCATGCGTCACCTCAAGAAGAGCTTTAAAAATACTAATTGCATAATTATAATAATACAAATTCATATTTTCCTTAAAAGGATAATGAATGAAAGCACACACATATTTTAACTACTTCAGAAAAAGCTGTTACTATAGCAAGTCTACCAAAAAATATTGGAAAACTGTCAGCTTACTTACATGCAAACTCAAACACATCACTGTTCTTTTTGTTTTTTATTGATCACATACATGAAAAGTTCATAATAACCTTAGTTCTGAAAAGCAGTGAAGATTACAAAATACAGTAGTGTTATCCATATTTTTAACTGTCAAGGCAGCATATCTGTCTCAGAGTGTGTGAAGTGAAAAAATTTTGCCAGTAAAAACAAGATAATGTTATAGCAATATCATTAGTCATCCTGCAACTTTAACTACACTAGTTATATATTATTTACCAGACACTAAATCAATGTTTCGTGTAGCAAGGAAGTGAGGACGGGGTTTTTTACTTTAATAACATTGAGAAATAGTACATATTTAAAAGGTAAATGTCATGAAATTGATTGACACTCTGAAAATATTGCGGGGAAAAGCATTTTCCTCCCAAATATCCATTTGTGTTAGGTCCAGCATTTGCCTTGGACATGATGCCAGGACCTGGATGCTTCAGGGTGAAATTCTTGTCCTCAAATTTCTCCCCATGGATGGACTTGACCCCTGTGCCATCATGGCCTGTGAGGTCACACCCTGGCACATGAATCCTGGAATGGTTCTGTGAAAGTGGGAACCTTTATGACCAAATCATTGCTCCCTAGTGCTCAGAGCATAGAAGTTTGCTGCTGTTTTTGGAAATTTGTCTGCAAATAGCTCAAAGGAGACGCGGCCCAGGGGCTCGAGGTTTACAGGGATGTCGAAGAACACAGCGGGGTACTCTGTGGCTGGTCATGGGGGACTTCAGGGTGGTGGTGTCTGCAGAATTCTCTTAATGTATTTAGGTCTTCGATGTCATTTTTCAGTGTACAGATGTACATTATTTGTTATAGATTTATGACTATTTAACTTTTGCTGGGGCTGATATTAATACATTTTTTAAAATTAGTATTTCCAATTGTACATTGCTAGCAAGTAGAAATGAAATTGATTTTTGTGTGCTAACTGTGTATATTGCAACCTTGCTAAACTCATTTATGAGTTCTTGGGCTGTTATGCAAGTTCCTTTGGATTGTCTGCATAGGCAGTCATGGTGTCCAATATGGAAGCTGGTTTATTTCTTCCTTTACAATCTGCATGTATTCATATCTCTTCATTGCCTATTGCACCTGCTAGGATTTTCATGACTAGGTTTAGTAGGAGTGTTAAGAGAGAATATCCTTGCCTTTCTCTCAACGGAACATTTTTACCGCTTTCCCGTTAAGTGTGATGTGAGGTGTGATTATGGCCATGCGTTTTCTTCTTCTTCAGACGGTTACTATGGGGGGCTACACGGACTAGTTTTCAAATATTGAGCAGGCCTTGTATTCCTAGAATAGGTCCTAGGTGGTTATGCTATGTTCCTCCTTTTATAAAATCCAAATTTAATTTTTTAAAACTTATTGAGGAGTTTTTGTGTCTAAATTCATGAAGGATATTGGCTTGTGACTTTTTTTCCCCTTTTGTTTTGTCTTTGTCTAGTTTTAGGATTAAATGAATCAGGGGTGTTCTTTTCTACTATCTAGAAGAGATTGTGTAGAATCTGAAGTATCATCATATATAATAAAAGCCCAGCAACTGAACGGTGGAACTACTGGGGCTCCTCATCCAGCTGGCCCTGCCCTGGAGTGAGCGCCCCCCCCCCCCTGATCGGGGGCGGGGCTGGCCAGCAAGCCACCAGCAGCCCCTCGCCCCAGCTGGTCCTGCTCCTGAGCAGCCCCCAACACCCCTAAATCACTGCCTGGCTCCCTGGTGCATGTACATTTAGTGAAAGCACAAGGAAATAATTATCAGTCCCTTCTGTCCCCAACCAGAGTCTCTGGAGAGCTCTGCTAATCCTGCAGTCAAGGTGTGGAATTCTCCCTCCAGGGCCAGCAGCCCCAGGAGACCTTCCAAGTTAGCCAAAAAGGCGACCTAAGCATTAACAGGATGGCAGCCCTTTGCTGAGGAATGTAGAGAGGCTGCATGGGGATTTTGTGAAATTGCGGTGCCTTGCAGATTAGGTGAGCTTTCAATCTTTATTTAAAAAGGGGCAGTGAAGAGGACCCGCAGGCTGCCAGGAGCAACAGCGAAGGGTAGGCACATTCAAATACAGAAAAACTTTTAAACAAATATACATGAAGATCATATTGGGAAACTGAGGGCAGAGCCCCTGGAAGAAAGCAAAAATTGTTAAAGGGCCATCTTCCATCTTGATATACGTTTGCAACGACACATAAACAACTTCATCTCATGGCATGTGAAATGCAAAACAATTCTGTTGTGGCTTTTCTTTTGGCCATCCTTTAAGTATAATTAGATCCAGCTGGAGGAAAGCTATAGCTTCCAGCATTAAAACCCTGGCCAGCCCCGCCCTATGGGCTCCCATCGGGGCAGGTACTCCGGACCCCACCTGTGCACGAATCCATGCACCGGGCCTCTATTTTGTTCATAACATAGTTGATGAATCTCTAATGCAAATATTGTCAAGATATTGTTTTGCACATTTTTATAAATTCGGTCTAGCTAATAGTTATATTCAGATCATTTGTTTCATTTTGGGCTGCATTTTGATAGTGCGTAGAGTTGTTTATAGCAGTAATTAGAATTAGCATTACAGTAATATTTATTTAATAGCTGCAGGGACTGTAATGAGACCACTTTTTTATTCCTGATTTTTATAATTTGTGTTTTTATTTTCTTTGGCTTTATCAGTCTTGCTAAGAAGTTTATCAATTTTATTAATCTTTTCAAAAGAAACCAATTTTGTGTTTTCCTCTAATTTCATTGACTTCTGCTTTTATTTTTATGAAATGCTTTGGCTGTATTTGGAGTAACTTTGCTCTTTCCAGGTTAAGAGCTCTTACATTGCCTCAGCGTTTGAAGACTTCTACCTCCTAACTAGGGACATGGCCACACATGGGCAGATTGTGAGCAGCCTCGTGATTCACAAACAGCCTTGCTTTTCCAAACTCTCCCACTACTATCTCCTCCTTTCTGTGGTTTGATGGGTCTTATGTTTCAGATTATAATCACTGCTGTGATTGCAGCATGGAGTCTGGAAGACAAAGGGAAAGAAAAAAAAAGCAGTGTGTTGGATTCCACGTTATTGCAAACACAGCCTCATTTAATTAGAAATAAGTTGAACTCTTCGAGAGTTTCTGCCTCAGCAGTCAGCTGCATTTGTTGCCACTGTCACACCCAGCATCAGGTCGCCTGGGTATGGGGGGTAAGTATATACAGAAAAAAGGGGAGAAAACATAGGGGATTGTTCTTACTCTCTCTGCATTTAGGGGTTTCCTTTTCCGTTTCTCAATCTAGAACCAGGCAGTTTCTCTGGGACCTCTCTCTGCAATTCTCAGTTTCAGGCCAGTGAATGCCTGAGGGGAAAACATACAAAATTTACTACCATTTCTTCAGTTCTTTGGATTTTGATGCTTTTCCCAACCTGCCTGCTGATATCTAAGTTAGAGAAACCTCAAAGAGTTGTTCAACGAATTTATTTAGATTTTATAGGTGCATTCAATGTGAGAGGAATGTTGGTATTTTTTTCCAGAATAAGAATTTCTTGCCTGGCCTGTGTTGCTAAATGGTTGAGTGTTGACCAGTGAGCCAGGAGTTCTCAGTAGGGGGCAGCTGATAAATGATTTTCCCTCATCATTGATGTTTCTATCTCTCCCTCTCCCTTCCTCTCTTAAATCAACTTATATATATACTAGATGCCCGGTGCACAAAAATTTGTGCACTCGGGGGGGGTGGGGTGGAGTGGGGAGGAGGGGTCCCTCAGCCCAGCCTGTGCCCTCTCGCAGTCTGGGGCCCCTTGGGAGATAACGACCTGCTGGCTTAGGCCTGCTCCCGGGTGGCAGAGGGCAGGCCCAATCCCTAGGTGCAGCCCCTGGTCGGGCTCAGAGCAGGGCTGATTGGGGAGTCGGGGCGCCGCCCCCTGTCATGCACAGAGCAGGGCGGATTGGGAGGTTGTGATGCCACCCTCAGTCACGCTCAGGGCAGGGCCGATTAGGGGGTTGGGGCACCGCCCCCTGTCACACTCAAGGCAGGGAATATGGGGAGGTTGTGGTGCCACCCCCTGTCATGCACAGAGCAGGGCCAATCAGGGGGTTGGGGCGCTGCCCCCTGTCATGCACAGAGCAGGGCCCATCAGGGGGGTTGGGGCTCCATACCCTGTCATGCACAGAGCAGGGTCAATCACGGGGTAGGGGAGCTCCCCCCCCCCGTCACTCACAGAGTAGGGCCGATAGGGGAGTTGGGGCACCGCCCCCTGTCACACTCAGGGCAGGGCGGATCAGGGGGTTGGAGCGCCGCCCTCTATCACCCACAGAGCAGGGCCGATCAGGTGGTTGGGGTGCCGCCACTCTCACACTCAGGGCAGGGCCGATGGGGAGGTTATGGCTCTACCCCATGACACACAGAGCAGGGCCTGTGGGGGGTGGGGGTGTTGGGGCGCTGCACCCTGTCACACACAGAGCAGGGCCGATCAGGGGGTTGAGGCGCCGCACCCTGTCACACACAGAGCCGCAGGGCGATCAGGGGGTTGGGGAGCTACCCCCTATCAGGCACAGAGCAGGGCAGATAGGGAGGTTGTTGCCCCGCCCCCTGTCACACACAGAGCCGCAGGGCGGCGATCAGGGGGTTTGGGCGCTGCCCCCTGTCACGCTGATCCCGGTGCCAGGAGGCCTCGCGGCTCCGCTGATCCCGGTGCTGGGAGGCATATTACCCTTTTACTATATAGGATAGAGGCCTGGTGCACGGGTGGGGCTGGCTGGTTTGCCCTGAAGGGTGCCTGGATCAGGGTGGGGGTCCCCACTGGGGTGCCTGGCCAGCCTGCATGAGGGGATGATGGCTGTTTTCAGCTGGTCACACACCCTTCAGGGTGGGGGTCCCCACTGGGGTGCCTGGCCAATCTGGGTGAGGGGCTGAGGGCTGTTTTCAGGCTGGGACTGAAGCTCCCAACTGCTCCTTTTTTTTTTTCTTTTTTTTTTATTCTGGGCCAGCTTTAGCTCTGAGGCTTGGCTCCAGCTCTGAGGCCTCAGCTGCTGAAAGTAGGTATCTGGTTTGTTTAGGTTCTATAATCGAAACTCTGTATCAACTCCAGCTCTGAGATCCCTGCTCGCCGAAAGCTGGTTTCTGGGGTTTTGTTTAGCTTCTATATTCGTTACAATGTTTCTTAAACTGCAAGCTCAGGGGCCAGCAAGGCAGGCGGGGAACTTTGCAGTCCTCTGTCACTGAAGCAAGCAAGCCTCATGTTCAGTTTAAGCTGCCTGGCTGCCGGCCGCCATCTTGGCTGGCAGTTAATTTGCATATCGCCCTGATTAGCCAATGGGAAGGGTAGCGGTCGTACGTCAATTACCATGTTTATCTTTTATTAGATAGAATATTTTAAAAGAATGTTTAGTTTGACCATTTCTTTAAAAAGAAAAAAAAAGTATTATGAAGTATAGTCTGTATATTTGAAATGACATCATTTTCTAAACCGCAATATAAAAACCAAATAATCCTTGGCATTACCAGATTCCTGTGAAAGAAAATGTTTCCAGTGTCAACCACTAAGTAAACACAGACTTTAAGTTTTTCTCAGAAGCTTTACAGCAATCCTCAACTTGAGTTCCTGATGACTATATTCTTATTTGTATAGATCCATGGTCGGCAAACTGCGGCTCACGAGCCACATGTGGCTCTTTGGCCCCTTGAGTGTGGCTCTTCCTAAGCCTTAGGAGTACCCTTATTAAGTTAATAACAATGTACCTACCTATATAGTTTAAGTTTAAAAAATTTGGCTCGCAAAATAAATTTCAATCATTGTACTGTTGATATTTGGCTCTGTTGACTAATGAGTTTGCTGACCACTGGATAGATGACCTAGCTCAATGAAATATAAGATTCCACTAACTGTAAATTCTTTCTGTTTTTATTTTTATTTTCTCCTGACATCTTTATTTTACTCCACATTTCCATTTCTTCCAGATTTGTTTCTTACTATTTATCTGCCTAATCTTTTGATCCTCCCCTTAATGCCTTCTATTGGACCTCCAATATTTGTGGGTTTTTTTTTTGTTTTTTTTTAGAAAGGACCTCCAATATTTGGTTCTTACTACTCCATCATTTCTTCCTCATTATCTATATATGTTTGTTCCCCATACCATCTATCTAGCTAGCTAGCTACCTACCTATCATCCATCCATCTATCCAGGTAAAGATACAGACATAGGCATATCTTCCGTAATCTCTGCATATATACTGTCTCAATTTGATGCCACTGAAGGCAGAACATCCTTATGTGGGCCTCTGTTTAGTCTGTATTTCAGCCACCACTTACTTACCTGTTAGAAACTTTTATAATCTCTATCTTTGGTTTCCAATTTGTATGTAGTAAAATCAAGTTTAATTTTAGCCTGTTTTCACTTAAATATCTTTGAATTGCATTACTTGACATTTATTTTATTTTCTGTTTTATTGTTTTCATTTGCTTCTTGAACAGACCCTTCTCAAGCCAAGGGTTGAATATTACATAGCTGATGAATTTCACTGTCAGAGGAAGAAAGAATCTTATCTCTTGGTGTTTCATGTTATTGTTATTCTATCTTTTCTGGATAAAAATTTTTTAAACGAGTAATCTTGTTTTGACCCCTACCAGTTTATCTTTCATATTTTAAAATTCCTTCATGCTCAAAATTCCATAGTGAGCTGAAAGAAAACACTTTTTAAAACTATAAACATAATAGCAAGTATGTTTCTCATATGACTATACATTTTAAAGGAAATGGTTTCTTCCCTTTTTTATTATAGTTAGAATGGAATCTGCATTTATAGCAAACCCCAGCTCTGCTTATGTTACCAAACATGAAGCCTCACCTAGATATTGGATTTATTATGTTGTCTTTTGGAAAAGACGTCCTTTAAAATATCCTGATAGCATGTTCAGCACATCACTACCTTAAATTCTGATTTGTAAACAGGTTTATGGTGTGTGTTTTTTGTAACCAGTTTTAATGTTAGATTTCTTATTTCATACACAAAAGTAAATTAATGAGCCACCAAGTAGTTAAGATGTAAAATGCATTGTGGAGAACTATATATACTCCTATTTATAAAGTCAGTAGTATTTGTAGATGATGTAAACAATAATAGCCCTGTAAAAATAAAAACAAAAAAATGAAGTTAAATATTATGTCAAAGATGTTTAGAAAATTTTTATCTTACAGAAATAAATATAAATTCTGACAGTTCAAATTTTGCTGTAACAAATATTTTGGTACCAAGAACTATTTAAGCTTACTATTATGTTTGTAAATAAAAAAAAGTATTGCTCTTTTCTTGAAATTTATCTCTTTAAACTGTGAGATAAAACTGCAGTATTTGCATTTTTGCAAATCTGGTTAGAATCAGCACATTAATTTTGCTAGTTTTGCTGGCTGTGCATAATTTTTTGCACCACTATTAATTTTTGTAGGTGTTTGCAATGATATTGTTCTTTTCTTGGTTTTAAAACTGTTTATTTTTATATATATTTTAAAGAGATGTGTCATGAGAGATAATCCATTAGAGGGAAACACATGTAAGTTAAAATAAACATGTTAGAATTTATGTATAAAGATTTTGGCTTAATCTTGAGGTTATTGATGTCTTATAACACCAAACAGTAAAGATATACACTAAATAATTAAGTATTAAAAATTTTGTATAGAAAAAATATAAAAGATAGCAAGATTAGCTTGTTTTCTGACGTAACCTTTGTACCTAGAACAATATCTAGCACATTATAGGTGTTCAATAAATATTTGTTTAATGAGCATTGTTAATGAAAATAATATATTTTCTATATTGACAAAATTAAGAGTGAAAGCATTAAAGGTGTGAGGATGTTTACATATACTTAGAAAACTATTACAGTGCATATTATCACAGAATAGCTAAAAATACTAAAGAATTAGATTTCAGCAGGTCATTCATAATTTAAAATAAAGCTATTTTTTTTCTTTTAAAGTTCTAGAAATAATTCAAATTTTTAACTTAGTTTTTAGAATGAAACATTGTAAAAATGGGTAACTACAGACATGAGCTTTCTTTAGGAATGAGAGCCCAGAATAGTCAGATTTTTGATATTTTCAAAGATACACTAGGTTTAACATACACAAGCAGAAAATATGAATCTTTAAATCTTTAAATAGTAGACTTGGCTTGCAAGTTCAGTGAATTCTCCAGACTTTATTAATATCAATATTTTCAGGAATATGTAATATGTGTAGGAGAAAATATAAAATATTTTTAAGTGTATGTAATATATATTATTTCTATACAATCTATGGGGTAATGTAAAAAATAGTGTTAACTGCTGAAGACTTTGAAGAGAATTAACAGAATTGGAACAAGAAAAACAATTCAAATCAAAGGGCAAGTGGCTGGGGGAATACATCTTTATACTGTTGAGTCTATTGAAAGTGAAAAATGAAGTATTGATTGACAAGAAGCGAATCAAAGCCTTCTATCAATCCCCAAAATTCATGGAGTGGTGGAGATACCTCCATGCTGACACTGACAAGGATGCTAGTATTTCTAAGCTTTTTCTGATATTGGTGCTTACAGAAATGACCTAAATACTGCAAGTTAATAGAATAGTGATAAATTTTTATATGCTTAATACCGCATAATATAAACAAGATGGCAAGCCTCTTATTATTTTGCATATATACTTAAATGTTTTACCTGAATATTAATTTTCTTCTTTCTTTACATACAAATGCTTCCCCACCCCCCAAGTGTTATCAGCAGAATGTTCAAATGCCCTTAGTAATTACATATTGCCTGACAAATGTTTGTAAATAAATTTCATTGTAAGATTTAGATGATTTGTTGCTGGGGTCAAGCCCCAGCAGGTCCAGGGGTCCCCAAAGGTGTAGACGGAGTCGGCGAAGAAGGAATGACACGGAGACAGCGTTCAGTTGATCAGCAGCCTAGCCAGGATCTCCAGCCAAGTTCTGGTCTCGATCTCCAGAGAGGTTCTGCTCTGGATCTCCAGCCAGGTTCTGTGTCCATGTTGTCTTGCTAGGTTCTCCAGCCAGGTTCTGTAGCCAAGTTCCCTCACTAGGTTCTCCAGCCAGGTTCTGTCCAGGTTCTCCAGCCAGGTTCAGTCGCCAGGTTCTAGTCAGGTTCTCTTGCCAATTTCTGTAGTTAGGTTCAGTCCAGGATCTTTTGCCATGTTCTCTCGCTAGGTTCTGTCTCTAGGTTCTGAGACCAGTTTCTGTCCAGGATCTTTTGCCATGTTCTCTCCAGCGAAGTTCTTCTGTCTCTAGAGAACGTTCTGTGTAGGTTCTGTGCCAATTTCTGTCTCTCTCTGTTCTGTCTTCTTACATCTGTATTTATACCAGTTGATTCAATCCTATCAATCTCTATTTCAAAGGTTAGGGCGTTTCTTATCTCCATTCCAGGGAGTAAAGATTATGTAGCTTAAGCATGATTGTTCGTAGTTAAAGTGATTAATTACCCGCCTGGCACTTAGTTAAGAGGTTTTATTCCCTCCCTAACTTCAGGGGAAAATCCCTACCTGGGGAAACGACCTTTCTCAGAGACCTTGGTTAAAACACATAGCGCCAAGAAGGTGAGCAAACATATCAAGAACAGTATGCCATATATGCCAGGTCCCTTGAAACAACAAGCATGGACCGGCTCCCGGCAAATTCCCCCTTTTTTATTTTTTAAAAGCAGGCATTAAAAAGAAAAACCTGAAATGCTCTCTTGTATCCATTTTAAGAGTAGGATTGGCGCTTTCCGCTATTACCTGAGTCCTGATCTATCACCCCAGGGAGAGCTTGCCAATCCTGCACTTTCCCGGGGTGGAAAGGCTGCAGTGGGGTTAAGGATAAGGCTCCTTGGGCCTACCTTCTCCCATGCCTCTACATTTACCTTTCCGGCACCTTTCCTTCCTCAGAAAAGCATGGACATACTTCTTGTATAAAATGTTCCATCTGACTGGGAGTAACCTTAACTCCTCTGCTAGCAAGCATATGTGTTAAAAGATCAATACGGAGTCTTTTTTCTTTAGACTCAGTATGGCACATCTTCTCAATCTAAGAATCAATACAGAGTCTTCTTTCTTTGGACTCAGTATGGCACATCTTCTCAATCTAAGTTTTGTACTATCCACCTTCTTACCCTACTTATCCTCTATAGGGGGGTCTGCAGTACCCTGGTGGAGTCCTATCCATCCCGAGTGTGGGGTTCTCAATGGGGGTGTGGGGGCTTACCTAGGGGAATCCTGTTCTAGGGTTTCCCAAAGGTGTGGACGGACTCGGCGAAGACTATCCACCCTCTTCCTATGGTGGAGTCTTATCCGTCCCGAGTGTGGGGCGCTTACCTAGGGGTCCCTGTTCGGGCGCCATATGCCGGGATCCAGCGCCAGCAGGTCCAGGGGTCCCCAAAGGTGTGGACGGAGTCGGCGAAGAAGGAAGGACACGGAGGCAGAGTTCAGTTGATCATCATAGCCAGGTTCTCTAGGTTCTCCAGGTTCCCTAGCCAGGTTCAGTCACCAGATTCTGTAGCCAGGTTCTGTAGCCAGTTCTCCAGCCAAGTTCTGTCTAGGATCTCCAGCGAAGTTCTGGTTAGGATTTCCAGCCAGGTTCTGTGTCCATGGTCTCTTGCTAGGTTCTCCAGATTAAGCATGATTGTTCGTAGTTAAAGTGATTAATTACCCGCCTGGCACTTAGTTGAGGGGTTTTATTCCCTCCCTAACTTCAGGGGAAAATCCCTACCTGGCGAAACAACCTTTCTCAGAGACCTTGGTTAAAACACATAGTGCCAAGAAGGTGAGCAAACATATTAAGAACAGTATGCCATATATGCCAGGTCCTTTGAAACAGCAAGGATGGACCGGCTCCCGGCAATTTGTAGTCATATATATTATAAATTATATTATAAATAATCTTTACTTATCTATATATATAAAAAGCCAGCGACCAGCCTTCGGCAGCCCCTCCCCACAGCTGGTCCCACCCCTGATCAGCCTCTCCCACCCAGATTGAGGTTGGGCTGGCTGGCCAACCCCCCATGTCCCTTCCCCTCTGGCTGGCCCCAACCTGATGCATACCCCTATCCCAATAGGGGGTGGGGCCAGCCAATCAACCTCCTGCAGCCCCTTCCCCCAGCCACCCCCACCCCGATTGCTCCTCCCTACCCCAATAGGGAACAGGCTGGCCCACCAATCTCCTGCAGCCCCCTCCCAGCTTGTCCCCACCCCAGATCGCCCCCCGCCCTGGTCAGGGTCCCACAAGACTGTGATCAGCTCACTGCCCCTCCCCCCAGCCATCTCTACCCCTAATAGGCCCCCCACTGAGATCAGGGGCAGCGCCCACCAGCCAACCACCCATGGTCCCTCCCCCAGCCACTGGCCCCAGATCAGCCCCCCCACCCCATTTTGGGGTGGGGCCAGGCAGCCCATTGCCCACAGCCCCTCCTGATGTCCAGCCTCACTCCCAATCACCCCCCACCCCAATAAGGGGTGGGCCCCACCAGCCAATTGCCTTTTGCCCCACCCCCCAGCCATCCCAGCCCTGATTGTCCCTAATTGAGGTGGGCTGGCCAGCCAACCTCCTGCTATACCTCCTCCTGACAGGCTTGGCCCTGATTCACCTCGATTGGGGCTGGGCCGGCCAAAACCCACCTGTGAATAAAAAATTCGTGCACTAGGCCTCTAGTTTAGATATATTATCATCCTGAGATATACGAATATATATATTCAATGGTTCAGTCTTAATACATTGGAAACAAACCAAATAGAATTTTATAAGTAGATACCCCAAAATTAATCTCATCAATTCCTGGATACATTTCTAAGTATTAATTGTGGAGATATTTGAAGAAATACCTGACTAAATGGAATACCTTAATTCTCATATTCATCATTTATAGTTTAGTAAAATTGTGATGATAAATTTAAAAACTAGTTAGTCTTTGGATGAACTACTATGATCAGTAAGGTGTTGTTTTTCCAAAATATATGACATTTCCCATTATTTTCACTGATTATATTTTTAGTTTAATCACAGTTTTAGGTATCTCACTCCAGATTTAAAAAAACAACAAAAACAAAACAAAACAAAAAAAAAAACACTGCCATTTAATTTTTTTAAAAGTAAATGTATCTTATCATCCTGGGTGTGTTTTCTCACTATAATTCTATCTTATTAAGAAATATGCTTGCCAAAACCGGTTTGGCTCAGTGGATAGAGCATTGGCCTGCGGACTGAAAGGTCCCAGGTTCGATTCCGGTCAAGGGCATGTACCCGGGTTGCGGGCACATCCCCAGTAGGAGATGTGCCGGAGGCAGCTGATCGATGTTTCTCTCTCATCGATGTTTCTAACTCTCTATCTCTCTCCCTTCCTCTCTGTAAAAAATCAATAAAATATATTAAAAAACAAAAAGAAATATGCTAAATCTGCATTTTGGTTACTCTATGCTTTATATAATAATTTATTGAATTCCTCAATTTACAAAACTTTTTTCATCTCTCAGCTAAAATGGGAATCCACTTAGACTCAAGTGACTGATCATTTCTTCAATGACTACAATTATATGTAAATATTTTGATATAGAGTCTTTCAAATTGGAATTCTATAATGGTGAATAGCAATTTACTTATTGGTAATATTTATACTTGACTAGAATTACCAAAATGGTATGCTAAATTCTATCAAGTTTTTATATACTAGTATAAAGAATTATAGCAAGTTAGTGCTCGCTTGTCTTCACTATTCATTTTGCCCTTGAGTCTTAGTCATATATCTCCACACAAAATGAGAAAATCTGTTTTTATGGCCCCATAAGTATCGGTCACTTATTTCTTACTCATCCAGCCTCATTTCTCAAGGTATTCCATTGTCTCTGTTTGAAATTTATTTACTTCAGCTCTTTGCATAACACCATTCACAGTATCTATTATTATCAAAACTACATCTCCATATAAAGGAACCATACCCTCAGATTTTCTTTGTATAAGATATCACTATTTCCCCTTGTGATGAGACAGCATGGTGTAATGGTACCTTGAGGCCTTGACAGGTTACATAATCCTTATGAATATCAGCTTTCTATTCTGGTGATATAAAAGTCTCTGGATTATTTTAAATATTAGTTGGTACAGTGAGAGTAAATCATCCAATATAGCATCAAGGATATAGTAGTTACTCAGTAAATATCAATTTCCTTCCTTTCCTATTCAATATAGTTGATGAGTCATCAAACCTTTATAAATTAAGATGCATAAAATATATTCAGAAGATATAGTATAGTGAAAAAACTAAAGACTGACCATATGCAGAAAAGAATACATGAAAAAAAGATTATATGCATTTAATTTTCTACACATAGTTCATTGTCTATTTTATTGTCAACAGGTTTTAACTATAGTGGGTTATGAGCAAAACAGTTAAATTACTGAGCCCTCTGATAAGTCAAATAAGAATTAATTGGAAGGCTCCATGTACATGATATATGGATTACTTATATTTAAAAAATGAGAATTTAATATCATATTAAAACTACAGATATATGTCATGTCCTTTGTTTTTAGAAATAAACACTAGATTGATTAGGTTGTTATAGTACAACCTTATTATTGGTAGAACATTAACTTTAAATTTGAATTGAACCTATAATACTGTTTCTGTTGCTGAAGTACTAGTGGATTATCATAATAACATTTCAGGTAATAAATATTCATAGAATGTAAGATTGAAAATTAAATTATATTTTAAACTCTAAAACACCAATCTTTAAATATAAAAATTTATTCATTGTGTCAAATTTACATATATATATATATATATATATATATATATATATATATTTTTTTTTTTTAAAAAAAACATAAATATTACATGATCTTGTCAGATACAGTTATTATACATAATATTTGGGGGTAACTTTTTTTTTGTTTAATCCTCACCTAAGGATATTTTTCCTTTAACTTTTTGGGGGGATAGTGGAAGAGAGAGGGAAACACAGAGAATCATAAATGTGGGAGAAACACATCGATTGGTTGCCTCCTGTACAAGGCATGACCAGGCCCTGGGCCAGGGAGGAGCCTGCAACCAAGGCCCTTGACCTGAATCAGACTTGGGACACTTGGGTCCACAGCAGTGGTTCTCAACCTTCCTAATGCCTCGACCCTTTAATCCAGTTCCTCATGTTGTGGTGACCCCCAATTTCATTGTTACAAATTGAACATAATTAAAGCATAGTGATTAATCACAAAAACAATATGTAATTATATATGTGTTTTCCGATGGTCTTAGGCGACCCCTGTGAAAGGGTCGTTCAACCCCCAAAGGGGTGGCGACCCAGAGTTTGAGAACTGCTGGTCCACCGGCTGATGCTCTATCCACTGAGGAAAACTGGCTAGAGGTAATTTTTTAATTAGTATGTACTAGAGTAGATCCTATAATCAGAAAATGAATATATGCCCGTTTATTCCAGGTAAAGAGTTGATATTTTGTAGAGAGAGAATATTTTAATTAAGATTTTGCATTTTTCCTGTGACCTTCATTTGTAACTAATTTAAGAATGGGAAATATATAAATAATAAGAAAGAAAACTTTCAATTTATTTCTTTATTATTTTAAAATGTCATGCTTAGTAATTTGTAAATGAATTAAAATAAGTCTTTTTTCTAATTTTAAAATGTCTTCCTATTGTGTCTAAGTAGTTTTGTATTACTATGTTAATCAAACACACATCATTTAATAGGAATTACAAGTACTTTTCAATATGCCCTTGTTCCTCTAACAGCAATACTGCACAAAGATTTTCCAGCATGATGATAAGAATTTTAAGTTACCATTTTCTTGGTAAAATAAAAGCTGAAATTCAATAAAGTTATTTTTTTGAAAATATGTATGAAAACATATGTTTTCTTGAAAAGTAATGAATCAGAATGTCTTCTTACAGAAGTATTAATCATGATTTTGTCATTTAAAGTAAAAATGAAATTGTGTAACTACAGAAATACATAAATCCAGAGTGTCAGCTGGAACATACAGATGTCTTAACAGCTGTGAAACTCAGTAGGATAAATTTCAGGAAGCAACAAGAAACTAGAAAGGATCTTGACCATCACACACACACACAGACACACACACACACAGAGATACACACACATGCAGACACACACATACAGACACACAGAGACACACACACGCAGACACACACATATACACACACACAGAGACACACACAGACACACACAGACACACACACAGACACACACAGATACACACACAGACACATACACACACACACAGTGTCTACTGTGAATTTGTCTGCACAATGGTGGTCAACTTGAAGCCTATGTGGAACAACTTTAAAAAATTCAAATCGGCCGAAACCGGTTTGGCTCAGTGGATGGAGCGTCAGCCTGCGGACTGAAAGGTCCCAGGTTCGATTCTGGTCAAGGGCATGTGCCTGGGTTGCGGGCACATCCCCAGTGGGAGATGTGCAGGAGGCGGCTGACCGATGTTTCTCTCTCATCGATGTTTCTGACTCTCTGTCTCTCTCCCTTCCTCTCTGTAAAAAATCAATAAAATATATTTTAAAAAAAAATTCAAATCATATCAACTTCCACTTGCTTTTACATTATATTTAGATACATTTTTTCAAGAAGATACATTATATTTTACTGAAAATTGATAGATTTACAGAGTATAACATAACATCTTTCACAGCTTTTATGATTATTCTGGGAATTTTGTGATTTTTGAGGCCCAGAATTATTTGGGTGCATGTACATGTACACTTTTTTGTATGTACATTAAATTCTCATAAAAAGCATAAAATATATGTCACTTAAATTTTTCCATTACTTAGGATTATAGAACATACATTTGACATATCTGTGCACATTTGTGTAATTTCCTCTCTAAAATTGTGTATAACTTCCAAGAAGAGTAATATATAATTTAAATCCAGTGGTTAACATCCTATAATCCTGAAAATTCCCCACATACTTTGTAAATACATTTGTAATTTCATTTTTAAGCACAGCTCAAAAATTGTAGAAGGAATAACTATGATTTATCCACGTAGACTCATAAATTGACTCAGCAATCCCTTAATGCTCACCAGGAATTGGTTTCTTTATTGTGTTAGCAACAGGTTAGCCCTCTTATAAGTTTTACAAGTGGAAAATAACTGTCCATTTTATCTCTTGTAAAAATGTGTTTTCTTTCTGCTTGTACGTTGCTAAAGTAGCAGTGAAACTCATTTTCTTTTTGACACCATGCTTTAATTTCGATATTAATATAATATACTTACTTTAAAGCACAAGTTCTTAAACTGATTGTATTTTTATGTTTATAATTAAGGTGTATTGTAATTTCTCATACTACTTTATTTTCCAAGACGTGTAGATGTTTTCTGGGTGGAGCTTCAATAAGTATAATTGTTTAACTGAGTAGTTCCATTTACTTATAACTTCAAGAATAGAACAGAGACTCCAAGTCTCAGGAGTGGAATGTCAGGTGATCGCTGTCACTGATTCTTTTCTACCATGATAGTCACAATGCTCGATAATGAATAGTTGTTCCATTTGATTTAAAGTCCATGATAATGCCTTCAAAGTTCTTAAAGAATTGATGGGGCCAGATGTTTCAGCAATTTCATTGATGCTGCTATTTTTTGGCTATTCCAAAGCATTTACTGATTGGCAGTGGCTTAGGAAATGGTCTATCCGGTAAGTTTTGATACAGGCCAGAAGCAATGTTTACCATAGCTCTTCATTTTTTCAAATACTAATTTTAAACAATAGTGTCTTTATTATTTCCCTAAAACATGACTATCTCTCTATTGTTTACTTTTATTTCTGTCTATTGAAACATTTGTATTTTTTAAATATAGCCTCTGAAGAAAATTAAGACAGTATTGTTTAAATGGAAGTGTAGAAGCAGAAGCAAAATACAGTATGTAGATAAGTTGGGGCCAGTTAATTAAGGGCTGGGGATCTTAGTTACTAGGTGTGCCGGTTAATAATGTGGATTTTTTTCAATAGATGGAGTTACACATATGTTGATATATACGTGATTTGATATGTATGCTATTTTGTTGTATTGACAACAAAACTTCATATGTCAAATTTTCTGAAGATGTTAACATCATAGATATTTTTACACTTAAAAATGTCGAATTTTGTTTGAAAAAAAGAGCATTTGTGGGAATTTTTAATTCATTATTTTGAAGAAAAGTGCTGCTGAATACTTGGGGAAGCTTATGGTGAACATGCTCCACCTCAAGATACTTGTGAACACTGGCTTAAACGGTTTAAAAGTGATGATTTCAATGTGAAAGACAAAGAACGTCCAGGTCAACAGAAAAAGTTTGAAGACCAACAATTACAAGCATTATTGGATGAAGGTGCGTTTCAAACTCCAAAACAACCTGCAGAAAGATTAAACACTGCTCAGCAAACATTTTCTGATCATTTACAAGCAATGGGAAATATTTTAAAGGAAGGAAAATGGGTGCCACATCAACTGAAAGAAAGACAAATAGAAAACCGAAAAGTCATCAGTAAAATGTTGCTTCAAAGCCACGAAAGAAAGTCTTTTTTTGCATCGAATTGTGACTGGCAGTGAAAATTGGATTTATTTTGAGAATCCCAAATGCACAAAATCATGGGTTGATCCAGGTCAACCATCAACATCGACTGCACAGCCAAATCGCTTCGGAAAGAAGGCAATGCTCAGGTTTGGTGGGATCAGGAAGGTGTGATGTATTATGAGCTTCTAAAACCTTCCAAAACCCTTAATACTGATCACTACCAACAACAAATAATCAATTTGAACCATGCTTTGATCGTGAAACCACCAGAATGTTCCAGAAGACACGGCAAAGTAATTTTGCTTCATGATGATGCACCATCACACACTTCAAGACCTCTTAAAGACACCTTAAAAGATCTTGCCTGGGAAGTATTAACCCACCCGCCGTATTCACCAGACCTTGTTCCTTCAAATTACCACTTGTTCTGATCTATGGCACACACACTTTCTGAGCAGCACTTCAAAACATGAAGAAGTGGAAAATTGGATCTCTGAATAGTTTGCCTCAAAACAAGGAAAGTTCTATTGGAACGGTATCCACAAATTACCTGAAAGATGGGTAAATGTATAGCTAGTGATGGACATTACTTTGAATAAAGCGCTTTTGATGTTTCTCTTTAAATTATCGTGTTTTCTTTGATTACAAAATCCGCATTATTAACCGATACACCTAGTACTGTCCTCAAATGACACTGGTGTGCATATGCATAAAATTTTGTAAAAATAATACTCAATAGCTTAATTTTCTTGAAATATGAAATATGTTACTTAAACGTATGGTAATGATGTCTGCACAACAATGTGAATACAGTTAATGCATTGGAATATATACTTTAATTAGCTAAAAATGGTAATATGTATATTTTCCACAGTTAAAAATAAAGAGTAATATTTGAAAATTAAACTCATTGAATAGTGTCATTCACATGACATATCGAAGATACCTGTCTTTAGTCAATTTGCCATTGCTTATCATTTTGCATGTGTTTTCCACCTTATGTAGGTCACCCTAAAAGAAGTTAAATGAATTGATAAAAGTATTTTAAATTTTGTAAGCAAATTACGTATGAATCTATTTTTAGTATTTAAATATGCTCTCATTTGGATCTTCAAATATATCACTTTCCCTCAATTGCCATCTTTTAGACTTGCAGCTGTATCTTTTTTTTTCTTTTCCTTTGTTTTGCTTTTTTATTCATATCAGGTACTAATTTCTCTCTTTTCCTTATTCTCTCTGATCTTCAAAGATCTACCAGCTCTCTTCTGCCTCCAGGCTTCTCTGCCTTTCTCTGCCTTATGTTCTACCTATTGTCTCCTGGACATCATTTCCCTTCCGGGCACTTCAGCATTTACACTCCTAGAGTTTGCATTTTCTTTCCCTTGTTTTCTTTAACTCTATCCATTCCATTTCCACGAAAATATAATGATCCTATTAATTATTTTTTACTGTTAATTTTGCTAATTTTCCTTTTTTTCAATTGAAATGAAAATCATACCAAGCATGAAGATAATTTTGGAACAGAGAAAGATGACAGGCAGCAAACCTCTTGTGCCCACATCCTTGCTTCTTTGCTTGTCCTGAATGTATTGATTTTATGGAATGGCTGACCTTGACTGCCTCTGCTGACCTTACCTATGGAAGAACACATTTCCTCTTTTCATTCCTCTCATTTGCATACTTTTTGAAGTCTTAAGCATGCCTCTTTAACAAGAAAACTGTACTAAGTTAGATAGTTATGGAGGTAGCATGCATACTAGTTAAGGAAAGATACATAGACTCAAGCGCCTTGGGATGAAATTCTGGTTCTTATACATGGGTGGGCAAAAGGAGGTTTATAGTTGTGATCACATGAAACAAAGTTAGTAAAGCTATTGTAATTTAACATAGTCTGCATGTCATTTTCCATAAACACAACCATAAACCTCCTTTGCCCAACCCTGTATATGACGTGAACTTGAACAGATAAATGTCTCAGTGTTTCAATTTTTAGTTTCTTTGTCCTTAAATAGAATAATAACGTCCAGGTAAATATTTTGAAAATTAAATCAGATGCTCAACTGAAATTCTTAAAAGTTGGCCTAATCTCAGTTGTTCAGGTTTCTGTAACAAAATACCACAGAGTGAGTGGCTTTAGACGGATATTTATTTCTCACGGATCTGGAGGCTGGAAGTTCAAGATCCAGGTGTGGGAGACGTGGTGTCTGGTGATGGCCCACTTCCTGGTTCATAGATGGTCATGTTCTCACTGTATCTTCATGTGGCAGAAGAGGTGAGGGAGCTCTCTGGAGTCTCATTTATAAAGGCACCATTCACATTAAGGAGACTTTATCCTCATGGCTAACCACCTCCCACAGGCCCTGTCTCCGAGCCCCATCACACTTGGAATTAGATTTCAACAGAGAAATTTTGGAAAGACACAACATTCAGCTTGTAGCAATCTTACAAAGAGAATCAACAAATGTTTATTATTATTATTAATTATTTTATTATTGGTTATTATTATTTTATGCTAAGGCAGAAATCTAAAAGGTACCCTAAAACCACAACATAGATGATTCAAGCATTTTAAGTATATCATATTAAATATCACATTTGTTCCTTGTATGTAAGACCCAATGAAGCTTTAAACAATCCACACTTTTAAAATATATGTGTGTGTGTGTGTGTGTGTATAAAACATTTATAATTTCAAAATGTTGAGTTATATGTACTTTGACCATGAAAACTATTTTAAAAGTATCAAGAATAGAAAATAACTACAAAAATACAGTGGGGCCTTGACTTACGAGTTTAATTAGTTCTGAGACCGAGCTCATTAAGGAGCTCGTTATGGAGCTCCTTAACTCAAATTACTCTGTCAACTCAATGCAAAAAATTGGCGGAGAGACAGCTGGTATCTCAAAAAACTCGTTAGTCGGGACACTCTAAGTCAAGGCCCACTGTAGTTACAACACTATTTTTTTTTTTTAGCAAGAGTTAAAGCTACTTGAGAAAAGGCAAAAGTTCTTACTTTTTTGGACAGCATATGAGATAGATTATGCAACATATAAAACATTTATGAATATTATATCATTTGATATTCAAATACAATTAGGTATAAAAGGATAAGGGACATTTATGACTAAATAAAAATGTATAAAATGCATACCCAAGGAAAAGGAAAAAATTGGCAAAAAGAATATAAAGGTAGTTGTTTATAAAGGAGGGGTGTTTATAAAGATAACCTGTGGTGATATTGCTATGCCAGTCAACTACTATACTGGACCCAGTTGCCAGGAAGCTTTTTTTTTCCCCACTTCCAGGCAATGTTGTAGAATTGGTCCAGCCTGACATCAACTGGAATGTATGATAAATACATCCAGGAAGCCCTCACGGCCCAGGAGATGGTCTGTGGAGATATAAATAAAATGTACCCTTATCTGAGAAAAAATTATTTTCTAAAGTAGAAACAAAATTCAAAATTCAAAAAGATGATAGATACATACATAGAACTCAGGTAATAATGTCTAAGACTGTTTTTTTTCCTCCATCTTTGGTTGGAATGAAAATTTCCTGAGTTAACGTATTTATGCAAGTTTTCACATTGATGTTTTATTAATCCATGAATATGTGGATTAATCACTTTTTCCAGTGGCATTCCTGTCGAATTGAATTGTTTTTAAAATAAAATCTATCAGGCTGAACTTGTAAGATAACAAACATCAACCTAAGATGATAAATTTTCCAATGCTCACAAGTAAATATGTCCATTGATACATTTCTTAAAATGATATATAATCATGATGCAAAAACTGAATCACTTTATAATGTAAAATGACATGTGGCATATAATATTAATAACTTTTTAAATGTTCAAATCTATCTGAGCCCTTTAAGTATTTTATCATTAAGTTCAACTAGTATTATGGTTTAATAAAAAATATTACAATAAATGAAAACATAAATGCATTACATTGATGATGCATAAAATATATTCTCTCTCAATAATTTGATTACAATATACCCACCATGAAAAAGACATTATATCAAAATTTTTCCCACTCTCATCTACTGGTGATGGAAATGTATTCTTCGTAGTTCAGCAGAGATTATTGACTCTCATGTC